>NC_092873.1:73937371-75168871 GCF_028372415.1 Notamacropus eugenii | reverse complement strand
TCCATCTTACATTTCCAGTCTTCTTACATCTTACTCTGGGACACTGGAAAAAAAAAGAAAAAAAATCCAGTGACACTGGACTCTTGAATGTTCTGTTAACAGAATATTTCATCTCTGCTCTCTGAATATTCTTTCTGACTGAATGCTCTCCTTAGTTTGGATACCTTACTTCCCTCGGTTCCTTTATACTCAGAGTAAAATACTACTTAATGGAAAGCTTGCCTAGTCCCTCTTAATTCCAGGGCCTTTCCTCTGTTAGTTACACCTGGCATATAAGTAAACATTTAATAAATGTTTACTGATTAATAATGATTGATTACATTTTATCCTTCAGGCAATAAGAAGCCACTCAGACATGGCCAGAGTTGTATTTAAGGAAAATTACTTTCAAAGGTGCCTGGGATCTGCTTATACTAGAATGGCATATATGTCACATATACCAGTTCCTGTTTGTTTATTCCTGAGTATGTAGCAATGCATTGCCCCAATATTCTGAAGCCACTTTGACCAATCTACTTACTTGACAAAAAGAACAGGTTTTGATTGCACCTAAAGTCTTCAGTTGCAGGTCTTCAATATGACAAAAGAGACCTAGGTGGCTGTGCCAAAATCCAATATCCGTTCTTGCTGCTTCCTTTATTTTAATAATGATGAAATTCAGATATGCAAGTTCACTGTAAAAATGTACTATTTCCTTATGTGGTGCTTGTCCCTTCCTTTTCCTTTTTCCCTCACCCCTAAAGAACAGTGTTTTTCCTATTCAGGATGCCTGATACAACTAATCAAAAACCATCATCTCGAAAATTCTGAATTCTTTTGCTAGTAAACCAGATGGCATACAATCATTTCAAGGCAAAAGTACTAAATTAACTGTAAGGCTAAAGAAGTAGGAGCAGAACTTCACCTAAAGTTAGAATAATTAATTTTTGTATTTCCTGAGACCTAGCACAGTGACTGGTACATAGTAGACACTTAACATATGCTTGTTGAATGACTTCTTTCAGAAACCTGGGGCAAGCTCTCATATTTCTGGGAAATACTGCACCTGCAACCACAATTCTGTGATCACTCCTAAACTTGATATTAAAATTTCTTTCCATTCATCTGGACGTCAGCCATCTGCTAATTTGTCCTAGTTTTAGTCAAGGGCAGACTTTGTTCAGCCAGGAATCTTGCAGTATTGAAAAAAATGAAAATTAAGTTTGATTGGGCACATCTATTTGTATTCCTCATATTCAAATGAAAGTTTTAGAAATCTTATTAAATAAAATATAAGTCCTTTACAGTTTAAATGTAAAAAAACCCAACAAAACAACCCAAAGCAACACCTGAGATACAAGTTTTACTTTCTAGTTGGCTAGATAATAAAAATATATTTGCAACCAATCCATAAATTTGCTTATAAGATTATATAGTAATGGTTCCTTTTTCCTCTAAATATGTTTTTCTTCATTTTAAGAAACTCCTATCACTCACTTTGCTGTGCCAGGACTCAGAAAAATGAACCAGCAAAGCCTGTATTACACTAGTGATATTCTCTCAGGAAGGGTTGTTTGTACTTCCTCTTGGGCCTGGTGCATGGTCTGATCAGCAAGGGCAATTGCTCTGAATGGGTCAGGACGACAGTGAATGTGAACCTGACTGCAGTACTAGAATACCTAGAAATCAAGACATAGAAGTGATTGGTAACATGGTCTAGGGTTAGGCACATAAAATGTCAGCAATTATTTCTACCATCCCCCAGAAGGTCAACCATGAGTGGTCACTCTACTTCTATTGTGGGCCAGTCAAATAGAAAATAGACACAGTTTCAAAAAAAAAATTTAATTAAATTAAAAATTTACATTTTGACAGTGGGTAAATAAAGAGATCTCTTTGTTAAACAAAGTGATATAAACTTAAGTACTGTTTAAATCTTGCGGAAACAGTTCTGTTTACAATTTATTTGTTTGCTGGTTTTTTCTTTTACTTTTTTTTGAAATCTGGTCTTCTTAACTGGCCAAAGCTAGAGGTACAGTGGTCACCGACAAAAGCCAGTCCTTTTGGTTCAGCCCTCCTTAGGGCAGCCTGCTAGTCTCTCAAACTCTGGGGCTCACCATAATTTTGTGTTGATGACAATTTTTTTTACTCCTGTACACTTCAGAACTCCCAAGCTCAAGCCATCCGCTAGCCTCAGCCTCCTCCAGTAGGAGGAATTTTATGTATTTGCCATAACTTTGTGAAAGAGGGTTTCCTTCCAGAGTTGCTACAAAGACAAATATCAATCTCAATTAGTGAGAGAAAAAGAATTTCAAGTAACAGTATCATCAGTGACACAACATTTTGAAAAACTTTACACAGAAAAACATCACATCAATGATTGAAAAAGCACAATGTTAAATTCTCAGACTTGTAAGTAATAATAACTAACATTTATGTATATCTTTAAGGTGAGACACAGAGCTTCAGGGTAATTAATAATCAATTTATTAATTAGGCAAGCTGGCAATCAATAAATTGGTGGTCTCTGGTTTCTTCTGAAATCCCTTCTGAAAGGGAATTTTCCTGACAAGTGAAACTCGATGGTGAACTTTGATTATTGGACACTTAATGAGGAGATAGGTTAGAAGTCTTTGGCCTCCTCCTGCTGAGAATGTGGCTTGATTGTGAGATTCAGCAGCTTCCATCAATCTAGGCAGAGAAAACCATTTCCATCTGGATCTCTCTGGTTTTCTCCTTCGTGAGCTGGGTCACCCTAAACTCTAACTGAGGAGATGAAGAACAGGGGTTCCTTTCATTAGGGTAAGAGCTCATCTAAACTGCATTCTATTTATACTCTAAGAAGAAATTAAGTCTCTTTGTTGGGTGGAGTTCTGCCCAAAATTGCCTAGCAAGTTCCTTGAGGGCTAAGAGCAATCTCATCAATTATCCATTCCCTTCAGAGACTGACTGACCTTAACAGGAGTTGGGTTTTACAGAAAATGAAGGAAAAAAGGTGGATCACAATTAATAACTAGTTCTTAATATAAGTGTATAATATTAATTTCTCTCAAAGGATTGTGAAGTGCTTTAACTAAAGCCTTTAATACTATAGTTAAGTAGGCCAACAATTTAAGCCATGAAATATAAAATCAAGCTTAATTGCATGTGCCCATTAAATAAAAGAAAAACAACAATATTATAGATGCAAAGTTTCCTTTTCAAATAATTTGTAATTGTTTGGATTTTTTAATTTTCACTTTTTGTATCTACTCCAGAAGTCCTTCAGGTTATATATGTAACTGAATTGTCATGATTTAATATTATACTCAATCAAGCAAGCAATAAAAACTAATTAAGGGCCTATTATGTACCAAGCACTGTTCTGAGCTCTGGAGAAACAAAAAGTGACAGAAGACAGTCCCTGCCCTTCAGAAGCTTAGCAAACATATACCAAGCAAGCTGCATAGAGGATAAATAGGAAATAATTAACAGAGAAGTTGGGCAAGGCTTTCAGTAAAATGTGGTATTTTACTTGAGACTTAAAGGAAGCTGGAGAAGTCATTAAGCAGAGCTAAGGAGGGAGAGCATTCCAAGCATGGAGGAGAGCCAAAGAAAAGGCTCAGAGCCTGAGAGAGTGTCTTGTTAGGAAAACAGCTGAATTCAGTTCTGCATCAAAGAGTACATGTCCAGGAGTAAGAAAAACTGGAAAGGTGAGGGGAGCTAGGTTATAAAGGGCTTTGAATGCCAAACAGCATTTTGTACTTGGTCCTGGAGGCAACAGGAAGTCACTGGAGTTTATTGAGTAAGGGATGAGGGGAGGGAGGAGTGAGAATCAGACCTGGGCATTAGGGAAGTCATGAGATTGGAGTGAAGAGAGAGTTGAGGGCCTGCATTAGAGTGGTGGCAGTGTTAAAAGAAAAGGAACTGTATAAAACAGATGTTGCAAAAGTGAGATCAATGATTGCCAAAAGATTGGATATGGAAAGTGAGAGACAGTAAGCAATCAACACATATATTCCAGTGGGCTTTTCCAAATGTTAACCAAGAGAGCTAACTTTGACTCCAAGTAAATATGTATGCGTGTGCACACACATTTTGTTGGTGCTTAGTTTTTACATCACTGCCTGTAAGAAAGTATCAAGTATGCTTGTGTGTTACACGAAGTACAGCTTAAACAGAGTAAATGAATGTGTATGGGATAAGATGAAAAACTGCTAGAGAATGAAGACCCGAAATAGGACAGGAGTCAAACAGAAAAATCAGCATACAAGCCCAGAGGAAACGGGCATTGTGAGACTCGATTTTCTTTCAAGAGCAATTTATCAATTTATTATTAGCTAGCCTAATTACTAAAATCATTAGCTGCCCAGAAAGTATTGATGAGCCAGAAGGGCACTAAGTGCAAATATATGTAAACATATATATCTAAATACACATACCTATCTCATTAATTCAGAAGAGTATTTGCCTTCAAATTGAAGCATATTAGGATACGGACACTGTTCCACTTTCTGTCTTGCACAATGAAACAGCTAAGCTATTCCTGACCCTGGTTAACTTCCAACCTTTCTGGTTGGAAATGCAAAAACACATTTAGATAATAGGTCTAACAATTTTTTCCCCCTCCATTATGCATAACGCGTGTTCAACACTCTTTTGTTTGAGAATATGGGTGGCTCTTAAAAGAGCCCTTGGGGTTAAAGGTTTTGAGGTCCTCGCTGGCAAGTACTCTACTTGGAGCTGGTGTACTTGGTGACGGCCTTGGTGCCCTCGGACACGGCGTGCTTGGCCAGCTCCCCGGGCAGCAGCAGGCGCACGGCCGTCTGGATCTCCCGGGACGTGATGGTGGAGCGCTTGTTGTAATGCGCCAGGCGGGACGCCTCGCCGGCGATGCGCTCGAAGATGTCGTTGACGAAGGAGTTCATGATGCCCATGGCCTTGGACGAGATGCCGGTGTCGGGGTGGACCTGCTTCAGCACCTTGTACACGTAGATGGAGTAGCTCTCCTTGCGGCTGCGCTTGCGCTTCTTGCCATCTTTCTTCTGCGCCTTGGTCACGGCCTTCTTGGAGCCCTTCTTCGGGGCGGGAGCGGACTTGGCGGGCTCAGGCATCTCGCAGACAGAAAAAGACCTCAACGAGCCAAAGAAGAAACCGAACGCAGCCTTAACCAAGCAGTCTGTCCTACTTGTAGTGCGCGTATTCAAATGAGAGATTAGAAAACTCTAAAGTCTGATTGGGTGAAGCACCTTAAGCCGTTTCCCTATTGGGAGGAGCACATGCAAATTTACTAGATACCACTTCTGATTTTTAGTTGGATGGTTAATTTTTTAAAAAAGGGTTTTGAACCAATGGAACAGCTTTGCTTGTATCCTACCCCTTTTTGGAGTTCGATTGTGGGTCAGAAAGAATTTTTAAAATCCTTTCCAGATTGTTTCTGTTTAACTTGGCTGAATCTCTTGGTGGCGCTACAAAGAGTCCTTGACATGTTATGTAGAGTTGCTGGCTGACGTTTTTACTTATGATTGGTAACCTTAATTTTACTCAGTGCTTGGTAATCTTAGCAGTTACGTGGCAAAGAAGATAGAGCACTTGGCTGGTAATCAAGAAGGCTCGTGTTCATGAGTCCAAATTCCATCTCAGACACTATTTGTATGAATGGCCAAGTGATTTAACCCTGCTTGCCTGTTTACTGAATATATTATGCTAAAAAGCAAGGCAGCAAGCACACAGCCATTGGTGACTGGGAAAATTCATACTTGACTATGAATGCCATCGTGGAACTGGAGTACCATACTGATGAACTTCTCTGGGCAACCAAATTTTGCCATGATCTCCTGCAAGCCTTCATGACTGACAGTATGTCATCAAAGTTCAGTGGCAAGACAAAAGTTGAGATGACTGGTGATAGCTTGGGATGCAGTAGATGACCTTGGCATCTTCTATGACTAACCAAGCTCTAAGTGCTTCACAGTACCTGCTTCAGCCACCTTCATGTCCTTTGAAACAAATTGTTCTCACCCACCCATTCTGCCAGGGAAAGTCTTCACATCCCCCTAATTCACCAGTGGGTTTGAGGCCTATCCATTACCCTCAGACCTGGTTTAAGCCATCTGCTGAAACAGTTTACTAGGACGTGGCTATGCATACTACAGCTTCTTGGAGACACAGATGAGAGTTGGGTGGCAGGTGGGCCCCAAAGGTGGAAAGGGTTCTGCAACCCTCACATCTGAGGTACTAGTCTTCATTGAACACCTATAGACACCTAAGAGGGCAGCTAGGTGGTGCAGTGGATAGAGCACCAGTGCAGAAGTCAGGAGGACCTGAGTTCAAATCTCTCCTCAGACACTAGACACTCACTAGTTGTGTGACCTTAGGCAAGTCACTTAACCCCAGTTGTCTCATCCTGGGTCATCTCCAGTCATCCTGATGAATATCTGGTCACTGGATTCAGATGGCTCTCGAGGAAAAGTGAGGCTGGTGACCTGCATAGCCCTCCCTCACTCAAAACAAAGTTAAGTGCAAGTCATGTTATTATTTCTCTGACAGCATGGTCTTCAGCAAGGAAGGACAGACACAGATATACACCTATTAATAACTATATACAAACAAGATATATACACATTATATAGATGGTAAGTTACACAGGGAAGGCATTAGCAGGTAGGTGGACTAGGATAGATTCCAGAAGATGAATTTGAGTTAAATCTTGAAGTTATGGGAGTTTAGAAGCTAAGGGAGGAGGAAGAGCATTCCAGGCAGTCCCTCAGCCATAGGGGACTAACCACTTCAAAGGAATGAAATTAGGAGATGGAATGTGACATGCAAGGAATAGCAAATACATCAGCGTAATTGGATTGGAGAGTTTTGGCTATGCTGCATGTCTGAATGCTCTCCTTCCACACCACAACTGCTCAATTTCCCTGACTTCTTTTAAGACATCTCAAATCCCACCTTAATGCAAGAGGTTTTTCCTTCTCCCCACAGCTGATGGTGCCTTCCCATATGAGTTTACTTTCCATATGCTTTGTAAAAATTATTTACATGGTATAAACTACCAGTTATTGTTCACCTACGGTCCTCATTTTCTCATTGTGCCTCTGTTTCTGTCTGTTGGCTGTCGCTTAACATTAGAGGGCCAGTATTCCCCTTACTCTGTCTTCCTTCTTTCCCTTCCGCCACTTCCTCCCCTCCACTTTTATTTAATATCAGAATCTTCAGTAGATTGACTTTTGGAAGGGGATGGCAGTTTGTAAATATAACAGATCGAAAATCAGTTTTTCTATTGGCTACTATAAATTAGCCAATCAGAGTGCTTTGTTTTCGCGCTCAGACCACTTTATAAATGGGTCACTTTGTGCATTTGGTGCATTACTTCGGCTTTTGTTGTCCTATTCGAACTCCTACAGCACTCTTCAGTTTGTTACCATGTCTGGACGTGGAAAGCAAGGTGGTAAAGCTCGTGCCAAGGCCAAGTCGCGTTCCTCTCGGGCTGGTTTGCAGTTCCCAGTGGGCCGTGTACATCGGCTACTTCGAAAAGGCAGTTATTCCGAGCGAGTAGGAGCTGGAGCACCGGTGTATTTGGCCGCTGTACTGGAATATCTGACAGCCGAAATCTTGGAGCTAGCTGGGAACGCAGCTCGGGACAACAAGAAAACGCGCATCATTCCCCGGCATCTTCAGTTGGCCATACGCAACGACGAGGAACTCAACAAGTTGCTAGGCAAAGTCACCATTGCCCAGGGTGGCGTCCTGCCCAACATTCAGGCGGTCCTGCTGCCCAAGAAGACCGAAAGTCACCACAAAGTCAAGGGCAAATAAGGCATTTGAGACAGTCCTGTGTTTTTGCCTTTGTCCCTGAAAACCAAAGGCTCTTTTAAGAGCCACCCACATTTTCAGAGAAAGAGTTGATTCATTTTCAGTCATAAGTGTAACAACATAGTGCGATTTAAAAATTTTTGATTATGCAATATTTTTTTTAGCGAAGCAAAACCTATCCGTTGTTCCCCCATCCAGCACTACTTGCTGAGAAGGAATTTATCCATAATTTGTAAGAGGGTATGAAGTTTTGATAGTGCTAATTTGGGAGGTTAGGGTCTCACTAAATCATTTAAACCTAAAATTATTAGTTTTAGATCCCTTAGAAAAGGTTACTTCTGAGGGAAGAGGTACACATTCTGCTTTCTCTTAAATTCTAAAGGATTTTTTCCCCCGTGTTTTGGTAAAAGCACAACCACCTCATTAAGGTTCAAGTGATGCTGGCAAATTCTCATATTTAAGGTTCTTAAAATGATAATAGCATGCCCAACAAAGAATGGTCTTTTGTCCTCGGTCGCCGCGGAATTTAGAGCCTTCGGTACTTAAAGGCACTCTCCTCTCCTTCGCCCAAACTCTCAACCGACCATGAAGGCAGGAACAGTAAGACTTACAATAAAAAGCGGTTACGTTAAGAGTACTTTCCACAAAAATTGAGGGAAGTCGGAACCACGGTGATATGGTTCCATTTCCCCTTCACTGCCTCCCCTCTGTCTTAACCTCCCTTCCAGTGCTGGAGGAGGTCAGGGTTAGAACTGAGAACACACAGAACAGATTAATGGCCGAAATTCTGCTCTCTAGCTCAGCGCTTGGCAGGTTGAGGGTAATCCTTGGTTTCGGTTTCCCTTTTCTGTTTTCTCAGGTATTCTGGCTCGTTAGGGTATTTCCTACAATGTACAATTATCTCTACTTCAGACAGTCAGGCATTCTAGCAAACCAACCCCAGTCCTGGAATGTTAGTTTAAGGGGAGCAGACTTGAAGACCTTTGGAGCTCCCAAAGCAGAACTCCTCTGAAGGGAACGAGATAGGGAACGGGGAGAGGGGTGGTGAGGAAGTTCATTCTTGTGTCTCCTCCTTCTTCCTGCTCCACCACTAGCCCCCATACCCAACGCCTCTCACATGCCCCCCACTACTCAGCATCCCGAGCGAAAATACTCCTTGACTGCGCGGAGTCTGCCGCTTATCCTACTGCCGCCTAAATTCTAGCTCCCACAACAGGGTGTCATGCAGCGAATCTTAACTTTTTGTATGTTTAATGAACCCCTTTGATAGTCTGGTTAAGCCATTCTCAGAACAAATGCTTCTTTTTTATTGAAGGATATTCCGAACTAGCGGTTAATGAAATAAAGATTTAACTTTCCCTCTGTAACCAAGTTTACGGACTCCCGAAAGCTATCCACAGCTTCTGTGAATCCCAGGCTAAGAAGCTCTGATTTAAGTGGAAAGAGCCCTGAATTAAATGAGAGTTGATTTATTGTCAATAGAGCTAAACTTCCTTACAGCTAGAAATCATGATAAAACATTGAAATGGCTGAATTCACATAAAGACAATTCGACTTTTAGTATTGAAATCTCTGGGAAATTCTTATCCAATTCAATAAAATGGATTACATGTAACCGATGTTTATAACAGCTAGGAAAATTTTTTAAAAATATGATTTTATTAACCTTATTCCACTATGCATTGTTCTCAAATATTTTAAAATCACATTCACGCGTTCTCCACCCCCATCTCTTTCCACGAGATGTGATTTGGTCAAAAAAATAGGGCAAATACTATAAAATAAAATCATGTTTCTGTCTCTTTCTCCTGGGTTTTGTTGGTAATTCACAGAGAATCTATTTCTTCTTTCAGAGAGATAAATCATTCTTTCAATAACAAGTCACAATAGAAAGTTTTTAAAAATCTCCAGAAAGACCAATCACAAACCAGCGCGGGCTTTTAAAATGTTAATGGGGAGGGAAGGAAATCAGTTTTATTCTCACGAACGTTTTGATTCTAGAAGCAAGGAAAATAAATCTTCAGAATTAACTTTGCTCGTTAAATTGGCTTTTTACTCACTGGAGCTAGAGGATTGAATTGAAAACCAATCAAGACATAACGCGGGACTTTCGAATGTTGTTTTGTCCAATCAGGAGAGAGTCACTTCTATAAATATAGCCAGGAACACTAGGATTGTACTTGCGTTACGAAGAGCTTGCTTTAGGTTGTATTTGCGAAATGGCTCGTACCAAGCAAACTGCACGTAAATCCACTGGCGGGAAGGCACCTCGAAAGCAACTCGCTACAAAGGCTGCCCGCAAGAGCGCGCCGGCTACCGGCGGCGTGAAGAAGCCTCACCGCTACCGGCCCGGCACCGTGGCGCTGCGGGAGATCCGGCGCTACCAGAAGTCCACCGAGCTGCTGATCCGCAAGCTGCCCTTCCAGCGGCTGGTGCGCGAGATCGCGCAGGACTTCAAGACCGACCTGCGCTTCCAGAGCTCGGCCGTCATGGCCTTGCAGGAGGCCAGTGAATCCTACCTAGTGGGACTATTTGAGGACACGAATCTCTGCGCCATCCACGCCAAGCGGGTGACCATCATGCCCAAAGACATCCAGCTGGCTCGCCGCATCCGCGGAGAAAGGGCTTAAGCCATGAGAAGGCGCGAAATAAAATCCAAAGGCTCTTTTAAGAGCCAACATGTATTCACAATGAGTGCTGTAATAACACTTTAAGTACTGACGCAAGTAGTAAGTAGTACGTGTAACGACTAGCTTTGTGTTGAAACTCGTAAGATTTTTTTCTTTCCAAAATTGCATTTGAAGTGTAGTCTGTCCATAGTATGAGGGAAAATACTCTTAAAATAAGTTGCTATTTTCTAGAAATTCTTGATCTCAGTTCAAGATTGTTATTTAATCTCTTTTTGCAAAAGGTCTTCATTGAACATAATTTTAGTATTTGCTCAGTAATATTCTTTCGTCCATTAAGCATTTTTGTGAGTTTCTGTTCTAATGCCAGGTTTTTATAACGGTGCCATGCACACCGGAATCGTGTTTCCTCCATATTCCAACAAATGAGGTGAAGGAGATACTGGCAAAAGACATACTAACAGTGAGGTTAATAAGAGAGAAAAGCGAGCTCTTGGAGAATTGCCTTTTTTTTCCACTTCAGTGAAATAGGAAGCACGTTTCTCAGTTGAGTATAAGGGAGGAATCTTGGGTTGATTTGAGTAAGTGGAAAAACTAGTGTTCAGGGTGGAGAGTTGGTTAGGGAGGTAAGGAAAGTTTTTTGATGCAGTGAGGGGCCAATTGAGGTTATGTAACGAATATGTATAATGCACCTAGTCTGTACGATTGGGGATTTTCAAGGAAACAAGGCTGCCCACAATGATCCAAGGTTGAGGCCTGACCAGTTAGTGGTATCCTTTGTGTCAAAAGACTTGATATAACTGTACTAACTTTGGAAGACATAAAGTAGTTACAAGTTGCCTTTCAAAATGACTGGACCAATTCACAACTCCACCAGCAGTGTATTAGTGTGCCTGTTTTATCTCAGCGTTTCCCAAAATTTGCCATTTTTTTCGTCATTTTTGCCAATCGGATAGGCATGAAGCAGACCTCCAGAGTTAATTTGCATTTCTCAAATTACTAGTGATTTGGAAGTTTTAAAAATAGCTATAGCTTGTGTTTCTTTCTTTGAAAACTACCTGTTCATGTCCTTTGGCCATTTTTCTTTCTTTGTAAATAAATATATTTGTAAATGTCAGTTCCTATGCTTAGAAATGAAGCCTATATCAGCAAAATCTGCTGCAAAATTTCACCCCATCCCAAAAAGTTTTTTTCAATCATAGCTGCTACTGTTTGTCCTTCATTCTTCAAGAGGACCATGACATCAGGTGAATTGGATTTAAGTGAGGAAGGGCTGTGCAAAGTCACCAGCCTCACTTTCTCCTCTGCAAGAGAGATCAGGACAATTGGAGATTGCCCAGGATGCAGTGGGGTTGGCTTTTTCAAGCTGTGGCCTTTAACAGGTCTAAGTTTGAAAAAAGGAGGCAAAGAATGGCCTCTTAAAAAAAAAAACAAAACAAAAAACAACAGATCTGGGAAGGGAAGACCCTCTAGGTTTCTGGCAAAACCAAAAACAATCATTGTTTACATTCATTCTGAGCCAGTCAGGAGCCAAACAGTGACCAAGTAGGGCTTGGTTTGGAACCAGAGTAATTTAGGGTTTAGGCTTGTCTTTAAGAGATAAAAAATGAGAATAAGAGAAAAAAGTTTCAGAAATAAAAATTTACTCCCTCTGGATAATCTTTTTTCTCTGCTATTGTATTTTCTCACTTGGCAACTGCATCAGTCTCCTCGGGTTTAGTTATCTCTATGTAAATAATTCATATGTATACATATACACATAAATATGTATGTGCATATATATACATATACATATATGTGTGTATATACATATACATATATATATATATATCCTACCTAGACTGTGAATTGGGAAGAGGGTAGATGTTATTTTCTAGTGGCTCTGATATGAGTCATGTCTGTTTTCCCTAACCAGTGAATAAGCTCTTTCTTGAAAAATGAGGAGGAAGATAATGATAAGAATGAGTAGGAGACTGAGGAGGGGAAAAACTCTGGAAGTCGGGGACTGGTTTATTTTTATTTTTTATCCTCAGCATACATCACAGTGGAACCTGGCATACAATAAGGCTTGTTGTTTGACTGACCAATTTCCTGACAGCTCTCCCAGGAACCTGTTTCACTGTGGAGTGTAGGGGTTCAACATCCTCACAATCCTATAAATCAATCTAGAAATTTGTCAAATGATGACTATGTGCCTTGAAGGGAGCTAGGGGTTCTAAAATGCAGAGATGAAGAGGGAGAACATTCCAGGCATGGGGGACAACTTTTGCCTAGGCAGACATGCAAGAATTCATGTCTTGTGTGGGGGATAGAAGAGTAGCTAGGTAGCACAGTGGATAGAATGCTGGGCCTGGAGTCTGGAAGACCTGAGTTCAAATCTGATTTTTGACACAAACTAGTTGTGTTACCCTGGGCAAGTCACTGTTTGCCTCAGTTTCCTGATCTGCAAAATGAGTTGGAGAAGGAAATGGCAAACCATTCCAGTACCTTTGCAAAAAAAAAAAAAAAAGGCAACCAAATCCAATGAAGAGTCAGACATAACTGAAATGACTGAACAACAAATGTCGTATCACAACCAGTCCAATTTTACTGGACCACAGAGAACACAAGAGGGAGCACTATGTGATAAACTTGGACCAGGGCCAGATCAAATAGGATTTTAAATGCCAATCCAAGGACTTCTAGTTTAAGTTAAAGGTAATGAGGAGCCACTTAAGTTTCTTCAGCGGAGGAGAGGAGAGGGTTAGGCCTCTGCTTTGATATTATCTCTTTGGTAGCTATGTAAAGGATGGATGGGAGAGTTTGGGGTGAAGGATGAGTTGAGTACATATTAAGTTTGAGAAATCTATGGGACATCCAGGTAGAGTTGTCCAGGAGACAGTTGGAGATACTGGACAAAAGCTGAAGAAATGAGGGCTGAAGGATTTGGGAGACATCTGCATATAAATAATAGCTGAGTCTATGACCAAAATTTCTCAGAGAATCTGTGACAAAATTACTGCTGATTAGGTATTGCTGCCAATCATCAATCAGCTTCTCTGAGGTAAGAGCACAGGCTTCATTGAACTCTTATCAATCATTCATCCAACCCTGAGCATCAGGCTTAGCAACCTTACATAGAACATGAATACATAAGCAGGAAGAGTACAATGGAATTTTAGCGAGCGCAGAAGAGGAAGGTAAGGGTTTACAAATGGGGAAACAGACAACAGAAGGGCAAGAAAATCATGTCTGTATCAGGAAGGTCCAAGAATCAGTTGGTTAAAACTGGAATTTTACTTCTCAAGTTTGATTTTTGCAAACTTCAGACATAGCCAAGATGGTATCAGAAAGTTCAAGATAGAATCTGAGACAAAGTTTTTCTTGGCACAGTGGAGGCCAAAAGCCTGAGCCAGAAATTCTCTTACCACAAATCTGAGTGTTAGTGAAATTGCCAAGAACAAGACTGAGTAGAAAGCAAAGAGGAAAGGAAAGGGAATAAGCATTTTTAAGTATCTAATATATACTAGGTATTAAGTTGCTGCTGTTTTTTGAAGTGGACCAACATCTCACAGGGTGATATCATGACTTCCTCTTGAATTGAATGAGGCAGAGTTGTCAGCTTCACTCTCTCTTCCAGAGTTATCAAAGTCCAGCTGCAGAATAAAAGTTCAGATGACTGGTGATAGCCTGGAATGCAGCGGATGATCTTGGCATCTTCCATTGTCTAACTAAGCTCTAAGCTTCAGCTACCCTCATGGCCTTTGGAACAAATTGTTCTCATCCACCCATTCTACCCAGGAGGTCTTCACATACTTGGGGTAGGTATCTCCCAATCACCAACTGATGGGAGACCTGCTGATTACTCTCAACCTGGTTTAGGTCATCTGCTGAAATGGTTTACTCAGCATGGCTGCTACACAGGCTACAGTTTCTTGGAGGCATGGGTGAGAGTTGGGTGATTGATGAATCCAAGGGTGGATAAGCATCCCTAAAAAGGGCTCAGGTCTTCCTCATTTCAGGCACAGCTCTCTATCCAATGCTGCCTCTTAAGAGGAGACAGGTTGGCTCAGGACCCTAGGTACACCCATGCAAGAGGATTGACACATAATAAATTAATAATAATGCACATCTGTATAACACTAAGTGTCAGGCATCCTTCTAAGCACTTTAAGGTTATCTCATGTGAGCCTTTCACAACAATCTTGGGAAACAGATGTTATTATTAGCACCCTCACTTTACCGATGAAGAAAGTGAGGCAAAGAGGTAAAGTAAGGAACTTGCCCAGCGTTACGCAGCTAAGTGTCCTAGGTTGGATTTGAATGCAGGGCCTCCTGACTCCGGGTCTGGGCTTCTCCTCGCTGCTACAAGGACACGAGTGTCACGAAAACCCAGGTGGGTGAGAAGACCCGTAGGAGGGGATCAAGCCCACAGGGATCAAGGTGGAAGAAAGGTCAAGAAAATTACTTCCACGCCCTCGGAGAACAGGCCAAGCGTCTCACATTGCCCCAAGCAAAGAACCCAAACTTTCATCTCCGACGTTTCACCCAATACCGGGATGACACTGACGTCACCTGAAGAACGTTTTCCAATCCAAAGCGCTCCCTCAGCGCGCAGAGATCCCGTGGTAGGAACCCGCCAATCCAGAACCAAAGCGGGTGGTTCCCAAAAAATAAAAAAAGAAGTCTAGCGTCTTCCTGCTTCCGCCTCCTCATCTCTTTGCTGCGGCGGCTTCTGCCCCTGGCACGTTTGCGTGCCCGCCCCTTTGCTTTGGCTGGTAGCGGGTACGGGACCGTGCGCGGCCTCGCCAGCTTTCCTACTGCTGAAGCCCGGGGCGTCCTCTCCGTTCTTCAAGCGAAGTGCTTGGCAGATCGCCCCCCGTGCCCAGGCTGGCACCGCTCCGATCCCGGGACCCAAGGCGGGCAGCTCGGACCCGACACGGGCGGCTGGTCCTCCGCACTCTCTAGGGCGGGCGGTGGGAGGTGCCGCTCTCCCCGATCGCTGTAGGGAGGCCGGGGACTCTGCTTCAAGGGGGTGGTCCCGAGCCGCCCAGGGCCGCCGGCCCGACCCTCCCTGCTCTTTCCCTCGGCCGCAGCCATGGCGGCCCCGGATCTGTCTGCGAACCTCCAGGAAGAAGCCACCTGCGCCATCTGCCTGGACTACTTCACCGATCCGGTGATGACCGACTGCGGCCACAACTTCTGCCGGGAGTGCATCAGCCGCTGCTGGGGACAGGCCGAGGGCCCCTTCCCGTGCCCCGAGTGCAGGGAGGTGTCCCCGCAGAGGAACCTTCGGCCCAACAGACCGCTGGCCAAGATGGCCGAGATGGCCCGGCAGCTGCACCCGCCGTCGCCGGTGCCCCAGGGCTTGTGCGGGAAGCACCGGGAGCCGCTGAAGCTTTTCTGCGAGGAGGACCAGGCGCTCCTGTGCCTCGTGTGCGAGCGCGCCCGAGACCACTGGACCCACCGGGTGTCCCCGGTGGAGGAAGCCGCGGAGGACTACAAGGTGAGGCGGCGCCCCCGGGCTGGGGCCGGACGGGAAACTGGAACCCGGAAAGAGGAGGTGAATCTTCGGGAGACTCGTAGTTAACAGCTTAAATGGCCGAGCAAATCCCCTCACCTGAATCCAAGGCCGGGGCTCGGGAGCAGCCCTATAAGCCATGCGGCATGGAAAGGGGGAAGGACCCCAGGGGCGACACCTCGCAGATAAGGGAGCCCGGATCCGTGGGTCTGGGGCGCTGCCCTTTAGTAGCGCAGGGGATGAGAGAACAGCAAAGAAAACTTAGTTTTGCAAGAGTAACTTTAAAGAAAGTTCGTCCTGCTCGAATTTCAAGGGTCGGGCGCTGTCTGTTTTCTGAAGAGAACCTCCCGGCTCAGTTTAGAGACGACTCCTCCCCAAAGAATCCTAGATTTAGATCCGGAAAGAAACCGAGAGGCCATCCAATGCAGCCCCTTCGTTTTTTACTAATGAGAAAGCTGAGACCCAGAGAGATTTGTGGTTTGTCCAGGGCCACACAAATAGTAAGTAACAGGTCTGATTCCATAGTGCCATGGTTTGTTTTCCCCCTCCATTGTACTACCAGCCTTTTTACTCAAGTTTAGTATCTCTGACTGACCACTGGACATTCAGCTTGCATGCCTAGGATCTTGAGTTGGTATCCACACGAGATGGTAGAAAAATCTAGTGAATTGGAGCAAGCAGAAGCTTTTAAACAGAGACCCTTTAAAGAGAGAGGCTAACGGCGCGTTGATCTTTTAGCTCTGGGGGGAGAGCAAGAGACCGGTTTAATTGAGGGCTACGAAAAGCTGCTTCTGTTGGACCTGCCTCCTGTCCTTAGATCACTTCTGTTGTAAGGCTGTTAAGGTAAAGGTAGCGCCCTCAGTACATCGCTGGACCTGGAGTTCAAATTCGTTTAGCAGTCTCTTACTGGCTGTGTGACCCTGGACAAATCACTTAGCCTCTGTCGACTTCAGTTTTTTCTTACTGCAAAATAAGGATGATAATAGGATCTATCTACCTCACCTGATTGTTGGCAATCAAAATGAGATCAAATGTGATTATATTTGTAAAATGTTTAGCACTGTGCCTGGCACTTAGTAAGCACCTAACGTTTATTCCTTCCCTTGTTCTGCCCCATGAAATCCAAAAGTATGTGGTGCATAGTAATGGATTCTGATGCACTTCCAAAAAGCCTAGGTCTAGTTCTTGGGCTTAATGCCCACCAGGGACTGTTTCTGAGATTACTGGGCAACATGATCTAAGTCATCAACTGCTTAATAAGATGCTTGAATTTGTGATAATTTATTGAGCAAATTAGTCATTTCGTTAGCAGGATATATTTATCTGCTATCACATACACAGCTGTACTAGGTGTTAGAGAAGAGGAACATAAAAAAAATAGTATTTGACAAAGCCTCTGCCCTCAGGGAACCTCAAGTCTTAGGTGGAGAAGTGATTTAGGTACATGAAACATTACAATATGTACAAGTATATGATTAAAATCCCAAATAAGTGGTTTGACTAACTGAAGTAGGAGGTCAGAAAAAGGGGCAAGTTACTATCCGATGGGACTTGCTGAAGGTATTGCTGAAGTGGAAAGTAAGGAAAGAAAGATTTGGCTTGAATTGGGCCATGAAGGTAAGAGTTTGAAAGCCAAGAGGAAAGGAGAGCATAGCATGTTTTGAGATATGAAAGAAACCAAACCAGACTGGACCAGGATAGAGTTAAGGGTTGATCTTGGGGAGTAGTGGAAAGTTTATCATTGAGGTGAACTGAAATAGGTGGAAGATAGTCGAAAGCTAAACTGAAGGTTTGGATATTAAGCCTACAAACAGTTGAAAATGTTGTAACAAACATCCTTTTCCTATCATAAACAGTCTCTCAACTACTCTATTTCACATCCCCCCTTAGGGGGAAGGATACCTATACCTGTTGGGCTAGTTATTAATTGTTTTACCCTTATACTTGATCTTTCCTGCCTCCTCTAGAATTTTATTGTCCTGCACACACCTTCTTCCCACCTCCATTGTAGATACCTTCAGTAGTTCCTTCTTTACTTCCTTCTTATCCACCTAAAAATACATCAGGCATTAGTAATTCTAAAAAACCTTGAACCTTTACTTGTTGTCCCATCTTTTTTATTTCCCTTATAATGAAACTTTTTGAAAAAGTAGTCTATGTACTTCCTTACTGCCCTCCCTGGTAATCTGGTTTTTGTAAACAGATTTAAGATGGGTTGGTGGGGAAGATACAGGTATTTGTTTAGTTCCTTCTATGTGCCAGGCCTTGTGCTGGGTGATTTACAAATGCCTCACAACTCTGAGCTGGGTGCTATTATCCCTATTTTACATTCGAGGAAACTGAGTCAAATGGGTTGAGTGACTTGCTCAAGGTCACACAAGTCTCTTAAGGTCTGACTTTATGCAGAACTTATACCTTCTTTCTGAACGTAAGCCCCTTGGGGGCAGAGAATATTTTGGCTTTTTGACTTTGTTTGCCTTGGGCCTACCACAGTGCCTGGAACATAGTAGGTAGCTAACAGAATATTTTTTGATTGGTTGATAATCCTTCCCTTGATATTATAGATATAGTCTGCTGGTATTCCTACCTCTTCTTTTATTACTGATCGATTGTCTTGTCCTAACTCATGATGTCATGCTTCTCTACTACCTTTGTATGTATTTTCCAGTAGCAATCTTGTCTACTTAAAGAATCATCAGTTACCTCCTATTGCTCCCAAATGGAATTTACACAAATCTCTTTATGGATATTATTTATACATTATAATTACTATCCAGATGACTCATTGCCATCTCAAAAGAAATATCTCCCAACCTAAGCATTTTCATAAAAACAGCTTCTTCTGATGTTACTTTCTGTCAGCACATATTCAAAACAGATATTTGCTTTGGTTGATGATAATGTATAAGATCAAATATCAATTCTGCTTAATATTTAAAGTTGGTGAAAAATATTAATACTTTACTCTGATTTTGACACAAATCTACAAGAAACTGTTTTTATTCATTTAACGTTATTCAAAATTGAAACATATCTAGCTTAGAGAGAGAAATATCTCAATTGATGGTGTCCCCCCACCATGTCTTCAAACATATCTCTCCTCCAAGACAACTTGAAATAACTTAGGAATCTTGAACAAGGAAGGAAGATATAACAATATGATTTTTTAAAAAGTTTTTTATGGTCAGTCTTCTAGAACAGTTAGTTAACTTGATTTTTCAGGAACTCTTCTTGAGAAATAGAACCACTCATTCTTCTTTGACTGCTTTTCTTAAGGGCATTTCCATCCCTTCCCCTCCTGACTCCCAAGCTGGTCACTCGTGATCTGTAGTAACCAAAGGACCTCTTTCCTCTAATCAATATCCTCATCCCTTCAGGAAAGAAGGAGAGAAGGATACTGCTTAGACTGACCCTAGTACTCTTCATTTCAGGGGGTGGGGAACAGTGAGCTCAACTAGACGTGAAGTATTTTATTTTTGTTTCTGTCTGTAATTCAATTTTGTTCTTTCCCTATATATTTTCCTAAGAACCAGAGTCTGGAAAGGATTTTTGGGCCAGAGAAGTATTTTGATTTTTGAATGAAAAAGGACATTTTTAGTATGTTTTTGCAAAACTTTTCAAACTTGGGCGCAGTCTGTTTTCAGCCTTATTATTCATGACTCCCCTTTACACGCTACAGTCCAACCATACTGATTCAGACATAAGACTTCATTTCCTGTTTCTGTAATTTTGTGCTCCCTTCTTACTGCTGCCTCTTAGAATCCCTAGTTTTCTTCATGTTTTACTTCAAGTGCCATTGTCTGCTTTAGACTTTTCCTGATTCCCCTCCCAGCTGCTTCAAATTTCCTAATTTTGCTAATACCATATGTACATGTTACTCTCCCATCCATAGTAGAATTTTAAATTTCTTGAGGGCAGGAGGCTATTTATTTCTCTTTTGTTTCTGTATTCCTAGCACTATCAGTTAGCATTTCTTGCATACCTGCTTTGTATGTGGTAGACACTGTGCTAACAATGAATAATTACTTGATTGAATTGTGAAAGGAATGAAAGGGAAGATTCTATTTACCAAGGCCTATGATCTGTTTTTGCAATAATCTTCTTGTCATTTATTCTATTTAGTCATTTATTGGCTATTTGTTGCCTTCCAAGGAAAATTAAAACTTTGCTTGGTTAATTTATCATGTGCCTTCTATATGCCAAGCACTGTTCTAATAGCTGGGGGATACAGAGACAAAAAAAAAAATCAGACATTCTCCACTCTCAAGGAATATTCATTGAAGAAATGAAGAAAAATTCAAATGGAGAAAAAAAATCCTAAGCTCTGGGGAGAAAAATGGAAGACATTTGCCAACAAATAGTTATATTGTAATGGGGGACAATACACAGAGGAGTGGAAACCAGGGAAGAACACTTTTCTGAAAGTTACAGGGATGGTGTGTGGGACCATTGGAGAAGAGATTGTTATACCCCTTCCAGGAACAATGGTAGAGATGATCATGCTTCCATAACTACAGGGCTAAATTCCAAAGAAAATCAAAGGAGATAACTGGGGAAGAGGATGTAAAATGAAGCATGACTGGGGCATATCTGAAATCATCTGCTAAGGGAGGTAATCACCAATCAGAATAATGGGCCCCCCAGGCTGAAGTTCCAGAGATGAAAGAGTTAAAGGAAGGAGATTAATGAGCTCACTGTACTTATATAAACATAAACACATTGAATACAAAATAAATAAAAAGTAGTTAGGGAGAGTATTAACATTGCTGTGTCAGTGAAAAGGTATCATGCTTGAGCTGTGTCTTGAAGAGAGGAATTCTCTGTGTAGAGGGAGTACATCCTGGCATGGAACAGAGGGCGTCATTGTGTGTGCAACATAGAAATAATAGAAATAAAAGTCCAGCAAACAGATACCAGACTAAACCTTGGGTTAAGAAATTGGGCTAGAAACTCCAGGGTGATGGACTATTTGTATAGAGGTCATAGAAGTCATAAAACTGAATGACTTCTCCCTAAGGAATAGGGAAGGATTGGGGGCTCCTGTTCTGCTGAGGGGTTAATCAGTCTCATCTCTCCTCTAGGGAAAGTTGGAGAAGTCACTGGAGCATCTGAGGAAGCAAATGGGACAAGCTCTGCAGTTTCAGACCCAGGGAGAGGAAACCTGTGTTATTTGGCAGGCAAGTGACTGGAGGGGAATGAGAAATGATGAGAGTAGCCAGGCTGGCCAGGGAACCCCACAGCACAAGCCCAGGAGTATGTTTCTTTGAGACACTTGCTTAAGTAGGAAGAACAAATGTAACCAAGTGGGAATAAACAGGGGAAGAGAGAAAAATGCAGAGGTGACTTAGGTCAGAGCTTTCTTCTCCCCTTCTTGATCTACAGAAAATGGTGGAAAGCCAGAAACAGAATGTTATAGCTGAATTTGATAAGCTTCGACGATTTCTGGCTGAGGAGGAGCAAAAGCTCCTGCGGAAGCTGGAGGAGGAAGAAAGTGAGACTCTGCCTCGGCTCAGGGAGAACAAGGCTAAGCTGATTCAGCAGAGCCATTCCTTGGAAGAGCTGATCACAGAGCTAGAGGAAAGATGCCAGCGTCCTGCCTTGGGCTTGTTGCAGGTGAGTCTTCCTTTTAATTTTAGAGGCACAGAGGTTAGAGATGGAAGAATTAAATGGCTGTTGGTCTCCTATAATTAGAACAGGTAGCTTTATTTAGGTTCCTCTTGGACAATCTGTTCTCTTACCCTTTCTCATCTCTAACTATCGCCAACCCTGTTCGGCGCAGCTTATTATTTTGATCGGTATCAGTACTCCCTGGGAGAAGTGAGGGAGGGGAAGGAAGAGACATGAAAGAAGGGCTGAAGAGATTTCAAATAGTGTAGCCAGAAGAGGACTCTGAGAAAAGGGAAAAGAAATTATAGTTAGTGAGCCCTCTGCCAAATACACAGCATATCCTTCCTTACACATAATAAATACTTAATTAGTGTTTGTTGAATTGAATTGGATTTCTTACTCAGGCCCAGTTCTTCAAAAAGGAATTCCCCAGTGCTAAGAAGGTAAAGATGTGCAGAGGTGGAAATCTCTCTATTATTCCAATTTTTTGTGTATTTTCTTCTTCCTACCCTGGTGTCTCATCACATAGTATGGAGGTGACTGTATAAGTTTGGCCTGTATAGACTGTGTCATTTGAGAATCAGCCCTAGAAAGGGAGGGCATAAGAGAAATGAGAAAGTCCTTCCTACCTGTCTTTACAGTGCATGAATATTAGGAATTATTCAGAGCTGGGTGTGTCAGGGCAGTCCGTCATAGTGGAAAATGTAAAAAGATAGCCCAAGTCTCTTCATTTCTTGCCCTGCCTGGGGATTATTAATTCCTCAAAGGCCCACTAGATCAGTGATCTCATTGATGTGGGAACTCTTTCCAAAAACAGAGATCACAACTCAACCATACCTTATCCTATGTAACTCCTATCTATGTCCTTCATAAATCTTCGTCCACAAAGGTGCTGATGAGGGGTCTTCCAGAAAGGCATCCGAGAACACAAAGGCTGACTGTTGGCTTCCTTTCATTTATGCTGTATGACCAGCCCAGCTCCTTTTCCAGGAGTGGCCTTCTCCTCTTCTCTGTACCTCCTCATGATAATACTTTATAGTGTCCTCACTCCAGCTGTGTGCCTCACCATTGCCCTTCAGGTGCAGTTTTAATTTTCTTGAAGCTGTAGTGGTCTGTGACTGACAGCCTTAGAGCATCATTAGAAGAAGTTTGGAGACACATTTAATACTATGGATGTTTGCTTCAGAGAAATGCTTGGAGGTATTTAAAACCTAGCTCAGCTACTCAAAGGCAACCTAATGAAGAAGTCAGCAGAACAGTTCCTACCCTCAAGAGGTGTGTGTGTGTGTGTGTGTGTGTGTGTGTGTGTGTGTGTATGTGTGTGTGTGTATACACATATAAAACAAATACAGGGTACTTCATGGAGGGGTCTGTCCTGTGCTTTTCTTCTTTGTATTTCTTCACTTTATGATCTTATTAACTCCTAAGGATTTATGATCTCTATGCTAATGATTCTCAAATTTACCTGTCCTTCCTCAGTCTCTCTGCTTACCTTCAGTTTTGCATCTCCAACTGCCTTTCACATGTCTCAAACTGAATGTCCAATAGACATTGTAAACTCAACCTCTCAAATAGAATTCATTGTCTTTTCCCCTACACTCTGCCCTCCACCCCCTCTGACTTCCCTATTATTGTAGGAGTACAAAACCACCCTCCTAATCCTTCAGGCTTGCAACCTAAGCATTATCTTAACTCTTTACTAATTCTTTCCCTCCCTATATCTAATCTGTTGCTAAGGCCTATAAATTTCATTTTTGCAATATCTCTCCAATAAACCCCTTTCTCTCCTCTGACACTGTTATCACTGTTGTAGCCCCTCATTACCTCATGCCTGGACTGTTGAAATAACCTAATGGTGGGTCTGCCTATCTCAAGTCTCCATTCCAATCCACTAAACTGATTTTCCTAAAATCCGACCATGTCATCCTTCCTCTCCTACTCAGTAAGCTCCAGTGACTTCCTATTGCTTCTAAGATCAAATATAAAACCCTCTGGCTTCATACCTTTCCAGTGTTCTTACAACCTAGATTCAGTGACACTGGCCTCCTTGCTGTTCTACCAGCAAGACACTCCATCTCTCTGCTCTGGAATTTTCTGTCTGTGCTCCATGTCAGGAGTGCTCTCTTTCCCTTTTCATCTCCACCTCCTGGCTTCCTTTAAGATCCAACTAACATCCCATCTTCTACAGGAAACTTTTCTCAACAGCTCTTAATTCTAGTGCTTCCCCTCTCAATTATTTCCTATTTATCTTGCATATAGCTTGTTTATACATATGTGTTTGCTTATCATCCTCCCCCATTAGATCGTTAGCTCCTTGAGGGTAGGGACTGTCTTTTGCCTCTTTTTGTATCCCCAGCACTTAGCAAAGTGCCTGGCACATAATGGGTGCTTAAAATATGTTTATTAAATGACTGGAGGGGAGAAGAAATCCTATTAGCAGCTTGTGGTTAGAGGGTTGGGATTTATAAAGATTTCACATAGAGAATGGTGCTTGATCTGAGTTTTGAAAAAATTTTAAGAATTGGAGGTGAGGGAGGGAGTTCATTCCAGGCATAGTGGTCTGCTTGTGCGAAGGCACAGAAAGAAAATGGAATTTTATACGTGAGGCACATCCAGAAGGCCAGTTTGACTAGAATGCACGAATGAGAGTAGCATATGATAACGTTGAAAAGATAGATGGGGCCAGGTTGTGAAGGGCAAACAGGAGTTCATATTTGGTTCTCAAGGCAATAAGGAGCTCCTGGAGTATTTTTGTGCAGGGAAATGACATGAGGTACTCTTTAGAGTGAAATTGATTTGTCAGCTTTTTAGAAAATGGAATAGAGGGGAGAAAGAGCCATATCTGAGTCAAAGATATGAAGCTCTTAGACTATTCCAGGTGAGATGTGATAAGGGGCCAAAGGAGGGTTCTGGCCAAGTGAGTAGGTAAGAAGGGGCCAGATAAAGGAGGTGTAAAGGTGGAACAGAGAATCTAGAGAAAAGAAAAGAGGGTCTAGGGTAGGAACTTAGGACACACCCACAGAGGCATAATATGATGATCTAGCAAAGGAAACTGAGAAGGAGCAGAACTGGTAAGAGGAGAACCAGTAGAGAGCAATGTCATGAAAGCCCAGAAAGGAGAGCATAACTAGGAGGGGATTGATAGTCTACATTGCAAATACTTTAGAAAGGACTTAGAAATAAGGTCATCAGATTTGACAGCTAAGAAATTATTGGTAACTTTGAACAGAACAGTTTCAGTTGGGTAATAAGGTCAGAAATCAGATAGCAAAAAGTCGGTCTTAGAGAGGAATATTAGAGACATTTCTCTCCTGCCTGCTCTTCCACTCTAGTTCAGTTCTGGGTCATATGAAAGTGGAGGTGGGTGGGGAGGTAGGAGAAGCACTTGTGGAGATAGTGTCTTAAAAGTCTAGCCCACCAAGGTGAAAAAGAGATTCACCCCAAATAATTAGAGGAATTTAAAAAATTAGCTGTTGGTTTTTGCTGTTCTTGCATCTCTAAGGAATTAAATTATGGACAAAGGTAATTAGTCTCTGATGGGAGTAGTGAGAGTAGTGGGAGTTCCTGTCCTCCTGCTCACTGTTGACTTTCTTTTCTTTCCATAGGATGTCAGAGAAGTACTGCATAGGTATGTGGTATCTTTTGCTTCTGTTAGAAGGGTGGGTGGGCGGGAGAGTGGGAGAATGCTCATTGGCTGAGCCAGGTGGGACCTGTGCTCACCCTAGGAGTCAGGATGTGAAGCTGCAGCTGCCAGAGGTCGTTTCCATGGAGCTGAGGACTGTATGCAGGGTTCCCGGGCTGGTAGAGATGCTGAGGAGATTCAGAGGTAAGTGGGACATAATTGACCAGATATTTTTAGGTCTATTAACCTGCTTGAACCTGTAAACACAAACATTTCCTTCAACCTAGCAGAAGTATGTGGAAAGAAGGGACTGATTTCCATTAGGCTCAAGCTTATTGCCTGATTTCTTTCTGGTCTATTTATTCTCATACTTCTACTGAGTCCATGTAAAACATCATCTGGGCAAGAGTGCAAATTCACCTGCTGGACTAGCAGTGAAAAAGTGGAGGCAGGTGACTCACCTGTTTAGTTTTGTACATCTTTAATTCAGCAGATACTTTTTAAGCCCCTGCTTTTTAGGTATTGTGCTAGGCACTGGGGTGGGCAAGATACAAAGAAGCATGTGACAGCATATAAACTTTCATGTGGAGCTTTTTGTGTAGGAGTGGAGAGAACATATGTACACCCTATAATTTAAAGCTTTCATGTGAAAGTCTAGTGAATGTTAGGACAAAGGTGGGAAAGGTCACTTGTTTCTTGTTTTTACATAAGCCTGGAAATTTGCTCGTATCTGTATGCTGATAGCCCAACTCTCCAATTCTATAGAAGCCTTTCCTGATCTTTCAAGTCAGTGATGACCTTTCTACCTTCAGAGTTCACAAAGTACTTGTGTTGTACCTTTCTAATGCATGTGTGTGTTATTTTTGTATTATCTATCTATCTATCTATCTATCTATCTATCTATCTATATATATATATAATATTATATTTGTCTATAAGTTTAATAAGGGTAGGAACTATGTCTTAGCCAAACTTTATATATCGGTACCTAGCACAGTAATATATATACAGTAGTATGTTCTTAACTAATTTTATGTTATTAGGGGCAAATGTGCTTGATCTTTATTTCACAGTGCCATTTCTGGTTAGAGAGATTGGGAGGGAATGCTTTGGAGAAGAATGGACTTTCATTCTGGGTCTTGAGGATTGAGCTGGTGAGGAAGCCAATTTTAGGTGGAGAAAGCAAGGTGAGCAAGGGCACACAGAGTTAAGTTACTTCAGGGCATATTTTGGATACAAATATAATATGAAAGAGAATAGTGGAAGATCAGTCAATGAGCAGTTATTATAAGCAATTTCTGTGTTCCAGGCACAGTGCTAGCATTTGGATACAAACACCCCTACCCTCAAGAAGTTTATATTGTAATAGAAGACAACATAGATAGAGTTGTGGCCACAGAAGGGAATTTTATTCAGTACAGTCATAGGATGGTGGGTTAAGACAAGAGATATGCCCTTTCTAGAAATTGTATAGATTTGGTTACTCTGTTGCTTGTTCTCACATATGAATAATAATGGACAAAAAGGGGGATTGTGCACCCTGTGGCAGGCAGATGATGGAATGGCCTAGTTGGACAGATACATAGGATGTGAAGGTGAAGCATTGTCTAAATTTTTGGGTCATCTCGATGTGACCAGCTAAGTGACACATAGTTTGAACTCACTCAGAACCAAAGTTTAGACTTTTATTTGGTAATAATGAGGTTTTTGCACAAGGTAGGGACTTGATTCTGAGCTGTACTTTAGGAAGATTAATCTAGCAGTAATTTGTAGGAAGATTGCTTGTAGGAAGAAAGGCTGTTGTTAGGAGGTTAATTGTCGTTAAGTTGTGGCTTTTTATCTTGAACCCTAAGGTGAGCAGGAGACTCAAACTACAGTGATGGTGGGGGTAGAAGGGATGTAACTTACTCACTGGATGTAGGAGACAAGGGACAGGGAGTAGTTTTAGGGGGAAGATTATAAGGTCAGTTTTGGATGTATTGAATTTGATTTGTTGATCTAGGTGGAAATGTTCAGGAGAGAGTTAGAAATAATGTGATGATCAGACTCAGGAGAGAAATTGGTGGCCATCAATATAGAATCTATTTGAAGCAATTGGAATGGCAAAGGAGGGGAAAACAGATTAAGAACAGAATAATGGGAACTTCCATCACTTGGTATTTAGGAAAATGAGTTAGTGGAAAAGAGATACAGGGGGTCAGGAGAAAAAGACTTTTAAGAGTATAGGGCTTTGGGAACCCAGGATGGAGATTAGTTAAAAGATGAAAAGGTTCTACACTGTCAAATGAAGCAGAGTAAATGAGAAAATAGCCATTGGATTTGGGAATTGGGTCTAGGAATTTGAGAGAAGGGAGTGGTAATGAACAAGATTGGGAAATGAATATGGGGGAAAGTAGAGAAAATAAGAATAGATCATTCCTAAGAAGTTAGGCAGTAAGAGGCAAATGAGAAAGAAAGATAGTGAAGACATGTACACACTGTAATTTAAGACTTTTTTTAAAGCTAATTTAAGAGTAGCAAGATGGAGGGGTTTTTTTAGACTGTAGAGATCTGAAAATTCAAGGGGAAAAATGAGATTAAGGGTACCAAAGAACATGGGAAGGAAGGCTCTTGAGAGATTTTAAAGATTGTAGCATCTAGGAAAAGATTCTGAGGACAAAAGGGGAGAATTAACCTTGGAAAAGAGAAGATTCTTTTTCTTTGAGTTAGGAGGAAAGAATAAGATGAAACTACAGAAGAATTTCGAAGAGGAACATTGAAAAATTTACATTTGATGACATTTTTTCTGTACTCAGAGGAAATTGCAGAGAGCAGAAAGAGGAAAGGTGGAAGGATAACTTCTGATCCACCATTGAATTGAAACTTCCATCTCAGAGGTTGATAACAGTCTCTTAGCTTCTAAATCTCATGGCCTTTTGTTTCAGTGATTCGAGGAACAGCAAATGTAAATTTTGCATAGCCAGTAGTCAAATGGTGCCTACTATATGCCTGGTAAAAAAAAGAAAGACAGTCTCTGCCCATAAGGACCTTACAGTCCAACTGGGGAATACAAAACACACAAGAAAGTTGAACTCAGTGAGAGAAACCCCAAAGCAGTGCAGTCAAGTGAGAAATGAGTAAATGCCTGAGCTAGATAACCTCCTTAAATGATGGTTTAAAGTTCATGCCCCCATCCTCCAATCAGGGACAGTGATGAGGTGGCATACCAAGCAAGGCTGATAAGGTGTTATAGGCTGAGAAGTCTCACATCCTCCAGATGAGAAATTTTGTTAGGACAGTGTTGGTTAAGTTTTGCTTAACTGCTTTTCTTCCAAGGAGGGACTCCGTGTTGGAGGGATACGTCAGATAATAGCAACAACCAAGAGCTTTAAAATTAAAACTTTTATTTGAAAAGCCCTTTTAGTGACCTTAGGTTAAAGTAGAAGTCTCAGTCCAACATTTTAAAGCCTTCCACAAACTGTGTTATACTCATCTTTTCAGACTTAATCTGTTATTACCTCTCTTTCTTCTTGTTTGTACTTTAGCCAAAAAGCAAGAAATCTAATAGCATTTCCCAGAACTCTGTATTTTACTGTCTGTCTTAGGTGAATTCACTCCCTTAGCATCGCCAAAATCCCACGATTCCTTCAAGGCTCAGTTCAGGTACCACCTTATACTTGAAGCCTTTCCTGATTCCTTCAGTTGTTACTGTTTCCTCTTTCATCAATTTATCTTGTATTCATTCATCTGTGTAGATAGTAATCACCATGAGGTCAGAAACTAGTTCATTTTTGTCTTTTTATCTCCAGTGCCTAACAGAGTGCCTTCCCTATATATCAGTTTAATAAATGTTTGTTGAATTAAATTTTGAGGAGATAATGTGGAAGGACCAATGTGATGTCTGTCCCATAAGACTTGAGTTTGAGTCTTAATCCTTCCTATAAATGGGGATCATAATATCTACTCTTTGCCTTATAAAATGAACATTATAATACCTGCTCTTTCCCCTCTCTCAGCCTAACTCATTTTAGCCATTCTTATGTTCTAAGACCTCAGAATGGCTCTTGGCTTCTCTCTGCAGGAGATGTGACTCTGGATCCAGATACAGCAAATCCTGAACTGGTCCTCTCTGAAGACAGGAGAAGTGTGAGACGGGGGGACATACGGCAAGCATTGCCAGACAGCCAGGAGAGATTTGATCCTGGTCCTTGTGTACTTGGTTGTGAAAGCTTCACTTCTGGGAGACACTATTGGGAGGTGGAGGTTGGGGAGAGGGTTAATTGGGCTCTGGGAGTTTGTAAAGAAAATGTGAACAGAAAGGAGACAGGGGAATTGTCTGCTGGCAATGGATTCTGGATTCTGGTGTTCTTTGGAAACTATTACTATTCTGACCAGACCTTCATTCCACTTAGAGAGGCTCCCCGGCGAGTGGGAATTTTTCTGGATCATGAGGCTGGACATATTTCATTTTATAGTGTAACTGATGGATCCCTCTTATTCATGTTCTCCCAGGTAACCTTCTCTGGGACACTCAGACCCTTGTTCTCCCCCTTATCCTGTAGCCCAATCCCTATGACTATCTGCCGGGTAATAGGAGGAGCTGAGGAATCTTTTACCTCCTGATTCCTCTGACATTTTGACCCAACCCATCTTTTGTGATCCGGAAGTCATAAGTTGCCCAGGCGCCTTACAGTCCCAGAGCTAGTCCTTTCCATTTGTCTCAGCAATTCCAAAGGATATAGAGATTATAAGGAAAGAGATCCTTTTTTATTTTAAGCTCGTGAATATGGACCCTATACTACTGAGATAAATAGTTTGGTGCCAAAACATTAAGCCTTCCAAATTTGAGTGCACCCTACTCAGATCATTGGTTTTCCCCAACAATGTCCCAAGTGGTACAAGGGAAAGATTTTTGAGCTGAGTCATGCAGTCAGGATTCTAATCCTGATTTTTCTACAAGACAGACCCTGGGATAGCTCATTAATCTCTGGATTTTGTGGTGAAACACTTAGACCAGATAATGTTTGAGGTCCTCAGTGTCTTTGTAATGTTCATATTTTCACATCAAGTGTCAAAAACTTACCTTTAAATGCAGAGAAATCTTGAAGGTTTTATTATGAGCACCAGTGTGATTGGATTCTGGACTGCTGAAATGTCTTTTGGGTGTAGTGCTGCCAAAGGAATTCTGGGTGTCTTTGATTTTTATCAAATCAGACCTGCCTGTGGAGAAAAGTCACAGCATCTAAGCTGTGTATAGATATAAACCTAGAGACCAGGTTATCAGCTGCTCCAGACATAACTGATCTTTGACATAAATGAGTTAACTCTCTGGCAAGTCATTTAACCTCCTTGATAACTCAGTTTCCTCACATATAAGATAGAAGCATTAGATTATTTCAAAGGGTACTTTCTGTTTTAAAAGTCATTCATCTCAAATAATTAAGATAAGATATAAGACCAAGGGAGTCTTCAGTAAAGATAATAACTATATAAATAGCTGTTATCTTTTTATCTACATACTATATAAAAGACATTTATATGGGGAATAAGCATTTATATAGTGGCTACTATGTGCCAGGCACTGTACTAAGCACTTTGCATTTATCTCATTTGATCCTCACAACAATCTTGTGATGAACTGAGACAGCTAATAAGGCTGGATTTGAACTTAGGTATTCTGACTTTTAGCCTAGCACTGTATCCATTATGCCACCTACCTGCTTCACATGCATTATTTAATTTGTTTCTCACAACCCCGTGAAATAGGTAGTATAAAATGTAAGAATTCTGTCTTGGACTTGCTTAAGGTACCAAACTAGTTAACGTCAGAGCTGGGATTTTCCAAGGTTACCAGTATAAAAACCAGTGTTCTTTTGATGTCTAAAGATACAAGGACTCTTCAAGTGAAAAAAACATGTTAAGATAGAAGTCCCCCAAATTATGCATAGGTTGAACATAGATTTGGTCACCAAATTCTGGTATATCATCGAAGGGACACTCCTTGAAGTGCTTATTTAGTACATTCAAGTATCTGAGGCTGGATTTGACATCAGGTCTTCCTGGTGCGCTATCCACTGTACCCCACTGTACCACCTAACTGCCTACTCTAAGAGGTATTACAGATAAAGATAAAAATATACACAGGAAAACAGTATTTCATTAAGTAGGTAGAACCCAATCAGGTTATTTAGTACACATTGCTAAATTTTGAGGTTGACTTCAAGAATTGGCCTTTCCCAATCTTTGAATCATCAATGATAATTCTAGATTGGATGGACCATGTGTCTAACACAGGATGGATCATAAGATCACAAATTGAGAGGGAACTTAGAGAACATTTATTTCAATCTCATTTTACAAATAAGGCAACTGAATCTCTGGCATTAAGTTACATGCTCAAGGGGAACAGATGGTAGAACAGGGATGTGAACCAAAACCTTTGACTTGAAATCCAGGTCTTTACCCTGTGCCACACATTTTTAGAACTTGAAGCAGTGAATTTGTTCACCTAGGACAGGTAATTGCCATGCATATGAAATTGGTCTGAACCTCTGATCTTTTGTGATATCCACTGTAAAGCTGGGGCAAAGATGGTGATGAATGTATAATGAGATGTACGCAGGACCTATTGTCCAGAGAACCAGTTTGAAGTCCCAATTCTACCACTATCATAGACAGGTCATTTCAATTCTCTGGCCTCAATTCTAAAATAAGAGAGTATTTGCTCATTCAGTCTGTGCCATGTACTGGTAAAATACCCAATTCTCTTGCACATTCAAAATTATATAGGTGTCCAACATGTATTTCAAAGTTTTGCCCTTGAAAGAGGCAGGTTAGAATGATTTATTTGTTGTGGTTTCTTCTTATATCTTCTTTTGACTTGGTAGTGGTTGAATTTCTGTAGTTTTTAAAAAAAAAAAGTTTACACAACTCCTTAAAAAGTACAATTGTCCAAATAGAAATGAAAGCACAAAGCTAATTGAGGAAAATACCTTAAAAATTAGAATTGGGCAAGTGGAAGCTAATGATTCTATGAGACATCAAGAATCAAACAAATTCATAAGAATAAAAAATAGAAAATGTAAAATGCATCAAGGTATTTTACTATTTATATATATATATATATGTGTATACATAAAATATAATACACATATTACAAGGAGAGACAATGTTAGAATCATTGAACTACCTGAAAGCCATAATCAAAAGGAGCACCTGGACAGCATCTTTCAGGAAATGATCAAGGAAAACTGTCCTGACATACTGGAACCAGAGGGCAAAATAGGCATTGAAAGAATCTATCAATCACCTCAGTAAAGAGATCCCAAAATAAAAACTCCAAGAAACATTATAGCCAAATTTCAGCATTATTAGATCAAGGAAAAAATACTGCAAGTGGCCAGAAATTCAACAATTCAAATATCAGAGCCACAATCAGGATTACATGGGATTTAGCAGCTGCAACATTAAAAGATCGGAGATCACGGAACATGATATTCTGAAAGGCAAAGGAATTAGGGATATAACCAAGATTTACCTACCCAGCAAATTAAGCATAATACAAAAAGGGGGGAAAATGAAGTAGAAGGATTTCAGACTTTCATAAGGAGAAGACCAGAATTAAACCAAAAATTTGATCTCCACTAACAAGACCCAAGAGGTGCATAAACAGGTAAAAAGAGAAGAAAACATAAGAGATTTAAGTAGAGCTAAACTATTTCCCTACATGGGATGATGATACTTGTAATTCAAAAAAATTGCATCACTGATAGTACAGCTAGAAGGATTATAAATCTATTTTACAGGAAAGTAGGAAGGGAAGAGATTAAGTAAAGGTGAGGGAGGTGGGGACTGACAGGAGGGAAGGCAGATGGGGGGAGGTGGTAGACAAGCAAAACACTGGTGGGAGGGGAGGGAAAGAGTGAAAGGAGAGGACAAACAGGAAAATTAGGATAGAGGGAAATACACAGTAATCGCAACTCAATGTGAATGGAATGAACCGTCCCATAAAACAACGAGGGGGAGGAGGGAGGTGTGCAAAAATCAGAATCTTATAATAGGTTTTGAAGCAGAGACACAGTAAAGATAAGGGCCTGGAGCAGAATCTGTTCTGCTGAAGTTAAAAAAAAAGGGGGGGAGGGGTAGCACTTCTGGTCTCAGATAAAGTAAAAGCAAAAATAGACCTAAATTAAAAAGAGATAAGGAAACTACATGTACCATGGACAATGAAGCAATATCAATACTAAATGTCCCAAGTGGTATAGCATCCAAATTCTTAAAGGAGAAGTGAGTTACAGGCATTATGAAATGTAAAATAGATAATTTTGATTGTCTTTAAAAACCTTTTGTATAAACAAAACCAGTGCAACCAAGATTTGAAGGGAAGCAGAAAGCTGTGAAACAATATAACGTGTCTAATAAAGGCCTCATTTCTCAAATTTATAAGAATACAAGCCATTCCCCAATTGATAAATAGTTGAAGGATATGGACAGGCAGTTTTCAGATCAAGAAATCAAACGTATCTATAGGCATATGAACAAGTGCTCTAAATCACCTGAATGCAAATTAAAACTAAGGTGCTATCTCACATCTATCAGATTGGCTAATGTGACAAAAAGGAAAATGATAAATGTTGGAGAATGTGGGAAAATTGGGCAACTAATTAATTATTGATGGAGCTGCAAACTGGCCTAACCAGTCTGGAGAGCAATTTGGAACTATGCCCAAAGGGCAACCAAACTGCATACCCTTTGATCTAGCAAAACCACTGCCAGGCCTATAACCCAAAGAAGGGGAAAGGACCTACATGTGCAAAAATATCTATAGCAGGCCATTTCACGGTAGCAAAAAAATGGAAATTGAGGGGATGCCCATCAATTGAAATGGCTGAACAAATGAAATACTTTTGTGCAATAAGAAATAATGAACAGGAACATTTCAGAAAAACCTGGAAAGGTTTGTACAAACTAATACAAAGTGAAATGTGCAGAACCAGGAAAACATTGTACATAGTTATCAGCAACATTGTGTGATGATCAACTGAATGACTCAGCTCTTCTCAGCAGTACAATGATCCAGGACAAGTACAAAGGAAGGAAAATGTTATCCACCTCCAGATAAAAAAAATTGATGAACTCTGAATGGAGATCAATGCATATTTTTTCACTTTTATTTTTCATTTTTTTCCTTTTCTGTTTCACAATTGTAACTAATACGGAAATGTTTTACATTATAGCACATATAGCACATACCATTTTTAGAAAAGAGGAGAGGAGGGACAGAGAAAAATGTGAAAATCTTTTAAAATGAATGCTAAAAGTTTTCTTGACATGTAATCGGGAAAAAAATACTATTTAAAAAATAAAAGAAAATAATAGTTTACAACTGGTACGATGATGAATTTTTTTCAAATATAACTGGATGGATTCTTGTCTAGCAGACATATATAGACCTGGTCAACACCTAAAGGCTTGCCGTAACCTGTACTTTACAGGCACAACTTTGAAGAGCCCAGATTCACTTACTGTAGAACTTCAGTGGGGAAAGGAATATATATTAAGTTTTTCCATAAAGTAAATCTTTTTGTCATTAGCTACAAACTAGGATATTTCCAAATGTCAGTGGGTAGCATGTAGTTTTTAGGTCATGTAGAAACATGCAATCCTGGTATTCTAAATGTGAGACATTTGAACAACAAATAGTGCCTTATACTGCTAGAGAAATTAAATCATTAACATATTTTGTGGGAAAATAACCTTTTGATAAAAGGAACGTAGTAAATGTATTAAATGCAGGTTCTCTTTGGAGAGGCAAATAAAGTCTAAAAGTAAACAAGAAACACTTCATGGGACTCTTGGTCATCTCCCTTTACAATGCCTTTGATGAGCATAAACAAAATGAACTTTGTAAAGGTATTTGCAGTTCTTTTGTTGCAGGGAATAGGAGTGGTAAAGAATTCTACGAAGAACTTAGAGCCCTGACTTTAACCCAAAGGTTGGTAAAGTTTTTGTGAAGTTATGAATTGGCATAACCATTCTAGAAAGTAATTTGGAACTATGCCTCAAAAAACTGTAAGGCTCTACTAGGCCTATCCTCCAGGGATGAAAGAACAAAAGGACCTATCAAAAAATTTAAAAACGTAGCAGCTCTTTTTATAATGTCAAAGAACAAAATAAAGGGAATGCCTGCAAATTGGAATGGTTAAATTATGGCATAGAAATGTAATATAATACTATTGTGCCACAAGAAATAATGAAAGGTAGTTTGAGAAGAATCTGGTAAGATGTGTATGAACTGAAGTAGAAGGAAGTGATAAAACCAGAAGACGAAGTTGTCTTAGAGTTTTAAATCAGTACAGTGACCAACCATGATTCCATAAGACTGTTGATGAACTCTGCCATCCATCTGATAAGAAAGATTCAAGATGAATCATGAGACAAGAAATTTTGGAGCCTGGCTAATGTGGGAATTTGCTTGACTATACATCCTGCATGGGTTTGTTTGTTTTAGCTACGTTACCTGCATTTTTACTACACTGGTAAGCTGGATAGAAAATGAATGTTAGTTAAGAAAACATAAAGAATGACAATGAAAAACCATATTGGAAGGTATGGTTTAGGATCAAGAAATGACATCAGCCAAATGCTTAAAGAATGCTCGGAAACTTCAGCATGTCATACTTTATTCAAGAAGAGATACAATGTACTATACATGACAAACATTGAAGATTCCAATGAATCTGATCTCATTGATAGGGATATTCCCTCTACTGATCTCAATCTATCCATGCTTGCTCATTTTGTTTGATTTCATCTTTCCATGGACTCACTAGAATTCTGCCTTACTTGCTAGACATCTTGTGATCCCTTGGAATACTAATTTACTGTGTGTGTGGTTCCACCACTAACACCTGGTTGTAACCCTGTATAAGTCACTTAACCTCTCAAGGATCCCAAGCAACTAAGTTGCAAGAGAAGGTGGCAATCTGCATTAGTAATGTATTAAAAAGTCCTAATTTAATGTATGTATATTCCTGTTGTAAAAAACTATGCCTTTATATATCCCTAACCCAGGGCTGGAGCTCAGCTAAGATAAACTGACTTCAGACTGGGGAGAGCTTGATCTCCATCCCCCTCACACACAGACACAGACACACAGACACAGACACAGACACAGACACACACACAGACACACACAGACACACACACACACACACACACACACACACTCAGGCTTTTCTTGAACTATGGCTTATACCCCTCCTTCAAAATATCTCCAGGGAAAATCTTTTAAAGTTAAGTAAAAACTATGGTGCATATCTAGGGTCCATCCCTAAAAGGATTAAGATCCTTTCTAGAAAGATACTTAAGTGTATATAGTAGATAGCAGGTTTCAGATAGCTGCTTGTTTTACCAAAAATTAATTTAAAAAAAGCAATATATAAAAAGATCCTAAGTACTCATGAACTTAAAATAGGAAGTAGTAATAAAAGGCTCATAAAAGCTCATCATCTCCATAATACTTTCCTGATATGTAAAAATTCCAGAGAAATTTACATACCTCTGGCACATATTTCACTTTCACCTCAGTTCACACCATTCGAGCAAAAAGTTAGTCATTGTCTTGTGGTCAGCCAACATCATGAGGTTGTATAAAAATCTGGATCTCAATTACTGCAGACATCTCTCATAACTGTTGCTGTTACCTATGTTCAGAGAAAGAGGCAGCTAAAAACATCTATTGAGGGTCAGAGAAGCACACATATTCATTGCTCTGTGCATACAGCTGTCAAAGCTGCATTGAGGAGGATAGGGAATACCCTTTTCATTAAAGGAGAGTTCCAACATGGGTAAAGAGAGGAAGTTGTTCTTCCTTTTAAGTCGGAATGGGGTAGCTTTTCCTAACTCTGGGCAATTTTCTTTGGCATAGCCCCATTCCCTTGTCAGAGAGGTAGTTAGCTCTCTGGTAGCTATAGTAATACAGCTTCAGCAGTAGGCCAGATTATGTCATAAGAAGTGGCCACAAGTGTACACTCAGTACCCTGTCTCCCATCATGGGAACCAAGGAATTAGTCCGGGAATCTTTGGTCATGCATTCCTTTCAACAACAGTTTGAAAGTATGTGTCACCAGAAGAGGCCCACTTCCTCAGCCCCCTCACCCTTAAAACATCTCTTCTACATAAAAGCCTTTTAGGTATTTTTGAAGGATACTATAATGTTGCCTCAAGCTTCTTTTCTATAGGCTAAACATTCCCTTTTTTAAAGTGATCTTTATATGACACAATTTTGAAGCCCTTTGCTATCATATTTGCCCTCTTCTAGATGCTCTCTAGCTTGTCAATGTCTTTCCTAAAACATGGAACACAAAATTGAACAGTTTGGCCTTAAAGAAAGTTAGACTTTACTGGAAATTATTAACTTGCTACCCTGCTACCATTCACCCCATCATAGCAATAACACCACCTATATGATGACAAAACACATTAGCCTTCAACATAAGTGTAGAGCAAACTTGCCACTATTTAAAATGAAGTTATTCTGAGAAACAAAACCTATAAGCCAAACAAAATCCACTCCCACTCGTTTTCCTCTCTGATCCTGTGGCCTCCCGGGTATCACCAAACTACATTTATGTTGGGGTCCCTTAGACCATTACGGGGATCCCTAAACCCCGACCCAAGGCTCCTGTCCAGCAAGAGGCCTTGATCTAGTGAGTAATGAAATGAGGTGGGAGACAAGGTGGTAAGAACTCCGTTTATTCCAGCTAGTTCACATGCATATATAGTCTTAATTACGTGAACGTTCCTAAGCCTATACATTGAACCTATCACCTAACACTATTCCTTATATGGGTGTCTTCTCCACTGGACATCCGGAACTGGACAAAGAACTGCCATGTTGCCAACAAAGACGAGACCCTTCCTCCTGAAATCCATCTAGTTCCACCCCTACGGACAAGCCCCCAGGTTATCCAGGCAGGCTCTCAGTGGGGCGTCCTGCGATGGACAGGGGTCGGCTCTAACTCGTCCCGTTACACATTTAGATCCTAAAGGAAACAGTATAAGCTAGACCACTATACTTACTTAACTTGATGTTACATATATCATACATACATAATGTACAACATAAAAGAGGGATTTTAGTTTCCCCATAAACAAATGTACAGAAACCATCAACATTGATAAATGTTTATTCTATTTTTCTCACCTAACTACAGTCTCAGCCCTTTTTTATTGTTTTTGTATTTTGTTGAAATACTGTTTAATTGATTTGTTTCATTAGTAGAACCCCCAACAGGTACTGAAAGAAGACTTGTTAGCCAATGGTGTATGAAAAACACTACAATGTCACCTTTAGATCTTTAGAAATTCTAAGGCTCTTAAACTGATAAGCCCCACTTTCAACAGTAGAATACTTGTGCCCAATTTTGAATTAAGGTTCTTTCCAGGTCTAAATCCCATGATCCTGATTCTATGTGGCCTAAAGGATATAGGTACCCCAACCTTGGACTACAAGTCTATTTAGTCTTTTCCAGTGCTTAGAAGGCTAGACTTCAACCAGGATGTGGTAAATTGCTATATATATTGGTAGACTGTGGAATAACAATCAGAGCTTGTCAGTCTTGACCTTGAGTAACCCCATCATGGCTAATTCCTATTAGGGCAGTATTTCACTGTGCTACAAGGAATGAAATGTCCCAAGTTTTCAATGAACTTTACTGTTTATTAATAAGCATTAAAAATAATTCTAGAAGACTTTACCAGAAGGGTTCTACCATTATAGAAAAACTTGAGAACCACTGTTATAGGAGATACTGGGTCCCAAAGGAAGACTTTGGGAGGAATAGCAGGAAAGAAGGGAAATCTCTGCTTGTTAGGACTTTAAGACAGTCCACAAAACTGCTACTTTTATTTTACTCTTTTAAAAAATTAACAAGCATTTATTCTCTCCTACTTGCCATTTCCTTTCTTTGGAGCAGAGGTGGGGGGAGGGGAAGGTGAAATATGCATAGTCAAACAAAACATGTTCCCACATTGTCTAATAATGTGTATTTCATTCTGCATTTTGAGTCCATCACCACTCCTGGAACAGCAAGCTTTATTACCATTTCTAAGGAATCATGCTTGGTCATTGCATTGATTAGAGTCTTTCAAAGTTGTCTTTTCAATATTGTTACTGTGTAAACTGTTCTCTTGGTTCTCCTCACTTTACTATGCATCAGTTCAGAAAAGTCTTCCCAAGTTTCCCCAAAACTGTTCCTTTCGTCATCTCTTATGCTAAGTATAGTATTCATGTGCTATAATTTTTCAGCCATTCCCTAACTGATGGACACTCCCTTGGTTTCCAGTTCTTCACCAAGCCATAGGTTTCCATTCTTAAACTGAGGTGCTTTAACAGAAAAACTGTTAAGGTAATGAAATATGGCCAAAAACCCAATGGATAGAAAATCAAAATCTAGGTTCACATTCTTGGTCTGCAAATAAGTTCCTGTATGATACTGGATAAATCAATTTACTTCCTTTTATTTCCTTACCAACAGAAGGAGGGGGTTGGACTGTATTCAATTCACAAAGAATGTACCTAGAAATTCTCCTTAGTGGCCTGGAATTCTTTGAGGAAATTATTCCACATGACATAGGGCATGAAACCAGAGAATTATTCTAACAATTCCAAGTGATACAGCATAAGGGCACCATAGATATATGTGAGATACGTCTCCACATGCATTTATATTAGAAAACATTTAATCGCTTTTATGGCCCTCTGATTTTTTTCCAAAGTGATTAAAACATTTCAGAGGGTTTCTAGCAAGCATGGAAAAAGTTGAAAGTCATGGTGGGACAGAACCTTCCATATATCCTGACCTAGACTATGCTTTTCAAATTGCACTTTTAGAAAAAGGATTAGGATTCTAGTACAAAGAAAGACCATGTTAACAGGACTCTCCAACACCAGATAGGAAACTGAGTTTGGCTCTTCCACTCTTATCATACCCAGTCCCTTCTCTTCTCTTGGTATTCGGTTTCTCATGTACTTGATGGGAAGAACAAAGCCACCTTGTTAATAGTTGTGAGGGTATATAAGATAATCTACTGAATGTAAAGGCCTCACTGGTGCTAGTAAGGTGTAGGTCATGGGTTCAATACTCGAATGGTTCACACATATCCCATCTAGCCTTCTCCTAAATGGATGCTCTTGACCTGGCTAGGTGCATGAAGGGCTTATCTTAACCTTATGTCCCATTGATGATCTAGAAGAGGGTCATTTGGCAAGAATAAAGGATATGCCCTTTATTCTAGGGGTTTCTCTGGAAACTCTCTAAAATGAGTCCTCTGATGCTTCAGAAGATATGAATGGTGCCCAAAACTCTTCCCACACTTGCTGCAGCTGAAGGGTTTCTGCCCTGTGTGTGTGGTCTGATGGATGATGAGACCAGATCTCTGGTTGAAGCTTTTGCCACAGTCACTGCACTGGTAAGGCTTCTCACCAGTGTGTGTTCTCTGGTGTATGACAAGGTCTGACCTACGCACATAGCTCTTTGCACAAACTGTGCACTTGAAGGGCTTTTCCTCCCAATGAGATTTCTGGTGCGTACGGAAATTGGAACTGTCACTGAAACTCTTGCCACACTCCACACATACATAAGGCTTTTCACCTGTGTGGATGCGCTGGTGACGGATGAAGGCTGAGCTGTCATTAAAGCTCTTGCCACATGTATTGCACTTATAGGGACTGGCACCTGTATGGATGCCCTGGTGTCTGGCCAAACCTGAGCTGTCACGGAATCCCTTGCCACACTCTGGGCACTTATAGGGCTTCTCTCCAAGGTGAGTCCGCTGGTGCAACTCCAAATGGGAGCTGCGGCCAAAGCATTTTCCACACTCCTTACATTTGTAGGGTCTTTCACCTGTGTGGATCCGCTGATGGCGGATGAGGGCAGAACCATCACTGAAGCATCGACCACAATCCCCACACTTGTAGGGCTTTTCACCAGTGTGGGTTCTCCGATGGAGACTGAGATGAGTGCTTCGGCCAAAGCATTTTCCACAGTCCAGGCATTTAAAGGGTTTTTCTTCTGCTTCAAGTCTCTCATGACCAATTAATTTTCCTTGATCCTTTGTTGGGGTGTTGGATTTACCCATTTTTCCTTCCATCGGTGGGGTCTTCAATTGTTCTTCCAGTTTAGGTTCTTTGGTCTCACCACTAGCTCTACCCCAGGCATGAAAGAGATGCTGGGTCCTGCCAATGTCAGATTCTCCCAACAACCCACTGGAAGATTCCTTCATTCCTGGAACCTCTTGCTTCAAGATACTCTCTGTGATGTCTCTTTGCTGAAGCCCTAAACCTGGAAAAGTGGGTAAAGAAATCAACTAAGTTACTCTGCTGAAACTAAGTGGAAAGATTAAAGTTTGGGAAGAAGAAAATGACCAAGGGAATGGTACTCATTTTAACTTTCTATGTATGATAAGTTACTTTGAGATTATTTGCTTCAGTAATTTTCAAGACATGGTCTGAAATCCCCTATATGCTTCTCAGCTATTTCCTTACAACGAAGCTGATTTATGTTTAGGGAGTGAAAATCTATTCTTTGACACACTGCATTACCAATTCATAACAGTGTCTTGCCTGAGAGTCAAGTAGACTGTACCATATGTCTGAGACTAGATTTGAATCTAGCTCTTCCTAATTGCTTCCATTGCTCTAACCACTGCACCATTTGTACTGTTATTCATATGTTTTTTGTGTATATTTTCCTCAATAGTTCCTGAAAAGCAGGTTATACTGACCACTTAGAAGTGCCTGGCACATGTGTAACAAATACTTGAGTGAATTGGCATGACCAAAGGAGAGCTAATTAGGGAAATTATGAACCCATAATTGGAAGGGTCAAGGATTGATCAGAGTTGTTGCTGAGGTTATTATGGTCCTATTCATTTTACATTTACTGACCTTTGAGACATGTGCTTAAATCTAGACCTGCACTAAAGCAAGACCCAGAAGTACTGGTAATAGGCCTCAGCAATGGACAGTGATATGAGAAGGGTACAAGAGTAATATTTTGGGCTTCTCTGGTGAACACTGTTCAACCACTGCCATCCCTCCAAATGGGACCATCCTTTCACTAGGGTTTAGGGAGGTCTAAGCCAGCTGTCTCCTCTCCCTGCAATTACTCCAACACCTTGGATACCTCCTACCCAAGCTGAGTCTAGGAATAGGATATAGGAAGGGGTACAATGCAATTCCCAAACTCTAAAGAGGAAATGGGAAGTTATCCTGTCACCAAGTGGTAGATTTGAATGGAACCAGGTCTCTTCCTCCTCAGTTACACCAGTAATAGATTGGAGGGTAAAGGGTTGGGCAGAGAGTAAGAAACCTACTGAACAGATACATCCCAATAGTTTGGGATGTATAGTTTGCCTATAGTTTGAAGTGGGAATGGGGTGTCTTATAGTAACCTGGGTGAACTGCCATAAATTTTCACCTCCCTAACTATATTGGAAATGAAACCACTAAGTCATGTACCTTCTTAACCTGTGTTCCTGTTGGCAAATAAACACCTTTGTTTACTACAACTAATTTTGAGCCTAGGTTGATCACCCTGTCCCTTTGCCAATACAGGAACCACTCCTCACCTACCATCAGTATGAAAAGGGAAGGTTTGAATTCTTGAAAGAACTAGAAACTATTAATAACCATATGAAAGAATGCTCCAATTTATTAAAATTAAGAAAAATACATTTAAAAAAAATCTAGGTTTAACTAAACAGATTGGGAAAGATGACAAAAGATAAATTTAGGAAAGGATACCCTAATTTTGTGACTATGGAACTCTGAATTGGTTAACCAGTATGGAAAGCAATTATGCTAAGAATCTGACTAAAATGTCTATGCTCTTTAACCTAGAGATTCTACTGCTAGGCGTATACCCTCAAGGAGTTCAATGATAAGAAGAAATGTCTCACATACACTGAAATATTGATAACAGGACTTTTCATAGTGGCAAAGAATAAGAAATAAAGTATATGGCCATCAGTTGGGAAATGACATTAAAGATCAGAGCGGGGAGAGAACATAGAAGTCATATACTCAATCAACAAGTATTTATTAAATACCTACTCAGTAAAGAACTTAGGGCACAAATACAAAGAATAAAGCAATTCCTACTCACAAGGAGCTTACTATGCTCTAATGAGGAAGATAATACATATGGAATAAGTATGAAGAGAGGGAATATAAATACCATGAATACAAGGTAGTTTGGGAAGTATGCAACTACTAGTTGAAGGGATCAGGAAAAACTTGTTTCTTAGAAGGGAGTGCTTGAACACCATCTTGGAAGAAGAGAGGGATTCTGTGAGATGGAGATGAAGAGGAAGTAAATTCATTCTGGACATGGAGGATGGCCACCACAAATGCACGGACTCAGGAGGGAGCGTCTTCTGAGAAGAATTAGATTAATTTGCTGGCAGCATAGTCTATGGGAGAGAACAATGTGTAATGAAGTTGAAAAGACAGGTTGAAGCCAGTCTGTGAATGGTTTTAAAAGTGAAACAGAGGATATTATATTTTAATCTTAGAGGCAACAGGGAATCACTGGAGAGGGTTGAGTAGCGGGGATGACATGGTCAGATCTATATTTAAGGAAAATGAATTTGGTAGCAGTGTGTAGGATGGAATAGAGTGTTGGGCAACCAGAAGAGGATCAATTAGGAAGCCTCTGCAATAATGTAGGTGGTGTGGGTCTGGACTAAGTTCTATATTCAATGGTCTTTCCTCAGTTCTGATCCAATGCAGTATTTGACAAGGGTGACCTTCCTCCCCTCCTCAGTTTCCTTTCCTCTCTGGGTTTTCATGACACTGCTGTTGTCCAATCTTCTTTCTACCCGTCTGACATCTGATCCTTTTCCATCTCCGTTGTTAAGTTATCATTTATATCATACCTGCTAATTGTGGATATTCCTCAAGATTCTGTCCTAGGACTTGAACTTCTGGGAGCCAAGATGGCAAAACTAGGAAATAATTTTTACAACTAGTATCTGTGATAAAGTCCTCATTTCTAAAATATGTAGAGAACTGAGTCAAATTTCAAGAATACACGTCATTCCCCAATTGATAAATGGTCAAAGGATATGAAGAGGCGGTTTTCAGAGGAAGAAATTAAAGTTATCTATAGTCATATGAAAAAGTGCTCTAAATCACTATTGATTAGGGAGATGCAAATCAAAACAACTCTGAGGTACCACATCACACCTATCAGATTGGCTGACATGACAAAACTGGAAAATGATAAATGTTGGAGAAGATGTGGGAGAGTTGGAACACTAATTCACTCTTGGTGGAGCTGTGAGCTGATCCAGTCATTCTGGAGAGCAATTTTGAACTATGCCCAAAGGGCTACAAAAATATGCATACCCTTTGACCCAGTGATACCACTTCCAGGACTGTATCCCAAAGAGATCATTAAAATGGGAAAGGGTCCCACAGGTACAAAAATATTTATAGTAGCTTTCGTTGTGGTGGCCAAGAACTGGAAATCAAGGGGATGTCCATCAATTGGGGAATGGCTGAACAAGTTGTGGTATATGAATGTAATGGAATACTATTGTGCTATAAGAAATGATGAACAGGAAGATTTCAGAGAGGCCTGGAAGGACTTATATGAACTGATGCTGAATGAAAGAAACAGAACCACGAGAACACTTTTCAGCGTGCAAGGAATTTTTATGACAGACTTAGCCCCTCACAGCAATGCAAAGACCTAAAACATTCCCAATGGACTCTTGAGGCAAAATGCCTTCCACATCCAGAGAAAGAACTATGAAATTGGATCACAGAATGAAGCAGAATATTTTCTCTTATCTTATGTTTTGGTTTTTCTCATGGTTTCTCCCATTCATTTTAATTTTTCTATGCAACATGACTTATGTGAAAATGTGTTTAATAAGAGTGTATGTGTAGAACCTATGTAAGACTGGATAATGTCTTAGATAGGGAGGGGGAGGAAGGAGGTAGGGAGTGTGAGAAAATCTAAGACTTATGGACGTGATTGTAGAAAACTGAAAACAAATAAATTATTAATAAAAAGTCTTTATTAAAAAAAAGTTATTTACAGAGGACATTGTACTTTGATGGATTCCTGTATTTCTGTATATCGTTTTTATTCCTACATGTGCATTTTCATTTTTATTTATTTTTTAAAATTTTTATTTAATTCATTCTGAACTTAAGAAATAAAACAAGCATTTCCATAACATTAAAAAAAAAAGATTCTGTGCTAGGTCCTCTTCTCTCCTTCCTCCTCATTCTCAGTAACATCACTAGCTCCCATGGTTCCAACTAACACCTTTACACATATGATTCACAGTGCTAGTCTCTCCTCTAAGCTTCAGTACCACATCAGCAAGTGCCTATTAGACATTTCCAACAGGATATCCTAGAGACACTTCAGCCTCCATCATGTACAAAATTACCATTATTTCCTCCGAAAACCTTCACTCTTTCCAGACCACTATCTCTATTGAAAGCACCACTATCATTCTAGTCTCCCAAGACTGTAATATCAGCATTACCTTTGACTATTTATTCTTCCTCATTCCATATAATCTATCAACTGCCACATCTTCCTATTTCCACCTTTTCTCACATTCAATTCCTTCAGCCCCTTAATGTTACAGATGTGGAAGTTGAAGAATTATGTAAATTACTCAAAGTCACAGAGTAACCATACAAGGTAGGATCTGGACCCAGCTGCTTTGACTCCAGAGTTATTTCTTCCCACTCTACCAAGCTGCTTAATGCCTCCTGGGCACTGAATATGATGAATACAGAGAAGCATAGGAAGACTTATATGAACTTAAAAGTTAAGCAAGCAGAACAAATAAAACACAAATACAATGCCTATAATGTAAATGGAAAGAAAAGCAACAAAACAATTGAAATTGCACATTGTGAACCTTGACTCTGCTTCTATACAGGAGTAAGGAATTACAGGTGTGAACGCTACACTTAATAACAGACTTTTTTGAAATCCTGGTCAATTTTGGTAAAAACATTTCCCCCCTTTTTTATTTTTTGTTAGAAGGTATGGATGACTCTCTGGAAAGGGGAGAACATGTTTATAAATGTAGATGTAAAAACAAAAGATAACAATCATTTTTTAAAAGGAGAGTTTGGTACTGAGGGCAGGAGGTAAGGAGTAGAGAGGGTTGGACAAGTGGAAAAGTGCAACAGACACTCTCCCACCCCCATATCCCAACCCTTGGTCACACATGGCATAAGTAATACCTAGATACCAACAAAAGTCAGTTCAGATAAAAAAAAACCTGTCATTTTATAGCACTCCTCCATTTCACAGCTAGAATCACACAGCCACTTTGGAGGCAGGATTTGAACCTGAATTCTTCTGGCTCCAAGGTGAGCTCTCTACCTACTCTATAATGCTATAGCATGTGTGTATATGTATGTGTGTATACATATACACACATATGTATACACACATATGTGTATGTGTATACATATATATACAGACACACACACACACATACATACATACAGTCTTAGGAAAAGTCATCTACATTCCTTTTATTCATTTTCTTCCTTTCTATTCAGTTTTTTCAAGGCTTTGTTAATGTGGCTTCCAAACTCATACTGTCCAAAGTCACTAATGATTTCTTAACTGCTAAATCTGATGGCTTTTTTCTTGGTCCTACCTCTCTTGAAGCATTTGATACTATTGGTCACCTGTTCCTAGATGTTCTCATTTCTCAATTTATCTGACATTACTTCTTTGTGTTCATATTTCTTGTTTCTTATATAGCACATGAGTATCCTGTGAGGTAACTTTGTACAGTGGAAAGAAATGGCTTTGGAGTCAGAGCAACTGGGTTCAGATCTTTCCCTTTATATTTACTATCTCTGTCACATTGCTACTTTTTAGCTTTCTTTCTACCTGTCTGATCAATTCCTTAATATCCTTTTGTTGGATTATTATCCCTCAAAAACCAAGAAAGTCCGTCTATGATGCAGTGATTTAATGTCCCTCATGAGACTGAGAGACAATTACTGATTGTCCCTCATGACTCTTTTGTGTCCTCTTCTCACCTTTGATCTTAATGATCTTATCAGCTCCCATTGGCTCAATTATTTCTTTGATTGTGATCCTCATATCTAGAAATGAAATCCTAAACTATTTCCCTAAACTATTTCTAATCCCACATCACCAAATACCTGTTGGACATTTCCCAGCTGGATATCCTGTAGGTATCTCAAACTTAACATGTCTCTAAAACAGAACTCACTGTCTTTCCCCCTAAATCTAATCTTCCACCAAGAACACCATCATCCTTCCAGTCGTCCTAGTTCCTAACCCTAGTATTATCTTTGACTCTTATTCATCATATCCAATCAGTTGCCAAGTCTTGTAGATTCTAATTCCATAATCATCTCTTATATTACCACCTTTTCCCTTACTTCCTTTCACCTCTTTCCATGTCTTAACTGGATATCCAACTTCCAGTTTTTCCTTTCTCTAATCCCTTCTCTATATAATTGCCAAAGAAATATTCCCAAAGCATAAATCTACTCAAAAATCTTTGAGGATGTCTCGATTTAAAAAGATCCTTATATTCTGGATCCACACCACTTTTTCTAGCTTATTTCATGTTATTACCTTTCATACCCTCTACAGTTTAGCACAATTTGCTGTTCCCTGAATTTGGCCCTCCTCCATGACTAGAATGCACAGAATCTAATTTCCTTCAAGACTTAGAGATGCCATCTCCTATTCCTTAATATTCTAGTTGATTGTTAGTCAATCAGTCAACAAAAATCTATTAAGTATGATGTGCCAAGTGCCGTGCTAGAAACTGGTGACATGAAGAGGAACAAAAATATTCCCTGCCCTCACAAAGCCGATGTTTTAATGACAACATGGAAATAACATACAACGGTACTTGGAAGATTATTGGCAAGTGGAAGACATTAGCAGTTAGGGGATTGGGAATGGCCTCCTGCAGAAAGTACAAAGTCCTAGGTGAAGAAACTCTCTCCTCCATTGCAGGTTGACACCTTCTGTGCAACTTTTAGTTAGAAAATTGCCTAGAGCACTAAGAAATTAAGAAATTGACCAGAGTCACATAGCCAAAACATTTCAGAAGCAGGAGATGAATGCAGATCCTTCTGGCTTCAAGACAGATTTTCTATCTACTGGAAAGAAACAACATGTACAGTGTGTTTGTGTGTGTATGTGTGTGTGTGTGTGTGTGTATGTGTGTGTATGTGCACTCATGCATCTGTGTGGACACACACACAGACACAGACACACTCTACATGTTGCTTCTTTCCAGTAAAAATGTAAACTTCTTAACAGTAGAGATTGTTTTGTTTTTGTATCCCCAGCATCTACCACAGGGGTTTGTCCATAGTGAGTGCTTAATAAATGATGTTGGCCTTATAGATATAAGATAATCACAGGACCCTCCTCAAAGTAGTGTCCCCAAGTCTCTGTCTCTCCCCCTGACCCACTTCAACAACTAAGGGATAAAGGTACTTTTTCCTACTTTTTGTCCCATTCATTTTCACATCCATAGCTACGTTTCTAGTTGCTTAAATACAACTGCAAAACTTAGGGTTCAAAAAAGTACCCCTAGCAGCAAGTAAAGTGGAGATCAAAGGGATAATCTGAGTTTTATTATCCTTTGAAAACAAGTAGTACCTGTGAGGTTCATTGGTTCACCTAAGTAAGGCACAAAGAAGGAACAGGAAAGGGGGAAAAGAAGAGAGAAGAGGAAAGTTTTACAAAGTGATTATCCCATTCTCCTCCCTTCCAGTTCCCAAATACATAATCTCAAGTATGTGAATCCCATATATTAATCTAAGTTGAAATTTTTATCTGGAGAAATTCCATTACCGTAGTTCTTTTGTAAGACATCTTGGTAGCAGTCCCTCTGGAGGGGGTCCAGTTGTCCACATTCCTCTTGTGATAAGTAGACTGCCATGTCCTCAAAAGTTAATGACTCCTGGAATAATGTAAGTATCTTCTCATTTCTGGTGGTTTGGGCAATTAATTTACCCATATTCAATCAAGGGAAATTTGCCAGAGCTTAGATTATTTGTTTTTTTGGCTCTCCTCAGCTTTAGAATGCATCTCTGTCCATAGCAAGGGCCACTGAAGGCACTAGGTACAGTTATCACCAATCTCGTAGCACTCAAGGGCCTATGGTGAAGGTAAATTTATTTTGGAGCTAAAGTTAGAGAAAGGGCCCCCTTTACAAATTTTTACTTAGGGTAATTAGTAGAAGGGTGAAAAACAAAAGGGAAATACATGGAGAAGAGAAGTAATAACTTTTAATGTTGTACCCAACTTGAATTGCAAAGATCACTTGAAAAGAACCTAGTCAGAAATATTCTAAAATAGGATGCTCAGTCTGATGGAGCATTTCCACATCCTTCTATTTTTCTCTAAGGGAAGGCTGTATGTACATCAGTCAGTGCTCATTTAGGGTCTACAACAGGGGTGAGGAAACTGTGGCCTTAAGGTCACATCCAAACTTCATAGAACAAATCCTTTTATTAAAAGGATTTGTTCTGTGAAGTCAAAGGATCACACCTGAGGAGCTAGAGGGCCACATGTGTCAGTTTCCCCATCCATGGTCTACAATCTCACTTCACCTGTTTCAGTATCTCCCTTAGCTTTCCAATGGGTTAGACAAAATTGCTAACCATATGGTGCTAATATCTTTCCATCTACCCCATCAGTGATGGCTTTCTACTAATGATATCAATTCCTTTGAAATTTTCTACAATGAAAGCCATTCATTCTCCCAGGACTCAAAGGGACTACATAAGGTATCAGAAATGCTTTCTCTTTACAGACTACTCTCCTTTGACTAATCTTATCTCCTTTGAAATGGATATAATATACTTAGACCCAAAGGGTAAATTGGAGGATTTAGCCCAAGAGTGTAGAGGCACACATGTATTCAACAAAACTCTGCCAGGATTAACAGAGTTAAAATGACTAGCCCAGCAATAAATGAAATGTGATTTTTTAAAAAAGAATTTGAAATAATTTATAAGCTCTCTCTTCTTTCCATGATCTTAGATATAGACTTCTCTAAAATAATCTCTGCAAACAGCTAACCTGAATTTGTAGAAAGGAAACAAAGTAAGGAGACTATAATATAGCAGTCAAAAGAATTAAAAGTTAAGATCTGTGAATAAGGACCTTTTGAAAGGTAGATATGAAAATGTTTTTTGGATTAAGTTAAGCAAATACATAGAGAAAAACAAATGTATACAAAGGTCAAGAGGAAAGGCAAAAGCATAGAAAAACAAGGACAAAGAATGCTGGTACATCCTGCCAGAAGAAACCAGGAAAGTCAATCTACAATGCAGTGATTTGTTAGCTTAGGAAAGCCAGGCTGGCCCTTCCTCACTTGGATACTGAGGAACAAGTGGACACATGAAAATAAATCCTTTGAATAGTAGCTCAAACTTATATAACACTGTAAGGTTTACAAAGCATTTTCCTCACAACACATTTACACTAAAAATTTTGTTGTCTTTGCTTTATAGGTAAAGAAACTGAGCCTCAGAGAGCTACTATAAAGTGTCAGGGCCAGGATTTAAAAACCGGGTACTCTAATTGAAAATCCAATATATTTTCTACTAAGTGACATAATCTAACACTATCTACTGCTACGTTTCAGTATTAAATATGTGACTTCTCACTATCATAACAAGGAATAAATGGGATAAAGGTACTGTCTCTGTTCCTGATGACCACACCTCAAAGGTTTATATTAAGTAGAATGGAAGCTGAGGTACTAATGTTGGAACCTATGTTTGCAGATCCAACTCAGCATAGGATCATTACTGGTTACTGCTCATTTTGCCTTGTAGGAATCTACTCACCTGCCTAAAAGGCTTCCTAGAGAACATTCATCCAGCCTTGCTAACATAAAATGAGAGAATATACTTGTCCTGGGATTATCCTAATTCTTAGAAATAGACTGCTGATTCTCAAGCAGTGTGAGGACACCTAAAATAGTTAAATATTATTATACTTCAATCTGACCCTATTCCATATTCTACAACCCATGCCATTGAAAAAAGTCTCATTTCTTTTTTTAACTTTTATTTAGTAAGCCAATACTAAGAAATATTCAGAAATGCATAAATGCTGAGAGACAATGACTGGCAGGCAATGCTAAGTGGTTCATTATATTAGAAGAATTAGAAAAGTTCATTGGTCTTATTGTTGTTCATGGCACTATAGATAAAAGGAATCTACCAATAAAAAATATGTGGATAGCTCTTGAGGGTATCCTTGTTCAATGGCACTATGCCATATAATTGATTTCTAGATATAATGAGGTACCTTCACTTTTACCTGGAAACAGAAAGCAAGTAAAATTTATGTTAGGAAAAATTTTGGCTAGTGTTCTCATTGTAGAATTCTTTCACTGAAAATCATCAAAAAGTATCATCTACATACACTTATGGCTGAAAAGCAATTGCTTCCTTCAAAGGCACATTGTAAATTTATTTATATGTCAAAAAAGCCAAATTTAGCCTAAAATTTTGTTTGACGATAGTACTGAAAACAATTATTTGTTCAATGAATTCTTTTACTTGAGAAAAGACAGTACTAGAAGCAAAGATGTCAACGGTGTACCTACAGATGTAGTGTTAAGCTCACAAAACCACTATCCGACAAAAGCTACAATGTAACACATGACAATTATTTTATATCTTTTGATCTTTCCTTGAGTTACAAAGCAAAGACTATCAGAACAGTAGAGAAATGTTCCAGAAGTAATTTAGACACATAGCCATTGCATGAAAATCAGGTTTTGAAATCTAAAGAGAAGCTAACAGTGACATTAACTTCACACCCACTGCAAGAGATTTAAGTACGTAACTATTATAAGAACCTACCATCTAGATGTTGAGATTCCAACAGAGAATGACCCAAAGCCATAGCCAGATAGTTGCCTTCTTTAGAAGAATAAAGTGGTAGATGTTCTTGATCAAATAAATGGCAAGATGTTAGTGAAAGCAGAGAGAAGAAAATGGTCTATGCATGTTTTTTTTTTAAATTTTCTAGATATGGCCCTCATTAATAGGTAGATAATAAATTTAAAAATCTGTAATTCAAACATCAGCCATTAAGAATATATATACATATACATGTATATATATATATATATACATGTATATATATATGTATATATATATATATATATATATATATATACATACATACACACACACACACACACACACACACACACACACACACACACACAAGGTGAGTGAAGAGTTTGCCAGAGATTGTCCAAGTGGCAAATCAGAGTTTGCAATAATCATGGTTGAAGACATGGTTGCTCCTTCAGCCAAAATGCACTTCCCCACTCCTAGCACAAGAAGCTTGGGATAGTGCTCCCTGTGCTTCAGCAGGAGAGCTCAACTTTAAAAGCCAGGAAATAGGCAAACAAAATGAGGAAAATAAAGCAAAAAAGAACACTGACTATAGAGAATTATTATGGTGCCAGGGAAGATCAAAGCACAAACTGAGAAGAGGACAAAATTGTCAATATACCTATATCTGAAACCTCAAAGGGAAATATGAATTTGTCCCAAACCCAAAAAAGCCTTCTTGGAAGAGCTCAAGAAGGATTTTAAAAGTCAAATAAAAGAGGTAAAAGAAAAATTGAGAAAAGAAACAAGAGGTATGCAAGAAAGAGTGAATAGAAAGGAAGGACAAGAATTGACTGAAGACAATAACTTCTTAAAAAATTCAACTGGCTGAAGAGAAAAGGAGGTACAAAAATGCATTGAAGAGAAGACCTCCTTAAAAAGCAGAAGTCGTCAAATGGAAAGGGCGGTACAAAAGCTAACTGAAGAAAACAATTTACTAAAAATTAGAATCAGGCAAGTGGAAGCTAATGACTATGAGACATCAACAATCAGTCAAACAAAATCAAAAGAATAAAAAAAATAGAAGAAAATGTAAAACACCTCACTGGAAAAACAACTGACCTGAAAAATAGATCTAGGAGAGATAATTTAAGAATTACTGGTCTACCTGAAAGCCATGATAAAAAAAAAAAACAAATTTCAAGAAATTACCAAGGAAAACTGACCTGAGGTCCTAGAACCAGAAGGTAAAATAGTCTTTGAAAGAATTCACCTATTACTTACTGAAAGAGATCCCAAAATGAAAACCCCAGGGAATATTGTAACCAAATTCCAGAATTACTAGGTCAAGGAGAAAATACTGCAAGCAGCCAGAAAGAAACAATTTAAATATCATAGAACCACAGTCAGGATTATGCAGGACCTTGCAGCTTCTACATTAAAGGACGAGAGGGCTTGAAATACGATATTCTGGAAGGTAAAAGAGCTTGTATTATAATCAAGTCAACTAAAATGTACATAATTTTTCAGGGGAGCAGATGGACATTCAATGAAATAAAAGACTCCCAAACCTTCCTGATGAAAAGAACAGAGCTCAACAAAAAAAATCAATTTTCAAATACAAGGCTCAAGAAAAGCATAAGAAGGTAAACAGGAAGGGGAAAAAGTGTTACTCAATAAGGGTAAATTGTTTACATCCCTACATAGGAAGATGATACTTGCAACTCTTGAGAACTGTATTGTTAGTATGACATTAAGAAGGGTGTACATAGAGTGTGTGGGTATAAGGTGACTTTGATGTCATAATAAAAAAAATTAAGGAGTGAAAAAAGGGATTGTACTGGGAGAAGCAGAAAGGAAGAGAAAGAAAAGGGTAAATAACATCACATGGAAAGGCACAAAGACCTATTATAAATGAAGGAAAGAAGGGAGGGAAGCGAGTATTGTTTGAACCTTCTTCTCATCAGATTTGGCTCAAAGAGGGAATAACATACACACTCACTTGGGTATAGAAATCAATCTTACCCTATAGGAAGGAGGAGGGGTAATGGGGAAAAAAGGGAGGGGGGAGGATAGAAGGGAGGACATGGGAGGGAAGGAAGAAGTACCAGAAAAAGGGAAAAGAAAGGGGAGGGGGACTGATAGGAGGGAGGACAGATTAAGGAAGGTGATGGTCAAAAGCTAAACATTGGTGAGGTGTGAAAGGAAGAAAAGAGAGAGAAAAGCATAAATGGAGGATGGCGGGGAATAGGATGGAGAAAAAGACAGTTAAAAATCATAACTGTGAATGTGAATGGGATGAACTCTCCCATTAAACAGAAGTGGATAACACTGCGGATTAAAAACTATATTCCTACAGTATGTTGTTTACAAGAACCACATTTGAAGCAAAGGGATACATACAGAGTGAAAATAAAAGGCTGGAGCAGAATATATTATGCTTCAGCTGAAGTAAAAAAAAAAAAGTAGGGGTAGCAGTCGATCTCAGACAAAGCAAAAACAAAACAAAGATCTAATTAAAAGAGATAAAGAAGGAAACCACATCCTGTTAAAAGGTATCATAGACAATGGAGTAAAATCAATACTAAACATACATACTCCAAGTGGTATAGCATCCAAATTCTTAGAGAAGTTAGGTGAGTTACAGGAAGAAATAGATAAAACTTTGCTAGTGGAGGACCTCAACCTCCCCCTCTCAGAACTAGATATTCTAACCACACAATAAACAAGAAAGAAGCTAAGGAAATGAATAAGATCTTAGAAAAGTTAGAGAGCAGAGGAACAAATGGAGTCTTCCTTAAAATGATAAGTAGAATTTAACTTAAACCATCAGCAACCATTATATGTAATGGGGATAAGCTGTAAGCATTCCCAATAAGATAAGGTGAAATAAGGATATCCATTATCACCACTGTTGTTCAATATTGTACTAGAAACGTTAGCTTTAGAAAAAAAAGAAATTGAAGGAATCAGAATGGGCAATGAAGAAACAAAGAGTGAAGCTATCACTCTTTGCTGTTGATATGATGGTATACTTAGAGAATCCCAGAGAATCAAGTAAAAAACTACTTGAAATAATTAGCAACTTTGGCAAAGTTGCAGGTTACAAAATAAACCCATACAAATCATTAGCATTTCTATATTTGTAACAAAGTCCAACAGCAAGAGATAGAAAGAGAAATTCTATTTAAAATAACTGTAGACAATATAAAATGTTTGGGAGTCTACCTGACAACACATACCCAGGAGCTATATGAACACAATTATTACAAAATATTTTTCACACAAATAAAGTCACATTTAAATAAATGGAAAAACCTCTAATTGGTTAATCTGACAAAACAGGAAAATGATAAATGTTGGAAAAGATGTGGGAAAACTAATGTGGAGTTATGAATGATCCAACCATTCTGGAAAACAATTTGGAACTATGCCCAAAGGGCTATAAAACTGTGCATACCCTTTGATCCAGCAATACCACTATGTCTGTATCCCAAAGAGATCATAAAAATGGGAAAAATGGCCCACATGCACAAAAATATTCATAGCAGCTCTTTTTGTGGTGGCCAAGAATTGGAAACCGAGGGGATGCTCATCAATTGGGGAATGGATGAACAAGATGTGGTATGTGAATGTAATGGAATACTATTGAGCTAGAAGAAATGATGAGCAGACAGACCAGAAAAACCTGGAAAGACTTACATAAACCAATGCTGAGTGAAGTAAGCAGAACCAGAACACTGTACATAGCAACAGTAATATTGTGTGATAACTAACTTTGATAGACTTCTCCTTTCTCACTAATGTAAGGATCTAAGACAGTTCCAAAAGACTCATGGAAAAAACTATTCACAACTAGAGAAAGAATTATGGATTCTTAATACAGATTGAAGCACACTATTTTCTGTCTCTTTCTCTTTTTTTTTTTTTTGGTTTATTCTTTTTCATGGTTTTTCCCTTTGGTTTTAGTTCTTCTTTACATGACTTATGTGGAAATATGTTTAATACAATTATATATGTATGGCCTATATCAGATTGCATGCTGTCTTAGGGAGGAGGGAGAGGAATGAGGGAGAGAAAATTTAAAACTCAAAATCTTATAAAAGTGAATGTCAAAAACAAATAAGTTTTTTTATAAAAATATGAGAATGATTTACTCTTTCCTTCTAAAGCTTATTTTACAGATGAGGAAGTGAGTTGACCAGGGTCATTCAGCTAGTGTTTAGGCCAGATTTGAACTGAAGAGTCTTCCTGACTTGGAGCTGGAACTCTATCCACTTAGTTGCCCTACTCATAACTGAGCAGTGGTCATCAACTCTTTGAAGGGGGAAACCACTTCTTCCTGAGTTAAACTATTCCACATTTGGATATCTTTCATCATTAGGAAGTTTTTCTATATACACTCTGAAGGTTGGACTAGGTAATGTCTAAGGTCTCTTCCAGTCCTACAGCCTATTTAACATAGACTAATATTATGTTAGATAGCACTAGGCCAAGTCCAGATACTTGGAAGTCCACTGGAGACATCCCATTGTCTAGCCCACAGGTCTCTATTTGTCCACAAGCATAATGTCCATACTAAATGCTCCACTAAAGTCTAGGTAAATTACATAAGTTTTGTTGGCAATGACTTGTTTTTGTTTAGGTCATGCTGGCTTTTTAAAATCTTTTATTTTTCGAGATTTTTACTAACTATCCTTCCTAATAATCCATTCTATAACTGTACCAGAAATTTAAGTTCATTGGTCTATAGCTTGTTAAATCCATGCTTTTCTTTTAAAAATGATAGACATTTACCTTTCTCCAATCCTATAAAATCTCTCCTAGTTGTCATGTTTTTTTCTGTTTCCTGACAAGGTCTCAGTAATCAAATATGCCAATTCTTTCAGAACTCAAGAATATCATTCATCTAGGTCAAATGACCTGAACTTATTAAGCGCATCTAGGGAACCACTTATTTGGGGTATCAATTTCTTATCAGCCATAATTACTCCATTCATTTTCATCTAAAGATTTTTATTCTCCTTGTCAAAGAAAAGAGAAGCAAAATAAAAATTAAATACTTCTTCCCTCAATTGTCAGTTAACATTGGCCCAGTCACCCTCAATAGAGATTCTACCCATCTTTGAGTCTCCTCTTTTCTACAATATGGCTAAAAAAAAAATAACTTTTTGTTATCATTAAGTTTTCCCTGACAGCTTCAGCTTCTTCTCAGTTTTAGCCCTCCTGGTGCTGCTATCCCTACAGGACTAAGCCATGTTTTACAGTTAATCAGTCTACCAGTCAATAAGAATTTAAGTATTTATAGCATTGTGCTCAGTGTAAGAAATATAATGAAAATGATAAATAGCCTCTGTAAATAAAATAATTACATTCTAATAAGGAAGAAAATATATTCATAAAGAATGGATGGAAGGTAACCTTAAAGGTGAAGTAACTAGCAACCAGGCAGACTGGGAAAGACCTCCTGCAGGCGGTAGCATTTGAGCAAAGTCTTGAAGGAAGCCAGGATTCTGAAAGGCAGAGATAAGGAGGGAAAATGTTCTAGGTAAACAAAACAGCCAATTTAAAGGCACAGAGAAGGGGGGTAGGGAATTGTGTGTTAGAAACAGAAGGTAGACCAGTATGTGAACTGAAGAGACCATAACTGGAAAGTCAAGGGCCAGGTTGTAAATGACTGAACCCTTATTAGGCTTTATTATGCTGCCCCAGCCCCAATAGTCTAACTTCCTTATGGGTCCCACTGAACAGCAGGCATGTCCTGATTTACAATACAATTTATAATACAATTTGGCATCACAAGTCCCTAAACATAATCATAGGCCACACTGAACAGCATGCCCACTGCCCTCTGATCCAATTCACATATTTGAACAGGTGTGTTCTTGTACTCAACCACAATCACAACATCCGTTGAACCCAACAGAGTACCACTACACGTAACTATCTATCTCGACCAAACAAGACCACAATAGCTACCCAATAAGAAAGCAGCATGACCAGGATGTTTGACCACCAAACCACAGAAGGGACCACCTGCCCTATTACCTGATTCCTTAACAAACCACTCCTGCCTTTTTAATATTAATCATATTCTTATATTCTATGTAAATTATGATTGCGTAATAAACATCATATGTTCCATAAAATTGTCTTGCCTTACTGAAATCCCTAGTTCCTCTAAGGAACTTAGCTACTCACCAGAGTGTGAAACCTCAAAATCACAATCAGTCTCTCTAATTGGCTTGGAGTCCACCTCAGTCTTTGAAATTATTTGAGACATCCCAATGCATCACAACCTGACCCCTCATCAGTAAACAGCTTACATCTCAAATGGGAAAGTTTCTATGTGGTCCAAGAGATAATAATAGCCAAGATTCATACAGCATTTATTATGTGCTAAGTGCTTTACAATATTATTTCCCCCATTTTACAAATAGAGAAACTGAGGCAAGCAGGGTTAAGTGACTTGCCCAGGGCCACACAATAAGTAAGCATCTGAGGCCAGACTTGGAGTCTTCCCAACTCCAAGGCCTGGTGCTCAATCCACTGTGTCACCTAGCTAATAACAATACTCATATGGTGCTTTAAGATTTGCCACAAATATCATCTCATTTTGTCCTCACAATTCTAGCAGGTAGGTGCTTTTCTCATCCCCATTTATAGATAAGGAAATTGAGGAAGAGATTGATTTGCCCTGGGTCACACGGCTATATCTGAAGCAAAATTTCAACTCAGGTCTTCATAACTCTATGCCCAGCACTCTATCTACTGTTCTACTTAATTGCTTCATAACAGGGAGCCACTGGATTTTACTGAATGAAGTGGGGGCATTAGACGATCAGATTTGCACTCTAAGTCAATTCAGCAGTTATATGGAAGATGAACTTAAATAGCAAGAAATTGCCAATTAAAAGAGTATTGCAATAGTCCAGGTGAGAGGCGATGAAAACCTAAACTAGGAGGGCCGGAGTATGAGTGGTGAAAATGGAACAGATATAAGATAGACACAAGATTCGGTGTAGAGGTAGAAACAAGATTGGGCAACTGATTGGAAATGTGGAGTGAGGGAGAGAAAGATGGAACCAAAATTGTGAACCTAGGTGATGTAGAAAGCTAGAGGAGCCTTTGATAGTAAAAGGAAATACTTGATTTCTGTTACCTGCTTACTTCCATCTTCTATATGTGTCTTTTAAATATCTTGGCTGTTAGATAATTTCCCTGTGCATACACATTTGTCTCTTTAAACCACTCCTTTTTATCACCAATGGAATCATTTTTTCCTGGTGTCTTCAGAATTTCATTCTAGAGAGCTTCCCATTCCTCCCAGTAGAGGAAAGAATCAGAAAGCTTCTCCCAAGGATGGGGCCCAGGGCAGACCTCATCATTTCCCACCTGGCTACTACCTGGACTTCAGCATTGTCTCCAGAAATGCATCTTGCACTAAATACCTCTCTGGAGCAAAGCTGTATCTTATTTTGTGCGATTCAGTTTCCAGGTCCCTAGATCCCTGAGCCTCAACAAATCTGCAATGCAGCAGGTTTAAAGCAGTAGATCATTAATGTCATTATCTCCCTCATCAATCCCTGCCCCAACTGTTTCCTCCCTCTCTTTGGTTCTTCATTTCTAATATTTAACTCTCTTGCTTCCCCAGGCCACTTTTCTTAGGGTCCCAAGCACCTAAACTCTAGCTCTTCTTTTAGCCTCCTAATTTCTCAGATCTCCTGAATGAAAACCTATCAACTGTCTCTCATAAGCTCTTAAATGTCGGAAGCTTTCCACCTTTCCGTCGGTCTTCCTCTAATCGCAGGTCCAGGTGTAACTTCCAGGTTTCAGGCACCAATCTCTCCAGCCCACACCTCCCGGGGCCAGGTCTGCTCCAGACCCTTCATTCATTCTCAGCCGGCGTTCCCGTTCCCAACAGCGGCTCCTCCCCAGGTACCAAACTGTTATCCCACCGTCTTCCCCCTGCCTCCTGCAGACCGGGCACCCCGTCTTCCCAAGCCCCTGGTCCTCATTCTCGGCCCCCACCTATAGCCCCCATTCCTCAGCCCATCACCGGCTCCAGCCCCAGGCCGGCAGCGCCGGACCTTGCCCTCCCTTAGGAGGAAAGGGTCCGCTCCCATCTTCCAGGGAGTTCCAGCTCCGGCTCCAGCCCGGATCGGCTCCTTTCCCCGGGCTGGGCCCGGCCCCTCCCCAGGGTTTTGGTGTCCCCACCGCCCGGGCTCAGACTCACAGGCCGGGGCCGCCCCGGGGCTGGGTCTCCTCTTCTCCGCGACTTGCGGCAGGGACGCTTGTGCTCTCTCTGGGACGCAGAGGCGCAGGGCACACCAAGGACAGCGAAAGTCGCGGTGGAGAACAATGGAAGGGAAGCGTACTGGCCAGACGGGCGGAACCGCCGGCACCGCCGCCGCGCACTTCCGGGTTCCCTCTAGTCCACGTAAACGTTGGCATTCCTGTTTTTGTGTTGTCCTGCGGTATATTTTAAAGGACTTGTTGGGGTGTCTTCAACGCCCTGCTCCTTACTACAGATGTGAACTTGAACATGTGTATTCCCTTTTCTGGGCCTCAGCTTCCTTATCTGTCAAATGAGAGGACTGTTAGAAGCAAGTGTGTGTAGATTTGTATTATGTGTATATATACATGTATGAGTGTGAAATGTTTCAGCCTAGCACCACTGTGTACTCTATACATGATCACACACACGCACACACTCACACATACACACCACCTTTATGTAGACCTGTCTTCTCTCCTAGCCTTGACTATCTTCAGCCATTCCCTCAGTTTCTCCTTTCTGGGAGTGGCTTTTCTCTATAACCAAACCAGACAGAAAATGAGGAAGCCCAATAATAACCCAACTGATTTCAATGGACCTAGGCACAAAGAACCCCCATTCTAAGAAATCACTCTGCTCTGAGAAACTGCAAAAGTGAAACAATGGTCCTCTTATAGCTTTGTGCCTCCAGCAAGAAATAATCCTAGCCCCTCAATTGTCCTCTAACTACTTCATTCTCAATGGTTCACCCAGATTAGCAGCATCTCTTGTTCACAATTGCTTATTAGGTTAATGTTTAAAAAAAAATAAAGGCAAACAAATTTGGAGAAGGAGCATACAGAGTCACTTTCTTGAGCTTTTGTAGATGCAGCCTCCCTTGCCTCATTATGGAAATGCTAATAAGCAGGTCAAGTTAGGATATGGTAACTTCCATTGTTTTAGGCACCCACCAGGTATGAAAAGTTCTGATCTTACTTGGGTTATGGAGAAGCAGAGACTAAGCACTTTGAGATTTGCAAAATACTTTATATGTGTTATCTCATTTGATCCTGTGATAGAACTAATATCTACCAGTATTTCCTTACAACATGGGTTAGGCTCTTGCCTCCTCTGTTAGGGATTAGTTTTCTCCAAAAGGAGACAAAGTGATCTTTGCTTCCCTCATGTAGCTTCATGGTCGCCTAAGGGCATAAAAAGTCCCGTCTAAGTGGGGTTGGATACTTGGTGGATACTCACGACTTGGGAGTCTCCATACACTCTGTATGAGTTTAGCAAAACTAGGATTTGCTGTGACATTCCTCTTAGTCCTTCAAGTCCAGAGATGCTGATCCCATCACTGTAGCCCTGAGCTGTAACTATTTATTCTCTTTGACTTTTGCTCACCCCTTATTTTACTTTGATACTTGTTAGAACTGTTTCTCTGGGGTCAATCTCTATGTAAATGATGCAACAATCTCTATATCCAGCCCTAGTCTCTTTCCTAACTCCTCTCTCAACATGCCTACTGGACATTCTGGATGGTTTGCAGGCACTTAAAACATAATATGTTCAAAACAATTTATGTCTCCCCAAACCTCCTTTTCAAAAAGTCCTTATTTTTGTTAAGGGTACCACCATCCTTCTAGTCATCCAGATTAACAACCTTAGTGTTAAACTTGACTCTTCATTCTTTTTCACCACCATATCCAATCAGCTGTCAAGTCTTGTTGGCTCTATCACAACAATATCTCTTGTATCCATTTCCTTCTCTCTACTCATATGGCTATCTCCTATAGTTCAGGCCTTTATAATTTCTAACCTGGACTATTATACTGGTCTTCCAATTGGTTTCCTGTCTCAAGTTTCTTCTCTCTCTAGGCCATTCTACAAGAGATGATCAAGTGATTTTCCTTAAGTTCAAGTCTAACCATGTTCAATATAAACTCCTCTGTTTGTCATTCAAAGCCTTCCACAACTTGTTCCCAGTGTTTCTAACATTTAATATCCCCATATTTCTAAAACTCGCTATGTATTACTACTGCACTCTATGATCCAGCCCAGGGGTAGGGATCCTGCAGCCTTGAAGTCACATGTGGCCATTTACCTCCTCAGGTATGGCCCTTTGACTGAATCCAAACTTCACAGAACAAATCCAGGATTTTTGCTTTTGAGGCCACAGATTTCCCATCCTTGACTAAGCAAACTAGGCTTCATTCTGCTTCTCAAACCTAACATTCTATCTTCTATCTCCAAGCCTTTGCCCTGTCTATCTCCCAAGTTTAAAATGTACCCCTTCAGTATCTCTGACTCTTAGAATTTCTCATTTCCTTCAAAATTCTGCTTACTCACCACCTTCTACATCAAAGGTGTCAAACACAGAGCCTGTGGGCCTCATGTGACCCAAGTAATGCTGGAACCACATTGCAATGTAATGAATAAATATTTAACAAAACAAATAAAATATAGATAACATTACATTTTAAAACTAAGTCAATATGCAGCCCACAGCAATACTGTAGAGATTAGAAGTCCCCTTTCTATTTGATTTTGACTCATAGGTGTTCTTTATACATAGATATTCTACATAGGCATTCTTCCTAAATACCTTCCCCTAGCTACTAGTGCCTTCCCCTTTCAAAAAAAATTACTTTATACTTACCTTACATAAAATTTGTACATACTTATTGTATGTTTTGTTTCCCTAATATGTCATCTTCTTAAAGGTCAACACTATTCCGTTTTTGTCTTTGTATTCTCAGTACCTGGCACAGAGTAGGTCCTTAATAAATGCTTACTTATTAATTCAGAATGTTTAGATTGAGTGTTTAGAAGGAGAAGAGAAAAGGGCCCCTGGGTACATTTGTGTATAGGGAGTTGAACAAGGGTGATGACCTAGGAAAGTAAACTGAGAAAGACAGATAGAGGGAAAACCAGGAGAGAACAATGGAATATATTATTCAGGGAAGAGAGGGTGTCCAGAAATTGAGAGCTGTCCATAACATTGAATACTACAGAAAAGTCATGAAGGACAAGGACTAAGAAAAGGTTATTGGATTTTATAAATAGACAATTAATGTATTTGGAGAGAATACTTTTAGTTGAACAAAGAGGCCAGAAGAGAGATTGCATAAGGCTGAGAGTGAATTTGACGTGGAAATTGTGGATGATGAGGAAGAAATAGGGAGCATTCCTCAGAGCTTGACTATAAATGGGAGGAGAAATATAGAATGGGAGCTTTGTGAAATGGTAAAAAATAAGGGAAGGATTTTTTTTTAAGCTGATGAAATCTATGTTTATAAGCAGAAGGGAAGAAGGCAGTCGATAAGGTAAAATTGAAATTTGAAGAGAAAGAGCATGATTTGAAAGGACACTAGGGAAAAGTGGAGGGGATGGGATCAAGGGCACATCTTGAAAGAGACTCAAAGAGAAAAGAGAAGGTTTTGAATAGATTCCAAGGAGCATGGAACAAAGAGTTAGAAAAGAATAAAAGGATGTACATATAGAAGTGAAAGTCCACCTGAGTTTACATAATGTATATTTGAGTGAACTTAGCATATATATACACATATATGTATATATATGTGTGTACATATGTATTTATATATATATATATGCTTCCTCTGCATTCAGTAGCACATAAGTAGAAGAGATAGAGAGTAGAAGTAATTCAGGGCTGTGGTTTGGAAAGGGTTGGTTAGTGATTCAACAGATAAGGAAAAATATTTAGTAGTAGAGAACCATGTGAAGTAAATTTGAAGTCAAGATTTTAAAGGGAAATAAACAAAAAATTAATTGAAAACTAAATAATTTAAACCTAGAGAATGAGTGGGTTAAAAAACAAATCATAGAAACAATCAACAACTTCATTCAAGAGAATGACAATAATGAGACAATCTACCAAAACTTATGGGATGCATTGAAAGCAATTCTTAGGGGAAGTTTTATATTATTAAACACCTATATGAATAAAATAGAGAAAGAAGAGATCAATGAATTGGGCATGCAGCTGAAAAAGTTAGAGAAAAATAAATTGAAAATCCCCAAGTAAATACCAAATTAGAAATACTGAAAACCAAAGAAGAGATTAATAAAATTGAAATTAAGAAAACTATTGAACTAATAAATAAAACTAAGGGTTGGTTTTATGAAAAAAACTAATAAAATTGATAAACCTTTGGTCAATTTGATTAAAAAAAGAAAGAAGAAAACCAAGTTGCCAATATCAAAAATGAAAAGGGTGAACTCACCTCCAATGAGGAGGAAATTAAAATAATAATTAGAAATTACTTTTCCCAACTCTATGTCCTTCCGTTCGACAATCTGAATGAGATGGGTGAGTATTTTAAATATATATATAAATTGCCCAAATTAACAGAATAGGAAGTTGAATACTTAAATAACCCCATCTCAGAAAAAGAAATTGAACAAGCCATCAAGAAACTTCCTAGGAAAAAGTCTCTAGGGCCAGATGGATTTACAAGTGAATTCTATCAAATATTTAAAGAAGAGTTAACTCCAACAATATAGAGACTATTTGAGAAAACTGGTGAAGAAAGGGTCCTATCAAATTCTTTTTATGATACAAATATGGTTCTGATACCATAACAAGGAAGAGCCAAAACAGAGAAAGAAAATTATAGACCAATTTCTCTAATGAATATAGATGCAAAAATTTTAAATAAGATATTAATAAAAAGAATACAGCAGCTTATCACAAGAATAATACATTATGATCAGGTAGGGTTTATAGCAGGAATGCAAGGCTGGTTCAATATTAGGAAAACTATCAGCATTATTGATCATATCACCAACAAAACTAAAAGAAACCATATGATTATCTCAATAGATACAGAGAAAGCTTTTGACAAAATACAACACTCATTCCTATTGAAAACACTGGAGAGCATAGGAATAAATGGAGCCTTCTGTAAAATAATAAGCATTATCTACCTAAAACCATCAGCAAGCATTATATGTAATGGGGACAAGCTAGATGCATTTCCAATAAGATCAGGGGTGAAACAAGGGTGTCCATTATCACCACTGTTATTCAATATGGTACAAGAAATGTTAACTTTAGCAATCAGAGAAGAAAAGGAAATTGAAGGAATTAGAACAGGCAAAGAAGAAATTAAGTTATCACTCTTTGTAGATGATATGAAGATATCCTTAGAGAATCCCAGAGAATCAAGTAAAAAAACCTACTTGAAATAATAAACAACTTTGGCAAAGTTTCAGGTTACAAAATAAACCCACATAAATCATTTGCATTTCTGTATATTATTAACAAAACCCAACAGCAAGAGATAGAAAGAGAAATCCCATTTAAAGCTACAATAGATACTACAAAATATCTGGTAGTCTTCCTGCCAAAACAAACCCAGGGACTATATGAATACAATTGCAAAACACTTTTCACACAAGTAAAGTCAGATCTAAGTAAGTGGAAAAATATCAATTGCTTATGGGTAGGCTGAACTAATATAATAAAAATGACAATTCTACCTAAATTAATTTACTTATTCAGTGCTATACCAATCAAGCTACCAGATAATTATTTTCTAGAGCTAGAAAAAATAGTATCAAAATTCATCTGGAAAAACAAAAGGTCCAGAATATCAAGGGAACTGATGAAAAGAAATGCGAGGGAAGGTGGCCTAGCCCTCCCAGATCTCAAATTGTATTATAAAGCAGCAATCATCAAAACCACTTGGTACTGGCTAAAAAATAGATGGGTAGACTAGTGGAGTAGGTTAGGTACTCAAGACACAGTAGTCAACGAATACAGCAATCTACTGTTTCATAAACTCAAGGACCCCAGCTTCTGGTATAAAAACTCATCGTCTAACAAAAATTGCTGGGAAAACTGGATAACAGTGTGGTGGAAACTGGGCATAGACCAATGACTGACACTGTACATAAGAATAAAATCCAAATGGATGCATGATCTAGGTATGAAGACAGATACTATAAACAAATTATGGGAGCAAGGAATAGTGTATGTCAGAATTACTGAGAATGGAGAAATTTATTACCAAGTAAGAGATAGAGAACATTGTGAAGTACAAAATGCATAATTTTGATTATGTTAAATTGAAATGTTTTTGCACAAACCAACCCAATGCAACCAACATTAGAGGGGAAACAGAAAATTGTGAAAGAAGTTTTACAACTTGTGTCTGTGATAAAGCCCTCATTTCTAAAATGAATAGAGAACTGAGTAAAATTTACAAGAATACAAGTCATTCCCCAATTGATAAATGGTCAAAGAATATGAACAGGCAGTTTCAGAGGAAGAAATTAAAGCTATCCATAGTCATATGAAAAAAATGCTCTAAATCACTGTTGATTAGAGAGATGCAAATCAAAACAATTCTGAGGTACCATATCACACCTATCAGATTAGCTAACATGACAAAACAGGAAGATGACAAATGTTGGAGAAGACATGGGAAAGTTGGAACACTACTTCATTGTTGGTGGAGCTGGGAGCGGATCCAACTGTTCTGGAGAGCAATTTGGAACTATACCCAAAAGGGTACAAAAATGTGCATACCCTTGGACCTAGCAATACCACTTCTAGGACTATATCCCAGAGAGATCATTAAAATGGGAAAAGGTCCCACATGTATAAAAATATTTATAGCAGCTCTCTTTGTGGTGGCCCAAAACGGGAAATCAAGGGGATGTCCATCAATTGGGGAATGGCTGAACAAGTTATGGTATATGAATGTAATGGAATATTATTGTGCTATAAGAAATGATGAACAGGAAGACTTAAAGAGAGAAGAGAAGGTTTAGAATAGATTCTGAGGAGAGCAGAACAAATTATATGTATTTAATGAGAGTAATAAGAATAAGAAAAATAAGAAGGTAGAACCTATATAAGATTGTGTGCTGTCTAGGGAAGGATGGAGGAGGTAAAGGGGAAGGAGGGGGAAAAATCTAAGATATATGGAAGGGACTGTGGAAAACTGAGAACAAATAAATTAATTAAAAAAGATTTTAAAGGGAAAAAATTAAATCAAGAGGGTGGTTGATTGTCTGAGAAAATAAGCAGAGATCAAAGTGTACAGAACAGTCTTTTATCTCCTCTTGATATGAGTAACTCAGTATCAGTTAAAATAAGTGGTTGCCTCTGAGTTCTCTCCCACCCCCACACCAATTACTCCTAAGGCCAACCATATATAAAGAATAGATCCCTTTTTCTACTCTCTCCTGAGTCTAACAAATTTCTCTTTTCTACTTGCAAAGCCTGACACAGAGAGAAATAAGTTGCTCTGTTATATTTGCAGAGGCAGTTGCATTAACTAAGAGACAAAAATCAAACCAAACTCTTTTCCTAATTCTATTCAGGGGTGGGGAACCTACAGCCTCAAGGCCACATGAAAAGGGCACCCTTGAGGACCTAGAGGGCCACATGTGACCTTGAGGCCACAGGTTTCCCATCCTTGTATATAAAGCTAACTATAGGCTCCTGTTAAAAGAGATCTTTCCTTTAAAATTCTCCCCATAGTTATGTGTTCCTGCCTCTACTTAAGAGAGCATAACTCCAGTGGGTTGGCCATATTGTTTGAATGTAAAACCTATGCTTGCCAAGAAGACTATTTTATGGAAAATTCATGGCAAGGCAAGCGTTTACATGGTGGTAAGAAGAAGCAATATAAGGACATTCTCAAGGTCTTTTAAGAACTTTGGAATTGATTGTGTAATATGAAAGACATTGGCACAGGATCACTCAGCATGGTGCATCCACATCAGAGAAGGTGCTGTGCTCTATGAGCAAAGCAGCATTGAAATAGCTCAAAAGAAATGCAAGATGCACAGAGTAAGAGAATCCACCTCAAATGTTCACTTGGACTATTTGTGACCGACCTGTGACAGACCATTCCGAGCTCATATTGGTCTGATCAACTATACTCCAACACACTGAAACTTTACTCTAGAATAGTGATGTCATTTTGGTTCCCCTTCGAGAATGAAGAACAACCAACCAACCAACCATGTGTTCCTGAATTAAGCTTATCCAGACCTGTACTCTAAATTGTAAGTTGATGTTCACTGCTTCAGCTGCTGTAGCCCTCCAGCGCTAGGGCCGCCTCTCGCTCTTCCAACCCAAGTGGAAAGAGAGGGGGGGGGTGTGCAAGAAGTTTTCAGGAACATGGTTCCTACCAAGCAAACTGCCCATAAATCCACTGGTGGTAAAGCCCCCAGGAAGCAGCTCACTACAAAAGCCGCTCTCAAGAGTGCACCTTCTACTGGAGGGAGTCAAGAAACCTCATCACTACAAGCCCGGGGAACTGTGGCTCTTCGTGAAATCTGACATTATCAGAAGTCCACTGAACTTCTGATTCGTTAACTTCCCTTCCAGTGTCTGGTGCCTGAAATTGTTCAGGACTTCAAAACAGATCTGCACTTCCAGAGTGCAGCAATTGGTGCTTTGCAGGATGCAAGTGAAGCCTATTTGGTTGGCCTGTTTGAGGACACCAACCTATGTCCTATCCACACCAAACATGTCACAATCATGCCAAAAGCTATCCAGCTAGCACACCGCATACGTGGAGAACGTGCTTAAACTTCACTATGATGGGAAACATTCTTCATTCTCAAAACAGAAAAAAATCTCTTCTTCCTGTTATTGGTAGTTCTGAATGTTAGATATTTTTTCCCATGGGATCAAAAGGTACCTAAGTATATGACTGCAAATGGAAAAATGGGAGACAGAATCAAGTATTAGCAAGTTTCTTCCATTTTCATTTGTGCGTGAATTTTGAATATAAATACGAGGACATAAAGCATTAATGAGGTCAAAAAACTGTTTCTGTGAACAAGTTTCAACGATTCAACTTTATAGCAATTATAAATAAACATGTTAAATTTTTCTGGACAATGCCAGCATTTGGATTTTTTTAAAAAGTAAATTTCTTATTGATGGCAACTAAATGGTATTTGTAGCATTTTTATCATATGGTAGATTCCATCCATTCACTATACTTTTCTAAATGAGTTGTCCTAACTTGCAAGTACATGTTTTTAATGTTGTCTGTCTTCTGTGCTGTTCCTGTAAGTTTGCTATTAAAATACATTAAACTACATTAAAAAAATAAATTTTAAGTTGATTTTTTCCCCCTCCATGTTTGAAGAAGAGGAGGTTATGGTCACATAGAGGACTATCATGGTTAAGAAACATAGGACACTTAGCTTATGACAAGATCAAAGATATGACTGCTGCTATGAGTAGCTACTGCAGAGTAGTAGTTCAGAATACGGGCATTGATGAAGTCAATGAACTTGAAAGTAAGGGTATTTGAAAAGAAGGGAAGAAGGAAATAAGTGTTTGTATATCACCTTCTATGTGCCAGACACTATGCAAGTGCTTTATAAAAATACCATCTCATTTGATCCTTGCAACAATCCTGTGAGTTGTGTTGTTATTATCTCCATTTTACAGATGAGGAAACTGAGGCAAACAGAGATTAAGTGACTTGTCCAGATGCCTACTGCTAGTAAGTGCCTGAGGCTGAATTTGAACACAGGTCTTTCTGACTCCAGACCTGGTACTTGAATCGCTGTGACAATCATCTTTGTCTGGCTCCTGTGAAATTTGAATTTCCATCCTCTGGTTTACAAAACCAGTGCTCTAACCCCTGTGTTATGGACCATATAAATCAAATTCCCCAAATATAAGGTAGAATGTCTGGGAAGAGAGGAAGACTGTGAGTCAGATACTGAGGAGCAAGTATTCTACAACATATAATCTTAAGTTGACTGAGGAGTTAAATGACCTTTCTCATTGTCACAAACCCCCTATTTGTCAGATATGACACTTGAACTGAGATCTTCCTGACTCTTTCTGCCTATCTATATTACACTGCATTTTAACATTCATATGCATGCAATTTTTCAACCATTTCCCAATCATTTGGTCACAAAATTTTCTTCACCTTTTTTTCTATCATAAATAATGATGCTAAGACATATAGATTGTTTCTCCTCCCATCAATAACAAAGAAGAGCACTCCCTTTAATGTTCAACTATTATTCCTGATACTATCTATGTGACCTTGGACAAGTCATTTAACCCTCCCAGGCCTCAGATTCCTCACCTGCAACATGAGAGTTGAACTGGTTGACCTCTGGGATCCTTCCCAGTCATATGTCTATGAGCTAATACCATTGGGTCTTAGTGTTACTTAACACAGGCCATATATTCTGTTACTTGTAATGTTAAAATACTGAATTTGGTCTATGGAAGAATTCCAGATGGATATTTCCTCTTCCATTCTCCCTAATTCCTTAGTTACTGAGGGCCTATTTCAATGAGTCAAGTGAACTAATTAGTTAGCACTGTCCTAATGGATATATTCTACTATTACTGTGACTTCCAGAAGATCTTAGCTTCATAATGACCTGAAAAAAATTACTCAAGTAGACATTATTGGTATATGTGTCATTAGGACTTGAAAACTAACTGATCCAAACCTAACTTTATCTCCAGAGATAGAAAAACCTTGATCTTGGGAGGCTGCACAAAAATTCTAAGAACTAGGTGAATGATGGACCATTCTGGATAAAAGAACACTTACATTGCAACAGCATATGGATGGCATCATTTTCATTCCACTTGAGGTTTCAATGAATTATGAAATGTCTGTGCCATAAGTGTAGGTAATAAGTATGCTCTGGCTTACTATCTCAGATTCGTTTGTCTATATCCACCTCTCTGGGTTCCAGGGATACCTGAGACGTTTGAAGTAATCTCTTCTTTACTGTAATCAACCTGAGCCTCTACCGATTGTGTTCCCTTTACTGTTCTAACACTGTTTTAGCCTAACATTCTAACACTTAATATCAACTATCTTTTTTCTATTTAATATTTTATTTTTCTCAATTTCATGTAAAGATACTTGTAACATTTTAGTTTTAAATTCTCTCCTTCCCTCTTTCCCCTCACCCGTTAAGAAGACACATAATTTGATATAGGTTTTATACATGTGCAATCATGCAAAACATTTTCATATTAAGCATGTTGTGAAAGAAAACACAAGCAGTAAGAAAGGAAAAAAGAAAAGAAAGGAAGGAAGAAAGGAGAAAAAAGTATGCTTCAATCTACAGTCAGACTTCATCAGTTCTTTCTGTAGAGATGGATATAATTTTTCATTCTAAGTCCTTCACAATTGTCTTGGATCATTGTATTCCTGAGAATAGCTAAGTCATTCATAGTTGATCAATAATTGTACAATATTGTTATTGTATATAGTGTTCTGCTGGTTCTGAGTCTTTTCAGGTTTTTTCTGAGAACATCCTGCTAGCCTTTTCTTTTAGCAGAATACTATTCCTTCACAATCATATACCTCAATTTGTTTGATCACTCCTTAGCTGATAGGCATTCCCTTAATTTCCAATTTATTGCCACCAAAAAAGAGAGCTGCTTTGAATATTTTTGTGCATATTGGTTTGTGTCTTTTTTGCTTTTTATTTTTATGGTATATAAACCTGGTAACGATATTGCAGGATCAAAGGGTATACACATTTTTACAGCACTTTGGGTATAATTCTAAATAGCTCTTCAGAATGGTTGTATCAGTTCACAACTCCATCAACAACACATTAGTGTCCCAATTTTCTCACATCCCCTCCAACATTTGCCATTTTTATTTCCTGTCATATTAGTCAACCTGATAGATCTGAGATCATATTTCAGAGTTGTCTTAGTTTGCATTTCTCCAATCAGTAATGACTCAGAGCATTGTTTTCATACAACTATAGATAGTTTTAATTTCTTCATCTGAAAACTGCCTATTCATATTCTTTGACCATTTATCAGTTGGGGAATGATTCACTTGTAGTCTTATAAATTCGATTCATTTCTCTATATATTTGAGAAATGAGGCTTTATCAGAGAAACCAGTCATGATTTTTTTCATAATTATTATTACTGTATTTCTTTCCATTTATTTTAGCAGTAAAAGAAAAAGAAATACAAGGAATTAGAATAGGCAGAGAAGAAAATAGATTATCACTCTTTGCAGATGATATGATGATATATATATATACTTAGATAATTCTAGACAATCAAGTGAAAAACTACTTGAAATAATTAACAACTTTACCAAAGTTGCAGGATATAAAATACACCCATATAAATCATTGGCATTTCTACATATTACTAACAAAGTCCAACAGCAAGAGATAGAAAGAGAACTTCCATTTAAAGTTACTGTAGGCTTTATAAAATATTTGGAAGTCTACCTGCCAAAACAAACTCAGGGACTATATGAACACGATTACAAAACACTTTTCACATAAATAAAGTCAGATTTAAATAAATGGAAAATCATCAGTTGCTCATGTTTAGGCCAAGCTAATATAATAAAAATGACAATTCTATGTAAATTAATTTACTTATTCAGTGCCATACCAATCAACTACCAAAAAATTATTTTATAGAGCTAGGAAAAATAATAACAGCATTCATCTGGAAGAACAAAAAAAGGCCAGAATACCAAGGGAATTAATGAAAAGAAATCCTAGGGAAGGTGGCCTCACCACAGCAGATCTCAAATTATATTATAGAGCAGCCATAATCAAAACTGCTTGGTACTGGCTAAGAAATAGTGGTGGATCAGTGGAATAAGTTAGGTACAGAATATGTAGTAGTTAATGACCATAGTAATCTACTATTTGATAAACCTAAAGATGCCACCTTCTGGATAAGAATTCACTATTTGAAAAAAACTGCTAGGAAAACTGGAAAATAGTATGGCAGAAACTAGGCACCAGCATCTTACGCACTGTACCAAGATAAAGTCAAATTGGGTACATGATTTAGATATAAAGACTGATATTATAAGCAAACTAGGAGAACAAAGAATAGTTCACCTGTCAGATCTATGGAGAAGAATTTATGACCAAACAAGAGATAGAGAACATTATGAAATGCAAAATGGATTATTTTGATTACATTAAATTGAAAAGTTTTTGCACAAAGCCAGTACAACCAAGATTCGAAGGAAAGAGAAAGCTGGGAAACAATTTTTTACAACCAGGGTTTCTTCATTTCTAAAATATATAGAAAACTGAATCAAATTTGTAAGAATACAAGTCATTTCTCAATTGACAAATGATCATAGGGATACTAACAGGCAGTTTTCAGAGAAAGAAATTAAAAAGATCTATAGTCATATGAAGAAATGCTGTAAATCACTATTGATTAGAGAAATGTAAATCAAAATGACTCTGAGGCACCACATCACACCTATGAGATTGGCTAACATAAAAAAACAGGAAAATGATAAATGTTGGAGAAGATGTGGGAAATAGTGGAACGCTAATGCATTATCAGTGGAGTTGTGAATTGATCCAAGCATGTTGAAGAGCAAATTGGAACTATGCCCAAAGGTCTATAAAACTGTACAATACCACTTCTAGGGCTGTATCTCAAAGAGATCATGCAAATGGGAAAAGGACACACATGTACAAAAATATTTATTAGCAGTTTTTTTTGTAGTGCCCAAGAATTGGAAATTGAGGGAATGTCTGTTATTTGGGGAATGATTGAACAAGTTGTGATATATGAATATAATGGAATACTATTGTGCTATAAGAATTGATGAGCAGGTGGAGTTCAGAAAAACCTGGAAAGACTTGTATGAAGTGTTGCTGAGTGAGAGGAATAGAACAAGAAGAACACTGTACACAGTAATAGGCACAATATAGGATGACTAACTTTGATAGACTTAGCTCTTCTCAGTAATGCAAGGATCTAAGACAACTCCAAAACAACTCATATTGGAAAATGCTATCCACATCCAGAGAAAGAACTTTGGAGTCCAATGCAGATCAAAACATACTATTTTCTCTCCTTTTCTTTTGTTGTTTTGTTTTGTTTCTTCTTTCTCATGGTTCCTCTCATTAGTTCTAATTCTTTTTCATATCTTGAATAATGTCAAAATATGTTTAATATGAATGTATAAGTACATCCTATATTAGATTTCATGCCCTTTTGGGGAGAGGAGAGGAGAAGGAGGGGGAGAAAATTTAAAACTTAATATCTTATGGAAGTGAATGTTGAAAATGAAAAATAAATTAATTATAAAAAAATCCCAAACCAAAATAAAACAAAATAAAAAAATAGTCTGATGCAAAGCAACTTTGGTCACTGGTCTATTCCTTCACCCAATCCCCCAACCTCAGTTGAGCTGTACAAGTTCCTGACCCAAATTTGGATCAAAGTAGTTGTAGAGTATAACTAGAAAGCTCTGCTGGTTCAGATTGATGGAACTGTAGGCTTCCCTTTAGTCTTCAATTCTTGTTTTGATCATTTCTCTGAGGGCTTCAAATTGAAAAGGAACTTCAAATTGAGGTGGAACTGGGTCCCTGCTCCACTCTAGGGGTTTGAGTCACACAGTTGCCATTTGCTTCTGAACTTGATCTTAGCTTGGTACTAAGGTACTAAGTCCAGAGCTATCAATTGCTCCTTACCATGGACTGCCATTACTAAGTGAAGATCCCCTTCTCTGAATACCCTGGATCTGTAACCTGAAACTGAATAGTGAACAATAGAGGTGCCACTTGGCAGCTGTTTCTACATTAGCACTTCTTTGCACTGGAGCACAGCCTCTCCCTTTACTGGAATGCTCTATGTAGCCTGCCCCAGGCCAATCTCTTTCTTCAATATTCAAACATCTTTGTTTGTCTCCTTATGATGATTTGGACTGGCAAAATGACTCACTGTGATTTTTTTCCTTTGATTTCCTGATCAGAATTTGGTCTAATGTATTTTCTAGATTTGTTTGGAGGAGTTTTGTAGGTATGGATGGGGTATGGTGAAGAGTTTGCTATTTTTCTTCATTCTATTCTGTCATCTTGGCTCTGCCTCTCCACTCACTGTGTTTCTAAACTTGTCATCTGAAAATTCTCTAATGAATTGCAGTTGCTTTGTGGCCTTATCCTCCATGGTAGAAGTGTCTTTTACTCCTACTTGGAATCAAGAATTATCTTAGTTTTTTTTGAGTTCAAATCAATGAGTAATAATCTAACCAGAAAACTTTTTGGAATCAGTTTCCTTTTAAAATTATTCTTTAATCTGTCTAAGCTTCCACTCCTTGAATTCAGTAAACTCCTTTAGGTTGATTGAGAAAATTCCTTCTGAATACCATACCTTGTGAAAAAGAACATTGTGGAAGCTTTATTTGGCAAGACTGAGAGTGACTGGATAACCCTGATGACCTTTGTTCTGATTTCCTGCCAACAAAGGTCTCTTCTCTCCTTATATATTGAAATAATAAAACTATCATAAGTACATAATAGAAATACCAGTTGCTCTGATATAGTGGTATTAACAATAGATTATATGTCATTAGATCACATTTTCACTTAGATCAGGAAATTTGGGTCAAGTGAATTTAATACCAGTCTCTTATTGTGAGAAGGAACTCAGTAAAGTCCCACCATAGCTTTTATATAGTGAGACGACAAGTTCCCACTAAAGTCACACAATTTCCTAGGAAATAATGGCTACAAGCCTAGATGTGTTGAGATCTGGCCTACATTCACCTTTTTTTTCTTTTTTGGGAAGTTATAAAATATGAATAAATAAAATTTCCTCTTCAACTCAAGTCCTAATTGGGAAAGTTTCAGAAATTATGAAAAATTTCTTTCCTTGGGTAACTTAGTACCCATTTACTTTTCTCTTCATAGCATTTACCCACAAGAATATATAGAAATGAATAATACAATGAACAACAATTATTTAGAGAAACTTATTTTTGATAATATATGAATTTGATAATATATGAATATATGAAACAGAATGTTAATAAAATCTTAATAAAGATTTGGAAATAGTTTATCTTTTCTCTGAATGGTCAAAAGTGTGAGAAAGAAGCAAAGATGAAAAGGAAAAGAAATTTCTAGGCTTTGGCTAGTAATCACCCAATCCCCCAACCCCAGTTGAGCTGTACAAGTTCCTGACCCAAATTTGGATGTTTAGCATAAAGGGTACCTCACTTTGTATTGGTGTCAGGACATTTACTTCTCCTCATTCCATGAAGGCTGCTAGCTTTTTCTGCAATAGAAGCAGCTCATCTGAAGCAGCTTTTGGATGGAAGTAATGGCAAGAGTTGGCAGCAGTCAACTCCTGTACCATCCCCTCATTTTTTTTTTAACATATAATTTACTTATTTTCAGTTCTTAACATTCACTTCCACAAGATTTTGAATTAAAAAATTTCTCTCCATCTCTCCCTACTCCCCACCCCAGGACAGCATGCACCCCAACCACCCCTTCCTCCAGTCTGTCCTCCCTTCTATTATTCACCCTTCTTCCATCCCCCTTCCCCTCTATATTTCTGGAGGGCAGAATAGATGTCTATACTGCATTGCCTGTATAGCTTAATTTCCTTTTACATGTATCATCTCATTTGCTCTTCACAGCAGCCCCAAGGTTGCCTGGCCCATAAAATGCTGTATATTTCAATACTTAAAGTATCTGTGAATTAATGGGTGTAGGTGTTCCTTCCATTTCCAGTAATGGCAATCGTGGTCTTTGTTGGTTGCTGTAGCTCAAAAATTCATCACCCTTTATTCTGCCTTGTGATGTTTCTTCCTGGACTTAGGTAACACATATCTCCAGTCCATTGCTAGATTTGTACTTAGAGCCTTCCTAGATCACTAGGATTGCCAGAGACTGGGCTTTGCTGGCATATGCCATTTCTTCCCTTTGGTGAGACATCAGAGGAAGACTTTAGTGGATATAAATGCTACATAAAAGTGTCATTATCTCATAGAATTTCACATCTAGCACCATTTCTCCCTCTCTCCTTTATTTCCTCCCTTCATCCTCCTTCTTCATCCCCTTCCTTCCTTTCTCCCTTCCCTTTTCTTTTCTCCCCTCCTTCCTTCCTTCCTTCCTTCCTTCCTTCCTTCCTTCCTTCCTTCCTTCCTTCCTTCCTTCCTTCCTTCCTTCTTTCCCTCCTCACTTATATGAAAGAAGAAAAAGGTGAAGGAGAAAAGATCAGGCAAAGAGGAATCAGGCTGTGTAGATAAACCTGCACTTCCACTTACTTTACTTTCCCAGTGAGTGGTTAGTGTGGCAAAGACACTTGGTATCTGTGTAGAGGCAGTGTGGAACACTGAGAAGTCTGGACCTGGAGTCAGGAGGAGCCCCAGGGTTTGAAATCTGCCTCTGACATGCTATGTGTGATGATAGACACTTAACTTTGGGCCTCAGTTTTTTTTTTAAAATATTAATTAATTAATTTAACTTTTAACATTCATTTTCACAAAATTTTGGGTTACAAATTTTCTCCCCTTTTATCCCCTCCCCCCCCAAACCCAAGCATTCTAATTGCCCCTGTGACCAATCTGCTCTCTCTTCTATCATCCCTCTCTGCCTTTGTCTCCATCTTCTCTTTTGTCCTGTAGGGCCAAATAACTTTCTATACCCCTTTACCTGTATTTCTTATTTCCTAGTGGCAAGAACAGTACTCGACAGTTGTTCCTAAAACTTTGAGTTCCAACTTCTCTTCCTCCCTCCCTCCCCACCCCTTCCCTTCAGAAGGCAAGCAGTTCAATATAGGCCAAATCTGTGTAGTTTTGCAAATGACTTCCATAATAGTCATGCTGTATAAGACTAACTATATTTCCCTCCATCCTATCCTGTCCCCCTTTACTTGTATTCTCTCTTTTGATCCTGTCCCTTCCCATGAGTGTTGACCTCAAATTGCTCCCTTCTCCCCATGCCCTCCCTTCCATCATCCCCCCAACCCTGCTTATCCCCTTCTCCCCCACTTTCCTGTATTGTAAGATAGGTTTTCATACCAAAATGAGTGTGCATTTTATTCCTTCCTTTAGTGGAATGTGATGAGAGTAAACTTCATGTTTTTCTCTCACCTCCCCTCTTTTTCCCTTCACTAATAAGTCTTTTGCTTGCCTCTTTTATGAGAGATAATTTGCCCCATTCCATTTCTCCCTTTCTCCTCCCAATATATTTCTCTGTCACTGCTTGATTTTATTTTTTTAAGATATGATCCCATCCTCTTCAATTCCCTCTGTGCACTCTGTCTCTATGTGTGTGTGCATGTGCATGTGCATGTGTGTGTGTGTGTAATCCCACCCAGTACCCAGATACTGAATAGTTTCAAGAGTTACAAATATTATCTTTCCATGCAGGAATGTAAACAGTTCAACTTTAGTAAGTCCCTTATGACTTCTCTTTGCTGTTTACCTTTTCATGCTTCTCTTCATTCTTGTGTTTGAAAGTCAAATTTTCTTTTCAGCTCTGGTCTTTTCATCAAGTCCTCTATTTCATTGAAAGACCAATTTTTCCCCTGAAGTATTATACTCAGTTGCTGGGTAGGTGATTCTTGGTTTTAGTCCTAGTTCCTTTGACTACTGGGATATCCTATTCCACGCCCTTCGATCCCTTAACGTAGAAGCTGCTAGATCTTGTGTTATCCTGATTATATTTCCACAATACCTGAATTGTTTCTTTCTAGCTGCTTGCAATATTTTTTCCTTGACCTGGGAACTCTGGAATTTGGCCACAATGTTCCTAGGAGTTTTTCTTTTTGGATCTCTTTCAGGCGGTGATCTGTGGATTCCTTGAATACTTATTTTGTCCTCTGGTTCTAGAATCTCAGGGCAGTTTTCCTTGATAATTTCATGAAAGATGATGTCTAGGCTCTTTTTTTGATCATGGCTTTCAGGTAGGCCCATAATTTTTAAGTTGTCTCTCCTGGCTCTATTTTCCAGGTCAGTTGTTTTTCCCATGAGATATTTCACATTATCTTCCATTTTTTCATTCTTTTGGTTTTGTTTTGTGATTTCTTGGTTTCTCATAAAGTCATTAGCCTCCATCTGTTCCATTCTAATTTTGAAAGAACTATTTTCTTCAGTGAGCTTTTGAATCTCCTTTTCCATTTGGCTAATTCTGCTTTTGAAAGCATTCTTCTCCTCATTGGCTTTTTGAACCTCTTTTGCCAATTGAGTTAGCCTATTTTTCAAGGTGTTATTTTCTTCAGCATTTTTTGGGGTCTCCTTTAGCAGGGTGTTTACTTGTTTTTCATGCTTTGCTTGCATGTCACTCATTTCTCTTCCCAGTTTTTCCTCCACCTCTCTAACTTGATTTTCAAAATTCTTTTTGAGCTCTTCCATGGCCTGAGCCCATTGGGTGGGCTGGGATACAGAAGCCTTGACTTCTGCATTTTTTCCTGATGGTAAGCATTGTTCTTCCTCATCAGAAATGAAGGGAGGAAATACCTGTTCACCAAGAAAGTAACCTTCTATAGTCTTATTTTTTTTCCCCCTTTTCTAGGCATTTTCCCAGCCAGTGACTTGACTTCTGAATATTCTCTTTACACCCACTTTGCCTCTGGATCCTCCCAGCCAGTGCTTGGGGTCTGATATTCAAATGCTGCTTCCCAGCCTCAGGGCTTTGGGCAGGGGCAGGGCTGCTATTCAGTGTGAGATTAAGTTCAGGTGCTCAGGTGGGGCAGGGCCTCCTCACGGGGCTCAGGTCCCTCAGGGGGTTTATGTAGAGACCTTCAACAATGGATCCAAGCTCCTGTCTACTTGGGGAGCCCTTGTCTGCTGCCACCTCTGCTGCTGCCTCCTGAGGGGGCCTGAGTTATGGAGGCACCCCACTCCCCTCTCGACCCACCAAAGAGACCCTCTCACTGACCCTCGCCACTTGTGGGTGGAGGGACCTGTGTGGCCGCTGGAGATTCTGTCCCTGAAGCCTGCTCGGATCCACTCCCCTTCGGTGCCTGCTTGGCCAAGGCAAGGCTGGACTTGGCTCTGGGTCCGCAGTGTGAAGGACCTTTTGCGAGAGGTTTTCAAGGCTCTCTGGAACAGAAATCTCATCTGCTCTGTTGTTCTGTGGCTTCTGCTTCTCCAGAAGTCATTGGGAGTTCTTTTTTACAGATATTTTATGGGCTGTGGGTTCAGAGCTAGCATATGTGTGTCTTTATACTCTGCCATCTTGGTTCCATCCCCCCCATCCCCTCATTTTTGCCATGGCTGCTCTAATTCTCTCCTTAATGGTAGCACACCTGTGACCTAACATCTTATCCCACTCCATGCTTGCTCATTTACTGTTAAGTAGTATAGTGGACTATACTGGACTTGGAGTAAGAAAGACATGAATTCAAACATGGTTAGAATCAAGATGACAGAGTAAGAGAAAACAGGACAGTGTAGTTTCCCACTACACTTCCTCCACAAAGATTTAGAAATAAAAAGGTACAGTGAGTCATTTTTTTCTCAGTTCGAGAGGTCATACAGAGAAGTCTTTGGACCCTGGAGATGGTATCTGGTTAGAAGTATGATGCCAATACCCAGTACTGGGTCTCATTACTCAGTACTGGGGCCCAGATGCAGGACACAAAGGAGTGTTCTGAGAGTTGGACTTAGTTATGTACTGAGCAAAGAACAAATGCTGGAAACAAACTATAGTTATAGAGCTCTCATTCTAGAAGCAGAGCAGGGACTTGGTTCTCGCCCACAACCCAGGAAGGAAACCTACAGTGGAATAACCAGATAAAAACTCCCAAACCAAATGGGAACTAAATGTTCAATTGTTCTGAACCTGAAGAGCCACACTGAGCTAGTAGTGGCTGAATCCAGTGGCAACCTAGTGAAACTATGAGTCAGGGGACAAGCTAGCAAATGCAAACCTGAATCAGCAATATGCAGAGTTCAGACCAGGAGAACAGTGGACAGAACTTGCCCCAGAACACATTACTTTTGGAGCACTGAAAGCTTTTACAGGTGCTCAACTTGAGACACGAAATCATCAGAAGAACATGAAGACAGAAACTCAGGTCAGATATCCCTCCTAGAACTTCACAGAGCCTAGTGCTAATACAAAATCTGAAGTCAAGAAGTAAACAGAAAGAATGAGCAAATAAACAAAGAATCCCTCTGAAAAGAGCTATTATGGCAATAGAAAAGCTTAAGACACAAAGCCAGAAGAAGAAAATGATTAAAAACCCCCAAACAAACCTAAACAGAACCTCAAAGAAAAATACAGTTTGAATACAAGTCCAACAAGAATTCCTAGAGGAGTTATTTTTCTGAAGAGCTGAAAATGACTTTAAAAACTAATTGAGAAAGGTAGAGGAAAGTGAGAAAATAAGTAAGAACTAAGGAAGAAAGATATAAAAAGATTATTGGCTTGAAAAAGAGGCACAAAACTTAACTAAAGAAAATAATTCCATGAAAATTAGAATTTACCAAATGGAAGCTAATGACTCCACTAGACATAATGAAATGAAATCAAAAGACAAAATAGAAGAAAATGTAAAGTGCCTCAGGGGAAAAACAAATGATCTGGAAAACAAAGTAAAGAGAGATGATTTAACAATCATTAGACTACTAAAAGCTATGAACAACAACAAAAAAGAGCCCACATATAATACTTAAAGAAATCACAAAAGAAAACTGCTCAGATTTCTTAGAACTGATGTGGTGCTTGATTACTTGTGCTTGGACTCCAATTCCAGAATCACATTTCTCCCTAGCCTCAAAACATTATCCCTGGCAGTTTCTTCCCACTAGAACAGCATGTCCTAGTAAAACATTTATCTCTCTTCCTGACACAGTAGCCAGCTGCACCTATAGAATTTATTAGTTTGAACTGGTTATGCACTGGTTGAACTGTCTGTGTACTGGCTCATAAAGATATTTAGTACTCATTGAACTTTCTATACCATCTCCATTATATTTATTATTATTATATTATTATATGCATCCTTGATTTCTCATTATGTGCCTTCTAGACTTAGAATGAATACTCATGAATACTCCCTATGTCATCTTGTCAAAAGAAGATGCTGGGGTCAGCCTGGGTATTTCCTAGTCACTCCTGACTGTTAGTTGACTTAGTGATGTTTTAGGCCTAATACCACACCTTCTTATAGCCCCACCTTGGGTTATTTTCCAATGAACTCCAGGTAAAATGCCTCCACAGTAGATACTAAAACTGGATGTTCCTTTAAGAAGTGACCACTCCTTAACCACTTCCTAAGTCCACCCTGAGTCATCTACTTAGCATATTTGGCACATATTTTACTATAGTTTAGCCTATATAAACTTTACCTGTACACCTTTCAAATCCCAAGTTCCCTAAGAACTCTTGCCCACTGAAAAGTGTAACAATAAATCTTTGCCACCTTGACTTAAAGAATGCTGAAGTCCATGAATTCATTCCAGATAACTCCTTCCTGTGCGTCCTTGAGGGGTCCTCCCCCCACCCCTCAGACATCATCAGAACCAGAGGGCAAAGTAGAAATTGAAAGAATTCACTAGCTACCTACTGAAAAAAGAGAAAATCTTCAGAAATATTATAGCCAAAATCCAGAGGTCTCAAATCAATGAAAAATATAATACAAGTAGCCAGGCAAAAAGGAATTCAAGTACTAAGGAAACACAGTCAGGATCACATGTGATTTAGCAAACACCACATCAAAGGAGTGGAAAGCATGGAATATGATATTCTAGAAGGCAAAGGATCTAGACACATGATCAAAAATAAGTTACCCAGTGTAACTGATCTTAATCAATCTGAGGAAGAAATAGGCTATTAATGAAATCAAGAGCCTACTAACCATTCCTGATTGAAAAAAAAAACAGGACTGAGTAGAGAATTTAAATTACAAACACTGGAGTCAAGAGGAACAAAGAAACATAAACACGAACAAATGATCATAAGGAAGTAAATAAGAAAAAAACCTTTTCATGTTCTTATACAGGGAAATGATATATATGGCCCTTAAGAAATTTTGTCATCATCAAGGATCACAGAGGGAGTCTAATTAGACAGAGGATGAGGAAGTCATTTTCTTTTATTTTGATGATCTTAAAAAATGAATAGAAAAGGTTGGGAAGAATACCCTGAGGGAAAGGGGAAGGGAAAGAAATAGTGTGTAAACTTATCTCATCTAAATGAGGAATACAAGTAGAAATCTATGCAACAAAGAGAAGTATTAACAACTAACATTCAAATAGTTCCAGGCACTATGTCAAGCTCTTTACAATTATTTCATTTGATTTCACAATAGTACTGGAAGGTAGGTGTTAATTATTACCACATTATTATACAGATGAGGAAACTGTGACAAAACAGAGGTTGTGACTTGCTCAAGGTCACATAACTAGTAAGTGTCTGGAGCCAGATTTGAAATCTTTAGGCATTAAAAGACAAGATTCATCTGGAGGAACAAAAGGTCTAGAATTTCAAAGAAAATAAGTATAAATGGATAATAGTTAATGTAAATTTTGAATAAGGGCCAGAGCTTGAATTAAGAAGAACCTGGACCTAATAGTCTCATTGCTCTCTGAAATAAACTCATAGAATGCCTCTTCCCATGTCAGCAAAGCCAGATGGGGCTGACTTTCAAAGACCTGTTTATGACAGGATGCCTGGCACCAGAGTGGTGGGATTTTCCCCTTATCTTGTGTCACAGAGACATATGCTAGAGAGAGGAAATTCACACATCCTGGAATCATAAATTCCAACTGACAGTACTTTGTTAATTGTCTTGTCTCACTAAATTTAGAATTTGTTCAACTAAGAGAGTTCCTTTCTCATGGTAAAATGTACTTAAGCCTAACCATTCTTGTATGGAGCAGTCAGATCTAATTCTGGTTCTGTGGATTCACATAATCATGCTTAAGGGAATAATAAAAACGTATGCATTTAGCCTGTTGCCTTTTCTTTAACCAAAGTTTCAAGTCAACAAAATAAAATAAAGGAAAAAAGGCAGAAATCAAGGGCATATGGCACCAATAAATAATACATTTATTGAACATTTATGGTGTGACAGGTACTGTTCTAGGTCCTGGAGATATAAATATAGTTACATGTGCTCTGTCTTCACTCTCTCAGAGCCAAGTAGGCTACATATGCCCTTCAGAGTTCTAAGGGTTTGTGGATGTCTTTCTTTTTTGCTCTCTGCTGTACCTCTCCCCTTTGTGCTTCTCTATTTTAAAGGACAGAAATTGCATCCCCAGTTCCATTTTACCACTTAACACTGGGTAACTTTTATAATGAGATACATATTTACTTCAGAGATGTAGTATGAACAAACATGCAAACATTTTCCCCAATACCTCATGTGCTCCCTATCTCACCTTGGTCTTTGGGAGGATTAGGTTTACAATTTAGCTCAGTGTGTACATATTATTGATTCCCTCAAAATCATGTCAAGGGGGAGGTATCTGCTGCTGACTTCTTTTAAGCTGAAGACTCCAGAGGCTCACTCTGCACTTTTCAGAACCACATTTCTAGGTGCCCTGCAACATCTGACATGGATTCCTGGACTCCTGTTACTTATGATCTTGGCCTTCCAAACTCTCAAAGCCAGAATCTTCACTTCTTGCACTCAGAATAGAAAAGAATGAATGAAAAGCACTCTCAGTGGAAAAACTCCTTCTAATAATGTAGATCTGCACCTCCTCTGCAATTTACAATCTTAGAAATTTTCCTGGGACACTGAAAGGTTAATCAACTTGCTTATGATTGCACTGCCAGCATATGTCAGAAGTAGAACTTTAATTCTAATTAAAGGTTGGTCTGATTCTAAGACTGGATCTCTATCCATCAGGTGATATCTTCTTTCACTCAAAATAATTATATAATATTTTCTAATTATCTTCAAATGGTTTATTGTAAACATTGATTTATTTTTTCTTTCTTCTTCCAAATACATTGTAAGTTGTTTAATTGTAGGGAACCATGTCTTTAAATTATTTTGCATTGGTAGTGACTGGGTAGTGACTTTTCAAAGCCAAGACTGTTTCCCCTTACCTCAAAAGAATTTGGGGTCCCATTTGTCTATGGGTCCTGGAAAAACCTACCTTGAACTCTCCTTGAATTTTCCCACTTGATCAGGTGTTCCCCTGAGGCTATAAGCCTTTCCTTGTTGCTCTGCTAAATTCTCTATTACCCTTAACCTCGCTTAGCCCTCCACTGTCAGTTATCTCCAGATTGTGTTTCTGCTACTTCCCACCCTTAATCCTATCTTGGTTCCTGGGCTCCTACCTCTAGTGACCCCAGCCTGCTGGCCACTCCCATCAAGATTCTCCCTAGACCCTTCTTCCAATCACCCTAGAATACTTGGTCAATCCTAGATTCCTCCCATAGTCTTTCTGTATATAAGATATATCTCAATCTCCATGAAGGCTCTCAGATTCAATCTGGCCCACTTACATTAGTATTACAAATGCTCATATTTCTTAAGAGTCTGGTCAGTATGGTGGATTTTTGATAAACTTTGTTTTTCTTTGGCTGAAAGAATTCATTTGGGCAGTATCCAACTACTGATATTTCACGGTCCCAGCACCCATAACCTTAACATACTCTTAACATACTAAATAAATGTTTAATCAACTGACCTACTAATTTAACTAATTCATTCTTTGACAACCTCTTCTAACTTTCTTATTTTTACATAAAATACTTGGTCCTTCTAATCTGGTCTAGTCTAGGTTTGCCAACTCAGCATTAAGTTCCACTATCATTCTTACTTAGCACCCTCCCCTGTAAGGTAAGTCTTTTTATTTCTACTCCCACAACATCTCTCACATCTGCCTCCTTAACTCACCACCCTATTTTATGTCCTAATTATATCTCACCTGTACTATATCAATAGCCTTTTAATTGATTTCCAATTTCCAGTCTTTTTCTAATCCATGTTCTACAAAACTGGCTAATCCATATTCCTAGAGCACAGATCTGACCATGTCACCCCTTCTGTTAAAGAAACTTCAGTGACTCCCTATTGTTGGGATAAAAACCAACTCTCTTTTAAAGTATTCCATCTTCTGCTTCTATGCTTTATGTAGTCTGACTTCTATTCCCTCAAATACTCTCCCTTCTCACTTTGTCTTGGAATGCCTAGTTCCCTTCAAAGCTTAGCTTCTGTCACCTTTCACAAAACAGCCTTTCCTTATTCCCTTAATTGTTATTGTTCCTCCCTGAAGTAGTTACATTTTATTTAGTGTAAATTTTGTATTCACCTACATGACTACAAGTTGTTTCTCCTACTGTAGAATGTATGTTTCTTGAAGGCAAAGACTTTAAAAAAAATAATCTTCATATCCTCAGCCTAGTGTCTGGAATATAATAGGCTCTTAGTAAATGTTTGTTGAATTACATTAAATTGAACAAACTATCTCACTACTCGCAACATTATATTTCTATTTTAATATTCTCTTCTGTAAAATGAAGAAATCATATTACTAACAGGACTAAAGAGATTGTTTTAACATTTTCCCTGAAACCATTTGGGAACTGATACACTTGGAAATCATCAATTGCTCTGGGGGACAATAATAAGACAGCACAACTCAGAAGCTTCAGAAGAGTAAACAAGCTACACCCTAAAAAAGAATCCCCAGGGTGGATAAAGCCAGGTCCCGGTTGGATATGAGCGAGTCCTATAAAACCACCCTTCATTCTTGCAATAGAACCTTTAAGTGGTGGGGTATGCAGGAGGGAATGTCTTTTTAGTTCTAGGTCCTACTTGTTTTTCAGAAAACAATTGGAGGGGAGATGGGGCAGGCAGTGAAGGAATTTCTACAGACTGGTTATGACCATGTCTTATTTCTCTGGAATAAGTCCTGCTGAGAATTTGTGTCCCCTTCTCCCTTTACTCTCAGGCTATTAAATCAACTACTTTTACTGAGATGGTTATTCTAGCTTGGAAAAATAAGTTTGATTAATTCCCTCACCTGCAAATTCACCAGTTCTTTGATTGCACTGTTTGCCTGGATATTATGAACATAGCATCTGAAATTCTTCCTTTAAACCAGTACTCTATCCCTGAAACTACCCTCACAGGCACATCAAACACTCACACTTACCTCAGACAAAATTGCTAAAGTATTTTCCAATGAGATTCCAGCAGCAGAGTATAGGAAAAAAAATCTGAATATGGATATTTGGAATTTGGAATCAGAAAGCTTCTGCTCAAATGTTAACTGTTAATTAGCTGTGTACTTCTGGAAAAATTTTCTTAATTATAAAATATAGTTATATTATATTGATAACTTGCCTTACCAGATTGTTATGTAGAATGTGGTTTTTGACCTTAATCTTCTACACAAATGTTAAGTGTTGTTGTTATTCACTTATTTAATGGATGTGTGTTAAACTTTTAGACCACACAAAGCATTGTGATAAACACTACTTTTACAAAGTATAGTTCTTGCTTTGGAATTTCATTTTCTTGAGAAGAGCATGGACCAAGAGAAACTGAAGTGTTTATCTCTATGGCCAAGGCAACAAATAAGATATATTTGGAGTCACATTTCATTTCTAATATCATTCATTTGATAAGTATGAGTGTCTCCATTAACCAAAATCTTATTGGTTCACAATAGACTACTTCCCATACTTCTCACTTCAGAGAGGTGTTTCCTCCAAATGGATTCACATCAATTTCAAGATGACAGATCATGGAACATATCCTGGACCCAGAACTAACAGATATCACTAGCAAGTGATGAATACAGGTCAGTGTGACTGGATGACTTATGAGGGAAGTTTGCTGGTTGGACAGTTATAGAAAGCTGGGTGGAAATAGGATGTAGCATTTGGAAACAAGGAGACCTAGGATCTCTGGTATATTAAAGGTTAGGTCTACATGGTTAAAAAAAAAAATCAAGATAGGAAGTCTGGGAAAAATTCTGTTGTCTATCTAGGTATTTTGTTAATGTTGCACCAAACATTCACAAACAACTGTGTAACTGACTGAAATATTCACTGTTCATTCAGATGTTTTTCTTTAGGCAACTATATCTTCAGATTATCCCCAGTACTAAAAGCTTTGTATCTTTTTTCACATATAGATTAAGTGATGGCATTTATAAATGCAAATGCTCTCATAAAAAGACCTTTAGACTTAATTTCCACTTTAAAAATCAATTTCTTTACTTGTTGTGTATATTCCTTTGGTACATATATCAGAATGAGTTGAAATGGAAGGGTGTGAGGAGTCCCACGAGGTTGTATGGACTCTAGAGGTCAGCCATTAGACTAGTGTTCCCTATTTCATGAAATTAGAGAATAATATGTGTTGAAGCTGACAGACCTTAGTGATTATCTAACCTAACTCCATCATGGCATAGATGAAAAAGCCCAGAGAAGTATAGTGATTTACCCATGAACACAAGGTGGTAAATAACAGAGATGGAACTAGAAATCTAGCTTTTTGTCTCCCAGTTTGGTTCTCTATTAGATCCTGACGCCTCTTGCTATGAATGTAAAAAAAAACAAAAACCAGAGATGAAGTTTCTGGGTAATTAAAATTAATTAGATTAGCTAATAATCAATAAATTGATCATTAAGAGTTTCTCTTGGAAAACCAAAGATCCCCAGTGGAGACAAGGAATGCTTTACATACCTTTGTAAAATCAGAGACTGCCCCGTGACAAGTGAAAATCAGCCCTGATTGGTGGACATTTAATGAGGAGGTGGAGGAGACTCTTGTCTTCAGCTCCTGCTGAGGATGTGGCTTGATCATGAGACTCAGATACCTCCAGCAAACTAGATAGGGGAATCTATCTTCATTTAGACCACTCTGGTTGATTTTCTCCTTCATACACCGGGCCACCCTAAATTCTAATGGAGGGGCACAAGGAGCAAGAACTTCCCAGAATGAATTCTATTTACAATTCCCTTCTATCTTGGTTGAATTGGGGCCCACCCAAGATGGAAGTGTATGTTCTCTGAAAGCTAGGGGTAATCTCATCAATTAGCCATGTCTTTTAAAGATTGACTGACCTGATTGGCAGGGAGTGGGCTTTGAATGAGGAAATAGAGAAAGAAAAAACCTGGATCTTAATTTAATAATTCGTTATTAATGTAATAGAAGAACATTTCTCTCACTCTCCAGTACCATGCAGAACTGGACTGATGCCTTTCAGTTCAACATAGTGAAGACTCAGACTCATTATAGTCAAGGGTCATGAAACTTCAAAGGGTAGGCAACAAATGTCACCATATATTTATCTGGAGACAAAAATCCATTATAAAAGTATGTACAGAAAATAAATAAGATTTTTAAAAAGTCATGAAACTTCAAAGACTAAGCAGTAACAATTCATCCATCAGTTCATGAGGTAGAGGACGAGGGGGAAGCAGAGACAACAGCACTGAGTAACCACATTCACACAAACAGCAAGTTCTTCTGGGCAGATAATTTTTCAGGTAGATCATCAAGACAGATAAAACTTCTGACTGTAGGTAGCAGCACCCTTCATTTTCAATCAACTCCCATCAATGGGATGCCACCAGTCTTAATACTTCAGTCTTCCCTTCTAGCTTAGAAAAACTATATTTCCTAAATAGCCCTTGGTGCTGAAAAATGATTGTATTGAAATAAGTTGAATTATTTATATATGAAAGCCACCATTGTTATAGTCAATAAAATCTTCACAACACTTTTATTTATCAACAATTTATTTTCAATTGGTCCTCAAGAGAATTTTATTTTTGGCATGCAGTGATATTGTTATTAACCCTATTTTACAGATTCCCCCATCCTCAGAGAACTAAATGATTTGCTAAGGTCATGTAGCTTGCTAATCATAATCAGATTTTTCTGGCTTCTGGTCTAGATCTTTTTCTTTTCTTTCTCATTATAACACAGTGCACAATTCCTGCCTTTACAGACACTCTGCAAGGATTCCCAACAAAATGTTTCATGGTCCTTTGCACTGTTTCAGAAACATTTTTTTTTTTTACATCTGGAAGGGTAGGAAGCTAAGGAGAAAGAGAAAACATGCCTGTTTCACAATCTTTCTTTTTGATTTTTCTTCTAGGGTATCCCTTCCCAACTCTATTTACTACAACCTAGGACATTGAGTAATAGGGTATAGAGTTGAAAGGGTTAAAATTAGTAATCATCTAGGCCCAACTTGTTATTCACAAATAAAAGAACTGAAGTCCAAATATAGGTGCTCAGATTGCAAATCCAGTACATCTTCACTACATCGTGAAAGTGCCAGCTATTCTTACCACAGTGAAAGGAGCTCCTAAGATACAAAGTAAATACTAAAGAAACAAGTACTTGAAAAGTAGTTCCATATCTTCAGGTTAACTGGGCACTGGTTCAAAGCATTAATTTCTTCTAGTTCTCTGTGTTTTATTCCCAAAACAGTGAATTGAAGCCCATTGAATCTTTTTCTAGCTCTGCCCCTTGGGATCACTGTCCTCTCTTATTACTTACCCTTACTGGAACCCCAAGTTCCAAGACAGAGTCTTCTCTCTATCAATTTCCCAGGTCTCTGGAAAAGCAGGGTTTTTTTCTCTCTATGTCCCTGGTCTACTTCCTGACTTCAGGCTGAATTTCATCTCTTCACAAACTCTTGAGCTCTACCTTACCCATACCTTCAGCCTGGATTCAATCCTCAGAATATCTCTCAGTCTTTCCTCAATTCTGGATACTCAGGACCACACCTAAGTTGCTCCTTCATTTATGATCAGCATTTCATTCAGTAAAAGTCAGAAGTTTTATTCTAACCCTGCCCTCAGACTTACAGATATGTATTAACAAGTCAAAGAGAACTTAATTCAAACTTTTGTATTTTAGAAATATGAATGGACAAATATTTGACTGTTTCCGGTCCTTTGGAAGTGTCTACCTCAATGAGATTACCATTGATATTTGTGCTTTCTTTATATAGTACTTAGAAACTCATTCCTGTAATCTTAGTCCCCAGAAATTACAATGAGAGTATGAGGGGATTGTGGGTAAGGAATATCGAGAACAAGCATAGCACTCAAATAGTAACAAATCAGGCAGTTTATTATTCACAGGGATGGAAGCATGATGGTCCTTCAACTTCCAGTTCCAGTAGCAGAAGATAAGCCTGGGAGTACAGTGGAGTCTATACCTTGATTGAGAACTGAGATTGTCCAGGTTTCTGCCCTTATATCTGAGTTTTGCTGCTCTGCAGATTTCACAGAGACTGAGTGGAAGGAGGATTTTAGGAGCAGTCAACCAACAGGTGGTCTAGTTTTTAATTCCTCCTCCCCCTGTCCCCATTAAGTATAAAGACACTAAGTTTGCTAACCTTATGTACATAGATTAGAGGAAGTTTGATAAGCTGATCATTTGTTAACTTTGCATTTCTAGTCCTATATGTAGCTGACTAAACCAGTTGTTGGGTACGTAAGAACTTCCTAGTATATAGGGCAGGCACGGCTAAACATGGAATTACTTTAGTACAATTCTCAAAGTAAACAATTCTTGATTCTCTAAATGTTGAATCTTTATCTAGTTGATATGCCACTAGAGGACCTTAAAATAAATTATTTAAATCCTTATTATAAATGAAACTGGAAGACAAAAGAAATTGAAGCTAAATGGATGTATGCTTCCCAGTTCCATCTTGGAGGGGCAAATAAAGGAATTCGTAGATCTTATCAATGACTAAAAGGGACATTAGCAGTCATTTGCTAAGTTATAGTTGAATCTGTTCTTTCACAATTGAGGAAAATGAGGTTAGATGAGTTGCCCAACCTGACACAAGTAGTTAATGTTAGAAGTAGGTTTTAAATTGTGGTCCTCAGACTTCCTTTCCAGTGAGTTTTTTTTTGTATACCATGCTACCTATTTTTCATAGTATTTTATTTTTATGCATCTGTGGACATCAGGAAATATGGGTCATCTTTTATTGCAGTACTCATTATGAACATTGGTAAAAAGATGATTATGGACATAACTGTAGTTTACACATCAGCATCTGTTGCAGAGGATGGGGAGGTATAAGAATCCTGTGAAGAAATGGAAAAGGTAGCCAAGGAAAAGTGATTTATACTTTAATGCTTGGTGATGGTAAGGCAAATAGGGAAGACAATGAAAAATAAGTTGGAAAATATGTTTTAGTAATATGGCACAAAAAAGTGGGAAGCCTATACAATATATAGAAGCCTAATGTCTAGATCTGATGAATATTTTCACCAGCCTCTTACTAATCATGAAAAATAATTCAGCTTAAGTATGTAAGTGAAAATCATGTAAGTGAAAAATAGCTATTGTCCAAAGAGCTGATCCACCAGTGACTGTACTTTAGGCATACTACAAATGGATATGTGTAGGATTGAATAGTAGCTGGAGAGTGGACTGACTCGTGAAATTTTACAGTGATTTTAATGATGGAGGTAAGTTTTTGATTAAGCATTAAATGCGTAAGCATGAGGATTCTGTATCACTTGAATTATGAAAGTAAGAGGTGGGAGTTTGCTAGCCATTTGACAGAGAATAATATCTTTCAACTACAGTTCCCAGCCTCATGTCCGTAAGTGACAGGGTTTCTTTCAGTTCTTTTTCAAGCACTGGGGAAGGAGAAAGATTGAGCCTAGTGTTTCTGGCCCTTTCCATAGTTGAGTTTTTAGTAGTAAGCAGCCCATAATTGAGTCTTTGAGTCCGGTCTAGGTCCTTGAGATAAGTGTAGCCAAACACTCACAATTCAGGAAGTCACTTGATAATGACTGACAAGTTGGTAGCTTACCTGAGCCTTATGATCAAGAGATATAGTAAACATTATGGACTAATATGGATATATGTTTTGCATGACTGCACATGTATAACCTATATCAAATTGCTTGCCTTCTCAATGAAAGAAGGAGGGAGAGAATTTGGAACTCAAAATTTAAAAAAAATGAAAATTAAAGATCATTTTAAAATGTAATTGGAAAAAATAAAATACTTTTAAAATATAAAAATATTAATTAGAAAAATAAAATAATGGAGGGAAAAAAGAGACATAATAGAAATCACAGAAGCAGAAACAAAAAAGACAAATGGTAATACCCCATAAAACCAGAGCAGGTCTCTCTATGAAAGTTCATAATTCATACTGATCTAGACTATGCTCAGGACTTAATTTAATATATGATTTATCCATGCCTCTGCTTACTCTGGTTAGCATGGATGTTTACAGTCAATTATATTGATACTAGATGTTTTCACATAAAGTTAGAGAGACCATATCAAGGAGAGAGAATTTCACTCAATCTTTAGTAGTGTCTGATATAGTTGATTACTTAGCACAAATAGATTTTCCCTTTTGCCTTCTATCTTTTTTATCATGGCTGTAGAAGTGGCTTTTGCACTGTATTTTTCCCTCCATGGTCAATTATTTTGATTAGAACAGGGTAATCATGAGGCTGGAAGTAAAATCTTCATATGGGTCAGTTAGCAGTAGGGTTTAAGGTAAAGAATACTACGTTATGAATCCAAAGATATAGATTGAAATTCTAGCCACGTATAGGGAAGTTACTTAACTTATATAAGTCTCAATTTGCATATCTACAAGTACTTCCTAAGGTTTATGTGAGGAGAATGTTTTATAAACTACATATCAAAGTATAAATCATTATGAATTTTATTACACAGCCACAGGTTACTCCACATTGCCTAACAAACTAGTTGACAAACTATCATTGACAACAATGTGTGAAAGGATATTGTTGACATGCTGCAAATCCATTCCAGCTATTGTGCAAACAACTCAAAGCTCAGGCTTCAGGGATACTGGTTCAGTAATATATACAACGAAATATTGTATGCAAATAGCAACAAAATATTTTAACTCTTTATGTAGGAAATATTACATCAAAGGTGATGGAAGCAGTCAATGAGACCTCTGAAGAATATTTCATCTTAATAGGTTTCTCTGACCGGCCAATGCTTGAGACAATCCTCTTTATTGTCAATCTAATTTTTTACTTTTTTGCTGTTACCGGCAATTCAACCATCATACTGCTCTCCCTCCTGGACCCCCGACTTCACACTCCCATGTACTTCTTCCTCAGTAACTTGTCTCTTTTGGATCTTTGCTACACAACCAGTAGTATTCCCCAGATGTTAGTAAATCTCTGGGGTCCCAGAAAAACCATCACCTATATAGGCTGTGTGGTTCAACTTTTTGCCTTTCTCTCAGTGGGAGGTATTGAATGCATTCTCCTCTCTTTCATGGCCTATGACCGTTTTGTAGCAGTCTGCAAACCCCTCCACTATATGGTCATCATGCACCCACAGCTGTGCTTACAACTGGCTGCCTTTGCCTGGCTTAGTGGCATTGCCAACTCGATTCTGATGTCTCCACTCACCTTGTCACTTGGGCGTTGTGGTCACCGGCGTATCAACCACTTTGTATGTGAGATGCCAGCTTTGATACGGATTTCCTGTGTCAACACTAGTAGAGTGGAGGGCCTGGCCTTCTTCCTAGCCATCCCTATTGTGTTGGTGCCCCTCACCATGATCCTGGTCTCCTATGGGTACATTGCTGCTGCTGTGTATAATATCAAGTCAGCAGCTGGGAGGAAGAAAGCCTTCAACACTTGTTCCTCACACATGATTGTTGTATCACTGTTCTACAGCAGCATCATCTACATGTACATGCAGCCAGGCAATGTAGCCAGCCAGGACCAAGGCAAGTTCCTTACACTTTTCTATTGTCTGGTGACTCCTACCTTGAACCCTTTCATATACACTCTGAGGAACAAAGAAGTTAAAGGGGCAATGAGAAAGGTCCTGGGGAATGGCCCAGACCTACATTGACACTGGGGAATGGAAGATGTGGTCCAGGAAATCACTGAGCCTTCAGGTATCTGATTTTAAGAATCGAACTTTCTTTTTTAATTAATTAATTTTAGTTTTAGTTTTCAACATTTACTTCCACAAGATTGAATTCCAAATTTTTCCCCCATCTCTCTCCTCCCCCCACAACAAGACAGCATGCATTCTGATTACCCCTTTTCCTCAAGCTACCCTCCCTTCTATCACCCGCCCCATGCCTTCCCTTCTATTTTGCTGTAGAGTAAAATAGATTTCTATACCTCATTGCCTGTATATCTTATTTCCTAGTTGCATATAAAAACAATTTATAACATTTGTTTTTAAAAGTTTGAGTTCTACATTCTCTCCCCTTTTCCCTCCCCATCCACCTTCATTGAGAAGGCAAGCAATTTTATGTAGGTTACACATGTATAGTCATGCAAAACACTTCCATAACAGTTATGTAATGAAAGACTAACTATATTTCTCTTCATCCCTATCCTGCCCCCCATTTATTTTATTCTCTCCTTTGACCCTGTCTCACTTCAAAAGTGTTCACTTCTGATTACCCCTCCCCTCATTTGCTCACTTTTCTATTATCACCCCCCTTATCTCATTTCTCCCTACTTTCCTGTAGGATAAGATAGATTTCCATACCCAGTTGAGTATGTATGTTATTCCTCCCTCCTTCCGTCAAACCTGATGGGAGTAAGGTTCACACATTCCCTCTCATCTCTGACCTCTTTCCCTCACTGTAAAAGCTTTTTCTTGCCTCTTTTATGTGAGATAATTTTGTCCTTTCTACCTCTTCCTTTCTCCTTCTCCCAGTACGTTCCTCTCTCACCCCTTAATTTTATTTCTTAGATATCATTCCTTTATATTCAACTCACTCCATGCCCTCTGTCTATACATATTCTCTCCAACTACCCTAATACTGAGAAAGGTCTCATGATTTACAAATATCATGTTTCCATGTAGGAATGTAAATAGTTCAACTTATTAAGTCCCTCATGATTTCTCTTTCCTGTTTACCTTTTCATGCTTTTCTTGAGTCTTGTGTTTGAAAGTCCAATTTTCTATTCAGTTCTGGTCTTTTCAACAAGAATGCTTTAAAGTCCTCTCTTTCATTGAATGTTTACTTTTTCCCCTTGAAGTATTATATTGAGTTTTGGTAGGTAGGTGATTCTTGGTTTTAATCTTAGTTCCTGTGACCCCTGGAATATCATATTCCAAGCCCTCTGATCCCTTAATGTAGAAGTTGCTAAATCTGGTGTTATCCTGATTGTATCCACAATACTCAAATTGTTTCTTTCTGACTGCTTGCAATATTTTCTTCTTGACCTGGGAAGTCTGGCTTTGGCTGTAGTATTCCTAGGAGTTTTCCTTTTGGGATCTATTTCAGGAGGTGATCAGTGGATTTTTCAATTTCTATTTTACCATCTGATTCTAGAATACCAGGGAAGTTTTCTTTGGTAATTTCTTGAAAAATGATGTCTAGGCTTTTTTTTTATTGTGGTTTTCAGGTAGCTTAATAACTTTTAAATTCTCTCTCCTGGATCTATTTTCCAGGTCATTGGTTTTTCTTATGAGATATTTCACATTGTCTTCTATTTTTTCATTCTTTTGGTTTTGTTTCATAATTTCTTGATTTCTCATGAAGTCATTAGCTTCCATTTGCTCCATTCTAATTTTGAAGGAATTATTTTCTTCAGTGAGCTTTTGGGTCTCCTTTTCCATTTGGCAATTCTCCTTTGGACTTCTTTTGCCATTTGAATTAGTCTATTTTTTAATTTTCTTCAATATTTTTTGAGGTCTCCCTTAGCAAGCAGTTGACTAGTTTTTCATGATTTTCTTACATCACTCATTTCTTTTCCCAATTTTTCCTTTGCTTCTCTTACTTGATTTTCAAAATCCTTTTTGAACTCTTCCATGACCTGAGACCAATTCATATATTTTCTGGAGGCTTTGGATGTAGGAGCTTTGACTTTGTTGTCTAATTCTGATTGTATGTTTTGATCTTCCTTGTCACCAAAGTAAGATTTTATAGTCTGATTCCCCACCCCCACACACACTGTTTGTTTGCTCATTTTCTCAGCCAGTTACTTGACTTTTGAACTCTTTGTTAAAGTAGGATTCTGCTTCCAGAGTGAAGAGTGCACTGTCCCAAGCTTTAGGGGATTTGTGCAGCTATTTTCAGAGATATTTCTAGGGACCTGTAAATTTTCAGTTCTTCCAAGGTTGTACAATCAAAGGAGAAGTTTTTACTCATCTCTTGGCCCTGTGCTCTGATCTGTGAGTGACCACAAGCACTGTTTTCTGCCTTGGAACTGTGAGGAGGATTCCGACTCTACTACTACCACAACCTCCACCATGCAAGCACTCCTTCCCATCCCAGGACCAGTACCCAGGACTGCAACCCACATCCTAGCAATGGTAAAGCAAGAAAATCCTGTGCCAACAAAGAGATCCCTGAAATTTCCCTCTGGTCAGCTGCTTGATCCCTGCCCAGTCTGTGGACTGAGAGCTCTGGAAGCAGCCACTGCCATTGCTGCCTCTATAGCCCTGGGACTGGGGGTGGGGGTAGACTGTGCTCTTCTCTCACCCAAGTCCCACAGACCTTTCCTACTGACTGTCTAAATTGTCTTTAACATTTGTGGATTGAGAAATCTGGAAACTGTTTCAGCTGTCACTGATTCAGTCTCCTGAGGCCCACTCTGGGTTTTCTGGGGCCCAGTCTGGTGCGGCCCACACTGGACTGAAGTCCTTTCTCATACTGGTGCAACAGACCTTTCCTGTCAACCTTCCTGGTTGTCTTGGGATAGAAATTTGTTTCAGTCTGTTATTTTGTTTGTTCTGATGGTCTAGAATTTGTTTAGAGTCATTTTTTTTTACAGGTATTTGAAGGGGTTTGGGGGGAGAGCTCAAGGAAGTCCCTGCTTTCACTCCACCATCTTGGCTCTCCTTTCACTCTGTCATCTTGGCTCCTTCAAAGCTTCTTGATCTTGCACTAAGGTACTGAAGTGCTGTTTATTCATTAACTTGTATTGTTCATTATACAAACATTTATTAGGGCACTTAAGTGAGATCAGAGTAGTGAATTCTCATGGGACTAACCAAGGTAAATTTGAGGCAAAATTTATTTTACTTCTTCACTTTTGGTGTTGTACAGGTGCCCTCATCATTCTGGGTCTACCTTCTGTCAATGTCCTCATATTGCTCTCTGGATGTCTGAGGCCCGAGACTTGAGCCCCTACCCATTCCCCACCCCCCACCCTCACTTAGGTACTCCATTTGAATTTACCCTCTCTGGTGAATGCTCCATACTGTCTCTCTTATCACTTAGGGCTTCTATCTGTTGCTAAATGTTATCTATCAAATAAATAGATATCTATAGAATTTGCACTGAATAAAGGTGATGATGAAACCATATTAGCTTAGTTACCATTTCTTCAATTTCCAGATCATTTTCCTTAATGATCCATTCTTGAATTTTTCAAGCTTAGTTTTTACTGAGGAAAAAAAATATGTGTACAGGTAAACAAAAACAATTTATTTTAAAATAAATGAAAATTAATTTTGAGGAGGTCCTTAGGAAGTGATATGTAAGTTGAGCTTTAAAGGGAGAAGAAGAACCTGGCTGTGGAGGTGAGGAGAGAGAATTCTAGGCATGGAACACTGACTATCCAAAGTCATATTTGGAAGATGAAATGTAATTTACTGGAAAAAGTAAGTAAGCCAATTTGTGTGGAAATGTATGTGTGTGTGTGTGTGCATTTGTGAGTAATCCATAATCAGCCTAGAAAGATAGACTGTAGCCAGATTGTGAAGGATTGCATATTAAATAGGACTTTTATTTTATGCTGGATGTAATGGGGAGTCATCCAAGCTTCTTGAGCTAGGGAATAGGTTAAGTACATAGAAGAGGTAAAAATATAAGGTGCTATGAGAATATATATAGAAAGATCACTTCTGACTAGAGGGTTAATGAAGACTTCATAGAGGAAGTTACATCTGAACTAGGCTATAAAAGATTTCAATAGAGTCAGGTGGAATAGAGAAGATAACTAGATAGGTGTAACTGTGTACTACTGGAAACAATGCCCTTAGGATAGAGGAGAGAACACTAAATAAGGCCTGGCTATGCTACTAACTAGTTGTGGCACCATGGGCAAGTCTTTCTAAGCCTTGTTTGTTTTTTGTCTGTGAAAAAAAAGGGTTGGTTTAAATTGTTTTCTTCCAACTCTAAAACTGATTTTTCTTTCTTTTCTAACCCAGAGGAGTGACATACTTTAATAGAAATTTCAGGCCAGAGAGGAGAAAATGGAGAAACAATGGAAGATGGATCAATGGAGAATGATATAATTAAGAAGGTTGTGGGACTGGGTTTGGGAATTAGTGGTGAAAGTGGAAGATCTTCAGCTATTATAACTAACTGACAGGAAAAATAAGAAAGTAAAACCACATAACAAATCAGGCTAGGAAAACCCAAACAGTTAGTAAGAAGGATCCAATTAAGGTGGTTAGATGGCATCTAGGTGGCACAGGGTGTACTGCATGGAGTCAGGAAGACTTGAGTTCAAATCCAGTCTCATACATTTACTATCTGACCACTAAATGACCAATGGTCACTTAGCCTTTGTCTACCTCTATAAAATGAGAATCACTAGAACACCTGTCTCACAAGGTTATTGTGAGGATCAAATGATATAACTACAAAACACAGCACAGCTTGCCACACAGTAAATACTTAATAAATGACTGTTTCCTTGCCTTAGTTTTAATATTTTCCAGTGGATAGTGTTAATAGTCAAAGGAAACATAACAGATTCATCATGGTCAATTCCTGTAAGAGTAGGTCAAACTAATGAGCATTTATCAAACATCAGACACTACAGCAATCACTGGAAGAAGTAGGTGAATCCCCTACTTACTCTCAAAATACTTTTATGGAAAACCTCACACAGTTAAAGATAAATAGTCTTGCCCATGGTGGTAGTAGTAATAATAAAAAAAGGAAAAAATGCAAGCAATATTTCATTTGTAAAATTATCAAAGACAAATTCTCCCACTGTTTGCCTGTGGCAAACATGCAGGTTTCATTACAGCATCTTTATCCTCCTCTTTCTACTCCATTGAGCCTTTCACTGTCAAATCTTCCTTTCCATATTAATTGTCCCATCTAGTACCTCCCTTATTTATAATCCCTTTATTTCCGTCAAAATAGGAAAGCATCTGATATAATCATGTAGACTTTAAAAGTAATTAATTTACCCTAATGTGCTAACTCTCCAGGAATTTGCATTTTATCCTTCAGGTTGGGGTGTATATCTATCTATCTATCTATCTATCTATCTATCTATCTATCTATCTATCTATCTATCTATCTATCATCTATCTATCTATCTATCATCTATCTATCTATCTAATCTATCTATCTATGTATACATACACACACATACACACATACATTCACACACATATAATTGTAGAGGATTGTCAGAATGCATTAGTTGACTGGAAGAGGCCTAGATAGTCAAACAATGCCTCATCCAATTCTAAAATTCTATTACTTTGAATGGAAATACATAGGTGATAATAGGTTGATGAAAACAGGGGAGAGAATTTGTATCTAGCTACCCCCCCCTTCACTCACATCTATTCCCCTATGCAAAGTATGGAAAATACGGGCATAGGCCATTGTAATTTCACTTTATCTAATTAAATAGAATGAATTTTTCCTGTGAAACTATTTTTCCTAGTAGACATGTTCTCACAGGTGCATCTACAGAAGCATATCTTGTCCCTAAAACTTTATTTAGCCTCTGATCTAATCATTCTAAAACCCATTGAAATTGAGGTTCACTTTGAGCCATTATCCCCTACGTGATACTGTTCTGTCACATAATTAGGAATGAAATGGCAAGAAGCTGGGCAATAGGTTCCATCTTGAATCATGGTATATGTGGCAATCCTCTTTATAAATGAATTACTCCACTGGTTACCTTAGGAAAATCTTCATGAACAAAAATCAAAGGCTGCTCCCATGCCATTTCTAAATATTAACTTACACAGTCGTTACAAAACACTGAGCTTCCTGCTTCCCTGTGTCAAGAATGTATATTTTTGTTTTATCTTTTACTTTCTTCTGTTCTCCTGATGGAAAGAAACTTTGTTTTCCTTTTCATTCTTGCATGGCTTTATGAAAGTCTCATTTATTTTTTTACCTAATTAATTAATATCACTGTGAGGTGTACAATAGTTTCTCTACTTTCCTTTCTGTATAAGTAAATGAACTATTTACAGGAAGAGTTCTGTGCTGAGCAGTTAACATATCTATTCCTGCCTGGAGTAGTGTTTACTTTGAAAAGTAGAAGGATGTTTTGTAGACAATCCTTCCAGATCTTCTCAATGATCTGCTTGTGGTTGCAGGACTTCCAAACTCCTTCTTTCCTATTACATTTTTTTATCTCTTTCAAATCCTGGGAAGAACTCTGTCCCAAAGTTTCTATTACAATTCCTACAAGTGAAACAGGGAGGAGAGGGAGGAATTTGAAAGAGAAATCATGTCAAAGGCAAAGACAGAGCAACTATTGGGAACTGAATCCAAGAAATTTCTTTTAAAATATGTGTGAACCTGAATGGAGCTGGTAAGGGTGAAGAAATTGCACTATTTCGGACATTTGTTGTATTTCAGGACTGAATCGATTGCTCTACCCCTTGTTTTGTCAGGGACTGCTATTGATGATGACTTCATTGACTGAAGAATTTAAAAAGTAAAAAGAGAAAGACTTTAAAACTTTTCATCTGGATAAATAATAATAAACTATTAGATTGTTAGCTCCTTGAGGGCAAGGACTATCTTTTGTCTCTTTTTGCAAACCCTATATTTAGCACTGTGCCTGGTACATAGTAGGCACTTAATAAATGTTGATTGAAGGGTTGATTAATTGATTCAACTAATTGAAATAATTTATGTAACTGCTTAACATTTATTGCTAATTGCCATTAAGCATAATGGCTATAGTGTAAATAAATTTTATATGAAAATATCTAGAATATTAAATATAATATGGATGATATGTATATGTTAATACACATACAGTGTGATGACATATATATGTATATATGCATATGCATGAAAATATGCATAGACCTTTTAATATCCCTCCTCCCTTTTGTTGCTAAACTCCTTGGGAAAGTTATCTACAATAATTGCCTCCACTTCCTTTCACTCTCTTAGCTCTCAACAGTTTCTCTTCTAACCAGTCAAAATTGCTCTCTACAAATCTAATAGCCTTTTCTCCCCATTCACCCTCCTTAGCTTTTCTGTAGCCTTTGATACTACAAATTATCCTCTTGTTAATATTCTCTTTTATGTAGGTTTTTATGATATTAGTCTCTCCTGTTTTTCCTCCTTCCTGTTTGACACCTCCTTCTCTGTCTCCATTGCTGGACAATCATCTAGGTCACATTCACTAACTATGGAAGTCCCACAGGAACAGTGTCCTGAGCCCTTTTCTCTTGACCTTCTATACTATTTCACTTGGTGATCTCAAAGGCTTCCATGGTTGCTTATCAATTATCATCTCTCATATTTAATTGTCTAAGCCTATTCTCTCTGCTGACCTTTAATCTCAGATCTCCAAATAACTTTTAGACATCTCAAACTGGATGTGTCACAGATACTTGGAACTCAATATGTTTAAAAAGAAACAATTTCCCACTGAATTTTCTCCTTTAATTACTTTCCTATTATAATTAGGTACCATCATCATCCTAGTCACCTAAACTCACAACCTAAATGTCATTGTCAACTTCTCCCTCATTCTTACTCCCCCCATTGCTCATGTTTGCTCACTTTTCTGACATTGCAATCTCCTTGATGTAAATACTCATCACTTCACACCTGGACCATTGCAAAAACAGTTGACCACAAAATTGACCACAAAATTGGCCCAATGCTTGCATTTGTCTCCCTATCTCAAGCCTTTTAATGGATGGTGAGAGAGAGGGAGAGAATTTGAAATTTCAAATTTAAAAAGAAAAGAATCTTAAAAAATAAATAATTATATATTTTTAAAAGAAGCACTTTAAAAATCCCAAGAAATACCCACTATATGCCAAAGACTGTGCTGAGTCAGGTATACAAAGAAAGACAAAAAAGAGTCCCTCCTTTCAAGGATCTCACAATCTAATGGGGGAGACAACATGTTAAAAAAAATATGTATAAACAAAACATGTACAGGACAAATTGGTGGTAATCTCAGAGGGAAGGCATTAAATTTAAAGAGGACTGGAAAAAGATTCTTACAGAAGATGAGATCTTATTTAACACTTGAATGAAGTCAGGGGATCCAGGAGACAAAGATGAGAAAGTATAGAGTTCTAAGTATAGGGGATATCCAATGAAAATGCTGGAAGTCAGAAGAGGGACAGGTCTTAGGGGTACAGGGGAGGAGGGGCCCTTCCTCTTCTTCTCTCTCTTTTGCCTCTGACTGCTGCCTCCCTTAATCCACCCTCCCTTTTGTCATCTCCCCCTCCCATATCTCTTCTCCCCTTCTTTCCTATTTCCATATAGGATAAGATAGGTTTCTCTACCCAACTGTGTATATATATTCTTTCCTTTTTGAACCAGTTATGATGTGAATGAGTTTAAAATACTGTCCATTAAACCTTTCCACTATTTCCCCCTTCACTATAAAAGTTCTTCCTTGCATGCCTTTTTTATGGGAGAAAAGTTTCCCTGCTCTAACTCCTGTTTCCTCTTTCTCCCAATGCAACTCTCCTTCTTACCCTTTTATTTTTTTAGATCATCCCAATGTAATAGATTCATACCCATGACCTTGTCTCTGCAGAGTTCTTGTACTTGCCCTTATAATGATAAAGTTCTTAGGAATTACATGTATCATCTTTCCATATAGGAATGTAAACAGTTTAACTTTACTGAATCCTTTATGATTATTTTTTCATGTTTACCTTTACTCTTGAGTCTTGTGTTTGAATGTGAAAGTTTTATTTCTGGTCTTTTTATAAGTACTTGAAATTTCTCTATTTCATTAAATATCCTTTATCCCTTTGAAGATTATACTCAGTTTTACTTGTTTGCAAATCCTGAGCCTTCTGAAATATTATTACTTTACATGGAAACTCCTCAATCTTGTGTGACATGACTGTGGTTCCATGGTATTTAAATTGTTTCTGTATGACTGATTGTAGTATTTTCTCCTTGAACTGATAATTCTGGCATTTGGCTACAATATTCCTTGGGGTTTTCATTTTGGCATCTCTTTCAGGAGGTAATCAATAGAATCTTTTGATTTCTATTTTATTCTCTAGACCTAGGATATGAGGGTAGTTTTCCTTTATCATTTCTTGAGATAGGACGTTAAGGCTATTTTTTAAAATCACAGTTTTCATGTAATCTTTCTTAAATTATCTTTTCTCAGTCTATTTTCTGAATCAGTTGTTTTTCTGATGAAATGTTTCATATTTTCTTCTCTTTTTTCATTCTTTTGATTTTGTTTTATTGTTTATTGATGCTTCATGGAGTCATTAACTTTTACTGGCCTAATTCTAAATTTTTAAGGAATTTTTTTTCAGTAAGTTTTTCTACCTCTTTTTTGATTTGTCCTTATCTGCTTCTTAGGGAATTCTTTTCATCAGTGAATTTTCATGTTTCTCTTACCAGTAAACTGATCCTATTTTTAAGGTATAATTTTCTTCAGTATTTTTGTGTCACTTTTACCAAGCTGTTAATTTTCTTTTTATAAATTCCTTGCATCATTCTCATTTCTTTTCCCAATTTTCCTCCATCACTTTTATCTCTTTCTTCAAATCTTTCAGAAATTCTTAATGAACTTGAGTCAAACTACGATTTTTCTTTGAGGCTTTTGTTTGTAGCACTTTTCACATTCTTGGTTTCTTCTGAGTTTATTTCTTTGACTTTCCTTCTACTGTGGTAACTTTGTATGATCAAGTTCTTTTTTGTTAATTCTTTGGCCATTTTCCAAGCTATGTCTTGACTTTGAGGTTTATGTTACAATTGTGCTCTGCTCACCTAATGATTGGTGAAGCACTGTCCCAAGTTTTAGGTTTTTCCATGTTTCTATTTTCAGAGCTAGTTCTGAGGATCTGTCAGGTTTTGGTGATTTGAACGTGGTGTGATCCAGGGAGAGGTGTAATTACTGTTCTCCTGGTCTATACTCTGGTTTTAACAAGGAAGGGCCCCTGCTCCCCTGTGGGCCCAAGTACTAGCCTCCTCTTGTCCCTGGAACTTATAACTAGGTCCCCTGTTTTCCTGTAGCTACAAGTGCTAGTGCTCCTTTCTGCTTTGAAGTTGTGACAAGAACATCTACTGCCTTACAACCACAAGCACTCCTCTGGGACTGTGACCCCAAATCAGGTATCAGCAATAGAATTGTTGTTCAACACCAGCTACAGCTAGTGCTGACAAAGGCTCCCCTATAATCTCTATCTGACCAGCTTTCCAACCATCTTACTGTCTCTGGGCTGAGAGCTGCCAAAGCTGCAGCTACTGCTATTACCGTTACTGTGGCTGTCTGGCTGTTATGGCTGTGTCCAAAGTCTGCTGAGGTTACTGCTGCACTCTGGGCCAGCTTCCACTCTAGTGTGGTGTCATGAACCTCTCCTGCTGACCTCCTAAATTATTGTAGGCTAGAAAGTGTCTTACTCTGACCTTTTGCTGGCTCTGCTGTTTTAAAATTTGATTTGAGGAGTTATCTTGAGGAGTCATTTAGAGAGGAAAGTTGGGAAACTCAGCTGCATTGCTGTGTGTACTCCTTGGCTCCAGCTCAACAGAGAGTTGTTGATTAATTGGTCCACAACACTTTTCTACCCATTTTGTTCTGGAGTGGTGCCCTTTCACTCATTTCTTATTTCCCTTCCCAAATCATAGGATAACAGGGTGGGATAAGGAGAAAGTAATTTATTTCCTTTCCAATGTGGTCACTGAATACTCTTTGAAGGTATTATTTTAAAAACAACAACTAGACAATCTTCTGAAATTAATTTCTCTTATTCTGAATGCAAAGGATTAAGAGAGAGAAGCCAAAATTCAATCAGTAATGGAGATTTGTTTCCCACTGCAGGCTGAATGGAGTCATGCTGATGAGAGAATGGTTTTTGTTATTAAAAATTTAGTAGGACACAATCATACATGTTCATATCATATCCTAGATTTTCCTTTTGAACTGGTGAGAGAAAGACTAAGAAATGAATGATCTGAAAATTCTCAGGTACTCTCTGGACAATGCTAAGGAATTTGGTGATATTTTTGCTGTCTTTGGTATTGAGGCATTTGAGGATTGCTGTTGCTGTTAACTTTGCTTGGCATTGAAGACCCTGGTATAAAAATCCCAAGAGGTATCTGTTTTTCATGAGTTACATCCCACTTGGCCCTTCCTCACCCTTTTTGGGGAGTTTACATTTCTGTTCCCTGATAGATACATTGTCTTTTTTAAAATTTTCATGTTTTATTTTTTCCCAATTACATGTGAAAACAATTTTTAGCATTCAGATTATTTTTTTAAATTTTGAGTTCTAATTCTCTCACCCCCCCCCCCATCCTTAAGTTGGCAAGTAATTTGATATAGGTTATAAATGTAAAATCATGCAAAACACATTTCCACATTAGTTATGTGGTGAAAGAAAACACAGACCAAAAGAAATCCCCACAAAAACTGAAAGATGGTATGGTTTAACATGCATGCATTCAGATTTTCCCAGTTCTTTCTCTAGAGATGGATAGTATTTTTCATTATGAGTCCTTTGGAATTGTGTTGGATTATTGAATTGCTGAAAAGAGCTAAATCATCAGCAGTTGATCATTGTTACAATATTGCTGTTACTATGGACAGTGTTCTCCTGATTATTCTCACTTCACTTTGCATATATTTGTGTAAATCTTTTTTTTCTGAAATCATCCTGCTTGTCAATACAATAGTATTCCATCACAATCATATACCACAACATGTTCAGCCCAATTGATTCTTTGCTAGAAGCCTTTCTTGATTTTCCTTAATTCTAGAGCCTTCCCTCTTTATAATATAGCTTGTCTGTAGTTTGCATGCATAATGATAACATCTACTTCTCAAGGTTATTGTGAGAACCAAACAAGACATTTTTTAAAAAAACACTTAAAACAGGGCCTGGTACATAGTAGGAATTACAAAAGTATTTATTCCCTTTCTTTTCCCTTTTCTGCTGTCTCTCCTTCTAGACTGTGAGTTCCTTTAGTAAAGGGACTCTCTTTTGCCTCTTTTTGTGTCCCCAACTTAGCGCAATACTGGGCACAATGCAGGGGATAGTATGAGGATTGGAGTCAGGTGGACCTATGTTTAAATATGTACTCAGATATGTGCTACCTATGTGATCCTGGGCAAGTCACTTAATCCTATTTGCTTATGTCCTCATCTGTCAAATGAGCTGGAGAAGAAAATGGCAAACCATTCCAATATCTTTTCCAAGAAAACTTCAAATGGGGGCATAGAGAGTCAGACAAGACTGAAATCACTCAACAACAAAATATTTATTGACTGACAGACCGAAAGTAATGGTAGAGGCATAGAAACACAGGATTACCATTCTATAACGATTTTCTCCCCTAGGTATCATATATCAACTTCATAATGCATATATTATATAATATTTTATATTATAGATATATTTTTTCTTTTTGGTCCAAAATATTTTTAAATTTTTACTTTTTTATTCTGAAGTTAAGAAATAAAACAAGCATTTCCATAACACAGTAGAATAGAAACTACAAATCTTTTGTAGCTGCAATTGTTAAGTACAAATTGCTATTCTTTTTAAATATGTAAGAAAGATATCATATAACTTTCTTTTTATTTTCCTTTTTTTCTTCCCTCCCCTATGCCCTAGAGATGGTTATAATTAGACACAAATATGTGTATGTGTACATTCTTTACATACTTCCATTTCTTACTTTCTTCTCTGGATCAGATAATGTTTTTCACCATATGTCTTTTGCTGTTAATTTGAGTATTTATAGTAGTCAAAATGACAGTCATTCAAATTTGTTCTTAAAATAATATTATTGTTACTATCTACAATGTTCTCTTCATTCTGTTCATTTCATTCTTCATTATTTCACACAGGTCTATCCATGTTTTTTCAAAGATCATCAAGCTCATCATTTCTTATAACACAGTAGCATTCCATGACAGTCATGTACCACAACCTGTTCAGCCATTTCCCAATTGATAGGCATCCCTTCAATTTCTAGCTCTTTTCCACGACAAAGAGAGTTGCTAAAAATATTTTAGAACACATAGATTCTTTTCCTTTTCTCCTAGTCATCTTGGGAAACAGACCTAGCAGTGATAGAGCTGGGCACAATTCCAGATTACTTTTCTTTCTTTTTAAAATAATAATTTATTTATTTCTAGTTTTCAGCATTCACTGTTATAAGATTTTGTGTTCTAAATTTTCTCCCTCTCCCTCCTATGATGGTGTGCAATCTGATATAAGCTATACATGTGCAATCAGATTAAACATATTTCTATATTAGTCATGTTGTAAAGAAGAATGAGAACCAAAGGGAAAAACCATGAGAAATAGGAAATCGAGAGAGAGAGAGAGAGAGAGAGAGAGAGAGAGAGAGAGAGAGAGAGAGAGAGAGAATAATATGTTTTCATCTGCTTTCAGATTCCATACTTCTTTCTCTGGATGAGGATAGCATTTTCCATGATGAGTCTTTTGGAGTTGTCTTAGATCCTTGCATTGCTGAGAAGAGCTACGTCTATCAAAGCTGCTTCATTGCACAATGCTACTGTTACTGTGTATAATGTTCTCCTGGTTCTGCTCACTTCACTCAGCATCAGTTCATGCAAGTCTTTCTAGATTTTTCTGAAGTCTACCTGCTCATTGTTTTTTATGGACCAATAGCATTCTGTTACATTTATATACCACAGCTTATTCAGTCATTCTTCAATTGATGGGCATCTTCTCAGTTTCCAATTGTTTGCCACCACAAAAACAGCTGCTAAAAATATTTTTGTACATGTAGGTCCTTTTCTGTTTGTATGATCTCTTTGGGATATAGTCCTAGAAATAGAATTACTGGGTCAAAGAATATGCACATTTTTATAGCCCTGTGGGCATAGTTCCAAATTGCTCTCCAGAATGGTGGAATAAGTTCACAAATCCACCAATAATGCATTAGTGTTCCAATTTTCCCACATATTTTCCAGCCTTTATCATTTTCTTGTTTTATCATGTTAGCGAATCTGATGGGTGTGATGTAGTACCTCAGAGTTGTTTTAATTTGCATTTCTCTAATCAATAGTGATATAGAGCATTTTTTCATTTGACTATAGACAGCTTTAAATTCTTCATCTGAAAACTGTGTGTTTATATCCTTTGATCATTTATCAATTGGGGAATGATTTGTATTCTTATAAATTTACTCAGTTCTCTACGTATTTTAGAAAGGAGGTCTTTATCAAATTGCTTTTCAAATGGTTAGATTAGTTCACAGTTCAGCTAATTCACTAATGGTTTTTCTATTTTATTTCATAAAACTAGTGCTTAGTTTTATTTATTAATTCAATGCTGTTTTTTACCCTTAATTTTATCATGACCTTTAACTTTTAGAATTTCCAATTTAATGTTTAATTGGGGATTTTTAGTTTATTCTTCCAGTTTTGTAAATTGCACACTCAAGTCATTAGTCTATTCTTTTTCTGTTTTACTGATGTAAGCATTTAGAGATACATGTTTTCCTCTGATAACTGCCGTTGTTGTATCCCATTGGTTTCAATATGCTGTCTCATTATTGTCCTTCGCTTAAATGAAATTATTGTTTCTGTGATTTGTTCTTTAACCCACTAATTCTTTGGGATTATAATGTTGTTTAATATCTCATTAATTTTAGTCTATGTTTTCATGGTTCCTTATTAAATATATTTTTATTAAATTGTGATCTGAAAAGGATAGTTTTAATAATTCTCCTTTTCTGCTTTTAGCTATAAAATTTTTACACCCTAATATATGTTCATCTTTGTAAAGGTACCATGAACCACTGAGAAAGTGGCATATTTCTTTATATTCCCATTCAATTCTCTCCAGATAGCTATCATATCTATTTTACCTAAAATTCTATTCACGTTCTTCACTTCTTTCTTATTTTTTTATTAGATTTATCTGGTTCTGAAAGGGGAAAATTAAAGTCCCCCACTATTATAGCATTACTATCTCCATCTGTAATTCATTTAACTTTTAAAAAAAATTTAGATGTTATAGCATTTGGTGCATATAGGTTCAATATTAATATTGCTTCATCGTCTATGGTACCATTTATCAAAATGTAGTCACTCTGTTTATCTGTTTTAATTAAATCTTTTTTATCCTTAACTTCCTTGCCTTTTTTGTATCAGCTGACTCATAATAAATCCTATTTCAACTCTTCATTTTAATTCTGTCTTTCTCTCATTCTTAATGTGTTCTTTGTAAACAACATATTGTTGAATTCTGATTTTTAATCCATTCTGTTGTTTCCATTTATCCACTTGTGTGAGTTCTTCTTATTAACATTCAAAGTTAGAATGACTATTTTTGACTTTCCCTCCAACTTATTTTTATTCACTTTTGTCACTCCCAACCTCTCTTTTTATCATATCTCATTTGCCTTTTCCTCTCTCCTTACCCTCCTATTCCCTATTCTACTCACCCCTCTAAAAGGCTCTCTTTTATCTTCTCTCCCCATCCTAAATTTTAATGTACATGCCCTTCCAAAAGTCCTTCCCTTATTCTGTCCCCAGTCCTCATTTCTTGTTAAATTTCAAATACCTTTATACCCATTCGGATGTATATGCTGCTCTCTCCAAGAGAAAGTTTCCAAAATTACCAGTCCTCCACCCCCACCTGCTTCCTCTGTATCAGTTCTTTCTTTCACACCCCATTTTATAAGTGCTTCTCTTTATCTTTTCCTACACAAGTTTGTTTTTTAAAATCATCCCATCATGCACAACTTGGGCCCAACTTTTCTTTCAAACTACCCTGGTAATGATTACAGTCTTAAGAATACTGATGATATTTTCATATATAAGAGTAAACAATATGACCTAATTCAGTCCCTTATAATCACTCTTTTGTTTTACTTATATTTCTTCTGAATCTTTTATTTTGAATTTTCCATTGAGTTTTTTTTTTTTTATAAATAACTGAAAGTCTTTCAGTTCATTAATGCCCATTTTCCCCCATTCAGGATTATACTCAACTTTGCTGGAGAAGTTATTTTTGGTTGCAATCCTAGTTCTTTTGGTCTTTGAAATATGATGTTCCAAGACCCATGGTATTTTAATGCAGAAGCTACTAGGTTTTGAGAAATTCTGATTGTGTCTCTACATTTAAATTTTTTTCTTGTTACTTGCAATATTTTCTCCTTAACCTGAGAGTTTTTGAAACTTGACTATAACATTCCTGTAAGTTTTTCTCCTGGGCTCTCTTTTAGGTGGTGAATGGTAGATGTTTTCTATTTCTACTTTGTTCTCTTATTCTAGAACTTCAAGACAATTCCTCTTGATAATTTCTGGTGATATTGTATTGAGATTCTTTCATTGGTCATAATTTTCAGGTAATCCAACAATTCTTATATTGTCTTTCCTCAATCTGCTCTCCAGATGTGTTGTTTTTCTAATAATATATTACAGATTCTCTTCTATTTTGTCCTAATTTTATTATTTTTTGGTGTCTTATGACATATTATTCTTCTTTTCCAATTCTAGCTTTCAAAAAGTTATTTTCTTACTTAATATTTTGAAACTCTTTTGCCAAACGTTTAACTTTCTTTTCATAATTTTCTTGAATGGCTTGTAGTTTTTTCCCTAAAATTTCCTAGATCTCTCTTGATTTTTGAATTCTTTTTTTAAGTTCTTCTAAGCACTCTTTATGAGATTTTAACTATTTGACTTTACTCTTTGGGGGAGTAGTGGCTTTTTTTTTTCCCCCTTCACTATCTTCTTCTGATTATGAATCCAAATCTTCTTCTATACCATAATAGCTATCTGTAGTTGGGTTCTTTTTCATTTGATTACTCATTTTTATTTTTAATTTAATTTTGCTTTATTTTATTTTCAGCAGCTTATTATTCTAATTGGGTTGAGTTTTTAGTGCCCCCTGGCCTCAGATCCTCCAGAAAATTATTATTTCTTGAATTCTGTCAAGGAGCCCAAACTCAGGCACTCTTCCTTCTCCCTAAGCCACAATTAGGACCCCAACCATGCTCTTCTGAAAATGTGGTACCTCACTCATTGTCTTATGCTTTGTCCTCCTCGCACACAGCCATAGCCTGAGATCATGTCTGATCAGTACTCCTAGGCCTAACATTCAAAAATGGTGGTGGTCCTTTACTCTTCCTCAACTATTACACTGATGATAAATTATTTGAAGTTTCATGTGCAATTTTTAAAAATATTACACTATCTTATGGAATTTTTGCTTTATTCCATGAATTTAAAAACAAGGCTATAAGCCAAATTAAATTGGAGAGAGAGTTGGTGTACAACTTTTTGGTCAGAGATGATTATGCATTCAATGCAGCTTCTGAGCCTGAGTTACAACAAAGTATGGATCAATTGTCTGCTGCTTATGCTAATTTTGGCCTAAAAATTAACACCAAGAAAACAGAAGTTTTCCACCAGTCAGTACCATATCTTCCATACATGGAACCATTGAGTACAGAGAAACTTTGAATGTTGTAGATAAGTTCATTTACCTTAGCAGTATCCTTTCCAGCGTTGTAAATATAAATGATGAGGTTGATGCATTCATTGCTAGAGTTAGCTCAGTGTTTAGTAAGCTCCAAAGTAAAGTGTGGGAGAGAAGAGGTAGACTGCCTAAAAAACTAAAGGTCTACAGAGCTGTTATGCTGCCCTCATTGTTGTATGCCTGTGAAACCAGGACAGTATACCAGTGCCATGTCAGGAAACTGAATTGCTTCCATTTGAATTGTCTTAGGAAGATCCTGAAAAAGTAGGGTATTGGACACTGAGGAGGTCCTTTCTCAAGCTGAACTGCCAGGCATTCATACTCTACTACAGAGAGTGTAACTTTGATGGTTGAACATGTTCAAAAGCCAAATGTATGTTTGCCTAAATGACTATTGATTAGAGAACCCAAACAAGGCAAGTGCTCACATGGTGGTCAGAAAAAGTGATACAATGATACTCTCAATGTCTCCCTGAAGATCTTTGGAATGACTTGTGAGACATGGGAGACACTGGTCTGGAACCATCCAGCATGGTGTGCTCATATCAAAGAAAACACTGTGCTCTATGAGAAAAGCAGAATTGCAATAGCTCAAAAGAAGCATGAGTTGCACAAATTTATAGATATTTCCACTCCAAATGTTCATATAGACTATTTGTGAACAAACTGTGGTAGAGCATTTCAAGCTTATGTTAGTGTGATCAGCAACAAACACACTGTAACTTGACCCCACCATAGTGTCATAATTTTGGCCCTCTTTGAGAATGAAAAACAGCAACCCAAGAACAAAAACCAAGTAATGCTAACATCATTGATGGAGGGAAATGAGAAAAAGTTCCCTCTGTCCTCCCATCCTCCTCCTTTTCCACCATTGATTACTGGCCTGTAAAATAAATGAAAGTTGGAGAGTGGAGCCAAGATGATGGAGAAAAGGAAGGAAGTCACCTGAGTTCTCCCAGTTTCTTTTGAAACAACTTTAAATCATGCCTCAAAATAAATGCTGGAGTGACAGAACCCATAAAAGGATGAGGTGAAGCAATTTTTCCAGACCAAGATAACTTAGAAAGACTACAGGACAGATCCATCTTACTTGAGTAAAAGGGAAGTGCAGCCCAGTGCAGATGGTGTTTGGGCAAGGCAGCAGGAGGTCTTCAGCCCCAGCACAGATCAGCAATTGAGGCTCTGTGGTCTTGGCTCAGCAGGCCAGAGGCATAGTGGGCCAGTTGTGACTCCTCCATCTGTGACCCAGCAGGCTAGTGGTCAGCCATGGCCATCCTGGAGTCCCTTGGACAGCCAGCTAGACTAGGCCAGGAAATGCCAGAGAAACAGGTGAGCCACTAGCTCCAAAAGCTAAGGTGCAGAAAGCCCTTAACCCCCAGCAAAAGAAACTTGGGACAGTGCTCCTAAACACCAGGAGCAGAGCTCAACTTTAAAAATAATAAAATAGACGGGAAAATGAGCAAAAAATAAAAATTAAAAAGCCCTGACCATAGAAAGCTACAAACACAAACTCAGAAGAGGACAACACTGTCAAAACATCTACATGTGAAGCTTCAAAGAAAAACATGAATTGATCTCAGGTTTGAAAAGAAAAAAATGGGAAAAGGAATGAAAGTTATACAAGAGAATTAAAAAAAAAGAATCAGCAGTTTGGTAAAGGAAGAACAAAACAATGTAAAAAGAATACAGTTTCTTAAAAAGTAGAATTGGCCAAATTGAACAGGAGGCATGAAAACTAACTGGAGAAAAAATTCCTTAAAAGTCAGAATTGGACAAGTGTAAGCTAATCACTCTATGAAACATCAAGAATTGATCAAGCAAAATCAAAAGAATGAAAAAAAAATGGAAAAAGCCATTCACTGGGAAAATAGATCCAGGAAAGCTAATTTAGGAATTATTGGACTGTCTACAATCCACTATCAAAAAAAAAAAGAGCCAGCATAACATCTTTCAAGAAATTATCAAGGAACACTGTCCTGATATCCTAGAAAAAGAGGGTAAAAATCCACCAATCATTTCCTGAAAGAGATCCTAAAATGAGAACTCCCAGGAATATTACAGTCAAATTCTAGAACTTCCAGATCAAGGAGAAAATACTGCTAGCAGACAGAAAGCAACAATTCAAGTATCATGTAGCCAGAGTCACAATTGCACAGGATTTAGCAGCTTCTACATTAAAGGATCAGAGGACTTGGAATATCACAATCTGGAAGGCAAAGGAATTTGGATTACAGCTGAGAATCAACTACCCAGCAAAACTGAGCATAATCTTTCAGGGGGAAAGAATGGACATTCAGTGAAATAGGGGACTTTCAAATGTTCCTGATTAAAAGAAGAGAACTAAACAAAAAATTTGATTTTCATATATAAAAGAAGCTGGTTTATTTTATATATAGACCCAAAAGATGTTACTTATTCTTTCAGTCAAAGAGAAGGTCTTTCCTGCCTTGTGTCAGTTGTCTTCATCTAATGGCCAAGGCTCCTATCATCTTCTCAAATTGATTAAGGAACTTATCCACTGTTGTAAGGTTTTGGGAAGACTGCTTAACATTGTATTTATACTATGTGATTATGCAGGGGACCTTCTGTGACTATATCAACAGAGGTGAGTAGGGCATTTCCCACTTTACACAAAATACACACAAAGCATTTAATGCAATATACACACACATACAGGAGTTTGCATTACAAAAGCAATAGGGACAAACTGGAGCTTTTTGAGCAAGTAGATGAAGTTATCAGACATATTTTAGGAATATCAATTTCACATTGTTTGGAAGATGAGTTGGAAATGAGTGAGACTTGAAGGAGGGAGAATAATTAAAAGGCTTTGCAATAGTCTAGGTGGGAAATGATGAGGTCCTGAACTCTGATCATGATTGAGTAAATGGAGACAAGGGAACAGATACAAGAGATATTGTGGTGGGAGAATCAGCAAACTAAATGTAATTGATTGGAAACAGAGTTGAGAGTGATTATGAAGTAAAGGATTACTCCAGTGCTGTTAACTAGATGGACATGGGTGCTTGCAACAAAATATTCCTTGCAACAAGAAAAAGAATGGATTTAGGGAAACAGAGAAAAGGTAGGGTTTGGAGAGCTCTGTGAATAGCTAACTTTGGGTGAGTTGGAGCTGGCAGAAAGTTTCATGTCATTATCACAACACAAAGAAAGAAGCAATTATTCCCTCTATTGTCATATCTTAACATTAGCTACTCAGAATAGAGCAAGTTGGGAGACTTTCCGTGATGCCAGGCTAGAGTCACAAAGTGAGAAAGGCTTGCATGACCTTTTCTGGCCTATTTTTCATTAGTTAATTAGAGAAGAAAAAGAATGTCATATCTAATTGAGTATTTAGTGCTCAGGAATACATTAAACAAACTGACTTCTTCCATTCTCTCCAAGGCAAAAAAAAAAACTCAATCAAAACAATTTAAGAGTTTATTTCATTTTCTGAGCTATGACTCAGAGATTTAGCTTTGAACTCAGCTTTGGAGTTTTTGAGAAGAAAATAATGGAACTTCACATAGTAATGGTCACTTCTGAATACTCTTATAGCTATGTCACTTGCCTGTCATATCTCTAGCTCCTCTCTTTCTAGCTACATAGAGTCATGTATATAGACATGTCTACTTTCATAGGCATACATATATTATCACCAAGTTGGCAAAAGCAATTCTGAATTTGTAGAAGAAATTAATCAATGCTAGAAGGAGATCAGCACTTGGACATTTCAGATCCTTGATGTAAGTACTGTTAGTAGCTTTATACTCAGCTTAAGTAGGTATGTTATTTTGCATTGTAGAACTGGAATTAAAGAATAAAGTTACTAGAATCTGAAGTTAGAAGATACTCATGAATAGTCAGTAATGAGATTTTCCTCTCTGTCTCTTCTATATAGACAAATCAACAGGATAGTTAAATAAATATAGATAGAACCTTACTATTCCATTGACCCATCACCATGATAGATTTTTAAAAATAAGTCAAGTGCTATTGCTTCCCATTTTCCCTTTTCCATCTTGCCCCACCCCAGTCCCCACAGCTCCCAGAAGAACTCTGACCAATACCCATATGCATGTAATGTCTCTTCAGGCACTTCAGAATTAGACTGTAATTATCCCATAGGGAAACCCACTCCTGAGTTAACAATCCAAGTCTTCTCTACCCCTCCCCTCCCTTCACTCTGATTTCAAACTCAAAGCTCCAAGGAATATAACACATATGTCCTGCTCACAACTGCTTTTTTAAAATCATCTTAGCATTGTTCCTTTGGAATCAGATATTTTTATTTCTAAATACACTTTCTCCCACTTTGAAGAAAGATATTGGCCAAATACATCCTTATTCTTTTCTGCTTAGTATTACTTGAGATATATTTGAGGAAGGCATATGATCAATGGGTTGGAGCTTTTGGTGTAATGGTCCTAAGAATAGTGAAAGATATCTTGAACATCAGACCAATGATAGTTCTATTTCCATGCTGTACACGGGGAAATGACGCTATCAATGTAGCATTACATTGGTGCAACATCTGTTTTGAGGGTTTGTTTCTTTTAATTAATTGCTACACATTTAAATTTGTCCAGGATTATCTCGGTCTGATCTCCTCTAGTTTTTGTGCTACTTACAAGTGTTAGTAAATGTGGATAGTCACTTTCAGGGATGGAGTATGTAGCCATACAATAGACTAAGTAATTGAATCACCTGGATATTGATCACAGGTACTAGGAACTTTGTCATTACTTCCACCTGTGGTCATGTAAGACAGCTGATATAGATTTAACTTATGGAATAGGAGTTACATTTATGACAGATTCAGGTAACTCTTTTGGTGTAAAGATTCCTATTCCCTGTTCTGAAGATATTCATGAATAGAAGTTTGGAATGGAATTAGCCATGACTCTGCCATGGACTGTCAATGTGACTTTGCACAAATCACTTCTCTACTCTCACCCTCATTTTCTTAATGTTTTAATCTACAAATTGGATTAGAAGACCTCTAAGATGCTTTCCAGTTCTAACATTCTACATCTATACTAGTAGAGTCCAGAACAGATTTCCTGACAAGAAGTGGAAGACACAAGATGACAAATCATAGACAACCTAATTCTTATGGTAAGTTGATATTCAAATCCAAAGGGTGGGGAGCCAACTCTTAAGATATCATAAGTATGAAAGCATTATCCTATTTAATTATCATCATACGCTATCCAGAAGATCCACTGATCAATTTGGATGTGGTACATAGAACCAGACAGAGTCAAGTGAGCAGAATGGTTGTTTTGAACATGTGATCCAGTTACTTCAAAGTCTATATCAGTGATAGTTTTTTTTTGTCATGAATCCCCTGACTGTCTAGTAAAGACTGGATCCCATTTCAGAATAATATTTCAAAACACATAAAAGAAAAAGCATAGAACTACAAAGGAAACTAATTATATTAAAACAATTATCTATTATCTATTTATCTATAAAAAATTAGTTCATAGATACTAGGTTAAGAAGCTCTGTTCTATAACCTTCATCTCCTCTGTTTCCATGCTACAAAACAAGATAGATTCTAATTTTTCACATGGACATTACATTTACAATTTACAAAGCATTGCCACATCTATTTGATCTTCATTTGATCTTCAAAATGATCCATTGAGGCAGATTCAGTGCATATACTAGTATTCTCATTTTACAAATGACAAAACTGAAGCTTTCGGAGTTTAAACCAGTATTGTCAGTAGTCACATGGTACTTGGACCCAAGTGTTTTGAATCCAAGTTCAATATTCTTTTCATTACAGTTTGAAGTTAATCACTGTGAGGTAGTTTGGCTATGAATTCTGACTGACTCCACAAAATCCTCTACCTATGTATCTTTCAAAAATAAAGGAGAATAACCTCATTGCTTTCCCATATAAGAGCTCTAGTAGATTTCTATAGATACTTCTGAAGTAGGTATAGAAGCATCAGTTGCAAACCTCGGCTCCCCAGACTATTATAGGCATACTCCCTTCCACAGAGGATTAAAGAATTCTTGGTCATAGAATTTAAAACTTGAAGTTTATAGGTCATCTAATTCATTCCCCTCATTTCCAGTTGAAGTCAAGTGACTTGCTCAAAGTCATATACAAATAGTAAGTAATAGAGCTAGTAGACTAAGACAGATCATTAGCAACTTAATCAATCAACTTCAATTTTAAAAAAGATGTATACAGAAGATGGAATCTGGTAGCATCATTATGACTTAAGTTCTCGACTAAATACCTATTTGCATGCATCTTTGTGGCACAGAAGTTATCCTTGGTTGTCAAAGGCTATGCCATCAGAATTCTGGCTGATCCTACCCAACTTGAAGTTTCTCATAGAATCCTGATTACAGATCATTTGTTGTTGTTACCCTCCTTTCCTTGACATTCTCGTCTCTTTAGGTTTTTGTGATGCTACCTTCAACTGGTATTCATCCAGGTCACATCTGCTAACTGTGGCAGTCTTTCAGTCTTCTGTCCTCGGTCTCCTTCTTTTCTCCCACTATATTATTTAATTTGCTGATCTCATTAGCTCCTAATGGATCCATTTATCTATGTTGATGATTCTCAAATCTATTTTTCCAATTCTAACCTCTCTGTTCACCTCTAATGTCATATCTCCAACTGCTTATTATTCATCTCAAACTGGATGTCTCATAGACAATTAAAAGCTCAATATGTCCAAACTGAATTACATTTCCAATACACTTACTCTTCTTCTTAATTCCCTTATTACTGTCAAAGGTACCACCAACCTGTCAGTCACGCTCCTTATGTCCATTCCGTGGCCAAAATATCTTGATCCAATTTTTTAACATCTCTCAAATATTCCTCCTTTGTCTTCTCTGACACTTGTACCACACTAGTACAGGCCATCATTGCCTCACAGCTAGACCATTGCAATAGCCTTCTAGTTGGTTTTCCTCCTTCAAGTCTATCCTCATTCCAGTTTATCCTCCATTTAACCACCCAAGTGGTTTTCAAAATTATTTTATCCATCAATCACAAAAGAGTCACCATATTTAGCATAGTTCAACTTTAACATTGTTGTCCCTATCTTTTTACATGAGAAAGTAGAAATATCACTAAAGAAAACAAAGATGGGAAGAGTGCCAGGACTAGATCAAGTACAGACTGTCCCAAAGTCTTAGTATAAATTAAAGCTTTAATAACTTCAGAAACATAAATGTTATAAGCCTATAAAGATCACTAAGGGAATAATTTATATTTAATTTATACTTAGCATTGTGGATTTTAAATAAAACATTTTAAATTTAATTTTCTGGATGACATTTTTTTAGACTGGTACATTGGTAGAGAACTATTGCTTAGTTACCTGCTCTATGTTCATTAGACTTTTTTCTTGTGGGGTCAGGTCAAGACTGTCATGTATGTTTCAAAATCTCATTCTTTACATAATCTTAGGGCTTGGATTACAAATGCAATACTTTCAGTCACTAAACACTGAATAGAAGCAGATAAAAGTTAACACAAAGTTTAAAAATAAACTAGATTTTTGAAAAAATCAACTAGAGTTATGCATAGCACAAGACTTGTGCTGAATTTTATTAATAAATATATATCATTTTAAGTAACTTTTCAAAATTTTTTTTAAGTTGATAGCATTAGTATTTCTGAAATAATTAAAACTTAAAGCTTCAGTAAAACTTCTGGGACACCCTGTATACACAGAAACAGTTCACTCTGAAGATAACACATTTTTAAGGGCATTGATTAGTTTTTAAGGTATCTGAAAGAGAAGCAAATATTCAAAGACTTGGAAAAATATTGAACTTTATTGTCACTAAAACATGATTAAGAGAATATTGTTAACTACTGATTTGTAAGTCCATTTTCCCATCACTCCAAAATTTTCAAAAATATGTGCTTTTGAGCATAGTCATTTCTTACCCTATCTCAATAGAGAGTATAAGGCAAAGAAAGATACCTGTTACGGGGAAACGGTTTTAAAGTCAAGAAAGTGAGGAACAGAGATGAGAGGAGAATGAAGGTAGGTTGCCCTTGATTATTCCAAAAAATAGAGACTTCAGGAGGATCTTAACAAAGGAAGGAGAGCAGATCTTGTGGAGGAATATTCCAAGGTGAACAGACTGCCGGGCTGATAGACTGTTCTAGTGCAAGGAAGCCCTGGTGCTAAAGGAAGTTCCAGGATGAACCAACAGTAAAGAAGACATGCTTTTGAAGTCCAGACAATCAGGGACAAGGCAAGAAAGAGAATGAATAGACTCCTAAATGGGATTCATAATCATTTAATATAATGTGGTCTAATGATTCTCTAGGAAAAAATAAATTAGATGAAAAAGATTTATTGTCCACATGAAGATACACAGTTAGATGGGTAGCTCATAGAGGTGATCCATCTGTTTATATCTTGGATAGAAGCAGCAGATGGAGCCAGAATTGACATAGGAGGAGAGTAGGATGGATTGCCTTTAGGACACTGTGAAGTTTTTTTAATGACTCCAACTTCTAGCTGAAAGAAAGTCCCATATTTCAAATTCATCCATTCAAGATGAATTTATAAAACACCTGTTATGCCTTCTATCTCATCTAATTGTTCACTCCAGACATTTTTTCCATCTACCTTACTACTACCTCGAGATTACCAGGTCTCCTTGTGAAAGTTAATTTATTCAGATTTAGACTCTTGCCTTGGATCCAAACTGTCTGGATTGATGAAAGAGTGTGTTCAACTTCACAGTCTCAGGACAGAATAACCAGGCCTTTTTTCACATCCTATCCATCAATCCACGTTGACCATGCTCTTGTCTTCCATTGTGCTACTGAACACACACCCTCATCCTTCCCCCACACTTTTTACTTCTTCTGGGAACTGTAGTCAAATTAAAACTACTGTCACACCCCTTCTAAGCTTATTTCCTCCAACTTGCACTTACACTAGTAAGTTGTAGATTAGGCCTCTAACATGGTTACTACCTCAGATACTAGGTACTGTATGAGTCTGCTCTATCAAAATTACATCTCATAAGCCCTTTTTGGCGTGCTTACTGTTAACAATAAGCCAACAAACATAATTAGTTCAATAAAAATGTATTTACTAAAGATGGGAAAGTGAGTTACTACAAAATGTTCTCTTCACCTTCCCCCGCAACAAACAAACCTTGTCATAATACACATAGCATTAGGGAGAAAAATGAGCTTAAATGTAAAGTATACTGATGGCTAGGTACATATGTGGGCAAGATAACTCATACCTGTAGCACCATAGGACCTTTATGCCTTTTCTTTTCTCATGATGTTCTCATATTCTCCCTCCTCTTCCTTCTCCAGTGTCTTTTCTGGGTGGGTCATTCACTTGGATTCTAAATCTAGCTCTAAATGTAGCATGATTCCTGATTGTCAGGGCTAATTTTCTCTTGAAATTATGGTTGACTCTTCTCTGCTGCAGGGACCCCTCTTTGAACTGTCTCCATTTATTATTTTTTTTCTTAACTCTTTGTTTGGTATAGTGTTTCACATGGGAGAGTAGCTCTGCCATAAGTCATCATGGTTATGAGAGAGAAAGGGGGAAGAAATCCCTGCTATTCCTTCCTTGCAATTTCAAAATGAAAGTCCACAAGCAATCCCCTCTCAAAAACAAGATTCTTCTTCCACAACCATCTCTCCTTTCTGCACCAGGGATTGCACTCCACAAAGTTCTCCTACTTCCCAGAGCTGTCAGGGTACTTTACTAAAGGCCACCTGGGACTTGACCAGTCTTTGATCATTCAGTGGGAACTTTCCTTTGATTTCTTGATGTCTTCACACCTCGAGAGAGGCAGCAAAGAGAAAAACACATCTTTGCATTTCATGTAATACCTTTCTTTCCCTGTTATCTGCCTCTTCTGTGATTTCATTAATTGGGCTTGGGGAGGGAAATGATTGTTCATCTTACCACTGCTCTCATAGACACATACACTCAAATTGTTTTTGGATAAGATATGTCAATGAATTTTAATGGCTCTGCTCCCCATATCTCAAAGATCTACTTACCAGGCTAAACCATCTTCCCTTATCTACCACTCCCTTATATGGGTTACCTCTTCCTATTAGACTACAGAGAGGTAACATATATGCTCCTTGAAGGCAGGGACTATCTTTTGTACTTGTATTCTCTGGCATTTATTATGTTATATTATGATGTTTGGCCCATGATGAGTACATAATAAATATTTATTAAACTCTCATTAGTGTGTGCCAGCCACTATGTTCTGTGCTAGAGAGTTAAAAAAAATGATTAAAATAAGACAATTCAGTTCCTCAAGGAGCTTACATTCTATTGAGAGATGCAATATGTACCCAAAAGAAATTATGAAATATAAAGTAAATTCAAAGTAATATGGTGGGGCAGGGCACTATCAACTGGAGGGAGCAGAATAAACTTCATTTCTGATATGGTACTTAAGCCTATTCTTGAAGGAACTTAGGGTCTCTCTAAAGCAGAGGTAAGCAGGTAAGGAGTAGATCTGAGTGATGGGATGACTGGAGAGTCTGTGAAAAGGCATTAAATAGGAGATGGAATGTCATGTATGGGAATTCCATAGGTATTTTGATCTCTGAAGAATTGAAGCTTAAGATTATCTCAAAAGCCATGAGAGGAGTGTGTGTGAGTGGATTTTAAAGCATTATCAAAAAAAAGTTGATCATCAAAAATTTTATAAAGGATGTCATCAGAGACACCTGATCCCTATGATCAGAAATGGTGAGCCTATCACATGATTTCCTCATCTTTGGGGGCTCTGTGCACCCAGATATGAAGCAATAGTTTTGATCATGTTTTCCTGTTCTCTTCTAGTGTGCCCTTACATTTAAGAATAATGGAAAAAGTCAACATAAGCATCCCAGAAGGCTTTCTATTATTGGGCTTCTCGGACCGACCATTACTAGAGATAATTCTTTTCATATTTGTCTTAATTTTCTATGGGTTGACCCTTTTGGGAAATGGTGCCATCATCCTGGTATCTCGCTTAGATGCCAGGCTTCACACTCCCATGTACTTCTTTCTCACCAACCTCTCTTTCTTAGACCTCAGCTTCACTACTAGTATTGTCCCTCAACTTCTAGTCAACCTCTGGGGACCAGAGAAGACAATTAGCTACTCAGGTTGTGTGGTCCAGTTTTATATTTCCCATTGGTTAGGGGCCACTGAGTGTGTTCTTCTAGCAGTCATGTCCTATGACCGCTATGTTGCTATCTGCCAGCCCCTCCATTACACTATCATCATGGATTCATGGGTTTGCTGGGGTCTAGCCTCAACTGCATGGCTTGGTGGCCTTTCTACCTCTCTGCTAGGCTCAACACTCACAGTACAACTGCCTCTGTGTGGTCATAACCGTATTGATCACTTCTTCTGTGAGATGCCTCTTATCATGCAACTTGCCTGTGTAGATACCAGTCTCAATGAAGTGGAGATGTATGTAGCCAGCTTCATCTTTGTGGTATTGCCCCTGGGACTCATTCTGGTTTCTTATAGTCAGATTTCTCGGGCTGTGCTGAGGATCAAATCCACAGAGGGGAGATACAAGGCATTTAACACCTGTTCCTCCCACTTGGTGGTAGTGTTCCTGTTTTATGGGAGCATCATCTTCATGTATCTTCAACCAGCTAAGAGTAGTTCACATGAACAGGGTAAGTTTGTTGCTCTCTTTTACACTGTGGTGACACCTATGCTGAACCCTCTCATCTATACTCTGAGGAACAAAGATGTGAAAGGAGCTCTTAAACATTTATTTGGAGAATCTGACTGTGGTCTAGGAAAGAAACAGAGGGCCATTTAGTGAAGTTTGGAAGAATTACAAAGTGACTCAACAGTTTTGATAAAGTGATGCTAAAACTGATTTTAAAAAAGTATGTTAAATCATTTAAAAAAGTAACTTGTCAAGTCAAGATAAAAGGTATTTCATCCCAGGTTCAGCACCTTTTCATGAATTTGTAAAAATTACTTAATCTCTTCTGAGTCTCTGCTCCTTCATCCCTAGAAAAGGGGTGATTGTCTAGAGGAGAGAAAGGGAGAAAGAAAAGGAGAGAGAGAGAGAAAGAGAGAGAGACAGACAGATAGAGACAGACAGATAGACAGATAGAGACAGACAGATAGACAGAAAGAGAGACAGAGACAGAGAGAGAAATACAGAGAGAGAGAGAGAGAGGAGAGAGAAAAGGATGTAGAGGTGGAAGAAATAAGTTGTAGTCTTAGCTCTCCCAGTAACAAGATATCTGATCTTTGGTAAGTGAATTTACCTTTTGAGGCTTTAGTTTCCTCGCCAGTGTGATAATATGGCAAAGTAGAAAGAGTGTCTGACTTGGAGTAAGGGAACTTGGACTTCAACTTTACCTTAGATTTTTATTAGCCATTTACATTATTTCACTTCTCATCAGCTAAATAGAAAATGGTTCAAATAAACTTCCAGTTTGAAGACTGAATAAAGCAAAACTATATGCTTCTGATTGAGGACTATATATACACATGTTACAATTAAGTGATGCATGTTAATATAACACATGTGTATGATATATGACATATAACATTCATTATGTAATAGTAACATATATTTAAAATAGCAACATATATAGTATTTGTATGTATATGTATGTATACATATGTATATATGTATATATATGTATATATGTGTATATATACACACATTCACACACACACACACACACACACACACATATATATATGTACATCACTGGCTGTTCCCATTGTCTGGAATGTTAGGAAAGCTTTTGGTCTTCTGCTTGCCCTCCTAGCTTCTTGCGTATATTTTTATAGGCATATTGCTATTAAGTGATATATGTTATTCATACCCATATATAACATGTATCACAAAATACATACTAAAGTAACACTGTTCACATGTAATGTAAATATCACCTAATAATAACATACATACAGCATATATATTAAGAGATTTGCTCTATGTGACACATTGTGATATATAACACACATGTTGCATGTGACATATAACACATGCATGTGCATATAATATAAATGATATATGGTATATATGCATATATAATAAACATGTTCCTTAATAATAACTTTAGCACATTTTAGAATTGATATATTAGTTCTTTGTTATATGAAGAGGGAAGGAAGCAAAGGCTTTACCATATTCAGAAAAATATGAAAGGTAAATTTTGGTCAATATTTTATTTAGTGTAAAAGAAACCTAGAAACAGAAGCGAGTACAACAGAATGCTTTGAGATGGATTCAATACAAAGAGTGAAGGCAATTCATTTGGGAGGATGTATTTACAGTTAATACTTGTTTCACAAGTCAAAAATTGAGGATAGTTAAAGACAACATTGAATTGAACATCTAGTTCTTCAAAAGTTCTAAAATACTTATTAATCATAAAACTTCAAATGTTTTAATGCAAATGTTATAACTTTTATAAATAAGGTTAAGAAAACTCCATATAAATTTGCAATTCAGATCATTTGACTGGAGATAGGATTCAGAACGTAAACCTTCACTCCTCACTCTACCACCACAACCCCATCAGAGCTAAGCATGGAAACAGCATCAAGTAGTGAAAAGAACATTAGGTTTAAAATCAGAGATCCTGGTTTTGATTCTTAGCTTTGACACTTGACAACTTTGTCACCTTGAACAAGTCGCTTAACTATTTTGTAAAACGAAACGTTTAGATTTGGTCACCTCTAGGTCCATTCTGTCTCTGAATCTAAGATCTTTTGATATTCTTTTAAAAGTTAAATCTGCAAACTAAAAGTTATGAAGCTACTACCAATAGTAACTAATATGTCAACTTAGCTAACACACAACAGAGCCACAAAATATTTGGGAATCAATACAGTTTTATGAGTGAGGATAATGAATGCTGTACATGACAGTTTAGCACTGAATGCAAGTGAATCAGGGATAAGGCTTGGCAGATAGCAAATGACAGTGAGACTAGACAATTAAGGATCAAAGACAATATATAGTTTAATTGGTTAAGTAGAGACTCCAAATTGTGAAGGGAGAAAAATAAGAAAAAACAGAGAAGAGTATGGTCAGTTTGGTCAATTTCTTTAGTCATGTCCAACACTTCATGACCCTATTTGGAGCTTGTGTTTTTTTTTGTTGTCAGCAAAGATACTAGAGTGGTTTATTTTTTCCTTCTCCAGCTTATAACAGGTAAGGAACTGAGGCAAACAGGGTTATGTGACTTGAATAGAGTCAGAAGGTGACTGAGGCCAGATTTGAACTCACTAAGATGAGTCTTCCTGACTCCATACCCAACACTCTATCCACTGTGCTATCTATCTGCCCTAAAGAACATAGTAGATTGCAAAAACAAGGATGTAGACCCAAATGATAAATAGACTGAATAAATCTAAAAAAAAAAAAGATAGTTTATTTAGTGATGGTATCAGAGGGAGAGTCTAGGAATGACAATGCAGAACCAAGAAGATGTCAGTTCTTCCTCCTGGCTCAATTTGTAAGGAAATACAAGAGAATCAGCAATCAACATTGTAGAGAATGATCAGGGATTCCATGACTTCTGAGAGATCTGGGATCCTGTGAGTACAGGAAAATATCTGTCCTACCTAAGTGATTATTATTCATGTTTTCCATAGAGGGTACACTCAAAATGCTAGGGTCCTTCTTTGCTTTCTCTTTACATCAAAAAACAAACAAACAAACAAACAAACAAACGGAAGGACTACAGAGCTGGTGTGCTGACCTTATTGTCATATACCTGTGAAACCTGGACAGTCTATCAGCACCATTCCAGAAAACTGAATCACTTCCATTTGAATTGTCTTAGGAAGATTCTGAAGATCACCTGAAAGGATAAGGTGCCAGACACTGAGGTCCTTACTCGAACTAAAATGCCAAGCATTTACACTCTGCTTCAGAGAGCACAACTCTGATGTGCTCACCATGTTGTTTGAATGCAAAATGTATGCTTGCCAAAAAGACTGTTTTATGGAGAACTCACACAGGGCAAGTGCTAATATGGTGGTCAGGTGAAGTGATACTGGGACACTCAGGGTCTCATTTGAGAATGCCAGAATTGATTTTGTGATATGGGAGATACTGGCAGGGGACTGCTCAGCATGGCATGTCCACATCAGAGAAGGTGCTATGCTCTATGAGCAAAGCAGAATTGAAACAGCTCAAAGGAAACACAGGATGCATAAATTTAGAGTATCCACCCCAAATATTCACATAGACTATTTGTACCCAACCTGTGGTAGAGCATTCCGAGCTCGTATTGGTCTGATCAGACACAGTTAGATACGGTGAAATCTGACTATAGCACACTGATGTCATTTTGATTCTCTCTGAGGACGAAGTACAACAACCACATCAGAAAGACACAAATAAAACATACGAGGTATCTGTTAGTTATCCCTCACTCCCACCATGTGACTAGCTCATCATTTTCATTCGCATATTCCCTCCTGTTTTCTGCAAAATTCCACTTTCCTATGCTGCTTATGTATTTCTATTCTGTATAAAGTTACTGAAGTTGATGTTCTAGGCTCTCTTACTTTTCATACAGATGAGCCTTCACTCTCTGCATAAATAAAATCTGCTGATAACTGTCTGTCTGTGATGATTTGGTAATTGGCAGCAGTACCAAATCAGTGGACTCTTGGATAATTTTTATATTATTCATAATGGGCTACATATCAGGATGGTCCTCTATTTCAGATCTTTAAAGGTTATAGTGTTCCAGTGGTCAACAACATGCCACCTCCTGATAGGTCATGAATTCAGAATGCAGATTGAGCATATTTTTTGTGAATTTGGACAATTTGGACATTCGTTTTGCTTTAATATACATACATATTTGTAACAAGGATTTCATTTTTCTTGCTTTCTTAATGGAGGAAGGCAAGAGATCAAGAAGAGGGGAAAGAGAATGTGGAACTACAACTAAAATAAAACTGAATTAAGAAAATAAAAAATAAAAGCTGTAGTGTTTTGTGGCTCACAAGTATACAATAGCACAGGCAAAGTATTGGTATTTCAAAGACGTTGCTGATTGAGGGAGAAGTTTGGTGTCATTAAAAGGACTTTGAAAATTTCTCAGTTTGCCTTCATCCTTTTATTCATTTTAATTCCTGATGGCTGAGATTTTTAGGTTGTTCATTAAGCTACAACCATTGTCTGGTCAATAGGCCTCAGTTAGAAGTCTCAGAAGTGTTCTAAGGCTTGATATAATCAAGTAAATACTACCTGGGAAGAGTAATATTTGGAAGACTTCACCAAAGGGAGAACTTTTCACTGGATTCTGAACTGGATCTGATAAATGAATGGTGAATATTCTTAGCAAGCATATGACTCCTTGCTTTGTGTTTCACTTGAGTGTAATGACTTTCAAGGCATCTTGAAAACTTCAATATGCATGGGCAAAACCTTATTTTCTCTACTAGAGACAAGTGTTTTTTTTTTGAATTCTCAACGAATAATAAACATGGGATGGGGTGGGGGGGATGTCTTGTATTTTGACATCTTATTGTGAATTATGTTATAGTAAATCAGTGATCTACTATGGAATATTATTTGTGAAAATCTGTCTGCTCCACCTTTAACATCGAGAATGCTTTTTATAAACTTGTGTAAATTACTCTTAGTTAATGCTACATAACTGAAGAATTTGACATATTTTGATCATACTCTCTCAGATACATTGAAAACCATTCCTTTCACTCCCTCAATATTGTGTCCCCTCCAGATTGGACTTTCATCTTGCATAGTTGGTTCAGTTGTTTTCTCCATCTTTGATTTTTTTTGTTACATTTCCATTTCCATGCGATTAGCACATCTGGTACTGTGTTTTAAAATGAAAATGTGGCAGAGTCGAGATTTCAGAATAGCACATGATTTAATAGTTGTCAATATAAAAAAGCAGAGAGCTTAAAATACAAGATTTCTGAAGGGAAACAATACAGCTTACAGCTAAAAATAACATACCCAGCAAATTTAATATAATCTTGTAAAGGATAAAATGGATTTTTAATGAAATAGATGACCCATAATCATTTCTTATATGAAGAGGATAATAGGATTAGACATCAGAATCCAAACTCATCTTCTCAGCATGTAAAACTTCAGCTCATTGTTTAAGAAAACAACAAAAATCATCTGATGAAAATATTAAGCATCAGTGTCTGAATACTCACAATATTTTTATTCTCCCCAATCACTTCTAGATACTGACGTCAAATGATTGGTTTGACTGAATTTGTGATTGATGCTCTTGTACTTCTTATTTTCTATCTGTAACCTTGGGAGCCAGTGTGCTGGTAGCTTCCATTCCTGACATGAGCAAATTTTTTTTTTTTTTTGTCTCCAATTCTAGGAATGCTTCTTTTGAGGGCTGTGAATTATAGCTGAAGTAGCAGATTGACTCCCCCTACCATTGCTAGGAATATTCACCTTATACCTCTAGCCTATATGACTGTCCCTGGGGGCAGCTAGGTTGTGTAGTAGATAAAGCACCAGTACAGGAGTCAGGAAGACCTGAGTTCAAATCTCACCTCAGACACTTGACATTCACTAGCTGTGTGACCTTGGGCAGGTCACTTAACCCCAATTCCCCCATCCTGGGTCATCTCCAGTCATCCTGATGAATATCTGGTCACTGGATTCAGATGGCTCTGGAGGAGAAGGGAGGCTGGTGACCTGCACAGCCCTCCCTCACTCAAAACAAAGTCAAGTGTAAGTCATGTCATCATTTCTCTGATGGCATGGTCTTCTTTGGCAATGAAGGATGAACACACATATGACTGTCCTTACTCATGAGGCTATGATGTTCAGATGGTACTGAGCAGAAGTTTGAAAAGAATGAAAGCATGAAAAGCATGAAAGCAGCTAAAGCATGAAAAAATTCAGGCTCTTCCCTATAACCTAAACACATTCCATTACAATCAAGTTTTTCTTGTTTTAGTCCCAGAGCAATTCATTACCCTTTTCCTAGGAGACATCTGCTATATTTTCTATACACTACTAGAAGTTATTATCATCTACTTAGCTTTATCAGTGCTGCTTCCTGGGGACATTTCTTCCCATCAATCCTCCCTTCCCTTCAAAAATCTTCATAGGCAACCAAATCAGAACATCAGTATCCTGGTTACGTTGTTGGCTTAGAGCTATCTTGGATTCCATTTTTTAGTCTATAGTGATGATTTCAGAGCTTTCTGTGGGAACTCTGAAGAAGGAGAGGATGTATTGGGAAACCCTTTATAGAAGAAGAGGAATCTTATAAGAAATTCTGAAATTGAAGACTCCAGTAGGAGTCAAATGGGAGAGGAGGATACTTTACCCTCCCTGGAAGCAGTCTATGAAATAACACAGTAATGAGAACAGGTTAAGGTGATATAGAAAAGGACTCAACATTCACCAACTGAAACATGATGTAACAGAAAAGTCAAGGACTAGGAGTCAGAACATTTGAATTCAAAGTTCAGTTGACATCACTTAGCTGTGAAACCTAACCTTTCTAAGGCACAATTTATGCCTCACCTAAAAAAATAAATATTCAACTCAACAGACATTTATAAAGCACCTACTCTCTGCAAGGCACTAGGGATACAAAGACAAACACAAAATAGTCTCTGCCCTCAAAGACCACACTTATTTTCTGTGGGGTTGAAGGGAGTGAGCAGGGAAGATCATGCAACAGCACAATATGTACTAAAGGGAATTCCTCAGTACAGAGGTCTTAAGATGTTGCCTGGAGAAGAATCCCTCCTTCCTTGGTTCATTTGAATGGTGGTCAGTAAATCTAGAAGTAAGGCTATAAGCAAAGAAGGCAAATTAGCAATAGGTGATGGGCAGTTGCCAGTGGATACACAATCAATTAATGGATCAACCAACCAACAAGCATTTATAAAGCACCCACTATTTTCCTAGCCAGGCACTGGGAATACAAACTCCAGCAAAGGGAGTGCATTTATAGGTGTGCGTGTGTGTGTGTGTGTGTGTGTGTGTGTGTGTGTGTGTAGGCAGTTGAGAGATTGCACATATTCGTATCAGTGACCTCTATTAAAAAAAGTGTTCTAAAATTGTTATTAATCAATGTCCAGGCAACTGTGTGTGTAGCAGTTTTGTTTGTAATAATGTTCCAGTTCTAGCACAATTTATTTGTTAAATTCTTAAGGAAAGTGTGGGGTCTGTATCTTTAGTAGGGAGATTTGTCTTCTGTTAATTAATGAAGAACAACCTTTATGTTGCCATTTAATCATATGTTTCTAAGAATTTGGTAGGTACTAGATTTTTTTTTTTTGCAACCTGCAGTGAAATGAGGAACAATTTCTACCATTTCCTTGTATAATCTACATCAGTCAAGAACTCCAGGTTTCTAATAGGTAGATTTTTATAATTTCTGGTGATAATTACTTGGCCCTGAATCACAACTGTAAAGCCCTCTCTTTCTGTAAGATATTTGCATGACAGCCATTCGTTTCACATTTTTTGGTTGACATATTTTCGACTGAGTTCATATGAATATCACTTTTAGCGAACTAATTGATTCCACTCTTGGATACTAGCTTTCATAGGCTAATGAAATCAACTGATTCCCATGTTGTTAGTATTTTACCCCCAATATTTTGTATATACCCACATATAGGTGTATATATATATATATATGTATATACATATATATATAAATATAATGTGTTTATGTATACACACACACACACACACATATGTCCACATCTATAAATGCACTCCCTTTACTGGAGTTTTAACTTTTTGAGGTCAACGACTTTGTATCCTCAGTGCCTGGCTAGGAAAATAGTGGGTGCTTAGTAAATACTTGTTGGTTGGTTGATCAATTAATTGGTTGATAGACTTCTAGAAGTCACACATTTTAAGTTACATTCAGAAAATATGACAGCATATACCTATTATTATGCTTCACTATTGCCTTATGATGTGATGTCTTCGTTCCAAAAGTATTTCTGTAAATTTTAACCTGTTTATCATGTATTCAGAGCAACTATCAGTCTTCTTTCTCTTTTTTTTTACAGAAAAGTTCAAATTCTTGTAGATGCCTATATAAATATTATGTTTCATTCATATTAAATGTATTTTTAGTAAGGCTACTTATTCATGTTGCTATTTCAAAAGTATTTTATGATTGGTATTGCATAGGTGTTAATTGCTACAATATGTTATTCCTACTGAACTTTGGTTTTAGACTGTCAGTTGGTCTCCTGATGTATACAGCTTTCTCCCTCTATCTACTGGTTCCTTCCATGTTGCCTACCAACTTGCCTAAGTTCCCTAATATTTATAAAAATTTTATTAGGATATATTTCTCTTTTCTTTATCAACCAAACTCTGAAAAAAACTTTTCTATAGCTGCTGAATCAATTTCATCACCTATATCATGGTTCCAAACTGTGGTTGTATCCTAAAGCTCTGCCCTAGGACCTCTTTTCTTCTCTTTATATACTCTTTTACTTGCTTGACTTCATCAGACCCCATGGGTTTATCATCTCTATGTAAATGGCTCTTACTCTTATATTTCTAGATCCCACCTCTTTCCTGTGCTACAATCCCACATTACCATTTTTAAACTGAATATTCCATCAACTTCTCAAACTCATTGTGTTCAAATTAGAATTCATCACCTTCCCTTGCCAAAAAAATTCATCTCTTTTCAAAACTTTCACATTTTTTCCAGTCATCCATGTTCATAATCTCAGTATCATTCTCAACTCCTTATTCTCCCTCACCCTACATAGACAATCAGTTACAAAATTTTGTTGTTTCTACCTCCATATCATCACTCAGTCTCTTTACTTTCCTCTACTCACATAACCACCACTATAGGTCAGCCTCTTATCACTTCTTTCTCTGACTATTGGTAAAGCTTGCACACAGATCTCTTTCTCCAATCCATCCTCCATGCAGTTGCCAGAGTAATTTAGCACAGGTCTGGCCATGTCACTTCTCTATTCCATAAGGTCCAGAAATTCCTCATAAAGGATTTTAACCAATAATTATGTCTATTATTGCACCTATTCTACCTTCAATTTTGCATGTAGTTAGAGTTTTAGTTACTGCCCTTGATCTAATCATTTTGTCATTCATCAAATACACAATGAAAACTTTTGATTTTCTCTCTGATCTAACTTGGTTTTTTGTTTGTTTTATTTTGTTTGTTTCTTGTAATCATATGAAACAACCAAACATTTTTCACATACCTCTTCTTTGGGGGTCCTCTCTCTCTTTTGATTTCTTTGCTTCTTCAATTTCTATAGCGTAATTTTATGGATATTAGTTTTTAATTTTATATGCATTACCTTGACTCCTTATGACTTCTTAAGGACAGTTAAATGGTACAGTGGATGGAACACCAGGCCTGAAGTCAGGAAGACCTGAGTTCAAATCTGATCTCAAATACTTACTAGCTGTGTGATCCTGGATAAGTGACTTTTCATGATAAATACTATTATAGAAACAACAAACATGAACTTGGGCAGACTTCACAAGATAGTGGAGGACACAAGGGCCTGGTGTACCATGGTTCATGGGGTCACAAAGAGTTGGACACGGCTGAATGACTGAACAAAAAAAAATTCCCCTAACTTTTTTGCTTTGATTTTTAATTGTTAAGTATATCTAGAAATTCTGATATACTTTTAGTTCTCAGAGTCCATTCTACATGTTTAATTTTTGTTGCCTTTAATCAGGTGATATGTTACTGAAGTTTTCTATTGATTGCTAGCTAGATGTTGGAATCTTCCATTGTCTTTCCATCAGTTTTAATTAGCTTTCTGTAGATATTTCTGCCATGGGGATATATGATATCCATCCCTAGGAATATTCCTTACTGATTTTTTGCTTCCTCCTATGGTTCTTACTGTGTAATGCTTATGTACCTGTACACAGGTTCTGAAATAAGTTTACATTTTTTTTTTGTCAAAAATTGTAGGAAAGTTTATTCATTCATGATGATTATGGAAAATGCAGGTTTTAAAAAATTTCTCTGTTTTGGCATTATTTTTCTACTAGTTGGATTCATGGCATTAAATTAAAAGAGAACTTATACAATTATAATCTCAATATAAAGTTGTATAATTTTCAAGTAATTGAAAATTAAATAATTTTCAAAATTATTTAATATCAGTAATATTTTTATTATCAAATATTGTTTTCCACATATTGTTATTGTTTTTCTTATTTTCTCATTTTTATCTTTTTTGATAGGGTTCTAATCAAAATAGTCTGAGGACAAATTGTTCTTCTGCTATTATGCTTGCATATTTAAAGTTCTATAGGATACTCAAAGCCAACAGCTGGTTTTCAGAACTTGGGAAACCCCTTACTCATTTCTGTACTAGAAGTGTCAAAAATGTAGCTAAGAGACACAGTTAAATATACTTGGGAAATATTTAACAAAATAAATAAAATAGAACATGGAAAAAGTTAATGTGTGATTTTCTAAGTCAGGATCCATCTGTTTCTATTTGAGTTTGATGCCACTTCTGCAATCTGTTGTGCTGGAGGAAAAAATAACTGCTTTTATGATTTCAGAAAATTGAGATATAAGCTAACCTTCTTTGCACTCAATGAAAGCATCTTTGACACAACTCTAGTAACAGATAAGATGATAGTCATGGTATATACCTCATTCTGTGCCCACATGGTTTTAATTTTTCCTACTAGTTATATTCTGAAAGTTTTTGATCACATGTATTTGACCAGCTATCCTATTGGATGCTTCAAAACTTAGTAGTTATCTCCTGAGTTCACTGATGTGAAATTGCTGAGAGGTAAGTTGATGGGGTTCATGACCATGGTTCATGGGGTCACAAAGAGTTGGACACAGTTGGATGACTAAACAATGACTACTTCAAGATCAGGGCTTCTTGAAGATAAACTGTTTGAAAATGAAGTCAAAAGCAAATGAAAACTCCATGTAAGACTAGATACTGACATGAGATTTATAGTTAATTGACAGGTACCATAAAGTAAAGTTTAGCTAGGTGGCACAGTGGATAGAGTGCTCGGAGTCAGGAAAACTCATCTGCCTGAGTTCAAATCTGGCCTCAGACACTTACTAGCTGTGTGACCCTGGGCAAGTGACTTAACCCTATTTGCTTCAGTTTCCTGATTCGTAAAATGGCTGGAGAAGAAAATGGCAAGCCACTCTAGGATCTTTGCCAAGAAAACCCCAATTGGAGTCACAGAGTTGTACATGACTGAGAAACAACTGAACAACAACAAACCATAAAGTAAAGAAGAAAAGAACTTGGGGGGGGGAGAGGGGAGTTGGGTCAGGGCTGAGAGGGGTGATCTTTCAGCCTTCACTGGAAATTTGAGGTAGAATTGATATTGGCTGTGTCCCAACAAAGGATGGTTGGTTTTTGTCTTTTGTTCTCAAAGAAGACCAAAATGACATCACTATGCTAGAGGCAAGTTACAGTATGTCTGACAGTGATTGATCAGACCAATAGGAGCTCGAAATGTTCTACTATAGGTTGGACCCAAATAGTTCATGTGAACATTTGGGGTGGATTCTTTAACTTTGTATATCTTATGGTTTTTTTGAGCTACTTTTGCTCATAGAGCACAGCACCTTCTCTGATGAGGACACATTATGCTGAGCAGTCTTGTGCCAGTGTCTCCCATGTTGTACAATCAATTCCAAAGTTCTTAAGAGAGATCTTGACAGTGTCCTTGTATCACTTCTTCAGACCAGCATGTGAACACTTTCCTTGTGTGAGTTCTCCATAAAATAGTCTTTTTGGCAAGCATATGTTTTGTATTTGAACAATGTGTTTAGCCCATTGGAGTTGTGTTCTATGGGGCAGAGTTTGAATGCTTGGCAATTTAATTCAAGAAAGAACCTCAGTGTCTGTATCTTATCCTGTAGGGTAATCTTCAGAATCTTCCTAAGACAATTCAAAAGGAAGCCATTCAAACAATCAGAGAGACCACCTCGAAAAGAAATTAGAAGCTGTTATTTCTCACTTTTTCTGACTTTTCTGGATCAGTCACAAATATTTTTTGGCATAACCTGTCCTCTATGTCTCCTACTCCATTCATGAGAACCAAGACACCAACTAAGAATCTCCAGTTGTATAGGCCTTTTAACAAGGAGCTAGAATACACATAATACTTGAAGTGGACTAGGCACATGCCTAGCTCCATTGGAAATACTCCAATCCAAACTCCCCTTAGATATGTAATAATATAAATATATTCAATCACTATTCACTCATTTTTACCTTATTAACATATAACAGGTTTTGTTCTTCCCCTTTTAATACTAAACTGCTCCATATGAAAGGACAGGCAAAGCTGGTGATGAAGTTTTACGTATGAGGAACAATGAGGAAAGCAGTGTCACTGTATCACTGTGTCACAGTGGGTTGTAAGGTATAAGAAGACTGGAAAGGTATGAGAAGTCAGATTATGAAGGTCCAAATGGAGGATTTTATATTTAATCTTGGAGGTGAGAGGGAGCCACTGGAGTGTATTGAGTAAACAACCTGTATTTTAGGAAGATCACTTTGCCAGTTGAATAAAGGATAGATAGAAGAGGAGAATTTAGAGTTATATAAGAAAAGTAACTAAAGTATTCATGCCTTTGACTCGGTAGCCCCAATACTGCAAAAGTAACCCAAGGAAGTCAAGGATAGAAATGAAAGTCCAATATATAACAAATATATTCCTTTGTGATATCAAAGACTTAGACAAAGTGGGTAACTATTCATTAGGGAATAGATGGGAAGGAAACACAACTATGATACATGAAGGTAACAGAATAGTTTTGTTCAATATAAATGTCAAATATGAAAAATTCAGAAAAACATAGGATGATTTGTATCAAGTGATGCAAAGGAAATAAGCACAACCCAGAGAACAACATAAATAATGACTTCAATATACATGAAAAGATTAATAAAAGTATAAGCCAGACTTTGAGCAATTGAAGAACAGATAAGAAAAATAGTTCCCTACTCCTCACATCAAGGAGGAGATGGGGAAGACTGCTAGGACATTTGTATATGTTATATGTTATACACACCATCATGTTTATAACATGTATGTGTCATATATGCATATATCATAGATTGTTTCATATATACCTATGTACACATATTATATACATGATACATTCATGGACATGGTCATTTTCTGATGGGTGTATTTAGTTGTTTTTCTTTGTTACAAAGGAGACATCAGTCAGAGGTGGGGTAAATTACTACAATGTAAAAACAAAGGACAAAAATCAAGCAGAGTATTTTTTAAGACATAGAATGAGGTTTAGGATAGAAAATATAATCAGAATTATCATTTCATCCTCCTTCATTTCACCATTTTTGAAAATGATGAAATGAGAATACATTTTGACTGAGTCTTCCATAACGTTACATATTTTTGGCTAGAAGGAACTTCTTTCTGGCTAGAGATTTCTTGAGAGCTTTCTTCACATCTTTATTTCTAAGTGTGTAGATAAGTGGATTTAACAGTGGGGTAATGACACAGTAGAAGACAGATATGATTTTGCCAATGGTGAAATTATACTTAGCTGGGGGACGCACATAGGTAAATATGATGGTACCATAGTAAATGGTGACAACAGTCAGGTGAGAGGCGCAGGTAGAGAAAGCTTTCTTCTTGGCCTCCCGCGAAGGCATCTTAATGATGGTAATTATTATTTGAACATAGGAAGACATTGTGAGCAGGAACGAGCTCAAAATCACCACAGAGCTACAAGTGTAGCCCACGGCCTCCACCATGAAGGTGTCTGAGCAAGAGAGTTTGAAGATGGGATCTGAGTCACAGAAAAAATGATTGATCTTCTGAGGGCCACAGAAGTAGAGACGGGAGATGAGAATGGTGGGCAGTAGTGGGGCAATAAAACCGCCTACCCAGGAGCCAGCTGAAAACAGAAGGCAGATTTGAGGACTCATTAGGATTGCGTAGTGCAGAGGATTACAAATGGCAAGGTATCGATCATAAGCCATTACAGCCAGCAGGATACATTCAGTAGCTCCCATGGAGAAGAAGAAATAGTATTGTGCTACACATCCAGCAACAGGGATAGTGACAATCTGTGATATACAAGTAGCCAAGAGTTTGGGCACTGTGACCGTAGTGTACCAAATCTCCAAAAAGGAAAGATTTCCTAAGAAAATGTACATGGGAGTGTGCAGCATGGGCTCTATGAGGACAATGATGATGATAAGAGCATTTCCAGTGAGAGAGAGTAGGTACACAGTAAGGAACATCACAAAGAATGTGATCTTTAATTGTTGGACACCAGAAAAGCCAAGAAAAATGAACTCCATCACCATGGTTTGGTTTCTTCCATCCATATTTCATTTTGCCTGATCTAAAGAGAGACATAGGAGGGAAAAAATGAACAAGTGGAAAAACTCATGGTTTGCTCTTTGTCCAAACTGATGAAACACAAAAAGAGAAAGCTAGAGCCGTAGAGATATGGTGTAAGGAGGTAGAAGAGACATGAAAGCATATGCATGGGCTATATGTCACTAATCTAAAATGCCTAGTTGAGCTAGATAATTCGATAATGATAACAATAGTGCTTTAAGATTTACAAAGCACTTTTCATATGTTAACTGATTTGAGCTTTCCAATAACTCTTTGAAGTACCTGTTACTGTTCTCCCTATTTTGCCGATGAAGAATATGAGCCTGTGAGAGATTAAATGACTTACTCAGAGACTAAATGACTGCTAATAAATATCTGAGGATGGATTTGAATTCAGGTCTTCTTGGCTCCCAAGTCTCATGCTCTATCCATTGTACCATATAAAAACTTTTGATCTATTTTTTTTTAACTGCTCTATTTAAATGGGAGGGGGATGAAACTACTTAATTTAGTTTTCCACAAAGGGAAAGAAGTCGAATAAGGAGGGCAAATGGGAGCTGTCTGAAGAGAGCAATCTCATCTGAACATACATAGAATATACCAGGCAACATATTTTTAAATGATCAGTATAGAAAATGAAAGTAAGAGTAAGTAACAGAGGATGAAGACAAAATCATGGTTCAATCCATAACAACAGTCTCAGGAATGATAAAATTCAGGATAAGCTTGTGAAAGTTAACTAAGTGAAGTTAAGGACAACATGCGATTTTTTAAAAAAGCTATATTAGGATAAAGAGGAAGATCAAAGAAGTGATAGGACTGAATAGGAAAATAACAAAAGTGAATTGTTTTAACTTTTATTTTCCTTTCATTGTGCAAAAGATAGATATTTGGATTGTAAAGGATAGAGTAAAAATGCCTAATGCAGATACACAGTATAAATATGGAGGTTGTTTGACATTATTTGGTGCACTTGATAAAAGCAAATCACCTGCCCCATATATTTATTCCTGGAACCTGAAAGAACTGACAGATGTGACTACTGAGTCAGTGATATTTCAAAGATCATGGAGAATGGGAGAATTACTTTAGGACTGAAGAAGGGCAAATTCTGTGTTAATTTTCAAAAAAGAAAATAAAATAGAGTCTGCACATAGAAACTGGTGAGCTCAAGTTCTATTCTGGGCAAAAACTTTTGAACTCACTCTATTAAACATGAGCATCTCTGTGAGGAAGCAATAACTGCCAATAGTCGGTGTGACAATCAATATAGTTCATACCAGACTAACCTCATTAAAGAAGGAGTTCAAGGTGTTCTAGTACTCAGTATAATGCGTATCAATTAACTATCAGATAGTATATGCTTAATAAAATGCATCTTGATGGATTGATTGACCTAGATTTTAACAAAGCATTTGACAAAATATCTTATGTTATCTTTCTGGAAAAATATGATGAATTATGGGCCTGCCACAAGTGATATTCAGTGATTAAGGCTAGTCAGACTGAGACCTGTTAAAGAGCTTAGCTTAAATATTCAAACCAACTACAAAGGCCATACGAAGGAAGATTCTGTTTACTTCCAAAGAAGTATATATAGTGTGGTTTATATGGATGTATGTGTGTGTGTGTGTGTGTGTGTGTGTGTGTGTGTGTGTGTGCGTGCGCATACAATCTGAAGTGGAAATTCATGGTTTTATATTGAATCCTCTCTCTATGTTGTACTGTGTACATGTACATGTTCTTTTTTTGTCTTTAAGTTTAAAATGAATAAATTAAGAAAAACCTCTATATAAATGTCATTTATTAGCTAAAAGCTAAGTCTACATTGTGTTTTATATCATAGAGGCTCAGCTTTGGTATTTCTGGTCCTGATTAACTTGGTGACAAGTTAGCCATTTAACCTTCAAGACTTTAGAGATCATCTAATCCCATCCCTTAATTTTATAGACAAAAAAGAGAAAAAAAAAAGAATCATAGAGAAGTCAAGGCACTTACCTAAGATCACAGAATTCTTCTGTAGCAGAACATGAAACAGAACTGACCCCCTGACTTTCGATCCACTGTGATTTCTACTATGTCCAGGGGTATGCTGATAAATGTTTAGCAACTGGCTTTCTGGGAGGAAATATAGGCACAATACACTTTTAAGTTTAACCTACATTATTAACATTTTCTCCATTATTTAACAATCACTCCATTACTAAACAATCAAAACAATAAGTCATAGCCTGATTTGAAGTGTTTGCCAATTTCTAAAGTGTGAGTGCTCGTGCTGAAAATGTAACAATCAGCTCTCACAAGTTAGTTCAAGTTGGCGGTAATATAACCAAATAATATCTAGAAGAAAGGTGAAAAAATTTAGTTGGTAATTAAGAAATTTCAATGTTGCATGCCTTACCCCTGAAGTAAGCTCTACTTCTATTATGCTTTGTCTGACTCTACAATATAGGAATCCTAGGTAATTATTCATTTACCCCATTGAATATGGTTTGGGCATATTGAGATTCAGTATGATTCTCCTTCTGTTAATGCCACATGCATATTTGACTTTAAAGCATTCAAAACATATGGATGATCAATGAATTTTTCACTTGTTTTCAGATTCATGAGATCATGAATTTACATCCGGCAAGGACAGATGTTTGGACTAGATATATTCTAGATGGAAATGCATTGCCTCTCTGAATCCAGGCTTACCATAAGGATGGCTTGTTGTTATTATCAATGACCAAGAATCAGGATGACCTCATTAAATATAAGTATTCTCTTTCTGCTTGACCTCAGAACTTACCTAAATAGGGGCAGCTAGGTGGTATAGTGAATACAGTACCAAGTCTGGAGTTAGGAAGATTCATCTTCATGAGTTAAATCTGGTCTAAGACACTGGCAAGTCACTCAACCCTGTTTGCCTCAGTTTCCTCATCTGTAACATGAGCTGGAGAAGAAAATGGTAAATCACTTTAGTATCTCTGCCAAGAAAATCCCAAATGGGGGCATGAAAAGTCAGACATAACTGAAAACAACTGAACAACAACAGCTTCCTGACCCCAGTAACCTATGAATATATGATGATTCAAGGGTTTGTGAACATTTATAATAGCTGCCCTTGTCGATATGCCCACAGTGGCTTTGATATAAAGGAAAAGTGAATTACATGCTGTTGCTCCCTCAATGAAGGCAGTCATGGTAAAAGAAAGGAAGACCTGCACATAGTAGGCACTCAGTAAATGTCTATCTCTATGAGAATATAGATGGGTGAATGTTTAGGAAAAATTCCATTTCAATTGATTGCAATCTATTCCTCTGATTCTTAAGGTCTTAATTTATTTTTCTTTATTCCTTTACAAATCTCCCTTTTAGACTATTTGGCATCACATGACAATGAATTACTAGTGTGACTGACTCTTTGAAGTGACTACTTAACTATCTATGTGGATGACATGAAAACACCCAAATAAATGTGAACTGTAGTCAATACTTTGGCTGATTGGTCTGCATGATATTGAAACACAAATATATGGAAATATTTAGAATGACTGTTATTTCTCTTTTATCAGAGAATATGTCAATATGAGGACACAACTTGAGTTTCCTTTTGGTGTTATGAAGTGAGAATCAAATAAATATTTAGGCAATTTAACTTATATTAACAACTTTATTCTTGCCAATAGTCTTTCTGGATTATTGAGTAACATTCATACTTCTACACAAATGTGAAATGGTTGTGTATTTCATCATGAAAGAGTAATGTGGTTAATCATGGTCAGATTTTCATGTGAGGAATTATGACATATAAACACAATGGAAGAATTCATAATAATGATAATAACTAGTATTTATATAGCATTTACTAGGTACCAGACTCTGTACTAAGCACTTTATAAATATTATCTCACTTAATCCTCACAACAGCTCTGGGAAGCAAGTCTTCTTCTTCTAAGTTTGCAGTTAAAGAAATGGAAGCAAACAAAGGTTAAATGACTGACTCAAGGTCACGTAGCAAATTAATGTCTGAGGATGAATTTGAATTCAGGTCATCCTGACTTCAGGCCCTGTACTCTATCCATGGTACCACCTACCTGCCTCAATATTATTATCAACATTGCATGATAAGAAATTACCAATATGATGAATTCAGATAAACTTAGGAAACATGTATGAACTGAAAAAAGTTAAAGTGAGCAGGGCCAGGAGGATAATTTATATAACTATAAAAATAAACATAAAAACAACTTTTAAAGACATCTGATCAATGTAATGACAAATTATGAATTCAGATGAAGCATATTATTGACCGAAAGGTGACAGACTACATATGTACAAGTGGATATACAATTTCAGACACAGCCAATGTGTAGATTAATTTTGTTTGACTATACTTATTTGTTATAAAGTAAGATTCTTATTGGGGAAGGAGAAGTTTATGCGCCATGTAATTGATAGGTAGTGACAATAATGGAAAAACAAATTCAATGAAACATTAAAAATTCCATGAGAGAAGAAGAAAGTTCAGAAAGTGATATAGACAAGCAGAACAGTTTTGTGGTTATCCTATTAAATGTAACATACACTTAAAAATCAGACTGCACTTAATGGCAATTCACAGGTTCATATACAATCCTCTTCAGGTTTTCTTTATATATTGAAATAATCATGTGTGTTAATATTTGTTTTATTCATAATGAAAAAGAAATTAAAAAATATTTTTATGTAAGGGAAATAGACTATGGAATTTCTGGCATCAGATCAAAGCTATTAATTTAATATCTACTATACCTAAGTATTTTGTTGACAGATTAATCATTCAAAACAGTTTTACTTGTTACATATGAACATATGATTGTCATTTCAGGAGATTTCACAGGACTGGAAAGGAACATTATACATTTAATGCCCTTATTTTATGTATTAGCAAATTGAGACCCGAAGGAGTTATGTGACTTGTTCAAGATTATATACTATATAGGATTAAACCTATAACCCAAACAACTTGTCTTTCAGTCCACTCCTGTTTATACCACAGCACAACCTAATTACCCAAATTATTTATTATTTTGAAGATTAGGTAACTACAGCTCTGGAAATTTGTATAGGGCGTAAGTAATTGGAAACATATTCCCCTCTCTTCTAGCACATGACATCTTTTATACCTCTACCCCCTTTGACTTTGATCTTTATGTCCTGAATGCTGTGCTTTCAAACTAGTTGAGTAGACTCATTTGAGAGCCCCAACAGACTCTTGGAATTTAAGACTGAAGAATAAAGTATCTGAATTAAAATGGATAACAATGTCTTTGGAGAGGCAACAGTACATAGATTTCCTGACTTAGGGTCAGAAACATAGGGTTCAGGTCCTACCTCTGGTACTTGTGGGTATGTATGACTATGAGAAAATCATTTAATCTCTCTAAGACTTGAAAAATTCTCCAAGTTATAAACAGGTTTGCAATCTGCATTGGTGGAGGGGTAGTACCACATTGACACAGATTCTCAGCATAATGCCTTTGCAACAACAAGGCAAGTATTAAAGTATCAGGGAAATTTCATGCAAATACCTTTTATTTTACTTGTGATTTGCACTTCTAGATAATGTTAATAAATTTTCACCTTATTATTTGCTCAAAATACTAAACTGGGATATATGGTCATTTTATATATGGGATATATGGCTTTATGTAGACATACTATATACTTAAGCATATATATATGTGTGTGTGTGTGTACATACATATATTATATAAATAATAAATAAATAAATAATATTATTTATTATATAAATAAAATATTATGATAAATAATAATAATATATAAATAATAAAAAATATAAATAATATTATATAAATAATAAATAAATATTATATAAATAATATATTATATAAATAATAGGTACAATGAAACCTAATCTTAATGTCTTTCCCTTTATCATTCAAATAAATAAGAATCAACTTTAAATTATCATAAAAATAATACTTACATGCATTTACTCTGATGATTCCAGAGTTTTAACTTTGTTTTTGTAAGGTACAAAATATATTAATTGATTTTTCTTTGTTATCTCCCATTGTTCTAGGCCAGAAATTTCTTCACTGAATCAGAGATTCATTCCAAATGAAAATGAATGAAGCTATAAGGTAAAAGAAGCAGGTTTTTAGTCCTGGGGATTCCATGATATTTGGTACTGTATTTTACTCTTTGGTGGAGCCAATAAAGAAGACAAATGCAGTATACACTAAATTGTCTATTTATCTACAGTTTCTTTCTTTCTTTTTTTACTAAAGGATTGGTAGGGGCCCTGGATGAATGATCTTTTTGGGAGGATATAGTTACTATGTTTCATCAGGCTGGGACTCTAGAGAACTGGCCTCTGGCAAACCATAGGGTGTCTCATAGGACACTCTACCGAATTCCTTTCTATCAGAGTCAAAATAAATTCTCTATGGGGAGCAGAAAGAGTAATGAGGCTGTGAAAATTTTTCTGGATATTGTCTTTGGTACAGATTATAGGCCCTGATAAGAATTTATAGAATCTATTTTTTTCCTATTCTCCATTCCATCCTACACTGATGTCAGAATAATTTTTCCCTCAAATTCACTTAATCCAGACCCATATACAAAAAATTGACAATGAATTACTTTGATTGCTAAAGGCAATTCAAAGCCCTACACCAGGTAGTTGTAATACAGTGGAAAGAAGCCTGACTGGATCTGGAATTGGGCTACCTAGTTTATTCAGCATATGCTACTGATGTCCTGACTCAAGTTGGACAAACCACTTACTCCCCTAGGTTTTAATTTCCTAAAATAAAGAGTTTACCTAAGTGGTCTTTAGTATCCCTTTCACCTCTGAACCCCACATAATGAACTATTCACACCTATCTTTCTCTAGTCTTACTCCAAAATATGATCCCTGAGAGCCACTCTACTTGATATGCTTCATACACAATTTGCTGGTTCTTATCTCTATATACATTTGCTAATGACACACGACACTACAGTATACTACACTGCACTACATTACATTACACTACACTACACACACACACACACACACACACACACACACACACACACACACACACACACACATGCACATGTGCTCGCATACATGGAGAAAATGTACTCCTTGATCTCCTACAACAAAGAACGATCAGTACTTTATATAAGATATGTGCTGTCCATATAAGATATATAGATCTATATGGGATCTTTCAATATATAGAAAGGCGTCTCAAGGGGAGGCATGGATCTCAGGAACTTGCCCAATCTTTTCAAATTGAAACTGTGATTACTGTCTTGAGAGGAATTAGCTGGTTACTCTGGTCTCCACTGAGACAAAGGATTATTGGATTAGAATTGTGTCTACCTACCACCACGACCCACTCCAATATTTCCAATTTAAGGATTGATTTTTTTAGATTTTTTAGATTTGAAATCCACCAAAGTGATTCACTTAAAGGGGAACTTTACGCTCACTTTATGCTTACCAACTTGATTCCTCACAAATGACCACCACAAATAGTGAATAACAAGTCAATCCACTTATTTAACCAAATGGCATATAGAAATTGGAGTTCTACAGGTTACAATACACCTGAAAATAATGAGTGAATGTATTAGATGAGAGCAAGCCTAGATCTCATTCAACCAAGAGAGAGGCTCTACTCTCACTTATGTGGGAAATTTCCTGAAGTCTCTAAGGAGATAAACTGGAAATTTGGGACATACTTAGGAGTTGACTTTGACTTCATGTCTGCCTTCCAGTCTTTCACTCTCTTTCTCTGATTTTGTGCATCTATTAACCTGTTGCTTTGTAATCAATTGGTCTATTGTTGGAGGTATAGAATGTTTTAGTATATTTGTCATTGCACAGAATTTACAAGACTTTGAACTGAAAAGCTTGGGTGCAAGTCCAAGTTTTCTGAATTATGTGACTAGAGGCAAGACTGAGCATCATTTTTTTCTCTGTAAAATGGTGATAATGCTATCTCCATTGATTATCTCATAAGATAGTAACCATTAATTTTGCCCAATGTTACATATTTCTATTACTAAAAAGTAACCTTCATTCTCATTCATAGTGGCTCTTCACTCTTTCTCTATCTATGGCTGTCATGGTAGAAACTGTAGGGGGTGCTTAGATATGGGAATCATAATTTTTAAAAATTTTCATTGTTTTAATGGTTGCTATGACCAAACAATTCACTAACTAGTGTCTGTCACAATGATAATTATTTTCTCTATATTTAACTAGGGTGGTCCTTAGATACCAGAATCTGTCAGAGCTCTAGACAGTCCAAGTACTGCCTTAGTATTTTCAAAATATAAAGAGACCTAGCATAAGTTCTCTAAAATATTAGGTAGTTCCTCCATGGAAATCAAACACAACAGAACATAGAAAATAATCCCACATGATCAAGGATCAATTTTAGTACTGAAATATTAATCTCTCCTTTTATTAAAGTCTATCCCTGAGATCTCATTATGCTATAGAAATGGCTGAATTCTTGAAGGATCTGCTAGCTATGCACAATCTTTGACACATCATACCAAATGAAAAAGACTTGAAGTATGGCACCAGCAAGGAACTGTATTGTCTGTCATCTGAGGTTCAATCTTGTTTAGTTTAGAAAGACAGGGTCTTAAACCATCTCCCATTCCATCTGATGCTTGCAATGGAATAACAAGGGCAGAGATCTCAGAGCACAGGGGATCCTACAATTCTGTTGTTTTGAATCTGTAGCACTTTGCAGCTGATTGACAAAGTTTAGTAGTTGGGATGAGTTCAATAGCAGTCTACTAGACCTCTAGCCTATTCATTGAATGGGTGTCTCTCACTCAAAGTGAGAATTTTATAAGACCTTAGCCTGAAAGGGTCTCCCTTTGCATCCTAAGCCACCTCCAGTCATCTTGATGAATATCAAGCCACTGGATCCAGATGGCTCAGGAAAAGAAAGTGAAGTTGGTGACCTTGCACAGCCCTCCCTCACTCAAATCAAAGTCAGCTGCAAGTCATATCATCATCCTGATGTCATGGTCCTCTTCCAGAATGAAGAGCAAACACAACAACAACCAGAGCTCCAACTAGGAACAAGCCAAGGTTGTGTAGTTCAGACCCAAACCCAGACCAGGCACTTACAGAGTTTAAATAAAGTAAAGGGCATTCAGACTTTACCATGGTTCAAACCACTTGGGCTCACTGAAACTTTGTAGGTTCCCAATATGAGCTGTATTTGAGATACTGGAACAACATCATATTCAATGCCCCAAGAAAACAGCATTAGGACATGAGAGAACGCAAAATGGGGCCGTTACAGCCCAATCATTCTTCCAGAACTTCACAAGACCTAGCCTTGACAGAAATATGAAAAACTGGAAGCAAATCTGGAGGAATGAGTAAGCAAACAAAAATATCCTGTCATAAAGATCTATTATGATGATATGGACTCTTAAGACACAAACCTAGAAGAACAGAATGCCTCCCCAATACACATAAATAAAACCTTGAAAACTAAAACAAAAAACCCCCATAGCTCATGTACAAATTCAGTTAGAATTCCTGGTACAGCTGAAGTAAGAATTTTATTATTTTTAATTATTTTATTTGTTTTCAGTGTTCTACAATCATTTTCATATATGTTAGATTTCTTTCCCCTCTCTCCCCCTCCTTTCCTCTTCCCTCCCTACTACCTCCCCAAGATGGCATGCCATCTCATATAGGTTCTATATATACATTCCTATTAAATACATTTTCACTTTAGTCATGTTGAATAGAAGAATTAAAATGAATGGGAGAAACCATAAAACAAAACAAAACGTAATACAAAAGTAAATAGTCTGCTTCATTTTGTGAACCAATTCCATAGTTCTTTCTCTGAATGTGGAAGGCGTTTTGCCTCAAAAAGTCTATTGGGAATTTTTTAGGTCCTTGCTTTGCTATGAAGGACTAAGTCTAACAAGAAAATTCCTCACACACTGTGGTTGTTGCTGTGTACAGAGTTCTCCTGGTTCTGCTCCTTTCACTCAGCATCAGTTCATATAAGTCTTTCCAGACCTCTCTGAAGTCTTCCTGTTCATCATTTTTTATAGCAAAATAGTATTCCATTATATTCATATACCAAAACTTGTTTAGTCATTCCCCAGTTGATGGGCATTACCTTGATTTCCAGTTCTTGGACACCACAAAGAGAGCTACTATAAGTATTTCTGTACATGTGGGACCCTTTTCCATTTTTATGATCTCTTTGGGATACAGTGAAGTAAGAGTTTTAAAAAAGAGTTTAAAATGTTTTTCTAAATGAAATAAGAGCACTAAGGGAAAAATGGGGGTGGAAAGGAATGAGAGCTATGGAAGAAAGAATTAGTGAAAGGAATAACAAACAGCTTGATACACATGGTGAAAACCTTATCCAAGCAACAGTCTTTTTGAAATTAGAATGAACCAAAGAGAAGTTCCATGAGACAATTAGAGATATTGAAACAAGATCAAAAGACTGCAAAATAGAAGAAAAAGAGAGGTATCTCATATAAAAAAATGACCTAAAAGCAAATCAAAGAGATATAATTAAAGAATCATTGGATTACCTTAAAGCCATAATGAAACAAAGATCTTATATATCAAATTTCAGAAATCATAAAGGAAAATGACTCATATCTCTTAGAGTGAAAATAGAAAGAATTCACTGATCACATCCTGAAAGAAACCCAAAAATATAACTCCCAGGTCAAATAAAAATTGCTGCAAGCTGCCATTAAGAAAAAAAGTCAAGTAATTGAAGTCAGGATCACAGAATACGTAACAATAACCACTACAAAGGAGCAGAAAGCTGGGAATATGATATTACAGAACATGAAAGATGTAAGCATTAACCAAGAACAATTTACCCAGAAAAACAGAATGTAATCCTACAGGGGGAAAATAGACCTTTAGTGAAGCAGAGAACTACCAAGTAATCCTGATGAAAGAACAGCACTGTGTGGGAACTTGGAAATAAATGTAAAGGAAGGAAGGGAGGAAGGAAGGAAGGAAGGAAGGAAGGAAGGAAGGAAGGAAGGAAGGAAGGGAGAGAGGGAGGGAGGGAGGGAGACAGGGATGAAGAAAAGAAATATTTTTAAGTACTTACTTTGTGCTAGACATTATGCTAAGTCTAAGTTCTTTATAAATAATATCTCATTTGATCCTCATAACAATCCTAAATGAGTAAGTGCTATTACTATTTCCATTTTTATTGAAGAAATTGAGTCAGATAAAGATTAAGTGACTTTGCCCAGAGTCACATGACTGGTAAGGTGCCTGAGGTTTGATTTGTCTCAAGTCTTTAGTCAAGTCTTCCTGACTCCATATACTAGACGTGTAGTGATGGGAAAGAAGAACTATGGGGGAAATTATCTTGCAAAATTTGCGTACACAATAGAAGCCCATACAGATTAGGAGTGAGGGGTCAGAGAGAGTAAATGACAATGGAATTTCATTTTCATTTGAACTAGTCAAAGGAGGGCACATAGTTGGGAGCAGAAATAAATTTCACTAAATAGGGAAATAGGAGGGAAAGGAGAGAAAGAAGAAGAAACAATAAGAGGGAGGGTAGATTAAGGGACAGATTAGTTCTAAACAAAGGAAAATCTAACCATGGAGTATGGATTGTGAAGAGAGGGTTAAAAGAAAAGATAAGAACCTGTGACTGGGCTCTGGGCAAAGGAAAAAAAGAGGGGGCAGGAGAAAAGTAACAGTTTACATCAAATCTGGAGCAGTAGTTCTGGGCATACTCTTCCTCTTTCATCCTTCTCTTCTTGTGCAGGAAACTGATCAGAACAGTAACCAATCATAATTTGAGAGGAGTCATAATTGAAACATGCTACTCACCTCTTGAAAGAGAGGTGGTGAATTTAGAATGCAAATTCAGACTTTTCTTTTGCACATGACCAATGTTTGTATTTGTGTTTATTTGTTTTGCTTAACTATTAATATTTGTTATAAGGATTTCATTTTTCTTTTTTTGGGGGGGGGATAGGAGAGAGAAGATAAATTTCCATTAATTTAAAAAAAAATTGTTAAAAAATACAGAGCAGTTTGTTTTCACCAACCACACATCTTTCTTATAAATGGTATTTAAAATATAAAAATTTATAAGTGCTTATAAGGAAGGTATTCTACTGCTTATTTTCACATACCATATATCTCTTCATTTCCCTTTGGGTTACCTGCAACTTTTATTCTTATGAATAAATGATTATGAGAAACAATATTTATATCCATTTTTGTTGTTATTGTTCAGTTGTTTCAGTTGTGTTCAGCTCTTTGTCAGCCCATTTGGGGTTTTCTTGGAGAAGATACTGGAGTGGTTTGTCATTTCCTTCTCCAGGTTATTTTACAGATGAAAAAACTGAGGTAAACAGGACTAAGTGACTTGTCCAGGTCATAAGACAGCTAATAAGTGTCTGAGGCCAGATTTGAACTCCAGTCTTTCTGACCCCAGACCTATTAGTCTACGTACCTTTATTTTGCCTTTATATTCATGTACTCAAACTCAAATGGATCTGTGGCCTCATCAATTTGAGAGTTCCCCCAATGATGCATATCCTAATCCATCCATGCTTATATATGCTGCTTGACTGTCTCCTGTCTACCTATAAGTTCAGCATAGGGTACATCAAATGTACTTTAGGCCTTGCTTGATTTCTCCTGATAGCATGAGAGTACCATTGGAACACTGTGACCATGTACCTGTCTTCCCTCAGTCTTACCATGTGACTAGTTATCTTTTCTTTTTGTCATATGGTTCTTTGATTACATAGTTTACTTGCCTTTTTTAAAAAAGAGTTTCTCTGCTGCTTGTTCATACCCACCATGAAAATTTTCATTGTTCACTAGGTGAAGTTCATTTTTAATTCTTCAGAGGCAGGGAGATTCTAGGTCTTCCTGCCATATAATAAAATTGGCAAAATGTTCATATTGGAAAAAAAATGACTCTTTAGTGTAATGGGAAACTTGGAGTCAGAAAAAGTGGTTTTCAGCTTCCTAAAACTAAAACAATTCAGTGAGGTATCATTTTTAACTTTTGGACCAGCTCATTGTCCACCTGTATTTTCTATCCTCCTCACCTGGCTACAGTACTCTGTAACTTTTCTGATTTCTCCACCATGCCTCAATATTGGATGACTCCCTTGCCCCTGTTTTTCTACTTCCTTTTGTTATGTGCTATCTGGAAGATTATACTATACACTCCTTGAAGACAAAGACAGTTGTTTTGTTGCATTTGTGTCTACAGTGCTTAGCATAGTGTCTAAGACATAGTAGGGACTTAAAAGTTATTGCCTATTTATTATTGACTATGGATATGTACACACACACACACAGACATATAAATACATATATGTATATATATACAGTGTTGGTATAGATATAGATATATACATATCTGTATGTATGTATGTACACACACAGGTGTGTACATACATACATACATGCATATATGTATGTATGTATGCATATAAATTCATCACACATGTGTGTGGATATGTGTGTGTATATACACATGCATACATATATATACACACACATATATATGTATATACATAGTCTCTACAGAATGCCATTTAGTTGCAAATTCTAACCTGTTGAAGTCTGGGCAGTTGACATTCTTTATTCATTTTCTCTTTCCTGTGTGGGTGAATTAGCCAAACTCCTTTGAATAATTGCAGATCTCTTCAGGAGGCTCTGTAATATCATGGAACTTGCAAAAATAAACCCACTGTGATCTGCAAATAGGAGCACAAAGAAGCCCTCATCACCAAGAGGTTCTCCTCTAAAATAGTTAGGAATGCCCTTTCTCACTTGGATGCTCCTTTGGAGCTCCTCCATAACAGTAGCAAATGCTTTTGATTAGCATATATCCCCATATTTTATGTTTCCTTGATTATTGTTTTATCAGAACATCATTCAACAGAATTATTTGTTTTATGTCTTCTGAGAAATATTGAATGATCTTGATATATGGATAAAATATAACTTCTTGTAAGAGAGCTTGTAAGGTAGCATTTTGTTTTATTTTGTGAAATAACAAACAATAAACACAATAAGAATCTTAAGTTTTCTATATCTTTTAGTAAATTTTAAAATAATAAAAGATGTAGTCTATTGCTGTATAGATGAGACAGTGTATTTTGGAAATCAATAAGATAATGATTTTTTTCTTGCCATTGGCATTTCCCCCTACTTTTGGAATATGTTATAAATCAATCTTGAAATGCCTTCATAATTGTATCACCTCCGGTATTGTTCTTTCTTTCACACTGACACCTATATAACATAACTTGAAAATTATTGCTGTTAAAAATAATCTCTTTAAAATAATCTGTTTCAGCTTGGGTTGAAGAGAAGGATGTCTAGTTTCTCAAATGAAACTCAGGCTGGGTCCATCTCATGGTCTATCTATGGTGCCTGTTCAACATACATGTACCAAAGACTGACACAATGCGCTGCCCATGAAATTATCTGTCATTATCTCTACAGTATCTATTCCTCAGTCACTTTGTAAAAAAAAACCTGTGTGGTTTGGTAGGTTCATCTCTTTTGAGTAAATATGAAACTCACTGAGGAAGACATGCAACATTCAGGATTAAGTACAATTCTTAGCAATGTAACATACAGTATAATACATAAATAAAAACATATGAAGAAGCTCACAATCTTCTGTATTGGTATTTTATACAGCACAGTTACTTGATGAATCATTTATTATGGACCTACAGGGCAAAACTGAGAGACTACAATGCATTTTCAGGTGACAAAATACCCTAGTTTGAATGGATTTCTACTTTGAATGAAGTAAGTAGAAAGATTTGATATGAAATAAGATTGGAAAGTAGTCTGATGCCAGATTTTAGAAAGTATTCAGTGCAAGAGCCACTAAGGGAGTTTTAGCAAAGGAGGGACATGAAGAGATCTAAGAATAATTAAATTTACTTGGGCAATAGTGTAAAGGAAGAGTTGGAAAGTAAAGAGAATGAAGATAAGTTGTGTTATGAGCTTACTGCTGGCTGTTGGTACTAAGGAATTAGTACTAAGTTGATAGCGATGGAGATAGAAGGGAAGACATAGGTCTTAGTGATATTGAAGAGTTGGGATCAGTAAGACTTTGTAATTAGCTTGATGTGAGAGGTGAAGGAGGATGGTTTTTTTTAAAGATGAAAATATGGGATACAGAGTTGATTATAATTTCACAGACAAATAGAGAAGTCAAAAGAAGCAGGTTTAGAAAGAAAGAAAATCATCAGGGTTTTGGACATACGTAGTTTGTGTTTTCTTTTGGGACATCCATAAAGACCGGCTATGTAGGTAGTTTGAGATTCATATCTGGTGTTCTCAAAAGAAGTAAGGATTAAATATATCTGTATAGATGTCATGGTTGAAAATATATAAATAAATGTGATTGTTAACCAAAAGAGTATTGAAAAGTAAGACACCTGAGAACAAACACTTAAGGAAACTGCATTAAACAAGTAAGAAAAGGAAAAGTCAATGATAAAGACAGAAAAGAAATTACAAGAGAGGTAAGAGAAGTGAGAGGCTGTGGTGTCTCTGAAAGCAATGGAAAAGAGAGAATCTAGTGGTAAGGAATAGTCTACTATGTCAAAAGCAGAAGAGAGTTCAAGGATTATTAAAACAAGGTCATTGTATTTGGTAATTCAATGAGAATGCTAATAATCTTTAAAAAGTCACCATCAGTTGACTGGTGGAGACAGAAACCTACTTACAAGGGGTTAATGAAAGAGTATGTTGCTGGTTGGTTGGTTGGAAAGAAAAAGGAAAAGGAAAAGCCTTCCCCTCCCCTTCCTTCTCTTCTCTAAAAGAAGGTAAATTTGGATGGCCAAAAGATGCCCAGTTGACTTGGGTTTTACTGGCTCCTTTTTCCTTTCCTTTCCCCTTGCCTTTCCCCTTTCCTTTCTCCTTTCCTTTCCTTTCCTTTCCTTTCCTTTCCTTTCCTTTCCTTTCCTTTCCTTTCTTTCCTTTCCTTTCCTTTCCTTTCCTTTCCTTTCCTTTCCTTTCCTTTCCTTTCCTTTCCTTTCCTTTCCTTTCCTTTCCTTTCCTTTCCTTTCCTTTCCTTTCCTTTCCTTTCCTTTCCTTTCCCTTTCCCTTTCCCTTCCCTTCCCTTCCCTTCCCTTCCCTTCCCTTCCCTTCCCTTCCCTTCCCTTCCCTTCCCTTCCCTTTCCTTTCCTTTCCTTTCCTTTCCTTTCCTTTCCTTTCCTTTCCTTTCCTTTCCTTTCCTTTCCTTTCCTTTCCTTTCCTTTCCTTTCCTTTCCTTTCCTTTCCTTTCCTTTCCTTTCCTTTCCTTTCCTATGGGCCACAAGAGTTAATGGAAAGACTTTTTAGAGTTGAAGATTCTTGAAGATGTTTTTCATAAGGAGAGAAATGAAGGCTGGAAAAGTAGGGGTGGGAGACTGAAGACTTTATAAAGAGACAATGATTGATAATGATAGAATAAGGTTGTAGAGTAAATGAGAGGGTCTAGGGAAGAAATGGGATCAAGGATATAGGTAAAGTGATTAGGTATAGTGAGGAATAGGGAAAGAAAATGTCTGATATAAAAAATGTGATATGAAAGAATATGATAAGGGGGCATTGAGAGAAGTTATATTAGGTGAACTTAATCTTCACAATGAAGCTGGATAGTGTATGTACAGAGTGATACCTCATGTGTAGCAATATTATACAAAACAGTTGTTCAGTCATTTCAGTTGTGTACAAATCTTCATGACTCCATTTTGGGATTTTCTTGGTGAAGATACTGAAGTGGTTTACCATTTCCTTCTCCACCTCATTTTCCGATGATGTAATTGAGACAAACAGGGTTAAATGACTTTTTCAAGGTCACACAGCTACTAAGTATATGAGGCCAAACACCATCTAGCTGCCCACCACCCAATAATATAACCCAGATAAGGTTATATAAAATGAATTTTTACTGGATGGTGAAGTTATATGAGGTAACAGCAAAGGGAAAAACAAACAAACAAGGAACAACACAAAATGGTGCCCACTTAAATGAAGAATGGCCAATAAGTCATGGTATATTATATCATGATATCTACCTCACAAGGTTATTGTGAGGGCCAAATGAGATAATTTATTCAAAGTGCTTTGCCAAGCTTAAAGTTCTATATAAATCCTAGTTATTATTATAACAAATGATGAATATGAGGAATGCTAAGAATCAGACAAGTGAAATCTAAATGCACAGATATAGGGGATAGAAAGCAGAATACTAAGAAAATGAAAACAGATACATTGAGAAGATATATAGTTCATGAGTCTTCCCCTAATTATAACCATGAAAGGTTCATGATTTCATTCTCTTCTCATTTTATTTTTATGTTTTGGATTTTAATATCCAGGTTATAAATTCATACTGAGTTCATTATAGCTATGTAATATATGATGAAGCTCTGAACTGATTTTTTTTTTTTTACCAAACTACTTCTCTGCTTTCCTAGTTCTTGTCAAATAAGGAGCAGTAAGGAAATTGCTAATAGATAGGGAGAGATTGAATGTAAGAGAGAGAAAGAGTGGGAATTGATAGAAGGGGTAATCTGCTGGATGAGATGGAGATATAATAGGATTATTTGTACATGTAGAGGGTTTTCCCTTTACATATTGTGTGAGACAAGGTTGAAGGAGAAGATAGTGACAGAAATCATCTGAGTGATATGAGATGAAGAGGAGGGGAGAAAATGGAGTTCTTAATGAATAGCCTCAATTTTTTCAGTAGAATGTGAGACAAAGATAAGCAAATTAGTAGAGCATGGAAGAGTTTACCCATCAGATCTATGGATAGGGGAAGAATTTAGAATGTAACAAACTAGAAAGCGTATTGTAATATATAAAGTGGATGATTTTGAGTATGTAAAATTAAAAAAGTTTTGTCCAAACAAAACTAATACAACCTAAATTAGAAGAAAAGCAGAAAACCAGGGAAAAATGTACTGCAAATATCTCTGATAAAGGTTCCACTTCTCAGGTATATGAACTGAGTCAAATTTATAAGAATACAAATAATTCCCTAATTGACAAATGGGCAAAGGATATGAAGAGGCATTATTTTCAGAAGAAAATCAAGCTATCTATAGTCACATGAAAAAATGCTCTAAACCACCATATATTAGAGCAGTGCAAATTAAAACAACTTTGAGGTACCACCTTACACCCATCACATTGGCTAATATAATAGAAGAGGAAAACGATAAATATTGGAGAAGATGTGGGAAAACTGGTTCACTAATGTACTGTTGGCAGAGTTGTGAACTGATCCAACTGTTCTGGAGAAAAATTTGGAACTATACCCAAAGGGCTATAAAACTGTACATGCCCTTTGATCCTAGGTCTGTATCCCAAAGAGATCAAAAAAAGGAAAAGAACCTATTTGCATAAAAATATTTAAAGCAGTTCCTTTTGTTGTGGCAAAGACTTGGAAATTGAGGGGATGCCCATCAATTGGGAAATGGATGCATGATTTCTGGTACATGATTATGATGGAATATTATTGTGAATATTATTTATATGTGAATATAATTGTGAATATTATTTATATGTGAATATTAATTAGCAGAATGATTTCAGAAAAACCTGATGCACTGAAACTGACACAAGCAGAACCAGGAGAATATTGTACATAGTAACAACAATATTGTATGATGAACAATTGTGAAATATTTAGCTTTTCTCAGCAATAAGTGGTCCAAGACAATTGCAAAGGACTCATGATAAAAAATGTTATCCATCTTCTTAGAAGGAACTGATGTCATCTGACTGAAGCATACTGTTTTTCCCTTCCTTCTTTCCTTCCTTCTTTTCTTCCTTCCTTCTTTCCTTTTTTCCTTCCTTTCTTCTTCAGTTTTCTTCCACATAATGACCATCATGGAAACATTTTACGTGATCACATACAAATAACCTATATCAGATTGTTTACCTTCTCAAAGAGGGGGGAAGAGAGGGAGGGATAGAATTTGGAAAACAAAACTTAAAAAAAATGAATAATGAATGCTAAAATTCTTTTTACATGTAATTGGGGAAAATATTATTTTATTATTTAATTATTATTATACATGACATTTATATTATAACATATAAACACACTTATGTGTAAATTAAATTATTAAAATAAAATATTATTTTAAAAATACGACGCAAAGATCTAAGCTGAAAGGGTGGTGAAAGGAAAAGCAATAGGAGATTTGAAGAGAGATGAAGAGATGCCATAAGTGGGATAATAAGTGGGATAGTAAGTGGGATAGTAAGTTAATAAAGGAGGTCTATTGTTTCCTAGCAGCAACACAGGCCCAGTTGATGTTGTGGAGCATAAATTTACAATGGACTCAGAAAGAATGGTTGCACAATTTTCTACATCTTGTTCAGCATGATATATATGAGTTAAAGAACTGAATGATGCTTGGCATGGTACAATCTGCATTATAATAAAGGGGCAGGAGCTCATGAGAGAAGTAAAATATGGAATTAAATGAATTCATCAAGGGTTGAAGATGGGAAAAGGAATAAGGAGTGGTTAGTGTAGGGGTGGTGGCATGGAAGAACTCTGAAGGATCATGTGATTAGAGATCATGTTGTGAATAATGAGTAGGGTTTGGTGTGGAAGGCAGAGGGAGAGCTAATGAATTACCAGTTTTTATTAATCTTCTCAAGGAGCTAGCTTTTTCAAACTTTTTTTTTCTATTTCAACTATTTACTTTTCCTTTTCCTTTTTATCCATTTCCCTCTGATTCCTACTTCTGTACTTATTCAAAGTATAAGTCCTCAGTTTGCCTTATACCTTTTCACATCTTCCAAAGCAGAGCCTTTAAGACTTTCCATTAAACAACAGTGATGACATATTGTCACTGCCACAGTTCCATCAGTTCTGCACATTTGACTGTGTACACATCAAGAGAGTCTAGATACTTGACAGTATTTTTTCAGTCAATTGCTCCTTTCCACAATATTAATCCATAATACCAAATATCTAACCAATCTTAAGGAATTTGCTAACTCATCAAAATAGACCACAATCAAATAACAAAGGTCAGCAAATTGTCAGCAAAATGCAACTTCTGCTATTATAGCTCACACGACTCCACTAGAGTGATTACTACCAATGATCATCTTAATTAGCTCTTAGCAAAGGAATTTATTAAGATTAAGAACAGTTGGTTTAAAAAAAATTCTCTGTAAAAGCCTGGGAACTATGCTTCAATAAATGCACACAGGTACATATAAAGATTGAAATTATACTTGAGTTCAACTGTAGGAAGCTGCATGTGCAGTAACTCATAACTCTTGATATTGATAGTTATTTTTCCCTTTGATCAGCTTTCATAAATCTCAGATGGTATGAAGCTCCCTGATTTATAGGATAGTCAGGTGTGCTCTGAAAACTTATTTTTTTTTCCTGAGTCTACATCTGGTGATTTCTTTTTTCCATCATGAAAGGGTTATGCTCCATGAGTCTGTTCTCTCAGACAACTATTTCTTATGTCTGTAACCACTTTTAGTGTGTCACTTCTCTTGGCTAGATGTATTGCCTCCTACTGGTCTAGTCTCTCTAATGACATAGTCAATAGGGAGCTCATAAGAGGAGTGGAGAATAGAATGCCTAAAAGTCCCCTCCAAACCCCAGAGCAATTCTTTCTCAAGGGCTTTATTTTCCCTCCACAGCTAGTTCCAACTCTAGAACTGGAAAATTCTAAACTAGAGCTATTCTACCACTAGACTGGCTAAATTCATAATTTGACTTTGTGTTTTGTACATAAATCCAGAGAGGTATCTGAGTCAGTCCATCACAGGATGTTTCTTGATAGTGTTAGCTGCCTTTTGTCTGATAGTTCAGGATCTATAATCCTCTGCACCTGTTGAAAAAGATTTATTCACATATCATAGGGTGGTAAGAAAATTCATTAATGTAAACTTTAAGGAATCCTTGTGTTAATTTATTGATTGATTCAACTGAAGTGTCTGGTTTTCTGTCATTACATTGAGGTAGGAAATAGAATTATCTCTTTCATTACAAAAGCAAGTTACAAAATAAGATAAACAAAATAGCATTGAATATAGAAGAGAAAATCCAAATAATAGTAATATTGAGAGGAATGAGAAAATAAAACAACACAATAAGAAAAAAACTTCAAAACAAAGTTACATATCAAAATTGAAGGAGAAATTCAGCAACATCAGAATCAAAAAGAAAATTGAGCACCCAGTAATCTTCCTTGAAAGTAGCCAATACTGAATTAATTACAATTGTAAACTCAGCTTGTGAAAATGGTGAATTGGAGGCAGTAACCCAGCTGAATTTGCTCAACATTCTCCTCCAAAAAAATTTAAAATAACATCTGAAATCAAATTTTGGAATGGCAGAACCAACAAAAGGTCAGAGTGAAACATTTTTCTGGCATAAGAAAACTTAGAAGGTCAGCAGGCAAGATCTGTTGCCCCAGGACAGAGCCCTATCTGGAGAGCAGGTACAAAGTAGAAGCAACAGCATAGTAGCAGCAGTGACTTCAGGAATGCTCAATTTAGAACTGGTAAGGTGGTCAGACAACTGGTCACAAAGACATTACAAGGCACCCTTTGCTGGCACTGGGAAAGTGGAAGCTAATGACTCCAAAAGACATCAAAAATTCAAGCAAAATAAAAAGAATGAAAAAAAAACCAAAAGAAAATGTGAAATATCTCATTGAAAAACACCTGGCATGAAAAATAAATAGAGAAGAGATAATCTGAGAATTATTGGATTATTTGAAAGTCATGATTTTGAAAAGAACCTTCACATCATATTGCAAGAAATGACCAAAAAAATTGTCTTGATATCTTAAATATAGAGGAAAAAATAGAAATTAAAAAAATCAACTGATCACCTCCTGAAAGAGAACTCAAACTGAAAACTCCCAGGAATGTGATAGCCAAATTTCAGAGCTCCTGGGTCAAGGAGAAAATATTATAAGCAACAGAAAGAAGCAATTGAAATATCATGGAGCCATAGTTAGGATCACACAAGATTTAGCAGCTTCCATGTCAAAGGAGTGGACATATGATATACCAGAAAGCAAAGAAGGGAGGATTACAACCAAAAATCACCTACTTGGTGAAACAGAGTATAATCTGTCAGGGGAAAAATTGATATTTAATGAAACAGAGGACTTTCAAGCATTCCTGATGAGAAGCCCAGAGCTAAACAGAAAACTGATTTTTAAATACAAGATTCAAGAGAAGAATTGTTATTGTTTGTACTTCATTCTTGAAGAGGACCAAAGACTTCGGGAAGGTCATGTATTGACTTGCAAGTGAATTGAATTTAAGTGAGGCAAAGCTGTGCAAAATCATCAGTCTCACTCTCTCCTCCAGAGTCATTGGAGTCCAGTGGGAGGACATAGGTCAGGATGACTGATGATGACTATGGATGTAGAGACCTTGGCTTTTTTAAACTAAGCTTTTTCCTATGTCTCAGTTTGTCCAAGATAACACCCATTCAGTGGTTAAAGGATAGGTAAGAATGGAGGCAAAAAAAAAAAATGGCCTAGTTTGCTTACTTAAAAGAATAATTCTAGGAGGGGAAATACCCTTAGGGTTTCTGGCCATAACAAAAACAATGCTATTCACACTCACTCTGAGCCATCAAAACTCCAAACCAAGTGAGACTTAGGTAGAGACTTATCATTGGCCAATCAGGGAGGGCCAGAGTGATTTTGGTTTAAAGCCATAGTCAAGTAGCTCCATTTCAATATATGAAAACTACATGAGATGAAAGGGTTAATGGTCTCGGTTTTATTTTTTTGAAGTAGGGAAGAAAAAATTCTAGCTGCAAACCCAGATATCTTGCAATGCTGAAGTGATTAAAATTTATATTCCTTCGATCAGAGAACACACATGTATGACTCCCCACAAGAGAAGCATAAGAAGGTGAACACCAAAGAGAAATCATAAGGGACTCAATAAAGTTAAATTGTTCACATTCTCCCCATGAGAAGATGATTCATGTTACTCCTAAGAATTTTATCTCATTGTGAGTCAATTATTTTGGAATCATCTTCCCATCCTATCCCACCCCCCTAAAAAAGGAAGGAATAAGAAAGACAGAGGCACTGGGAGAAGGGATAACAGAGAGGTAGATTGAGGAAAATTTTCTCACATAGAAGAGGCACACAAAGAAAAGCTTTTACAGTGGAGGGAGAAATGGGGGTGATTAGACAATGCTTGAACCACACTCTCATTGGAATTAAATATGTGTGTATGTATCCAGTTATGTATGGTAATCTATCTTAACCAATAGGTAAAAAGGAAAAGAAAGGGATAAGACAAAGGGGTGGAGATGACAAAGGGGAGAACATTTTAAGGGAGGAAGTGGTTAGAAACAAAATAGAATTTTGAGGAGGGAGAGGATCAAAAGAGGGAGAAAAGTAATAGAAGAAAATGGGATGGAGATAAATACATAGTTAATGGCTCAATTATAAAATGGAAGAAAAAAGCAAAATGGTTTAGAAACCAGAATTCAACAATATTATTTAGAAAAGACACACTTGAAACAGAAACACACACATAGAGTTAAATAAAGAAGGCAGGGATCTCAACCATGACCTCAGACAAAGCAAAAGCAAAAACAGATTTAATCAAAAGAGATCATCAGAGAAATTGGATTTTGTTAAAAGGTACCAAAGACAAATAATTAAAAAAATTTTTTACAGCCAGTTTCTCAGATAAAGGCCCAATTTTTCAAATATATAATGAGTATAGAATTAAGTAAAATTTATAAAACTAAGATCCATTCTCCAATTGATATCAAATTCATATCAAAGGGTATGAACAGGGAGTTTGCAGAAGAACTCAAAGCTATCTATAGCCATATATAAAAAAAAAAACTAAAATCGCAATTGATTAGAGAAATACAAATTAAAACAACTCTGAGATACCACCTCACACCTATCAGAAATGACAAATGGTGGAGGGAATGAGGGAAAACAAGTAAACTAGGGAACTTTTGGAGTAGTGAACTGGTCCAACCATTCTGGAGAACAATCTGGGACCATGACCAAAGGGCTATAAAACTGTACATACCTTTTGATCCAGCAATACCATTATTAGGTCTGTTTCCCAAAGAGATCAAAGAAAAAGGAAAAGGACCTATATGTACAAAAAATATTTATAGCAATTCTTCTTATGGTGCCAAAGATTTGGAAATTGAGGGGATGTTCATCAGTTGGAGAATGACTGAACAAGTTGTGGTATATGATTTTGATGAAGTGCTGTGGAAAATCACAAGGGGGTAGATTCAGAAAAACAAGGCAAGATCTGTGAACTGAAGCAAAGTGAAGTGAGAAGAACTGGAAGCCACTGTTCCCAGTAACAATGTCTTAATGATGATCAACTTTGAAAGACTTGGACACTATGGTCATTATGATGTTCTAAGACAATTCCAAAAGACTAATGATGGAAACATGCTACCCACTTCCAGAAAGAGAGCTGGTGAAATTGGAATGTAAATTAAAGTATAATTTTCTCTCTTTATTTTTCTTGCTTTTTTCCAATATACTTAATATGGATTTCTTTGTATGATTTCACACATAAAACTGATATCATAATTGATTGCCTTCTCAATGGCTGGGGTAGGTGTGGGAGAGATGGAGAGAATTTAGAACTCCAAATTTAAAAAGAAAAGAATGTTAAAATAGATACTATTTTAAAAAGAAATACTCTGTTTATAAAAGAAGCAAATTGTGAAATATTACAAATGAAAATTTAGAAGAAATAAAAAGTCTTATAATTCAGGTACAACAAATGCATAAACAATAATGTAAGTAATTTTGCTTAAAAGAAAGGAAACAAAAATTGAAACAGTATTGAAACTTAAAATTTAAAGCAGAGAAAAGTAAAAAAAAAAAAGTGTTCTTCATTAAGATTTTCAAGCAAATATTGCTAGGATCCATAGATGGTTAAGTATTCACACACCCTTCTCAGTGAAAAATGGGGAATGAGCTAAATCCTTTCAGCCTATACTTTTCTTCTCCCACAAACCCAGTTAAAGGGTATAAATTTCCCTTTAGTCACTATCTTCTTATTTGTGGGTGGAGTAGCCGCACTCAGCTATAGTACTGATCAAATTTTAGACAAATGGCAAAATGGCTCTGAGGTCTCTACTAGGTTAAGGAGTAAGACAAAGAGTTACGAATGAGTCAAATCAACAAAAGCATCTATCAGATCTGCTATGTGGCAGGCACTGTGTTATGTGCTAGAGGTATAAAGGTAAACTATAAATTACCTTAACATAAAATGATAAATAGTTCAGAACTTCCTAGTTTATAGAAATTCCTAACATTCAGAGAGAAATTTTGGTCCTCTATATAATTTCTGTGTATTTCCACCTAATCCCTATGTTTTTTCCATTTTTCTTTGCTTAACATGGGCTAAATATACAGATGTGCAATACATCTTCACGGTCATCCATGGATTTTTATTTAGATGAAGCAAAAAGAAAATCAGTTTAGATTTTTAAAAAGAAACATTTCTATAACAGAGCTTCTCATCAAAATTTATATTTTGTGTATGGAATAAACCTTTTGGAGTTATCCCCAGTCCTCAAAGTGGTGATTACAACTAGTAACTTCTAACCAGTTTCTTTGTTTCATTTAGCGAAAGCTGTGCCTTTGTCCTGCCAATGTTCCCTCCCAGGCATACTAGCTATCTGTATCCTATTTCATTCTGCTTTCTCAAAGACAGCCTGGATATCAGAGTCCTGAGCCATCAGTCTGCTCTGTTTGCTCTATCACATTTTAGTTATTCCTCCCTGCTCTTTTTCTTTTCACAACTCTAGAATACAAATGAAGCCCATCCATTGTCTCTCAGGGCTGAGAAAGAACAATCCTTCTCAAATACAAATCCCATAATGCTGTAATAGTAATTTAAATGGGGAAATCTTTCATATTCATTAATAGACCCATGTGGCTTGCCTGGGTCACATGTGTCTGGGTCACATGGAGCCTGTGGTGGGAAGAGTTTGCTGAATGAGTGGAACAGGAAAAGGCAGAACTAGAGTAGAGTTGAGAGGAAATTAGTGAGAGAGCAATCAGAACTGAAGAATGCAGTTGGCTGTGAGTGTGAGAAGGAAATTTTGTCTCAAGGAATCCTGTTTGTGATTTGTTTAAGGGAACTGGTTAGTGGGAAGCCTAGCAGGGGGAAGGCTTGGGGATGGTGTTGTTCTCTGCATTGTTATTGTGTATACATCTTTGTTACTATGATGGATTTGGCTTTCTGGTGTCTGAATAAATGTTTTAGTTCTGCCTTCCATGTGGAGAATCTGTGGTATTTCATGATTCAGAATTGCACCAGGATATTGATCGCTGCCAACGGCACTACAAATTCTAGTCAGATTCAAATCCTTGTGAGAGAACAAAAGTTGTCTTGATTATTTATAAGCTCTTCAAGGAAGTCCTTCGTATAGTTTCTGTTTTCTATTGAGTGAAATAAAGACCATGTTATAATTGATACACACATATACACACACACCTTAATATTATCATATGTTGGTTGTTGTCCATTTTTGAAGAAAACCAAAATGACATCACCATAATAAAGTGAAGTTTCAGTGTGTCCAACTGTGGCTGATCAGACCAATATCAGCTCAGAATGCTCAACAACAGGTTGGGCACAGATAGTCCGTATGAATATTTGGGGTGGATTCTCCAAATTTGCACATCCTGCATTTCCTTTGTGCTGTCTCAATTCTGCTTTGCTCATAGAACACAGCACCCTTTCTTATGTGGGCCTGCCATGCTGAGTGGTCCTGTGCCAGTGTCTGCCATGTTGCACAGTCAAATTCAAAGTTCTTGAGAGAGACCTTAAGAGTGTCCTTGTATTTCTTCTGACCACCATGTGATCACCTGCCCCGTGTGAGTTCTCCATAGAATAGTCTTTTTGGCAAGCATATATTTAGGGACATATGTATACACACATTTAGATGTGTGTATATAGTTAGTTAACTTGCATATTTGCATGAGAACTGAGGGCAATTTTTATTTATATATGCAGAGAATTAGGCAGGAGCTAATTCTAGTGTTGCCATGGGAGAGCCTTTATGAGGGGAAAACACTACCAAGATCTGTTGTTCCCAGATGATATTCTAGATGTGTAAATGAGCTAGAATATGTAAATCTGGAATTTGGGATTCTGAGATCTGTTACACCTGGAATATATTAATATAAAATTTAACATATTAAATATACTAACATAAAGCCTAGTATGCAATAAATATTGGTTGGAGGAATGTGAGAAAGATTTAGTCTATGACACATGAAAGTATATTAGATATCAAAATGTGTGGCATATCAATATGGTATATGTAGGCTTTTACTTGAATTTATAAATATAAAAATAAGAATTGTTTGGAAACAAGGAAGAAAGCTCATTTTTATGTTTTAGTCTATGGTTAACTAGGAAATGAAAACCAAGTTATTCTCATAATCAAATATTTCAGCTTATACTGAATTATTATTAATTCAACTTATTACAATAATAATTTAAAAACAAAAACACATGATTCTCTTATAATATAATTATGATTATTTAGAAAAGGTAAAAGGATATATTAAGGATGATATAAGATATAGACTTTCCTGTGATTTTTTCAAGTTATTGGTGTAAATAATCATTTAAATGTATTTTAATCAAATCTATTCTGTTGCAAATTAATTGATGGTATATTTTAGCATGTTTCTAGGTATCCAAGTTAGACTGGAAGTTCTGTTATTATAGGGATCATAATTTTAAAAAGGTTAAAAATAATCCTGATTCTCTTCACACGTATTTTTCTTCAGGTGCTTTCTCCATCTTGCAATAATTGTCAAAAAAAATTTCCAATAATGTTCAAGTTAATTTGAGATGATTTTGTCTTTCTTCTGTATCCTCTTATGACATCTACAAAGGAGTTCTTCCTATATTAATTAATGTATAAAAACTTGTAATATAAGCAGTATTTACCTGACATATGGTCAAATTTTAAAATCAGTGAAAGAGTGATGCTGATGTTTTGTGTGTTCAGAGAATAGAGAGTAAAGTGGAAATTGATATGAAAATGTCACATGAGAACTGAAACTATCAAAGAGAGTGTCATTCAGTGGTGATGCTATCATGTTGGCATAATCCATTTATTACCATAGAGGGCAGAGTTCCTAAGTTCTTGACACAGAGAAAGGAAAAACTGATCAACTAACCAAAAAAAAAAAAAAATCTTATTATGCTGTGAGGGTTTTAAATAGCTAGAAGAATTTCCATAATTCTCTAATAGTAGAGGAGTGCAAGTTTGGTAGCTAAAAATTTTAGTTCCAAACTTAGAACCAACTCCATACCACTATATATTTTTCAGAGACCATGTGCTGGACTTTTGGAGGAAATGTTTTGTACCCATTGCCATTTCTATATCTCATTTAGTAAATATGATAGGGAGTGGAACTAGACTCATGAATTCATTGAAATATGGATGTGATGGGCTTTGGCTGGACTCTGATGAAACTCTTACTAACATCTAAGCAAATACTATAATTTTAAAGAACGAATGGGACAAAAGATAAATTTTGTACTTGCATTATGTGTATATGTGTGTGTGCACACCTATACATAAATTTCATATATGTATGTGTATATATATATGCATACACACACAGACTCCAAATATATCATATATACACATTCATGAAGATGATAACAATGAGACAACTGATAGAATAAAGCCAAAGCAATCTTTGGGAGAAAATGTAGATAAATCTCTAAGCACTTATCTCAGCAAAAAGGAGAAATACGAGAAAATTAAATTTAACATGTAACTTAAAACCCCCAGAAATCACTAAATGCATTAACTTTCAAATAAATACAAAAATAAAGTAAAAAAAAATCAAGCAACAAACAAGTGAATGAATAAAACTAAGTTTTTCTTAAAAAATGAAAAATATAAAAATCATTAGTTAATTTTAGCTTAGAAAAAAGAGAAGAAAATCAATTTATGAAAGCCCCAAATGAACAGAAACATTTACAGGAAATGAAGAAATAAGGGAAACTATTAGAAATATTAAGTTGTTATCATAACAGAATTAAAAACATAAAAAAGAATTGAAAGAAAATGCAGAGTTGAAAAATATAAAATGCTTGGATGAATAGAATAAGAAATTGAGAATTTTTATAGTTGAATCTTAAAAACAGAAATAGAATAAGGCATAAACTAACTCTCATGTTGTGTTCATGTAGAGGGAGGAAGGTCACAGTCCAAAGTAAAGGTAAACACTAATTCTTCTAGGTCATGTGACTAACAAGATGGAGGTCTAGACTTTTTTTTTTTACCCATCTTCACAAGCTCACTAATCTCTAAAAAATAGAAATCTGCATAAGAGTAATTTCAATTATCTCTATGAATTCAAATGAAGTAATAATTCAACAAACTGAAAGCAGAGAGGCCTACTCACTAGCCTCTGATAAATTCATTTAGCAACTTTCCCTGCTGCCTTGGAGCAGAGTGTTTAGCTAGAGAATTGAAGAACAGAGGTATTTGGGGCAGAATATATGTGTGTGGCTGTGTAGTAGCAAACCTGAGAGAATGGGCAGGAAGGAGTAATAAGCTTTTATATAACAACTACTAGGTGTCAGCTACTGTGCTAAGTACTTTTTTACAAAAATTATCTTATTGAATCTTAACAACCATGGGAAGTAGGTGTTATTGTCATTTTTCAGCTGAGGAAACTGAGGCAAATAGAATTTTGAGTGACTTGCCCAGGGCCACACAGCTAGTAAGTATCCAAGGCTGAATTTGTATTCAGGTCTTCATAATTGTACTATCAAAGCCATAAAAATAACGGGGCCCATTTCTGGCCCCTGGGAATCACTTGGAATAGAGATTGAAGCTTGTAAACTGTGAGTATCCCAGGTTGGGAGAAAGTCTCTAATCCCTAAGGAAATGCTCATCAAAGGGGAAAGAATCAGAAAGTGAATAAAAGGAGAAAATAAGGAGAAAATATTGAAAATCTCAAGAGGAAGAAAGCTCAAGGACCTTGAGTATAAGCAGATGAAACCAACAAGAGAACAGAAATTAATTAAAGAAGGGAACATGGAATACTTGTTTTGAATAACTATTGCACAGCAAAGAAAAATAAATCAAGGCTGGATGAGGCAGAGGACAATGTGGATTCCCAAGAATGAATAGAACCACAGAAGAAGGTTTCTGAATGGGTTAAAAGAGAAATAAGAATTGTGAAAGCAGAATAAATTCCCTATCCAAAAGAAATAATTGGCAGAATAGAAAAACTTCAATTCGTGGTACTTAGTCTCAACAAAGAAACAAAAGAGAGAAGAAATGAGTGAGACTTTCACCCTTCTTGATAATAACTGAATGTGGAATCCATGTATTCTGTCAAGCATCATAAGAGATAGTATTGAGCTAGGAGAGAGATCAAGAGAACATCTAGGTCATTAAATATCTGGTAACTGGTTTTCTAGGATCTTGTCTGAAGTTGTACTTGCATTTGATCTCAGGATAATTGAGGAATACTAAACAAGCCAAATGATACCCTCCACATAGAATGCATGCTTAAATTCTGATTGGGCCTTAACAGCAAGATCCTAGAGGACTTCTTTTTTTGATCTCCTGAACATTTAGACTAGAATTTACCACATAATTGTATATAGTTCAGCTGCCTATATTGGTATTGTCATCCTATTCCTCTATTGTAAATTCCATAAAATTAGAGACAATTACTTATTCACACTTGGTATCTCCTCCAGATCTCTGCATGATCTTCAAGGAATTTAGCCTCACTTGGAGTGAGTTCATTGTCTGTCAGTTCATTTCTACAGTACTATTGCAGGTTTGACTATTAGTGGAAAATTCAGTCACAAGATTGTTGAGTTTTTTTGTTCATAGTATTGACTAGCTATTTGAATGAAGCCAGTCCTTAGAATGATAAAACAGGAGGTTAAATTAGTCAGCTAAAGGATAACATACACACTGCCCCCCCACCAAAAATGGATTACTTGAAATTTTCACTTTCTATATAGTTTCTGTCTGTCTGTTTAGGTAATACAGTTCAGTTTACCATGACCTCAAAAACCAATGCTGACTAGTTTACTTCCATTATAAATCCAATTATAATGTCTACTGAATTTAAGTTCATTCATAGTGGTTCTCTATCTATTGACAATATCTCTGTCTTATAGAATAGTCAACTACAAAAGGGTTGAATTCAATGAATATGCTTATTAAATATTTTAAATCATCCTTCAGTTCATGACAATCCATTGACAACTTAGCAGTTCTTCTAAATAAGGAAGAATTAGTATCAATAAGATACTACATACAATTTATGGGGCATATATATTAGGATATATCACAAAAATCACTCCTATATTTTACCTTATACCTCTTACCTCCACCAAACCCATATTAATAATTTTCACTAAGGAGAAAACTGAGTTCTAAATGCAAAATCATACTTTCTAAATATAAAATCTTGGGATTTGAGTTGGACTTTGAGAAAGAAAACCTGAGTTCCGGTTCTGGCTCTAAATACTCTGTTTGTAATATTGGATGAGTCACTTCACATGTCTGAGACTCAGTTTCTTCATCTGTAAAATAGTATGGTAAAATAATACTTGCCTTACCTACCAGAGAGTTGTTGGAAGGATCAAGTGCAATGTGGATGTAAAGTACTTTATAAGTCTTAAGTTACTATATAAACATAAGAGATCATTATTTATATTTTAATTTTTATTTAGAAAAAATATTGGAAATTCTAAATTTTATTTAGAAAAATATTTTTATATTATAAATTGGAAAAATATTTTCTAATAATAAATATTTTATTTATTTATGAACCATAACTAGAATTAAATAGTTGATGATTGTGTATTTACCAATGATATAGTTATACAGAACTGAATATATCATCTTCACTATAATGTAGCAAAGAGTGAATAAATGCATTAAAACTTATTTGGGACTGCTCTAAAAATATATCCTCCAGTAGTTTATATCTTATATGGGCTTGAGGGAACCTGCCTTAGGGTCTAATGATTTCTCTGGATATGAAGACAGGATCATTGTCATTGGCAAACTGTGTAGCTTTGCTTCATTTTGAATGCCTACACAGTACTAAAAATCATTTGGTTCAGTCAGTATGTTTATCTATATTAAAAAAAAAAACCCATATGTCTTTTTTTTTTTTTACTATTTGAACTTGATCCAATTATATAAAAGTCAGATTTCATTTAAATAGACATGGCTGATGTAAATTTAGTGAAAAGAAATCAAAGATCAACTCTTTAACCAAGGCCTTTAACATTAAGTCAAATTATTTGCTTTTGAACTCTGAGTAAGCTTGTCTCTGAGGACATGATTTCTGTTGTATAAGAGAAATGAGAACAGACTTTAGGTAGAATGTATGAAAATAAAGCTAACTATCAACAAGAAACATTTCCCAATCATACAATTTCAAAAGTTTGGCTGACTTTCAAATTCGTGGTTGATAGCTTTAGATAATGTTCCCCTCCTAGGACCCAGAGAGTTTGACTTCTCTTGTTTGTTAACTTGTCACTCTCTCTAATGTAAAGTAATAGAGACTGATTCGAGATTTAATTATTGCACACACATACAGAGCAGAAGCAACTTTAGAAAAAAGCAACTGAGACTTGCCTGTTGAAACATATTACTCTTTGAGAGGACCTTGGAGACTCATTAAAAGTGTTGTTGATCTATTGATTAAAAAGTTATTCTTAAATGGGGGTTATTACATATATTTTCTTCTGTCATTCCTGTTCTCAGGGGAGGGACTAACTATAAAGTCTTTGGGGTCTCCCAAGCAACTTTGCCTAACAGTAAGAAAAAATGATGAATCCTGGAGGCCATGTGGGAAAAATGATGGCCACAGTGTAACAATAATAATAATAATAATAAAAACTTTAAAGAAAATTTCAGGTTTTTACAGGTTTATGAGAGGAATAGGAGCAGGAGAAGATGAGAGTGAAAGTAATGCATCTTTTATCATCTACCTCAGACTGTTATGGCATGGAAAGCAATTTATAAAGCAGAAAAAATTATAAAAATATTAGTTATTATTCATTCAAGTGACTGGGCTAAATGTTTTCACTTAAATCAATGAAACAGCTTAATTGATGCTTTAAGGAGAAACGTGGCTTTAATATGTTACACCTATTTTGAGAATTCATAGGATAAAACAATTCAGTTATCGTAACTTATCTCTTCCTCATTTTTGATTGATATTAAAGAGATAATCATAACATTGCTTTAGTTATACTCTGTTACTATCCTGTCAGCCTCTCCCTTCTCCAAATCATCCCCCAAACAAATGTCAAAATGATGGAAACAAACGTAGAACTAGCTGTGATGTTTCCCTATGTAGAAATTTTCCTTGGTGCCATATTCCCTCAAGGATAAAATAAAAACTCTCTTGCCTTTAAAATTCTCTCTCCATGTGGTTCTTATCTATCTTTCTAGTCTTCTGTCATGTCATTGCCCTTTCTCTATACTTTTAGAATGCCTTGTCTCTTTGCCCCTACCTTCTAGAATCCCCGATTCTCTCAAAGCATAGTGCAGGAGTAATGTTTCTCTAAGAGGCCTTACCTGATTCCACTCATTGTACCTCTGCCTTCTAGAGTTATGTGAATTACTAGGTTTTGTTTATTTTATACATTTGCTTATATGTGTATGTATGATTTCTTTCAGTAGAATGTAGTTGATGACAGAAGTACTGTTATGAAAATTTCAGCTTTATCATCTCAACAAAATCAACTCATATCCACAGCCTCTGTCTGTGTAGAATTCTTTTAACTGCCTTAATAATTATAAAGATCTTAGGAGTTACATATATTATCTTTTCATGTAGGAATGTAAACAGTTTAACTTTATTGAACGTCATATGATTTCTCTTTCATATTTACTTTTTTATGTTTCTTTTGAATCTTATGTTGGAAGGTCTAATTTTGTATTCAGTTTTGATCTTTTTCTCAGGAATGCTTGCAAGTCCTCTATTTCATTAAATGTCCATTGCCGGATAGATTGTTCTTTGCTGGAATCCTAGCCCCTTTGCTTTCCAGAATATCAAATGCCAAGCACTTCAGAATTTTAATGTGGAAGCCGCTAAATCCTGTGTTATCCTTAACTGTGAATTTACAGTACTTGAAATATTTCTTTCTGGCTGCTTACAATATTTTCTTCCTGACTTGGGAGCTCTGGAATTTGGTTATAATATTCCTGGGAGTTTTCATTTTTAGATCTCTTTAAGGAGGTGATGTGTGAATTCTTCCAATTTCTATTTTGTCCTCTGCTTCTAATATATTGAGGTAGATTTCCTTTATACTTTCTTGAAATATGATATCTAGGCTCTTTTATCATGGCTTTCAAATAGTGCAGTAAATCTTAAATTATTTCTCCTGGATCTATTTTCCAGATCAGTTGTTTTTTTCCAGTGAAATATTTCACACTTTCTTCTATTTTTGCATTTTTCTGTCTTTGTTCTACTGTTTCTACATGTCTCAGTCCAATTCGAATTTTTAAGGAATTATTTTTGTTAATATTTGCACCTCTTTCCATTTGCAATTTAGCTTTTTAAGAAGTTCTTTTCTTCAGTGAATGTTTGTGCCTTTTACCATTTGGACAATTTTTAAGGTCTTCTTTTCTTCAGCAGTATTTTTGTGCCTCAAAAACCTGAGCTGTTAATTCTCTTTTCTTAAGTTTTTTATTATTCATTTATTTTCTCATTTTTTTTTTTGCTACCACTCTTATCTCTTTAGCTCTTCCAGGAATTCCTGTTAAGTTTTTGTGGAATTTAATTTGAGACTTTGTTTGTAGTTGCTTTCACATGATTGTCTTTTCCTGAGTTTGTATCTTGATCTTCCTAATTACCATAGTAACTATTGTTTGCTTGGTTTTTAAAAATTTCTTTCTTTCTTTTCAGTTTTCAACGTTCATTTCCACAAGATTTTGAGTTCCAAATTTTTTCCCCATCTCTCCCCTTCCCTCTGCCCCAAGATGGCATGCTTTCTGATTGCCCCTCCCTCCAGCCTTCCCAATCTTTTATCATTCCCCCCACTCTTGTCCCCTTCACCTTTGCTTTAATTGAAGGGCAAGAGAGATTTCTATACCCCATTCCCTGTATATCTTGTTTTCCAGTTGCGTGTAAAAACAATTTTTTAGCACTTACTTTTAAAACCTTGAGTTCCAAATTATCTCTCTTCTTCCCTCCCCATCCACCTTCATTGAGAAGGCAAGCAATTCAATATAGGTTATACATGTGTAGTTATGCAAAACACTTCCATAGTCACCATGTGGTGAAAGACTGACTATATTTCCCTCCATCCTATCCTGTGTCCCAATTATTCTATTTTCTCCTTTGACCCTGTCCCTTTCCAAAAGTATTTGCTTCAGACTACCTCCTCCAATCTGCCATCCCTTCTATCACCCCCCCCCCCCAATCCCCTTCCTACTACTTTCCTGTAAGGTAAGATATCCAGTTGAGTGTGTATGTTATTCTCTCCTTAAGCCAAATCAGATGAGAGTAAGGTTCACTCATTCCTTCTCACTTCCCCTCTGTTTTCCTCCATTGTGAAACCTTTTTCTTGCCTCTTTTATGTGAGATAATTTACCCCATTTTATCCCTCCCTTTCTCCTTCCAATATATTCCTCTCTCACTCCTTAATTTTATTTTTAAATATAACCCCTTCATATTCAAATTACCTTGTGCATGTGCTCTCTCTCTCCCTTCCTCTCTCACCTATCTCCTCCAACTGCCCTAATACTGAGAAAGGTCTCATGAGTTACAAATATCATCTTTCCATATAGGAATGTAAACAGTTCAACTTTAATAAGTCTCATATGATTTCTCTTTCCTGATTATCTTTCCATGCTTCTCTTTATTCTTGTATTTGAAAGTCAAAATTTCTATTCAGCTATGGTCTCTTCATCAAGAATGCTTGGAAGTTCTCTATTTCATTGAATATCCATTTTTTCCTGCTGAAGGATTATACTCAGTTTTGCTAGGTAGGTGATTCTTGACTTTAATCCTAGCTCCTCTGACCTCTGGAATATCATATTCCAAGACCTTTGATTCCTTAATGTAGAAGCTGCTAGATCTTGTGTTATCCTCATTGTATTTCCACAATACTCTAATTGTTTCTCTTTGATTGCTTGCAATATTTTCTTCTTGACCTGGGAACTCTGGAATTTGGTTCCAATACTCCTAAGAATTTTCCTTTCAGGATTTATTTCCAGAGACAATCATTGGATTCTTTCAATTTTTATTTTATCATCTGGTTTTAGAATATCAGGGCAGATTTCCTTGATAATTATTTAAAATATGATGTCTAGGCTCTTTTTTTTGATCATGGCTTTCAGATAGATCAATAATTTTAAAATCATCTCTCCTGGATCTATTTTTCAGATTGGTGGTTTTTCCAATGAGATATTTTACATTGTCTTCTATTTTTTTTCATTCTTTTGGTTCTATTTTGTAGTTTCTTGATTTTTTTATAAAGTCATCAGCTTCCATTTGCTCCATTGTAATTTTGAAGTAATTCTTTTCTTCAATGAGATTTTGGAGCTCCTTTTCCATTTTGCCAATTCTGATTTTTAAGGCATTCTTCTCCTCATTGGTATTTTGGACTTCCTTTGCCATTTGGGTTAGTCTATTTTTTAAGGTATTATTTTCTTCAGTATCTTTATATGTCTTCTTTAACTAGCTGTTGACTCGTTTTTTGTGATTTTCTTCCATCACTCTCATTTTTTTTCCTAATTTTTCATCTACTTCTCTTCTTTGCTTTTCAAAATCCTTTTTGAGTTCTTCCATTACTTGCAACCAATTAATACTTTTTCTTGTAGATTTTGGATATAGGAGCTATGACTTTTTTGTCTTCTTTCATTTGTTTGTTTTGATCCTTTTTGTCACCAAAATAAATTTCTATATTCTTAGTTCTTTTACAATGTTTACTTGTCTTCCCAGTCAAATACTTGACTTTCTAACTCTTTGTCAAGGTAGGACTCTGCTTCCAATGGAGATGGGTGTGCTCTTCCAGGCTACAGGGATTTTGTGCCAGCTGCTAGATTCCCCTGCCATCTGTGGGCCCAGAGTTCTGGAAGCAGTTTCTGTCACTGCTCCTGCTACTTCAATGGCTACTGCTGCTGCTGGCCATCCCCACTACCACCTCCATCACCCTTGGGCTAGAGCCTGATCTGGCCAGACAGCACATTCCTCTTTCACCCAGGTCCCACAGAATTTTCCCACTGGCCTTCTTGACATTTGTGGATTGAGAAGTCTGGAAACCACCACAGGTGCCAGTCCCCTAAGACCTCCCTAGCCTGTCTGTGCCAGTGTGGTCCAAGCAGAACTGCGTTCCATTCCCTGACTGGTGTGATAGACTCTTCTTGTCAACTTTTGAGTTGTCTTGGGCTGGGAATTTCTTTCACTCTGTCATTTTGTGGGTCCTGTAGCTTTAGAATTTGTTTAGAGTCATTTTTGACAGGTATTTGGAGGGCTTTGGAGGAGAGCCCAGGGAAGTCCCTGCTTTTAGTCCCATAGTAACTTATAATGTTCAAGTAATGTAGTGGTGTTGTTTGCTCATTTTTCCAGATTATTTCTTGACTTTAAACTTTGTGTTTAAGTTGAGCTGTGCTCATATGAAAGTGGAGAGGTATTCTCTTCTTATTAGTCAGATCTGGGATGAGAGGGGTTAACAGGAAAACATGGGGCTTTTATCCTGTGTTGTTCCCCTCCCCAATGGGAAGTTGGGGAGCTAGGTAGGTGGGCCTCTGTACTAGGTTTTGGGGGGTCCTTGTACTTGGGTTTCAGGGTCTCTCCTCCCACTGGTAAGTCTCTGTACCCAGGTTATTCACTTAAAACTTTTTCCTAATATATGTTGCTTGAAATTCCCAGATGGATGGAAATGGAGAGCTGGAATGGTTAGGACAGTTCTTTATCTCATAAGTTTCAAAAGTAAAAGAGACAGGAAACTCCAACTCTTTAGGGAAGTATTTTAAGGTTATTTGGAGCTGAGAATTATCATCATGTGCCTTACAAAAAATGTAATTTCATGGACAATAACATTCTCTTTTAAAGTGCTGAGTGTTGGTCCTTAGAAATGAAAACATTATCATTAGTGATTATGAATTAAGATTTGATTTGCTCATCCAAATATATTAAGTAATTAATGATTGGTAATTGATAGATTTCACTTCAAATTTTAAATACATAATTGCTTATGACATGGTTATATTTCTAAATTTTCTTATATTGTTTAATTTGGTAAGCAATTGTATTACCTGTGTTATTAGAAATGCAATTTCTTTTCTAATCTAGATGTTAGAATAAGAATTGTACTGCTAGATTATGAGGTTGCTAACTAAAAAAGGGATTTTTGGAACATCTAATCATAAATTCTTATCAACCCTGTGCCAAGTCTTCTGTGTTGTGGAATTTCTACTTGACCTGAGAGTCAAGTAAAGCTGCAGCAGAATGTCTCCAAAAAACTTCAAACTCAGGATGACTTCAAATCAGTTACTATTATGGTTTTGGTGAGTGGCTAAATTAGAGGAATTAGCAACTTCAGCAAGGCAAGACATAAAATTGTATAGGGAATATGATGCTGATTACACGATCAAAATTTACATAGAATATAGAAATGTGATTAATATTAAAAAGGCAGGGGAGGGGGTTTGTTAAGGGATTAGGTAATGGTAGAGGGGTCCCATCCTCAGTTACCCATAATTCATATAGAAAAACCTGTTTTGAGGGGTATGTATGATAATGATATTATAATAAGTCTTTCTATGTCATTAATGGAATAGAAAGATCTTCACTGTCCATTAACATGCCTATGTGACCTGCTTTGAGCTCTGGTCCAGCTCAAAGCTGTGATACATCCTGAGTCACATGGAGTCTGAGTCACATGGTGCCCATTGTGGGAGGAGCTTGCCCAATGGAACAAGAAGAGAGGGAGGAACTTGCTTGAGGGGAGGTTTAACAGAAAGAATGCTTATGATGTTGGCACTCTCTGGATTGGTGATAAGTACCTTGCTAAACCTTACCTTTTGGTATTCTAATGGTGATGTACTAAATATATATTGTATTGGCATTATAATCATAAGTTCCCTCTAGGTCAGTTCTTTACTATTACTATTTATTATTACTGAGTAAGCAGTATCTTTTGGTGGGCCCCTTCTACAATTTAGTGGTCAAATATCCTGCTCTACAGGTGGTGCTATCTTCTGATTGGGTAGCTACTGTGGTCTTGTCTGGTCAAGATGGATGATGCTGTTAAGTCAAATCAGGACATGCTAGCTGTTCAGTGGGGCCCATAGAGAAGTTAGAATACTGGGACTGGGGGCAGCTCTATTAGGATTCCATCACTACTGAGTAAATTTTTAAAGGCCTGGTAAACTTTGCTATCATGATAAGGCTAATTTAATTGCTTATGTTCTTAGGTTATACAAAACTGAGCCTCCTCCCCAAGGTAAACACTTTATTGACTAGAGGAGGTCAGTACTTAGGAATTTGTGATGATTGAGACTTTTGGTTTTATAGTACTTAGGGGATTTCTGATACTTAAAAAGATGTTTTACACCAATTTGGTTTTTGATAAATTCCAATATTTAAGGTTCCCAGCTAATTTACTTCATGAAAGTTTAGTGATTATTCCTTTTGGCATCAGGATAAATTATAATCTTTTTTTTTAAAAAAGAAATTACTTTTATGAAGAAACGTTTTGCAAAGTCTTTTGTGATGACCTCCTACATTTCCATTTGCAAGCTAATTTGTTACAATAATAATTTGATACTGATAACAATTATGTCTAAACCTACTGTGAATTTTCTGATTTTCAGTCCTAGGTTTGTTGTGCCCCTGTGATAAGGTTTAGAGTTGGGAGAGATGGTTCAGGGGTGAAAGAATTCACATAGACCTCTTTTAGCCAATGGGAGTTTTTTATTTTACTTGGAATAGCATCATGGTCTTTCATAACAATAAAGCTAAGTGAGACCCTGATATTTGGGGGAGTTATGCTTTTATAGAGGTTTCAGAAAGGTGGTATAGTTTTAGAGTTTTTTATGGGGGTTGAAGATTAGGGATAAGATGAAGAAGGTGGATGACAGAACAGGAGATGCCAGATAAGGGAGACAGGAAATTTATGACCCAATAAGAGGTGAGACAAGGAAAATTATGGTTCACGAAAAGGGGAAAGGTTTATGGTATTTCACGATAAGAAGAGATTTTAGGACACCTTCAGGTTAGAGACTAAACTAGGGACTTCACAAAGTACTAAGAAAGCAATTTGTAATCCTTAGGGCACCATTTTTATCTTCATCACTTGTACACCACAAGGAAGGACACTAGTTTTGAATATTGGTTTGAAAGGTTCAATGCCCCTCTCTTAAGTTTTTAAGGGATAGATGTAGAAGTGAAAAACATTTTAACAGATTCTGGAAGTTCTGAGATTGATTATTAAATAGTTTTGAAACAATCTCCTTACAATCCTGTTGCTTCCTTCCCCCACTTCCTCCCCCTGAGTCAAGGGGATATCTCAGTTAGATGATGACAAAGAGCCCTGAGTTTTTCTGTTAAGCTCTTTCATCCCAGATCAAACTAGGAAAAGAGAGTTTCACCCTTACCTCCACCAGGCAAAGGGAAGGAGGGAGGAAGGGCAGCAGCTGCAGAGTAGGTAGCTGATAATGGCCCTGGGTCCTGGGGCAAGCTATAGTCTGCCCCAAAAGCCTGAAGTATCATCCAAGTTCCTCACAAAGTCACCACTGTAGGGAGAGCAGGAAGAGGGATGGGTTGAGGTAAAGAAGTCAGTTAGCCTCTGCTGGTAAGCTCATCCCATGAATTATTTTTATATTATCTGGAAATGCAATTGATGTGATCTGAAGTTTATTGTTTGTGATACAGCCAAAACAAATTGGCTATCACTTACAAAAATTCTAAGACTGTTGATTCTTATTTTAATGCTAAAACCTGAAGCAGGTAATTGATTGCATGTGTGTGTGAGTGTGTGTGTGTGTGAAGGAGGTGATGATCATCTAGATTGATTCTGCTCGTTCAGAGCAGTCCTCAAAGCTAGTTGAAAGGCATAGAATATCAAAGGAGTTAATGACATACCCGATTGTAAATTGTATTATAAAGCAGCAATCATCAAATCTACTTGGAACTGACTAAGAAATACAGTAGTGGATCAGTGGAATAGGTTAGGTACACAAGACACAATAGTCAATGACTATAATAATCTACTGTTTGATAAACCCAAAGACTCTGGTTTCTTAGATAAAATCTCACTATTCAACAAAAACTGTTGGAAAAATGGAAAATAGTATGTCAGAAACAAGGTATAAACCAACAACTTACACCATATTCCAAAATAAAGTCAAACTGGGTACACAATTTAGATATAAAGGCTGATACTATAAACAAACTAGGGGAGTAAGGAATAGTTTATCTGTCAGATTTATGGAGAGTGGAAGAATTTATGATCAAACAAGAGTTAGAGAACATTATGAATTGCAAAATGGATAACTTTGATTACATCAAATTGAAAAGGTTTTGCACAAGCAAAGCTAAGGCAACCAAGATTAGGAGAGAAGCAGAAACTGGGATTTTTTACAGCTAGTGCATGTGATAAAAGTCTAATTTCTAAAATATATAGAGCACTGAATCAAAGCTATAAGAATACAAGTCATTTCCTAATTGACAAATGGTCAAAGGATGTGAACAGGCAATTTTCAGAAGAAGAAATTAAAGCTCTCCATAGTCATATGAAAAAAATGTTCTAAATGACCATTGATTAAAGAAATGCAAAGCACAATGACTCAGGTATCACATCACTCCTATCAGATTTAGTAACATGACAAAATAGGAAAATGATAAATGCTGGAGAAGATATGGGAAAATTGGAACACATGCATTGTTGGTGGAGTTGTGAATTGATCCAACCACACTGGAGAGTAATTCCGAATTAAAAGCTGTGCATACCTGAAGGGCAACTAAGTGGTATAGTAGATAGAGCACCAGTGCAGGAGTCAGGACGACCTGAGTTCAAATCTCATCTCAGACACTTGACATTCACTAACTGTGTGACCTTGGGCAAGTCACTCAAGCCCAATTGCCTTATCCTGGGTCATCTCCTCTAGTCACTGGATTCAGATGGCTCTGGAGGAGAAGTGAGGCTGGTGACCTGCACAACCCTCCCTCACTCAAAACAAAGTCAAGTGCAAGTCATGTGATCATTTCTCTGATGGCATGGTCTTCCTTGGCAATGAAGGACAAACACACCCTTTGACCCAACAATAACTCTTCTAGGTCTGTATCCCAAAGAGATCATATAAACAGGAAAAGGACCAATGTGCAAATCCATCCGTCCATCCATATATAACATGTAAGATATATACAGTACATGTAAAAGTATACATAGTACATGTAATATATATATGTGTGTGTGTGTATATATACATATATATGTCTATATAGATAAAGCTATATCTGCTCTTTTTTTGGTGGCAATGAATTGAAAGTTGAGGTCACACCCGTCAATTGGGGAATGGCTGAACAAGTTGTGGTACATGAATGAAATGAAATACTGTTGTGCTATAAGAAATGATGAACAGGCAGACTTTAGAAAAACTTGGAAAGACTTATATGAAGTGATGCAGAGTGAGATGAGGAGAACCAGGAGAACAATGTACACAGTAACAACCCCATTGTGCTATGACTGACTTTGCTTGCCTTATCTCTTCTCAGCAATGAAAGGATCTAAGACAACTCCAAAAGAATCATGATGGAAAATGCTATCCACATTCAGAGAAAGATCTTTGGAGCCTGAATGCTGATAGAAGCATACTATTTGCTCTCCTTTTCTTTGGTTGTTTTGTTTCTTCTTTCTGATGGCTCCTCCCATTAACTCTATTTCTTCTTTACATCATGACTAATGTAAAAATATGTTCAACTTGAATGCATAAGTAGAGCCTATATCAGATTGCATGCCATCTTATGAGAAGGAAGAAGAAGAAGGGGGAGAAAATTTGAAACTCAAAGTCTTATGGAAGTGAATGTTGAAAACTAAAGACAAATTACTTAATTTTTTAAAAAAAAGATTACATCCCTGGAATTCTTTCTGAATGATGTGGGAATAATTAATAATTAGAATTAAAAAAGAGAAAAGAAGTTTGTGAAACAAAGGTACAAAAACAATGTTGAATCATCATAGACTAATGCTGGGATACATCTGATCTACTATAATAAAATGTGTGTTTAAGATCTGATCTATTCAGCATAAAATTATATTCCTTTTTATATCTCAAACTTAGTAAATGGATATTTGGCCTAGTCATCTGCTCATTACTAGATATATGTCTGTATGGAATAAGGTCCTTAAATGTTTCAAAATGATGTAAGAATAATTGGGTATTGATACAACTGATTGAGGTACCTGTTATCCTATTAATTGCTGAACATAAACAGAAACATCTTTCATTTGAGGAAGAGAATTGCAGTGCAATAAAATTTCTTAAGGAAGGTAACACATAATAGTTTTGCATTGATGGAAAAGTCAATTTCATTGAAAATTTACTAGTATTGTAGAAATAATACTTGTTTATATAATGTGTCCTGTGGTACAAACATGTTTTATTGTAAATAACTGATTGATATGCAGTGTTTTGGAATTACTTACTTAAAGTGTTCCAAGTCTTCTATGATAATGACAATAGACTCACTATCCTATAAGCAAATTCATTTGTATAACTATTGAACTCAAAGGTGGAAAGCTTCTAACTGCAAAAGTGTTATTACTTACATGTGTAGGATTGGATCCAGAATACTAGCTAATCCTCCTAAAGGAATTGGAATCAGAGTGGAAACTTTTGGGAAAAGGACAAGATCAGATAATCTTATATGTGTTTCTTTGTTTTCCTCTTTTCTGACATTACTTTTAACGCACCTTATATTTGGGCCCTGTGTATTGAACTTGCTTGTCAGATTTGTGTTTCCTAGATTATAGGCTGTCCACCAACAGATAGTCATGCAACAAGGACATCTGTTCATGTCTCCTCACCCCCTGGATTCTACTTCAGTCTCATTTTACTCCCCTCCCCATCCCCACTCAGTTAGGGGCAGTTCTATGCCCTCTGTGATGAGGTAAGGCAAACAGCAGTGCTTGAGACAGATGGAGCAAGCAGGATGCAGGATGTGAGATATGAGATAATAAGTAGGATGTGACCAGTCAGAAAAGTGATTAAAGAAGACTATGCATTGAAACCCCTCATGGTGAACTTATCTGTGTGCTTTGCAGTTATACTGTGTTCTCAACCTCCCTTGAACTACTTCTCCTCTTCCTAGCTTACTCATTTATAATTCTCACCCAGGGCCTATGGCTAGACCTGCTTCACCAGGAATGGGAGTCTAATGCCTTATTTCAAATAGGGAACTCTGTGGTGTGGAATGGAGTACATGATTTCTGGGTGTGTCACCATCATCCCCAGGACAGCTTACTCTCTATAGCTCTCCCCCTAAATCCTGCATGGAATTTATTTTTTGAGTATTAGAACTCTATACTCAAAAGAAAATGCAGGCAGTCTCTTATATGTAAGACATCCACTCTAGCCTAATATCTGCCCCTACCTACTCCTATGGGTTATGGTTCCTCTCCCTTCTGGCCCCTATTCAGGCCTCATTATTGATCATTTTACTCACTCATATTTGACCCATGCCTGTTTAACTTCCTGATTTGCTTTGTGTCTTCTTGCTTGCAGAAGTTCTACCTTCAACCCAGAGTACCAACCCCTGCCCTGGGTGTCCCTGAGTGGTTTGCCTCTGCCTACTCTGCACTCAGTGAGTACTGCATTCTTGCAACCCCATGCTTACAACCTATTCCCAGCCCTTGAAATAGACTCTGTGTCCCCAGTCAGCAAGAAGTAGCTACTGATGACAGTGGCCTACACCCAAATGATATAGTATACAGGGGTTAAAGAGAATACTAAGGGTTGCTTTTCCAGTAGTGAGGGGGTGCTCATTCTGTAGCTCATTTTGTAACTTGAGAGCATCCTAAAGTTCTTTTCCCCTTATCATGAAATACCATAACACTTCCCCTTAAATTGTTCCATAAAATTACCAAAAGAATTCCTTTTGTCTCCCACCTCCAAATCTTCCTTATCCTTTGCCTTATCTTGAAGCACCAACAAACCATAAAACTACATTATCATCTGGAACATCTATAGGCTGTATAGCTTTCTATAAGCTATATAATTCTGGTTCTTTCAAATACCAGTACCTTCATTGTAGCTTTGCTGCTACAGTAGAAATTCATGTTACTAAAGCTCCCATGGCTAAAAGAGAACCTCTAAGTGAATTTTTTCACATCCTAACCACTCTCCCAAAGCTGACCTCCTCATTAATCATTTTCATTTTTAAAGTTTTCAGGTTTTATTTTTATATTGTTTTTACTTATAAATATTTCACTCTCTCTTAGTTCCCCAAAGAGTCACATAATAATATTTTTTAAAGAGGATAACAAATGTGTTCTAATAGACTAACCAAACGTCAAATAAGTTTGGTAACATATACATTGCCCTATATCTGTTGTTGTTTTATTTACATTTTTTGCAGTCATTTATATATGGTTGTTTTGGTCCTGCTTACTTAACTTTATATTAATACCGATAACTCTTCCCATGTTTTTTTGAACATTTCAAGCTCATTTTTTCATCTAGTGAAGTAATATCCCATTATATTCATATATAGCACATACCTTCTGGCTCTTTTCCCAATCTCTTCTTGCACTGGCAGCTGGGTTTTTCTTAGGGCAGCTGCAACATTTACCCTTATAGTTCTAAGAGCAACCCTGAGGAACTGGGGTATTGATTTTCTTAATGCAACAGTTCATGAGCCCTTACCAGTGTGTCTATATTCCCTTCTCCATGACTGATTATGAGCTGATTTCCATTAGTTATACTTAATTTGCTTTTAAATATAGTTGTATAAGTGGTAGAAAATATTTTCCAACTCCCCAGATCTGTAATACACTCCAATATAAGTACATGTAGAGTTCAGGAGGAAGTTTGTTTAACTTTAGAACATATAGCAAAAGGAAAAATACCTTCTTGTTTCTAGAAGTCCATTCCTCGCCTTTATAGGATATTCACTAAAAAGTACAATCCTCTGATCCTCTGAAGTTCAAGAGATTCTTTTGTAGTCAAGGTTTTGGGGAGAGTACAAAACTGAGTCTAAGGCTCTTATCCAACTCTCCTAAGTGATTCCTTCTTATGATCATCTCTCTTTTCTCTCTGTTACCAGACATTCTAATATTCCAAAAATTCATCTGCTAACTTATAGATGACCTACATGGTATAAGTAAATTTCTTCATTCAATATGAGCACAATCCCTTTGTAAAACCACTCCAGTTCATAGTTACTTTCAAGACCATTTAAATTGATTAAGGGTCTTAAAGAATCCACTTTCTCTTAAAAATCTCTCTAAAGACAAAAATCTATCTCTTTGGCATGATAGAGGTGTAGGGGAAACACCCATATTTAGTCCTAAGAACATAATTGTCTAAGTTGAGGAAAAAATGTTTAAAGAGGAAATGTCCTCCTAAACCCGTCACCCTGAGTGAACTAGCTATAATGTGGGACCTTATGAGCAGGTGCAATGGTAGAATACAGATCTGGAAAATGATTCAAGAAACATGGGTGATAAAGACAAGAATATTAGACTGACAGTCAGAGGACTCATAAATCAAAATCACTGGAATATAAATTTAAAAATACCTTTTTATACCATGTTGAGTATATGCAACTTCAATCAGGAGAAAAGAACTGATTTTATAGGGGAAAACTGTATCACTATATCAAAACTATATAACTATGGAAACAGAAAATAAATTAGGAAACTGTAAAAAAACAATGAACAAATGATTTGTTATTAGAGGCATTATTAGGGAAGTCAGAATAGCAAGTAGATGGCACAGAACTACTAGTGAACAATTTGGTGGTGTGACCCACTGCCAAGAAAATGGTGTCCTCTGATAGGTCTGATATCCTTGATCAGCCCACGAAAGTTTTAAGGACAGAGAGGAAATATCCACTAGTTCAGAAATTAGAGACTGTAATAGAACCAAGCTAAATATGGAAAGGTTTTGGTAAAAAAAAAAAAAAAAAAGACCAACAGAAAAAATTGATACCACCTGATTATTAAGAGCCTATCAACCAGGCAGTAAGTCCATCAGAATAGATAAGTTTAGGGATAATTATAAAGGATGAAATACTGGTCCAAACAATCAAAATTATGACAGCAAAAGGTAGAAGATTATTAGAAGATATTCTCTTACACTGAATATTTTCATGCTTGGAGGAAGTTATAAGCTACTACCTATACTAATGAAAACACAGGTAAGCTTTTGAAAACTATGCCAGAGTCAGGATAGCTGTTATTAAAAATGGTTATGGTAGAATAGATACATTGGAACTTTACATAGGACATAAAAGAACCAAGAATACAGTAATAATTTGAAAAGAATATGTATTAGAGCTGATCTAGACAAAACTATATACCTTTCTCTTTTGTGATAGGTAGAAAATGAACATATATGACTACTTTATGATTAAATGAGGATAAACGCACAAAATTTAAATATGTATTTTATGTAAAACTAATAAAGTAGGTCTTATTAGGCATAAGTGATGGTCCAAAATAAGGTACAGAGGAATCATTCCATTGCTCATTATTGAATGGAATTTTTATTGCATTATGATCTGAAAAGGATGCATCATTACATTTTCTGCATTTGGTTGTGGGTTTTTATGCCTTAATACATGGTTAATTTTTATGTAGGTGACAGGTATTCCTGAGAAAAAGATATATTCCTTTCTATTCCCTTTAACTTTTCTCCAGAGATCCATCATATCTAACTTTTCCAGAATTTTATTTACCTCCTTAACATTTTTCATTTTTATTTTGTGGTTAGATTTATCTAGTTCTGAAAGAAATAAGTTGAGGACCCCATTAGTATCGTTTTATTGTCTATTTCTTCAGTAACTCATTGAACTTCTTCAAAAATTTAAATGCTATACTATCTGGTGCATATATATTTAGTATTGATATTACTTCATTGTCTATGGTACCTTTCAGCAAGACATATTTTCCTTTCCTATTTCTTTTAATTAGATCAATTTTTGTTTTTGCTTTGTCTGAGATCATGATGACTACCCCTGCTTTCTTTGCTTCATCTGAAACATAATAGATTCTGCTCCAGTCCTTTACCTTTACTCTATGTGTGTCTTTCAGTTTTAAATATGTTTCTTTTAAAACAGCTTATTGCGGGATTCTGATTTTTCATCCATTCTGCTATCTGCCTGCATTTTATGGAGAGTTAATCCCATTCACATTTATAGCTATAATAACTAACCATGTGTTCCACTCCATGCTATTTTCCTCTTGTTTCTCGACAGAGAAACTCTATCTCTCTGTCTCTCTGTTTCTTTCTTTCTCACCATGTCCCACCTCACAAGTGTTTTACTTCAGATCACCACCTCTCCTAATGTACCCTTTTTTATCAGCCCACGCTGTTATTATCAACATCCCTTTTTACTCCCTTCTAAGGTAAGATAGATTGCTGTATTCCACTGAGTGTGTATGTTATTCCATCTTTGAGCCAAGTCTTATAAAAGTGAGGTTCAAGCTTTGCCTCATCCCCTCTACTATAATAGCTCTTTAATGCCTCTTTTATGTGGGATAATTTACCATATTCTTTCTCCCCCTTCTTTCTTCTTCCAGTGCAATCCTTTTTTCTCACACTTTTATTTTGTTTTTTTTATATCATCCCATTAAAGTCACATTGTATCCATACACTCTGTCTATATATACTCCTTCCAGTTGCCCTTATGGTAATAAAGTTATTAAAAGTCACAAATATTATCTTGCTGTGAAGAAATATGAATGGTCTAAGCTTATTGAATATCTTATATTTTCCCTTTCTTGTTTCTTTTGTACCTTTTCATGTTTCCCCAAAGTCATATTTGGACAGCAAATTAGGAACACTTGAAAGTCTATTTTGTTGAATATCTATTTTTCCTCTGAAGGACTATATTCAGTTTTGCTGGATAGGTGATTCTTGGGTGTAATCCTAACTCCTTTGCCTTCCATTACATAATATTCCAAGTCCTCCAGTTGTTAAATGTAGAAACTGCCAAATCCTTTCTAATTCTGATCATAGATCGATGATATTGAATTGTTTCTTTTTGGCTGCTTGTAGTACTTTCTCCTTGATCTTTCAACTCTGGAATTTGATAATGATGATTCTGGGAGTGTTCATCTGGGGAGTTCTTTCAGGTGGTGATGAGTGAAATCTTTCCTTTCTATTTTGCCCTGTGGTCCTAATATATCAGGACAGTTTTCCTTGACAGTTTTTTGAAGGATGTTGCCAAGGCTTTTTTTTTTAATCTTGGGTTTCAGGTAGTACAATAATTCTTAAATGATCTCACCTGGGTCTAATTTCTAGTTCAATTGTTTTCCCGATGAGAATTTTCACATTTTCTTTAATTTTTCTCACATTTTTATTTTGTTTTATCATATCATTATGGGTTATAGAGCCATTAGCTTCCACTTGCTCAATTCTAATTTTTAAAGAATTATTTTCCTCAGTGAGCTTTTGTACTTCCTCTTCCATTTGACCAATTCTATTTTTTTTGCATTTATTTAGTATTTAATTTGTCCCTAGTTACATGTAAAAAGAATTTTTAACTTTTCTTTTTAAAACTTTTAGTTCCAAATTCTGCCCCTTCCTTCCTCCCCACCCTCATTGAGAAGGGAATAGATGTATAGTCATGCAAAACATATCCATAATAGTCATGCTGTGAAAGAAAACACAGACAAACTCAAGAAGAATGAGGTAATTTAAAAGTATGTTTCAATCTGTATTCAGAAACTCTCAGTTCCTTCTCTAGGGATAGATAGATTTTTCATCTTAAGTCTCTCAGAGTTGTCATGGATCATTGTATTGCTGAGAATAGCTGATAATTCCCAGCTGATCATCTTACAATGTTGCTGTTACTTTGTACCCAGTACTTTTCATTTTGTATCAATTCATGCAAGTCTTTTTAGTATTATCTGAGAGAATCCTGCTTATCATTACTTATAAGATAATAGTATCTATCATGATCACATACTATAACTTGTCTAGCCATTCCCCAATTGATGGGCATCCTCTCAATTTCTAATACTTTACCCCCAAAAAAGAGCTGCTACAAATACTTTTGTACATATAAATACTTTTCTTTTTTTATCTCTTTTGGGATATAAACCTAGTTGAGGTATTGATAGGTCAAATGGTATCCAGGGTTTTATTGTCCTTTGAGCATAGCTCCAAATTGCTCTGTAGAGTGGTTGAATCAGTTCAGAACTCCACTAACAGTACCTTCATGTCTCATTTTTCCCACATCTCCTCCAACATTTGTCATTTACCTTTCCAGCCCTATTAGCCACCCTAATAGGTATGAGGTACTACCTCAGCCTTGCATTAATTTTAATTTCTCCAATGAAGAGTGAACTAGAATACCTTTTCATATAGTTATAGATAACTTTAATTACTTCACCTGAAAAACTGATTATATCTTTTGATTATCTATCAATTACTCTTATTTGTTATAAATTTGACGCAGTTTTCTATATGTTAGAGAAATGAGGCCTTTATCAGAGAAACTTCCTTCAAATTTTTTTCACAGTTACTGTTGCTAAATTTATCAATTATCTCACAAAATTGAGCATAATCTTCCAGGCAAGGAGAGGGACATTCAATGAAATAAGGGATTTCCAGATTTTCCTGATGAAAAGGTCAGTACTCAATAGAAAATTTGATCTCTTCGTGGATTGCAGAGAGATGTAAAAAGGTACAAAGAAAAAAGGAAAAATTATTTAATATTAATTTATAATAATATAATATATTAAATATAATAAAAATCAATTTAATAAACATATTATTTAATATGTGCAAGCTATTTACATCCCTATGTGGGAGGATGATACTTATTAATCTTGAGAATTGTATATTTATTATGACATTCAAAAGGGATATACATAGATGGAGGATGTGAGTATAAATTAACAGATGTGGCAATAAAAAACTTAATTAAGGGGTGAAAAGGTAGAAAAGGAAGACAGCAGGTAGAAAAGGGTAAATTACATTACACAAAGAAGCACCAAAACATGTTATAGTAGAGGGAAAGAAGGGAGGGAGATGAGCGTTGTTTGAGCTTTACTGTTATCAGATTTGGTTCAAGGAGAGAATAACATATTTAGTTAAGTACAGAAATCTAACTTGCCTTTCAGGGAGGGGAATGGAGAAAGAAAAGGAAGGGAGGGGGGTTGGAAGGAAGGGAATAAGTAGTAAGGGAAAAGGGAAAGAAAAGGAAGGGGAGTTGAAAGAAGGGAGGAAAGATTGAGGGAGGTCATGGTCAAAAGTAAAACTTTTTGAGGAGGGGAAGGGAGAAATAAAGGCACAAACAGGGAGTGGGATAGGATGGAGAGAAAAACACAGATAGTAATCATAACTGTGAATGTGAATGGGATGAACTCTCCCATAAAATGGAGGTGGATAGCAGAATGGTTTAAAAACCATAATCCTACAAAATGTTATTTACAAGAAACACATTTGAAACAGGGGGATACATACAGGGTAAACATAAAGTGCAGGAATAGGTGAAGTATAAAAAGCAGAGGTAGCAATCCTAATCTCAGACAAAGCAAAAGCAAAAATAGATCCAATCAAAAGAGATAAGGAAGGAAACTATATAGATCTTGCTAAAAGACACCATAGAAAACGAAATAATATCATTACTAAATATATTTGCACCAAGTGGTATAGAGTCCAAATTCTTGGGGGAGAAGTTAAGGGAGTTATAGGAAGAAATGTACAGCACAACTATACTACTGGGGGACCTCAACCTACCCCCTCTGAACTTGATAAATCTAATCTCAAATAAGAAAAAAGTTAAGGTGATGAAAAGAATTCTGATAAGGTAGATATGATAGATCTCTGGAGGAAACTGAATGGGGATGGAAAGGAATAGAACTTTTTCTCAGTGGTACATCACACATACACAAAAATTGACCATGTGCTGGGCATAAAAACCTCACAATCCAGTGCAGAAAAGCAGAAATAGTCAATGCATCTTTTTCATGCAATGCAAATTTTATGCAATAAAGGGCCATGGAAAGATAGGTAAAAAATTATTTGGAAAATACATAATCTAATGCTAAAGAATGAGTGGATCAAACAACAAATCATAGAAACAAACAATGACTTCATTCAAGAGAATGACAATAATGAGACAACCTACCAAAATTTATGGGATGCAGTAAAAGTAGTTCTTAGGGGAAGTTTTATATCTCTGAATGCTTACATGAATAAAAGAGAGAAAGAGGAGATCAATGAATTGGACATGCAACTTAAAAAGTTAGAAAAAAAACTAATTGAAAATCCCCCGGGTGGAGCCAAGATGGCGGAGTGAAAGCAACGACTCACCTAAGCTCCTGGAAAAACTCCTCTGGATATCTCTGGGGGGAGAGTCTGACCAGACTTTGGAGGTGTAAAATCCAGTGGGTGACGGACTTTGACGGATTCGGAGCTCAGGCTGGACTGGAGGGTCCACGGGAGGGATCTGTTCCGCGGGGATAAGACCCCGGCGCACAGCGCAGCGCGGTCAGCGCGGCAGGGTGGAGGGGACCAGAGGAGCCTGAGAGTGGCGGGCGAGACCAGCGGAGCAGGAGATAAGCCAGGCCGAGCCGGTGAGAGCTGCTGAGTGCCAGACATCAGCGCAGCAGCCCTTGAAATCTTCAGCCTGAAGACGGACTTCGGTGGGTCACTACTTGAACTTCCAGGAACTGGGATGGCAGAGTGATCAGTAAGTGCTCTCTCCTCCCCCCTGATGACCATGAGGGAACCATAAAATTCTTCCCCAGATTAATCCTGGATCAGCGGGAACAGCAGAAGGGGGAGGGTGGTCTTAGAACACCAGAGGCTGGAAAAGTGGCAAAGGGGGATTCTTCCTATGGTGGTAGAGACGGCTGGAGGGACAGACGACCCAGGGCAGAGAAAATTCGCACTGAGACCCAGGCAAGCCTCAGAGCCGGGAGATGAGCCCCAGGAGGGGCGGGAACACGCGTTAGCTCCTAGGCGTGCCCCAGGCCTCCAGGGGAAAAGGGAAGACAACAGGGAAGCTGGGATCACCATCCCCTGACCTTGCCTTTGCCTCAAGTCAGCTGAGGAGATATCCTGAGACCAGACCACCCCTCCCACACACCTAACAAGCTAACCACAGGGTTGATCAGGGAAACAAAAAACAAAAGCCTGCTTTTAGCCTAGACACACATCAGCTCAACTTAAAGATCTGTACCTTCTGACTGAAAGAACCAAAAGCTACAACACTCAGCCAACATCATGAATCGGAAAAAGCAGACGAAAAGTGAAAAAACCATAGAATCTTTCTATGGGGATAAGGACCAAAAACACAAACACCAAAGAGGTTAGAGCTGAGACTGTACTTCCATCTGAAACCTCAGATGGGACTATGAATTTCTTGCAAGCACAACTAGATTACCTGGAACGTCTGAAGAAGGATATAAAAGAAAAACTGGCCAATGATTTTAAAAGTATAAAAAAAGAATTCACTGATGAGAACATCACCCTGAAAAAGAAAATTGAAGAAATGGAAAAGGAAGTTCAAAAATTAACTGGAGAGAATAATTCCCTAAAAGGAAGAGCTAATCAAATGGAAAAGGAAACCCAAAACCTAATTGGGAAAATTGATCAGATGGAAAAGGAAACCCAAAACCTAACTGGGAAAATTGGTCGAATGGAAAAAGAAGTACAAAAATTAAATGGAGAAAATAGCTCCTTAAAGGGAAAAATTGGTCAAATGGAAAAGGAGATGGAAAAGCTAACTGAAGAAAACACTACGATGAAGATTAGAATTGGGCAAGTAGAAACTAATGACTCAATGAGGCAACAAGAATCAGTCAAACAAAATCTAAAGAATGAAAAGATAGAAGAAAATGTAAAATATTTAATTGGAAAAACAACTGACCTGGAAAATAGATCCAGGAGAGAAAATCTAAGAATTATTGGCCTGCCAGAAACCCATGATGAAGAAAAGAGTCTGGACAATATCTTCCAGGAAATCATCAAGGAAAACTGTCCAGAAGTACTAGACTCAGAGGGCAAAATAGTCATCGAAAGAATCCACCGTTCCCCTCCCGAAAGGGATCCCAAACTCAAAACCCCAAGAAATATAGTTGCCAAATTCCAGAGCTATCAAGTGAAGGAGAAAATACTACAAGCAGCCAGAAAGAAACAATTCAAATATCAAGGACACACAGTCAGGATCACACAGGACCTTGCAGCTTCTACATTAAAAGATCGAAAGAATTGGAACCCAATATTCCGTAAGGCAAAGGAGTTGGGACTTCAACCAAGGATCAACTACCCAGCAAAGTTCAGCATAACATTTCAGGCAAGGAGAAAGTCATTCAACGAAATAAGGGATTTCCAGAGCTTCCTGACCAAAACACCAGAACTCAATAGACAATTTGATCTTCAAATGCAGGTCTCCAGAGAATCATAAAAAGGTAAACAGAGGGGAAAAAACAAAAACAAAAACTTGCTACTCAATTAGGGCAAACTGTTTACCTCCCTATAAGGGAAGATAATACCTGTTAATCTTGAGAACTGTGCAGCTATTATGATAAAAGGGATATATGTAGAGGGAACGGGCATAAAGTAAATGATGTCATGTCAAAAATATGATTTAAGTATGAGAAGGGAATGTAATAGGAGGTGTGGAAAGGGGGAAGCAGAAAATGGCAAATTATATCACAGGAAGAAGTACAAAACTATAGTAGAGGGAAGGAGGGGAGGGAGATGAGCATTGTTTGAGAGGTACTCTCATCTGATTTGTTCAAAGGAGGGAACAATAATCTTAAGTAGATAAGCCTAACTAGCTCTATAGGTAGTAGGAGGGGAAGGGGGAAGAAAGGGGAGGGTGGCTAAAAGGGAGGAAAGAAGCAATAAGAGTAAAGGGGACTAAAAGGGAGGGGGGTCAAAAGAAGGAGGGGAAGGCTGCAGGAGGAGGGGGAGAAAAGTGAATACTATTGAGGAGGGGAAGGGAGACGGGAGAGCTAAAAGCACAAATGGTGGGAAAGAGGTTGGAGGGAAATACACAGATTGTAATCATAACTGTGAATGTGAATGGAATGAACTCTCCCATAAAACGGAGACGGATAGCAGAATGGATTAAAAGCCATAATCCAACAATATGCTGCTTACAAGAAACACATTTGAAACGGGGGGATACACATAGGATAAAGGTCAAAGAATGGAGCAGAATATATTGTGCTTCAGCTCATGTAAGAAAGGCAGGAGTAGCAATCCTAATCTCAGACAAAGCAAAAGCAGAAATAGATCTAATCAAAAGGGATAAGGATGGAAACTATATACTGCTAAAAGGCACCATAGACAATGAAGCAATATCATTACTAAACATGTATGCTCCAAGTGGTATAGCATCCAGATTCTTAGAGGAGAGGTTGGGGGAGCTGAAGGAAGAAATTGATAGCAAAACTATACTAGTGGGGGACCTCAACCTCCCCCTCTCTGAACTCGATAAATCTAACCTCAAAATAAACAAGAAAGAGGTTAAGGAGGTAAATAAAACTCTGGACAAGGTAGATATGATAGATCTTTGGAGAAAATTAAATGGGAATAGAAAGGAATATACTTTTTTCTCAGCGGTACATGGAACATTTACAAAAATTGACCATGTACTAGGACATAAAAATCTCACAATCCAGTGCAGAAAGGTAGAGATAATCAATGCATCCTTTTCAGATCATAATGCATTAAAAATTACATGTAATAAAAGGCCATGGAAAGAGAAACCAAAAATCAATTGGAAACTAAATAATCTAATTCTAAAGAAGGGTTGGGTTAAAGAAGGAATCATAGAAACAATCAACAATTTCATTCGAGAGAATGACAATAGTGAGACAACATACCAAAACTTATGGGATACTGCAAAAGCAGTTATTAGGGGAAGTTTTATATCTCTGAATGCTTACATAAATAAAATAGAGAAAGAGGAGATCAATGACTTAGGCTTGCAGTTGAAAAAGCTAGAAAAAGAACAAATTGAAAATCCCCAAGTAAATACCAAATTAGAAATACTGAAAACCAAAGGAGAGATTAATAAAATTGAAATTAAGAAAACTATTGAATTAATAAATAAAACCAATAGTTGGTTTTATGAAAAAACTAATAAAATTGATAAACCTTTGGTCAATCTGATTAAAAAAAAGAAAGAAGAAAACCAAATTACTAATATTAAAAATGAAAGGGGTGAACTCACCTCCAATGAGGAGGAAATTAAAACAATAATTAGAAACTACTTTGCCCAACTTTATGCCCACAAATTCGATAATCTAAATGAGATGGATGAATATTTTAAAAAATACAAATTGCCCAGATTAATAGAAGAGGAAGTTGAATACTTAAACAACCCCATCTCAGAAAAAGAAATTGAACAAGCCATCAATGAACTCCCTAGGAAAAAATCTCCAGGGCCAGATGGATTCACAAGTGAATTCTATCAAACATTTAAAGAACAGTTAATTCCAATACTACATACACTATTCTTGAAAATTGGGGAAGAAGGAGTCCTCCCAAATTCTTTCTATGATACAAATATGGTTTTGATACCCAAACCAAGAAGAGACAAAACAGAGAAAGAAAATTATAGACCAATTTCCCTAATGAATATAGATGCAAAAATTTTAAATAAGATTCTAGCAAAACGAATACAGCATCTTATCACGAGATTAATACATTATGATCAGGTAGGATTCATACCAGGACTACAGGGCTGGTTCAATATTAGGAAAACTATTAGCATTATCGATCACATCAACAACAAAGCTAACAAAAACCACATGATTATCTCAATAGATGCAGAAAAAGCTTTTGACAAAATACAACATCCATTCCTACTAAAAACATTGGAGAATGTAGGAATAAAGGGAACTTTCCATAAAATAATAAGCAGTATCTATCTAAAACCTTCAGCAAGCATTATATGCAATGGGGATAAGCTAGATGCATTCCCAATAAGATCAGGGGTGAAACAAGGTTGTCCATTATCACCACTATTATTTAATATGGTACTAGAAATGTTAGCTGTAGCAATTAGACAAGATAAAGATATCCAAGGAATTAAAATAGCCAAAGAAGAAACTAAGTTATCACTCTTTGCAGATGATATGATGATTTACCTAGAGAATCCCAGAGATTCAAGTAAAAAATTACTAGAATTAATAAACAACTTTGGCAAAGTTGCAGGGTACAAAATAAACCCACACAAATCTTCTGCATTCCTATGTATTAGCAACAAAGTCCAACAGCAAGAGATAGAAAGAGAAATCCCATTTAAAGTTAGGGTAGACAGTATAAAATACTTAGGAGTCTACCTGCCAAAACAAACCCAGGGATTATATGAACACAATTACAAGACACTTTTTGCACAAATAAAGTCAGATTTAAGTAAGTGGAAAAACATTAGTTGCTCATGGGTAGGCCGGGCTAATATAATAAAAATGACAATTCTACCCAAATTAATATACTTATTTAGTGCCATACCAATTAAACTATCAGACAATTACTTTCTAGAGCTGGACAAAATAATATCAAAATTCATTTGGAAAAACAAAAGGTCCAGAATATCAAAGGGACTAATGAAAAGAAATGTTTGGGAAGGTGGCCTAGCGCTACCAGACCTCAAACTGTACTATAAAGCAGCAATTATCAAAACTACTTGGTATTGGCTAAGAAACAGAGAGGTAAACAAGTGGAATAGACTTGGCACTCAAGATGCAGTAGGCAAGGAATATAGCAACCTTCTGTTTGATAAACCCAAGGACCCCAGCTTCTGGGATAAGAACTCATTGTTTGACAAAAATTGCTGGGAAAACTGGATAACAGTGTGGCGGAAATTAGGCATAGACCCATACCTGACACCGTACACAAGAATAAAGTCCAAATGGGTACATGATTTAGGTATAAAGATTGATACCATGAATAAACTGGAGAAGCAAGGAATAGTGTATTAATCAGATCTATGGAGAAGGGAAGAATTCTTTACTAAAGGAGAGATAGAATGCATTATGAAATGCAAAATGGATAACTTTGATTACATTAAACTGAGAAGTTTTTGCACAACCAAACCCAATGCAACCAAAATCCGGAGGGATGTAGTAAATTGGGAAAGAATTTTTACACCTAAGCTCTGGGATAAAGGCCTCATTTCTAGAATATATAGAGAACTGATCCAAATGTATAATCATACAAGTCATTCCCCAATTGATAAATGGTCAAAGGATATGAACAGGCAATTTTCAGAGGAAGAAATTAAAGCTATCTATAATCATATGAAAAAATGCTCTAAATCACTATTGGTTAGAGAGATGCAAATCAAAACAACTCTGAGGTACCACATCACACCTATAAGATTGGCAAACATGACAGAACAAGAAAATGATAAATGCTGGAGAGGATGTGGGAAAGTTGGAACACTAATTCATTGTTGGTGGAGCTGCGAGCGCATCCAACCATTCTGGAGAGCAATTTGGAACTATGCCCAAAGGGCTACAAAAATGTGCATACCCTTTGACCCAGCCATATCACTACTAGGACTATATCCCCAAGAGATCATAAAAATGGGAAAGGGTCCCACATGTACAAAAATATTTATAGCAGCACTCTATGTAGTTGCCAAAAACTGGAAGTCAAGGGGATGTCCATCAATTGGGGAATGGCTGAATAAATTATGGTATATGAATGTAATGGAGTACTATTGTGCCATAAGAAATGATGAACAAGAAGACTTCAGAGAGGCCTGGAAGGACTTATATGACCTGATGCTGAGTGAAAGGAGCAGAACCCGGAGAACTTTATGCACAGCAACAACCACAGTGTGTGAGAGTTTTTTCTGGTAGACTTAGATTTTTGTAATAACACAAGAACTTCTTACCAAAAAAAAAAAAAAAAAAATCCCAATGGAGGATCTCAAGGCAAAATGCCTGCCACACTCAGAGAGAGAAATATGGAAGTCACTCACATATTGTAGCAGATCATGTTTGTGTATGTGTATGTGTTTGTGTATCATGTTCTGATTTGTTATACGATTTCTTTCATTTATCTTAGTCTGACTACATAGCATGACTATAGTGAAAATATACTCAATAGGTAAGTATATGTAGAATCTATACAGAATTGTGTGCAGTCGTGGGGAGGGAGGGGGGTAGTGGGGAGTAGGTGGGGAGGGATAAAATCGCAATTGTATGGTAGTGATTGTTAAACATTACAAAATAAAAAAAAAAGAATATCTCCAATTAAATACCAAATTAGAAATACTGAAAACCCAAGAAGAGATTAATAAAATTGAAATAAAAAAAAACAAACTATTTAACTAACAAATAAAACTAAGACCTGGTTTAATGAAAAAAACAATAAATTTGATAAACTTTTCTCAATTTGATAAAAAAAAGAAAGAAGAGAACCTAATTACCAGTATAAACAACTAAAAGGTTGAATTCACCTCTGAAGAAGAAGAAATTAAAACAATAATTAGAAATTATTTTACTCAACTGTATGCTGATAAATTTGACAATCTAAGTGAAATGGATAAATATTTAAAAAAAATATAAATTGCTCAGATGAACAGAAGAGGAAATAAAATACTTAAATAACTGCATCTCAGAAACAAAAGAAATGAGTTCCCTAGGAAAACATCTCCAGGACCAGGTAGATTTACAAGCAAATTCTATGAAACATTTAAAGAACAGTTAATTCCAATATTACATAGAGTATCTGGGAAAATTGGTGAAGAAAGAGTCCTACGAAATACTTTTTAATGATATAAATATGGTGCTGATACCTAAAACAGGAAGAGCCAAAAGAAAGAAAGAAAATTATAGACTAATTTCCTAAATGCATGTAGATGCAAAAAAAGATACTAGCAAAAAGATTACAAGAAACTTATCATGAGAATAACACACTTTGATCAGGTAGAATTTGATCGGGTGGAATTTATACCAATAATGCAGGATTGGTTCAGTATTAGGAAAACCATCAACATAATTGACCATATCAACAACAAAACTAATGGAAACCATACGATCATCTCAATAGATGCAGAAAAGGTTTTTGACAAAACACAACACTCATTCTTATTGAAAACCCTGGAGAGCATATGAACAAATGAAGCCTTCCTTAAAATAATAAGTAATATCTTCCTAAAACAATCAGCAAGAATTATATATAATGTGGAGAAGCTAGATGTATTTCCAATAAGATCTGGGGTGAAATAAGGATGTCTGTTATCACCACTGTTATTCAATATGGTACTAGAAATGTTAGCTTTAGCAATAAGAGAAGAAAAGGAAATTGAAGGAATTAGAATATGCAAAGAGGGAACTAAGTTATTGCTTTTTGTATATGATATGATGACATACTTAGAGAATTCCAGAGAATCAAGTAAAAAACTATTTGAAATAATAAGCAATTTTAACAAAGTTGCAGGATACAAAATAAACCCACATAAATCATCTACATTTATATATATATGTATGTATATATGCATATATATATATATATATATATATATATATATATATATATATATATATATATATATATATATATATATATATAACTAACAAAGTACAACAGCAAGTGATAGAAAGAGAAATTTCATTTAAAGTTACTGTACACACCATGAAGTATTTGGGAGTTTACCTGCCAAAACAAATCCAAGGACTATATGAACACAATTACAAAGCACTTTTCACATAAATAAAGTCAGATCTAAATAATTGGAAAAAACATCAGTTACTGGTGGGTAAGCTGAGCTAATGTTATAAAATGACAATTCCACCTAAATTAATTTACTTATTCAGTGCCATATGAATCAAACTACCAAGAAATTATTTTATTGAGCTAAAAAAATATCAAAATTCATTTGGAAGAACAAAAGGTCCAGAATATCAAGGGAATTAATTAAAAGAAAAGTTAGGGAAGGTGGCCTTGCCGTATCAGATCTTAAATTATATTATCAAGCAGCAGTCATCCAAACCACTTTGTACTTGCTAAGAAAAAGAGACATAGATCAGTGGATTAGGTTAGATACACGACACAGTAGTCAATGATAGTCAATGACTATAGCAGTCTACTGTTTGATAAACTCAAGCACCCCAGCTTCTGGCATAAGAACTCACTATTTCACAAAAACTGTGGGGAGAACTGGAAAATATAGTGTGGCAGAAACTGGGCATAGATCAATGCCTGACACTGCATACCAGAATAAAGTCCAAGTGGATACATGATCTAGGTATAAAGGCTGATACTATAAACAAATTAGGGGAGGAAGGAATAGTTTATTGGTCAGATTTGTGGAGAATGGAGGAATTTATGACCAAATAAGAGATAGAGAACATTATGAAATGCAAAATGGATAACTTTGATTACATCAAATTGAAAAATTTTTGTACAAGCAAAGTGAAGGCAACCAAGATTAGGAGAGAAGTAGAAAACTGGGAAAAGATTTTTTACAACTAGTGTCTGCAATAAAGGCCTCATTTCTAAAATATATAGAGAATTGAGTCAAACTTATAAGAATACAAGTCATTCCCCAATTGATAAATGGTCAAAGGGCATGAATAGGCAGTTTTCAGAGGAAGAAATTAAAACTATCTATAGTCATATTAAAAAATGCTCTAAATCACTGTTGATTAGAGAAATACAGATCAAAACAACTCCGAGATACCACATCACTCCTTTCAGATTGACTAATATGACAAAATAGGAAAATGATAAATGTTGGACAAGTTGTGGGAGAGTTGGGACACTAATTCATTATTGATGGAGCTGTGAGCTCATACAACCATTCTGGAGAGCAGTTTGGAACTATGTCCAAAGGGCTTCTAGGGCTGCAACCCAAAGAAATCATAAAAATGGGAAAATGACCCACACGTACAAGAAGATTTATAGCAGCTCTTTTTGTGGTGGCCAACAACTGGAAATTGAGAGGATGCCTCTCAATTGGGGAATGACTGAACAAGTTGTGGTATGTGAATGTAAAGGAACTTTGATGACAAGGAAGGTCAAAACACACATTCAGAAGAAGCTAGCAAAGTCAAAGCTCCTACATTCAAAGCCTTCAAGAAAAATATGAATTCGTCTCAGGCCACAGAAGGACTCAAAGAGGATTTTGAAAATCAAGTGAAAAGTAGAGGGAAAATTGGGAAGAATGAATTTGATGCAAGAAAATTATGAAAAATTAGTCAACATCTTGCTAAAGGAGACCCCCAAAACGCTGAAGAAAATAACAATTTTTTTTTAAAAAAATAGACTAACACAAACGTCAAAAAGGTCCAAAATATCAATGAGGAGGAGAGTGCCTTAAAAAGCAGAAATGGCCAAATGGAAAAGGAGGTTTAAAATAAAATCACTAAAGTAAATAATACTGTTCCCCCCCCCCAATTTTATTAATTTGTTTACAATTTTCAACAATCCCTTCCATAAGTTCCAAATTCCTACCCTTTCTTTCACCTCTCCCTCCCCAAGATGGCATGCAATCTTATATGAGTTCTACACATACATTCTTATTAAGCATATTTTCATGTTAGTCATGTTGCATAAAACAGTTAAAATGAATAGGAGAAACCATGAGAAAAAAACAAAACATAAGAGAAAATAATGTGCTTCATTCTGTGTTCTCAATGCCATAGTTCTTTCTCTGGATGTGGATGGCATTTTGCATCGTCAGTCTTTTGGTAACATTTTAGGTCCTTGCATTTCTGTGAAGGGCTAAGTCTACCAGAAAAATTCCTCACACGCTGTGGCTGTTACTGTGTATAATGTGGACTGGGAGCTCCAGAAGTGGGTTTTTTTTTCCCATTGTTCACTCATTTTCCCAGCCTGGTACTTGACTTTGAACTGTTTGTTAAAATAGGTCTCTGCTTCCAGGGTGGAGGGAGCACTGTCCCAAGCTTCAGGGGTTTTTCTGAGATACTTCTAGGGACTTTTATGTACATTTTCAGTTCTTCCAAAGTGGTATGATGTAAGGAGAGATCTTTCTACTCTCTTATCCTGTGTTCTGGTCTGCAAGCATTTGTTTCTATCTTTGAACTGTGAGGAGGGTCCCCCCTCCATTTCTTCCACAAGCTCTGCTATGCTACTACTCCCCTTTGCTGTGATACTACCAGCTAGAACTGGGACCCAGATTTGAGTGTGAGCAAAATAACAGAGAGCTGCCTCAGTTCTAGCAACGAGATCCCTGTGGAGTCCTGGAAGCAGCTGCTGGCACTGCCATTGCTGATTCAGTAACTCCCAAGAACTGCTCCTGGCCTGCTGGGGCCGGCCTCCCTCTGCTGGTGGGGCCTGTGCTGCACTGGGCTCTACTCCTACCTTTGTACAATAGACACTTTCTGCTGACCTTTTAAGTTGTCTCTGACCTTTTAAGTGTCTCTGGGCTGGGAGGTCCAGAAACTGCATCAGTTGCCAGCAATTCAGTTGCCCCCAGGCCTACTCTGGGTCACTGGTACCTGGTCTGTGCTGGTGCAGCCTCTCTCTCAATCATCTCTCAGCCTAGTGGCTATGCTCCTCTCTTAGCCTGAGGCAACAGACTTTTCCTGCCATCTTTGTAAATTTTCTTGGAACAGAATTTTGACTGTCTTTTTTCTGGTGCTCTAGAATTTGTTTAGAACCATTTTTGCTTTTTTTTTAAAAACTTTTTCACTTTTCCTTTTTGTTATTTATTTTCAGTTTTCAATATTCACTTCAACAATTTGAATTTCAAATTTTCTGACTGTCTTCCCCCACAGGACAGTATATATTCTAATTGGCTTTTCCTCCAGTTTGCCATCCTTTCTATCACCCTAACCCCCTTCTCTTAGCCCCTTCCCTTCTATTTTCCTGTAGAGCAAGATAGATTTCTAAACCCATTACCTATATATCTTATTTCCTAGTTGTAAGTAAAAACAATTTTTAACATTCATCTTTTAAAACTTTAAGTTTCACATTCTCTCCCTTCCCTCCTCCCCACTCATCCTCATTGAGAAAGTACTGAATTCCATATAGGTTATTAATGTATAGTCATGCAAAACACTTTCACAGCAGTCATGTTGTGAGAGATGATCTATATTTCCCTCCATACTGTCCCACCCTCCTTTTATTCTATTCTCTTCTTTGACCTGTCCACCAAAGTGTTTGCTTCTGATTTCCTCTTCCTCCTATCTTCCATCCCTTCTATTATTCCTCCTATCTTATCCCCTTCCCACCTGCTTTCTTGTTAGGTAAGATAATCTTCCATATAGAAGTGAATGTGTATGCTATTCCCTCCTGAAGCCAAATGCAATGAAAGGAAGGCTCACTTATTCCCTCTCACCTTCCCCTTCTTCCCTTCCATTGTAAAAGTTCTTTCTTGCTTCTTTTATGTGAGATAATTTAGTAAATTCTACCTCTCTCTTTCTTTTTCTCCTAGTATATTTCTCTCAATACTTAATTTTCTTTTTTTAGATATCATCTCTTCATATTCACCTCATCCTATGCCCTTTGTCTCTCTGTCTCTGTTTCTATATATGTATATATACACACATATATGTATACAAGCATATTATATATATACACACATATATATATGTGTGTATATATATATATATATTCCCTCCAACTATCCTAATACTGAGAAAGGTCTCAAGAGTTACAAATATCATCTTTCCATGTACAAATGTAAACAGTTCAATTTTAGTAAGTCCCTTATGGCTTCTCTTTCCTCTTTACCTTTTCATGCTTCTCTTGATTCTCGTATTTGAAAATCAAATTATATATTCATCCCTGGTCTTTTCAGTAAGAATGTTTGAAATTCCTCTATTTCATTGCAGTTCCATTTTTTCCCCTGAAGTATTATACTTAGCTTTTTTGGGTAGGTGATTTTTGGTTTTAATTCTAGCTCCTTTGACCTCTGGAATGTCATATTACAAGTCCTCTGATCCCTTAGTGTAGAAGCTGCTAAATCTTTTGTTGTCTTGATTGTGTTTCCACAACACTTGAATTGTTTCTTTCTGGTTACTTGTAATATTTCTCCTTGACCTGGGAACTCTGGAATTTGGCTACAGTATTCTTAGGAGTTTTCTTTTTGGTATCTCCTTAGGAGGTGATCAGTTGATTCTTTCAATTTCTATTTTACCCTCTGAATATCAGGGAAGTTTTCCTTGATAATTGCTTGAAAGATGATTTCTAGGTTCTTTTTTTGATAATGACTCTCAGGTAGTCCAATAATTTTTAAATTATCTCTCCTGTATCCATTTTCCAGATCAATTATTTTTCCAATGAGATATTTCACATTGTCTTCAATTTTTTCAATTTTTTTTGGCTTTGGTTTTGTCTTATAATTTTTTGATTTCTCATAAAGTCATTTATAAGTCATTCCATTTACTCCATCCATTCTAATTTTTAAGGAATTATTTTCTTCAGTGAGCTTTTGGACCTCTTTTTCCATTTGGATTAGTCTAATTTTAAAGATTTTATTTTCTTTGGTATTTTGGGGGGTTTCCTTTAGCCGACTATTGACTTGTTTTTCATAATTTTCTTGCATCAGTCTCATTTCTCTTCCAGTTTTTCCTCTACTTCTCTTACTTGATTTTCAAAATCCTTTTTGAGTTCTTCCATGGACTGAGACCAATTCATATTTTTCTTGGAGGCTTTGGATGCAGGAGTTTTGACTTTGTTATCTTCTTCTGCTTGTGTGTTTTGATCTTTCTAGTCACCAATGACATAAGAAAATACCTCTTCAATGAGAAATTAGAAAAAGATGAACAGCTGACTGAATTCCAAAAACAAAAGAGGTGCTGCTGTCATTATTTGATGAGAAATGGCATGAACATCTTCTCAGTAATGGTGAAAGACAGCTATCATACAAAGCTCGACAGGGAGCATTGATGATATATTTTTATAGAGAAGAACCCAGATTCCAGGGTCTCTTTTAATTACTAACTTCTCTTATGGACATTGATAGCCTCATGATCAAATGGAGATATAATCATGTGCGTAGTACACAGAATGCTTGGAAGAAAGGCTGGCACTGATGGATCCTCAGGTTACCAATATTTGTGCTCAACAGTGAGTGCCAAATACAAAGTATTTGTAGATTTGTTCAAACTCTCAATATACTTGGTATTAAGACCCTGGATAGCCAAGATGAATTCAATCATTCACAGATTCCTTTACATGGCTGAACACCACAATAGCTCTTACTTCAGCAGTGATGATTTAGAGGTTTAAGGTCAACTTTGAGGCATGTTTGAGAGAGCACATTGGTAGTCATGCCACATTGCATGAATGGTCAGGAATGTACAAACACTTCTAGTGAACCATATGTATGTAAGTATTTAGGGACATCAATGTCATATTCAGAGCTTTGAAATGAGGGCCCTGGACTACATGATCCTAAGGTCCTTTTCAGTTTTAAACCAAAGTGAATATGCTGGGGAAATATTTACATTACTTTGGTTTTGTGATGATTTAATAAAGATGACTACCAATTTAGAGCTCTCAGACCTCAGAAAATAGCCAGGCAATCATCCTCATTTTGAAAGTTAGGGAACTGAAGTCCACAGAGGTCATGACCTGCTTGGGGTCACACAACTAAGTGGTAGAGGCAAAATTTGGATTCAGGCTACAAAGCCAATACTATTTCCACTGTACTATGAGATCATAGCAAAGTCAGCTAAAATATAGCATTGTATGCAAGCAAATGCATGAAATATCTGTGATTTCATCAGCCTAAGTCATTGATGGTATAAAAACTCCCTTCATTCGTAGAGATTGCAACCAGCCTATGACTTATTACAAAGAGACTTTTTTAATGTAGAAAAAAAAGATTCAAATGATACACAATGCTTATTGTAGTAAAAATATTTTATCATTGCTTAAATCTTTTTGTAGATTTGAAAACTTCATGCACTATTTAAATCATTTTTGGATTTATGTGATGCATCTGATTCTGTGAATATTCTGTATATAGACTATAATAAAAGTAATAAAAAAATAAAATCCATCTTAAACCCTTCCAGGAGTTCTTTTGGGGCCTGAAATTGTTGGGTTTCTCTTGTAGCCATTTTAACACTATTGTCTTCTACATTTGTGCTTTGATCCTCTCTGTCACCATAGTAACTTTCCATAGTCAAGTTCTTTTTTTCTTTTTTCCTCATTATCTTCTGCCTGTTTTGTGGCTTGGTGTTTTTATATGAAAGTTGGACTCTGAGTATCTTGGCCCAAACTTTGTGCTGAAGCTGAAGTCTTACTGCTGACCTTCACTGGGCTTCTAGGACTAGATGTTTGTTTGCCCTAGAGGGAAGGCTTCTCTTCTAGCTTGTGCTAGAGTTAGGGACTCTCTATTGGCCTCCCTGATTGTGGGCTTTTGCTGCTGGCCTGCCCCAGGAGTGAGGTTTTGATACTGGCTTCCTATGAAAACAGAGTCTTTCTGCCAGCTGACCCAGAGAGAGAGAGATATTGTTGCTGGTCTTCCCCAGGGATGGGGTTCTGTTGCTATATTGCTATGGAAACAGAGCCTCCCTGCTGGACAGCTCCAAGGGCAGGGCTGCACTACAGGTCATGTATGGAGTCAAGGCTTGTGCTGGGGATAGGGCTGCTGGAGCAGGGCCTTGCTGTGCAGCACAGACTGCTTGCTTGCCTTAAGTGTTGTTGGTTTATTGAATAGCAAGGTCTTTCTTGTGGATTGCCCCAGGATTGGAGCCTTTATGCAGGACTGCTGCTGTGAGTCTGGCTGCTACTGCTGCACTTGGACCTTGATCTCTTTCCACCCTAGTGAGACATTATGCTGGCAAGCTGCTTCCCTGCTCCTACATCAATTCTGAGGTGGTTTTCAAGTTGTTTGGAGGGGAATTTGGGAGGGCTCCTGTGAGTTTTTTCCTCACCCTGCCATCCTGGCATCAGAAGTTTGGAACCAAATTTTACTACAGGTATTTAGTGGTCTTGTTAAGTTCTGCATCCTGGGCTACCTCCAATTATCCTGACTTTTGCCTTGCCACTGGGCTTTACTAACTTTAGAAGAGAGAGTGAAACTATTGACTGTGCAACTCTGCCTCACTTAAATCCAATTTATGCACGAGTCAAAAAAGTCACTCCATGATGTCTTTGGTCTACTTCAAAAAGAAGGATAAACAACAAAAATAACAACAATGATATTAAGGTCTAACAGAGAAGCAACTGTCCTTTTCTGGAGCTAGTTACTCAGCATGATAGAGGTAGAAACTAATACATTCTGGTACTACTACACACTGGTTTATAAGTGACCATAGTACCAGATTCAGTAAGAGGAATTTTACAAAAACAAACATATTTGGACAAATGTATTTGGAGGTTCTGAAATCACAGGGTTCACAATATAGAATGTTCAATGTCACAAATTGTCAAAAAAGGTCTATAGAATAATTGTTTTCCCAGGCTCAAGAAAAATAATAATTGGAATAGATGAATTGAGTAAAAACTTTACCCTATGATAGAAACCAGAAATTAATATTCAGTTATTGATAGGAAAAGCCTACATAAGGCTGGTAGTCTTGGTCACTCAAAAATGAGTTGTAAATATTCCTCAGTATAGAATCAAAGAAAATAAGGAAGTTATTTAAATCTTGAAGGATTTCAAACAGTAAAGTGTAGTTAGGAAAATAAGCAGCCCTTGTAATTCTTCAGTGTGGTCAGTGAAAAATGCTAGCAAAAAACTGAGATTTACAATGGACTATTGAAAATTTGTTGTTTCAATCTGACAAAGTGGAGCTTTTTTTGGTCACTCAAGTAGCATTTATTTTTTCCACTTAATATTATTTTAGTTTTTTGAATTATGTGTAAAGAAAATTTTCAATATTTCAAATATTTCAAAAATTTCAAAGTTCAAAAATACAAGTTTCTTTTTTCCCTCTCTTCTCTTCCCTTCCTCAAGTCAGAAAGAAATCTGATGTAGGTTATGTATGTGCAATCATATTAAACATATTTCTACATTAGTCTTGTTGTGAAAGAAGAATCAGAACAAAAGGGGAAAACTACAAGAAAGTAATAAAAAGAGAAAATAGCATACTCTGATCTGCATTCAGATCATTCTCTGGATTCATTTTGTCTGGATGCATTTTCCATGATGAGTCTTTTGGAATTGTCTTAGATAATTGTATGCCAAGAAAAGCTAAGTCTGTTTAAGTTGATCATCATCACACAGTGTTGCTGTAATGATGCCCAGTGTTCTTCTGGTTCTGCTCACTTCACTCAGCATCAGTTCGTGTATGTCTTTCCAGATTTTTCTGAAATTTGCCTGTTCATCATTTCTTATAGCACAATGCTGTTACAAAACGCTTATATGCCACATATACATGCTTTCAACCATTCCCCAATTGATGGGCATTCCCTGAATTTCCATTTTTTACCACCATAAAAAGACCTGCTATGAATATTTTTGTATATTTGGATCCTTTTCCTTTTTTTATGATCTCTTTGAAATATAGACCTAGTAGTGGTATTGTTGGATCAAAAGGTATGCACTTTGATAGCCCTTTAGGCATAGTTCCAAATTGCTCTCCAGAATGGTTGGATCAGTTCACTACTCTACCAATAAGCATTAGTGCTCCAACTTTCCCACATCTTTTCTAACATTTGTCATTTTCCTGTTTCATCAGGTGTGACGTGGTCCCTCAGAGTTGTTTTAATTTGTATTTCTTTAATCAATAGTGATTTAGAGCATTTTTTTCAAATGACTATTCTTATTCTGAAAACTGCCTATTTATATCCTTTGACCACTTATCAAATGAGGAACGCCTTGTATCTTTGAATCGCTGAAAATTCAGGGCAAGGCTGAAACCATCTAGAGAGCCTTCACCACTATTTCAAAAGTGATTGATGAAATTAAAGGGCATGATGGAACCTTGTTTTTGGTTATTGACTTAAATAATATGATTTTTGTGGCCACAGTTGGAAGAAAGTCAAGATCAATTTGCCTTCTCATTGCAGGAGATACAATATACTTTTTGTAGATTGCTTCAAGCATATGCTAATAGCCCAATGTTACTCCAGGGTTCTCTGACTGTAAATCCAAAAATCTACCCAAGCAATCGATAATCAATTATTAAGTACTTGACTAAGTTCCACATAGCATGATAAATATTGGGATACAAAGAAAGACAAAGATAACCCTTCCCTGCCCCCCCCTCAAAGAATTTTCATCTTAGTGGGAGGAGACAGCTAACATTTATACAGTTTTGTGCTTTTACAAAGTGCTTTACACATAATTCATAATTTCCATCATGTAATTGCATCTTTACCCTATAAAAATTCATCTTGCTTTCTCTGAAGTTGCTGGTTCCTCTTAGAACTTAGCCTGCTTCAGGAGAGGCATCAGTCTCAATAAATGCCTTTACTCAGATTAGAGGTGGTCTGATTCTGAATTCTTTGAGATGGTTCTACCACAACACATCATGAAACCACAACAGTTTTTTGCATCCCTAGCTGTATGGAGTCTAAACACCAACAGATCTTCAGATAAAAAAAGACTGGGGGAAGGAGAGCTGACCACATAAGTGGAGGACATTCCTCCTTCCCCTTGATGATTACTCTTTTTATCAGTGTGCTGGAAAGCTGCAAGCTTCAATTTCTGGAAAAGCTCCCCATTGTAGTTAATATAGAGGATTCAGAGTATTTTAACAAAATCCATGGAGATTGGAGCATACTTCTTTTATGGCATAATTTACTTAATCAACTTGATTTCAAGTTTTTTTTTCTTTTTTACATTTGTTTTAAGGTCTTTTGATTGATTGAAATGTCTTCTCACCTAATTAAGGTATAGGTTAAAATGGGGTGGGATATTTTCTACTTCTTAATTATGCTGTGAATATAATTCTGAGAGATTTTATGAGTTACAAAGGGTCCGAACAGAAATATTCTATCTTCTTTTCCCTCTCTCCAGTATATTACATCTTTTCTCACTTTCCATTTTCCTTTTGAAATCACCAAAAATTTAACAAAATCACTTCTTGCCCTCTTTCTAATTAAACTCATTCTACATCTAATGATGGCAGAGTTCTTCAGGTGTACAACTATCATTTTCCCATATCGGAATGTAAACATTTTAACCTTGTTTTCCCTTATAATTGTTTGTTCTCATTTGTCTTTTTATGTTTCTCTTAACTGTGCCCATTAAAATTTCTATATGTTTCTGGTTTTTTCATCAATGATGCTTGAAAGTTTTCTTTTAAATTAAAGGTTTGTTTTTACCCCAGATAAAACTGTGGATAAAACTGTGAGCCTGGATATTTTCCCCTCTGCAATATCATATTCTAAGATCTTTGCTCCTTTAAAGTGTTGTCCTAATTGGCTCCCTGGTACTTGAATTATTTCTTTCTGGTTGTCTGCAGTATTTTTTTATTTAACCCGATAGATCTGGATTTAAGTTGTAATATTCCTGGGACCTTTCACTTTGAGGTTACTTTCAGGAGGGGAATTTCTATTTTACCTTCTGGTTCAAAGAGTTCTGGGAAGTCTTTATCCTCTTTTGAAATACTATTTCTGGATCATAGCTTTCTGAGAGTCCAATGATTCTTGAATGATCTCTCTTTGATCTATTTTCCAGGTCAGTTGTTTGCTATTCACATTGTCTTTCCTTTTTTTAAACTTTGTTTTAATATTTCTTAATCTCAAACAATCAGTTTTTACTTGGTCAATTCTAATTTCTGGGGAGTTATTTTTTTTTACTATAATTTCACATCTCTTATTTCAAGTTGTTAATTTCCTTTCCATATCTTCCTTTCATAGTTCTCGGTTTCTCCCATTTCCCCTTTCTACTGCTCTCATTTGATTTTTTCAATTATTTTTAGCTCTCTCATTAGAAAAAAAATCATGTTTTATTTCTTCTGAGAGTTACCTTTGAAATACACCAAAGTTACATTTTTCTTTAATATTTTTATGTGTAGTTATTTTGGAATCATTGCCTTTTTCTGGATTTGTGTCTTGAGCTTTTCTGACACTATTTTAAAAGGTATTTATGGTAGATTCCTTTTTCTTGTTTTGCTCACTTTTCCAGTCTACCTCATTACTTTGGATTTTATGTTAGGGTAGGTTCTGAGAACTTTGGGGGAGGGAGTATATCCACAATAAACTTCTATCTTCTTGCTTTTGGGGGGTAGTGAGTGTTGTTATTCCAGGATCTTAGAAACAGCTCAGGCTGGGAACCTACAAGCTTTTATTGCTACCAGAGTGATTCACAGTAAAATCTGCTTACTACTCTCCTGGTCAGAGATCCAGTTGGAATATAAGTTACTGATTGAAATCTCTTTGGATGTCAAAAATTTGAGATATTAATTACCAAATCCTATCAACAATTCACAACAAAAGAGAACAAAGCATGAGGTGTCAGGCCTCCACCTTTTTTTTTTTTTTTTTTGAGGCATCTAACATCCAGCATCACTGATTCTACTGAAAGCTTAAGGGTCAGACTAAGGTCTGTGGGCTGGAGTTACCAGGTGTCCAGTTACAGGGACAGAATTTGACAACAAATGTAGGATTTTGACTAGATGGCCTTTAAGGTCTTTTCTACCTTTAAATGGATGATCTTATGCTAACCTTGTCCAGATGTAAGACCTAAGCCTAGCAGCTTTGGGGAGACCTTAGGTAAAAGCAGGTGAGCTGGGATGGACTAAACTTGGGGGCTGGGTCATTCCCTTTAATTTCTATCTTCTTTATGGATAAATTATTCAGTTCACCCCTGTATGGAACCATGGCTAAACCATGGTCCTGATCCTTGTAGGTATGGAACCCAACCTTTTTGATCTCCACCCCAACCTCTTGCTCCAAGATTTCATATGAGTGACATTTTGCTTGGCTAAAATGTGAAGGATATTTATGTACTTTACTGAGATCTGAGGAGGTAGAGTTGAATATTTAGAATACCTACCTGCAATTGAAAAAAGCTTACATGAGATTCTCCCCTTTCATTCCCATCATCTTTGCATGTGGTTTAAGGTAAAGGTTCCTTATGTACATATGTATATTAGCCATGGAATTTTTGCTTCTCAAGATATCAGAAGGAATTTGGGTTGATAATGTGCCATGAACTTTAATTTCCTCATGTCAAACGAAAACAAGAAGATAATCAATTGTAAGCACTAAAGGAGCTTGAAAGATAGTTTACTCCCATTCTTTCGTATTACAGATTAAAAACTGAAGCACAAAAAAATTAAATGACTTATCCAACGCTAAATAGCCAATTTAGGATTTGGACCCATGCTGTCTGAATTCAGATTCAAAGCTATTTTCTCTATACTATATTGTTTCTGTCACATTTATATTGCCTACCTTGCAAAATTGTGAGGACATTACTTTGTAAAACTCGAAGTGCAGCACAAATATGGGTTTTGAGTATTTAATGTAATCTCGGTTGGTTTTTTAAATCATCCCTAGCACATAACAATAGTATTCTGTATACAGTAGGTGATTCTTTTTGTATTTTTACAGAATAGAAGAAGTAGTTCAAAAATGACCTGCCTAGTACACAGTATGGTACTGCAGAAATGGAATTAAATCCCAATCCTGATAGATTCTCTTTTTCTTTTCTGGATTGAATCTAATTTAATCTATGTAGGGAACTCCTACTTCAGAACTTCCTCTACCAATATAAATAGGCACATTTTGTTCAACTTAGAGTGTAGGAGAGTTCCCTGGGGCACTAAGAAGTTAAGTGACATGTCCAGGGTCCAGTATGTGTCAAATGGAGGACTCAAATCCCAATCTTCCTTACTCTAAGACTTGTGCTCTCTCCCCCACACTACTCTTCCTCTTCTGTTTCTCTTTGGCCTCATTTGCCTAAATTAGGATAGTTACACTTGTAACTCTTCACAAGATTGTTATGAGAAATGTACTTTGTGAACCTTAAAATGCATCATAAATCTGAAATTGCAAATCCTGCCTTTACTTCTTACTACCTGTGTGACTTTGGACAAGTCACATTACCATTCAGGGCCTCATGTTCTCAATTGTAAAATGATTAGATTGGACTGGATGGACTCTAAGAGCCCTACCAGATCTAAACTGTAGTCAGGGTAACATTATATGATGAAAAATATTTTTGATGTCTATTTGGGCATAGCAATATCATAAATGTTGTACAAGTTAAATAAAGGAAATAAAATGCTCCTTGACATTAAAGAGAAAGCTTAATGTGAAAAATCTTTTTGAGACAAATAAATAAATATACAAATAACATATATAAATAATATTAGAATGGAAAAGGAATTTAGAAATCTTCCAGTTCAACACTTCTACAAATGAGGAATTCAAGTCCCAGAGAGGGAAAGTAACCTCTCAATAAGCTAGTGAGTAGAGGATCTGAAATTCAAACCCATGTCCTCTGACACCACATCCCATGTTTTTTATATTTTATCTCATTTTTTTTTGAAAAGACAGATTATAGCAAAGCCTTGTAATTTTAATTTTGGAAGGCAAGTGTAAAACTTATGACAGACTTTCCTTGTTACAGTATGAGATGCCAATAGAAACCAATATGGGCATGAGAAAGAATCTGATTTACTACAGTTGATTCTAAAATACAGAGAGGATCTTTACAACATAGTGAATGATGATGATGATGATGATGATGATGATGATGATGATGATGATGATGAAGATGGTGATAACGCACATCTACATAGTACTTTACATAATCTTTTCTTCACAAAGCCCTGTGAGGTAGATAGTGCATATATTTTTTTTCTCACTCGGAGAAGAGGAAATTGATTCTCTCAAAGAGTAAATGCCTGGCCTGATGCCATGTAGAAAGGAAATGGCAGAGCTAGGATTTGAATTCAGGTCTTCAAACTCCAAAGATATTATGCCAGGCTCCTTCAGTGGTGTTTTACATCACATACAAAGGAAGAGTAAATGTATTTGTGAATCAGTAAATTATGATTGCACAAATTTGGAGTAGATGTCATTATCTCCTTTGTGATAAGATCAAGAAAGGTTCACATAAGCAAAGATTTTTATCTAATGTAGATTAGAGTAATAGTTGTAAAAAGATATTAGGTATATTTGTCATCTCTGCACCTATTCAGATTTTCCTTTTTGTTTCTATATAATGAAAGGCAAGGAATATGACTAGGTAGGTAGGAAAAGTAATGGTCTTCTCTCTTAGATATTGTATTTTTCTACAGTTATCTCTGTCTCTGTACTGTAAATTAGGATAGTGGAAGGTGTGTAGGTTTGAAAAAAAATGGGGAACACATAAACTCAAAGTTTCTTGACAATAACTCAGTTATTATCCCTTACATGGAAAATGAATAGGCATAGTCTAGGTATAGTCAAAATCAACAAAGACTCAAAGCTTGACCCACATCAAATCAATCCAAAGAAAAGATTAATGAATTCTGCTCTGTGTTCTAATTATCTTAGTGTCTGGAGCAAAATATTACCTGCTGAGGGACAAAATAATATTTTAATTGAGGCTCTATAAAGTAACAGTTAAGCTCCATAAATTAAGAAAAAAAAATCCTGGAAGTGTTTTCTCTTCCCTAGGGAGGGCTCTCTTGCTCATCTTATGGATATCAAAATAGTGGAATAATTGGGGGACAGAAGTGCTGAGTAGGTTTGTTTTTGAGAAGAGAAAGGGAGATACAAGAATAGATATAGTTTGCAGAATACTGCAAGACAGTTTAGGAATACAAGACTGACTTCATACATTAATGACATTTCAGAAATGAAAACACTCTCTTGATCCCTCCTTGGACCTCCTTGTTCCGGAAACTATAGACAAGTGGGTTCAGAGTAGGAGTCACCAGAGTGTACAGTGCAGCCACCACCTTGTCCCTTTCAAAGCTATAAGTGGAAGCTGGGCAGATATAAGTGTAGATGACAGGAGAATAGTAGAGAGACACCACCAAGAGATGGGAAGAACACGTAGAGAAGGCCTTCCTCTTGCCTTCTATGGTACGAATGCGAAGGATGGCAACAATGATGAAGCCATAGGAGATGCAGGTGAGGATGAAGTCTCCCATGGCTAGGGCAATGTCAGCCACAAATACCATCACTTCATTTGTCCTCACAGGGCTACAGGACAGTGCAAGCAATGGGGGGATCTCACAGAAGAAATGGTCAATTGTGTTGGGCCCACAAAAAGTCAGCCTGAGAATGAGGCCTGTATGTACCCAAGAATTGGCAACAGCTATGGCCATGACAATGCATAGAAGTGTCATGCACATATTGCGATTCATAATGGTGCTATAGTGCAAGGGGAAACAGATAGCCACATAGCGGTCATAGGCCATGGCAGTGAAAAGAACCATCTCAGCTCCCAGGGACCAAGTGAAAAAGAAAAGCTGGGACATACAACCCTCATAAGAAATGGTCTTATCCAATACCAGCATGTTTTCTAGCATCTTTGGGATGATGGCAGAGGTGCAGACAATGTCCACCACACCCAGTGCCAACAGGAAAAGATACATAGGAGAATGAAGGGTGGTATTATAAATGATGGCAATAACAATCATCAGATTGCCCAGGAAGGCCACTAGGTAGAGAAAGAGGAAGATGATGAAGAAGATTCCTTGGAGTTCAGGCTTCCCAGAAAGCCCCACCACCACAAACTCAGTAACGGTGCTGTGATTCATCCTGCTTTGTCAGTACTGTAGGACATCCAACACAATATCCCGTTTTGGAATAGTTAGATGAAGGTGTATTCATAAAAAACAGGGATAGAAGTGTGAATTTTATGAGGTCAAGTAAAGATCTGGTTTCTAGATACTGCGTTAGAAATGCTGTTTCTGTGAGATATCTCTTCCTTTCTTCTTCCATCATTCCCTGGGTATCTCCCACTCAGCATCATACTCTGGTATTGCAATAATATCAGTGCACAGAGAAGCAATAAAGTAAAAAACCAAGAATTAAATGACAAAACCAGTGGTTATAATAATGGCATTTTGGCATGAAAATTACCTGAACGTTAGTTTATGAAGACATGCATACATTTTATGCATTAGATAAACTTATATATGTGGCTCTCTTGGTCTTAACCAACAGCTAGATATGGAAAATGTTATAGACACATGTAACCATAGGTAGTAATAAAATTGCTAGTGGTCATAGAAAGTGATAAACAAAACAAATATTGCTTTTATGACCACTGAATCAATTTATCCTTGCAGTCAAGATCAGAATGACAGAGACAAAGTTGGTTGTTTGATCAAATTGTTCAGTTTTGTTTTTTCTTTTTACTGAAATCATCAATTGATTTTCATGGTTGTATGCAGAATGAGTTTTTGTCTCCCTTCATTGAATGGGAAAAGCTCTTTGACTGAATTGACTTAATCAGTTGGCTACTTTGTTATCACAGAAATTATAATCATGCTTTCCTCTACGAAGCGGAAAAATTGTATCAGAGAATTGAAAAGAGGTTGTTCTTGAAATACTCTACCACCATTATCAAAACTTTACAGTTCCCTGTGATGTTGTCTACCTTGTCTAAAGTAGCAAAGTCACATCAGTTTTATGGATTTTATTCACTTCAACTAATTAGTATGGTTTTTTTGTTAAACTCAAATAATTAATGGTTGAATTTTGGGGATACCTATATGACCAATCTACTAAGAGATAATAATCAAAGTTATAGAGCACAAAGTCATATAGATGTTAAATTTCCTTTCCAGACATATAATGTGACTCAGAAACAAAAAGTTGAAATGCAGAGAAAAAAATAAGTAAATAAAACAATTATTTTGTTAATGTAATGTCAAATAGTTGTTTTAATTGATTTTTCCCCTTTGAATTTACTTGTTGCTTGACTGAAAAGAGTGGAGCAACAATTTGTTAATATTGTGCAGAATTAATAAGAACAAACTATTAAAAAGCCATAATAGAAATTGAGGGTCTCCTAGTCAGGCTTGTGCATTTCCCATAAAGCTCTTAGTGAGAAAAAGGATGATATTTGTTACAGAAACAATCTGATTACAACTATTGACTCTGATACTTATTAGTGGTATTTTTTTATTTATATTGACATTATATATGCATATTTAATACATCATATTATATATGTATAACTGATTAATGGTAATTACACTAGGTAAGCCACTTGACCTAAGTTTCCTCATATATAAAATTGGAGAAATCATGCTTTATCTGCAGCACAGGTGTGTATTGAGAATTTTAAGAAGTAATATCTATAAAATAAATTAAATTTTTGCATATATTAAAAACAATTCTTTTATATCATATGGATATTAATAAGTCAAATGTCATCTTACTATTGTTATATTTCTTTCTAATAATAGCTGCTAGAATTAGCCATTTTTACTTTCTTCATTTGCTGGGATTCACTAAAAATATCTATAGATTAAAACATGGAAGAAATATTAGGTGACAGTCTGTGTCAAATCCTTCATTGAATTTGGTAAAGATACTGTAAAACACTTGTGAATCACAACTAATGGAGCTCAATTCTCTTATTATTTAGAAGGATTCTGAGTTCTAGGAAAAGGGCAGAGGTAAATCAATTGATCAATAATCATTTACTATGCATTTACTATGTGTCAGGCACTGTTAGTACAGTGCTGGAGATTAAATTAACAAACATCTACCTTCAAAGAGCTTACAATGTGTGATGGAAGACATGCTATATCTTTAACTGGACAGAGAGCAGATAGAAGATACCCATGGAAAGGAAAAATACTAGCAGTTTGGCATCCTACAGAAGGTACCATTTGAGCTATCTTAAAGGAAGTTAGAGATTTTAAGAGGCAGAGGTGTGGAGAATATTTCAGGTACAGGGAGGAATGAGAAGTCACAGGAATGGGAGATGGAGCATTGTGTGAGGAAGAGCAAGCTGTGTAGATAGATCAAATGCATGGAGGGAGGGAAATATAATATGGGAAAAATAGGAAAGTGTTAGATTGTGGCATTAAATAACAAATGACTTATATTTGACTCATGAGGTAATATGGAGACATTGAAATTTATTGAATATAGAAATGACAGGGAAATTTAACCTTTAGGAAAGTCACTTTGACAACTAAATGGAAGATGGATTGGAGAGGAGAAAGATTTGAAACAAGACTAGTTAGAAGGTTATTGCAATAGGTCCTCTTATTACTGATAAATTCAGAGGATATTTTGAAATCAAATTTTCTTTTTTTTATAAGAAGGAAGGCAAGGCAATTGGGGTTAAATGACTTGCCCAAGGTCACACAGCTAGTTAACGTGTCCAGTATCTGAGGATGAATTTGAAGTCAGGTCCTCCAGGGCCAGTACTCTACTCACTACACCACCTAGCTGCCCCATTAATCAAACTTTCAAAGAAAAATTAGTATCAATTCTATACAAATTATTTTCAAAACTGAAAAAGAAAGAACCACATTTCTTTAATAAGGCAATATGTAAACTAAGGAACAGTAAAGACAGGAAGAACCAGTACCATTAATGAATATTGATTCAAATTTTAAAAATGAAATCCTATCAACAGAATATAGTGATTCATTTAAGACATCATGACCAAGTTGGATGGTTACAACATTAGTAAAACAATAATCATGATTATAATAAAAACCAAACATCTAAAACCACATGATTATTTTAACATATGTAGGAAAAGAATAACACCAATTTATGCTAAAATCTGTGCAAAGTATAGGCATATAGAATTCTTTTGTTAAGATCACATAAAACTAAAGCATCTAAAACTAAAAACAAGAATCATATGGTTTAGGGAGGGCACTAGTAATATGGATAGTGCCTAGAGCAAGAAAACCGAGTCAACAAAGGACCTTGACTCCATATCACATGAACAAAAATTGAAGATTTTTAAATGTGACTTTTAGTTTGGAGAAAAGACTCAGAGGGACTAGATAGCCATCTTCAAAAAAGTACTATTTCTTCTGATCCTTACAATAACCTTATGTGGTAGGTGCTGTTATTACCCCCATTGTACAAAAGATGAAATTAAGTCTGAAAGAAGTAAAAATGACTTGCCCAGAGTAGATGTCTAAGGCAAGATTTGAACACAAATCTTCCTGACTCAGTCTACTGTGTTATCTATCAATTGTACTACCTTCATATCTGAGCTAAAGGTTCTTCCTAGTTGGAGGTCTTCAGATCAAAACTGAATGACTTCTTGTCCAGTATAAAGCAAATTTCTTTTGGGGTATGGGTTGAAAAAGGTCATTAGAATTTAGCTGATCAAACTTCCTGACTAGGAATAAACCTTGTAAAAATCATTCAATTAAAACAAATGATTCAGAAATACTCACTCTGCTCATGATTCTGTTTAGATAACTTGTTTTGAAACAAATAAGAAAAACTTAAAAACAAAGACATTTTTCTTTCAAATCCATTGGCCCCAAATTTCTTTACTAGTTAAATGATGGATTGTAATCATTGTAAATATAGGCTGCTAAATAGTTACAATTTATCTAAAACATATTTCCTGACTAATACCAGGGCCCCAAAGGGATAACATCCCAAATGAAACTCCTGACAGTTACCTGAAAATGCACCTCAAAGGAGCAATTAATAGCATGCTGTTTGGATAAATAAGATAATGGCAGGCATGGTTTTGCCTTTGGGTTTCAACGCGTGTCATTCTCTTCTCTCTCTGAGGAGCAACAGATGTTTCAGTTGCAATCCTTAATGGTCTATGTGCATTGGGAATAAGTCAGGGACAGTGGGAATAATGAAAGGAAATGTGAAAAAAAAATGAATGGACAGTCATAATAATAACCAGTAGTTATTCTATAGTGTTCTAAAATTTACAAAGCACTTTACATCATTTCATTTGCCTTTCACAACAAGCCTATTAAATAGATACCACAGAAATTGCTATACTAATTTTACAGGTGAAACTAACACTCACTATTGCACTATTATTGCCATATTATAAATTCCATGGATTATTCACCTGAGTGTCTTAACTTGTTGTTAAGAATTTATTCCATTTTATAGGGAGAAGTATCCCAGATTTGAAGTCAAAATAATTAGACTTGAACCTAGGCACTGATGCTTATTATTTTGTGTGACAATAGGCACATTATCTTTGGGGTTTGGTTAGATAGGTAGATAAGAAGATAAATAGATAGATAGATAGATAGATGATAGATAGATAGATACGTATATACATACATGATAGATCTCTATAGATATCTCTATCTAGAGATATGTCTATCTATCTCTAGAGATATATCTATATCTATCTACATGGTGTGTGTGTGTGTGTGTGTGTGTGTGTGAATGCAAAATGCTCCGTTTGGCATGACCTTTAAGTTTCTTATAGTCTAAATCCTTTTGAGACTAAATGAAACTGACTACTGCCATTTCCACTCATTGCCTCCTGTCCTTTTTACAGTAACAGTGGCTCATAGACTGTCAATTTTCTCTTATGATGTCTTATTTTAAACTCAGTATTTTTTAAGATGAATAACCAAGAAAAATTTTGCTCTAATTTTCATTCAAATTCCAAAACTGCACAGTTTCAAAGTTGGAAAGAAATATGTAAGCTGAAGCTCAAGAATCTTCCTATGCTATAGTATTCGTAACTACTTATCATCTAACCTTTCCTTGATGACCTCTACTGAAGTTAGGCAATTTCATGTTTGGTAAATTATTAGGAAGCTCTGGAGTGACATGGTCCAGTCTCAGGAACCTCCCCAAAATAGAATACTCTTTGGTTTATTAAATGTAGATTATGTATATTAAATAATAGCAGAGACATTTTGTATTCATCTTTGCTTTATGCTTGATATTATAGGGAAAATATCTACTATTTCTACAACAGGATGTGCAAGGAGGAGTTTATGAAAAAGAGATGAGGGTGAAGGAGGGAGTGAATGACACTAGAACCTCACTCCCATTTGAACTGGTTAAAAGATGGAAGAATGCACACATATCCAAGCTAAGTACAACAATACAGCTTATCAAACAAGAAAATAGGAGGAAAAAAGAGGATAGGGGAATGAGACAGAGAGTGCTTTAAAGGTGGCAATAGACAGAAGCAAACCAGACTCTTAAAGAGGGGATAGGAAAAAGATAAGGAAAAATATAAGAGAAAGAGATGGAGGGAAATACGCATTTTAGCAATTGTAACTGTGAATGGGATGAACTGACCCATTAAATGGAAGAGCATAGTAGAAAGGATTAGAAATCAGAATTCAACAATTTGTTGTTTATAAGAAATACACTTGGAACAGAAAGATAACCAAAAATTCTAAAAAAAATTCTAAAAAATCCTGGAGCAGACTCTCTTATGCTTTGTCGAAAGCAAAAAAAAAAAAAATAAAAAATAAAATCATAGCTTACAATTTTAATGTCAGATAACACAGTAGCAAAAAAAAAATAGATCTAATTAAAAGAGACAAGCAGGAAAAGCACATTTTGCTAAAAAAAAAAAAGTACCATAGAAAATAAATAGTTCCAGTGCCAAGATGGTAGAATGAGGAAGAAACCCTCTGAAGCCTTCCCAAATTCCCCTCCAAACAACTAGAAAACAACTTTAGAATTGATCTAGGAGCAGAGAAACAGCTTACCAGCAGTGCAAGAGGAGCCTCTCTCACTGGGGTGAGAGCGGAGTGAGGTCCAAGACTAGTAGTAACAACCAGCCTCACAGCAGGGGACCTGCAGCAAGGCTCAAAGCCTGGGTTAATGCACCAGCAAGGCCCCATCCTTCTACAAGCCAGCAGCCCACTAGCAAGTGAATAATCTTTGCAGTGAAGCAAGGTCCTGACCCCACTCCACCCCAGTGACGCCACTCCCTGCTGAAGTGACCAGATTCACTACTGGTCTGCAGTTGGGTCAAGGTCCCATGGTGGCTTCAGAAGGTTCCTTCTTCACTTTGCCATCTTGCTCCCAGAAGTTCAAATGATTGGTTATTTATAAAATAAAAAATAATAATTTCTCTCACACTGTAGTTTTTCTGACCATAATGTAATAAAAATTACATTCAATAAAGAACCTTTGCCATATAGGGTAAAAATTAATTGAAACCTAAATAATCTAATTCTACAGAATGAGTGGGTCAAAGAACAAATCATAGAAACAACCAATAATTTCTTTAAAGAGAACGACAACATGACTAATTGTATCACCAATGCAATATCCATAGCAGCCGCTACAAATATGAGTGCATATTTCTGGGTAAATTGGCAAAATATTGGTAACTCTTTTCCTCAAAGGTAAAACCAAAATATTTATTCAGATTGCATACCATCATGGGGATGGCAGAGAGGAGGGGAGGAGAAAAAATTTGGAACTCAAAATCTTATAAAACTGAATGTTGAAACTATCTTTACATATAATTGGAAAAAAAAATACTGTTAAGTGAGTAAAGGTGGGGGAAGAGAATGACAACATATGTATGAAACAGCATACCAAAATTTGTGAGATGCAGCCAAAGCAATACTTAGAGTAAAATTTCTGTCTTTAAGTGTTTACATCAATAAAATGGAGAAAGAGCAGATCAATGAATTATCCATGCAACTAAAAACACCTCAACAAATTAACTCCCCTAGTAAAATACCAAAATAGAAATCTTGAAAATCAAAAGAGAGATTAATAAAATTGAAAGGAAAAAATTAAACTAATAAAAACTAGGAACTACTTATATGAGAAAAAAACCAAAATAGATAATCCATTGCCTAATTTGATTTTAAAAAAAGACAGAATAAAGCGAAATTACCAGTATCAAAGATGAAAAGGATGAATACACAACCTAAACCAAAAAGATGAAATAAAAGCAATTGTCAGTAGCTGTTTAATCCAACTATATGCCAATAAAATGGCAATTTAAATGAAACGGATCAATTTTTACTAAAATATGAATTTCTCAGACTAGCAGAATGGGAAATAGAATAAATGACCCCACCTTAGAAAGAAAAGAAATCAATTAAGACCTAAATGAATGCCCAAAGATAAATAACACAAGCCCCAGATGAATTTACAACTGATTTCTACCAAACATTTAAAGAACAATTAATTTCAATACTACACAAACTATTGGGAAGAACAGATAAACGAAAGGTTCTATCAAATTCCTTCTCTGACACAAATATGATCTTGATGCTTAAACTAAGGGGAGTTCAAAGAAAGAAAATTATAGAAGAATTTCCCTGATTGAATATTGAGGCAAAAACTGTAAATAAAACACTATCAAGAAGATTACAACAAAATATCATAAAGGTCATGTCCTATAATACGGTTGTATTTATATCAGGAATTTAGGTTGGATCAGTATTAGAATAACTATATACATAATTGATCATATCAATAAGAAAAATAACAAAGATCTTATGATTGTTTCAATAGATTTAGAAAAAGCTAGTTACAAAACAACACATGTTCCTTTTAAAAATATTAGAAAATGCAGACTGGCTCACAGTTTTCCTTTCTATCCCTTATGCTAGTGTAATTCAACATGCACTTTGGAAACATCAGATACCTTGAATACTTTGGCCTCCCAGTTTTTTAACCTCCTTAATTCCTGTAAATTGATACTTCATATCATCTCACTTGCAGCTGAATCTTGTAAATTCATAAAACATTATTAAGGACTTACTATGTGCTGCATACTAAGTGCTGGAGATAGAAAATGTTCAGTTGTTTCAGTTGTGTACAATTTTGTGACCCTATTTGGGGTTTTCTTGGCAAAGATGTTAGAGTGGTTTGCCATTTCCCTCCCTGGATCATTTTATATATGAGGAAGTGAGACAGAGTTAGGTCACTTGCCCATGGTCACATAGCTAGTAAGTGCCTGAGGGCAAATTTGAACTCAGGAAGATGTCTTCTTGACTTCAGACCCAGCGCTCTACCACTGCAGAATCCAACAATATGCTGCTTACGCAAGGCACACTTGAAACAGAAAGACACACAGTTAAAATAAAGAGCTGAAGCACAATTTAATATACTTTAACTGAAGCAAAAAGAGGCAGGGGTAGTAGTCATGACCTCAGACAAAGTAAAAGCAAAAATAGATCTACTTAAGAAAGATAATGAGGGAAACTACATTTTTATAAAAGATACTATAGACAATGAAGTAATATAAAAATAAAATTCACAGCCACTTTCTCAGATAAAGACCTCTTCAAATATATATTTAGTATAGAAGCGAGTCAAATTTATAAAAATGAGAGAATTGTGTCCAAAAAGTTATCAAACTGTGCATACCCTTTCACCCAGAAATACCCCTACTATGTTTGTATCACAAATAGATCAAAGAAAAAGGCAAAGGACCTATATGTACAAAAGTATTTATAGCAGTTCTTTTTGTAAAGGATTGAAAATTGAGGGGATAATTGTAAATTGGGGTATGATTAAACAAGTAGTAGCATATGCTTGTGATGGAATACTATTGTGCTGTAAGAAATGATGAGGGGGTTGGTTTCAGAAAAACATGGCAAGACTTACTATATGAATTGATGAAAAATGAAGTGAGAAAAACTGGGAAATCATCATGCACAATAACAGTAATGTTATAGTGATGATCCACTGCAAAAAACTTGGCTACTGTGATCAATACATTGAGATAAGACAATTCCAAAGGACTCATGACGAAAAGAATGCTATCCACTTCCAGTGGAATAACTGATGAATTCTAAGTAAAAATTGAAATATAATTATCTCACTTCTTTTTCTTGCTTTTTAAAAAATATGGCTAATATGGAAATATGTTTTACATGATTTCAAATGTATAATTGAAATATTACCTTCCTAGATTAGGAAGGGATGAGAAAGAGGGAGAGAAATTGACACTCAAAATTTTGAAAGAAAATGTTTAAAATAGAAGTAATAAATTTTAAAAAAGAAAACTTCATATCCTTCAACCATTTCTCTGTGAAGGAATGTCTTCTATTATAAATATGAATAAGTTCATTGTATACAAAACCTTAATCAGAAAAATTTTCTGCAAAGATACTCCTTCCCAGTAAACTATTTCCCTTCTAATTTTAATTTCATTGGTTTTATTGAGAAAAACAGCTTTTTTAGTTTTATGTAATCAAAATTACATATTTCTCCTCGCATGAAAAATTTCCATTTCATCTTATCCCTTGTTTGATCATAAATATTTCCCCTATTTAGTAAAAGGTATTTATTCCCTCACTCCTGCTCATCATTTCTTACAGCATCAAAATTATATACTACAACTTGTTCAGTCAATACCCAATTGATAGGTATTTCTTCAATTTCCAATTCTTTGTCACTACAAAAAGAGCTGCTATGAATATTTTTGTACATTTAGAAAAATTTTCTTTCGTATATAGACCTAGTAGTGGTATTGCTAGGTCAAACAATATGTTACAGTTTAAGGTCCCTTGGGTATAGCTCCAAATTGATCTTCAGAATGGTTAGATCAGTTCACAACTTTACCAACAAAGCATTAGTATTCCAATTTTACTACATCCCCTCCAACAGTTTTCATTTTCTTTTTCTGTCATATTAACCAACCAAATAGGGATGAGTTGGTACCTCACAGCTGCTTTAAATTGCATTTCTCTCTAATCAATAACGATTTAGAGCATTTTTTCATGTGGTTATACATACCTTTATAGATTTCTTGTTCTGAAAACTCCCTGCTTATATCCTTTGACCATTAATCAATTGTATGTTCTCATTTGGAACTTATTATATTATTATTGTCGCATTAATTCTTAAACATAAAATATGTACTTAATGATAAGGCAAAAAGAAGAATAATCATGACAGTTACTGTGTATAAAGCAAATGTCAGAATAATGAAAACATCACAGTCCATCCAAAACCCTAAGCCACAGTTTCCTTAGTTTGGATATAATATCTAGGGAGAAAGTGGGCACACACTTAAAGCATCCTAATAGGGAGTCTCAGGTCATAGCTCTGGACTGGAGGTTTTGAGGTCCCTACTAGGTAAATACCTTCCTCTTCTGCCCTTGAGCTAATGATGCAGTGACCAGTTTTTTTCTTCAAAGCCATTGTCAACAGAGCACTAAGGTAAGATCTAGACCTTTACAGTGACAAGCAATTTTCTTAAGATGGAGAACTACCAATTTCCTCAAATCGGAAAATATCAGGGGCTCTACTTTGTCTGTTCAACTCCCAGATTCCTCTCATAGAACAGCCGAGTTCATAGAAAAACTCCTCCACTTTGCCTTTGATCAGTGCAGACAAGTCCAGCTATGTGATCACTGAACAGGGTTCTCTTTGTCAAATCAACTCTCAAACAGCTCTCTTGTCACAGCAAAGCCTCTGCATTCCAGGGTAAATTTCTTTTCTCCTCTGCTTTTTCTTGCTCACATCAGACAGGGCAGTAGAGGGTGATCAGGAACTTCTGAGAGATTTCCCTTGTCTCAAGCTTCAAGTGGAACTAGAGGACAATAGATGGTCTAGCAGTAGAATTCACTTTTCCATTGAGCTTCCAACCTTTCTCTAGTCAATCAATAAGTGACTCTTCCATTCAGCAAATTCATAGCAGGCAAAACCATCCTGTTAGAAAACACCTTTGCTGGTTTCTTCACATTTAGCCTCTTTACGTCTGGTTTTTTCATGAGTCCTGTACCTCAAACCAAAGCCTCCCATATCTCCCAGGGTTGTTTTGAGGATCAAGTGACATAATCATTGTACAGCACTATTCAATCTTTTTGTCTTTATGGATATATAGACATAGATAGGTAGAGATATCTACATCTATAGCCACACAGATATGTGTGTGAGTTCTTGTGTGTGTGTGTGTGTGTGAAGAGAGAAAGAGGAAATACACAGTTGTAGTTTCTATTATGCTGTTTTCTTTCACTTAATTGAAGAGTTAAATCTACTTATGGTTATAATTACATGTGTTCATTTTTCCTCCATTAAATTGTTAATTTTTCCCATCTTTTTTTTTATTATTTTTTAATGTTTAACAATCACTGCCATACAATTGAGATTTTATCCCCCCCACACCTACCCCCCACTACCCCCCTCCCTCCCCACGACTGCATACAATTCTGTATAGGTTCTACATATACTTTCCTATTGAGTATATTTTTACTATAGTCATGCTATGTAGTCAGAGTAAAATAAATGAAAGAAATCATATAACAAATCAAAACATGATACACAAACACATACACATACACAAACATGATCTGCTACATTTTGTGAATGACTTCCATATTTCTTTTTCTGAGTGTGGAAGGCATTTTGCCTTGAGAACCACCTTTGGGATTTTTTTTTTTTATAAGAAGTTTTTGCGTTATTACAAAATTCCAAGTCTACCAGAAAAAACTCTCGCACACTGTGGTCGTTGCTGTGCACAAAGTTGTCCTGGTTCTGCTCCTTTCACTCAGCATCAGGTCATATAAGTCCTTCCAGGCCTCTCTGAAGTCTTCTTGTTCATTATTTCTTATGGCACAATAGTACTCCATTACATTCATATACCATAATTTATTCAGCCATTCCCCAATTGATGGACATCCCCTTGACTTCCAGTTTTTGGCAACTACATAGAGTGCTGCTATAAATATTTTTGTACATGTGGGACCCTTTCCCGTTTTTATGATCTCTTGGGGATATAGTCGTAGTAGCGATATTGCTGGGTCAAACGGTATGCACATTTTTGTAGCCCTTTGGGCATAGTTCCAAATTGCTCTCCAGAATGGTTGGATGCGCTCGCAGCTCCACCAACAATGAATTAGTGTTCCAACTCTCCCACATCCTCTCCAGCATTTATCATTTTCTTGTTCTGTCATGTTTGCCAATCTTAGAGGTGTGATGTGGTACCTCAGAGTTGTTTTGATTTGCATCTCTCTAATCAATAGTGATTTAGAGCATTTTTTCATATGATTATAGATATCTTTAATTTCTTCCTCTGAAAATTGCCTGTTCATATCCTTTGACCATTTATCAATTGGGGAATTTTTCCCATCTTGTCAAATGGAAGTCACTGTCATTTCCTTTGCTTATATAAGTCCTATCCCATCTTCCTTCCATTTTCACTATCCTCCCCTCACAGCCCAAACTATTTTAGTTTGAGTTCACTTTTGCTTCTCTTGAGGGAGGAGGAAGGAATGCATTTTCCTAAAAGCCTCATTGCCAGCATTGAAGAATTTCTCAGCCTGAGTTCCCAGAAGGAGACCAGGGATAATCTCACCTAGCAACTGGAGTTGATAACTGGAGGTGAAAGAAAGAGAGATTAAAGAAAATTTATTCCAAACTTGTTTACAGAGCTATAAACTGAAAAGTGAGTCCTTGGTAAAGACCAAAGAATTAGTTGTGTTTTAAGTAAAACTTCTGCCCCAGAGTCAAGGTCCCTCTGTTAAGATTACACAGCCAATCAGTAGCATTCTGTTGAAATTGAGGATAGAAAAGTAATATCACTGACAGGAGAGAGAATAGAGGAAGGTGAAGGGAGGGCCTATGGATAAGGATGCTGGATCTGAAGAAATTTGCCATTCAGATGTTTGTTTTGTTTTGTTATCTAAATAAGAAAATACTCCCTGTTGAAGGGCAAGAAAGAAGAGATGACCAGCTATTTTACAACTGAAGTCCATTTGACCTAATACAGTAGAGATGAGGCAATCATTAAGACAAAACTATAAGTCTCCTATTTAGTTTATTGTGTCTTTGAATAGTTCATTATACTTTATTTCTGTTTCACCAGAAATATTAATACATGAAGGAGTCCAGCAGGGTAAGAGACTGAGGTTTTACTCAGCACCTGGTCATCTTTAGAGTAATACTTCATCCTCCTGAATGTGTGCCCACAATCCATGCCCAATGACCCTCAGGACTTTTGACTCCTCTCAAATGAGAACCTATCCCTTTGAAAAAGCCTTGTAGTCTTTCAGAAGTGCCCAATTCTCCAAACAAATTGTTAATACCTCACCTCTGGCACTCCCAGAACATTTTGTCTCTGTGTTGAAAACTATTCCCCACTGGACCCCCTCCCACAGTGTTCTTTTCCTGTTCTTTTAAGGCTCTCTAAAGAAGACAAGAGTCTGAAGAAAAATATACAAACACCATTCATTCCTTAACAAGAATGCATCTTCAGATAATGTTTGTTTCTATGCATTGCCATGCCAAAAAGACTTTTCATTATGTTTTCACATTTTCATCCTAAAATAATGGTTTCTTAGGCATTTGGAATTTGGACAGATTCAACTCTTCCCGCTTCAATTCTCCCAATTCCTTGTTTTTTCTTCTAATCAATCAATTAATTAATTTTTAGTTTTCAGTATTCATTTGCACAAGACTTTGAGTTCCAAATTTCCGCCCCATCTCTCCCCTCTCCCCCACCCTAAGATGGCATGTATTCTGATTCCTCCTTCCCCTAGTCTGCCCTCCCTTCTATCATCTCCCCCATTCTTATACCTTCCCCCTTACTTTCTTGTACTGAAAGATAGATTTCTATACCCCATTGCCTGTATATCTTATTTCTTACAGTTGCATATATATATATACATATATATATATATATATATGTATATATATATATATATATATATATATATATGTAGTTATGCAAAACATTTCGATAATAGTCATGTTGTGAAAGACAATATTTCCCTCCATCCTATCCCCTCCACTTATTCTCTTTTCTCCTTTGACTCTATCCCTTTAAAAAGTGTTTGCTTCTGACTACCTCCTCCTCTAATCTGTTCTCCCATATATCATTTCCCTCCCATTATCCCCTTCCCACTTATTTTCCTGTAGGATATGAACTCAATTGAGTGTGCAAAATCCAACGAGAGTAAGGTTCACTCATTCCCTCTCACCTCCCCCTTTTTCCCCTCCATTAAGAAAATTTTTTGGGGGGAAGAAGCCAAGATGGCAGAGTAGAAAGATACACATATGCTAGCTCCAAACCCACAGCCCATAAAATACCTGTAAAGAAGAACTCCCAACAAATTCTGGAGCAGCAGAAGCCACAGAACAATAGAGCAGAGGAGATTTCGGTTGCAGAGAGACCTGAAAAACCAACGTGAAAGGTCCGTTGCACACAGGACCTGGAGCAGAGCCCAGCCCTGCCTTGGCAGTGTGGCACCAAGAGGAGCAGATCCAAGCAGGCTTCAGGGACAGAATCTCCAGCAGCCACGCAGGTCCCTCCACCCGCAGCCGACAAAGGTCAGTGAGAGAGTCTTTTTGGCTCACCAAGAGGGGAATGGGATGTCCCCATAACTCAGGGCCCCTCAGGAGGCAGCAGCTGAGTCAGTAGCAGACAGGGGCTCCCAGAGCAGGCAGGAGCCTGGATCCATTGTTGAAGGTCTCTGCATAAATGCCTTGAGGAGGGCCTGAACTTAATCTCACACTGAATAGCAGCCCCACCTTCCCCAGAAGCCCTGAGGCTGGGAAGCAGCATTTGAATCTCAGACCCCAAGCACTAGCTGGGTGGATCTGGAAGCCAGGTGGGTGTGGAGAGGAAACTCAGAGGTCAAGTAACTGGCTGGGAAAATGCCCAGAAAAGGGAAAAAATATAAGACTATAGAAGGTTACTTTCTTGGTGAACAGATATCTCCTCCCGTCCTTTCTGAGGAGGAAGAACAATGCTTACCATCAGGGAAAGACATAGAAATCAAGGCTTCTGTATCCCAAATATCCAAAATAAATACTCAGTGTGGGCTCAGGCCATGGAAGAGCTCAAAAAGGATTTCAAAAATCAAGTAAGAGAGGTGGAGGAAAAACTGGGAAGAGAAATGAGAGACATGCAAGAAAAGCATGAAAAGCAGGTCAACACCTTGCTAAAGGAGACCCCAAAAAATGCTGAAGAAAATAACAACTTGAAAAATAGGCTAACTCAATTGGCAGAAGAGGTTCAAAAAGCCAATGAGGAGAAGAATGCTTTAAAAAGCAGAATTAGCCAAATGGAAAAGGAGGTTTAAAAGCTCATTGAAGAAAATAATTCTTTAAAAATTAGAATGGAACAGATGGAGGCTAATGACTTTATGAGAAACCAAGAAATCACAAAACAAAACCAAAAGAATGAAAAAATGGAAGATAATGTGAAATATCTTATTGGAAAAACAACTGACCTGGAAAATAGATCCAGGAGAGACAATCTAAAAATTATGGGACTACCTGAAAGCCATGATCAAAAAAAGAGCCTAGACATCATCTTTCATGAAATTATCAAGGCAAACTGCCCTGATATTCTAGAACCAGAGGGATAAATAAATATTGAAAGAATCTGCCAATCACCACTGGAAAGAGATCCAAAAAGAGAAACTCCTAGGAACACTGTGGCCAAATTCCAGAGTTCCCAGGTCAAGGAGAAAATATTGCAAGCAGCTAGAAAGAAACAATTCAAGTACTGTGGAAATACAATCAAGATAACACAAGATCTAGCAGCTTCTACATTAAGGGATCGAAGGGCATGGAATATGATACTCCAGAAGTCAAAGGAACTAGGACTAAAACCAAGAATCACCTACCCAGAAAAACTGAGTATAATATTTCAAGTGGAAAAATGGTCTTTCAATGAAATAGAGGACTTTCAAGCATTCTTGATGAAAAGACCAGAGCTGAAAAGAAAATTTGACTTTCAAACACAAGAATGAAGAGAAGCATGAAAAAGTAAACAGCAAAGAGAAGTCATAAGGAACTTACTAAAGTTGAACTGTTTACATTCCTACATGGAAAGACAATATTTGTAACTCTTGAAACTTTTCAGTATCTGGGTAGTTGGTGGGATTACGCACATACACACACACACACACACACATACACACACACATACACATGCACACACACAGAGAGACAGAGAGCACAGAGTGAATTGAATAGGATGGGATCATATCTTAAAAAATGAAATCAAACGGTGAGAGAGAAATATATTAGGAGGAGAAAGGGAGAAATGGAATGGGGCAAATTATCTCTCATAAAAGGCAAGCAAAAGACTTTTTAGTGGAGGGAAAAAGAGGGGAGGTGAGAGAAAAATATTAAGTTTACTCATCACATGCAACTAAAGGAAGGAATAAAATGCACACTCATTTTTGTATGAAAACCTATCTTACAATAAAGGAAAGTGGAAGAGAAGGGGATAAGCAGGGTGGGGGGGATGATGGAAGGGAGGGCAATGGGAGGAGGGAGCAATTTGAAGTCAACACTCTTGGGGAGGGACAGGATCAAAAGAGAGAATAGAAGCAAGGGGGAGCAGGATAGGATGGGGGAAATACAGTTAGTCTTACACAACACGATTATTATGAAAGTCATTTGCAAAACTACACAGATATGGCCTATATTGAATTGCTTACCTTCCCAAAGGGAATGGGTGGGGAGGGAGGGATGAAGAGAAGTTGGAACTCACAGTTTTAGGAACAACTGTCAAGTGCTGTTCTTGCTACTAGGAAATAAGAAATACAGGTAATGGAGTATAGAAAGTTATCTGGCCCTACAGGACAAAAGAAAAGATGGGGACAAGTGACGGGAGGGATGATAGAAGAGAGGGCAGATTGGTGGTAGGGGCAATTAGAATGCTAGGTGTTTTGGGGTAGGGGTAGGGAACAAATGGGGAGAAAATTTGGAACCCAAATGAATGTTAAAAGTTAAATAAATAAATTTTAAAAAATAAATAAATAAAAAGAAAATTTTTTCTTGCCTGTTGTATGTGAGATAATTTATTCCATTCTATCTCTCCCTTTCTCCTACTAATATATTCCTCTTTCATCCCTTAATTTTATTTATTAGATACCATAACTTCATATTCAACTCACCCTGTACCATTTTATCTCTCTGTCTGTCTGTCTGTCTGTCTGTCTGTCTGTTTATCTATCTATCTATCTATCTATCTATCTATCTATCTATCTATCTATCTATCTATCTATCTATCTTCCTATTTGTATTTCCTCAAACTGCCATAATATTAAGAAATGTCTCATGGATTATAAATATCATCTTTCCATGTAGGAATGTAAACAGGTCAACTTTACAAATCTCTTGTAATTTTTTTCCTATTTACCTTTTCATTGAGTCTTCTCTTGATTCTTGCATTTGAAAGTCAGATTTTCTATTCAGCTCTGGTCTTTTCATCAAGAATGCTTTAAAGTCCTCTATTTCATTGAATATCCACTTTTTTTCTCTTCATGTATTAGACTGAGTTTTGTTGGGTAAGTGATGCTTTGTTTTAATTCTAGTTCTTTTGACCTCTAGAATATCATATTCCATATCTTCTGATCTCTTAATGTAGAAGATGCTAAATCTTATGTTATTTGACAGTGTTTCAAAAGTACTTGAAATGTTTTTTTCTGATTGCTTGCAATATTTTCTTCTTGACCTGTGAACTCTGGAATTTGGCTACAATATTCTTAGGAGTTACCCTTTGGAGATCTCTTTCAGGAAGTGATCAGTGAATTCTTTCCATCTCTATTTTACCTTCTGATTCTACAATATCAGGGCATAATTTCTTGAAAGATGATGTCTAGGCTCTCTTTTTGATCATGGATTTCAGGTAGTCCAATAAATTTTAAATTCTTTCTGCTAGATCCATTATCCAGGTCAGTTGTTTTTCCAATGAGATATTTCACATTGTCTTATATTTTTTCATTCTTTTGGTTTTGTTTTATAATTTCTTGAGTTCTTATACAGTCATTAGCTTTCATTTGCTCCATTCTAATTTTGAATGAATTATTTTCTTCAATGAGTTTTGGGACCTCCTTTTCCATTTGGCCAATTCTGCTTTTTAAGGCATTCTCCTCCTCATTGGCCTTTTGGACTCCTTTTGCCATTTGGGTTAGTCTATTTTTTAAGGTGTTATTTTCTTCAGAATTTCTTCAGAATTCTTTCAGAATAAAGGAGACTTCAGAGTCTCCTTTAGCAAGCTGTTGACTCATTTTTCATGATTTTCTTGCATCACTCTCATTTCTCTACCCTACTTTCCCTCTACTTCTCTTACTTAATTTTCAAAATCCTTTTTGAGCTCTTCCATGATCTGAGACCAATTCATATTTTTTGGAGGCTTTTAATGTAGGAGCTTTGATTTTGTTGTCTTCATCTGGTTGTATGTTTTGATCTTTCTTGTCACAAAGTAAGATTCTACAGTCTTATTTTCCCCTCTGTTTGCTCATTTTCCCAGTCAAATACTCGACTTTTGAGTTCTTTGTTAAGGTAGGACTCTACTGCCAGAGTGGAGAGTGCACTCTGCCAAGCTTAAACAGTTTTGTGCAACTGTTTTCAGAGATATTTCTAGGGGCCCATAAATTTTTAGTTCTTCTAAGGTTGTATGATCAAAGAAGAGGTGTTTAGGGTGAGCAGAATATGAAGAGAGAATACTGTTTTTAAAAATTCTTTATTTATTTTCAGTGTTCCACAATCTCACCATACAACCTAGATTTTTTCTTTCCCTCCCTCCCCCTCCCTTCCACCCTGAGACAACATGCAATTTTATATAAGTTCTACACATACATTCCTATTAAATACATTTTCACTATAGTCATGTCATCTAGAAGAATTCAAATGAATAGGAGAAATCACATAACAAACCAAAATGTAATACAAAAGAAAACGATTGGCTACAATTTGTGATTGAATTCCATAGTTCTTTCTCTGGATGTGGAAGGTATTTTGCCTTAAAAGACCATTGGGAATTTTTTAAGTCCTTGCATTACAATGAAGTTCTAAGTATACTAGAAAAAATCCTCACACACGGTGGTTGTTGCTGTGCACAAAGTTCTCCTGGTTCTGTTCCTTTCACTCAGCATCAGTTCCTATATGTCTTCCCAGACCTCTCTGAAGTCTTCCTGTTCATATAGCACAATAGCATTTCATTGCATTCATATACCATAATTTATTCAGCCATTTCCCAATTGATGGGCATCCCCTTGATTTCCAGTTTTTGGCCACCACAAAGAATGCTGCTATAAATATTTTTGTACATGTGAGACCCTTTCCCATTTTTATGATCTCTTGAAGATACAGTCCTAGAAGCAGTATTGCTGGATCAAAGGGTAGGCACATTTTTGTGGAGCTCTGGGCATAGTTCTAAATTGCTCTCTAGGATGGTTGGATCAGCTCACAGCACCACCAACAATGAATTAGTGTTCCAACTCTCCCACATCTTCTCCAACATTTATCATCTTCCTGTTCTGTCATGTTAGCCAATCTGATAGATGTGATGTGGTATCTCAGACTTGTTTTGCTTTGCATCTCTCTAATCAATAGTGATTTAGAGCATTTTTTCATATGACTATAGATACCTTTAATTTCTTCCTCTGAAAACTGCCTGTTCATACCCTTTGACCGTTTACCAATTGGACAATGACTTATATTCTTGTACATTTGACTCAGTTCTCCATATATTTTAGAAATGAGGCCTTTATCACAGACACTAGTTTCAAAAATTCTTTTCCAGTTTTCTGCTTCTCTCAATCTTAGTTGCAGTAGACTTGGTTATGCAAAAACTTTTCAGTTTAATATAATCAAAATTATCCATTTTGTACTTCACAATGCTTTCTATCTCTTCTTTAGTCAAAAATTCTTACTGAAGGGAGAATACTTAAAAAATTAAATTTGCTGTTGAAAGGAATGTACTAGGAGAAAGAGAAAGGAAGAGGTAGAATGTAGCAAATTATCTTTCATGAAAGAAGCAAGAAAGAGCTTTTATAATAGAGAGGAAGAGGGGGGATGGGAAAGGGGATGTGAGCTTTACTCTCATCTGATTTAGGATGATTTAAGGAGTGAATAACACACACTCAATTGGGTGTGGAAATCTATTTTAGCCTGCAGAAGGTAGGGAGGAAGGGAATAGGAGAGGTGAGATAAGAGAAGGGATCACAGATTGGGGAAAGGGATAATCAGAAGCAAACACTATTGTGGGAGGACACGTCAAGGGAGAGAATGGAATAAATGCAAGATAGGACAGGATAGAAAGAAATGTGATTATTCTTTCACAACATGATTGTTATGGAAGTATTTTGCATGGCTGCACATGTATGACCTATGTTGACTTGATTGTTTGCTTTCTCAATGAGGGTTGGTGGAGATTGAAGAAGGGAGAGAATATGGAACTCAAAGCTTTAAAAATGAATACAAAACACTGTTTTTGCATGCAACTGGTAAATAAGATGTATAGGCAATGGGGTAGAAAAATCCATCTTGCCCTACAGGAAAATAGAGGGGAGGAGGATGGGAGATGGGGGAGTGGCTAATAGAAGGACAGACTGGGGAAGTAATGGATAGGGTGGATGGGGTGCACACTGTCCTTGGGTGAGGGTGGGGAGAGATGAGAAAATTTGGAATTCAAATTCTTGTGGAAGTGAATGTTGAAAAGTGAAAAATAAATAAATTATGTATTTTTAAAAAATATACAAATAGATTGGGCTTGTCTTGGCTACATGATGTATGATAGGTATTTATTAATATCAAGATAGAAATGGTTGGTGGAAATGTGGCTTACTGAAGAATATCGTTTTAGAAACTCTTTCTGTAATCCTACTTCTTTCCTCATTAAGGATGCCCTAAATATGTGTTGATTCCTGTAAACCTTTTATAGATTTTATTGTACTTTCTATTTTATATTGTAATCCTTTCTGAATATTATTTCTTATCTCTGTTTTTTTCGTTAAGCCATCTCTTATAGAAAAATAGGAACAAAAACAGTTTACCAAATCCAAACATGACAAAACTCCATAAAGGTCAAAAAACAAACCCCAGAGTTAAGTAAAAAATAAGTTTTCAGTGGGCTAGAAGGATTCCTGGGTAGATTAAAGAAAATCTATAATCAACGCACCTATCTCAAAGCTGAGGCTAATGCTTCCTAGCATAAATGTGTATGAACCATTCTCCTTGTCCTAGCCAAATCTCATCTTTATGTGCTTTTTTTCCTTTTTATCCCCAATCAGCATGACCACTCTACTGCCCCACCAACCCCAGGCCTTTGGAAATCACATAACATTTTTTTATGTATTATACCCAGGTGGTACAGTAAACTGAGTGCTGGACTTGGGAATCAGGAAAACCTGACTTGAAATTTTGCTTATGTAGGCCTTAATTAGAGGTATTACTGTGGACAAATTCATTACCTTTTTACAGGATCAATATCTTAATCTGAAAACGGGGGTAATAATTCCACCTACCTTATGTGATTGTGAGAAGCAAATAAGAAAATAAACTATGTGCAAACCTTCAAATGCTAAATAAATGCTATTTTAAAGAATGAGAAAATGAGAAATTTTTTAAAATGAGAAAAGTATTGATGAATTTGCATTGAGTTAATCAGTTGCCTTTTTGGAGATGGTTAGTATGTTTTTTATCATGAATCCTTCAGACTTGTCTTGGATATTGTATTGATCAGAGTAGCTAAGCCTTCCACGTTTAATCATGTTTACATTAATGCTGTTATCGTGCACATTGATCTCCTGGTTCTGCTCACTTTGCTATGCATCAATTCTATAGGTCTTCCCAGGTTTTTCTGAAACCATCTTTCTCATCTTTTTTTTTTTTTTTTATAGTACAACTGTATTCCATCACAATCATACACCACAACTTGTTTAGCAGTTCCCTAAATTGTGAGCATCCCCTCCATTTCCAATTCTTTTCCACCACTTCCTTTTTGAATCAATTTTGTTGAAACTGAGTTTCAAGTATTGTCTGCCAACCTCTCCCCATTTCCCCCTTTATCATAAAAGCTCTTCCTTGTGTTCTTCTTTTATGTGAGATAATTTCCCCCATACTACTCTCCCTTCCCCCTTCTTCCAATGTATCCTTCTTTCTCACCCTTCAATTGTTTGAAATTAAAAGTCTCTTTCTTCAGTATCTCTTTTTACTAAACCCTTCCACACCTCAAACACATCTAGCATAGAATTCTGTTAATAGTAACTTTTGCATTATTAATTATTAAAAGTTCATAAAGGCAGGCCAATAACTCATGCCAAAAGTTACCTCCCTGCCTTTAGCATAGAAAAAAAAAAACTACATCTCAACAGTGCAGGGGTAGAAATCCTTAGAATCAATGCCCTCATTATTCTTGACATGCTCAAAAGCATTTGAAGACCAGCCTCCAAAGCAACCAAATAATTCCATAATTCCAGGTGCAATTCACCAGATTCTGCTCACTCAAGGATACCAACTTGCCTGTCTTGCAGAAGTACTGCCCTTCCAAGGCACTGGTGGCACTAAAAGTTCAGTAAGACCTCCAGTTACCCTGAAAGAGGAATTGGAAATAGGAAAAAATAAATTTCTCTAAGATGCAGAGTTATTACCTTTATGCTAGGAAATATCACCACCTTTTAGATTAAAGGAAGTCTAGAAAGAAGAAGCACAGTCCAACTTCTTCAACAAAATTCCTCAACATAGATTTAAAAAGTAATGATGAATCATATATCCAGCCTAAGTCTTCATAGGGAGACAGAGAGGTACATAAAACACTGGAGCAGGGTCTGGCCAGGGGTACATAGGCATTCTAGAGCAGCAGGAAAAGAGGTTCCAGACAAACACTTGGAGACGCCCCACCTTCTTATGAATAGTATAGTATCAGGTGCCAATTGACAGCTCTGAAAATCACTGTATAGTCCCAGATAACAAATCCAGGCAGGGAGAATTAAGGAGGGGACTTGCTCTTATAGATGATGAGAGATCACAAGTCCTAGACTGTGTCTGAACAAGGAACCCAAGTTCACCAGCAAACAGTAGCTGTGTGATGTTAACCCCAGGAGTTAAACAGGATCACAATTCAGGCCTCCAACTTTGTTTCAAGTCTACAAAGGAATAACTAGGTCAGGTATATGTGTTCTATCACTCTGAAACTTTCTAGCTGACTGATAGTAGCTGAGTCCCATAGCAGTCTTCAAGTAAAAGGGCAAGGCAACAGGAGTGCTGTGTTAACCCATACCCAAATTCCTAGGTCAGGAACTTTCGAAGCTTAGATAAGGAGGGTGATGATCAGACTTTGTCTTGGATAACATTATTTTGGGAGTCCTAAAATGTTGTGCATCCCCAGCCTGAAGTGATTCTGACATTCTGGAATAACACATTGTTTTCAGTGTTTTCAAAGAAAACACCTGAAGGACCCAAAAAGATAAAAACTCAGACTATACGTTCTCCAAAGAAATATATGAAGCCTGCCTCTAAAACAAAATTAAAACATAGGCAGAAAGAATAGCTAAACAAAATAAAAATATCCCACCATAAAAAATTATTATGGTGAAGGAACATTTAATACACAAATGCAGAAGATAAGAATGACTTCAAAATATCTCTAAACAAAGTCTTAAAGAAAGTCTTCTATGAAGAAATGAAGCAAGATTTTAAAAAGGGGGAAAAAATTAAAAACCAAATGAGAATGGTAGAGGGAAAAATAGAAATAAGAGACGTTGAAGAAATATTTAGAATAATAATTAACAGCTTTCAAGAAGGTGTATAAAATCTTACCCAATGGAGGAAAAAAAATTCCCTCAAAATTAGAATTGACCAAATAGAAGCTAAGTACTTCATGAAACAATAAACTACATTAAAACAAAATCAATAGGTTAAAAAAAAGAAAAAAAAATATGAAATATCTCAAAGCAAAACTAACTCACCTAGAAAACAGATTGAGAAGAAATAATTTGAGAATCACTGAACTATCTGAAAACTATGACCAGAAAAGAGACAAGATATCACATTTCAAGAATTTATAAAACTACCTAAATTGCTTATAACTAAAGGGCCAAATAAAAGTATGAAGAATTCACTGGTCACCTCCTGAAAGAAACCCCCAAATGAAAATTCTTTGCAAATTGCAGAGCTTTAAGGTCAAAGAAAAAAATACAATAAACAGCTAGAACCACAAAATTTAGCAACCACTGATATAAGACAAGAAGAAGTCGGAATATGAAATTCTAGGAGGCTTACAATCAAGAATAACTTGCTCAGAAAAACTAAGTGTAGGGGCAACTAGGATCAAGTTGGGGCAGCTAAGTGGTAAAGTGGACTGATAAAGCACTGGTCCTGGAGTTAGAAGGACCTGAGTTCAAATCCAGCTTGTGCCCCTGGGCAAGTCACTTAACCCCAATTGCCTAAAAACCTTGAGTGCAACCTGCTGCTTAGCACAGTTCCTGGCACATAGGAGGTGTTAAATGATTATTGACTGACTGGCTTGGGGTCTGGGGTGGGGCGGGGGTGGCAACAAATGGACAGACAGGACTTAGGCCAGAGTTTCATAGAAATTGAAATATAAACACAAGAATCAAAAGAAACATAAAAAAGGGATTGTGAGCCAGTAATCATAAAGAACTAAATGAGGATAAATTGTTTACATCCTAATGGAGGAAGAGGATAAATGTATTATCTTTAAACCCTATTGTTATGTATCAGAAAAATGAGACAAAGGAGATAAAAGGTCTGGGAGAGGTTTTCTTATGTCCGATGGTCTGAAAAAGGATGGAAAAATATGTGATGAGAATATACTAGATGGGGGAAAGAGGTGAGTGAAGGATGGAAAAAAAGTATCTTATGTGATTGTATAGACATAGAAATTGATATGTATAAGGAGGACTGGTGAGGACAGTAGACGACACTTGAATCTCACTCTTACCTGTAATGGTCAAAAGAAAGAAGAGTAAGCATGCACACACACACACACACACACACACACACACACACACACACACAAGTTGAGTACAGAAATATATGTTACTCAACAAGGAAATTAGAGGGAAAAGGAAGAATGAAAAGGAACGAAGGCCACAAAGGATTGGGAGTGGGGGCAGGAATTAGCCTTAAGCAAAGCAAACTCCAATTAAAAATGGTGGATTTTGAAAAAAGGAACTCAAAAGAAAATCAAGGATAAGAATCAGTTATGGAATCTAGGTATGAGAAAGAGAAGAGAGATGGAAACAAAGACAAATTCTACAAACCTAGGGCATTAGCTCAGGGCTCATTATTAACATTTTAATATGGGGAGATGATACATATATCCACTTAGATCATCATCATGGGTTAAAGAGTTAGTCTAATTCGACCTTAGGCTCAAGAGTGGTTCCGTTATGTAAAATGATAAATAATAAGATAATGGAAAGGGAGGGAAAGAGGAATACACTGGGAAAGGGGAGAAGGGAAAGGAAGGATGAGGAAAATTATCTAACAAATTGAGCATACATGAGAAACTTCTATACAAGGAGAAAATTAATACTCCTGTATAAAGAGAAAGAGGTGAGAAGTAGATGAAACAAGAACTTCACTCTGAACTGGTCAAAGGAAGAAAGAATACACAAACACATAGTTTGTTATAGAAATATATTTCACTCAATAGGCAAACAGAAGAGAAAAAGGAGAAGAGAAGGGGATGAGGAATATGAGGGAAGAAAGATGAAAGGAATCTTAATCTTAAGCAAAACAAACTCAAAGGAAAAGCAGAAGAGAATATGATGGAGGAAAATACACAATAGACAATCATAACAGTGAATGTGAATAGAATGAACAGATTTAAAACAGAGAGAATAGAAAAATGAATTAGAAAGAAGAGTCCATTGTTTACAAGAAACAATCTTGAAACAGAAAGATGAACACAGAGTGAATATAAGAAACTGGACCAAAATCTATTTATGATATAACGGTTATATTTATAATTCAGTGTGTTGCATACTTCATATAATAAATATTTTATATTTTATAATTTATAATATGTATATTTTAAATCATCTATTTAGCATTATCTTTCACTTTTTCAATTCACTTTGAATCTGCCAGACATTGTGTTAACACTAAGGACAACAAAAAAAGTAAAAGAGGCAGTCCCTGACTACAATGATTTTACAATCTAACAGAAGAAGACACCACACAAAAGGCAAGCAAAAAGAAGAGGAGGAGAGAAAAACCAGAGCGTACCCAGCCTGGGAGCATGTTGCTCCTTAGGGTTGAAGATGAGCGGAGGAGCTGATGGAGAATGTAGTTATCAGAAAGGTTGAAAAAAGTGAAGTAAATAGGTAGATGCAGCAATCAATTTCTCAGACAATGCAAATAGCAGAAACAGATTTGATTAAAAGAGATAAAGAAAAAAAACTACATTTTGGTGAAAGGTATCCTAGACAATGAATTAACATCAATACTGAACATATGCACCAAATGGCACACTCTAAAACCTTAAAGAAAAAGTTAAATGAATTGCAATGAGAAAGACATCATAACTCTGTAATAGTAACGGCCCACAATCTGCCCCTCTCAGACCTAGATAAACCTAGCAAAGAAAATGTGAAGGACCTGAATAAAATTTTAGAAAAGTTAAATAGAATAGACCTCTAAATAATATTGAATGAGAAAATAAAATGTGAATAGAAAGGAATCTAAATCATAGAAAATTATCTATATCTATGTCTACATTTGTATAAATTTCATTAAAGATAATGACAACAATGATACAACCTAGTAGAATTTTGAAGATATAGCCAATGCAGCTCTTCTTAGGGGAAAATTTATTTCTCAACATTTTTATGAATAAGAGAGAAAGAACAGTTAAACAAATTGGCAGGCAACTAAAAAAAAAAAAGCCTGGGAAAGCCAATTAAAATCCCTAAAGAAACATTAAAAGGGAAATCCTGAAAAATTAAAGAGATTGACAAAATTAAAAGAAAAAATTGAATTAAAAAACAAAAGTAGCATCTCACTTAAAAAATAGATAATCCACAAGCTAAAATGTTTTTTAAAAGAAAATCAAAGTATCAGTACCCAAAATAGAAAAAGTCAACTTATAGCCAACGAAGAAACCAGAATTTAGGAACTATTTCATTCAATTGTATATCAATGAAACTAGTAATCTAATACAAATAGATGGATATTTAAAAAGTTTAAAATATCCAGAGTAACAGAACAAAACTTAAATAAGAAAGACTGAATAACCTAAATTTAGAATAAACCATAAATGAAATTCCAGATGGATATATAAGTGGATTCTATAAAAAAAAATTAAGGAAAAATAATTATGATATATATCAGCTGTTTGGGAAAATAAGAAAAGATTGTACCAAATCCTTTCTTTGATACAAATATGAATTTGATATTTAAATCAGGAAGAGTCAAAGCAAAAAAAAAAGAAAGGAAAAAAGCTGTAAGCTAATAATAAATAAAATTAATGTTGATGCAAAAATTTTAAATAAAACATTAGTAAGAAGACTACAGCAACATGTCACAAAGATTATACACTATAACCACGTTGAATTTATACCAGGAATATAGGACTAGGTTCAATATTAGAAAAAATATAAGCATAACTAACCACATTAATAACAAAAGTAACAAAATAATATAATTATATCAATAGATGCAGTAAAAGTTTGACAAGCTTCAATACCTATTCCTGTTTTAAAAAAGCAAATACTAGAAAGCATATGCATAAATGAATCTTTCCTTAATGAAAGTATTATCTATCTAAAAACAAAGAACCATCATTATTTGTAATGGGGATATAACAGAGACTTCAAAATGATCAACTGTAAAGCAAAATTGTACTATCAGCATTACTATTCAATACAGTGCTAGAAAAGGTTGCAATATCAATAAGACCAGGAGAAAAAAAATTAAGGAACTAAATAGGAGCAAAGAAAAAATAAAATAATCATTAAAAAAATGATACAGAAGACTAGAGAGTCCAACAAAAAATTAAATAAGTTTAATTAAACTTTGTTTAGCAAGTTCAGCAAAGTTATAGGTATAAAATATACACACACATAAATCACCAGAATTTCTGTATATTACTAGCAAAATTCGGCAGAAAGAAATACAAAAAAAGAAATTTCATTTAAATAACTACAAAAAGCACAAAATATCTGGGAGTCTACTTGCCAAGACACACTCAGGAACTATATGAAAACAATTAAAAAACATTATATAAAGACAGTTTAAAATGATGAAATGTCAATTGCTTATAGGTAGACTGAGTCATTATAATAAAAATGACAATACTAGCTAAATCAATTTTCTTACCCAGAACCATACCAGTAAAACAAAAGACTATTTTACACAGTTAGAATAATAATGAAATTCATTTGGACAAAGGTTAAGAATCTTAAGTGAATTAATGAAAAAAAGTGAAAAGGAAGGAATTGCTGAGTCTTGTCTGACTCTTCATAATCCCATTTGGGGTTTTCTTGGCAGAGATACTAAAGTGGCATGCCATTTCCTTCTGCAGCTCATTTGATGGAGAATTTGATGAGGAAACTGAAGCAATAGGGTGAAGTGACTTGCCCAGGGTTACATAGTTAGTGTCTGAACCCAGATTTGTACTCAGGAAGATGCATCTTCCTGACTCCAGGCCGAACATTCTATCCATCATACCATCTAACTGCCCAAAGGAAAGAGTAGTATATCATAAGTCATACGTAGAGGAATTATTAAAAAGAAATTTGATACTGGATAGAAAATAAAGAAGATGGTCAGTGGAAGGGATCGGCTACACAATATACAGAATCAAGTGAGCACAATAGCCTAGTATTTGGTAAAGTCAAAGATTCCACCTATATGAAATAATGTACCATTTGCCAAAAAACATTGAGAAAACTTTAAAGTATTCTGGAAGAAAAAAAGCTAAAGATCAATATCTCACATTATATACCTAGATAAGCACCACATAGATACATGACTTAGACAAAAGGGTGACATTATAAACAAATTAGAAATTACCTGTTAGAAGTATGGATAGGGAAAGAATTCATGACCTGTGTGATCTTGGGTAAGTCACTTAAATGTCATCCACCTCAGTCCCCTCAGCTATAAAATGACATTAATAACAGCACCAATGTCCTAGAGTAGTTGTGAGGATCAAGATAATGTTTGTAAAGTACTTAGCACAGTTCCTGGCACAAAGCAGGCACTTAATAGATGCTTATTGCTTTCTTTTCCTTTCCTCCAAATAAGGGTCAGAGAAAGTAAAGTGGACAATGTTGATTGCATACAACAAAACACATTTGTAGTAACAAAACCAGTGTACCTAAAATTAGAAGAGAAGTGGATATATGAAGGAAAAAAAATGTTTTCAGCAAGTTTCTTTTATAAAGGTTGCAGTTCTAAGATACATAGGATATGGATTCATTCTGTAATTGATAAGTCAAAGAACATGAACAGGCAATTTTCAAAGGAAGAAATTTCTGGATTTATAATATGGAATAATATAAAACATACAAGCAAAATAAAAAGGCACAGTTACATCAGTTCTTTTCGTGGAATTATGATGATAGAAATGCTTCATTTTTAGCTCCATCAATAAATTAAAGATTGTAATGAAGAACTATTTCTTCTTAACAAAGTAGTCATTGAGACATAAGCTTCAAGTTTATTTAAGGCAGTGAGAGAAAATGGAAATGAAGTGGTTAATGAAAAGCTTTTCTCTGCAAACATTTGTTAGCTTCATTGCTTAAAAAAAGTTTAATTGCATAATGTTAAAATTATTGGAAAGGCCAGAGTAGATGAAAATGTGGCAGCTGAAAATCCTGATGTTTTGAAGAAAATAGTCAAAGAAGGAGAATACACTAATCAACAAATTGTAATTTGGATAAAACAGTTTTATTTTCAAAAATTATGTTGTACAGTACTTTTTTTTCTAAGAAAAAAAGAGTCAATCTGAATTTAAAGGGGCTAAGTATCACAACACATACTGAGAGACAGTGTAGAATGGGATTTTCAATGAAAGATAATGATTATTTATCTTAAAATCCTCAGGCTCTGAGAGGCTCCACTATTGATCACTTCCAATTCCTTGGTCATCAAATAAGAAAACAATGGTTTTCATTTAGCCTATCTGTTGAAAAATATTGTAAGGATAATATTGCCTAAAAACATTACTGATTTCAGATTACAAAGATTTGGAGAAGATAGTGCAGTTCATGCTAAAACATTTTTCTTATTTCTTTTTTAAAATTTTAAACATAGATACCAAAACCTAAATACAAGGTAAGAAAATAAAAAGAAACATTTTAAACTTATATACAAAATAAGAAAAGGAAAAGAAAGGAATCTCATGTGCACAGCAGAACATAAGAGGATTCAAAATATAAAGTAATAAATTTATATTTCAAGAAAGACTTTAAAATAAATATTACACATTGCATTCAGAAGTGTCCATTTTTTCTTTACTTCCTTGTAGGTTTTCTTTTATTGTCTGCTGTGTAGTTTTTACTTTGTTCTTTCCCCCCTTTTCTCCTCTCCTCTTCCTCCTCCCCCAAGAAGACTACAATTATATGCAGATATATTTGTATATATATTTTGTGTATATATATATATATGTATATATATACACATAAACACACATATACATACATACAAACTTACATATACATACACATACATAGAAATCTATGATTGTACACATATATACACATATAAATTCATATACATCTCTGTAAGATGCTTGTCCTCTGTTTCTGTGAAGATGGATAGTATCTTCCTTTGTAAGTCCAAGTCTTTCTATATTTTTCCAAATCCATCAACTTATCATTTCCTGTGCCACAGCAATATTCCAACCTTATATTGTCTAGTTATTTTAAATAGTCTAAAAAACATTGATCAATATGGCTGACTTATGTTTTTTTCTTTTTCTCTGTTTATTTTTTAAATTAAATTATTTTGTTTTCAGTGTTCCACAATCACTTCTATATATTTTAGATTTTTTCCCCTTCCTCCCCCTCATTCCTTCCTCCCTCCTCCCTCCTTCTCTGAGACAGCATATGATCTTATATACATTCTACACATACTTTCCTGTTAAATACATGTTGCATAGAAGAACTAAAATGAGAGGAAGAAACCATAAAATAAAGCAAAACAAAACATAATACAAAAGAAAATGATCTGTTTCTATATGTGATCCAATTCCAGAGTTCTCTCTCTGGATGGGGAAAGCATTTTGCCTCAAGAGTCCATTGGAAATTTTTAAAGTCTATGCATTTCAATGAAGTACTAAGTCTACCACAAAAATTCCTCAACAACTGTGGCTGTTGCTGCGTAAAAAGTTCTCCTGGTTCTGCTCCTTTCACTCAGTATCAGTTCATGTACATCTTTCCAGGCTTGTTTGAAGTGTTCCTGTTCATCGTTTCTCATAGCACAATAGTATTTCATTCCATTCATATACCACAATTTGTTCAGCCATTCCCAGTTGATGGATGTCCCCTTGATTTCCAGTTTTTGGCCATCACAAAGAGAGCTGCTATAAATATTTTTGTACATGTGGGACCCTTTCTCATTTCTGTGATATTTTTGGAATAGAGTCCTAGAAGTGATATTGCTGGGTCAAAGAGTATGTACATTTCTGTAGCCCTTTGGGCATAGTTCCAAATTGCTCTCCAGAATAGCTGGATCAGTTCACAGCTCCACCAACAATGATTTAGTGTTCCAACTCTCCCACATCTTCTCCGACATTTATCATCTTCTTGTTTTGTCATGTTAGCCAAACTGATAGGTGTGATGTGGTACCTCAGAGTTGTTTTGATTTGCATCTCTCTAGTCAATAGTGATCTAGAGCATTTTTTCATATGATTATAGATAGCTTTCATTTCTTCCTCTGAAAACTCTCTGTTCATATCCTTTCACCATTTATCAGTTGGGGAATGATTTGTATTCTTGTACATTTGACTCAGTTCTCTACATATTTTAGAAATGAACCCTTTATCACAGATACTAGTTACAAAACTTCTTTCCAGTTTTCTGCTTCCCTCCTAATCTTGGATGCATTGGGTTTGTTTGTGCAAAAACGTTTCAATTTAATGTAATCAAAATTATCCATTTTACACTTCATAATGTTCTTTATCTCTTGTTTGGTCATAAATTTCCCCATTCTCCATAAATCTGACAAATATAGTATTCCTTGCTCCCCTAGTTTGCATATAATATCATTCTTTATACCTAGATCATTTATCTATTTGGACTTCATTCTTGTGTACAATGTCAGGCTTTGGTCTATGCCCGGTTTCCACTACACACTTATCCAGTTTTCTCAGCAATTTCTGTCAAACACTGAGTTCTTATCAGAGGAGCTGGGGTCCTTGGGTTTATCAAACAGTAGGTTGTTATATTCATTGACTACTGTGTCTTGAGTACTTAACCTATTCCACTGGTCTATCCCTGTGTTTCTTAGACAGTACCAAGAGGTTTTGATGATTGCTGCATTATAACACAATCTGAGATCTGGTAGGACTAGGCCACCTTCCCTAGCATTTCTTTTCATTAGTTCCCTTGATATTCTGGACCTTTTGTTCTTCCAGATGAATTTTGATATTATTATTTCTAGTTCTACAAACTGATTATCTGGTAGTTTAATTGGTATGGCACTGAACAAATATATTAATTTAGGTAGAATTGTCATTTTTATTACATTAGCTCAGCCCATCCATGAGCAACTGATGTTTTTCCACTTAGATGTGACTTTATTTGTGTGAAAAGTGTTTTGTAATTGTGTTCAGATAGTCCCTGGGTTTGTTTCAGCAGGTAGACTCTCAGATATTTTATGATGTCTACCATAGCTTTAAATGGGATTTCTCGTATATCCTCATATCATCTGAAAAGAGTGAAAATAGTTTCTTTTTTCCCTATTCTAATTCCTTCAATTTCTTTTTCTTCTCTTCTTGCTATACTTAGCATTTCTAATACCATATTGAATAACAGTGGTGATAATGGACATCGTTGCTCCACCCCTGATCTTATTGGAAATACATTTAGCTTGTCCCCATTACATATAATGCTTGCTGGTGGTTTTAGGTAGATACTGCTTATTATTTTATGGAAATTTCCATTTATCCCTATGCTTTTCAGTGTTTTCAATAGGAATGAGTGTTGTATTTGGTGAAAGGCTTTTTCTACATCTGTTGAGATAATCATGTGGTTTCTGTTACTTTTGTTGATGATATGATCAATAATGCTAATAGATTTTCCGCTATTGAACTAGCCCTGCATTCCTGGTATGAATTCCACCTGGTCATAATGTATTATTCTCATTATAAGTTGCTGTATTCTTTTTGCTAATAACTTATTTAAAATTTTTGCATCTACATTCATTAGAGAAATTGGTCTATAATTTTCTCTCTCTGTTTTGGCTCTTCTTGGTTTAGATATCAGAGCCATATTTGTATTATAAAAAGAATTTGATGGGACTCCTTCTTTGGAAGTTTTCCCAAATGGTCTATGTAGTATTGAAATTAACTATTTTTTAAATATTTGATAGAATTCACTTGTAAGTCCATTTGATCCTGGAGATCTTTTCCTAGGTAGTTTATTGATGGCTTTTTCAATTTCTTTTTCTGATATAATGTTATTTAAGTACTCAACTCCTCTTACATTAATCTGGGCAATTTATATTTTTTAACGTAATCATCCATCTCAATTAGATTGTTGAATTTATGGGCATAGAGTTGGAGAAAGTAATTTCTAATTATTGTTTGAATTTCCTCTTCAATGGAGGCAAGTTCACCCTTTTCATTTTTGATATTGGTAATTTGGTTTTCTTCTTTATAATCAAATTGACCAAAGGTTTATCAATGTTATTGGTTATTTCATAAAACTAACTCAGTATTACTTATTGATTCAATAGTTGTCTTAATTTCAATTTTAATAATCTCTTCTTTGGTTTTCAATATTTCTAATTTAGTATTTACTTAAGGATTTCTATTTGTTCTTTCTCTAACTTTTTTAGCTGCATGCTCAATTCATTGATCTCCTCTTTCTCTATTTTATTCATGTAGGCATTCAAAGATATAAAATTTCCCCTAAGAACTGTTTTTGTAGTGTCCCATAAGATTTGGTAGGTTGTCTCATTATTGTCATTCTCTTGAATGAAGTCGTTGATTGTTTCTATAATTTGTTTTTTAGCCCACTCATTCTTTAGGATTAGACTGTTTAGTTTCTGATTAGTTTTTGGTCTATTTTTCCATGGCCTTTTATTACATATAATTTTTATTGCATTATAGTCTGAGAAGGAAACATTGACTATCTCTGCCTTTCTGCACTTGATTGTGATATTTTTATGGTCTAGAACCTGGTCAATTTTTGTATATGTGCCATGTACCACTGAGAAAAAAGCATGTTCCTTTCTATCCCCATTCAGTTTTCTCCAGAGATCTATCATATCTACCTTATCCAGAGTTTTATTCAACTCCTTAACTTTTTTCTTGTTTATTCTGAGGTTAGATTTATCAAGTTCAGAGAAGGAGAGGTTGAGGTCTCCCACTAGTATAGTTTTGCTGTCTGTTTCTTCCTGTAACTCCCTTAACTTCTTGTCTAAAAATCTGGATGCTATACCACTTGGAGCATATATGTTTAGTAATGAAATTGCTTCATTGTCTATGGTGCCTTTTAACAGGATATAGTTTTCTTCCTTATCTCTTTTGATTAGATGTATTTCTGATTTTTCTTTGTCTGAGATTAGGATTGCTACCCCTGCTTTTTTTACATCAACTGTAGCACAATATATTCTGCTTCAGCCTTTTACCTTTACCTTGTGTGTATGCCCCCATTTCAAATGTGTTTCTTGTAAACAACATATTGTTGGATTATGGTTTTTAATCCATTCTGCTATTCATCTCCGTTTTATGGGAGAGTTCATCCCATTCACATTCACAGTTATGATTACTATCTGTGTCTTTTCCTCCATTCTCTCTCCCCCTGTTTCTACTTTTAGTTCTCACTTCCCCTCCAAGACAGAGTTTTAATTTTTGACCCCCACCTCCCTCAGTCTTCCCTCCTTTCTTCCAGCCCCCTTCCCTTTTAATCCCCTTTTCCCTCAGTACTTCTTCCCTCCCTTTTAGCTTCCCCTCCCTTTTCTTTCTGCCTTCCTCTACTACTGCTTATAGAGCTAGTTTTATTTCTGTACTTAACTGAGTTTGTTGTTCCCTCCTTGAATACAATCAGATGAGAGTGCCTCTCAAACATTGGGCATCTCCTTCCCCTCTTTCCCTCTACTGTAATATATTTTTGTGCCTCTTCCTGTGATGTAATTTATTTTTTTCTGCCTCCTTTTCACATCTTCCATTACAATCCCTTTGCACCCTTAAATCACATTTGTTATCATCACATCATTTAATCTATACCCACTCCTTCGATCTATGTATATCCCTTTAATATATCATAATAAATACACCATTCTCAAAATTAACAAGTATCTTCTTTCCTTCTAGGGATGTAAACCAGTTGCCCATATTGAATAACAAGTTGTTTTTTCCCCGTTTACCTTTTTACATCTCTCTTGTGATCTGCATTTGAAGATCAAATTTTCTATTTTGTTCTGGCCTTTTCATCAGGAAGGTCTGGAAATCCCTTATTTCACTGAATGTCCATCTCCTTGCCTGAAATATTATGCTCAACTTTGCTGGGTAATTAATCCTTGGTTGTAGTCCCAGTTCCTTTGCCTTATGGAATATCGTATTCCAATTCCTTTGATCTTTTAACGTAGAAGCTGCAAGGTCCTGTGTGATCCTGACTGTAGTTCCTCAATATTTGAATTGTTTCTTTCTGTCTGCCTGGTGTATTTTCTCCTTCACTTCATAGTTCTGAAAGTTGGCAATGATATTCCTTGGTGTTTTTAGTTTGGTGTCCCTTTCAGGAGTGAATGGTGGATTCTTTTGATGACTATTTTACCCTCTGGATCTATAACTTCTGGGCAATTTTCCTTGATGATTTTTTGGATGATATTGTCCAGGCTCTTTTTTTCATCATGGCTTTCTGGTAGACCAATAATCCTTATGCTTTCTCTCCTGGATCTATTTTCCAGGTCAGTTGTTTTTCCAGTTAAATAATTTGCATTTTCTTCTATCTTTTCCATTCTTTAGATTCTGTTTGACTGATTCTTGAAGTCTCATAGATTCATTAGCTTCTACTTGCCCAATTCTAATTTTTATCAAATTGTTTTCTTCAGCTAACTTTTGCATCTCCTTTTCCATCTGTCCAATTTTTCCTTTTAAGAAGGTATTTTCTCCAGTTAGGTTTTATACTTCCTTTTCCATTTGTCCAATTGTTCTTTTAAATTCTTCTGTGATTTCTTTTTTCATATTTTAAGTCATGGTCAGTTTTTCTTCTATTTCTCTATTTTGACTTTTAAAATCCTTCCTTAGCTCTTCCAGGAAGGCTCTTTGTTCTTCAGAGCTGTTCATATTCCCTTCTGAAGCTTCAGATGGGAGTACAGTCTCAATGCTGACCTCTTTGGTATTTATGTTTTGGTCCTTGTCCCCATAGAAAGATTCTATGATCTTTTCTTTTCTGCTTTGCTTCTTACTCATGATAATCACCCTTTCCCTGGCTTTTAAAGTAGATCTCTGTGTCTGGGACACAGGTGACTCTGTCCCACTGTTCTTGTGCCTAAAACTTGAGGCTTTGTGTGTTGTGGCCTCTATTTGTCTCAGCTAGAAGCTAGCATGCTGCAGCTTACCTCGTGCTGAGCTGGCTGGAGTTGGAAAGCAGAGGGCAAGTGAAGTCTTTTTGGGTTTTCCTGGAGTTACCCTGGATCTAGCTGCATTAAATGTGGGGGAGGGGTTGTCTGGTTGTCTGCTGAGCTAGAGCATAGGCAAGCTTAGCAGTTGGTTTTTCTGTCTGTGCTGGTTCCTGATGCCCCTGGGCTGCTAAGGGAATGCCTGGCATCCTGGTGTTAGCAATTGCAGGCTTCACCCTACTGGGGCTCAGGATCCTCTCCCAGTTTGCTAAGGTGGGGCTGTCTGGGACAGTTCTGGTCCTGCACTGGTCCCCTTCAGCCATGGCAAGAGGGACCCTCCTTAGAAATTTTCCTAGCCTCCTGGGTTAAGAGACTGTTTATCCCTTCTGCTGCTCCCACTGTTGGAGGGTTTTTCCTGGGGACATATTTCCTGGGCTAGTCAAGGTCAACAAGGGGAGGGAGATAGCAATTACCAATCACTCCACCATCTTGGCTTCTGGAACTGGAATTGGTTTGGTTATTTCTTGATTTCTTATAACTTTTCTGGCTTCCCCTTGCCCAATTCTAATTTTCAAGGAGTCATTTTCTTCCTTAAGATACTGGATGTCTTTTCCTAGTTGGTTGACTTTCTTTTCATAATTTTGCTTTTCTTACACTGTTCTTATTTTTTTTTAAATTTCCTTTTATCTCTTTCATTTGATTTTTAAAGTCTTTTTAAAGTTGTACAAATTTATTTTTTTCCTTAAGACAATGGATCTCTTTTCCTAGTGGTTGACTTTCTTTTCATAATTTTGTTTTTCTTATATTGTTCTTATTTTTAAAAAAGTTTCCTTCTATCTCTTTCATTTGATTTTTAAAGTCTTTTTAATGTTCTTCTACAAACTCTTTTTCAGCAGGTGACCATTTGACATTACTCTTTGGAGTAGGAGACACTTTATTCTTCTTCAATTTCCTCTCTTAAAATGATCCCAGTCTTCTCTCTTTCCACAGTAACCTGTGATTGGGTTCTTTCTCCTTTACCTGCTGGTTTATTTTTATAGCAGTTTATTGTAACCACTTCCAGTCCTGGGGTATAGTGGATGTTGTCTCTGGCCTCAGATCCTCCTTCAGTTTTCCTCTCTGACCTGGAACCAAAACCATGAACTCCACCCCCCTGTACCTGCTCAGAGCCAGTGGTACCCTGCCCCACTGCTTCTGCACTCACCTGGAGTGTGGTAGTTCTTTCTTGCCTAGGGACATATCTTTGCAGCACAGTTGGGCCTAGTGTTCCTTATCAGAAGAGGTTACCTCAATCTTTCCCTGCTTGGACAAGGACTCCTCACATTGTCCTTCCTGGGAGGAAAAAATTTTTGTATTTGGGACCAATACTACCTCCCAACCCACCTAGCTCCAGGGCTCTCTGCTTGTTGCTTCAGCAGAATCAGCCTTGACACATTTATACTTCACAGAGACCAAATCTTGAATCTTCTTAGATTGTCCCAGGAGGACCACTGCTCTGCTCTAGTTCTTGCTTATTTTGACCACTATGTGTTTGTTTTAAAGTTCTATTTTGTCTTATTTGTGAAGGAAATCTGGAAAGCTTGGAATTTTCTGATGTACTCCTCTTCTTCCCAGAATTCTCTCACTGCCAAAACATTTTAAGCAACAATAATGATGGTTTCATCACAGTAACAATGCAAACATCTTTTAAGTATCATATTGAGTCATTTAAAATTTTTCCTTCCTATATTTCAATTCCTTTGTAATAAACTTGAATCAGAAATACATTTTTCTTATTCTTTTCTTATTCTGCTTTATACATTAGTAAATAGCTAAAAGAAATTTAATTTATATCTTTTTATCATATATTTTCATTGGGCTGAAACTGATGACCACATTTTACATACAACTACCACTTTGAATAGTAAGTAATAGTTTCATTTTTGGGGATTCATCATTTGTGTTCATTGAGACCTAGCAATAGGTGAAATTTATCTGTACTCTAACTATAAATCTATCATCCTCCAGTTCAACACCTTAATTTCACAGAAAAACCCAAGGTTAGATTTGCCAAGGTTCCCTGTTCCCTTCTCTCTATATTTTATCATGATGATCACAGGAACTAGAATGGGAAGTGAGAGTAGTGCCATGAAAGAAAAAAGAAGGAATGAAAAAAAAAAGAAAAAAGAAGGAATGAAGGAAGGAAGGAAGAAAGGAAGGAAGGAAGAGGAAGGAAGGAAGGGAGGCAGGAAGAAATACAAACTTATCAATAAACATTTTAAAAGTTCTCCAAATCTCTGAGGAATTCAAATGAAAATGACCCTCACGTTTCATCTAAAACTCATCAAATTGGTAAATAAAATAAATATAAAAATAGTCAATATTTCAGGGTTTGTGGGAAGACAGGCATATGAAGATACTGTTGATAAAACTATCTGGAAAACAATTTTAAAATTAGTTGAAAAAATCGCTAAAATACATACACCTTTTGATACAGAGCTCCCAATACAGACCAAAGTAAAAAACTCCAAAGATTCCATAGATACCAAAATATTCAAAACAATTTTTGTGGTGATCAAATTTGGAAAATGGGAATATTTGAATGAATTGTGGTACAGGAATGTAATGGAATAAAGTATTATGCCACAAGAAATGACAAATATGAGAAATTCAAAGAAATATGGAAATAGTTGTCTGAATTGATGCTTCTATAAATTGATAATGGAAAATTCTGTGAACTCATTCAGAAATCAAGTAAATAGGAAAAGAGGGAAGAAGCTTCAGGCAAGTCCCAGAAGTTCTACTATTAAAATTTATTCAATCAGTGTGGAAGAAGTCTCCTTGATATTGTAGATCAGAACACTTTATACAAGTTCTTTCTTCTCTCCAAATTGATATGAAGTTAAGTGACTCAAGTTAAGTGATTCATGATCAAATTTTCCCCAAAATCCTCACTCTGAAACTTAAAGTAGATTCTTAATAAATGTTTAATGAAATATAAACCATTCACCTGTATCTGCTTCTTCCCTCTGTCATGAACTTGTATATATTTTATATCTGACTGTATTGTATATGACAGTTCCTTGAGGTGAGGTGTAAGCCCAGTGCTTGTCATAGCGCTTGACACATAGAAAAATGCTAGATAAATCCTTCTTCAGTTGGTTGATGTCAAGAAGTGATGATCTCATTTTCTCAAATCTTCCCAGACACAACTACCTCAAGACAATCTGAGTATCTTTATAGTTTTTATTAATAAATAACTTTGAAAATTATATATTGACCAAAATATTTACTTTTGCTTTGCTAGCAAAAAAAATAAATAAAACTGGCAAAGTAAATGCCTCTGGCAAAAATTAGGGATTTAATAAAAACTCATTTCATTACATTTATCATTTAGAGCATGGCTATGGTATATAGACTATTTTTGCTTGGTATAGAATTATGAATGTGAAGAATACACTATATGAAAATAAGTCTGAAGAAATACAGAGAGAACTGGGGAGAGAGTATAAAGAATGACTACAATAATGAAGACAACACAAAAGTAAATTTTTGGCCAAGCACAGATATAGGAATGATTTCCACTGAGGACTCTTAGCCTTTTTCTCAGAGTTTTCAATACTTCTGTAGAACCTTCTCAAGGGAGAATATTATACAATTGCCAGACTTTTCTAATAAAACTTGAAATACTCTTTTCAATTAAAATGAAAGTCAATAATAGCAAACCTGACAGAAGTTCACTTTAATTGATGATAAATCTGCACAGTGACTCACAAGGTAGGTACAAATGATGTTAAATTAAATAAACATAGATAAGATCTATTTCTCAACACTAGATACTGATGAATCTTGTCATCCTACCACTTTACACAGTTTTTTTCCTGTGGGAGTTAAGAGAAGGTTTATATATGCCTTCAGAGAACTAAAGCCACACTTTCACTTTGACTTTTCTATATTTTGACTTAAAGTAGAGTAAGGGACAGAAGATTAAGACTATTATATTTTGTGAACCATAACTAACTCCATCAGTTTTGACTCAGTGAGAAGGAATTGAAACAAAAGCCAAGATCTCTGCAAAGTGCTTCTTTAATGTTGTTTGCTTGGAGGTAGGATATGGCGTTTGAATACCTAATCATGACATTCCTTCCACTTAGCAAAGCCAAGATGCTTTCTTTTCATTCAGCTTTTTTAAAAAAACACAGTCAAACCTTTTAGTAAGACTTCTGATGGCATGATTTTCACAGCTTTCAGTTCCTGTTAATATCTTAATCAGAGCCAGGCAAGGCCAGCCACAGGCAAAGGGTCAACACTAAGAAATAAAACTCCATTATTGTAAAGAGAAATAATAAACAAACAAACAAACAAATGAATAAGAGTTGGAAAAGACTGTTCTAAGGCAGGATTCTTAGCCAAAGGTCTGTAAGTTTTTAATATTGATAACTACTTCAATATAATTTGTTTCTTTTGCAATCCGTTACATTTCATTTTATGCACTTAAAACAGCCTAGGAATGGGTACATGGATTTCACTAGACTGCCCTAAGGGTCCTTGTCATGAAAAAAAGAAAGTTAAGAACCCCTGCTCTAAGGATCATCTGCCTTTAAAAACCGGAAGAAGCAACCCAAGATGACACTATCCTGAGGCTATCACCCCTGAATTCATTCATCAGTGATTAAGAAATTCCCACCCAACTATATGCTCTCTATTCTAGTGATCCTGAACCTTCTGCTGTCATGTAAACTGTGGTTCTTTATCCTCTACTGACAGTTCCCTTATTCCAGTCTTCCTCAACTCTATACTCCACTTTTTGACTACCACAGTCAAATTCTACAATTACCCACACCTTCCATTGGGTTTTCATGCAACAAACTTTCTTCATTTCATCATAAATTATTTCATTTCCCTCTCTGCTTTCATCTTCTAGTTCTCACTGAGAACTGGTTTTGTCTTCATCACAGCCTTCCCGAATATGTACTGGTTGTACTTTTCTAGGACTGGTTGTACCTGGTTGTACTTTCACTCATCCCCTGACTTACTATCTAGATGGAGATATTGAGATACACCTAGCTATGTTCATCACTCAGGTAAACAGTCCACCTTTGAAGTGCACTCAATCCCTATCTATTATTCAATCAAAATTCTAGTAGCTGTTGTCTATCCAACCTTGTGGAAACCCCCCTTTCTTTCCTCAATGAGTTTAAGGCCTGACTCCCAGTGTTTCTCTCTTCTCCAGGATCAAATATAAAAGTCCTTCATAACCTGTATCACTCCCTTCTCTCATTTCCAGTTTTCTTACGCTGCCATCCCCCACCCAAGTTCTTCATGATCCACTGCCATTGACCTCCTTACTGTTCCTGGAAGAATACATTCCATCTCCTGACCCTAGGCATTTTCTCTAGCTAATTCTTCATACCTAGAATTCTCTCTGTCACCTCCCTTGACTTCCTTGACTTCCTTCAAGTCTCAGCTAAAATTCTGCCTTTCTAAGCAACAAATCTTTCTCACTGGACCATAACTCATGGAAAGACAAAGTGGAACAACGAAATTAAAAGCTTTGGTCCTGAGAAAAATATTGAAATGCTGGCTGCTGTTATCAGTGTGACTTTGTACAAATCTCTTAATTTCTCTGGACTTTTTACAGAAGTGTCTTCATTTTTAAAAGAAGGGGTTAAAGTAGATGAGTTCCAAGGTCCCTTATAAATCTAAATTTATCATCTATTCTATCCCCTTCTTTTATTGATGAGGAAAATGAGAATAGTTAATCCTTATCTATAACACTTTTATTTTCACTCAGAGTTCCCAAGTTCCTTAGTAATTGGTTTATACCTTTGGAGTGTGTGGAAAGATCAGTAACAGGAGATAAAAGAAGAGAGATAAGGAGAATGTTTCTGTATAAAATGTCAATAGGACTTAGTGTTTACTTTGTGCAAAGCATTATGCAAAAAATAGACTTGGATCTTACCTTGTTAGGGAGATTTGTAATTGAAATTTGCTACAGTAGTGTAGTAGGTAGAAAGTAGAATACAAAATGAAGGTAATGGATGGGATAGGAGGTAAAAGCAAAGCGTTACGAAAGTTCCCCAACCACCCAATCCTTTGGACTCTGGAGGATTTAAGTGTCCTGATAGGCAAGTGGTAACTGAGAAGAGCAAAATGAAATAATGGGCATTTCTGTAATGAGAAATAGGTGGGGAATGAGACTAGTATAATTAACTTAGCTGGCCTAGCTAAAAGATACAGTAGCAGGAATCTTTGTCTGTTGGAGTACATGCAAATGCTATAGAAAAATGGCAGATAAAAAGATATTTAGCAAAATTCCCCCACTCTAAGGGCCCTAATTCCTCTTCTGACCTTGCTTCTCTGAGAGCAGAGCAGGAGTTTTTAACTTGGGTTGTATTAGCTCAAAGATAAGTTGATAACTATATTTCATTATAATTGATTTACTTTTACAACCCAATCTAATTTTATGCCTTTAAAAAAAAACATTGTTTTGAGTAGTCCATAAGTTTCAAACTGCCAAAGTGGTCCATAACATGCACAAAACATATAGGCATTCCTGTCTTAATAGGAGAATATTATACACAGTAACAGCAACCATGACCAAAAATAGAGCCTAGACATCATCTTTCAAGAAATTATCAGGGAAAATTGCTCCGATATTCTAGAACCAGAGGGTAAAATGGAAATGGAAAGAACCATCGATCATTTTCTGAAAGAGATCCCAAAAGGAAAACTCCTAGATATATTGTAGCCAAATTCCAGAGTTCCCAGGACAATGAGAAAATATTGCAAGCAGTTGGAGAAGATGTAGGAGAATTGGAACACTAATTCATTGTTGGTGGAGCTGTGAACTGATCTAACCATTCTGGAGAGCAATTTGGAACTATTGCCCAAAGGGCTATAAAAATGCGTACACCCTTTGATCCAGTAATGCCACTTCTAGGACTGTATCCCAAAGAGATTGTAAAAATGGGAAAAGGACCCAACAAAAATACTTACAGCATCTCTTTTTGTGGTGGGCAAAAACTGGAAATTGAGGAGATGTCCATCAAATGGGGAATGGTTGAACAAGTTGTGGTATATGAATGTAACAGAATACTATTGCACTATAATAAATTACAAAAGATTTATATGAACTGATGCTGAGTGAATATACACAGTAAGAGCCACAGTATGCAAGGACTGTATCTGATAAACTTAGCCCTTCACAGAATTGTAAGGACCTAAAATATTTCCAAAGGAGTCATGCTGCAAAATGCCATCCACATCTAGAGAAAGAACAACAGAGTAGGAATGCAGAATGAAGCAGAATACTTTTTCTTTTGTTATGTTTTGTTTTGGTTTGGTTTTTCATTCTTCAGTATAACATTAGTTATGTGAAAATGTGTTTAATGAGAATGTATGTGTAAACTCATATAAGATTGCATGCCATCATGGGGAGGGGGAGAAAATTTAAAACTTATGGAAATGATTGTTGAAAACTGAAAATAAATAAATTAATTATAAATAAAACAAAATGTTATCAGCAGCCAGAAAGAAACAATTCAAGTATTGTGGAAACATAATCAGGATAACACAGGATTTAGCAGCTTCTCTACTAAAGTATTGGAGGGCTTGGAATATGATATTCCAGAGGTCAAAGGAGGTAGGGTTAAAACCTAGAATCACATAGCCAGCAAAAGTATAATACTTCAGGGGAGAAAATGGAATTTTGATGAAATAGAGGACTTCCAAGCATTCTTGTTGAAAAGACCAGAGGTGAATATACAATTTGACTTTCAGATACAAGATTCAAGAGAAACATGAAAAGGTAAACAGGAAAGGGAAAGCATAAGGGATTCATTAAAGTTGAACTGTTTACATTCTTACATGGAAAGATGATATTTGTAACTCATGAAGCCTTTCTCACTATTAGGGTAGTTAGAGGGAATATATATGTGTGTGTGTGTGTGTGTGTGTGTGTGTGTGTGTGTGTGTGTATTATATATATAGGTATATATATGTATGTATATATATATGAGTGTGTATATGTATGCATGTAAGTGTGTATGTATGTATGTATGTGTGCATATATATATATACATATATAGAGAGAGAGAGACAGAGACAGAGACAGAGGGACAGAGAGACAGAGAGACAGAGGGCACAGGGTGAACTGAATATAAAGGCAGGGCACCTAAAAAATAAAATTGAGTGTTGAGGGGAATGTACTAGGAGAAAAAGAAAGGAAGAGGTAGAATGTAGTAAATCATCTCACGTAAAAGAGCCAAGAACTTTTACAATGGAGGAAGGGGAAGGAGATGAGAGGGAATAAGTGAACCTTATTCTCATCAGATTTGGCTTAAGGAGGGAATAACATACATGCTCAATTGAGTGTGGAAATTTGTGTTACCCTGCAGGAAGATGGAGGAAAGAGGATAGGAGAGGTAGGATAATAGAACAGATCACAGATTGGGGGAAGAGTAATAAGAAGTAAACACTATTGTGGGGGGACAGGTCAAGGGAGAGAATGGAATAAATGGAGGGCAGGACAGGATAGAGGGAAATGTGGTTAGTCTTTCACAATATGACTGTTATGGAAGTGTTTTACATGGCTACACATGTATGACCCATATAGAATTGCTAGTAAGGAAGGGAGAGAATGTGGAACTCAAAGCTTTAAAAATGAATGCTAAAAATTGTTTCTGCATGCAAGTAGGGAATAAGTTGTACAGGCAATGAGGTATAGAAATCTATCTTGTCCTACAGGAAAATAGAGGGGAGAGCAGTGGGAGAAGGGGGCGGTGATAGAAAGGAGGACAGACTGGGGAAAGGGATGGTTGGGTGGCATACTGTCCTGGGATGGGGGAAAGGGAAAGGTGGGGAAAAAATTGGAATTCAAAATCTTGTTGAAGTAAATATTGAAAACTGAAAATAAATAAAGTATATTTTTAAAAAATGAGAAATAGGAAGGTGAAGAGATTTATTAAAGTCACACCTCTTATTGGTGGCAGAGAAATGAGGAAGACTAGAACCTAGGTTTCCTGGCTCTTATCATAGTACCATTTTCATCCTACCTCATTGCCATAAGAAAGTATACCCCGCTTTCAGGTGGATGATATTTGAAAGCTGATTGGCCAGGCCAAACCAGGACTATAACAAAACATAACTTGTTAGTTCACAGGATGATTGAAGCCTATAACGACATATCCTGAGCCTGTGCCTTTGAACAGTTTGCCTGTTACTTCTATTTTTTATAATTCCTAGTTTTCTTTGAAGCTTAGATCAAAGCTATCTCTTGCGTTAGGTTTTTCCTGATCCAATCCTTCCCCACAACTGCTAGAACATGTTGTTTTTGCTGAGTTGTTTCAGTTGTGTCCAGGTCTTCATGACCGCATTTGGGGTTTTCTTGACAAAGATGCTATAGTGATTTGCCATTTCCTTCTTCAGCTCATTTTACAGATACAGAAACTGAGGCAGACAGGATTAAATGACTTGCCCAAGGTCACACAGCTGAGTGTTTGAGATTTGAACTCAGGAGTCTTCCTGACTTCAGAACTGGTACTTTTTTCACTACACCACCTAGCTGCCCTTACCTGGTATGTAGTAAGCACTGAAATGTTTTTCATTGATTGTGATCAGAGATGATCACACTCTTGATCTTTGTCTTTACACACAAATGTTCCACTTCCATATTCATAAACTGGAATTGCTTTATTTGATCATAGTCAGTTCTCTCTCTCTCTCTCTCTCTCTCTCTCTCTCTCTCTCTCTCTCACTCTTTTAATTACAAACCCTCTTCTTCATCTTGTTCTTCAGTTCCAATCCCTTGGCCCCCTTTATCCTAGCCCATCAAACATTCATACTCCTTAGCCTTATGGATTACTCCTACCACCACCTGCCTTTGCATCTACTCATTTGCTACTGAATGAAGCTGGAGAAAAATCATGAAACTGGGCTGATTGAGACCACAACAAATTTGCATTATATAATTTCAACTTTTTTCTCAATAAAGCAAGACAAATCCTCTTTACCATTCCTTAATTTACTCATTCTACTACTTACCACAATGATTTTTTTCAAACCATTTCATCTCTCTTCAAACTTCCCACAGCTTTCCCTCCCCAGACCTTGCAGTTGAGAAACTTGCCTCATGTTTCGCTGAAAAAAATTGAAACCCTTTACTGAGTACTCCCTCTTCTCATTCCTGTTCATCTCATTTCATTCAGATACCTTCTCCAATTATTCCTCCTTCACTCCTCTTACATAAAAAAGGAGTGGTCCTTCTCCTTGCCAAATCATTTATTCTCTAGCTGATTGCCCTCTGTCATCTGCAATCTTTCACTAATCTTCAGACTCTTTCTGTCTGCTGGCTGCTTTACTACTGCCTAAAAGCATGCCCCATCTTCCAAAAGCCCTCACTTGATTTATCCACCTCCACTAGCTATCATACTGCCTTTCTCATCCTACTGCCTTTCTCCTTGAAAAGACCTTCTATAATCAGTGCTACCATATGTTTTCTTCTCTCTTCTTAACTCTCTGAAGTCTATCCTTTGAATTCAACACTCACCCAAAAGTGTTCACTTCATTATTATGTCTTTTCTCTTACACGCCAAATCAAAGAGCCTTTTCTCAGTCCTCTTCTTTCTTGACTGCTTTACAGTGTCACTGATATTAACTCTTCTACTTGATAACCTTCTTCTGTCTAGGTTTTAAAGATATTGCTCCTCCCTGGTTCTCTTTGTACCTGTCTGACTGCTCCTTCTCAGTCTTTTTTGCTGAATTTTCACACAGAGTATGCTTATTTATTGTGAATGTCTCCCAAAAGAGGACACCCCAAAGATGTCTTGTCCCTTCTCCCTCTGTACTACTTCACTTGATATCTCATCAACTTCCATGGATACAACTAATATTTCTATGTAGACAGTTCTTAGAACTACTTCTCTAGCCTTTCTAGAGTTTTAGTCTCCCCTCACTATTTCAAACTGGATGTCTCACAGACATCTTAAACTCAGCATGTCCAAAACAGGACGTTTCTTTTTCCCCAAACCATCCCCACTTGCTAATTTCCTCCCATCACTCTAACTCACTACCTAGGTGTCATTCTCAGCTTCTCATTCTCACCCCCCACTCAATTGCTAAGTCCTATTATTTCTGTTATATTCCTAACCCTGGAAAAAGTATCAAGTATAGCGTAGTGGGTAGAATTCTGAATCTGAGATTAGGAAGATCTGACTTTGAATTGCTGCCTCAGAGAGTTGGTTGACCCTAGACAGTTAGAATTACCTTCAGACAGTATAACTCTTCACAAATCACTTTAACCTCCTCTCAGCCTCAACTTCCTTATCTGTAAAATGGAAATAATAATAAAATAGCACTTATCTCACAGTGTCATAGTGAGGGATTAAATGAGATCACATATATCAAGTGCTTGCCCATCACAGGATGAACAAGGCAACATGATGAAGTTTGAAAGTGGGTGCAGGGGGGGTCAAAGAAATTGTGAAGTTTGAGGGGATTTCAGAGACCCCTCAAGGACTGAAGTATAGGAGAAAGTCATCTGGAATGAATTCACAGACTTAAGCATTCTGTAAGCAAAGGTTTATTGTAATACCATTACAACAGGCAGAGTCTCCTAGGGAACTTCACTACTGGTAACTAAGGGACCCTAGGGGTTTCTTGGGGGTGTATTTTGGTGTTATATCTGTAGCAAGATGGTTTTGAGAGTTGACATGTATAACTTGACCTCTGGATTGAATATGATAACTTTGGAAATCAATATATGGTAAATTCAGTGGTTACAAGAGAGTACTATTTTTTCAAGAGAATTTCTTGAGAATTCAGCTTCTTCTTGTGATGGGGAAGGAAAGCTTACTTTACTGGGGTCCACTCGTGAGTAATTGCAGGGAAAAGTAGTTTGTCTTATTGAGTCTCACTCATGAGTTATTGCTAGGCTTAGTGTCCTTGGACTGGGGTTAGTGTTTTGAAACTGGGGAGAAATGTGATCTTGGAATTGGGATCCAAGCACAATCATCTCATCAAAGGACCATCTCCATTGACTAAGTGGTCATAAAAATGATTCCTTCCTCATGATGGGCATGAGAAGATGACCTGGAGGTACAAAAATAAGTTATGGGACTTTCCATATTATAAGACATCCTATCCATGTTGGGCTTGGTCATGTACTCATCCCCAGCATTTTTGTGGTTGGGAAAGTGAGCTTCATGACAGATTAGTGAATAGGACATTTAAAGCTTGTAGTTTAAAGTTTGGGGCCTGTTATGAGAAAGAATCTATCTAACTAAGATGTATAAAACAATTTATTCATATATGTAGTTCCTATACTCATATTAGTTAACTAGACTGATTAAATGTAGATATGTTTATTTTATTTTTAATTTATGGAATAAAACAAGCATTTCTATAACATAATAATTGCATAAGAACAAAATAATTATTGCACATGAAACTGCAAATATATGCCTTTTAAATATATAATAGTTAAATATATAATTCCTTTTAAATATATAATAGTTATCATATGAATCTCTTTTTTTTCTCCCTGCTTCCTCCCCTGATGAGGTCTTGGGGTACTAGAACCCTGAAGTGATGCAGATCCTGCCTCAAATGAATCTGATCCAAGTCTGCTTTCAGTCAAAGACAAAGTTTATTAGAAGACTGACTGGGTGGGCAAGATCTTAAGAATTTGCCATATTTGTAACACTTGCATTGACAAGTGGGCCAGATTGAATCTGAGCATTGTCCAGACTCTTAAGGAACCTGAGCACTTTAATGGAGGCAAGATGAAGCTTTTATACAGAAGTCTGGGAAGTTCTGGATGTGATCTAGTCTGGAGTAACTTGGAGGTAACAGAGAAGGATTGGGAAGGGCCAGATACCCCAGGTGAATAACAGGGAACTGGGCAATGTGGAAAGGGTTTAACTGGAATTAAGGAGTGGGAGTTGAGGATGGAGCCAAGTCACTGAAATGAACCTCAGACAAATTCCAGGGCCATGTGGGAGAGTTCAGAGGAAGTTCAGTGATGGTGGTAAAGGGGGTGTTTCCTGGGCCCAGCTTGTACACCATCATTCTCCCCTCAAACAAATGGAACCCAAATTCTTTTGGGGTAAGGGGCAAAGGTCTTGGCTTCTGAAACTGTTTCCTGTTGGCAAGAGACATAGAGCTGTCCCTGCCTCTCTGAGTCTCATTCAAGGGGTCATATTTCAGAACCTGGCTAATGCAAGGTCCAGTGGGCTAGAGACCTTGGACTTGGTGGAAGGTTGGTATATAGCTTGAGCAGTCATCTGATGGCTCAGACCCTGGAAGAAACAAATCTAGCAAGCAAGTTAAAGCAAACAAAGACCAAATAGGAATAAAATGAGTATAGAGAAAAGACAATTTTCCTGGAGGGAACTGAAGATGGCTGTGGAAAGGCCAAAACATAAAAGGATAGGGGCATGTTTAATAGGGGAGATTTTGTCTGTCAGATATCACTTTTCTTTCTGAATTGCTCTACGGGCATGTAGAACATGGAAAAACAAAGCAGCAAAAACACCTTGTAATGGTAATTTAAATGGGAGGATCTTTCCCATTCATTAATAGGCCTATGTGACCTGCCTGGGTCACATGGAAGTTTGAATCACATGGAAGTTGTGGTGGGAGGAGTTTGCTGAATGGGTGGAACAGGAAAAAGAGGAACTAGAGCAAAGCTAAGAATAAATTAGTCAGAAAGCAGTCAGAGTCAGGACAGATGCAGGTAAGCAGGCAGCTAGCTAGCATAAGTGAGAGAGCTCATTTGTGATTTTGTTTAAGAGGCTCTACTTGTGATTAGTTTAATGGAGCTGGTTAGCAGGGGCAAGGCTTGGGAATGCTATTGTCCTTTACGTTGTTATTGTATATAGATTTTTGTTACTATGATGGATTTGGCTTTCTGGTATTGGGATTTGACTTTCTGGTGTCTGAATAAATGTTTTGATTCTGTCTTCCATGTGGAGAGTCTGTTGTACTTCATGATTCAGAATTGCACCATGATATTCATGGCCATCATAGGTGCTGTGAATATCACTTTGGCACTACAACAATCTACTTCGATCACTATAATCTTTTGTTTTACATTCTTGCCTTTATTATGGGAAAGAATATGACATGGATCTAGCATAGGAGTAAGAAAGAGTTGGAACCAAAACTTACCTCAAAAACATACTAGCTGTATGTTTCTGGGTAAGTCATTTAACCTCTCTTGAACTTGGTTACCTCATTTGTAAAAAGGTAGATTAGAGTTTATGACCTCTTAGGTAACTTTCAGTTCCAAATACATGCATATATGATTTTATATACATGTGGCCAGAAGCAAGTACCTGGCTTAGACTCTTACCCCACAGTCAAGTCAAGTCAAGAAGCATTTATTAATCACTTATTGTGTGCCAGGCACTATGTTAAATGCTGGGAATACAAAGAAAGGCAAAAAAAAATCCTTGTTCTCCTGGAGTTCACAGTACAATGGAGGAGACACCATGTAAATGACTATGTACAAATAAGATGTATACAAGTTAAATTAGAGATGCTTTCAAAGGAAAGATAGTAATTGAGAATAGGAAGAGGCTTTTTGCGGAGGGTAGGATTTTAGCTGAGGCTTGAAAGAAGGTAGAGAGGCTCAGCATGGGGGATATCCAGTGAAAATTCCCAAAGTCAGTAGCCAAGATGGCAGAGAAAAAGCAGGGACTTGCCTAAGCTTTCCAAAATTCCCTCCAAATAACTTTTAAATGATACCTCAAAATGAATTCTGGAGCAGCAGGCCCAGAAAAAGGACGGGGTGAAACAATTTTTCCAGCTATCACACTGGGTTGAGAGTGGAATGCAGTCCAATGTAGGAAATTCCTCAGCTAGCCACCAGTAGGCATTGGGAGCAACCAAATTCATAGCAGTGGCTCCCAGAGGTGTCAGCCTACAGACAGTAAAAGGGTAAAACAACTGGTCAGAAGGAGATTACTGAGAAAACCCTGATGGCACTGGATGCAAGGCTCTGTCCCATTGTCCATAGATAGATCAGGGTTGCAGTCCTAGGCCACAGTCCCAGAGAGAAAAACAGTGCTATCACACAAGGGCTTGAGGCTACAGGACAGCAGGAACACTGGTAATAGTTCCAGGGCAGAAAAGAAAGTATATGATCATTCACAGACCAGACCACAGGGTAGAAGAATAGTAAACATCCCTCTTCTTAGATCATATCTCCTTGGAAGAACTGAAAATTTATAGACTCCTAGAATTAGGTCTGAAAATAGTTGCACAAAAAACCCTGAAGCTTGGGAAAGTGCCCCCTTCACCCAAGAGCAGAGCTCAAATTTAATATAAAGGTAAAAATCAATAAATAGACTGGGAAAATGAACAAATAAATAAAAGAACTCGACCATAGAAAGTTACTATAGTGACAGAGAAGATCAAAACACAAACTCAGAAAAAGGCAATGAAGTCAAAACTGCTACATCCTGAGCCTCAAAGAAAAATTTGAATTGATCTCAGGTCCAAAAAGAATTCCTAGAAGAGGTCAAAAAGAAAATCAAATGGGAGATGTAGAGAAAAAAATTGGGAAAATAAATTAGAGCAATGCAAGAAAATCATGAAAAAAAGGCAATGACTTGGTAAAGGAGGCACCAAAAAATGTTGAAGAAAATAACCCTTTAAAAACCAAAGTGAACTAAATGGTAAAAGAGGCACAAAAATTCACTGAACAGAAGAACTCCTTAAAAAGCAGAATTGGCCAAAGGTAAAAGAAGTACAAAAGCTCACTGAAGAAAATCATTCCTTATAAATTGGAATAGGGCAAGTAGAAGCAGATGACTCTTGAAACATCAAGAAACAAACAAAATCAAAAGAATTTTAAAAAATGAAAATGTGAAATATCTCATTGGAAAAACAACTGACCTAGAAAGTAGATCCAGGAGAGATAATTTAAGAATTATGGGGTTACCTGAAAGCCATAATCAAAAAAAGAGCCTGGGCATCATCTTTCAGAAATTTATCAAATAAAACTGCCCTGATAGTCTAGAACCAGAGGACAAAATAGAAGTGGAAAGAATTCACTGATCACGTCCTGAAAAGGATCCCAAAATGAAAATTCTCATGGGGTAAATTATCTCACACAAAAGAAGTGCAAAAGAGTTTTTACTGTGAAGGAAAATATGGGGGACCTGGGGATGTGGGGAGCACTTTAACCTTACTTGAATCTCATTGGAATTCACTCAAAGAGGAAATAACATACATATTCAGTTGGGTACAGAAATCTATCTTATCCTACAGGAAACTAAGAGTGGAAGGGAATAAGAACAAGGGGAGGAGTGATAGAAGAGAAAACAGTTTAGGGGAGGCAGTAGTCAGAAGCAAAATATTTTTGCAGACTAACAATAAAGGGAGAGAGTAGGATAAACAGGGAGAAATAGTATGGAAGGAAATGTACAGTACTCATAACTGTGAAAAAATTTGCAAAAAGTTTCTCTAATTAAAGACCTCATTTCTCAAATATATAGACAACTGAATCATATTTATAAGAATACAAGTCAGCCATTCTTCAACTGATAAATAGTTAAAGGATGTAATCAGGCAGTAAAATTATCTATAAGCATATTTAAAAAGTTTTAAATCACTATTGATTAGAGAAACACAAATTAAAACAACTCTGAGGTACCACCCCACACCTATCAGATCAGTTTTTGTGATAGTAAAGGAAAATGACAAAAGTTGAAGAGGATGTGAGAAAATTGAGACACTAATACACTGTTGGTGGAGTTGTGAACTGATTCAACTATTTTGGAGAGCAAATTGGATCTATGCCCAAAGGGCTATAAAACCATGCATACCTTTTGATTCAGCAATTCCATTATCTGTCTGTATCCCAAAGAGATTTTAAAAAGAAGGGGGGGAGGACCTATATGTACAAAAATATTTATAGCAACTCTTTTTGTGGTGGCAAAGAATTGGAAGCTGAAGGGATACCCATCAATTGGAAATGGCTGAACAAGTTGTGTATGGTTGTAATGGAATATTTTTGTGCTCTAATAAATAATGAATAGGATGCTCTCAGAAAAATCTGGAAAGACTTACATGAAATGTGAAAAGTGAAATGAACAGAACCAGGAGAACATTGTGCATAGTGATAGCAGTATTGTACAATGATCATCTGTGAATAACTTAGCTATCCTCAGCAATACAATGATCCAAGACAGTTCCAAAGGATTTATGAAGAGAAATGCTATTCACCTCCAGAGAAAGAACTTATGGAATCTGAATGCAGACTGAAGCATATATTGTTTTACTTCCTTTTTGGGGGAGGAAGGGGGTTATATTTCTGTCGTAAAATGACTAATATGCAAATATTTTACATGTCTAACCTCTATCAAATTGATTCACTTCTCAAAAAGGGGAGAGAATTTGGAACTCAAAAATTTTAAAAAATTCATTTTTTCCATGTAATTAGGAAAAAGTAAAATATTACATTAAAAAAATTCCAGTGTTTTGTATAAGAACAAAGAGGCAAGTTTCTTTGGATCAAATAGTACATGGGAGTAAGGGGATATATCAAGTAAAGCACAAGAAAACTAGGAAGGTAGTAAGGGAAAAGATTATAAAGAGCTTTAAATGACAAAAGATTTTATATTTGATCCTGCAGGCAATAAGAAACCATTGCAGTCTATTGAATAGGGGGATGAAATGGTCAGACATTTACTTTAGCAAGATCAACTTTACAGTCAAATGGAGGAGGGACTGAGAGGAGAGACTTGGAGTAAGAAAGTGATATAGTAAATATTTTTAAATGCAATAAGCTATATTAAAATATTTATACACTTTAAATCATATGATCTGATCAAATGTTTTCATATATTTGATATGTTAAATATTTCATTGATAAGTTCATAATTATTAAGACTCTATGACATTTGTCTGCCTAGAGGAAGAAACAGATGGGTCATTCCCACAACCCAGCTAAACCACATTAAGCCACTGCTGAAATGCAATGTAATTATACTGGTTTTGATCACTACCAAGTGAAGCATCAGAGTTACTGCTCAAAAATAGTGGAGAGTTATTCCAGCATTTAATATAACACTAGTAGGGACTGGTCTATATTAAATGATATACTATAATCTTATAGACTTTGAGTAACAATACAGCCCAAAAAGTTTGAAGACTTGGGTTCTAATTGGAGTTCTTCTACAAAATAGTTATCTGACTTTGGATAACTAATTTAAATTCTCTGGGCATTGATTTCCTCATCAGTAAGATGAAAGAGTTGAAGATCATCTCCAAGGTCCCTTTCAGATCCAATTCAATATGATAGGATAATACAATTCAGATAAACAGTTGAGCTCAGCACATTTAAATTTCAATACAATCTTCATTGTAGTCTTGGCATTTAAAAAAAAATAATTGACTTCATTGGACTATCACTCTGCTTTCAGTCCAAATACCTTTTTATCTGAACCTATAGGAAGTCTTTGTCCTTCTACATCACGATGTGAGGTTGCCACCTGTCCCACTTCTTAACACGAAGTTCTGTAGGACTGGGGAATATAGCATAAAAAGGAGTCCCTTCACCTGTTTATCACTTAATACTACTCCCACTCTGTTGGGGGACAGCTCTGGACCGGGGTCCCCCGTGAGGACCGTGAGACGCCTGAGGGTCCTAACCTGCCCCCTTGTGGGGTACTGGGATGGCCCTGGTAACAGGCTGGCTCCACCCACGGGGAGGCACTTGGGAGGAGCTCGCCCGCCCATGGGAGGTACGGGGGAGGAGACAGGGGATAATAAAAGGGGATGACCACGAGAGCTGGAAGAGAAGAAACGCAATAAAGCTTGCTGCCTGCAACTCCTTCCGGGTGCTCTGCCTGTTTATTCCCCTCCCCCAACAGGGAGAGGGAATTCCCCTCCCCCAACCAGGAGAGGGGCCGGAGACGTCCGAAGACCGGGGATAGGTAAGTAGAAGGCGAAGGCCCGGGAGTCACCCCGGGCACCACTCCTTCCCCTTCCAATACTGCTGACCATGTCTGTATGTTAGGTTTGTTAGTTATTGGCTTGTGCTTAGGGAAGACAACAGAAAGCCAGAAGCAAATAAGGATTCTAAGTAGACTGGGCAGCACATGCTCTTGTTTCCATGTGTTTATAAAGTATCATTGCTGGGAGGTGGAGAAAATGAGATGGGAAGGGAAGGGAAGAGAAATCCTTTTTCACTCCTTTCCAAGAGAGAGAAGAACTACATGCATTCCCAAAGAGATATTAACCTGTTCATTCTTAACCATGTGTAGACTAGCAAATTATGGGCTTCTCTTCATCACTCTAACTATATGTACCTAGTTCATATATCTCCAAATTTCCCACGAAAGCAGTTTGAAATGCTTTATTAACCTTCAGTGGGTGTCTTCTGTTAACTGTGACCACTCATATTTGACATCATCCCCAATGATAGAAACTACCAATAAGCATCCTTCAGTAAGGGTTAAGGTACATATGTATATTACTAAAGGAACTAGAGTGACCTCTGCCCCAGTCCAGCAAATTATTGGTTTCCCTTCATCATGTGACATGTACCTAGATCACACATTTCCAACATTTCACAAAGAATATACCTAATAATATAACAAGCAAATGGCAACTACAATATTTTCCAATCTATCAATTAATTAAATCTGTAAAAATGAGAAATATGGTTGTTTTAGGCATGACCTGTTTAATAACAACAGTAACAACAAGGTAAAATAGCATTTATGTAACACTTTAAGATTTTGAAGTGCTTTACAATATTATCTTGTTTGATCTACATAGCAACACTCTGAGGTATGTGCTATTATACTCATTTTACATGTGAAAGAAATGAAGGATAGGAAAGGTTCAATCATTTGCTTGAGAGGTCAAGAGCTAGAAGGAAGTGTCTGAGGTAGGATTTGAACCCAAGTAGTCTAACACTGCATCCACTGTACCACATAGCTGCCATTGTTCATAATAAAACCGGGCAATCAGCACTTCCTTTTCTAGATACTTGTTCCCTTATGATTTTTTTTGTTCTAGATATGTTCTAGAATTTCCCCAGGAATCAAAGTCAAACGCACTGGCCTATAGATTGCGTAATGATCTTTAATTTTTGACAACTGAAGCATTTTTCTTTTTAGGCTTCTGTAGTGTATCTCCCATTCTCCATGTGCTTTCAAATATCACTGACAGTAGCCCAAGAATCTGTCAGTCCTTTCAGTACTGAAGAATGTGTTTCATTCTCCACAAGATATTCCACTGAGTTATTCAAAGGTGCTATCTCCTCATTAACACTGGACATCTATGTATGAGAGTTAATGAGAGTTAAAGATCTTCCCTACCCACGGATGGGGCATGCCCATTAAGGGAAGCTTGATTAGGGGAGGTCCACATCTTTTCTTAATTTCTAATGAGGCACTGGTTCTGAAGGGTTGTGATGCCTTCTGACTCTGAAATGTGTATAAATATTCTGAGGTGAGGTTTTACTTTGGGGTTTACTCATTGGAGGTGTTGGTTTGGCCAGAGGAGACTCTGGGCAGCCACTAAGGAGCTCCCCAGCTTTGAAATCCCAGATGTTACTATTTGGCTTTTAAAGCCCTTTATAAAACCTGGCTTCTTCCTACCTTTCAGTTTTCTTGTGCCTTATTTTTTTGTTCAGTCGTGTCTGACTCTTCACGACCCATGACAGCAAACCATTGCTGTCTATGGGTTTTTTTTGGTGAAGATACTGGAGTGGATTGCCATTTTGTTTTCCAGTGACTTGCCCACGGTCACACAGCTAGTATTTGTCTGAGGCTGAATTTGAACTGAGCTTTTCCTGAATTCCAGACCCAGAGCTCTCTCCACTGAGCCATCTAAGTTGCCTCACCTTCTTATACCTTACTTTCTTCCATGTAGTCTTTAATCCAGGAACAATTCAATAATCCTTGTTATTCTTTGAACAGGAGATTCCATCGTCTAATTCTGTTTGTTTTCACTGGCACTCCTAACTTCCTTAAACTCCCAGCTAATATCCCATTTTCTACAAGAAATGTTTCCCAGTCCCCTTAATACCAATGCTCTGTTGATTATCTCCAGTTTATTTTGTACATATCTTGTTTTGTGTTGTTTCTCTTATTATACTGTGAGTTCCTTGAAAGCAGCTTGTTTTTGTTTACAACATAGTGTTTGGCACATAGTATGAGTTTAATAAATGCTAACTGACTGTATAAAGTTGTTTGCGTGATATCTCCTCACTATATTGTGAGCTTCTTGAAAACATAGACTGGTTTAAAGTTTTTGTTTTTTCTTGTATCCCTAGTGCTTACTACATTGTTTGACACATAATAGAAATTTAATCAATGATTTTAAAAATACAGTTTTGGATATCTTTTGTTTTTTACATAACCATAGCTTCCCCTCATATTCTTCCTTTCCACACATTTACACCATATAAAAATATTTTTAAGCAAGAAAAATAAGAGGAAAATCAGCCTGACTGATCATTATATTGAAAAATTATGAAAATATGTGTGATGTGCAACACTTAGGGACCACATGCATTTATCTGCAAAGGGATGGGGAGACTGTCTTCTCAGCCATGCTTGCTCTTTATAAGCTTGCAACATTCACTTTTGATTTTTTTACAAATTGTCATTCCTTTGCTTTACATTATGTATGCCATTGTTTATGTATGCCAACAGAGAATTTGATACAAAGATTCCGCCCCCACCCACCTATGTGATTGCTTCCCTTCTCAGCTGGTGGCACAGTGGACAGAGCTCTGGACCTAGAGTCATGAAAACTTAAGCTTAAATTTGTCCTCAGATACTTAGTACCAGTATGTCACTCAACTTCTTTTTGCCTCAGTTTCTTCAATTGCAGAATGGGGATGATAAATGCAACCACCTCACAGGGTCTTGAGGATCAAATGAGGAAATATTTGTAAAAGCACTTAGCACAGTGCATGGAAGTTAATGTGACCTCTCAGAGGTTCCCAAACTTATTTGGCCTACTGTTCCTTTTTCAAAATTAAAAAAAAAAATTGCTAAGCATTCCCCTGGAAATCTGCTTTCTTTAACTGTTTATCAGTTTTTTTTTTTCAATTTGCGTCAACCAAGGCTACTACCACCACCACTCCTCAGTATTGTTCAAGTACCCCCTAGGAGGCGGTATCACTCACTGTGAGGACCTATGCATCAATTCTTATTCTCTTTCCTTCCTTTATTCTAAGTACATTAATTTTGTGTGTGCAAAAGCTTTAAGGTTTAAGATCATCAAAATTACTTATTTTATATTTTGTAATAGTCTCAATCCCTTGCTTGGTTATGAATATATCTCCTACTTATAATGAGAGATTTATATGATCCGTTTCTCATTTAATTTTTTTTAATAGTTTGATCTTTCAAGGCCCCTTTCATTTAGGGGATTTGTTTTGTGAAATTTGGATTCAGTCAAAGGGCCTTACTTGAGAACCCAGAGCTTGTGGCCTGAAGGCCGCAAGTTCCCCAACTTGTCTAAGTCAATTTCTACTATACTGTTTTCCAGTTTTCCCAGAAAATTTTTATCAAATAGGGATTTTTTCCCTAAGAAATTTGTATTTTCTACTTTATCAAATACTGGATTATGAAGTCATTTCAAAGAATCAACTTTTAATTTTTTCTATCATTTCTAGGTTTTTTTTTTTTTCATTTCTAGTATTTGTCTTCTAATTTTTAATCTACTTTTGTGCTTATTTTACTTTGGCTTATTTTTTGGCTTTCTAATTTTCTATTTTGTTAATGTATGTGTGTAGAGATGATTTTTCTGAGGACTACTTTAGTAACCCCAGAAATTTTGGTATATTGTTTCATTGTTATCATTTTCATTTATACTATTCTTATTTTCTACAATTTGTAGACTTACTCATTACATAAGATTTTATTAAGTCTCCATGTAGTTCTGTTTTTTTGGAAGTCTTTGAACAGATTACTATTTTTTATTGCATTATGGTCTGTAAGGATGTATTTACTATTTCTCTTTTGTACCTCAGTTTACCCTTCTCATAGAATGTGATGGAGATCTGAGTTTTCTCAAACATGATTAGCTTTTACAGAGACAAAGCTTGTAGTAATGGGAACGTTATCAATTACTGTGGAACAGGCATGTTCAAGTATCTTTTCCTTTCAGTGTTCTGAGATTAGATATGTTTTAACAGACAGCAAAGCTGTAGTAATGGGAATTCTCTGAGAGAGACTATTTCCTACCACAAACATCTTGTCCTCTGGGTATATAGTTGTGCTGACCTATTTTTCCTCCTCCTTCCTGGAGGTGAGAGGTTCACAGGTACCACACATTGCACATGTTTTCTAAATGCATTAATTGTGCCGACTTTTTTTTTCTTTTGCCTCTCTCACACCCTCTCCATGCATGTATTTTTAAATCCATTTATGTTTAAAGTTAGGTTCACATTTTGCTCCATTTATCTCTAATATGTTTTTCCCCCAACTTAGAATTTTTCCCATCTTCTGCTATAAATACAGTATTATATCTCTTCCATTATTTTAGCTCAATCTATTTTAAAGTGACCCTATTTCCACCATCTATCTTCTCCTCACACTTGAGCCCTGCCCCCTTCGAATTAATTCATTACTCTTTTCCTTGTTTTTTAGAGTTTTATTAGTTCCTTTTTCTTGTTTTCTTTTACCTGATTTAGTTCTTCCTCTTTTTTCCCCTTTTCTCAAGTAAATGGAAACCCACTTCCTTCCCTTCACTTCATTTTGCTAGTTTTAAATATTTCATTTTGTGTGCCTTTTCATTTTTTTTCTTCCCCTTCTCTTTATTATTAATTTTCCCTTTCTGTCTAGACTCTTGTTCTTTGATTTGTGGTCCTTATACTTATTTAGTCCTTCTTGGTTCTTTGTATTTCTTATGGAATTCAAACTTTTGAGTTTGGGTTATTTTGGGCTGTCTCTTCTAAATAGCTTCTGTTATTGCCCTAAATGTCTTGCCTCCTGGTTCCATTTCTTCTGATGTGCTGAAGTCTTAGAAATATCAGTTACTTCAGGTGATAAATAGGATATTGCCCCATGATGGGAATCTCTGCATATCCCTTATTGTGCAGTTCCTTATTGACCTTTACCCCGTCCTCAGTCTTTTTCCCTCCTATTTTCCTCAAAATCTTATTCCTAAGGGGTTCATACCCTCCCAGGAACTTTGATTCTCCCTAGCAGGATAGATGGTCTCTCTAAGCACCAGATCCCTTCAGGTTGGACCCATTGCAAGGTTCCCTAGTCCTTCTCCCCTAAGAACATTCATCACTGATATTTTCTCACACCACTGAAACAAGTTTTCCTCCTTTCTTACCCCTTTTTCATTCCTTCCCTTTGCCTCATCACACACATCCCTTTGCCTATCTCCTATAGGCTCTCTTCCTGAAAGACTACAGGAGTTGTTTTCCTTTCATTATTAGTCATATTCCCCTCAATCTTCTGCCTCCCCCTCCCCCATTTGTGTAAGTGTGGAGAGAATGGAAAATACAGATAGAAACTACAAGCTACTCAGTGTGTCTGCTCTCCTAAAACATAATTCATGAGTCCCTACTAGTGGCCCCATAGGTATATGTGACTAACTCATCTGATCCTAACCTGTGAGATGAACAAGTTATTATTCATATTTATTGCATAGATGAGGAAACAGACAGATATTAAATGACAAGTTTACATTACTAGTGACAGAATCAAAATAGGTTTTCAGATTCCCAAGGTCAGCATTTTTTCTCATAGCCATAGGATTGTAAATTTAGAGTTGGGAGGTTCTTTAGAGGTCATCAGGTTCAGACATCTCTTCTTGTTAAGAGATTTGCCCAGGTTTACACAACTAGTAATTGTCTGAGGTGGAATTTGAACATCCTCTTTCCAACTTCAAATTCAGGACTTGATTCATACTCTAGCAAAAGGCATGTTTGTAATACGTCCCTCCACTATTGAACCTGAATAAAATGGTGACCACTTACTGAATTCTGCCCCTTTGTTCTCCTAAGTTTGCCCCTTTAATGATCTCAGAGGAGTTATTCTCATCCCCATTCTGGATGCACTGCACACTGATTGTGCTCTCTGTGTTGCCTATATACTTTACAAATACCTCTGATGTTACTAAGAATATAGCCAATTTACACAAGTGGCAGGCTTCCCCAAATTTAGTCACAGTGGCCCCAATTTGCCGGCCTCACCAAGTACAGTTGCCTGGTTATAATTTGGTAGGGCTGGAGTCTTCTGTTTTCCTTAGATTCTACGATGTATTTTGGATGGTGTCTCTCTGTGCCTCTGAGATTCCTTTTAAATTTTTTGCTCTGAATACCCCATCTCGTGTTTTTGACACTTACGCTAACCCAAGGCTGTTTTGAGCAAATCCTGGGGTCTTGCCCCTAGCTTTACTTTCCTTTGGTGACACTCCTTCCACCTTCTTCTCATAGTCACAATTCATGTACTTAAATCTTCCAGGGATTTAAAGTCTGAGTCTAACAGACTGCTACAGAGATTTTAACCATGAATTCTTGATGGTAGGGCATGGCTTTCAAAGTGAAGATAAAGGATACTGGGTTGTCAAGAACAGGTATAAGTAGCCCTCTCTAGCCCTGCCCCTCTGCTTCTAGAATCTGAACTAGATCAGATTGGGAGTAGGCTAGAGCTAGACAGACATTTTTATCTTGGTGGTGGCAGTAATGTAGGTTACTCTCTTATTTCTCCCCTGCTCCTCCTAAAGCTAATCAAATCTTAAGTGATCCATTCACTGCAGTACATGCTTTTGTGTGGCATGCAAAGGTGCGGAATCTTAAGAAGGAAGACTGTAAAGCTACTTCCCCTTAATACCAGATGTCACTTCTCACTGACAAGCTCCAGTAGCAGGGAATTCACAACCATCCTTTGTAGCTCATTCCATTGTTTGATCACCCTGACAGTCATGAACTTTATTTTAATCATCTTTCAGACTTTGCCAATGTGGAAAACTGGCAGGCAGCTTTCTCAATGAAATCCTTCATTTGTTTTCTTTTAGAGATAGAAATTAAGTTCTGAAAGCCAACCAAAAACAATTTTTTTGTTTTGGTAACAGTTTTCCTCACTCTTATATATGTAGAAGTTACAGGATAATCAATAAAGCACTTTTGCATATGGAGAACTTCTGCATCAGAGGGGACCTTAAAAGTTTGTTGTGCCTTATTGGCAAGCAAATTTCTTGTGGATAGGGATGTACTCTATACATTGCTTATTTTTGTATCAACGGTACTTAACGAATTACTTCCTAGATCAATGTCTTATTTAGTGCAATCTCCGAATTTTATAGAGGAGAAAAGGTAAACCCACCAGTAAACCCATGAAAAGTAGATGCTCCACCTTCTTCATCACTAACCTCACTGTTCCATACTGGTTTGCTTCTAGTTGAGAGAAGACAGGCTACATACACATCATCAGAGACCTTAACAAGTACTGTATTGCATTTGATGCCAACTATCCTCAGCTAGGCATGATTAGAAAAAATTGCTTCTAGGAAGGATCAGACAATAGCAGACAGTGGAACATTTCTAGAACCTGCCCTAAGCAAATCCTGAAAATCCCCTGGGAGACACTGTTCCAACTCTGACCTATGTACTGTGTTCTTGTTGGACCTGAGGTTATCAGTGTTACCTCTTGGTGGTCTTTCTAGCTCCCTCCTTCTCCCTCATAATTCATACTTAAAGAGCTTGTTTAACCTTTTGGAAAATAAAACTTGTACAGGTTTGATCTGGAATCTCAAGATTCATTAAGACAATGATAGGTGAAAGATGTTCAGACTGAAAGTCAGAGCATTATCACTGCCTTTTGTGCCGTCTTTCCCCCTCCTCTCCCCTCCAGCCCTTGGAAATGAAATTTACAGCCACTCATTGGATGATGGTGGCCAGTTCCTCTGGGACTCCAGGTAAAATCAACCATTCAGTCTTGGTGCTGAAGAGTGACTTCTTTGAATACAAGCCATATAACCTGCTTGATTTTGAGAAATTAATTCCAAATGCTTTGAAATGCCACTGTCTGTCCACTGAAAAAGCCAGGGACAATTCTGCAATTCTTATTATTTTTGAGGTAACCAGATTCGCCTCCCCCCAACCCTTGCTCCCTACCCTCCCCCCTCAAATTCAGAAAATTAACTCAATTGAATGGTCTTCTCTGGCAGGGGGAAAAAAGATCTGTAACTTTATTGGGGATGAGGCAGATTATGTATGTAGGGGGAATTAATCTTTGGATTTTAGTTAATACACTAAAAACTGTGCACAATCATGTTTAATTTACTGAAATACTTTAATGTCTATAATTTCATTTTTATCTTCATACTGTCCCAGTTGATAAAGCAAGAATGCCTACATACACAGAGAAAGAAACAGGCAAGTGACTTAGCCAAGGTCACATAGCTAGTCAATTTCAGAACTTCAAAACAGAAACCAATATTCCAGACCCAGTGCATTTCCCACTAGACTGGAGTAAACCTTTCCCTGTACTTTTATAAATAAAGCAATTCAGGCAATTCTTAATATGTGTCGTATACATTACAATGTTTTCACCATTAAAAGTCAGGTTTTCACTTATGCCCACTGCATAAATCAAAGCCACTGCTGACAAAGTCACTTTAACTGTCCCTTAGGACAATTATTTTTTCCTTCCTAGATGGGAAGGGTTAGGGAGACTAATTCCTGGGAGTGGAATAAAGCCTATATTACTTAAAGGTTCTTGGAGGGTATGCAGCTCAGTGTAAGGATCCCAAGAACAATAAAAGCCTGGAAGGAAATGGGATTTCAGAGGTTAATAAATCTTAACTTTCAATAAATGTTGCTCCCTATTCCTACTTTTGCTTTTCTAAGTAGGGGGAAATACTGTCCCCAGCCTTACCTCAGTTACCTTTGACCTACTCTCCAGAGGATGTTTCATTGAAAAAAAGTGAGGCATAGGCAGGATAACACTGGAAAATAGTTATCAGGAGCACTCCAAAAAATCAGACTATAGTAACATGATTTTAAATCTCTCTATCCTTAAGATGGTACCTTGGAGAGCAATCAATTTATTTGGGTACTAGTGTGCATTACTTCCTTCAATAACCAAGGCATGCTGCTTTCATTTTTCCAACTGTCTAAGGTCTTCTTTTTGAATAAATCAGGGACTATATCCTAGGTGAGGGCAATGCTGTCTGGCTTTATTGATTATTTAATAATAGGAATTTAAAATTTTTCTTTAGCCTGATAAAACTTGCCAAAAAGAAATCTTTCTCTTTGGATCAAAACAAAATGCTAAACAACTGATACCCACTTAGACTTAAAATACTTATATCTCTCCTAGTGCATTATAGGTAAAGGTGTATTTTTTTCTAGCTTATGAAAATTATATGGGGATGGAGAGAACATGTTCCTACCTTCCAAACCTTACAGTATCCCTTGAGGATAATATGATGTCATCCAACATCTAGCATGAAAAATATTTTAGGCGTGACTCTGTAAGCTAAACACATCCATATATCTTCATATATTTGCCCTCTTTTGTACTTAGTCCCATTCCCATTCCTCAGAAGAGCACTATTTACCATTGGCCATTCAAGTATGGATGGAATTTTTTTCTCCAAAGAAATGTAGGCTTATGAGAGGAAAAATATCTTAGTTTAAGGTTCCAAAGTAACTAGAGGGTTGAGTGCTAGGCTCCAATTTGATTATTTCTATATATATATATATATATATAGTTGAGTGTTCCTGGGCTTAAGTTATACCAAGGCCATTAAATACAATGAGTTGGTAGTAATTTGTTCAACTTCCCTGATTTATACTTGAAGTTCAAATCCATGAGTTTACCTAGAAGGTTCTGCTTCATAAGTAAAGGATGAGAGACAAGAATTATCTACCCATATTAAAATTTGGCTTTTTAAAGCAAAATATAAACTAGCAAGAGATACTTTCTATGTGCAAAGCACCAGAAGAGATGTGTTCAGGATGGCAATATGAGTTAAAAGTAGCTTGGCCACATAAAATTTAGAATGTACGTATCTAATGGGAAGAAAAAAACGTAATGAACATGAAATGTTTTCTTAATCTACACAGTAGGCTTGAGTAGCCACAAAATCGTCTTGGAAATCAAATAAAATGCCCTTAGCGGTTGTAGGGCCATGTTGTATTTATGTATGCAAGTACTGGGGGTCAGGGAGGAGATGTCACCATTTGCACCGATGACACTGAGGAATAAGGGGGAGAGAACAACAAGGACCTGATACTATCTGTTGGCTTAGCATGGGGATTTGCTCGACCTGCTTTGGAGAAGAAGGCAGCTTCAAGGGATGGTAGGGTCTAGTGAAAGTTGTCCTCCTTTGATTAGGAGACTTGAACTTTATGTTGGTTCTGTCAGTAAAGCCTGTATTTAATGACCACCTTCTAGCCATGGCTACTAGAAGAATCAGTATGGGTACTACCTCATGCTCTGGAGCCTTCTAACTAAAAATTGAGAGGTACAGTAAGAAAGAGTAAATTTAAAGGGACTGGAGGCCAGAAAGAATCTCATAAGGGAAGGAAAGAAATGGTCCTCCAAGTTCATCTGAATTTATCAATAAGATGCCAAAGCAATGGATTGATTTCATTCCCAAACCAGTATAATGAGAATGCAGGAGGATGTAGGGGGGAAATGGATAACAATTATTTGGCAATGGCAGGGGAGGAGGGGAAGAAAAGTTAATTGACTGCATTACTCATGTTTTGTATGCCTATTGAATACTGTATTGCTATATGGGCACTGATGCAGAGTAAAGGAATAACAATTATGTGGTCTCTGTGTATGTGTGTATGAATGAATAGAAATGAAATGTCTGTGTTGATGTGAGACTCAGCACATAAAGTGGCACAATTCAGTAACAGCTGTTAACGAAGTCACAATAATAAGATCACAGTGACCTAGTGACATAAGGCTTTTTTCTAATGCTCCCAGCATATTGGGGTAAAAAGAAATTTAGTATGAGTTCAGAGCTTGCTTAGAGCGTCTCTTCATATGTACTCGCTGATGTCGAATGAGATCATGCTTATGAAAGAAACTTTTGACACAGTACCGGCATTTAAAGGACTTATCTTTTGTGTGTATGGTGCTGTGCTGAACCAGGTGGTCATGTTGCTCAAAGGCTTTTCCACAAAAACAACACTTATGTGTTTGTTCTCTCTTCTCCTCTCCAAATAAGGTGCTAGGATTTGTAATTTCTTCAGATGGACTAGATGAAGACGATGACCCTTGCTGCTCTTTCTTACTTAGTTCAGGCCCTTTTTCCTGGGCATGCATTCTGCTGTGGGAGACAAGATGGGAACTGAGGCGGAAACTTTTCCCACACTCACCACATATGTAGGGCTTCTTAGTTTCATGGGTCTCTCGGTGTTCTTTAAGATCTTCACTCTCAGTGAATGTTTCTCGGCAGACAGGACACTCATGGACCTTTTTCTCTTCCTTGCGGCTCTTGAGATGCCTGATGAAGTTTGCCCTCCAACGGAAATTCTTCCCACATTCAGGGCATGTGTAAGGTTTCCTTGATGTAGTCTCAACCTGAGAATGGACAGCATCTCTGAAGTCAGTCATATTATTCTTGTGGGGTAGGGAAGGGTTGCGTCTCCTCCTCTTGGAGACTGGAAGATCTTCTCTGCATGACTGGCTCTGTTTGGGATCCTCATCTCCAGAACTGGATAATACAATCTCAATGGAAACTTCCTCTCCTAGGTTTTTCTGCTGAGGCATCTCCTTCTTGTTCATGTTGCTATCTCCTGAAAAAGGAAAATAAGAATCCAGACCATGATGAGATAAACTATGACACCCAGAGCAGCATAACTGTGTTGGCACTCTGCCACGGCCCAACACAGGAACAACTTCTTAACTCCAATCTTGGCTCTTTTACTCTCACAAAATATCTTTTTTGGTCCTCCATTTCTTCTTCTCTGTGTCTATGCTTTATGCCTACCAGCTGATTCTAATAGTAATCAGTCCCTAAAGAGTTTTCTAATCCATGACTCAGAAATGGTGTCCTCATAAGATCACAGAAAAGAAGATGCTAGATATAATGGTATCCTTTCTTTGACACTCACTAGATGTGCAACTGCTGGCCAATTACTTATCTACTCTGGGTCTATTTTCTCATTTGTAAAATGGAGAGAATAATAATACCTATAATATCTACTCCACAGGGTTGTCATGTGATGATGTATATAAGATGAGGTAGATAAAATACTTTGTATATTTTCAAGTGCTATGTAAATGTTAGTTATGTTTCTAGTGATTAAATTCATTTTTTTAATTTATATTTTATTTTGATAGCATCAAAATGGTATAATGGAAAGAATTAGATATGAGAGAACTTATAGTGTAGTCTGAGTTTTAACTAACTAAATTATTTGGTACTAATTAGCTGCATAAGCCTTGGGGCACAATTTTACATCCGTAAAATGAACACCTTAAACTATATGACTTCTAAGGTAATCTCTCTCTCTCCTCTACAATGCTATCGTTTATGCATTTTGTAGTAATTTTGAATGAGAATTCCCTTTCTGCTATTGCTCCTAAATTTTGTTATTGACATATAGTAAGGAACATCTAGAGGCAGATAAAGTTAAGTCAATAATTTCTGTAATACATTATCACTTTAAAATACAATTCCTTGACAGAAAGTCCCTTAGTCAATCTCAGGAATCAATTATTAACAGAAAAAGTAAAGAAGTATATTCTTAGCCACAATGGCTGCTTGAATGGAAAAAGATCAGTTTCCCCAAAACTAACTACTCTACCAAAAAGCTAAAAATAGTACCAGGTCAAATAATGATCAAGACATCCAATAAGAAACAACATTGGGGCAGCTAGGTGGTGCAGTGAATAGAGCACTGGCCCTGGAGTCAGGAGGACTTGAGTTCAAATCCAGCCTCAAACCCTTGACACTTACTGTGTGACATTGGGCAAGTCAGTTAACCTCAATTGCCTTCTTTCCCTTGTCCAAAAAACAAAAACAAAAGAAAAAGAAAAAAAAATAAACAACAACATTCCAGAACTGCATAAAAGTCAGCTAGAAGTCCATGGGGGTCACCAGCAAAGCCAGCGTCCAAGTTCAGATAAACAAGCTGGCAGTATATTCTCGGCCATCCAATACAAGTAGAAAAGTTCTGTGTTCAGGAGCATTAAGGGTAGAGAGTGCCCTTGAGAAAGTTCATGGTTAGAAACCCAAAGTTTCCACTAAGCCAAACAGTGAAGACACAGTAGTGCTCAGACAAGAAAATCCTAAAGCTCCAAAACTTCTACTACTGTGTCCTACAATGTTAGAGAGGGCCATGAAGATCCATGTTCTGAACCTCAAAGATCCATATGGCTTAACTCCGGGAGGTAGAAGTATAGAAACCTAATTGACCAAAGCGCAGAATAAACAGGGCTTACAATTCCATTCAAAACCACAGCAAGGGGCAAATGCAGGCACTAAAGACGAGTAAACCAGAGAAAACACTGAATGCTATAAAGAATTATTCTTGTTCTAGAGATGCTCCAGAATCCAACCTAGAATTTATGACAGAGTAGTGTTATAATAACTGCGAGCAGACTGCAAATATTTTCCAGGACTACATGCTTTTGGTGATTCATATGGAAAGAAATAATACTGTCAGAAGTAATCTTAAAAGTATTGCTAAGGATTATGAAGTCTTGGAAAAGAAACTGAAGACTTAGGGCAATAGGTGGTATTTTCACATTGCCGTTGATGAAAGGTTAGGATTTCAGAAGAAATGAAGATTCAGTCAGTAAGTTAAGTAATTTAAAAAGATGATATCTGGAAATGGAATTTGAATTTCTGGACCATGGATTAAAATATAAGAATGATGGACTCTAGGTTGGAAATGGAATACTAACAAGTAGCAATCTCCTAGTAACAGCTAGTAAAAATGTATTTGTCTGGCATCTTGGAAATCTAATGGAAAGGAAATTTAAACTGAAAATGGGAAAGAAGGAAACTACCTCTGTATACAGGTATCTTCAAAACTGGAAACCACAGAGAACAGTCATAGTATAAGAGGAAAACTAGCCCAGAAATTTATTAAGACGCAAAATTTATGAAGGAAGTTAGTTTCAGATAGCTATGCAAAAGTGGACAAAGTTCAGATAACAAGTTATACAAATCAGTGATTGTGAGTCAGAGTAAAAGTGGATTTGAAGTTTCAGATGAGGTTCTTGCCTTATATTTTACTTGGAAAACAGAGTTAATTCACTGTAAATACTTTCTTCTCCTCTTCTCCACACCTACAAATGCCTTGACATAATCCTCCATTTTCTCTTAATTTTTCTCAGTCTCTCTCTGTGTGGTGGTTCTTCTTCTTGCTAAGATCTATCCCTTTCTCTCTCTACAATGTGCCCTTAAATCACTCTCTCCCACTTTCTTTCTCATCTTCAACCTTTCTCAAAAATGAAATGACAAGTACCTTGAAAACCACAAAGTATCATATAAATGCTAACTACGGTTACTATGATTCCCTTCAAAAATGTCTAACCTTCCAATAGCTTTGAAACAAAAACAAAACTTAACTACATCCTAGTACACTCCCTCTTTTCATTCACCTCTTAGGAAAAGCTACGTCTATACCATTGCATTCACTTCTTCTCTCCTCACTCCTTTGTAATCTCTCTCCTGACCCAACTAGTCAACTCAAACTGCTTTCTCCAAAATTATCAATATATTTTTTAAACTCTTGAAGCATTTATTTTTTCTCCCTCACACATATTATTGATAAGAGAAAGAGAGAGAGAGAGAGAAGAAGAAGAAGAAAAAGAAGAAGGAGGAGGAGGAGGAAGAGAAGGAGGAGGAGGAAGAAATGGAGTCAAACCCCCTGTAATACACACAGAAAAAAATTCCTATACTGGGTGATATCCCAAAACATATTCTTTTCTATCTATTAGACCATCACAGGTGTACAACATTTTTCATCATTAATTCTCTGGAATCAGAGTTAATTATTGAATTTAAATCTTTCAAAATAATTCATTTTAATAGCTACTATTTTATTAATTTTTCTAGTTCTGCTCAATTCACTTTGCATTAATTCATACAAATCTTCCTGAGGTTTTCTGAAACTGTTTCTTTCATCATTTCTTGGAGAACAATACACTCCATTATTCATATCCCATAATTTTTTCAGTTATCCCCCAACTGATAGGCACCCCCTTAGTTTTCAGTGTTTTGCCACCATGAAAAGAGCCTCTCTCTCTATGTGTGTGTGTGTGTGTGTGTGTGTGTGTGTGTGTGTGTGTGTATGGATCCATTTCCTCTGTATTTGATATCTATCAGTGATATCCTTGAGTCAAAAGGTATTATAATTTCATAATATAATTTACCAACTTTAGGGGCATAGTTCCAAATTGTTTTCCAGAGTGGCTGTAATAAAGTTTTCTCAAAGCTTACCCTCTCTGTAGCATCCAATACTGCTGACCACGCATTTTTCTTGGATATTCTTTATCTCTGAATTTTTGTGTCACTGTTATTACTTAGTTCTCATTCTACCTATCTTATCCTATCTTACTCCTTACTGGCTGGATCTTTATCCACATTATGCATTTAAACTGTAGGTATGCTTCAAAGTTCTAGTCCTCTTTACACTCATTTACCAATGTCATTATCTCACATTGGTTCAATTATCTTCTATAAATAGATGACTTGTAGATCTATATATTCAGCCCTAGTGTTTCTCTTGAGCTGCATTCTCACGTGATCAACTGCCTGTTGGAAGTCTTGTACTATACATACCATAGGTATCTCTAATTCAACATGTCCAAAATAACTCCTTATCTGCCCCCTCCCCCAAACTTCCAACTTCTCCCTCCTGGCCCTCTGAGGAAGAGTATCAACATACTTCTATTTACCTAAATTCATAAGCTCAGCATCACATTTCATTCCTCACTCTATCTCACATATCCAATCAGTTGTTAAATCTCTAGTATCTGTCCCATTCTCTCTATTTATTTAGCCACCACTCTAGTACAGAGCTTCATTGCCTCTCATCTAGATGACTGCATTAGATTCCTGCCTGGTCTTCCTATTTTGTCATCTGTTCCCTCTCTAGCACATCCTTTAAATGGTTGCCAAAGTTATTTTTCTCAAGTGTATGTATGACTATGTCTCTCCTTACTGAGTAGGAGAAAACCCAGAGAACTCCAGAGAACCTGTCCAGAAGGAGTCAAGCCACTCAGCTATGAATTGTCTGGGACCACGTGTCTTCATTTTCCCCCTAGTCCATTTTCCCCTCCCTCACCTTCTACATATTCCCCTTTACTCTGTAATCTACTTAAATTGTAGTTAAAAAATACTACCATTGACTCTGGAAGAAGCATATCAATGGAGTGCCCTATTGTTTCAGATGACTTCCCAGAAAGAAGATAGGGTTAATAACCTAGATGACTTCTAAGGTCCCTTCTACCTCCAAAAACAAGATCCAGTGAAGTGTTTTCCCTTTAAATAGTATTTCAGAGTCACAAAGTGAAGAGACTGAACTAAAACTGAAGAGTTCTGGATGGCAGGAGAAACTATGTATCAGCAAAATTTCTGAGTTGGTACAGTTATAACCAAAGGTTCTAAATAGCCTAGAAACAATGAAAAGGACCTGTAACAGCTGATAGCTGGGACAAAAAACATACGAACAAATATTTAGAGAACCTGAACTTATAAACAGTTACCATCAATGTTGAGGTAGATGATTAATGGTTAGAGATTTCTGTTTCTTCCAGTATTTGAATGTATGATGTGGGGGGATTTTATGGTTTTTCAGTAGATAGGGAGCTTGGTATAGTGGATAAAGAGCTGGTCTCAGAGTAGGAAGAACACAAGATTAAGTCATACTTTTGACACGTGCTGGCTGTGTGAACATTGGCAAGTGACTCAATTTCTCACTCCAGGCATTTCCAAGCTTATAGATGCTGAATAACTGATCTGCATTTTTGGTGGAAATTCCCTACACTGACAAAATCAAAAGACAACACAAAATTCATTTTTAAAATGAATGCATTGTTATAACTCTGCTTTTCTTAAGACTCCTGAAATGTAAACACTATGCCTATGCCTCTTTAAATGTACACTAATAGATATCTGGGTGGGAGGAGGAAGAGAACATGGAATTAATTAAAAAAACTTCAATAAAATTACCTCTAAAACTTCAACTCCATTCCCATCATTTAATTAACATACCATGAAGGAGCAGGAAGTCAGGTGGGGTATAAATGAAATCAAGGGCATTTGTTTATTTAAACTTCATTTGCTCATGCATTCATTTCTCCAAGTCTTCTCCCACTGTGCACCTCCTAGAACCTGCTTCTTTTAAGTAGTGCCTTCTCCAAGAAGTGGGAAAAAAAATACCTACTGCATATGATATTATCATCAGTAATCAAACTTTACTAAGTACCAACTATGTGCTCCAGGCAATATGAGAGATACTAGAGATACAAAGACTAAATTAAATTAAATAGTCTTCACCATTAAAAAGCTTATATATTCTAAAGAGGGTCAGAAAAAGTGTGATGGAATCAATTCCTAATTATCTGAACCAATGAAGTGGAGGAGTAGTTCAAAAATAGATAATCTAAAATTTATTTCTACTTAGCATAGGGGCTACCTTATATATGCGGTGCTATCTTCATGATACATGCTTTTGTCATAACACTTTAAATACATTGGATCACATCAATATCTTAGTCTTACACTTAGACAAATGTGTAATATATAATAGTTACATAAAACAAAAAGCTTGCTATGACATAGTAAGTATAATGAAGATTATACTTTTCCCAGCTGATTTTTCTTCCTAATGGTTTTTCTTGCTCAAGCTAATATTAAAATTCTTTGTTCTTACATATTTTATACGGTAATCTTGACTCTTATGAGAGAGTCCCCCTTTATGAATAGAAGAAAAGAATCCTCTTTATGGGATTTCAAACAAATCATTACATTCTCATCATTGTCTTTTACCATTTCCACATTACTAGGTTCATGTGCTATTTTTAAGTGAAATCAGAGTAAAAACGAATTTCCATTAACTAAGCATTATATTATCTCTCAGTTCCCTTCCATATACATCATAGAATTTCAGATTTAGAAGGATTCTTAAGAATCAAAGATGAAGAAACTAAGTTCTGTAAAACCTAAGTTACCTGCCCAAGATTACCTATCTGGGGTATTACCTATGCTGGGGCCTAGGAGAGACCAGAAAGGGATTGCACATTGATGCCTGAAAAATTACCTATAGAAAACTGAAAATACACACACACACACACACTCACTCACTCTCTCTGTTTTAGTATTTAAAAATTCAGTAAGTGAGCATTTATAAATACCAAGCACTTATAATACAAAGAAGAGATTCATGAATATATTTTGTACCACTGCACTGTGTAAGTGCACATCTTAAATTTTATCACCACATACAATCATTTATAAGATGTTGAACTTTGAAATTCTGCCACATCTACCTGTCCTTCCTTGCTCTGACACACATTAACAAGCATTTATCAAGCACTTGCCAAATGCCAAACACTGTGCTGGGCCACAGTCAGCAAGTGCAACGAGACAGGAACTCCAGGATGTCTCACTGCCACATACTTTTTCCCTCTCCTCAGCACTTGGTAACCTCCACTACTCCATTCCTTCCTTCTTACTTTTATGGCCACATTGCTGAATAAGCACTGTGGAAAAAGGCATGCAAACTTCACTGACATGCTGCTCTGAAATCTCTTTGTTCAACACTTATTAATTCCCTAATTTTACTTTATACAGTGACTATTTTCCCTTGTCTTCAAGGCCCAAACCCACCCCCACATTTACCTGATCTTCTACTTGACTGAGAAGACCTGTGTCCCATATTCTCTCATCCATATCCCAGAACTTCTCAACATGTTCATCCATTGCTTCCTTTTCCTCCTTTCTTTTTTCAGGAGGCCTTACACTTGGCAAATCTAACTCCATCTACCTAGCCTTTTATCAATTCTCACTTGCCTCTTGCATTTTTTAATCTCTCCCTCTTCATGAGTCCTTTCCAAGAAGTCTATCATTCAATTTCCTCCTTACCACTCATTTTGAAAAATAAAACAAAACATCTTTTAATTGATTCTTCTACTACTTGAGCTACAATATCCATCTCTTGATTTGTGTTTGAATTGAATTTGTATCTTGAATTGTGTTTGTGTGTGTGTGAAATAATTGTGATATAAAGACAAAAGGCATTAAACTACCCTTTAAAAAAAGTAGTCTGTCTTGTAGCATTACTATCTCATCATTCAACATAACCTTTTATCATTTACCTTAATATGTCAACTGAAATACCTTTCTCAAAAGTACTAAATCCAGGAAATTTTTTTCAGCTCATTCTTAACCTGTAGCATCTGACATTTGGGATACCCCATATCTCTAATCCAAACTTCTCTCCTGACCTCCAGATTCACATTTTCTTCTGGACATCTTGCCTGATACTGAAAACTTACCATTCCAAAATGGAATTTAACTTGCTTCTTTCTCTTGATTTCTATAAATGGCACCACTATTATTTAGTCCCCCATATTGGAAACCATGGTCCTACCTTTGACTCTTCAGTCTCCCTCACCTCTACTAAAGGTAATAAATTGCCAAGTCATAGCTATTCTCCATATCTTTTGAAATCATCACCTCTTTCCTATCTCTATAGCCACAACTTTAAAAAGGCTTTAATTACCATAACTTAGATTATTGTAATAGTCTTTCAGACTCTAGTCCCTATCATTATTAATCCATCCTTTATACTGCTGCTAGACAAATTGCATAGGTATGATCATTTAAATTCTCTGCTCAGTCCTCCATTAAGCCCTCACTGCTTACTACATACATTCCAAACTCCTTAGGCTGGCATTCAAGAAACTTGGTGCCATTCTAACCTTTGAGCCTTGTTCAACAACATTCTCTATCAAATCTTGTGCTCCAAGCAAACTAAACCATCTACTATCCCCTACACAACCATCTATTCTTTCACTTCTGTGTATTTCTTCATTATATTTAGAATGCACACCAGTCCCCTCTCTGCTTGTTGAAACCCTAGTGTTCCTTCAAAAAGTCAACTTAAATATTTCCATGACTCCTTCCTTGATCCCACAATAAGAAGTATCTTTCTTTCTCTGGTCTTCATATAGAATTTTTGGGGTACTTCTCTTGCACTTAGTCTGAATCTGCGATTTCTCTGGGTGAGGAAAATTCCTAGGCTCATGCAATTTGTTGGTTATTATCCAACATCTGATCTTAGAGAACTGCCCAAAGCAATGATCTGCCCAGTGTCAAAGAGTAAGTATGTATCATAAAAACATTTCATTTTATGTTATAGTAATGTATAGTGAGAGACAATGTAGTACAGTGTGATGGAATTGAAGTCAAGATGACCTGGTTCAAATTCTACTTTTGAAAATTTCCATTTCTGCACCTGTAAAATGTGGTGCTTACTTCATTGGGCTTTAATGAGAACTGAATGTGCTAATAAATGTACATCTATGTGCAAACCCTAAAATGTTACAAAAATGTCAGTGACTTTGTAAATGACATAAAGTTCTATGTTGTAAGCTCCAAGATCCAGTGCCCCTCCCATCACCTAATGTTTACTGACTTGGGTTTAACTGAATATGATTCAGAAAAGGTAGGGGAAAACTAGAACAGACATTTCTTATCAGGGCAGGATCATGACAGCTGAGAGTTCCAACCCAAAGTAGCTCTGAAAGACTTTGGATTCTATTTTCCAATCTGTATATACCAACCTATATAGGTGTTTTGGGAGACCTCCTCCAAGGAATCACTGAATTTTTTTGATACAACTAAATATTTCTTTTACACTAAAATGGCTATGTCAAGCAGTTGGTATTAGAGGGTAACTGGGTCAATCCTTACCTAAATCCTCTAAATTTAACTGGTCCCCAGATCATGTTGTATCTCATTCATAAAGATTCCCTTAACCACTCTGGTTAAGCTATTTTGAGGAAAAAATAATCAAATCAATATGCATCATTACGATTGGTAAGGGCAAAGTAATCTATTGCCCTATGGCTCTACTTACAATTCCCATGATTGTCTGAATCTTCCTTTGTTATCATTTTTCAATATATGCTGTAATCCTCTAGTAAAAAGGAAGATACTTGAGGGCAAGTACTATTTTACTTTTATATTTTTATCCCCAGTATCTAGCAAAATGCCTGGCACACAGTAGGTATTTAATAAATGTTTGCTGTTTGAGAGAAACCAGGTTAGTATGCTAAGAGAAAAGGAGTGTCTACAAGTCTATCATATCTCAAATGACATTAGATACAGCAGTCCAAGATTTAAAAAATAAAGGTAAATGCGTATAGTAGTAGTCAGTTAACAATACTGAACACCCATTGGCATGGAACACTGCTCTAATTAGACAGAGCTAAATCCTTACAAAGGAGAGTGTGCTTTGTGCCATTCAGTGGTCAGAGACTGTATGCCTAAACCTAGTCAATCATCTCATAAATCTCCTCACATCCGTCTTTATTAGTAGGTGTAGGGGGAAAGTCTCAGACATGAGTAGACCAAAAATAATGCCAAAATCCCATGGGGAAAGAAAATAAGGAGTTTTTCTAGAAAACCCCTGTTTTTCTAATCCTAGGTTGCTCAAAAGTATACATTCTAATCAACACATTTGAGACCCCATATTCTTCCTGTATTCCAAGTTCTTGATAAAAGTCATGGATGGTAAGGAAGGAACTTGAAGTGTCAAGTCCTACCAACACCAAATCATGTAATTAAGAGTTCCAAATTAGAGAACCTTTGGAGCAAGGATGGGGTAGAGATGAGAGGGAGGATCCTAATAAAAGTGCTCTGGAGTTGATCTCACTCCTTATCAGAAGGCACTGTACTCTAGTTACTACCTCATTCCTCACCTGTACAAGTAGTTTTGGGGATCTCCTTATCCTGGGGGCCCTGGAATTCCAGGACACATGGCTCATCCTCTTCTACCCGGGAATCTGGTAGTTGCATGACCTTGGGAAATTCATTTATTCTCTCTGGGACTGGCTGGGGACCTGGATAGTCTATTAAGGAGAAGAAGGGAGGGGATATCTATTTGTCCAGCAACCTTCTTAGAGGCAGCAGCCTAAACAATGCTATACCCAGGTTGAGGTGAGTGGGATAATATACCTAGGTCCCTGATGAGGACAAAGAGGGAAGGTAGAAGAAAACATGACAGGGGCACAAGCAGATACCATTCCTGGGGGTAGGACAGTAGAGATGGGGATCACTTTGTAGATGAGAGGAGGGAAGAGTTTAGGACATTTCCCTCTTACTCCCATTAGTTGTATCTGTCAAAAAGGGAATGGGAAAGGTGACTTTGACTGCAGAGAAATGGACTAGGTAAAACTACTGGTCACAAAGGAAACCAGATATGTTCTTTTTGACCAAAAGAGGAAAAACAGGTAGTTATGTCTCTGATCCTAAATCTGACTGCAGTTTGGGAAGGTACTGAGGTAGTTAGGAACTATTTTTAGAACCAATCATGAACAAATCACCTAGGCACCATGGGGAGGAAAAGGGAAGCTAGAGAGGAGTTGCCATTCACTCCCAAGCCCCTTAGATTATTAATCCCAGGCCAGGAGGGAGTTGAACCCTTACTCATGGGGAGAGAGACTCCATAGTCCTCCTCTATGATGAATTCTCCATAGAAGCCAGTCTGAGCAGGGTCCAGAAGAGACCACTCTTCCTCAGAGAAACACAGGATCACATCCTTGAGCTGAGTCACATGGTTCTGAAACAAGATGAAACAACTACTCAGGACCCATAAGTCCAAAGATGTTGACAGATGTCAGACCCCTGGGGAGTTAGTGCTAAAAGCAAAGGTGTCCAAATGTCATACATATACCAGGTGAAGAGGAGACTTTTACTTCTGATGCTCAATCTTTGAGCAATTCAACACAGATCAACAAGATACTAAAATCCTAGCTTTCTCTGTTCTTTAATGAATGTTTAAGAGAAGACATGAGAGAAGGCAGTTAATGAAGGATGATATCCACTGCCTGTAGTCCCACTCTTTCTCATTCCTTCTCAACTGACTAGTAAAGTTGTGGATAATGGACTGGATTAGGAACCCCTGTGGGTCAGAAACTAAAGCAAAGGTGGCCTGAAATTCAGTCAAGAGAATTTATTTATTGAGTAGTAGCACCTATAGAACATATACTCAAAATCATTTCTTATCACATTTTCTTCACAAAGAGTGTTAGGGGGGAGGGAAGTAAATAAGCATTTATGTATATTTCAATCGTGCTTCTATGCCAGGCACATGGAAGGAGCTATATAAAACTCTAAGCACTTTACAAATGTTATCTCATTTGATCCCCACAACAACCCTGTGAGGTAGGTGCTGTTATTATTTTCATTTTCTAGGTGAGGAAATTGAGGCAAACTGAAGCTAAGTGACTTGCCCAAGACTATTAAGCTACTAAGTATCTATTTGAGGCTGGATCTGAACTCAGGTCTTCCTGACTTCACACCCAGACCTTTATCCACCATGTCATCTAGAAGCCTCAATATATGATCTATATTCAACCATAACTGATATCAAAATATTCCTATGAAGTAGGCTTCATTTGGACACAAGGGGAAGCTTGTCTTCTTAGCCTAGATAACTCTCAGCTATTAAGCAGTACAGATGAACTTTTAGTTCTTCCTACAGGACCATGACTGTGTACTACAAATGGCCTAAAAGCTGAGAATAAATAGTTAGAAGTTTCAGAGTTTGGTACTGTGATCTTCTTATTTGTCTGGAATGTGGGGGGGGGCGGTGCATGGGGAATTTCTATGTCATGAATTTAGTGTAAGGTGAAGAAGAATGGGATTTTGGGTACAAAGCAGTATAGAACTGCTTTGTCCAGAATGTTCAGAAAGAATAAGTTACAATCTTACTGGACTCTGTTCTTCTCAGATTACATCAGTTAATCAATTCAGAGTACAATATTTTAAGACGATCACATACAAACAGAAGTATATCCAAAGGTTTGCCAAGATGGGACCTGAAAGATTTGTAAGGCTTATTATGTATAATAGTATATTCTGTTCTGCTTTACCTAAAAGAAAAACATGAGGAGGGAAGAGAAGTTACAAAGAGGAAAAGTTCAGTTTATCGAGAGGGAAAAATTAATAATAATGAAAGCTGACCTAAAGTGGAATGTGTTACCTCATGAAGTAATGACTTCTTCACTTCTGAAGGTCTTCAAATAGAGGCTTGATGTTCCCTTTTCAGATGTTAGCGAGAATTCTTATCTAGATTATGGGTTAAACTCGATCACTTTGAGGATTCTTTAAACAACCGTGACCGAGCTAGAATGATCCTTACAAATCCAACTGACCATTTCTTTATAGTTAAGAATGAGGGCCAAAGAAATGAAGTTACTTGTTCAAGGTCACATATCTAGTTAGCAGATCTAGACTAGAACATAGATCTGCTTTCCAATTAGCTGCATTTCCCTACGGAAGAGAGGAATAATAACTCACCTGGGACAGATGGAGTGAGGTGACTTTTTCCTGGTCTTCAGAGCACCCTTCCTCAGGAAATAAAGGAACTTGGGAAACAGGGGGTACTGAAACCGGAAAAAGAACAAAATCAGAACAACGTACTCCAACAGGCAGCCTATCACCAAATTAGGTAGGTGCCCCTGCTTCTCCTGCTAAAAATATCTTTTTTCTCCCTTCTTCCAACTATTCATTTTAGTTGTAGATGTAGGTCAGAAAATGAAAATAAGTTGATCAAAGACAAAAGAGGACAGTCTAACAGTAATAATTTCAAGGCACCAATCCCAGAATTTTAGAGGAGGAACTCAAAAGAGAATATTCAGGTAATTATCTAAAGCAGGAGTTATCAAGCACAATATGATTAAATGCGACAAGCAGGGGTCACCCTAGCAAAATTGCTAAGTATGCAGAAATTGTTCTTGGTGTGTTATCAGGCAGAAGGAAATAAGTGCTGGACTGGAAAGCAGGAGACCTGAATTCAAATTCCCCTTCAGATACTTAGTTTTATAATCTCTAGGTGAATCACTTACTTTCCCAAAGCCTTGGTTTCTTCATCTATATAACAGAGGTAATATATAAAATGTCTTCCTCACATTATTGTGAGAATGGTTTCTTTTAAAGTTCAAAGTGCTATAGAAATGTACTCTGCTACTATTCTCCCCCTTTTCAATTCAATAAATAATCATGCTGCATTTATTATGTGCAGGGTACTGTATCAAACATTGAGGATTACAAAGATGAAAAATGATGCATTCCCTGCATTCAAGATATTTATAAGTCAAAAGGGAAATGAGTGCGAACAAAAGTATAAATCAGAATGTGGTAATATGTAGGAGAGATCAAATAGTCATGAGAAACTAAGGAAGTGAAAGATCATATCTAGTTAGGGGAAAACTTATGGGACAAGTAGCACTTCAGCTGGGCCTTAGAGAAGGAAAAGGATTTTGTTTACTTCACTTACTTTTCCCAATATATCCCTCCTCCTCCCAGAGAGCCATCCCTTAAACAAAGAAGAAAAAAGAAAAAAGTTCAGATAATTAACCAATACATTCAAAATGTAGTGCTCTAAACTCAGTCAGTCTCTCCCTCCCCCCCACCTCCATTCACAAATACATATAAAGAATGGGGAAAGGTGTTCTTTCATATTTGCAAAGAAACAGAGGTACAAAGGGAATCTGCACAAATGAATGGAAGTAGGAGAGGGAAGCACAAGAACACAGGTAGTTACAGACTCAAAGAACTGCAAAACTGGAAAGGACTTTCAAAGTCAATTATGTACAAATCATTCATTTTACAGATAAGAAAACAATGTTCATAGAGAAAAACTGACTTGCCCAAGTTACACAAGTGAAAAAGAAAGGATTCAAATGGTCTTTTGAATGAAAGGTCAATGCTCTCTGTCTGAACTGTAAACTTTAGTAGGGGGAATAATGTGACAAAATGCTGGAGAAGTAAGTTGAAGCCAGACTATATCATGCCTTAAATGTTAGGTAAGACATTGGTAGGGAAGGGGAAGCCAGAGACTTTTAGTCAGGGGAACGGTGTCCTTAGGTTAAGGTTACTTTGAAAGCAGTGTGCAGGAAAGAATGTAGAAGGAAAGAGTGGAGGCAATGATAACAGAGGCTGTTATAGTATACAACTGATAAATCATGAGGGCCTGAACTAGAGTGATGGCAGTGGCAGTGGCAGTAGAAAGAAGGACAGATGCCCCCCTTTAGAGGTATAATTGAAGGGATTTGGCAACTGACTGGATGTGGGAGCCAAAACATAGGGAAGAATTTTGTGTTACAAGTGATTTTTTCCATGCTGCTCTCAGATGTAATTAATTTCTGCTAAAGAAGGTACTATTTTGCATAGTAAGAAAAACACTGGCCCCCTATGGCTCTGGCATCAAAGGATTTGAATTCAAATCCCACTGCTGATGTTTACCAACTATATATTTTTGAGTAAGACTAAACCCAGAGGCTCAATTTTCTCATCTCTAAAATGGGAGAGTTGAAGTATATGGCCGCTGAGGTTATTTCCTAAATACATGAGAATTATTATGGAATTAACTGTTGACTTAAATTATTACCAGGTTCTTCTCTGCCCACTTGGACTTGTGCATTTAAAAAGGGAATCTGTAGAATAAAAAGGCTTAAGGTATCAGAAAACAAACCCTACACTTGAAATAAGAATATCTGGAAATTCTATTCCTAGCTCTGTCACTAACTGCATGACTATCAATGAAATTCAACAAACATTTATTGGGTGCCTAACTTTTATAAGCTGCAACCCTCAAGGACCTTACATTGTTTAGGGTGGGGAGGAGGGAGGGGAATTGTGGGATGCATATCATGTACATAATAAAGTGATTCAAGGGGGTAAAAAAACACTAGTAGATAATGGGGAGCATCTCAGAAGATTTCGGGTAGGAAGTTCCACCAAAACTAAGGCTTTAGGGAAGATAAGAATTTATAGAGATGACATTAAGAAAGCAATGAATTCCCATGAGAAAGGCAGCAAGGTAGTGCAGTGGATAGAGTGCCGAGTCTGGAGTTAGAAAGACCTGACTCAAACTTTTCTTAGCTGTGTGACCTTGTGCAAGTCATTTAACCTCTTTGTGATTCCATTTTTGCATCTCTAAAATGGTATAATAATCATACTTATTTCACAGAATTTTGAGGATAAAATGAGTTAACATATTTAAATAGCTACAAAATATGCTATTACTATTTTAAACATGAGTAAAGGCTTATGCAAATGGAGAGAGACAAGATATGTTGGACTTGGGGAGCACCTGGTAAGCTAATTTGCCTGAAAAAGAAAATTCATGATGGGGAGTAATGTGAAAAAAGCATGAAAAAGTGAGTTACTGCCATATTATAGAAGGTATTAAATGTCAAGTTAAGGACTTTATGTTTTATCCTGTAAGTAAAAGGAAGCCTCTCTAGGTTTGAGTAACAAAGTAACATAGCCAGAATCCAAATGAGTCAGTTCTTCCCTTCAAGAAATGCACAATATAGCAGGGAAACAAGAATACACAAATATAATCATAATATAAGTAAGAATGAGATAAGTGGATACATGGGAAAAACCAAACAGAAAGGAATGAAACCTTTAAGGGAAAACAGACAACTTCTAGCTGGAGGTATGACAGAAGATCTCCTGGAGAAAATCCATATTTCTTCTGCATGCTGCAGATATTTTAACGCATCTAAAGTGCTGTGTTAGTGTAATATATATTGGACTGCATTTACCCCTGCCACAACATGACTTTCCCCTTTGCTGTTTTGATATATTGCAGGTTGGCATAAGAGATTAAATGGGAATTTTGGGGAGCTTTGCAGAAGTCACAGACAACACAGAGGACTGTGAACAAATACTTAACTCAAATTTTAAAATAAGGTATTGTAAACATCTTATAAAAGAAAAAGAAAAAATTCAGACTTCTTCTCTAGTATGAAGGGAGGGTCAAAAAAATTTATCCAGATCTTCCAGATCATGGGGATACTGTGCCCCTCATCCCCACAACACGAAAGGGATAATTATTTTTCTTTAACTTTTTATTTAGTTATTATCTGTCTTATATTTTAATCTATGAAAGGACAGGGACTCTTCTTGGTTTTTGTACCAACAAATGATCAACAAACCAACAAATGATCAACAAAGTACAACACACCCAGACAGAAGTGTTAAGGTCATTTTTTAAAAAATATCTATTTGTACATATATTTTAGATATAAACTACACAGTCACTTGGGTCCAGCATGTAACAGAAGAATGAGTTGGAGTGCCTTTAAGAAATTGAATTACTTTCAATGACCATAAGCTTCTACCAGAAACAATGGCCCACTGCTTTAATAATATTCTTTTGGAGTACCATGGAATACCAAATTCTAAATGACTAAAAAGTCAAGGTCATCCAAAGAGCAACAGAGAAGACCAGAGTGGGAATGAAGAGGATATAACAAAGTGTCAACTAAGTATTCCACAGAAGTAGCATAAAGGATGCCATGAGTGAGATGTCTGATAAGAAGTGGGCAAGTCATATGGTAAGAGCAAAGGACTACCTAAACAAAGTCAATGTGCTCTTCTAGTATCTGAGCAACATCAAAACATCTTGTGGAAAACTCCTCGCCTAGACTCCCCTTTGGAAGATTTATGAGAAGTAATGAACAACTGTAGCACAAGAGGAGCCAATGAAGACTGGTTACGCTCTAATACATCATCATGGATAAAGTATTTACATCAGTGAAATCACACATCATTCAAGCACGTAAGTATGTACGCCACTTGGGGTACTTTGAAGCTACCAGAATAAGTCTTAGGGATAAGGTTCCCTAAGAAATTCCAGTCAAATGGGCCAGTTCTGCAGCATCAGCAATTTAAACCTCTTTTGTATTCCAATCAATTTTACTTGATACAAGGGCATTTAATCTATGTGTTGTACTATATATATCAATGCAGCACCATATAATTGGCAAAGTGTTTTTACATTCATTATCTCTGATCCCAAGAACAATGCTATAAGGTAAATTTGAGCAGGCACTATTAAACTCATTTTATAGCTAAGGAAAGAGATTCAATGAGTCAAAATGACTTGCTCAAGGTCACAAAGCTAGAGTGGGAGAGATGGTCTAGCTCCTAATCCAGTGTTTTTATGCTATATCTAAATCTAAAGTAGGGAGGAAGAGAAAGCCAGGTAAATTAAAATGGTATTATTTGAATTATAGAAAGATTCTATTTTCCAAAGAATTCTTTTAAATTGCTTGGTATTTTGCTCTGATCTTCCCATATATAGCAGAGCATTTTTCCAGGTCTTAAATACTCTGTTTATAAAGAGTGAAGTGAAATATAAAAGTCAAATTGATGGAAATACAGGTAAATCTATTCTAAAATTATTATAGGGGAATAGGAAAATAGGTCTGATTTACAGTATTCTGAATAACATAGAAAGCAGGATGCTAGTTACAAGCAGAAACCCTGATATTTCCAACCAGGCTCCATTTAGGGAATCACAGAATAGAAAATACCTCAAGTATCATCTCACTCAATCGCCTCACTTTAACAGGACTAAACTGAAACCCAGAAAGGTGAAATTACGTGCTCAAAGTTAGTAACAGAACAGGAACCTGAACTTAGATCTCCTGCCCCCTGTCCTGTCCCCATTCCACTGCAATGCACTACCATCTCCTTACCTGATTCTTTCGTGAAAGGAGGCCCTTCATCAGTGCCTCTGCTGAGTTGCTCTGCTGCTCTTGGGTTTGGGTTCCCCAATCCTTCTTCTTGGGATGGAGGATGACAGACCCGCCTCTTTGCCAGACTGTTTGAGGGCTCTGATGCTGCCACAGGGGATGCTGTGTCTGACAAGAGTCTTTCTTGTTCCGGCCCCCGAACTAGGACAGGGGAACCATCACCATCATCAATCACCACAGGATCCTCAGAGAGCTGGAGCTAAAATCCCAAAGAGGAAATCTCAGGAACAATCTCTGGGGACAGTGTAGCTCTGCAAAGGGCTACACAAATTCACCAGTCCTTTTCACTGTATTCCTTCCTGTCTCTAAGTGTTCTCCCAATCAACTCCATGGCTAACATATCTCCAGATCCAAAGGTCCACTTCTTTCCCACATGTCAAACAACTTATGTGGTTTTATCTCCTCTAGGTAATAATAATGATAATAGCTAACATTTATACAGCACTTACTATGTGTTAGGCACCATACTAGTGCTTTATAATCATTATCTCCTTTGTTCCAGGCAGTCTTCCTAGATTGCCCAAGACAACTGATGGCTTGCTCCATCAGGAACTACCTATTTGGTCACTGAACAGCTGACCCAAATTTGCTTGTTCCCTTGGCTTCTTTCTCCTTTTGTTAAACCTAAATATCCTAAAAATCGCAGAACAATTAATTGTCCACAATACTATTTAGAACAGTCAAAGAAGAAGGAAGTCAAAGCAATGACCTGCTCCTCTTTTAATGCCTCTCCTTCTACAATGACCCCTAAAGCTCTGTTTCTGAGTCTACAGCAAGACTGTCTTCAAGAATTCCCATACCCTCCTCTCCTCTCCAGTCTCTAGCCTTATTTAGCACAAAGTCAGTCAATATTGTTGTGACAAGAGTGGACACTTTAGTCTATGTCTAATATTATTTTTAAAAAAATCATGTCTTCTATTCTTTTAATTCTCTACTGTTCTCTTTCTCTTCCCACCCTCCCCACCCCTCAGCCCAACCTTCTTCCCTCTCCTGAGTATGTTACAGACTTATACTACTTGCAGAGTCCTTCCTCCCCAGGAACCTCTCCTCACCCACTGCCATGGTCTTCCAGGCTCTGTCTCCAAATCCTCCACCACAACCACTGCCTGCTCACTGCTTTCTGGCTCCTGGGCTCGCACCCAATTCTGGATCTTTCCAGGCAGGATGGTCAGGAACTGCTCCAGCACTAGAAGCTCCAGGATTTGCTCCTTGGTATGTTGCTCTGGTCTTAGCCAACCCCAGCAGAGTTCCCGAAGCCGTCTTAGAGCCTCTCGGGGACCAGCAGCTTCCTGGTAGCGGAAACGTCGGAAGAGCCTTCGGAAAGATTCAGGGCCAGGGGGTTCTGCCTGTGGAGTAGGGTCCTGTCCTCGTGGGTTCCTCATTTTAATGGGTTCCTCTCGTTCCTTTGGGGCTAAGACTCTGGGGCAAAGGGCTGTAGGCATGATAGACTTTGAAGATGGATGAGCAAAGGCAGACAGCAACCCTACTTCCAGGCAAAAATCACTGGCTTCAACGTTTATGTCCTTTGTGTTTATTTCAGAGGGATAAGATGGCAAAGCTGGTTTACACAAGTAATGGGGAATGTAATACAATGTGAAGGATGAATACAAATAACTGATACTCAGATGTGAGACAGAGGATGGGAGTTTCACCTACCTCTGAAGACATTTGTCAGTCAACAATATTTAAAAAGAAAGTTGTTCTGTTTACTAAGCACCACACTAGGAAGTAGGTAGGAGAGGAATCCAGAAGAAATATATTCAAGTCTTGATGTAATACTGTCCCTGAAGTCCATGTCACAGAACTATGTTGCAGGTGGAATAATGTTGTAATGATATCTTTGGTGTACTTCCAATAATAAATCCTCTTAGAGTCTAAAAAGCATTTACCATTATACTTGGTTCTGTAACATATCACGTAGCATTATCCCAAGGCTGTAGGAGACTGGAACTTTGACCTTGAAGAGTTTACAAACAGAAATAGAGCTAGAGGAGAAAAAAGGTATAAAGACTCAAAAACACTTAAAATAATAATCAATTACTAAATAAATATCAATAAATCAATAAGCATTTAAGTATTTATTATAAGCCAGTAACTGAGGATACAGAGACCGCTCCTGCCCTTGAGGAACTTGTGTGTAAAGAAAGAAGACTGGACTTGGGAATTCTAAGGCAAAAATGATACTTTATAGATTATAAATCTGGGACACTACAAATATTTTAGTCCAAGCCCCTTGCTTTGTAGATGACAAAATAAGGCCTAGAAAAGTTAATTAGCTTGCCCAAGGTAACACAGTTAAATAGCAGAAGATAAATTTAAACCAAATCTTCTGCTTACAAAACTAGTTCTCCAGACTAAGCCCCTTCCACCTCTCTCAATATCTGTCATTCATTTATAAAATGAAGGTAATGATGTCTGTACTATATAATTCACAAGAATTTTTGCCAGGATCCAAATGAGATAATTTGAAAGTGCTTTGTATTAATACTTTGTATAAGTATTATCTAAAGATAAGAGTACATTACTATGTATTTTGGTAGGATCTATAGGGGATACAAAGTAACAGGAAATGTTTCCAGACCTCAAGGAAATTATAATTAAATTGAGTCAAAGAATACACAAATCAAAAAGCTAAATGAACAAACTTTTTTTTTTAAATCAAGATGATTTAACAGACAACTTAATGTCCTTCACAGATAATAAAATATTGGCAGCAATAAAACAGCATTTTGAATAATCTATAATTAAGACTGACCTTACTATAAATTTGTTTGAATTAACAGTTTACTTCATTCTCCCACACAAGGTCTTAACCTTGAATCCATGGGTTTAAAAAAAAAATATTTTGTTAACCATTTCAATAAAATTGGTTTCCTCTGTAATCCTATCTATGTTATGCATTTATAAAGTCAATGAGAAGGAGCCTATAGGCTTCAGCAGACTTCCAATGACATAAGCAAGGTTAAGGACTGCCCTAGTATTTCTGGCTGCCTACCAAAGTCATATGCCTTGTGTGCAAAATCCTAAATATCTTTTAATGCTATTTTTATCTATACCCAGAAGCTGAAGATAAAAAAGGGCAGCCCTTGATGAGATTATTGAGCAAGTAATTCTTTTAATGGCACCTGACCAACAGCTCAATACCATCAACAAGGTTATATACTCTACAACCTCCAATAACAACTTCCTATATAGTATGTATTGACAGAATGGAAAGCACACTAAATTTGGAGTCCAAGAAACAAGGTTCAAATCCTGGCTATGTCACTTATGATCTATATGACTTAGACAAGTAGTTTAACCTTCCTGGTCCTCAGAGTATACAGCAGTTAAACAGGGAAGTGTGGTGGGAAGGTAGGAAAGGGTTTGATTTAATGACCTATAAGGTCCCTGCCAGCTCGAAGTCTATGCCTCATCTGTAAAATGAACTGGGGAAGGAAATGTTAAACCACTCCAGTTATTTTTGCCAAGAAAATCCCTAATTGGGTCACGAAGTACATGACTGAACAACATTTGTGCACATGTTCCTGATCTCTCAGTAGAAAGCAAGCTTACTGAAGGCAGGTGAATTTTTTTTTATTCTGGATCTGCATCCCCAGCTCCTAGAATAGTGTCTGAATTTGTCTAATTTGAATTCTCCTACCACAGCAGAAATACACAGCTGCTGCTCACCAGGATGTAACATTAATCTTTTCTTATATTTCATTTTTGCAAAGGATTTCTTAAATGAAAAAATTACATTTTGAACTCAGACTCAAAAAGTGGATGGGCCTGGCTCCTCTTCCCATAAATAACTGTAGAGGGAGCCCAGGCTCTCTCCCAAATGGGTTTTTAATTGCCCCTTTCCCATTTCCATCCAGTATCCAACATCCTCCATCATCAGAAGGAAAGGAAAGAAGGAAAATGCAAGGGGGATAGGGGCACAGACAGAGGTCAGGGAATGGGGCAGCAAGGTTCAGGAAAAGCAAATGCAGACTTACGAAAAAAAGAAGGAGAGAGGACAAAGAGTAAAATAAAGGATGATAATTAATGGAAGAGAAGGAAAAAGGAAAAGGAGAAGGGGGAAGTAGGAGGAGGGCAAGAAGATGGATAAGGAACAGAAAAAAAAGAACAAGGCAGAAAAAAAGAAAGCAATAGGTGATGCTCAGTAGGGAGAAAATAAAGGAGGCTTGTCAGAAGGAGAGAAAAAAGAAAAGTAGAAGGAAACGAAAATAGAAGAAATTTATTAAAAGTGAAGAGGAGGGGGAAAATAATGTGGGCGGACACAGGAACAACTAGAAGCAAGGAGGAAATCTAAGAAGGGGGAAAGAAGGAAAGCAGGGGAAGGAGGAAGGGGAGAAAACAGGGAAGAGAGAAAGGAGATGAGGAAAGAAAAAGTAAATCGGGGAGATGATGGAGTAGCAGAAGGGAGAAAGGGCGGGAGCGAGGTGGAAGGAAAGGCAAAGATAGGATATCAATTTCCCAACGAAGTCTCCCCGAACCTTGGACTCCTTCTTGTTCCTTTGCAGGTTTGGGAGATTTCGCTGTTGCCCAGACTCACCTCCTAGCCCCGGGTCCCCATCTCAGAGTCGAGTCAAGTGAGCCGTGTGCACCGAGCCCGGTGGATGGAAAGGACAGAGCAAGCCCTCCAGTTCCCTCCCTAGGGACACTTCCTGCTCCTCTCTAGGACCTTGGAGGTTTCAGCATCTCAGTGGTTTTCCTCTACGCCACCCAATTCCTCACACATGGTGTGCGTTGCTGGTGAGGGGGCGGGAATGACATTTGAAACCCCCCAGCCCACAGCGTACAATGATGCTGGTACCTCCCGTTCCATCAGGTTCACCCTGCAACCTCTTGTCTCTCTGCATTCCAAGGAAGATGAATTCCTTTAGCCAGCTCTCTACTCCTGGAAGACTGGGGTGAGGGGGCGTGCTAAATATCTTTATTTTCTTGCATACAGAACTGTTGGGTCTACATTATGCACTGCCAAACTTCACAGCCCAGGATAAGGAATACAGCATCAGAGGAGAGACACAATCCCCACTCTCTAGGAGGATTTGAGCAAAAGAAAGGAAAAAAATCGACAAATCAGTAATTTGCGAAATCTGTACAGGACAATGAAGCAGTGACCAAAGAAAATTTCCGGAAGGGAAATGTGCATTAATGGACAGAACTGGCAATAAAGGATCGGAAGGGATCAAAGGAAGAAGATTCTCCCCACCCCCAATCTATCAGCCTAGTCTTTCTCAAATTTCTTATAGTGGGGGAGGGGCGGAGGTGTGACTGAAAGGGAAAAGATCTCATTGTAGAGGTGGAATACTGTGGAAAGGAGGAATAGAGTGGGGAGAATGGCCAAACTTCACTCCAGAATCCACGTGAAATGAATGAGTTACGTTTCTCCAGCTTTTTGCTCCTTTGATACCTCTCTATCTGCTGTAACTACACCCCACCCCAATCCTGCTCCCCAAGAGGAGCCAACGGAGGATGCAGTCCTAGCCAGGTTACCCTCCATCGCTCCCTGAAAGAAGCCACCCCCGCAAGAGTGAATGGAGGAACTGATGGGGGGGTGGGGGAAGTCCAACCAGTGAAGAAAAAATAAGACTGCCAGTAACACAGATTTCTTTTCCTTATCTCACCAAAAAAAAAAAAAAAGAGTAGTCAATCGCTGGTCCAGTTTTCTCCCAGGTTTCTGGTACAGAGGGGTGAGAATTTGTTTTTGCAGTCTTGTGTAAGCAAATAAGAAGGTTCCAGCACAAACCACAGGGAGCTCTGTAGCTCAGGCTTCAGGATGCTAGGAAATTTCAGCTATTTTTTCATAGAGGGCCAAATTCTCCAAATTGAAAAGCTCCATTCTAGGTCCTTCAGAATCAGGGAGCCACAGGCTTTTTCTTATCTTACCAACTAGCAGATGAAGAAATGGAACTATGGGTGACTCGCTGGAACCATCCCTAGACAAAATAATCTGCTCGGTAATCCCTTTACTTTCTAATTCAGTTGACCTCCTATGGAAATGTAAACGTTCTCAAAGCAAGCCTCCTCAATTCAATTAAATAAATATTAATTAAGTGCCTATGAAGTACAATGTAATGTTAGGTGTTATGGATACAAAGATAAATCTGTCTCAAGGAATCTAACAGAAAGGATAATGTATTATAATATAAATGTTTTAAGTGTATACATAGCATGCCCCAAGTGTGATAGACAGGGTTGTTGTAAGGGTCACAGCGGCTGTTGTTTTGTCCTTTTTTCTCGAAGAGGACCAAAGACATCAAGAGGGTGATATCTTGATTTGTTTGTGAATTGGATATGAGTGAGGCAGAGCTATGCAAAGTTGTCAGCTGACACAATTATCTCAATGAGATAAAGAGGTAAAGTGCTCTGTAAACCTGGAAACCCAATATAAATTTCATTCTTATTAATATTATCTAAGAGGAGAGGAAGAGGAGGCATCAGGGAAAAGGTTGAATTACCACTTGAGAATGGCCTCAGAATTTGTAAACTTAGAAAGTGTAAACTATAGTTTATACTTGGCAACTTCTTAACATAAGATATCTACTTAGAATTGGAAGGAACTCCCTTCTTTTGAAGATGAGGCCTAGAGAAGCTAAGCAACTTATTAAAAGACCTATAGACTATGGTAGAGCAAGTGGGGATTTTTGTTCTAGGCACTAAAATTTAGAGGGGCACTCTTCATTCCCATCAAATCACAATTTGTCTTTTGCAATATTTGTGTATCATATGTAAAAAAAAGCCAGAATATCAAGGGCATAGCTATTTCCCAAACCATTTGTCTAATGTGGACAAGACTTTCTCTTTCTTGGCCCTAACTTCCTGGGCTCTGAATACTTAAGTCAGTTTTCTCTATTTCACAGTTGTAGCAGCAGGTTAAAAAAAAAATCTATTTGCACATAAGTTTCACAAAGTTTTTTGGAGGCAAACTTAAGTATCAATAGGAATAATATCTACTAAGCAAGTATATTCTCAAAAGATTCTCCAAAATTTACATTCCAATTTACCTTATGGAGTGTGTCTAGAATGGGAGCAATTAGAGGTACAAAAATAATTACCATCATAAAGCATTTTGCCGCAGCTCCTAGAAAGTCCTAGGCAAAGCATTGGTCAGAAAAACATCAACAAAAAACCCCATTCCTTTCAATTCCCAACAATCAATGTAAGAGGGAGGGAAGATTTACAGAATAATCTCACAAATTTTAGTGTCAGCAATCTTGTAAAGAAATGGGAAAAAGGGGAAATGAGATGCTAAAGAAATTTCAAGTAATGGGATGGGGAACTGAGGAAATAAAGACATGGGTCACAAACTAGCTGTATAATATTATCCCTACATCTATAAAGCTAGGACTTCCTGTAGAGTCTAGAGCACAGATCCTTAATCTTTTTTTTTTTTTGTCTTGGACCCCTTGGGCAGTCTGATTAAGTCTATGGATGCCTTCTCAAAAATATATTGTTAAATGCATAAAGTAAAATACATAACATCAAAAGTTAACCAGTTCCATTGAAACAACAGCTATTAAAAAGAAAATTAATTCTCTAGACCCTAGGTTAAGGATTCTGGGATTAGACTATGCCCATCGCTTCTACCACTTCCTCTTGAGGTAGGAGGTAACTGTCATGCTGGACTGGGCTATTGAGAAGGCACAGAACTTGGGTTTGGGCTGCTCCTTCCTAGGTGTGACTGAATTCAGTCTTGACGGGTAGCATCAGGAATATGAAGGTTTTTGAGATCTTGCTGAAATTAATTCCCTTTCATTTCTTTTCACTCCATATCCCCTGAATTACTACTTTAGCTCTATGGTAAATAGGATTCGAACCCTAGTCCTCTGAGTCCCAAGTCCAATGCTCTCTGTTACACATTCAGTAATACATGTTTTATTATTTTGTATATACTATTGTATTTTATACCTACTGCATAGAATTTGAAAAAAGTATGTTGTGAAATTTTGCTTTCTGTACCTTTTCTCTGTGATCTCATATGCTCCCACAGGTCTAGTGATTATCATGTCTATGCACATAACTCTCAGATCCATATATCCAACCTCTGTCTCTCTCCTGAACTCTAGTACCCCATCTCCAACTGCCTAATGAATTTCCAAATGGATATGCCACAGGTATCTCAACCTCCACATATCTAAAACAGGATTCATCTTTTCTCCTCTCTTCCCTCAAACCCACACCTCTTTTTTAAATTTTTTTTTCTTTATTCCATATCTAATCAGTTACTTTTGTTGATTTGCTTCCTTCCCAACATCTTTGGAACTTGTCCTCTTCTCCACATTTTCACAAACATCACTCTAGCTCAAGTCCCTGTCAGCTCTTCCCTGGACCACTAGCCTCTTACTGGTCTGTCAAGTCTCTCCTCTCTCCAAATCATACACCATAGAACTACCAGTATTAGAAGCTGCGGGCAACTCATTCAACATTTAACCTGCATTTATTAAGAGTCTACTCTATGCCAAGCTAGGTGTAGATAATAAAAACATAAAAATTATATAGTTTCTGCCCTCATAAGGCTCACCTGAGAGCTAGTGTAGCACAATGGCTGATAGTACTCATGCAGATACGATGTCACTCCCCTGATCAAGAAGTTTCAGTGACCTCCTATTACCCTCTAGGATAAAATACAAACTCTTTTGTTTGGCATTTAAAGCCCCTCATAATCTAGGTCTAGCATGTCTTTACAGGTTTATTACAAATTACTCCCTTTCATACACTTGCCTGCCAGCCAAACAGATCTACTCATTGTTCCCTGAATTCGGCAGTTTTTCCCTTGCTTCACTGTCTTTGTACAGGCTGTCCATAATTCTTGGCACTGCACTTCAGCCTCACTGGTGCCTCATTAAAATCCCTAACTTGCTTCAAAGTTGAGTTCAGATGCCATGTCCTTCAACAGAATTTTCCCAGTTCTCCTTCCCCAGTTGCTTGTGTCCCCCTTCCTAATGTATTTTGTATATATCTTGTAGATATTTTGTATTTACTTACATATGTACACATTATTTTCCCCAACAGGATCAGTCAGTCAATAAATATTTATTAGGTGCCAGATACTATGCTAAGTCTGGGGAAAACAGTTCGGCTCTCAAGGAGCACACAGTCTAATTGAGAAACACCATACAAACAATTATGTACAAACACTGGAAAATTAAAGATTATCAACACAGGAAAGGCATTAGAATTAAGGGAGGGTTGGAAAGCCTACTATTAAAAATGGGATTTTATCTGGAACTGGAAAAAAGCCAGGGAAGCTATGAGGTAGAAATGAGGAGGGAGAGAATTCTAGAATTCTGGGCATAGGAGACAGGCAGCAAAAATGACTAGGAGAAAGATGAAATGTCTTATTTGAGGAAGATCAAGGAAGTTGTTATCATTAAAGGGAAAGGTATTTGGGGGCATGGGGATGTAATATGAAAAATCATAATTCCCTTCTCAGGTGTAAGAAGACTGGAAAAGTTGGGGGTGGGGGGCAGGTTACAAAGGGCAATGAACACCAAACAAGATTTTATGTTTGACTCTGAAGGTGATGGGGGTCACAGGAATTTGTAGAATGTCTATGTGTGAGGGGTTGACATGGTCAGACATGCACGTTAGGAAGAACAATCTGACAGCAGAGTGGAAAAGGGACTGGAGCTGGGAGAGACTTATGACAGAGAGACCAACCAGCTAATGCAATAATTCATATGTGAAGTAATAAGAGCCTTCTCCAGAGTAGTGGTAGTGTCAAGAGAGGAGGCATACTCAAGAGATGTGCAAAGGCCTTTGTGAGAGATAAAGAAAAATGAGGAGTCAAGGACCAGGATGTTTGTAGGAAGTTGGCAAGTAGCTACTTAAAGCTCAAAAAGATCTTAGAGGTCATATAATTGCCCTCATTTTTCAGTTGTGTAAACTGAGGTCCAGAAGAGTTAAATAATTTAACTAAGTTTACTCAAGCAGCAAATACCAGAGCCAGAATTTGACCCCATGGCTCCTAACTCTAAATCTAGCACTTTTTCCACACTGGCTCTCAGGTAATCTATGTAAGGGCAGAGACTATTGAGTTTTTATCTTTATTTTATCATCACCTAATATAGTGCTTGGAACATAGTAACCTCTTAATAAATATTTGCTGAATGTTGAACGAGTTGTCCATAGTAGTTAAATCCAAGTCCTACCCACAATAGGTGCTTAGTAACTACTTAGTCTGGAAGATTTCCACTGATGAGACCCCCATCTCAACGCTTATTATTATTATTATTTTTTGCTTAATTTTCTGGTATCTCTGTCTTATAGGCTCATAAAATTTGAACTGTGGGCTGTCTTTCCAACTCCCATGGAGCTAGCTCTCAGCTAAAAGAGCTGGCTACAAACTAAATTCCAATTCCTCAGACAAAAAAGAGGGGAAGGTAGTAGAAATAATTTCATTGAAATCATATTCCTCTGGGTATTAATAAATATATCATCTCCTCCTTACAGAATCATAGAATTGGAGATGATCTCAAAGGCATGTTAATACAATTTACACCTGAATAAGAACCCTCCTCTGCAACATGTCTCACAAATATAAATTTTGTTTGAAGAGAAACATTTTAACTAAAGCAGAGGTATGCTGGAGTTGCAAGGTAGAATTCTATTAAACATCAGATAGCTAACAGAACACTTCTTACTGTCAAAATAGGGATAATAATTCACTTATAATTGTTCTCCATTTTCTAAACCAGAATTCATGCAGCACAGATATATCCTGTCCTTTGGTTCTGACCAAGAAGGCTATCTCTGGGGTTCCATGTGGGGTTAGTAAATACACAGGCCAGCCCCAATACTTAAGCATGAACAGAAAAATCTATGGAAGAGGACGATTGAGAGAAGGTAAGAAATAATCCCTTGAGGTCCCCTCCAAGTCAAGCATTCTGTGATCTTGTGGTCTAATCTTTCTGAATTGAAGCCCCAAATCACACAGCACTTAAATAGGTCAGATCCTGTCTATAATCAGCTGTTCAATCAACAGTCATTTAGTAAACCTACTATGTTCCAGGCACAGTGCTAAGCTCCGGGGATACAGAGACAAAAGTTAAACAGTTTCTGCCCTCAAGGAGTTGAGTTCCGTTTGGGGGAGCGAATATGTACATGTAAGAATATAAAACTATATATACTAGATGAACATAAAGTAATTTGGGGAGGCAGAGCATTAGCATTTTTGGGGATCAAGAAACACTGTATAAAAGGTGTTGATTGAATTTGATTTGGAAGCAAATTAGAGATCCTGAGAGGTAGGAGGGAAAGCATTCCAGAAATGCTGAACAATTATTAGGCAAAAGAGAATACTGCATAAAACTAGAAATGTAGGAAAGGCCCAGGTTATATACAGCTTTATATGTGTTTGTTGTTGCCGAAGAAGACCATGCCATCAGAGAAATAATAACATGACTTGTGCTTGACTTTGTTTTGAGTGAGGGAGAGTCACCAGCCTAACTTCTCCTCCAGAGCTATCTGAATCCAGTACCAGATATTCATCAGGATGACTGGGGATGACCCAGGATGAGTCACTTTGGGTTAAGTGACTTGCCCAAGGTCACACAGCTAGTGAGTGTCAAGTGTCTGAGGTGAGATTTGAAGTCAGGTTCTCCTGACTCCTGCAATGGTACTCTATCCACTGTACCACCTAGCTGCCCCATACAGCTTTATATGTTTATATTTGATCCTAGAGGTATCAGAGTCACTGTTTGGGAGTTTACTGAGTGGATGAGTAACAAGGTTAGACCTTCACTTGAGGAAAATCACTTTGGCAGGAAGATGGATTGGGATTGGGAGAAACTTGAGGCAGAGAGACCAAATAAGAGTTTGTCGCAATATGATAGGTATTAAGGCCCTGAATTAAGGTAGTAGCTGTTACTGGAGAAAAAGAGACCTATGAGAAAGACGTTAACATAGAAATAACAAGATTTTGCAACTGATTGCATATGTGAAATGAGGAAACTGAGAAAATCAAGGCAACCTTGTTTTAGAAATAATAATTACTGAATTCTTAGACATTTTTTCTCATGTTATCTTAAGCATGAGAGAACAAAAATAAGAAAGGGGGGTGAAATGGGAAAGAAAAGGAAGGCAAATGGGGAAAGGGTAGGAAGGGAAAAGATGAAAAGGAGAAACAGGTCTGAATTAGGCTACTATCAACAACTAACTGGTCCCTTGGTGGAAGAGAGTGAAGATTTAATTATATCATGTTAGATCTTAAAAGGAATTTTATAATGCATTACAAAAGCAGTCTTGCATAGTGGAAAGATTTGGATTAAGTCCTAACATTTTTTGATCTTTCACTGAGGAACAAAATTCTCAATCTAGCACTTTTTCCATGTTACCCTGATTCAGTTCTATCTATTTCATGTTCTGTTTCCTAAACTGCTTCATTCACCAAGTAGTAGGCTGAGCATGCAGGAGAAGATTGAAGAGACCCATTCTTCCCGTTTCTCTTAGTAAAGCAACACCTCAGAAACTCTCACCTCAGACACTTGACACTCACTAGCTGTGTGACCTTGGGCAAGTCACTTAATCCTAATTGCCTCATCCTGGGTCATCTCCAGTCATCCTGATGAATATCTGGTCACTGGATTCAGATTGCTGGTGAGGCTGGAGGAGAGGAGAAGTGAGGCTGGTGACCTACACAGTCCTCTCTCACTCAAAACAAAGTCAAGTACAAGTCATGTCATTATTTCTCCGATGGCATGGTCTTCCTCTGCAAGGAAGGACGAACACAGTAAAGCAACAAGTATCATCCATGGCCAAAAGTCTCCTTTCTGTCCTCAGCAATTCAGCAAACATCCAAGACAGAGTCATGATCAGGAATCATTTGAAGTAGTGAGAAGAGTCTCAGCTATGACCCTTTTGAGAAAGAAGTCATTGCGAAGGTTGTGGAGCCAGGTCAGACTGTGCCAAGGAAACAAAGCTCATAGAAAATTTTGAGCCAGGTAATCGACTTACGTGATCTGTGTATCCACAGACAGCAGCAAATGATTAGTGTTTATTTTCTGGATATTTTGTATTTATTTATATGTATACCTGTTATTTTCCCCGATACAACATAAGTTACTTGAAGGCAGGGGGATCTTTTTTTGGGGGGGAGGGGTTTATTTGTAGAGAAGTAGTGTCTGGCATAAAGAAGGTACTTAATAAATCCCGGTTAACTGATCGACCGTTAAAGATGGTTGCTAGGTAAGGGTGAGCCAGTGTTTAAAAGAGTATCAGCATGCCAACTCATCCTTCTACGAGGGAAAAAGGAGTGAGCCTTGGAGAGCATATAAAGGCGCCTGATGTTTACAAGAGAAGGCTAAGTTTCAGTAAATACCACAAAAACTTAGTTCTGTTAAAGAGACCGGGGTAAAAATTTTGAGTCAGAAGGGCCACTGGAGATGAGCAAATCCACCCCCACCACACACGCCGTTCTATACGTGATGAAACAGAGGCCCACCGAAAAGGAATCTGTTTAAGGCCACAGGCCTAAGGGGGGAGTCGGGCTTTCGGCCGTCCGACTGTCCATCCTGCCACTGCACCACAGTAAAGGAAGGGGCCCCCAGAAGGCAGGGGAAACGCGAGGCGGAGCGGGAGAAGGCTAGTGACGGGTTTTCCGTTGGTGGGGAGAAGCCTCCGGGTACCCGAGGGTACCCAGGGCCGGCGGCCACCGAGCGGGGTCGAGGGCCGGCTTGGAGAGGACCCGACAGTGGCAGCCACCGGCCGGGGCGGGAAACGAGCCGAGGCTTCCCCCGGGATGACAGTATGTGAGGCGGGGCCCCGGCTACTTCCGGCCCGGAACCCGGCCTCCCCCGAAACGGCGGGGCCTGCCCGGCCTCCATTTACCTCGGAGTGGCGGCGGCTGGGGTCCGGCCGTGGGCCTGCCCCGCTCTCCCCCTCCTCGTCCGGCCCGCTCTCCTGGCGGCACCGCCCTCCCCTCCCCCCGCCGCAAACACAGTCGGTTGGCCTCTCGCTCTTTCTTACCCTTCACCTCAGGACTGATCGGAATCTTTGCACTCAGTCTCCGGGCTTCTTCACTTCATCTCCATTCGCTTGGCGAGGACTTGGGGAGAGCCCAGAGGAGAACTGCTGATTGGCTCCAGGCGGTGACGTCACACGGGAAAAAGTTCGGACCCAAGAAACCTCTGCCGGCAGGTGGCGCAGCTCAGCCGCGGGTCTTGGGCCGGCTCCGTTTCCTCCGCGAGGAGAAGGAAGTTACCCAAAGGAATGTATCCCATAGGCTGAAGGCTTCCCTTTTTAAACCCGTTCGGAAGTGTCTTCTTACGGCTTTGGGATGCTTCGACTTGAAGAACAGCGTAGGCTGATCTAGAAGGGCTTCTTAAAAGAGAGAGGGCTGCCCTCGGGCCTTCTGCGAACGGACCGCCGGGCCTTCAGAAGCCAAAGAGGTGTCTTTGGAATGTCCGGTGTTTGCAGAGGAGACCATGTAGATCTCAGCCACTCCGGGCTTGGGCAGCACGCCCCCTGAGCACGCATGTTGATTTCACTGCTTCCAGAAATGTTGCAGCTTCTCTGCTGTGTCGTCTTCATTTCCAGCGACGCTAAAGTACAGTCATCTATTAGATGTCTCAATGCAATTAAGGCTGGACTTTGTAGGAAGACCAGACGCAGTCCTTTAAAGTCCTTAGATTCGTTCCTGAAATGAATACAATGTTGCACACAGACAAGGGATTCATTAACCACAAAGGTTGAGCAGGAGTGAAGTGTGGTGGTTAGCGTTGGATTACAGGGAATCCCTCCAACTCTATCTGTGTGATCATGGTCAGGTTAATCTGGAAAACTGGAAAGAGTACTGGCGGTAGTCGGTTCAAATAGGTTCAAATCCTGCCTTTGGTGTTTACTCCCTGTGTGACCTCGGAGGTCATATAACGTTCTCAAGCCTCAGTTTCCTCATCTGTAAAATGAGGGCTTTGAACCAGGAGATTCTGAGGTCCTTTCCAGCTCTGAATCTAATAATTCAATGATCTTTTGTAGATAATAATACTTGCAGCATCTACTTAACTGTTCGTGTGAAGTAAGGTGCTTTTTTAAATCTTAAAGACTATTCAAAAACATTTCTTTTTAAAAATTAATTTGTTTTCTGTTTTCTATTAAAACACCGAATAGAATAGAAATAGAATTTCTATCTAAAAAAAAACCATTTCTTGAGCTATTACTTGTGGAATGATACTGTGCTTGAAGCCGTAAGGGAAACAAAATAAATTGGAGTATCTATTCAAGGATAAGACTAATATTAGTTAACATATAGATCTGCTTTAAGGTTTGCAAAGGATCTGTGAGTTCATTGGAATGGGTTATACTCCTCCTTAGACTTATACTAGAATTTATTAGGCAATTGTAATAGAACTGTAATAGTAGAAAAATTCATTATGCTGTGTAACCAGCTTGATCATGAGTCTCAGTAAAAAATTTTTTGACGATACTGCTGTTTTTAATCATTCAAATAGCTCATTATCTGTTTCAAATTCTTTATTATGCACAGTCGCACAACTTGAAGCTGGTTAAATACAGTTCTCATAATTCTTAAATACAGTTTTTAGATTATAATATGTGACTTTACCATGAAAGTATTTGGCATTTAATAAAATTCTTAACAGGCACCTTACATGAGGGTAAAAAAATCAATCTGTTTCCATTCCCAGACACCCACAGTACATAGAATCGTCTGCCAATAAGAAAAATTGAGTACTGACTTTTGTCAAAGTGGCATAGTAGGAAAACAGTTCTTAGAGAAATGTAGTCAAGATGATTTAGCTTATTCATAATATAAGGTTAATTGACAAGGCTTGTACTGAAGTTTACAAAAAAATTATCTTAGGTGGTTCATGAACCTTAAGAGCAAGTGACTTTGCTGTGTATCAGATGAGAAATATATATATATATACGTATATACATATATATACGTATATATATATATACACACACATGTATACACATATATAGTTATAGTTATAATAGTACATATGTATAATTAAGTACATATATATAATACATCTAAGAACTGAACTCATACTTGTGAACATATGTTCACAAGTACAACCTTCTCTTAAGAATCTGAACAAATGAGGACTTAAATTCAGTGATAAACAAAATTAAGACAGACACTATGTATTTCCTAGAAAAGTTAGCTTGTGAAATCTGAGTTGTGACTGTTTAGAGCTACAGTTTAACACAAGTATCTTTAAGAAGATATGAATCGGAGATGACACAGAGTCCATTTATCCTAACAGTTAATAGGTTTGTGAATTTAAGAATTGGTGTTTTCTGCACACATATCTAAAATTTCCCTAATACTTAAAAAGTAAAATACCTTAAAGTACAGGGGGAAAAATCTTATATGAAAATTCACAATTTTAAATTATTAACACTGTAGAAAATCTACAGAAGGGCTGTAGACTAAGAATGGCAAAAAGAGACAATGGAACTAAAATTGTGATCAACCCACTACGTTATGTATTTCCTTAATTTGCAAGGTTGTAATGAAGCTATAAATTTAAAACATTATGGAATGGGAGACTTAGAACAAAAGAATCATATATAAACCTCTCAGACGCATACAAGACTTCTAAAATATACTCAGTGAAAGGTGTAGGCATAGAATACCTAGTTGTAAATTTTTACATAACACCATAACCACTTGAACTTTCTAATATCATCCAAACACAGGTCTTGTTTTGAAAAGAATATCAGTGATCTGGAAATGGATGGGGGCAGGAAGTTTTATGATCTATAATCCTATAGGAGGAATATGAAATTACAAAACATCAACCTACACAGATGAAATATTTAACTGTTTAGGCTTATGCATATCTGAATGCATATTATCATCAAATCAAAGTATGAAGTAAAAAAAAAAAAAGACAACACCCTGGCAATTTGAGGAAGTTCCAATGTTTCAGGGAAAAAATATTTTGAAGAACATTTAGTAGTATAACAAAATAAATACAGCAGGATCAGATTAAGGGTAACAGTTATAAATGAAATTTTGGCCTATTTTTCCCCTGTAGGTTGCAACCATCTTGACTTTTTTGAACTTTTACAGTTTTCCCTCATGCTTAATTCAGATTTGAGGCTGCTTAACATACACCTGTGATTCTAGAGATTCTGCTGGTGAAAGTTTTTTTTTTTTCTCTTGTCTCTTCAGTTTCTCAGAAGCTCTTCTCTATAAAATGATCTCCTACTGCTTGAAGTACCATTTGCCTTCCTCATTCATGAGGACTAGGTTGCAAAAGTATCTTACTTGGAAATTTTTCTTCACATCTTATTGTTAGAGTTGGGTCATACCCTCCTGGAAAGAGTCAGTTCACCTTTAGCTTGTATCCTATCCATTATTTCATATTTAGTTATGGTCCTAAATGCTGGGCTTAATTCTAATGATCTCTTATATTGGCTATAACTCCATATGCTCAATTTTTGTTCTTTCTAATAAGAATTATTTTCCAATAATGACATCTTTTGAATGATATTTTAAAGATTTATTATATTCAGATTCTACATATAGACAATTTCAATGCTGATGTCCATCTTTATAGAGATGTTAGCATCAGGATGGGTTCAAGGTGACAAGCAATAAAATCATACTTATTTTATTAGCACTTTAAGAAAATAATTTTCTTGAAACAGATTCACCATCGTAGAAGAGGTAGTGTTTTTCTACTTTGCTAACTTCTCTGTGAGAAAACTTACTGTCCATCGTTAACCTGAACAGAAACCCAAGCCCAATCATTAATAAATTTAGCTAAATTGACCCTTCAGTCCTGGATTTTCATCACTGTAGGTAGGTCTTTCCAACTTGGTAGAACAGGCAAAACTTGAGTTCTACTGATAAATCTTCTTAGAACTGGGATAAACAGTTACTAACAAGTTTAAAATCTATAGGGAAGATTAATGGTTAGAAGAGTGACATGAAAGGTCATTTAAACAGTCTACATTTCCCACATGTACTCTAGCAAAAATGTAAAAAGGCACAAGATGAAATGACGGTCAAAAAGTTCAAAGAGAAATGATAATAAATGCCTTCATCCAGACCAAAATCGAAGAAAAAGTCAGAAATTGTGGTCACTGGGAGAGAGATTCCACTAGGGAAGCCAGCATCAGCCCAGAAAACAGGCTGAAAGTCTACACCTGAAGAAGCACCTGAGGCTTGCAACCTTGTGAGGGGAAAGCCTAAATTCTGTGGAAGTTCACAATGTGGTCAGATGGGAGCCCTCTGGCAGCAGGAGCCAGCAGTGCTCTGACCTAGATACTTGGCATAGTGGGACTGGAGTGGGAAATTGAAGATTGCAACACTCCGACCCAGAGTAAAACAGATGCCTGGAATGCTCTCCCTCCTCACCTCTCGTTTCTTAGATTCCTTGAAGACTCAACTCAATTCCCATCTTTTAAAGAAGCTTTTCCTGGTCTTAACACAATGTTTACTTTGCCCCAACACAGAAAAGATTATGCAACAAGTTTTAAAATGAATCATCTTAAAAAAAAAAAAAACCCAGGTACAAATAGAAAGTAATAAATAATTATTTAATGGTAAGGCTAGCAAGTTACTACTTAATTAGGTCAACTAATTAGTGACAAAGGAGTGATTTACAGAGCTTATTTTTATAATAGTAAAAAGGAACAAAAAAATGGGAAACTTGTTTTCAACATAATTCAGTTGGACAAGACAGGTGATCTGACTAGTTCACTTCTCCCAGGCAATAACTAGTTGTCAAAGTGAGATTACTCCAAAAGTCCTTACCCTATAGGCAATGCTTTTTGTGACCAGAAAGCTTACTATGAAAGACAAGCTTGTGATTTGTAGTTATCAATCATCCCTCCCCCCTCCCCCATCTTCCAGTTGCCAACCATAGCAGACTCCATTACTCAATTTAAACTTAATCTCTAGCTAAAGAAAAAAAACAACAACCAATTAGACTAGGAAGAGGAACTTAACCTTTTATTCAATCCTCTCTTTCTCCAGCTGCTAGAAAGGGGAATTTAGCTTTTTAAAAGGGTCTTATAATCCTATGATTATTTTATTACTATAAAGATGTATCTTACTCTAAATTATCTGCTGCTAAATGATAAAGCCTATTTATCCACCAAGTTTATAGGCGACCTAGACTTAAGAAAATATCTACATTTATCTGGCTTAGCTGTTAGGGCTAGCTTTTCCTAAAGAAGGGAGCTAAATCTTAGCAAACTAAAAATCAAAATTATCAATACTAACTGATTTCCTTTTCACAAGGAAACAATGCACTCTGGAGAGATTATTTACCCCAAATTCAGAAACAAATATACTAACACTGCTAGGTTAAGGCTTCACAATTTGACAAAAACTACTGAGGAAGATGGAAAACAATCTGGCAGAAATTAGGTCTGTTAAACACGAGGTCATGTAGGAGAGAGGGCACTAATGGTTGAGAGGATCAGGAAAAACTTCATTTATAAGATAGTACTTGAGCTGCATCTTGTAAAGTATATAACAAATTCAACAAGAAGTCTGGAGAGACTTGTCACTAATTGAGTTTGTAATATATTTTTGAAAATGGAATGTATATAAAAAGATTTGAAGTTTTGTATGCTATCCTTTTGTTCTCTTTACATATGAGAATGTTCATGCTTGTTTAACAGGTTCAGAATAATGAAAAATTAAAATTCTGGTGGGGGGGAACTAAAGGGAAGATGATTATAGAGGATGTTTTTCTATAGGTTGAAACAAAATTGTATCTAATATATATTGTACATACATATATGTATGTGTACATATATGTGTGTATAAGTGTGTGTGTGTGTGTGTGTGTGTGTATTTAACTTGGGTGCTTTGCATATGAACTCAGGGTCCTTATTGTCCACATTTATAGGGATCTGGAGGTGAGTCTGGTTCTTTTAAGCCCTGAGTGATGGAGTGGAGTCCTATAGGTTAAAATGTTTATAGACTTATCTGGGATTCTTGTGGACCTGTCTCTCCCCCAACCTCATGAGCAAATTGTGATATATAAATAGAATGCTATTTTAAATCCTCCTTCTTTCCCCTTGCCCCATTGGCTATGCTGTCAACCAAAGGGCCACTTGCCCTGTAGGAGACACCTCATCATCCATTATTTTAGGAAGGTGGTTTGATAGAGTTCAAAGTAAATTTGAGCTACATCTGTCTGGAAGGAAAGACACATGCTTTCCAGTCAGATACAAAGGACTTGAAGGAGAAAATAGCTTTAAGACATTTGACCTCTAGCAACAGAGAAGAGAGACCACTGTGGATTCAAAGGAATCCCCTGGTAATTGAGGGGTGAGCAACATGAAGATTCAAAGAGGAGAGAAAAGATATGGAATCCCTGTAATACCAGAGCCTTGAATTGCCTTGGCCATGTGCTAACTAATGGCCATCATTGTTAACTAAATCTGTGCCCATTCTTCCCATACATACTGTGTAGTGTGTGTAGTATACCCAGAGTTTGTTAGGGGAATATCTAGTGGCTACTTTTGTTTTAACTTAAAAGCCATCTTAGTTAATACTTTTGCTTTAAGCTAACTGTGCTTACTGATCTTTTTTTTGCTCATAGCTACTTTCATATTGTTTTCCTCATTAGATTTGAGAAGAGACTTTTTTTTATCTTTCTTTGTATCCCCAGCATTTAGCACAGTGCCTGGCAAATAGTTGGAGCTTAATAAATATTGACAGACAGACATGATCACACACTTACCAAGTAAATGTTAGAGGTAGAATTTCAACATATCTTTTTTCATTTCAGGTCCAGGGCTCTTTTCATTATAGCACATTTTGTCATTTCTAAAATATTTACTTAACTTCTAATATAATTTTTAAACATAAATTTAACTTAACATCTACTGACAAGTATAGATTTTCAAATATGTAAGAAAAAATAAATTTGATTAAGCATGCTTATAAACTTTCATTTATTTACCAGTCGTGTGTCAGACACAGTGGACAGACAAAAATAGATAAAAAATAAAGATAAAAATAAAGGCAAAAGACAGTGTAATTGGGAGAAATCATGAAAACAATTGTGTATAGATAAGATATACAGGATAAATTAGAGTTAACCAACAGTGGGAAAGCACTGGACTGGGGAAGGCTGTTTGTAGATTGTGACATGATAGCTGTAAGTTGAAGGAAGCCAGAAGAGAGTACATTCCAGAAATGTGGGATATCCATTTGAAAATGTGGGGGGTCAGGAGAGGGAATGTCTTATGCAAGGAACATCATGGAGTCCAGTGTCACTGGATCAAGAGTATGTGAGAGAGGAGAGTACAATGAAAAAGGACTAGAAATGGGATAGGGTGGGCAGGTTATGGAGAGCTTTGAACACCAAAGAGAAGATTTTATATTTGATCCTGAAGGTGATGGGGAGTCATTAGACTTTATTTAGTTGTGGGGAGGGTGATATGGCAGATGGATGCTTTAGTATATATCATACTCAATAGAAAAATAGAAAGGGAAGTAGAGAAAAGATATGAGGGAGGATGATAAAAGAGAAAACAGAAGGAAGGGAGGTAGTGGTCAGAAACATTCTTAACAAGCAGTGTGTTAATAAGAAGAAATAAAATAGATTGATTTGGTAACATAAAAATAAAGCTTTTCATAGCAACAAAAATACAAAAAAAAGAAAAAAATGTTTTAAAAATCTGTTCATCATCAATTGCTTCTGATTAAAGTATGATGTCCAAAATTTATAAGGAATTGATGCAACTTTATTAATATGAATTGTTCTTTAACAGACAAATAGTCAAAGCATATGACTAGTCATTTTTAGAAAGAGGATACACGATATATCCGCAACATAAAAATACTGTTCAAAATCTGTAGTAATAAAAAATGAAAATTAGCACAACCTTGAAGTTTCACCTAACACTGATCAAATTAATAAAGATGATAAAATTCAATAATGATGCAGATTAAATAAAATGAATATGCTATTATGTAACTGATGGAATTGTGAATTGTTGCAATCTTTTTCTGAAAGCAATGTGAAATTATATTAGTCATTAAATTGTGGTTATTCTCTGGCCCAGTGATCTCACCCCTGGAACTATAACCCAGAGAAATTATTGACAAGATAAAATACTTTGTTTTAAATATATATATATATATATTTCATATTCCTAAAAGCACTATTTAATAACAATCAAAACAGGAAAGCCCGTCAACTAGGTAATTATAGAAAAAAAACTTATGGTATATTAGTGTGATGGGATATTACTGCACCACAAGAAACGATCAATATCAAGTCTTCCAGAACTACCATAAAACTTTTGTGATATGAGGGAGAATGAAGAAGGATCAAAAGAACAATATGTGCAGAAGCATGGAATAGAGGGTGACTGAGCATGGAGTAACAAAACTTGAGTTATAATTTTGCCTCTGCTACTTCCTGTCTCTGTAACTTTGAACAAGACACTTAACCTCATTGAGTAACAGTATCCTCATTTGTAAATTGAAGGAATTAGACTTGATATTCCCAAAGTTCCCTTCCAGCTCTCGATATATAGAGTCATAGATTTAGAACTGGAAGCTATATTAGAAGCCACTGATTCCAACCTTCTCATTTCACAGGAGAGGAAGGTGAGGATTAGAACAGCTGAGTGAATTTCCATGGATCACAGTTAGTGTCTGATACAAGATTTGAACTGAGGTCTTCCTGACTCCAAAGCCAGCTCTCTCATGTCCTGTGCCACCTAGGTGACTCAATATAATTTTATGTTACTGAGTACAACTTTGCAGCTAAAAATACAAATTAAAGCAATAACCTACATTATATGAACAAAGGTGAAAAAAAATTTCAGGCAAACAAGACTGTTACTACTATGTTAAATTCAATATACACATCTTTTAGGTGGTAACTTCTAAAACACCATTCCAGTCTCCTACAAGATCTCCAGTCTCCCTTGTAAAAAGAAGAAATTCATTCCACCATGAATCTTTCTCTTATTTGAGATACAGAAATCAAACACAATTCTAATCTCAAGTCTCCTGCTTGGTCTTCTGCCTGCCTCAGAGAGAGGGCAAACATCATAGTGCTCTTTCCAGGGAAGAGGAAAGAAGTCATTTATTCCATCAGTTTCCTATATGATCTTCTGATCTCATTGTCCCATATAGAAATGCTTTACTGAGTCTTGAGGAAGGTAATAAACATTTATTAAGGCACCGTGCTAAGTGATTACAAATATTATCTTATTTAATCCTTACAACAATTCTGGGAGATAGATGCTAATATCTCCATTTTACTACTGAGAAAACTTAGGCAGACAGAAGTTAAGGGACTTGCCCAAGGTCACACAACTAATATGTGTCTGAATCTGAATTTGAACTCAGGTCTTACTGACACCAGTGCTTTAGCTTCAAGTACTGGTCTTCTTATCTGAACTGCCTAAGGCTCTGAGAGAACTCCACTCTGAGGCCAAACCCTAAGGACAAGGAACATCACCTGAATTAAATCTACAGTGATTAACAAACTCTCCACTCCTCATTATCTCTCCATATCAGTGATTTTCAACCTCCCAGCTGTCATTCAAACCCAGTTCTCCATCTCTCTTGCCTGCTCCCTTATACTGAACCCCCTCAACCCAACACTCTCATGTCCCAGTCTAAAGCTACCAACCCCTCCCACTGTGGTTTCTAGAATGCCTCCTCCATAGACAACAATCTTATTTTCATCTTAAAATTTTTCTTTTTACAGTTTAGTCTTCTTGGTCTCACTGAGACCTGTATCCCTCCTAATAATACAGCTTTCTTAAACTCCCATTCTATCACTGGCTGCCTTTCACTCATTCCCTCTGACCACTGGTCAAGGTGGGGGAGTTGGAATACTCCTTGCTCCCCATTTTTGTTTTTGTGCTTTTGCTCTATTATGGTTCCTCAGTAAGTTCTCTTCCTTTGAGATTCGCACAATCCATTTATATTATTCAATCAAAATTCTGGTGACTATAATCTATGGACCTCCTCAATCTGTTCAGTATCTGGCTCACAGACTTCCTCTTCTCCCCAATTCTTGCCCTAACTATAGGGAGCTTCAGCACATATATTGATACTTCCTTGAACACCTTTACTGCACAGTTCCTCAGCCTGATCATTCTACATTCCTTCATACCCTTGATTTTGCCATTTCACACAAATGCACCACTTTCATATTCATGAATTCTGAAATTCCCTTATCAGATCAAAATCTATTGTCCTTCTATCTCTTCTGTTGCCTTGCAACCCCTAATCCTAGTTTTTGTCCTTACTATGACCTCCACTCTTTCAATACTTTATTTCATTCCCAGGATATCACACCTATACTGGCTAGCTATCCTCTTCTTCATATTGACACCTGATAAACCAGTTCAACTCTACACTGTTTTCTTTTCTTGAGTTCCTAGTCTCCTTAATATATTGCTAAACTTGCCCTGCAAAGCTTCAGCCTTGGGACACTCCCACTTCCTTTATTCCTATACATGAACTATAGAACAAATATGGGGGGGAAAGTCACATGTTCTGACTAGGTCCACTACTAATTTATATTACACAACTTTAACTTGGTTCTCACCATTGCACGGCAATATTTTTAAACCTCCTTAATTAACTCAATGTTTTACTCACCATAGCAAGTCTTCTAAACCTTTTCATATTCCTTCAAGCCTCCCATAACTCTTTATCTGTGTCTCAGCTAAGAACATTGTTACATATTTTACTGAAAAAATTCAGGCAATTCACTGAGATCTCCCTCTCCTCCTCTCTTTCTAGCCTCATATTACCCAGGTTTCTTCTACTACTATCTCCTCCTTCACCCCTGTGTCACAAAATAGGATAGTCCTCCTTTCCAGGGCAAACCACTCATTCTATCCTGTCTTCTCCAGCTGATTACATTCTTTGTCACAACCACTCTAACTCACCTTCAATCTTTTTTGTTTACTTTTAAAAAAAAATTTGTTTTCAGTTTTCTACAATCACTTCCATAAGTCTTAGATTTTCTCCCCCTTTCTTCCCCTCCCTCCCCAAGATGGCATGCAATCTTATATGGGTTCTACACGTAAATCCTTATTAAACACATTTTCACATTAGTCATCTTGCATAGAAGAATTAAAATTGAATGGGAGAAACCTTGAGAAAAATCCAAACAAAATATAACATAACACAAGTGGAAATATTCTGCTTCATTCTGTGTTCCAATTCCATAGTTCTTTCTCCAGATGTGGATAGCATTTTGCCTCAAGAGTCCTTTGGGAATGTTTTAGGTCCTTGTATTCCTGTGAAGAGCTAAGTCTACCAGGAAAATTCCTCACACACTATGGTTGTTACAGTGTGCAATGATTTCCTGGTTCTGCTCCTTTCATGCAGCATCAGTTCATATAAGTCCTCCCAGGTCTCTTTGAAGTCTTCCTGTTCATCATTTCTTATAGCACAATAGTATTCCACTGTATTCATATACTACAACTTGTCTACCATTCTTCAACTGATAGGTATTCCCTCAGTTTCCAGTTCTTGGTCACCACAAAGAGAACTGCTATAATTATTTTTGCACATGTGAGATCCTTTCCCATTTTCATGATTTCTTTGAGATACAGTCCCAGAATTGATATCGCTGGGTCAAATGGTATGCACATTTTTGTAGCCCTTTGAACATAGTTCCAAATTGCTCTCCAAAATAGTTGAATTAGCTCACAGCTCCACCAACAATGAATTAGTGTTCCAACTCTCCCACATTTTATCCAACGTTTATTAACTTTCTTTTTTATCATATCAGCCAGTCTGATAGGTGTGATATGGTACTTCAGAGTTGTTTTGACTTGCCTCTCTCTAATCAATAATGATTTAGATCATTTTTTCATATGACTATAGATAGCTTTAATTTCTTCCTCTGAAAACTACCTGTTCATATCTTTTTACCATTTATCAACTGGGGAATGACTTGTATTCTTCTATATTTGACTCAATTTTCTATATATTTTAGAAACTAGGACTTTATCCCATACACTAGTTGCAAAAATTCTTTCCCAGTTTTCTGCTTCCCTCCTAATCTTGTTTGTATTGGGTTGATTTGACTCACCTTCAATCTTTCACTTTCTACTGGTCCTTCCCTATAGCCTATACATAGTGTTCTCCATACCCCCCAAACCTTCATTTGAAACAACCATCCCTACTAGCAGTTATCCTATATCTATCCTCCCTTTTGTGCCTAAACTCCTTGAGGAGGCTATCAACAATATGGTACCTCTACTTCCTCTCTTCTCACTCTTTTATTTAACACTCTATGGTCTGATTTTCCATCTCTTTAAAAGGAAATTGTTTTCTGCAATCCCTTAGTTGCCAAATCTAATTATTTCTCCATCCCCAATTCTCTTGACTTTTCTGCAACCTTTGACACTGAGGATCACATTCTTCTCTTTGATATTCTTTTCTCTCTAGGTCTTTGGTATCTGTAAGTGAGTTGGCATAGGGGACAGCCAGAGAAAATGCCTAGAGCCAAGAAATGGAATGTTTTGTTTGTGGAACATCAAAGAAGCCAGGGTCACTGAATTGATGAGTGTGTAGGGGGATATTAGCTGTAAAAAGACTGGAAAAGTGGGAGGAAAGGACTAGATTATAAAAGGTTTCAACACCAAACAAACTATTTTGAATTTGATTGTAAATGTGATAGAAAGTCATGGGAGTTAATTGCTAAAGGGTGGGGGGTGTAGGGGAGATAAGGTTAGACTAGGACTTTAGGTCATGGCTGAATGGAGAATGGAATGGAGTGGGGAGAGTCTTATGGCAAGTAGACCAGCAGATTACTGCAATAGTCTAGTCATGAGATGATGAGGGCCTGTGTCAGGGTGGTAACAATATCAAGGAATACAAGGGGGCACATATAAGAAATACTGAAAAGGTGAAATCAATAGACCTTGGTGAGGTGAGAGATAATAAGGCATTGAAGATGACCTAGTTGTGAGCCTGGGGAACTGGGATTCCTCCACAGTAAGAGGAAAGGGTGGTAGTGGAGATTTTAAGGGGAATGATAAGTTCAGTTTTAGACATGTTGAGTTTAAGATGTCTACTGGACATCCCATTTGAGATATTTGAAAGATAGTTGGAGATGCAAAACTTGAGGTCAGAAGAGAGGTTAGAAATGCATAAGTAAATCTGAGAATCATCAGCAAAGAGATGATAATTGAATCCATAGGTACTGGTGGGAACACTAATGAAATAGTATAGAGGGATAAGTGAAAAGTGCCCAGGACTGATGATCCCTGTGGGACATCCACAGTTAGTGGACATGACCTAGCTAAATATTCAGCAAATAAGACTGAGGAGTGGTTAAATAGGTAGGAGAAGAAACCTATGAAGAAGAACCTCATGAGAACATGAGAACATAGCATCTCAGAAAAAGTAGAGATAAGAGAGTATCAAGAAGAAACTGATCAATGATGTCAAAAACTACAGAAAAGTAAGAAAGAATGGGTATTAAGAAAAGAAAATTAAGATTAAGAAAATCATTGGATATGGCAACTTAGAGATCATTGATAACCTTGGAAAGAGAAATTTTGGTTGAATGAGGACATCAGAAGTGAGATTATAGGAAATTAAGATGAGAATGAGAAGTTAGGAAGTGAAGGCACCTGTTGTAGATGGCTTTCTCAAGGAGTTTAGTCACAAAAGGCAGAAGAAAGAAGATGATAGCAAGAATGGGAAGATCAAGTGAAGGTTTGTTTATTTGTTTTTTTCAGGATGGGAGAGATATGGACATGTTTGTAGGCAGTAGAGAAGGAGATAGTAGACAGGGAAAGACAGAAGATAAGTGAGAGAGTGGCAATAATAGAGGGGTCAGTCTGTTGGAAGAGACAGGATGGAATGGGGCATTTGGGCAATTACTTCTTGCATTAGGGCCACCTCTATGAGGGGTGAAGGAGACAGTGACAGAAAGCATTTGAGTAATATGAGATGAGGAGAAGAGATGAGGGGGTGCACAATAAATAGCTCCAGTTTTTTTGGTAAAATATGAAGCATGGTTTTGAGTTAAAATAACAGGTAAAGGAGGAGCCATAGGAAGTTTGAAGGGATGTGAAAAAGTTTGGAAGAGTTGTTGTGGAGAATGGGATAGTGAGTTGATAAGAGAGGCATAGGTTTGCCTAGTAGCAATGAGGGTCCAATTGAGGTTGTATAACATGAATTTGAAATGGACTCCATCAGAATAAATTTGTTTCACCTTCATTCAGTAACATGTGTGTAGAAGCAAAAGCAATGGTGGGTAGGTGTGATCCAGGGCTGGGACTTTGCAGAGTACAATTGGAAATATAATAAGGGGGCCAAGGACTCAGGAGAATTGGGCAATGTAGAGTTGAACTGGTTTACCAAGATATCAAATAAGTCAGTTTGAAAAGGAAGTCTAGGGAGTCTCTGTCTTCAAGTTGGGATCCAGGTCTCATTGATTTCCAGAAGATGAATGGATGGAGTGGGAGAAAAGATTTAAGATGAAGGCAAGTTTGTGTATGGAACAGGCTTTCTAGAGGGCACAGTGGAAAGGATAGGTAGCATTTAGTTGGGACTTTAGAAGGTTGAGGCAAATGAGGATAAGAATTCATTAATTGTAATAAGAATAAGAATATTCTTATTTATAATAAGATTAAGAGGAATAAGAATTCCTGAGAATTGGGGATGGGAAATGGAGTTTGGATGTGTAGGATATGCCAGGTATGACTACCAATTATTAAGTAGAGTCTTAACCTCTTCTTAGACACTAAAGTTCACATAAGAGACACATGTGGCCTGATATTGAAGTGTGCAGTCATATGGTAAACCTCTATTTCTTCTGTCTTCTTCCTTCTGAAGGCTGGAGACACTACAGTAGAAGATATTTAAAGCATGAGATCAGAAGAAGGGTCCCACTTTACCTATCCTCCCACCAGAGGATTTAGATTGGGCCAGGGGGGTGGTAGTAGATGGAAATCATACCATGCAGGAGATGGCCTTCTTTTTCCCACAGGAGGCTGAAAGTGGGCCTAGGAGGAGATGAAAGTCTTACCCATACAGATTGAAGTAGTGTCTATGCCCCATTCCATCTGAGGAATCACAAGTCAAGCATTACTCTTTTCTTTACCCTGGAGGCTGGAGATCAAAGAGGGCATAACAGAAAATATCCTCCCAGTCACCCAGGACTACAGCCTAAGAGTCATCCTCATCTACTTGCTCTCTCTTATCCCTTTTATCCAATCTGTTGCCAGACTGTGTCGATTATACCTTCATAGCATCTATTTAATTTATCCCCTTTTCTTCTCTTGATCCTGCCACCACCATAGTGCAGACCCTTATCACATCATGCCTGAGCTATTGCAATAGCCTGCTAGTTGGTCTGCCAACCCTGTCTTTCCCTATTCCAATTCATCCTCCACTCAGAACTGTCAAAAATATCTTCCTAAATAAAGTATAAGCATTACTATGTTATCCTCCTATACAGAAACCTCTAGTGTCTCCCTATGACTTCCAGAATCAAAGAGCCTCAGTTTGACTTTGAAAGCCTTCCATAACCTGCCCCAATCAACTCACACCTTTCCAGTTTTGTTACACCTTACACTACTTCTCCCCTGACCATTGTACTCTGTGGTTCAGTGACATTAGCCTCCTTGCTTTTCCTTGCACAAGACACTCCATTTATTAGCTCCAGGCATTTTCCTTGGCTGTATACTATGTTGAGAATGTTCTTGCTCCTCATGTGTGTGTCCTGGATTCCCTGACTTCCTTCAAGTCCCAGTCAAAATCCCACCTTTTATAGGAAGCCTTTCCCAGTGTCCCTTAATTATGATGCATTATTTCTGTTTATAATTTCTGATTTATCTACTATGCAGCTGGTTATTTTCATCTTGTCTCTCCCATTACAATATGAACTCCTTGAGAACAACAAGAAGAAATTCTGTGTTGGGCTATCACATGGTTAGTAACAGTTCCTTTTCATTAGCTGTGTAGCTAGTACGATTTGAGTCATTAAATCTACCTCAGTGAGGTAGAGTGACTCTCTATCAAGGGTGTACAGGAGATAACTCATCCAGTAATAGTAGGGGGACCATGCAGGAAGATGGGTGGGAGATGGCCAACTTTCCCTTTTCCTTAAGCACTATTGTTTGGTTTGTTTGGCTTTATAAGTGATCAGTTTAAGTGAAAGTCACCAGTAACTATTGAAAGATTATCTGTGCGAACCTCTCATTTACAAGTCCTAAATGAAATTTAACCTTACCATTATGATGAGGGCTGTATCCCACAGATAGCATAGGGGTGTGGTTTTGTGGCTCAAAAGGAGGCAGATCAGGTACTCCCTCACCTCCTCTCCCATCACTCTTCTCCAACGGATTATTTCCTTCCAGGAGGGGAAGTAGGAGTTCGGGGCCAGAAGTTTAACTTGTCAGAGGGAGGAGGTACAGGGCTAGAATTATAAACATCTGTTCCTTTAAATATTGTCAGTCTAAGGGATGTGATTTTCAGATGTAAGCTTATTTCTTATTATTGTTTCATTAATGGAGGAAGCAGGACCCCACATTTTATATCCAATGTTTGACACCCTTCCCACCAAATAACAATTCCACAATGAATATACTTAGCAGGTAGCGAAGAAACCCTTTTATCCAAATTGAATATGTATAATGAGAGTTTTCCATGCAGATAAGTAGTGAGATCAAAGATCTTCCCCACCCATTAATAGGTCTTAGATGGAACCCTGAGGGAAAAGGGAAAGTTTGATTGTGGGGGGCTTGTTTTGCCTTTGTAGGAAGGCCCATACTTTTTTTAATGAGGCACTGGGTCACCAGGGTTGTGCTCTCTGACCCTGAAAGGTATATATATACTCCAAGATGAGATTTTGCCATGAGGGCTTAGAAGAAGGTTCATGTGGCACATGAGACTCTGGGTATCTGTTAAGGAACCCCCTGGCTCTGAAAACCCAGATGTTGGTGCTTCTCTCTCTGGTAACTATGTATGTATGTAGTGGTCAGACAGTTGGATCTGTCTGTTGATCTGTGATGTATGTATTGTTTATGGTTAGACAGTTAGAAACCCTGTTTGTTGGTTGACTCCTCAAAAATTGCTTTCCTTTTAGAAAAGCAGATCTAACAACCTGTGCTAGCAGGCCATCCTGGATGTGTCAGGGTGCTTGCTGCTACAATAGGAGTAAAAGAAAACAAAACAAAAAACCCAGAAATTGGAGAAAGAGAATGGAGACATTAGGGAGAGAAGGTGCTCTCCTATTGGGAGTGAGGTAACTCAGCTCAACCAAGAGAACTTGGTGAAGAGTTAAATCAGTCTCCCCCAAAGGGAAGTTTTCCAAAGTCCCTGGTGAAGGAACTTGGGATAGGGTCATGATGGAGACTACTCGTTCCTCTCATGTCATCTTTTCCCCAGTCTTTTTCTTTAGCAATCTTTTTTCTTTAATGGGATTGGCATCTTCCATTTTCTCTCTCAAAGCTGGAAATGAGAAGTGCTTGAAGCTAGAAAAGACTTGAAGAGATTTAAATATTTTCATGCAGTTCTTTTAATACTGTAGTCAAATATTTTAAAATGACAGTAAAATGGAAGAGAAATTTACTATACTTTCCTTTCTCATTTCTAGTCTTTACCCAAGGATAAATGACTGAATTTAAAGGATGTTACATTTACCCAGTAAATTATTTGGTAGAAAAATAGAATAGAAAACTTTGAAATTAGATTTGGAATTAGAGGACCTAGGTTTAAATCACTTAAACTCTCCGGATGAGTCTCAATTTTCTCATTTGAAAATGAGGTAATTGAATTCAATGACTTAAAAATTCTAGCTCTAAATCTATTATGCTATTTTTACAGTGAACCAGTTATTTAGTTGATTCCTTTGTCTCATGTCAAACAACTAGTTACACTAAATTTATTGTATCAATCAATCAACAAGAGTTTATTAAGTTGCAGGAGACAGGAGCTGTGCTAGGTACTTGGGATATAAAGACAAATATTAAATAGTCCTTGTCTTCAGGAAGCTTACCTTCAATCTAAGGAGGCAACATGTCATATACTACATACACACTCACAAGTATGTATATACACATGTAGAGTATATATAGTATATGTATGTATGTATATATGTGTATACATATATATTATATATGGATATGTGTATGCATGTATATGTTAAGCATGGGCATATATTTTACTCATATATTTTTATAAAGTATAAATTTATATATACATAAATACATATAGTACCTAATATGTATAAGCATATATATTGTTCAGTCATTTTCAGTTGTGTCTGACTTTTCTTGACCCCTATTTGGGGTTTTCTGGGCAAAGATACTGGAGTGGTTTACCATTTCCTTCTCCAGCTCATTTTACATATGAGGAAACTGAGACAAACAGGGTTAAGTAACTTGACCAGCATCACACAGTTAGTAAGAGTGTGAGATCAGACTTGAACTCATGAAGATGAGTCTTCCTGACTCCAGGTCCATCACTCTATCCACTGTGACACTAAGTAGAAATAATTTCTTATCATTGATGCACTACTATAATATAGTAAGGGTATTAGGGAATATTATATTGTTCTGAAATGAAAAGAAAATTTCATATAATTAATCTTTGGGGGAAACTGACTTTTGAAGTTTTCCCAAGTTATGTTTCCTTTTGCATTTTGTTTCATGATCCTTTTAGGCACAGATATGACAGGAAAATATTTTCATTCACCCTATGTCTACATGATTTCCTTTAAGTTATAAATCTCTAGACTTATTAGCTTATGGACAACAAATTTTTCTGGATAAATGGGCTTGTGCAATGTGGCAGAAGAGAAAGAATGATAGTTTTGGAGACAGAACCTGGCACTGACACTTACTACTTGACCAAATTATTTCACTGCTCTAGGCCTGAGTTTCCTCATCTCTCACATGAGGGAATTGGAATACATGGTCTCTATGGTTCAAAACTCATGACCAGGTCAGACTCTCAGCTGATCTCTCCCTCTCCTTCATCCTCATCCAATGATGTTGTAATTGAGAGAGATTGAAAGTTTCTAGATTACCTCCTCATTAAATGTCCACCAATCAGAGCTGAGTTTCTCTTGTCATGAGAGTTCCTCATTTGAAGGTACACACCTAATTTAAGGTATTTCAGAGCCTGGTTACGAAAAGAAATCACTGACCATCATTTTATTGATTATGGGCTAAACTAGTTAAGAAATTGATTATTAATACCTGGAAACCCTGTATCTTGAGATTTTATTTGCAACAACCCACTGGAAAGTGCAGGAAGAAATTGAATGATGTTTTCCAAAGAGAAATGGAGCCCAAGGTGGCCTAAACTGCAAATTGGAGTCTAATAATAAAAGAAAAAAGATGGACATTTAATAATGAAGAAGTATTAAAAACATTTTTAGGAAGAAATGAAGAGATCATTTGGAACGAATAAAATTAAACATACAAAACTAAAGAGCAGTTCCAGAATGTTGCTGAAATCTCTCTGCTTTAATTGAAAAATTACATATTCATATCGAAAGCATGTCCTTTGTTCATAGACAATAAGCAGTGCAGTCTCTTTCATGTGGCACTAAAAGGCCTCTAAAGTCTGTCACCAGCATATCATTGCAGTTTATTTCACAGTATTTCTCATCTTCTCTGTGACTCAGCTAGATTGAATTCATCATTGTCTCCTCACAGGCACTGTGTTTTCCTATCTTTGTCCCTCACCATTTCTTTTATTCTCTCACCCATATCTGAGTTATGAAATTCTATCCATTGGCATATATTTGGACCTTTTATAAATACATTATTAAATTATGTACCTAAAATCAAAACTCAAACATCATATGTAACTTGGTATACACTAGAGGTTTTCCACTATCATTTGATATAGTTCTGGAAATGGTAGCACTAAAACAAAGGAAAGAAATGAAAGATGTAAAGGTAAGTCAGGAGTCAGTCAACAAACATTTAGTAAGCACTTTCTATATGCTGGACACATATAAAACTGTCACTCTTTGCTAATAATAAGATGGTTTATTTGGAAAATTTCTAGAGACCCAGGTGAGACTTATTCAGACTTTAACTTCAGTAAAGTTTCAGGATGAAAAACAAACCCTTAAAATCAATAACATTTTTATATAATGATAACAAAATCCAAGAGACAAAATTTCATTTCCAAATTCCATTTCCAAATTACCACTAAGTACATTAGATATCTGGGGAATAATTTACTAAAACACACAAAATACTTGCATATATTCAATTACAAAGTACTCTTTAAAGAAATAAAGAACAGCTTGCACAGTTGGAGGGATATTCAGTACTCAGGTCAATGCTATGCCAACATAATAAAAAGTGACATTAGTGCCAAAAATAATTCATAGTTTTAATGCTATACAAATTAAATTATTAAAGGAATATTTTCAGAATTTGATAAAATAATACCAAAGTTCATTTGGAAGAATAAAAGATCCAGAATAGCAAGGGGAATGATGAAAAGAACTGGGGACAAAGGGAAAATAATACTTCCAGATTTCAAATTATATTATAAAGCAGCAATCATCAAATATGTTTCATATTGTTTTTTTGTTTGTGCTTAAAGGGAGCTGGATGAAAGAAATAGTCTATACAAGGGAGGATCAGAAATAACGGAATTCAGGAATCCAGTGTTCAGTGAACTAGAAAATGTTAAATACTTGGGAATTTTGTTTGTTGTTGTTCAGCCATTTCAGTTGTTTCTGACTCTTTGTGACCCCATTTGGGGTTTTCATGACAAAAATATTAGAGTAATTTGTCTCTTCTTTTTCCAGATGAGGAAATTGAGGCAAACAGGATTCAATGACTTGCCCAGGGTCACACAGCTAGTAAGTGTCTGAAGCCAGACTTGAACTCAGGAAGATAAGTTTTTTCTGACTTAAGGTCTGGCACTCTATCAACTGTGCCACCTTGCTGCCACAATAGCTTAGGAAAGAACTCCTATTTAACAAAAACTTAATGGATAAAATTAGAGAGTAGTCTGTCAGAAATTAGGTTCGACTCACACCTTACTGTGTGTCCTATGATATATTCTAAATGGATGTGCGGCCTTAATATAAGAGATTATACATTAAAAACTAAGAACTGATGTAATTCATAGACCTTCCAGAGGTATAGGGAGGAGATGGATTCTTAATCAAGTAAGCAAGAGTTAGAAACCATTATTGAAGACAAAATAGATAAGTCTGAGTCCATGAAACTAAAAGCTTCTGTTCAGAAAACATTAATATACCTAGGATAAGAATGGAAATAAGTGGATGAGGAAAAATTCTCTATCATATTTCTCTCTTAAGGTTTCAGTATACTAGTCATAAAAGCTATTAACATTTATATGTGTGTGTTCTGTATATAAATAGAGATTTTTTTGAGTATGCTCAGATATCCTAAGATGGAAGCCTTTGATATCAGCTTACCACATGGTTGGGCATAGCCTCCTTTGATTGATAGCACAACTGAAATAGGCTATGTCTTTAAAACTGGAAAGACTGAGGGAATCATTCTCTTTGTACTCTTTCCTGCTGCTTTTAGAAGATAAAGATTACAGTTTACCCACAGCTTAGGAGCTATAGACTAAACCAAGTGAGAAGAAAAGGACTTCCTCCTCCCACCTATCCTTCTTTTACTTCAGGTCTAAGCATTTTGCCTAGGTGTGTTTGTTTCTATTCTGTTTCATTTATCCTTCTCAGTGTTAAGAGCAGGCATTACCAGTCATCAAGCTCAGGATTTCAAGCTGTGGCAACTTTGGAGCCAGGATAATAGGTGAGATGGTACAACCAGTCAGCCCATCAAAGAAATCCTGAGAAGTCAGGATGCGTGATACTTGAACCCAAGTGGACTTTGGACTTGGAACTGGGACTATACTGTATGGGAACTGAGATAAGCTGTGACCCAAAGACTGAGGTAGTACAAAAAAGGAAGAGAACTGATAGAAAAAAAATGATAGAAAAATATTCAGGGATTTGTTGATAGATACTGTTACCAATCATACTTTATAACATGCAGAACTGTTTGTTATATGTTCAGAGCGCAGTCCCATTTTAACCAAAGATTAACAGACCAAAAATTGCATTAAAAGCTTTGGACAAAATACAAGACTCATGGAGGGCAGAGCCAGGATGGTGGACTAGAAAGACACACTTACTCAGGGTCCTCCCCACAGCCCATAAAATACCTGTAGAGAGAGACTCTCAACAAATTTTGGAGCAGCAGAAGTGGAGAACAACAGAGTGGAGGAGATTTCCAGCCCACAGTGACCTGAAAGGCCCACAGAAACATTGGTTGTGCTGGACACAGAGCAGAATGCAGACCCCAGCCTACCCTTGGCCAAGGTGGCTCCACGAGACTCTGGGAGGAGGACACCTCGGGGGCAGAATCTCCAGTCGCAGTAGAGGGTCCTCAGATCCCTCGGCCCACAGGCCCCAAAGGTCAGTGACGGGGTTTAATCAGCAGGCCAGGAAGGGAGAAGGGCTTTCCCATAGCTCCAGCAGCAGGCAGCAACCACAGAGCCTGCACAGCAGCCCCTACAGAAGCTCTATTGTTGGAGCGTAAAAACCCCTGGGGGCATTGAAGAGCTTAGTCTTACCTCAGCCTGGGTGGAGGCCCTGGGAGAGCTGGTCTTTGTCTCACACTGAATGCAGGCCCTGTTCATCCAGCTTATCTGAAAATCAGCCCCTGACTTGGGAACCGGAGGCCAAGTGGCTGTGGAGAGGTATCTGCCAAGATTCTGGTCACAAAAATCCCTCTTTGCATCCAGACCAGTACACGCTTGATTTTGCCACCTTGGAGGAACTGAGATCTCACAGATTCCCAGAGTATACCTTACTCTTGACAAAGGACCCAAAAGTCAAGTAACTGGTTGGGAAAATGCCCAAAAAAGGGGAAAAAAAAGTAAGACCATAGAAGGCTACTTTCTTGGTGAACAGATATCTCCTCCCATCCTTTCAGATGAGGAAGAACAATGCTTACTATCAGGGAAAGACATAAAAGTAAAGGCTTCTGTATCCCAAACACCCAAAATAAATATTCAGTGGGCTCAGGCCATGGAAGAGCTCAAAAAGGATTTTGAAAATCAAGATAGAGAGGTGGAGGAAAAACTGGGAAGAGAAATGAGAGAGATGCAACAAAAGCATGAAAAGCAGGTCAACACCTTGCTAAAGGAGACCCAAAAAAATGCTGAAGAAAATAACACCTTGAAAAATAGGTTAACTCAATTGGCAAAAGAGGTTCAAAAAGCCAATGAGGAGAAGAATGCTTTCAAAAGCAGAATTAGCCAAATGGAAAAGGAGATTCAAAAGCTCACTGAAGAAAATAGTTCTTTCAAAATTAGAATGGAACAGATGGAGGCTAATGACTTTATGAGAAACCAAGAAATCACAAAACAAAAACCAAAAGAATGAAAAAATGGAAGATAATGTGAAATATCTCATTGGAAAAACAACTGACCTGGAAAATAGATCCAGGAGAGACAATTTAAAAATCATGGGACTACCTGAAAGCCATGATCAAAAAAAGAGCCTAGACATCATCTTTCATGAAATTATCAAGGAAAACTGCCCTGAGATTCTAGAACCAGAGGGCAAAATGAGTATTCAAGGAATCCTCAGAACACCACCTGAAAGAGATCCAAAAAGAGAAACTCCTAGGAACATTGTGGCCAAATTCCAGAGTTCCCAGGTCAAGGAGGAAATATTGCAAGCAGCTAGAAAGAAACAATTCAAGTATTGTGGAAATACAATCAGGATAACACAAGATCTAGCAGCTTCTACATTAAGGGATCGAAGGGCATGGAATAGGATATTCCAGAAGTCAAAGGAACTAGCACTAAAACCAAGAATCACCTACCCAGCAAAACTGAGTATAATACTTCAGGGGAAAAATTGGTCTTTCAATGAAATAGAGGACTTTCAAGCATTCTTGATGAAAAGACCAGAGCTGAAAAGAAAATTTGACCTTCAAACGCAAAAATGAAAAGAAGCATGAAAAGGTAAACAGCAAAGAGAGGTCATAAGGGACTTACTAAAGTTGAACTGTTTACATTCCTACCTGGAAAGACAATATTTGTAACTCTTGAAACATTTCAGTATCTGGGTAGTTGGTGGGATTACACACACACACACACACACACACACACACACACACAGCACAGAGTGAGTTGAATAGGATGGGATCATATCTTAAAAAAATGAAATTAAGCAGTGAGAGAAATATATTGGGAGGAGAAAGGGAGAAATGGAATGGGGCAAATTATCCCTCATAAAAGAGGCAAGCAAAAGACTTTTCAGTGGAGGGAAAAAGAGGGGAGGTGAGAGTAAAACATGAAGCATACTCTCATCACATTCGACTAAAGGAAGGAATAAAATGCATAATCATTTTGGTATGAAAACCTATCTTACAATACAGGAAAGTGGGGGAGAAGGGGATAGGAGGGGTGGGGGGAAGATGGAGGGGAGGGCAGTGGGAGGAGGGAGCAATTTGAGGTCAACACTCTTGGGGAGGGACAGGATCCAAAGAGAGAACAGAAGCAATGGGGGGCAGGATAGGATGGAGGGAAATATAGTTAGTGTTACACAACATGACTATTATGGAAGTCAATTGCAAAACTACAGAGATATGGCCTATGTTGAATTGCTTGCTTCCCAAAGGGAATGGGTAGGGAGGGAGGGATGAAGAGAAGTTGGAAGTCAAAGTTTTAGGAACAACTGTCAAGTATTGTTCTTACTACTAGGAAATAAGAAATACAGGTAATGGGGTATAGAAAGTTATCTGACCCTACAGGACAAAAGAGAAGATGGGGACAAGGGAAGGGAGGGATGTTAGAAGAGAGGGCAGATCAGTTATTGGGGCAATTAGAATGCTCGGCATTTGGGGGAGGGGGGAGGGAGAAATGGGGAGAAAATTTGGAACCCAAAATTTTGTGAAAATGAATGTTAAAAGTTAAATAAATAAATTTAAAAAAATGCAACACTCATTCAAAACACTAGAAAGCTTAGAAATAAATAGAGCTTTCCTTAAAATAAGTAGTATCTATCTAAACCCATCAACAAGCATAATCTCTCATAGGAATAAGCTAGAAACCTTCTCAATAAGCTCAGCAGGGAAGCAAGGATGCCTATTATTACCACTATTATGCACTATTGTACTAGAAATGCTAGCTTCAGCAATGAGACAAAAAATGAGGGAATTATAATAGGAAATGAGGAAATGAAGCAATTACTCTTTGCAGATGATATATATTTAGAGAAACAGAGAGGGGGGGGAGAGAGAAAAACAGAGAAAGAGAGAGAGACAGAGAGATCAATGAAATAGAGTAGAGAAGTGAGAATCAAAAAATAGAAATCAATTGCCCAGTGTTCAATAAAGTAGAAAGCATAAGTTACCTAGGAAAAATTCCTTCTTTGATTAAAGAAATAAACTGCTGAGAAAACTTGAAAGCAGTATAACAGAAATTAGGCTTAGACTAACACCTTATACTATATTTAACAATACATTCTAAATGGGTATGTGACCTTAATATTAAAGATTATAGGAAGATGGAGCCAAGGTGGTGGAGAGAATCTAGGAAGTTGCCTGAGTCTCCCCAGTTTCTCTCAGAAACCCTCTTAAAACAAGCATCTAAGTGGATCCTGGAGTGACAGAATCCACAAAAAAACAATAAAGCAATTTTCTAGCTTATGATAACTTAGAAGGACTTTAGGAAAGTTCTCTCTCATTTGGGTAAAAGGGGAGCACAGCTCAGCACAGATAGTCTCCAGGCAAGCCAGCAGAAGGCTCTTAACCACAGCTCAGATCAGGAACCTATGTCCCTCTGTTCTGGCTTAGTAGGCTAGTGGCACAGCTGACAAGCTGTGAGGCCTCCAGGCCCAGATCAGAAGGTAATTTGCCAGCCCTGGAAACCCAGCCCAAGTGTAACTAGGCCAGGCCATTCCAGCACAGTGGGCAAACTGCCAGCACAGAGCCCAACTTTAAAAAATGAGCAAAAATCCAAAAGAAGTCCTGATCATAGAAAAGTATCTTGCAGACAGGGAAACTCAAAACACAAACTCAGAAAAGGACATTGATGTCAAAATATCTACATGTGAAACCTCAAAGGGGAATATGAATTGATCTCAAACCCCAAAACTCCTCTGAAAAAGCTCAAAAAGGATTTTAAAAAATCAAATAAGAGAAGCAGAAGAAAATTGAGAAAAGAAATGAGAGCTATATAGGAGAATTATGAAAAAAAGAGTCAACAGCTGGGAAAAAGAAGCACAAAAACTGACTGAAGAAAGCAACTTCTTGGAAAATAGAATTGGCCAAATGGGAGGAAAAATCCAATGAAGAAAACTCCTGTAAAAGTAGAACTGGTCAAATAGAAAAGGAGGTACAAAAGCTAACTGAAGAGAGCAATTCCTTAAAAATTAACATCAGTCAAGTGCAGGCTATTGACTATGAGATATCAAATATCAATAAAACAAAATCCAAACAATGAAAACATAGAAGAAAATATAAAATACCTCATTGAAAAAATGACTGACTGGGAAAATAGATCCTGGAGAGTTAATTTAAGAAATTAGACTACCTGAAAGCCATGATCAAAAAAAGAGCCTGGATTGCATCATTCAAGTAATTATCAATGAAAATTGCCCTGATATCCTAGAACCAGAGGGTAAAATAATCGTTGAAAGAATCCACCAATTACGTCCTGAAAGAGATCCCAAAATGAAAACTCACTGCAAGGAATATTGTAGCCAAATTCCAGAATTATCAGGTCAAGGAGAAAATACTGCAAGCAGTCAAAAAGAAACAAATCAAATATCAAGTAACCACAGTCAGTATTACACAAGACTAAGCAATTTCTACATGAAAGAATCTGAGAACTTGGAATATGATATTCTAGAAGGCAAAAGAGCTTGGATTACAACCAAGAATCAACTACTCAGAAAAACTGAGGATAATCTTTCAGGGCAAAAGATCGACATTGAATGAAATAGGGGACCTTGAAACTTTCCTGATGAAGGGACCAGAGCTAAATAGAAAACTGGATCTTCAAATACAAGACTCAAGAGAAGCATAAAAAGGTAAACAGGAAAGAAGATAATATACCTCTGACAGCTATAATCGAGCAAGAGATAGAGGCAATCACAAAAGATAAAGTAGATAATTTTGATGACTTGAAACTGAAAAATTTCTACATAGACAAAATTAGTGCCTAAGGTCAAGAAAGGGAAGTGGTTAAATGGGGGAAAAGTCTTTGTACAAAATTTCTCACAGAAGAGAATATCTAAGTACATAATCAACTAATAAATATATATACCAAATAGTCATCCACTAATAGTGATAAAAATGATATAAACAAACAGTTCTCAAAAGAGGAATTATATTCACAACTACTTGAAAGAATGCTCCAAATCACTGATGATAAGAGAAATATAAGTCAAAGCAACCCTGAGGTCTTATTTTATATCATACAAATTAGTAAAAATGCCAAAAAATGATAATAGTTAGAACTGGGTATTGGATGTGGATTGATATTCTCACTAACGCATTGTTTTCTTTTAAGTTTTTTTTTTTTTTAATGTGGCTTCTTCTGGGTCTTGATATTGGAGATCAAATTTTTGTTCAGTTCTGGTCCTCTTCTTATGAAAGTTTAAAATCTTTTTATTTCATTGAATGAACATCTTTTCCCTTGAAGTATTATCCAGCTGTCTTGGCTCTGCCCTGTCACTGGATTGTGATGGCTCTGGAGAATGGTGAGGCTGACAACTTTGTGCAACCCTGCTTCACTTAAATCCAGTTTACACACGATTCAAAAGACATCACCCATACCATTTTACTATTATGCCTCAAAGTCCTGTGGTGACAGGAAAGTGATGAAGTAGTAGCTATACTACTATAGTAGAGAGCTATAGTCACAACCCTGCACACACGTGGTCCAGGCCATAGAGTTGTTTCTCACTGGAAGGAGCAGTGGGACTTGGTCACCCCCTGGGTACCTGAGCAACCTTTTAAGGATCATATGTCCCACCTCCTGGTGTGAGGAAGGGGCTAGAAAAGGTGCCCAAACATTGTCTGCTTACCCAACCATGGCCTGATTACTGCACCAGGTGGAGAATCCCACTATGCAGTTGAAACACAAAAAAATGTACAAAATGTACAAAAACATCTACAAAGATGATTTCACTCACCATCGGCACATGGAATGTGCATGCACTTATAGACAATACAAAATCCAATAGACCTGAAAGATGAACTGCTCTCGTTGCAAGAGAACTGAATAGGTATCTCATCCAAATAGCAGCCCTGAATGAAACAAGGTTGACAAATGAAGGTCAGCTTACTGAAGTTGGAGCTGGATACACATTTTTCTGGAGTGGATGCAGTGAAGGGGAGTGCCGTGAAGCTGGTGTGTGTTTTGCAATCAAAAATAATCTAGTAAGAAAGCTGGTATGCCTGCCAAAAGGAGTGAATAACAGACTCACAACAATGCGATTGCCACTCCCAGGAAAATGCCATACTACCATCATCAGTGCCTATACTCCCACCATGATGATCCCTGATGAGGTCAAAGAAAAATTTTATGAAGACCTAGAGACCCTTATCATCAATGTGCCAAAAGAGGACAAGCTTATAATTCTGGGTGACTTTTATGCTAGAGTAGGCTCAGACTACCAGACTTGACAGGGAATCGTAGAGAGAAATGGAGTTGGAAACAGCAACAGCAATCATTATTTGTTGCTGAAGATTTGTGCATTGCATGACATTCTTATCACCAACATTGTTTTCCATTTACCTAAACACAATAAAACTTCATGGATGCACCCTCGCAGCAAACATTGGCATCTAATAGACTGTGATTGTAAGGGGAAGAGACAGAAAGGTGTGAGAGTGACAAAGGCAATGTGCACTGCAGAGTGTTGGACTGATCATAGACTTATCCTTTCCAAGCTAAATGTTTGCATTCATCAAAAGCATTGCCCCCAAGGCAAAATGACTACCAGAAGAATCAATATCAACAAACTAGAGCACTTCTCTGAGCATGAACAGCTTGTTGCCAACTTGAAGGGAAAGTTGATCCAACATATAGTTGGCAACAGTGGAGCAGAAAAGGAGTGGCCAGCTTTCAGAGATTTGGTGTACAGCACAGCATTTGCTCATCTGGATCAGAGCATTTGCAAACACCAAGACTGGTTTGATGAAAATGATGGCGAAATTGAGAAGCTGCTAAACAAAAAACAAGAACTCCACAGGATATACCAGCAGGATAGTTCATCCATCTGACCTTTCAAATATTCATATGGACTCTCTGTGCCCAACTTGTGGTGGAGTATTCCAAGCTTGTATTGATCTGATCATCCACAGTCAGACACACTGAAACTTCACTTTATCATAGTGATGTCATTTTGGTCCTCTTTGAAAACGAAGGACAACAACCAACCAACCAATTATGCTTAGTTTCACCATATAGGTGATTCTTGGTTGTAGTCCTAGCTCCTTTGCCTTCCAGAATATCATGCTCCATGACTTCTGATCCTTTTTAATGTTGCAACTATTAAATCCTGTGTGAACCTGATTGTGGCTCCCTGACATTGCAATTCTTTCTTTCTGGCCACTTGTAGTATTTTTTTCTTTGATGTAATAGTTCTGTAATTTGACCATAATGTTCCTTGGGGTTTTTATTTTGGGATCTCTTTCCTGAGGTGATTGGTGGACTCTTTTAATTCTTATTTTGATCTCTGGTTCCGGGATATCAGGTCAGTTTTCTTTTATAATTTCTTGAAAGATGCTGCCTAGGTCTTCCTTCTGATTATGATTTTTAGCTAGTACAGTGATTCTGCCATTGTCCTTCCTAGACCTATTTTCCAGTTGTTTTTTCAATGAAGTATTTTATATTTTTTTTCTATTTTTCATTCTTTTGCATTTATTTAATTGATATCTCATAGAGTTATTAGTTTCCACTTGTCCAATATTATACTAGTACATTGTTGATGGGAGCTGTGAAATGATGCAACCATTTTGGAAAGCAATTTGGAATTATGCAAATAAAATGAATACGTCTATATTATTTAAACCCTATTACTGGGCTTATACCTCAATGAAGATATCAACAAGATAAAAGTTTCCATATACTCCAAAATATTTATAGCAGCAGTGGTTGGGATAGCTAAGAAATTGAAACAAAGTTGAAAACTCTCAACTGGGGAATGGCTAAGCAACCTGTGGTACATCAATGTGATGGAATATTATTGTGCAGTAAGAAATGATGTATGTGATGAATAGAGAGAAGGATGGAAAAACTTATATAAACTGAAGCAAAGAAAAGTAGTCAGAGCCAAGAAACCAATATATACAGCAACTATAACTATGTAAAGGCAAAGAACAACTAAATACTGGAGAGTCAATATTAAATACAATTATAATGATCCAGCAGGACATGAATGAAATGATATGAAAGTATATCTCCAATACACTTCTCTATGGAAGTGGGAAATCTATAAGCAGTATACACTGTTCATGATTTTCAGACTTTTTCAATGCATTGATCATTTGTACTGATTTTTTTTTCCTTTAAAAATGTTGCAGCAGAAGGCTTTCTGGGAGGGGAAGAGAGGATATTTAATATAACTGTAATGATGTAAGAAACAGAAGATAACAGTAAAAACTTACTAAAAATACTCTAATTGCTATTGTACTTTCCTGGAGAGTAAAACTTTTTTTCCCAACTTATTTATTTATTTACTTCTAGTTTTCAACATTCATTTCCACAAGATTTTGTGTTTCAAATTTTCTCCCCATCTCTCCTCTACCCCTACCCCAAAACATTGCACATTCTGATTACCCCTTCCCCCAATCTACCCTCCCTTCTGTTACATCCCTCCCTTCCCTTATCCCCATCTTCTCTCTTTTCTTGTAGGGCAAGATAAATTTCTATACCCCATTATTTGTATTTCTTATTTCCCAGTTACATGCAAAAATAACTCTCAACATTCATTCCTAAAACTCTGAGTTCTAAGTTCTTTCCTTTCCTCCTTCCCCAGCCATCTCCACTGAGAAGGCAAGCAATCCAATATAGGCTATATATGTATGGTTTTGCTAAAGACTTCCATAATAGTCATGTTGTGAAAGACTACCTATATTTCCCTCCATCCTATCCTGTCCCCCCCATTTATTCTATTCTCTCTTTTGACCTTATCCCTTTCCAAAAGTGTTTACTTCTAATTACCCCCTCCTCTCATTTGCCCTCCCCTTCTATCATTCCCCCACCTCTTATCCCCTTCTCTCCTACTTTCCTGTAGTGTAAGATAGATTTTCATACCAAATTGAGTATGCATGTTATTCCCTCCTTAAGCCAAATGTGATGAGAGTAAGCTTCACTTTTCCCCTCTTACTTTTCCCCTCCATTGAAAAAGCTTTTTCTTGCCTCTTTTATAAGAGATAATTTGCCCCATTCCATTTCTCTCTTTCTCCTCCCAATATATTCCTCTCACCCCTTAATTTTATTTATTTAGTTATCATTCCTTCCTATTCAACTCACTCTGTGCCCTCTCTATATATACATATGTGTACAATCCCTCCAACTACCCAAAGACTGAGAAAAGTTTCAAGAGTTCAAATATTATCTTTCCATGTAGGAATAAAAACAGTTCACTTTTAGTAAGTCCCTTGTGATTTCTCTTTCCTGTTTACCTTTTCCTGTTTCTCTTGATTCTTGTGTTTGAAAATCAAATTTTCTATTCAACTCTGGTCTTTTCAGCAAGGATACTTGAAAGACCTCTATTTCACTGAATGACCATTTTTTCCCCCTTGAAGTATTATACTCAGTCTTGCTTGGTAGGTGATTCTTGGATTTACTCCCAGTTCCTTTGACTTCTGGAACATCACATTCCAAATCCTTCAATCCCTTAATGTAGAAGTTGCCAGATCCTGTGTTATCCTGATTGCATTTCCATAATAGTGGAATTGTTTCTTTCTGGTTGCTTGCAATATTTTCTCCTTGACCTGGGAACTCTGAAATTTGGCTACAATATTCCTAGGAATTTTTCTTTCCTTATCTCTTTCAGGAGGTGATGAGTGAATTCTTTCAATATTTATTTTACCCTCTAACCTGGAGAGTAAAACATAAATACCTAGATATAATGTAGTTTATAGAACTGTTGAATGGGTATTTTAAATTTCCTCCTAACTTTTCATTAGAATAGAACTCTCATTTTTTTCATAAAACAAATCTTATAGGGAGAGTACAACAATAGCACCTTGAACCCTGAGGTAGGCTCATAGTAGTCAAATGATCATCTCAGGCATTCTCTTTTCCTAAAGAGCTTTCATTCTATTAAATGTAAGTTCACGACTTTCTCTTTATCTCTATTGTCTTATCCTACTTGATTGAGCCTATTGTTTCAGAGTTTTAAATTTTTTTATCCTTATTTCTATTACTTAATATATTATCTATCTTTTCTTTCTTCGTACTATGCCATCTTGATAAGCATGATTTCTATGCCTTTAACTCCAATAAGCATGTTTTATAGATCCATGAGTGATATTATTCTATTTTTAATGAGCTTACTATCTTAAAAAACATTGGAAAAGGAGGATAAAAAAAAAGATACAGATACCTGAAAAGGTAGCTACCAACAATATAAGACACTATGTAATGTAATGGAAAGACCATGTCCTGGGTTCTATTAAATATATTAAATATTTCTGAGCCTCTGTATCCTTATTTTCATAATGAGAATAATATCAGATGAAATAATGATTGTGGAAGTGGTTTACAAAATATATATCACTATAAATGAAAGATATCATTGTAAGTAAGTGAATGACATAGATTATCAATTTAATAGTAATTCATAGGGAAATTCCCTTAAATAAGGGATTGTCAGTCAGGAAAGACTTCATGGAGGAAGCAGAATTTGAGATAAACCTGGAAGGAAGAATTTGGATAGATAAAAAAGAGGGCATAAGGCATTATGAATAAGGGCAAGTCCCCAAGGGAGTGAATATTTAAACTTGGGACAGAGTGTTTAGGGAGAGAACAGTGTGAGATAAATCTGGAAAGGTAAGTTAGAGTCCCAGGCTAAGAAAGATCTTGAAAACCAGATTAAGATAAGCAATTGATCCTATAAGCAAGAATATTGGCAATAGTAGAGCCCTCAGCTCTTCACTCCTATCTTCCTCTCCAATCATGGAGCTCTCAGGGAATCATTATTCCAGCAGAATTACTAATGCTATGCCCCAGAGCAGAAGTTATTATAAGTCAATGAATCTGTGGCACAATTGAACTAATCCTTAGTATAGACTGTGGGAAGTAAACATTTACATTGGACAGATTTGGGCATACCTGGGCAGTTTTCACACTCTAGGATATATTAGTTATCTTATGAGCAAACAATATTTCTAAAGGCATCTATTCCCCCAGGTGTAGATGTGACTGTTAGGAAAAAATTTATCCCTGGTAGGCTACAAAGATGGCATATGTGTCAGGGTGAGTTTTTTAGACTTTTAAGGTGATAATAATTCTGCACTGATTTTTATTTCCTTGTTTTCTTTTGATTGAAGGGAGCCATGTAGTTAGCTAAGTGATTTTGTAGCAATATGGATGGAGAACCAAAAGTTCTCCATTTGCTTAATCAGGAAGTTTCCTGATTGACTGAGGGTGAGCTTATCAATCAGCATGCATTTATAAAGCACCAACTATGTAAAAGACACTGTGCTAGGAGCTATAGATACAAAGACAAAAACAAAAGCAAAGTTCTTCCTTTCAGCCAGTTTACATTTTATGGGGGGAGAGGGAAAGGATGTTGAATAGCCAGAGGAGTATATGGCCCCATCTTCCCAGGCTTGGCTCAATGTTCCATTGTGTTACATGTGTTACACAATGTAAGTTAAGTTTCAGGTTTCATTGTTCTCAGGTCTTGATAAAACTGGCCGCCAATACTCTTCTTCAAGCTTGCTAATGTGGCATTGTTTAAATTATACCTTCCTCATCCACAGGGCTTCTGAGGTCCATATTAGAATACATAGAATACATCTAAATGCTTAGAATATACAATGAATACTTCTGTGCACAGTTAGAATATAGTTTCCTGGTTAATTTTTATAAAACTCATGTTCCTTGATTCCATCTTTCTGTAGGTGATGTGGCAGCTGCCATGGAGGTCCTTTGTCTCAAAACCCAATGTAAAGCTGTTCCTCAGTGGCCCTAGACCTTTGACTAGAGTGACCCATTGCATGTCTGAGCCACTAACCTGAATGTTAACCTGTGAGATGATGACAACGAGAGAGGTTGAATGGGACTTTATTACTGATTCAATAATTTTTCATGCCCTTTGGTACTGTGCTTACCTAAGAGTATCAATAAACCTTTTTGTTCCTACATGCCATTCACTCTAATTTGGAGGACATAAGTGTAAATTTATGTGTAAGTTTTGTGTATGTATGAGCACAAGGGTGTGAATAGATATATAAAGATAAAGACCTCTGGAATCTGTTCCAATCTCCCAAAGAGACTAATCTTCCTGGAGGGATCAGGAAAATGGCTGTGACCATTTACTTGCTATCTCCAACAAGTATATATGGTTAGAATGAACTGTACTTTGGAGATATCAGTTTGGCAGCTGTGTGGAGGATGGTTCAGAAAGGACAGAAACTTTAGTTCACAACTACAGAAGTTGTGAGTGAGCAAAACTTAGAACATCATGATGGCTCAATCTCCAGAATCTGTTTGGTCTTATTCTAGGATAGAAGGTCATTCTTAGTCATAATATGGAAGGGAGTTAGAAGAGAAAGAAGGAGAAACCAGTAGCCTTAGGGCCAAGGAGAGGTCTAGATGCACTGGCCTAGAAGGAATCAGGATGATCCAAGTTAGGCCTTGAAAAACAAAGCTAGATATGGATAATATAGATAACAATTCTACAGTGCATACAGCACTAGACCTGCAGTCAGAAAGACCTGAGTTCAAATTTGACCTCAGACACGGACCAGGTTGGTGAACCTGAATAAATCACTTAACCTCTGTTTGTCTCAGTTTCCTCAACTATAAATTGAGAATAATATTGCCTACCTTGCAGGGTGATTGTAAAGATCAAATTGAGATAATATCTGTAAAATAGTATTATGCCTGTCACATGTAAATGCTTTTTTCCTTCCTTAATGTGTTGATCTATATTGCTGGACTAAACATATCTATTTTGAGGGAGAGGTTCTACTGGAGGAGGTGGAGAGAGTGGTAGGTTTGTAGTAGTGATGATATGCAGGAAAAAAAGAGCATCAACAAAACATTTTTTAATATAAAAAAAAGTAAAGAGCCATAGCTATCACTATAAGACTGATCCATCTTTTTTGCCATACAGTTCTTTGATGATACTGTTTCTCCTGACTAACTCTTTGTAATGCCTGCTTAGGCCCACCGTGGACTTCCCTATTGACATTTGGATAATATTCATCTCTAGTCCTTTCAGTGATAATAGTGTTCCATGTCTCATAGACATACAGGATCACTGGAAGAACATTGCCAAACTTGTTTTCTCTAAGAAGAATAATGGCAATATTCTTGGCAATAATGGTGTTTAAAATATGATCCTTCATTTCATGGTAAGACTTGAGTCAATAAAAAGCACCATATAATTACTTAAGAGCACTCCAGCTCATTTTCCTTTTTAAAAATTCTTTGTCCAGGTCATTGTCCATTTTCAATGTCTGCTATTTATATATATATGTATATATATATATATATATATATATATATATATATATATATATATATATATATATATATATATATATATATATAAATGAACTAATGCTGAAGATTGTTCATCCAATTTTAGACTACTGTGTAGGCCAGGGCTTCTTAAGTTTTTCTGCTCATGTCTCCTTTTCACCTGAGAAACTGTTATGCTACACTGGATACATAGGTATATAAAATAAGTGTACAAATAAAACATTTACAATAATGACTCATAAAGAAATTTATTTTAAAACAGTTCTTTGGTATACATATAATTTCACCACTTATTAAAGATAAAAGATAATTTACTTAAAAATGAGATAAATGTGCTTTTTCATTTTTACACAAAGAATTAAATCTTGATGGAATAGTTGATACTGCAGGATGTAGAGCATCTTCAACATTTTTCAGAGTCAATTGCTATTTTGATTTTATAATCATCAATGCTGAGAACTCCACTTTTCCTAGATAGTACACAATGGCAGAAGTATGTTTAGGGGAATTTTAGAAATTGTTAGAAATTTCTGTTTAATCTCAACCCCAAATTCATTTAGTGATTTTTTTAGGAAACAAAGGTTTTAAACCTGTCACTTGATGTAGTAGCAAGCACCCTGGCACACCCAGGATGACTTGCTAGCACAGGTTCTTAGATCTGCTTTTCTTAAAGGAAAGCGACTTTTACGGTGTCAACAATCTTCTTTAACTACACTCACTAGTTCAGAGGAAAAGTCAGAACCCTGAACATCAGAGAAAATACAAGCAGAGAAATTAACATAAAGACCAACAGACAGGGTTCTGATTGCCTGAATCAAAGCAATATTGCTATTCATTTTACATACACCACTGATTCAAGAGAGCTGTTACATCTGAGTAGTAAGGAGTTTGAACATATGGCTACTCAGTCTCCACCAGGAAATAAAAAGGTCCTTCTCATAAGCAAATTCCCAAAGCAAAATACCAACTCAGAGTATATATACATTTCTCAGAGCCAGAAGGCATCACAACCCTTCTGACTCAGTGCCTAATCAACTTAGCACCAAAAGGTATAGAAGCCTTCCTACAAACAAGCCTCTAACTCAGCAAGCTCATCCTTAGGCAACTCCTTCCTCCAATAGGCTTCACATGAGGCCTATTAATGAGTGGGGAAGATCTTATTAACCCATTAACATTATATATGATAACTTGGAAAATTCTTCTTGAACTTTTAATTGCAGATGACTGGCGATTTTGTTTCAATTGTGTATGGTTTCTGAACTCAGTTTAGTTTATTAAAATCAAAATTTGAAAGGAAGTATTTCAGATGACCAATTATAACTCTTACGATTAAATCTTTGGGAAGGTTATTTTCAATTATAAAACCAGCTGTAGCTGTAAACATTTCTAAAGAACAATTTCCACACTATTCTTTCACAGGTTAACTTTTTAAGTAAAACTTTCACCTTTATCTTTTAACATAAATGTTACAATTTTTCTTGAAGTGATATGTTTAAATCATTGAGTTTTTAAAAAGTTTCTGACAAATAAGAGTTTTGAAAGCCTAAATAATTATGAAAAAAATAATTAGATTTCTTCTTGGTCAAATATATTACAGCTTCATCTTTCAATATTAATAACCTATTTAAACTCCATTTTGAGAACCACCTTACCTCTCTATGTAGTAATAAGCTTTTATAATTGGAGTTTAAGATGTTGGTCTATGCCTAGTTTCTGCCAAACTGCTTTCCAGTTTTCCCAGACATTTTTATCAAATGATGAGTTCCTTACCCAAATGCTTGGATTTTGGGGGTTACCAAAGACAAAGTATTTTGTAATTGTGTTCTTGTAATACCTGGGTATGTTTTATCAGGAAGACTCCGTCTTTACAGTGTCCGTCATTTTTTAAATGGAATTTTTCTTTCTATCTCTTGCTCTGGGCTTTGTTGGTAGTGTATTAAAACAGTTCTGAAATATCACCTCACATATATCAGATTGGCTAATATACAGAAAGGGAAAATGACAAATGTTAAAAGGGACAAAAATAAATTGTGACACTAATGAAGCTCATGAAGTTATGAACTAGTCTAACCATTCTGGAGAATAATTTGGAACTATGCTCAAAGAGCTATAAAACTATGCATACCCTTTGATCTAGCAATACCACTACCAGATCTGTAACCTAAAGAAACCAAAAAAAAAAAGGGAAAAGGACATATTTGTACAAAAAACACTTATACCAGTTCTTTTTGTGGTGGCAAAGAATTGGAAATTAAGGGGGTGCCTATCATTTTGGGAATGGCTGAACAAGTTGCGGTATATAATTGTGACAAAATACTATACTGTTATAAGATAACGAACAGGATGATTGCAGAATAACCTGGGAAAACTAAATAACATGCAAAATGAAGTGAGCAGCACCAGAAGAACATTGTAATAGCAATATTGTAAGGATAATAAACTGTGAAAGACTTAGATACACCATTCAAAATGCTGATCCAAGACAATTCCAAAAAACCAAAATGAAAACTGCTATCCACCTTCAGAGTGAGAAATGATGAATTCTGACTGCAGATTGAAGCATACTCTTTAAAATTTTGTTTATTTTTCTTGATTTCTTTTTTGTCTGTTTTCTTTTGCAACATAGCTAATATGGAAATACACTTTACATGATTTCACGTTACCAATCAATATCAATTTGTTTGCCACCTCACAGAGGGAGGAGAAGAGAGGGAAGGGAGAAAATTTGGAACCCGAATTTAACAAAAAAATTATTGTTAAAATTTTTTTTTACCAGTAGTTGGGAAATATTTAATGAAATAAATAAAAAATTAAAGGGTAAAAAGCCAGTTTTATAGACCCATATGGACCAGCTCCAAATGGAATTCATGCTTGTCTGTGTTTGTCCTTCATTGCTGAAGACGACCATGCAATTGGAGAAATGATGACATGACTTGCACTTGACTTTTGTTTCTGAGTGAGGGAGGGCTGTGCAAGTCACCAGCCTCACTTCTCCTCCAGAGTCGTCTGAATCCAGTGAGCAGATATTCATCAGGATGACTGGAGATGAACCAGGATGAGGCAATTAGGATTAAGTGATGTGCCCAAGGTCACACAACTAGTGAGTGTCAGATGTCTGAGGTGAGATTTGAACTCAGGTCCTTCTGACTCCTGCAATGGTGCTTCATCCACTGCACCACCTAGCTGCAATTACCCCCCCCTCCAACCCCCACCCCAGAAACATAAGTTATTTCTGAATTACACAGACCAGGTACCATGTAAACAGCTCACAGAGACACAGTTTTAATCTTAAAATTAAACAGAGGTTTTTGTGATGGATTGACAGAAACAGAATCATACTGTTTTTTCATCCCTACAAAATATAAAATCTAGTCTCTTAACAAATAACACTACATATCTTTGAGAATAAAAGTTTTGTTGTCTTGATAAGTATTATACAAAAGATCTTCAATTTTTAAAAAAAATTTAGGTTAATTAACCATAACCCCTTATAGCTTATTTACACTCAATGTATTTAATGATCTCTTTCTTAATGGATAATATAAATGTCAGCGTCAACCCAGCCAAGACTAGATTTCAGTTTCCGTATTAGTGAAATTTGAACTCATTCTAAGGTTAGACTGATTTTTCCAAAATCTGGAAGCAAGTAGTCATTATAGAACAGAACTCAAACCTCATCTGATAATGGGGAGGATTCAGTTTATCATGTCTAAAGTGAAATAATGACACTCTTTGAAAACAGAACTATTTGATGAACTAGTTGAGGAAAAGTGACTTAATCTGAGTCCTGAGTGATATTACCATAGGGACTTTTATTCCTGAGTTTCTGCTCTGTACTCCTAAACCCTCAAGATTAATTGCATTCAGGGGTTCTGCACTCCCCAAGGCCTCAGTACAATGAACTGAGGCCCCTCTTCCCCAGAGCTAACAAATTTCCTAATGCTTTGGGGAACTGGGTAATATTTCCACTGGCACCAAGAATTTCTTCCCTTATCTTCTTAGTTTTCAATTTAAAGCTGGACATCTTTACATATCCTATTCAATGATACCCTATTACTGTGCTAAGGGGGAGATGGAAATGGAGAATATTTCCTCTCCAAATTTTATTACAGTTTCCCCTTTGAAAACCCTTTGGAAATAGAGCTGGCTTTGCAGTAATCTTGGACATGTTCTTCTTTCTTTTCTTTTTTTTTTTTTATTTTTTTTTATTTTTTTTTATTTATTTATTTTTATTTTGTAATGTTTAACAATCACTGCCATACAATTGTGATTTTATCCCCCCCACCTAGCCCCCACTCCCCCCTCCCTCCCCACGACTGCATACAATTCTGTATAGATTCTACATATACTTTCCTATTGAGTATATTTTCACTATAGTCATGCTATGTAGTCAGACTAAGATAAATGAAAGAAATCGTATAACAAATCAGAACATGATACACAAACACATACACATACACAAACATGATCTGCTACAATATGTGAGTGACTTCCATATTTCTCTCTCTGAGTGTGGCAGGCATTTTGCCTTGAGATCCTCCATTGGGATTTTTTTTTTCTTTTTTTTTTTGGTAAGAAGTTCTTGTGTTATTACAAAAATCTAAGTCTATCAGAAAAAACTCTCACACACTGTGGTTGTTGCTGTGCATAAAGTTCTCCTGGTTCTGCTCCTTTCACTCAGCATCAGGTCATATAAGTCCTTCCAGGCGTCTCTGAAGTCTTCTTGTTCATCATTTCTTATGGCACAATAGTACTCCATTACATTCATATACCATAATTTATTCAGCCATTCCCCAATTGATGGACATCCCCTTGACTTCCAGTTTTTGGCAACTACATAGAGTGCTGCTATAAATATTTTTGTACATGTGGGACCCTTTCCCATTTTTATGATCTCTTGGGGATATAGTCGTAGTAGTGATATTGCTGGGTCAAAGGGTATGCACATTTTTGTAGCCCTTTGGGCATAGTTCCAAATTGCTCTCCAGAATGGTTGGATGCGCTCGCAGCTCCACCAAAAATGAATGAGTGTTCCAACTTTCCCACATCCTCTCCAGCATTTATCATTTTCTTGTTCTGTCATGTTTGCCAATCTTATAGGTGTGATGTGGTACCTCAGAGTTGTTTTGATTTGCATCTCTCTAACCAATAGTGATTTAGAGCATTTTTTCATATGATTATAGATAGCTTTAATTTCTTCCTCTGAAAATTGCCTGTTCATATCCTTTGACCATTTATCAATTGGGGAATGACTTGTATGATTATACATTTGGATCAGTTCTCTATATATTCTAGAAATGAGGCCTTTATCCCCGAGCTTAGCTGTAAAAATTCTTTCCCAATTTACTACATCCCTCCGGATTTTGGTTGCATTGGGTTTGGTTGTGCAAAAACTTCTCAGTTTAATGTAATCAAAGTTATCCATTTTGCATTTCATAATGCTTTCTATCTCTCCTTTAGTAAAGAATTCTTCCCTTCTCCATAGATCTGATAAATACACTATTCCTTGCTTCTCCAGTTTATTCATGGTATCAATCTTTATACCTAAATCATGTACCCATTTGGACTTTATTCTTGTGTACGGTGTCAGGTATGGGTCTATGCCTAATTTCCGCCACACTGTTATCCAGTTTTCCCAGCAATTTTTGTCAAACAATGAGTTCTTATCCCAGAAGCTGGGGTCCTTGGGTTTATCAAACAGAAGGTTGCTATATTCCTTGCCTACTGCATCTTGAGTGCCAAGTCTATTCCACTTGTCTACCTCTCTGTTTCTTAGGCAATACCAAGTGGTTTTGATAATTGCTGCTTTATAGTACAGTTTGAGGTCTGGTAGCGCTAGGCCACCTTCCCAAGCATTTCTTTTCATTAGTCCCTTTGATATTCTGGACCTTTTGTCTTTCCAAATGAATTTTGATATTATTTTGTCCAGCTCTAGAAAGTAATTATCTGATAGTTTAATTGGTATGGCACTAAATAAGTATATTAATTTGGGTAGAATTGTCATTTTTAATATATTAGCCCGGCCTACCCATGAGCAACTAATGTTTTTCCACTTACTTAAACCTGACTTTATTTGTGCAAAAAGTGTCTTGTAATTGTGTTCATATAATCCCTGGGTTTGTTTTGGCAGGTAGACTCCTAAGTATTTTATACTGTCTACCCTAACTTTAAATGGGATTTCTCTTTCTATCTCTTGCTGTTGGACTTTGTTGCTAATATATAGGAATGCAGAAGATTTGTGTGGGTTTATTTTGTACCCTGCAACTTTGCCAAAGTTGTTTATTAATTCTAGTAATTTTTTACTTGAATCTCTGGGATTCTCTAGGTAAATCATCATATCATCTGCAAAGAGTGATAACTTAGTTTCTTCTTTGGCTATTTTAATTCCTTGGATATCTTTATCTTGTCTAATTGCTACAGCTAACATTTCTAGTACCATATTAAATAATAGTGGTGATAATGGACAACCTTGTTTCACCCCTGATCTTATTGGGAATGCATCTAGCTTATCCCCATTGCATATAATGCTTGCTGAAGGTTTTAGATAGATACTGCTTATTATTTTATGGAAAGTTCCCTTTATTCCTACATTCTCCAATGTTTTTAGTAGGAATGGATGTTGTATTTTGTCAAAAGCTTTTTCTGCATCTATTGAGATAATCATGTGGTTTTTGTTAGCTTTGTTGTTGATGTGATCGATAATGCTAATAGTTTTCCTAATATTGAACCAGCCCTGTAGTCCTGGTATGAATCCTACCTGATCATAATGTATTAATCTTGTGATAAGATGCTGTATTCGTTTTGCTAGAATCTTATTTAAAATTTTTGCATCTATATTCATTAGGGAAATTGGTCTATAATTTTCTTTCTCTGTTTTGTCTCTTCCTGGTTTGGGTATCAAAACCATATTTGTATCATAGAAAGAATTTGGGAGGACTCCTTCTTCCCCAATTTTCAAGAATAGTGTATGTAGTATTGGAATTAACTGTTCTTTAAATGTTTGATAGAATTCACTTGTGAATCCATCTGGCCCTGGAGATTTTTTCCTAGGGAGTTAATTGATGGCTTGTTCAATTTCTTTTTCTGAGATGGGGTTGTTTAAGTATTCAACTTCCTCTTCTGTTAATCTGGGCAATTTGTATTTTTTAAAATATTATTCCATCTCATTTAGATTATCGAATTTGTGGGCATAAAGTTGGGCAAAGTAGTTTCTAATTATTGTTTTAATTTCCTCCTCATTGGAGGCGAGTTCACCCCTTTCATTTTTAATATTAGTAATTTGGTTTTCTTCTTTCTTTTTTTTTAATCAGATTGACCAAAGGTTTATCAATTTTATTAGTTTTTTCATAAAACCAACTATTGGTTTTATTTATTAATTCAATAGTTTTCTTAATTTCAATTTTATTAATCTCTCCTTTGGTTTTCAGTATTTCTAATTTGGTATTTACTTGGGGATTTTCAATTTGTTCTTTTTCTAGCTTTTTCAACTGCAAGCCTAAGTCATTGATCTCCTCTTTCTCTATTTTATTTATGTAAGCATTCAGAGATATAAAACTTCCCCTAATAACTGCTTTTGCAGTATCCCATAAGTTTTGGTATGTTGTCTCACTATTGTCATTCTCTCGAATGAAATTGTTGATTGTTTCTATGATTTCTTCTTTAACCCAACCCTTCTTTAGAATTAGATTATTTAGTTTCCAATTGATTTTTGGTTTCTCTTTCCATGGCCTTTTATTACATGTAATTTTTAATGCATTATGATCTGAAAAGGATGCATTGATTATCTCTACCTTTCTGCACTGGATTGTGAGATTTTTATGTCCTAATACATGGTCAATTTTTGTAAATGTTCCATATACCGCTGAGAAAAAAGTATATTCCTTTCTATTCCCATTTAATTTTCTCCAAAGATCTATCATATCTACCTTATCCAGAGTTTTATTTACCTCCTTAACCTCTTTCTTGTTTATTTTGAGGTTGGATTTATCGAGTTCAGAGAGGGGGAGGTTGAGGTCCCCCACTAGTATAGTTTTGCTATCAATTTCTTCCTTCAACTCCCCCAACCTCTCCTCTAAGAATCTGGATGCTATACCACTTGGAGCATACATGTTTAGTAATGATATTGCTTCATTGTCTATGGTGCCTTTTAGCAGGATATAGTTTCCATCCTTATCTCTTTTGATTAGATCTATTTCTGCTTTTGCTTTGTCTGAGATTAGGATTGCTACTCCTGCCTTTCTTACATGAGCTGAAGCACAATATATTCTGCTCCATCCTTTGACCTTTATCCTATGTGTATCCCCCCATTTCAAATGTGTTTCTTGTAAGCAGCATATTGTTGGATTATGGCTTTTAATCCATTCTGCTATCCTTCTCCGTTTTATGGGAGAGTTCATTCCATTCACATTCACAGTTATGATTACAATCTGTGTATTTCCCTCCAACCTCTTTCCCACCATTTGTGCTTTTAGCTCTCCCGTCTCCCTTCCCCTCCTCAATAGTATTCACTTTTCTCCCCCTCCTCCTGCAGCCTTCCCCTCCTTCTTTTGACCCCCCTCCCTTTTAGTTCCCTTTACTCTTATTGCTTCTTTCCTCCCTTTTAGCCACCCTCCCCTTTCTTCCCCCTTCCCCTCCTACTACCTATAGAGCTAGTTAGGCTTATCTACTTAAGATTATTGTTCCCTCCTTTGAACAAATCAGATGGGAGTACCTCTCAAACAATGCTCATCTCCCTCCCCTCCTTCCCTCTACTATAGTTTTGTACTTCTTCCTGTGATATAATTTGCCATTTTCTGCTTCCCCCTTTCCACACCTCCTATTACATTCCCTTCTCATACTTAAATCATATTTTTGACATGACATCATTTACTTTATGCCCGTTCCCTCTACATATATCCCTTTTATCATAATAGCTGCACAGTTCTCAAGATTAACAGGTATCATCTTCCCTTATAGGGAGGTAAACAGTTTGCCCTAATTGAGTAGCAAGTTTTTGTTTTTGTTTTTTCCCCTCTGTTTACCTTTTTATGATTCTCTGGAGACCTGCATTTGAAGATCAAATTGTCTATTGAGTTCTGGTGTTTTGGTCAGGAAGCTCTGGAAATCCCTTATTTCGTTGAATGACTTTCTCCTTGCCTGAAATGTTATGCTGAACTTTGCTGGGTAGTTGATCCTTGGTTGAAGTCCCAAGTCCTTTGCCTTACGGAATATTGGGTTCCAATTCTTTCGATCTTTTAATGTAGAAGCTGCAAGGTCCTGTGTGATCCTGACTGTGTGTCCTTGATATTTGAATTGTTTCTTTCTGGCTGCTTGTAGTATTTTCTCCTTCATTTGATAGCTCTGGAATTTGGCAACGATATTTCTTGGGGTTTTGAGTTTGGGATCCCTTTCGGGAGGGGAACGGTGGATTCTTTCGATGACTATTTTGCCCTCTGAGTCTAGTACTTCTGGACAGTTTTCCTTGATGATTTCCTGGAAGATATTGTCCAGACTCTTTTCTTCATCATGGGTTTCTGGCAGGCCAATAATTCTTAGATTTTCTCTCCTGGATCTATTTTCCAGGTCAGTTGTTTTTCCAATTAAATATTTTACATTTTCTTCTATCTTTTCATTCTTTAGATTTTGTTTGACTGATTCTTGTTGCCTCATTGAGTCATTAGTTTCTACTTGCCCAATTCTAATCTTCATCGTAGTGTTTTCTTCAGTTAGCTTTTCCATCTCCTTTTCCATCTGACCAATTTTTCCCTTTAAGGAGCTATTTTCTCCATTTAATTTTTGTACTTCTTTTTCCATTCGACCAATTTTCCCAGTTAGGTTTTGGGTTTCCTTTTCCATCTGATCAATTTTCCCAATTAGGTTTTGGGTTTCCTTTTCCATTTGATTAGCTCTTCCTTTTAGGGAATTATTCTCTCCAGTTAATTTTTGAACTTCCTTTTCCATTTCTTCAATTTTCTTTTTCAGGGTGATGTTCTCATCAGTGAATTCTTTTTTTATAGTTTTAAAATCATTGGCCAGTTTTTCTTTTATATCCTTCTTCAGATGTTCCAGGTAATCTAGTTGTGCTTGCGAGAAATTCATAGTCCCATCTGAGGTTTCAGATGGAAGTACAGTCTCAGCTCTAACCTCTTTGGTGTTTGTGTTTTTTTCCTTATCCCCATAGAAAGATTCTATGGTTTTTTCACTTTTCGTCTGCTTTTTCCGATTCATGATGTTGGCTGAGTGTTGTAGCTTTTAGTTCTTTCAGTCAGAAGGTACAGATCTTTAAGTTGAGCTGATGTGTGTCTGGGCTAAAAGCAGGCTTTTGTTTTTTGTTTCCCCGATCAACCCTGGGGTTAGCTTGTTAGGTGTGTGGGAGGTGTGGTCTGGTCTCAGGCTATCTCCTCAGCTGACTTGAGGCAAAGGCAAGGTCAGGGGATGGTGATCCCAGCTTCCCTATTGTCTTCCCTTTTCCCCTGGAGGCCTGGGACACGCCTAGAAGCTAACGCGTGTTCCCGCCCCTCCTGGGGCTCGTCTCCCGGCTCCGAGGCTCGCCTGGGTCTCAGTGCGAATTTTCTCTGCCCTGGGTCGTCCGTCCCTCCAGATCGCCTCCACCACAGTAGGAAGAATCCTCCTTTGTCACTTTTCCAGCCTCTGGTGTTATGAGACCACCCGCCCCCTTCTGCTGTTCCCGCTGATCCAGGATTAATCTGGGGAAGAATTTTATGGTTCCCTCAGGGTCATCAGGGGGGAGGAGAGAGCACTTACTGATCACTCTGCCATCCCAGTTCCTGGAAGTTCAAGTAGTGACCCACCGAAGTCCGTCTGCAGGCTGAAGATTTCAAGGGCTGCTGCGCTGATGTCTGGCACTCAGCGGCTCTCACCGGCTCGGCCTGGCTTATCTCCTCCTCCGCTGGTCTCGCCCTCCACTCTCGAGCTCCTCTGGTCCCCTCCACCCTGCCGCGCTGACCGCGCTGCGCTGTGCGCCGGGGTCTTACCCCCGCGGAACAGATCCCTCCCGTGGACCCTCCGGTCCAGCCTGGGCTCCGAATCCATCAAAGTCCGTCACCCACTGGATTTTACACCTCCAAAGTCTGGTCAGACTCTCCCCCCAGAGATATCCAGAGGAGTTTTTCCAGGAGCCTAGGTGAGTCGTTGCTTTCACTCCACCATCTTGGCTCTGCCCCATCCATGTTCTTCTTTCACCACAGGAGGTTCTACTGCCAGGAAAATTGGCTGTTTGTACGATGCTTAAAGGAACAGAAGTGAGTTGCTTCCTAAAGTTTTATTTTGTTTTGTTTTTTACCTAAGCCCTAAATTCAAAACACTGAGGAAAAAAGAAGCTGGAACAAGGAAAGTAAGAGTTGTTACCCTGATCTTTGGAGCCCACAATTCCTTGTCTCTCTTTGCTGTGTAGAGCCTGATTTTGTTTAATATTGTAGGGAATGGAGCTGAAAACTCCTTTCAATGCCTTTCATAAACCTTTCTACGTTTCCATTTTTTTTTCCTTTTGCATCTTTCTCTCTTTTCTCCCTCTTTGAAATTTTTTTCTTTCCACATCTTTTCTTTCCCCTCTCCTTTTCCTTATCTCTAGGATCAGTCATAGAAAGCTGCGATGGAAATGAACTTAAAAATCACTTAGTCCAACCCTCTTATTTTGCATTTAAAGATCCTAAAACTTAAAGAAGCAAAGGGACTTATTTGTTCAGTAACACTGTTATTGGTGGAGTTAGAGCTAAGTCTTGGTCTTACATGCCTTTAGCTACCCATATACCTTCCCTGTCCTCCTTTTTACTCTTTTTCCCTTCTCAAATCATCAGGACACTAAGATTTCTATGCATGGAGAGTGTGGAAAACTCCCCTCTCACAAGCCATCTTATAATATTTTGGTTTTTCAAAAGCTTTAATTTTATATTATTCATTAAAGAAATGGAAGCAATTAAATAATTCAGTCCTGCTAAAAATCCATTCTTATCTCTGATGGTGTACCCTGAATACTCAATAAATGTTACTTGATTAGATTAGAATGAACAAAATTACAATTAGCATTTAGAAGTAAACTTTTAATATATATTTGGGGTGAAAATATTTCATGGCTTATTGTCCTCAGTTGGACCCTTTGTTATGCATGTGAGAATAAACATACGGATATAACTTTAAGCCATATAAGTCATATATTGAGTATAGCTTTAAAAATGTGAAGGTTAATGATCAATGATATTTCTAGGAATTTTCAAAACAGACTGCCTTTTGATTTTAAGTGTGACTTCATTTAGTAAGAATGTTCATAGAATCACAGAATCCTGTTGTTGGAAGGAACCTCACAGACCATTCATTCCATAAATTTCCTCTATAAGATGTTATCATCCAACCTCTGCTTCTAGTGAGAGGTTAATATGTCACTTTCTGAATAGTACACTTTTGAATGGCAATAATGAAGAAGAATTTTTTCTATAGTAAGTTGGCTTCCCTGCCACTTTTACCCGTGGTTCTAGTTCTGTTCCCTAGAATTAAGCAGAACAAATCAGTAGTACTATGAAGGATAAACGAATGAAGTGGGGAGAGACTTGAGGGAGGGAGACCAATTAGAAGGCTGTTGCAATCTTCTAGACAATCTTCTTAACTTCTTTACTAAGGTTCTATGAAGAGATAAGAATTCAGATGTGAGAGATGTTAAAGAGGTAGAAATCAAAAGATTTAGCACCTGAGTAATCAATTGGATTAATCAACTTACTGATTAATAAACATTTATCAAGTGTCTACTGTAAGAACAAGAGCAAGGAGTTGAGGACAATGCTGAGGTTATAAACCTGATAGACTAGAAGAATGGTGGTGTTTTTCAAAGAAATAGTGAAAGTTCAAAAGAAGTGAGTTTGGTGGAGAAAGTTAGAGTTCTTCTCTGTCCATGTTGAGTTTTAAATGTCTCTGAGACACTGCGTTATCCAATGTGAAATATCTTATAGGAAGTTGGAGGTGTAGGACTGCCACTCAGGAGAAAGGCTGGAATAAACATACACACACACACACACACACATTCACACATACACGTACACACACACACACACACACACACACACACACACACACATATATATATATATATATATATATACACACATGTATATATGTGTGCTTATATAGAGAGTATATATATGTATGTATATGTAATCTTTAAATCATTTGTACAGAGATGGTAATTAAATCTACTTGATGTGGTAAGGTTTACAAGAAAAAGACCTAAGACAGAACCTTGGGGAAGACCCATAGTTATACAATATGATATGGATGGCAAGCCAACAAAGGAATAAAGAAGACATTTTATGGAAGAGTTAATAATATTTATTGGGTTTAGACTTTTCTGGAACCTTTCCAAAAATTTCTGTTCCAGAAATTGGGACACCATATGGTTTCTAAAGCAGAGGACAAACAAACAGAAAAACAATACAGATAGCTACTGAGGCAAGGACACACTTAAGGGCCAGGTAAAGTTCACTTAGATTAATTAGGCTGACTACATCAAGAGCTGGAAAATACTAGACATAAGAAATTTCAAAGTCTGTTGTTACTGGATTACTTGCTCCCTTGTTTCAAGTCTAAGGTTTAAAATGGAAGTATTGAAACTAAGCAGGGTTTTATAAGTCTAATTCCTCTTTGACATGCCAGTGCTTCAAATACTTCTCTAATTCCTTTTGGTGATATTAATGTGACAAAAACCAAAGGTTTCCAGTTTTCCCATTGTTCTGCTTTCTCTTTACTGGATAAATTACAGCTTGCCTATGTCTTTTTAAAGATGTGGCCCCCAGAACCAAATGTATTATCTCAGATATAATCTGACCAGAGCTAAGTACAGTTAAACAAATTATTATTGTGGACCTTATGTGTCCATTAATGCAGTCTGGAAAAGTATTAATCTTTTTAGCTGCCATGTCATACTGTGTCTCACAGTGAGGTTGCAATTAACTAAACCGCTAAATATGTTTTCAAAGGAACATTTGTCTTATCATGCCTCCTCATACAGGTGATACTGATTTTTAAAAAATCTATGCATACAACTTTACATTTACTCCTATTTAGCATTATTCACTTGGGCCCACCATTCTAGCCTGTCAAGACTTTTTTTAGATTCTAATTTTTTTCATTCCACATGTTAATTATCCATTTCAGATTCATATGATTTATGAATGTGATAAATATATTTTCTACAGCTTCATACAGTCATTGGTAAAAATGTTGAACAGTTCAGGACCAAATATAGACATCTGTACCATCCACTAAAGACTAGTAAACCAAGTGAACGTTGGTACATTAATGTTTTATTTCTGGTTCTAGTTATTTAACCAGTTCTAAATTCACCTAGTCATAGTATTACCTGGACCACATTCCTTCATTCTGTCTAAAAGGATATCATGAAAAGTTTTATCTGCTGGTTTGCCAAAATATAAATATTCTGTGACTCTAGCCTTTCCTGATCTATCAGGTTAGATACTCTGTCATAAATGAGAATGAAGCTAGTTTAATTTAGCTTAATTTTTAAGAAACTAATGCTGTTTCTTTTTTGAAATACATGTAAACCATTCCTTTAATAACGTGATCTAGAGTTTTGTCAGGAATAAATCAAATTTATTAAAGTATAGCTTTTAGACAGAGCCTTCTTCCCACTTTTGAAAAATAAAACATTTGCCCTTCTTCAAATCTTGAATGTTTCTCTTATTGTCTACTTTTCTTTCATTTTGAGACTTTTTCATCTAGACTGGAAGAGCAATGTTCGTGCACGGCCAGAACACAATACCTATCAGCATGGAAGCTTTAACCTCTTCCAAACTGGACCAGGTCTCCTCTATTTAAACATACTGGTCACCTATTTTTGGGACTTCAACATATTAATTGGCTTTAGCTTTGCTACAGCTCAGAACTCTCAAACCCAAACTATGCACCAACCTCAGCCTCTCCAGTAGCAGGGCCTGGCATGTGCCACCAAGCATGATTCCCTATGATACCTTGGAGGTCATGGGCCATGGTTCAACACTTTGTTGCCTCTATTTGTAGAATTGTAGATTGAAGTTCATTTGGGACTTATGACTTGAACTCATTGAGGGCAGAGAGATGTTCTCTTGTCATCTTCGGATTAGACTTTCTGGGGGCTCTTGTTGTTTTATGCTTCCCAATATAAAAGTCATTCCCTTTGGCAAAGAAAGGAGAAGCAACACAAAAACAGATTATTTCAGCCTTCTTACTAACATCTGTTAGTGTCTCCCTCAAGTAGTGGTACTCCTATCTCTTCACTGTTTTTCCATCCTCACCCCACAACTTGCAGAAAAAAGCTAAAAAGTTCCTTTTCTGTTTTTTTTTTGTATTCCTCACCAACCTCAGTTCATTTTATGATCTAGTATTCCTGATATTCTTATCAGACAGAGTTATATTCTTCTGTATTCATATTCATTTACCTCCTCTTTCTTCCAGGTACAGGGATCTCTTTGTGAACCTTACTTCTTTTCTGACTCACAAGAATAATTTTCCCATATGTCTTTCATTCTTATCACCCCTCTGAGGTCACAAATTCATTTGGATATTGGAACGCCACCTGTTCTTTCCCTTAAACTTTGAGATCAACTCTCCCCAAATCTTGGGTGCATGTCAGTTTTTTTTTTATTTCTCTGTCACTATCTGATGGATCTCTGACATCACCTGCCTCTGAATTTCCAATAATTTGGAACAAGTTCCAACATGTTCTTTCTTGAACTATTGCACAGTTCTCCCTCACTGAAATCAAAGGCTACTGCAAGTCATGTCATCATTTCCCTGATATCATGGTCTTCCTCAAAAATGAAGGACAAACACAACCAGTGAGTAGTCTGAGCTGTCTGAAAGGGGGTCCAGCCTGCTGGGTAACTCAGTTCCTCCTCTCCCTCTTCCTCTCCTCCTCTCCAAAGGAAGGTAACTTTTGATAGTCAGAAGCTGCCCAGTTAACTCTGGGTTAACTAGCAAGGCTTCCTCTCTCCCTTCCTTCCTTCCTTCCTTCCTTCCTTCCTTCCTTCCTTCCTTCCTTCCTTCCTTCCTTCCTTCCTTCCTTCCTTCCTTCCTTCCTTCCTTCCATCCTCCCTCCCTTCTTGTCTCTTTTTTTCCTTTTCCTTTCCTTTCTTTTTCTTTCTTTCTTTCTTTTTTTCTTTCTTTCTCCCTCTCCCAAGACCAAACGTTAAGCCTATTTCACTCTGGAGCTCCTAGATTGGATCACAATAGGTCCCTGGCCAAGCTCCACTATATTTTGGGCCCTCCAGGCTCAGAGTGAATGTCCATAGTAACTGTATCTGTTTGGAACAGCACCCCTGAGGGTCTTCCCCTCTCAGCTGGACATTTTTTTTCTTAATTACAGTGGCCATCCCTTGACTCAATTCTTAAAGAGGCTTATTCACTGAATTGGCTTTACCTCACCCAAAATGAGAAGCTGAAAAGGCCTAAAAGGGCCAAGGTCTCCCATTGCATCCTGAGCCATCTCTAGGCATCCTGATGAATATCTGGCCACTGGACGCAGATGGCTCTCAAGGAGAAAGTGAGTCTGGTGACCTTGCACAACCCTCCCTCACTCAAATCAAAGGTGACTGCAAGTCTTGTCCCGTCAAATTCCAAATTCTTTTTTATTTTTTTTATTTTTAACATAGTTTATAACAGATAAATCAATTTAAACTTTTGGTCAGGAGACACATCTTTTTAAAGCATTTACAATACGGACCAGAAAAGAATTTTTTTTTTAAACATAAGCCAACTGAGACACAGATAGTATTTATGTTGCTAACTTCACATCTCTTGATCTAATTGTCTCCACAGTATTACTAAGAATAAAAAGACCCTAACTTAATGTTGTTGGTCTAAAGTTCTATGCCTAATAGCTTAATTTTAGACAGCCTCGGATGTTCCTCTACCCAAATTGAATAGATCTGGTATTAAGCTTATAAACCTTTTGAGTATAGGAAATTGCCACCAAGAGTAGGGATATTGCAGGGAAACAATATCTCCCCAACTTCATGTCTGTTTCAGGCAGGAGTAGATTGTCCACTTGCATTCAGTCAGGCTTAAAGTCTGCCAGGTGTCAATGGGGAAATTGAGTCTGGAGAATCCCTCCTCAGCCCATGCTGAACAGCTGCTGTCCCACTCTTCCCTTGAGATCACCTATGTAGTTCATACAAGCATCTTTGAGCACACTGGCATCATGTAATGGAGACTCGGGTCACCTTTCTTGCTTCCCATACCTGGAGTAAGACTCAGAAGAACAGTCACTTAATAGTCCCATAGCATCTAAAAATGGCAAGTTCCTATAACCAGGTTTAAAATATGATTATAGTTTCACTTTGGCTAAGGAACATCTTTTAGGCAAGTCTTAAGTGGCTTACATGTCTTTCTATACATGTCCTAGTTCCTGATTAAAAGGCAATCATAAAATGAAATTTACCATTAAAACCTTGACTTTTCCAGCAATGCCAAATTTTATCAGATGTTACCTTCCGCTTGGAAAGTTAGACTGAAATTCTTTTCTCCAAACTAAAGATGTCATTGATTTATTCTCAGTAATTACTTCACTCTATTGTTTTAATACTAATTGCTTTTACCTCACTTTGTAATATGAGCAATTTCTCTCCCCATCACCCCCCTCCCCCCACTTCCTAATACCTTGCATTCTGGGTCCTTCCCTCATTGTACCCTCCCCTCCATCACACCCCACCCCTGTCCTATCCCCATCTTCTCTCTTTTCTTGCAGGGCAACATGAATTTCCATACCCCTATCCCTGTAATTCTTATTTCCCAATTATATGCAGTAAAAATTCTCAACATTCGTTTCTACTACTTTGAATTCCAACTTCTCTCCCTCCCCCCTCCCTCCCCAGCCCCACTAAGAAGGGAAGCAATTCAATATAGATTAAACATGTGTTACTTTGCAAAAGACTTCCATAGTAATCATGTTGTGTAATACTAATTATACTGCCCTCTGACCTACCCTATCCTCCTTATTTTTCCCCCCTACAATTGACCTTGTCCTTTCTTGAAAGTGTTTATTTCTAGTGACTCCCTTCTCCCATTTGCCCTCCCTTCTAACATTCCCTTCACTCCACTTGTTGCCTCCTCTCCTAGTTTCCTGTGGTGTTATATAAATTTTCATATCAAATTTAGTGAGCATGTTATTCCTTCCTTCAGCCACATGTGGGGAGAGTAGCTTTATTCCCCCCCCCCCCCCCCACTTCTCCCTTATCTCCTCTATTGAATAAGATTTTTCTTATCTCTTTTATGAGTTATAGCCTTCCTGGTTTCATTACTCCCTTTCTCACCCCTTAATTTTTATTTTATTTTATTTTATTTTTTTTTGTGTGTATGTGGATATTATCTCTTCTGATATAACACACCCTGTACTCTCTATCTATGTGTATGTGTATGACTGTGTGTGCACAATCTCTCCAACTACCCAAATACTGAGAAAAGATTCAAGAGTTAAAAATATTTTCTTTCCATGTAGTAATGTAAACAGTTCAGCTTTAGAGAGTCTTTTATGATTTTTCTTTCTTTTTTTCCCCCTGTTTACCTTTTCATGCTTCTCTTGATTCTTGTCTTGGGAAGTCAAATTCTAAATACAGAGTGGTCTTTTCCTCAACATGAAATCTTCAAATTTGTCTCCATCACTGAATGTCCATTTTTTCCCTTGAAGTGTTATATTCAGATATGCTGGGTAAGTGATTCTTGGCTTCAATCTCAGTTCCTTTGACTTCTGAAATATCCTATTCCAAGCTCTTCATTCATTTAATGTTGAAGCTGCCAGATCCCGTGTTATCTGATTGTATTTCCACAGTACTCAAATTGTTTCTTTCTAGCTGCTTGCAGTATTTTCTCCTTGATCTGGGAACTCTGAAATTTGGCCACAATATTCCTAGGAGTTTCTCTGTTTGGGTTTATTTCAGGGGATGATCAATGAACTTTTTCAATATCTATTTTGCCCTCTGATTCTATAACATCAGGGCAGTTTTCCTTGATAATTTCATGGAAAATAGTGTCTAGGTTCTTTTTTTAATCATGGCCCAATAATTTTTAAATTATTTCTCCTGGATCTATTTTCTAGGTCAGCTGTTTTTCCAATGAGTTCTTTCACATCATCTTTTCTTTTTTAAAATTTTTGGTTTTGTTTACTAACTTCTTGGTTTAACTCATAGTCATTCTTTTCCCTGGACTCAATTCTCTCTTTCAATGAATTATTTTGTTCAGTGAGCTTTTGAACCTTCTCCTCCATTTGGCTAATTCTGCTTTTTAAAACCTCCTTCTTCTTGTTGGCTTTTTGGACCTCTTTTTCCAATTGAGTTAGCCTCTTTTTAAAGCTGTTATTTTCCTTAGCATTTTTTTGGTTCTCCTTTAGCAAGCTGCTAACTTGATTTTTAAGTTCTATTTCCTGAGCTAAGTTTAAGTCCACTTTGGAGGGAGGGCCTTTGACTTCTTCTGACCATATGCCTTTTTCTTCCTCATCCAAAGGGATGGGGAGAGACACCTGTTCCCCAAGAAAGTAACCTTCTATGGACTTATTTCTTTCCCCCCCCTTTCTGGGCATTTTCCCAGCCAGTCACTTGACTTCTGGGTTTCCTCTACACACCCACCTCACCTCCAGTTCCACTCAGCTTGCACTTGGGGGCTGAGATTCAAATGCTGCTTCCCAGGCTCAGGGCTTTCAGCAGGGGGAGGGCTGCTATTGAGTGTGAGATTAAGTTCAGCTGCTCAGGTGGGGGCAGGGCTGCCACACAGGGCTCAGTTTCCTCAGAGTGTTTACGAGAAAACCTTCAACAATGGATCCTAGCTCCTGCCTGCTTTGGGAGCCCTTGTCTGCTGCTGCCTCTGCTGCTGCCTCCCAAGGGGGCCTGAGTTATAGGGACACCCCACTTCCCTCTTGGTCAACCGAAAAGACCCTCTCACTGACCTCTGGTGCCTGTGGGTGGAGGGACCTGCGCTGCTGGACATTCTGTCTCTGAAGCCTGCTCGAATCTGCTCCTCTCAGTGCCATGTGGCCAAGGCAGGGCTGGGCTCTGCTCTGGGTCCAGGGTGCAGCAGACCTTTGGTGTTGGTTTTTCAGGTCTCTCTGGTACAGAAATCTCCTCCACTCCGTTGTTCTGTGGCTTGTGCTGCTCCAGAATTTGTTGGGAGTTCTTCTTTACAGGTATTTTATGGGTTGTGGGTTAGGAGCAAGCTTATGTGTGTCTTTCTACCTCACCATCTTGGCTCCTCACCCCAAATTCTTTTTAAAGGAACAACATTTTTCTTACTATTTTTTCAATCACTCAAATTTCCTGCTATATCCCTCTCCCTCTCTTTTCCAGAGAGCCATTCCTTATAATGAAGGAATTTTTTTAATAGAGAAAGCAAACTTTGCAAAACTAATCAGAACTAACTCCACAAAGGAGCAGAGGTGTGGTGGGGAAGATGACTTCTCATGTGGCTTATTATTTGTAATATTTTAACCTTATTTTGTTATTATTTTGTGGTGATTATTCTTTCCATTTATGTTGTAGCAATTATGTATATTGTTTTCTAGACTTTGCTTGCTTGATTTTGTGCCAGTTTAATTATGTTTTCTAAATTCAGCATATTTGTAGTTTCTTACAGAACTGTAATATTCCATTACATTCATATACTGCAGTTTGTTTAGCCACTTCCAAATGATGAGAATCTGAAAATGTTTTCAATTCTTTGCTATCACAAAAGTAATGCTATATCTACCTACCTACCTATCTATCTATCTATCTATCTATCTATCTATCTATCTATCTATCTATCTATATCTTAGATGATATCTTTCAATGGGATATAACAGAAGACTCATTAAGTATGCTAGAACATTAAAAAAACAATCTCCCTCTCCAACATTTCTTAAATGTACCCCTTCCTCTCTATTTACTCCACTGTTCTCATAGAATGCCTTCCCTATATTTCATGTCTTCTAGTTATAAAGGGGAGATTTCCTGGTCAGGACTAGCTTCAGGAGTTAGTTACGTTTTTAGCAACTGCAAGTCTCAGATTTTCAGAATCCAAACTTTTTTAATTTTTATTTTTTTAGCGAAGATGTGCCTGAGAAACACTAGACTCATGTATACAAGAGTAACTTAAGCACAGATGCCAAAACTGGGAGAGACAAAAAGTGGAAAAGTTATAATATAGGGCATTCACAGTCCTGGACTTTGCACTATGTTATTTACTTTAATTATTTCTATGGTACCAGTTTGATGGGAAGGGAGGTAAATGTCTAGCATGGAAGGGAGGCTTCCCTCAAGGGAGGCTTCCAGTAGGGAGTCTAATACATAGAACAATGCTATGAATTGTGGAGACTGCATGCATTTCCTCAGAAAAGACTGGAAAGTGATACTCACTGTAGAGTGATGAGAATTATATCAGTCAGTTATGTGACACTGAGATCTTTACATATTTTTCTATACTATGGGCTCCTGTGATCTCTTTATGTGTTTTCATTCTCATTTTGCATGGACTAGAATGAAGTCCATCCTGCACCCAACATATGTTTATGTAAAAAACAAAGAAATTTATATGAAAATTTTGTTGTGCATTTGAAAGAAGTAGCAAGTTGCACATGGTAGTTTTATAGCTTTGTATGCAATCATCTTTTTTATTGTACCATGTTATGGAAATGCCTATAATTTGTTTATATTAAATTATATGAAATACATGGTCCTTTTACTCATAAACGTGAGAACATAGACACAAACTAGGTTTGACTTACACACTGACGTTTCTCAGAGTAAAATCTAAGTAGAGACACAAACAAAAAGTGCAATTTTGGGGGAAGGAGGAGTCAGGCCCTAGGATCATACCTCAAGCACAGGGTAGTGAGCCATGGATTATTTTGCAAACAAAGTTTCAGTGCCTCTCTGCTACATGTCATATTGCTCAAACTCATTACCTTGTCATTGTCACCAAAATATCTTTGGAAAAGTATTCCAGCCTTCTCTAATATTACTTCCTTCTCCATATTCCACATTTTAGGCAAACCAAACTCATTCTACTCCTTTCTTCTTTTCCCATCCCCTTCCTTCAAAGCAATGTATTTTCCTGATTATGAGCCTTTCCTTATGATTTTTTTCTAGACCCAGAATGACTATCTTCCCCATCTTTTGTCAAATTCCCACTTATTTACTTTATAAAGCTCAACTCAAATATTGATTTTGCCATAAAACATCCCCCCTGAATGTCATACAACACTCTTTTTACGAAAGTCTGATGGGTTTAATATTGTAAATATTATATACATTATGTTTTGTCTCATTCATCCACTGGGTTAACTAGCAAATTCCCTCCCTCCTTCCTTCCTCTGTATCTCTTCCAGTACTGAGCATTGTACTCTGCAAACAGAAGGTAATTAATAAACATCTGTGGACTGAATAAATGCTGCATGAATGTTTTACTTGTGTTTCATAATCACAGCTAAATTATAAACTTTATAAAGTAGCACTGAGACGAGTTGTCTGATTTTCGAATTTAGAGGTAGAAAAGAAAGAGAAGCAATTATTTTCCCTTCTATAACCTTAATTTCTCTTAGATAGAGGCCAGGAGAAGTGAAAGAACATTTAGAAAATATAATGAGGTAGCCTGAGGAGCAAAGGATGATTGTTTTCTTCAGAGCACCTTCCATATTGCCAGTAAATTAAAAGTCATGTTAGTAAGGTTGTAGATTTCTGTGAAATTTGAGGTGATCCATGCAGACTCAGTGTATTGTTGAACTAAAGAACCTTTTCCAAACAGGAGTCAGAAGTGAATCTCTACTTGTATTAAAGATTGTGAAAATACTCCAAATGGGAAGAATCTGAGGAGGATTCAAAACATGAGTTGATAATTAATCCCCCTATTTCATTCTCTTTGCTTCTATGCTCCCCTTCTTCCTAACCACTGAAAATTTTCAGTCCCTTCTCTATCATTCTGCACCTCTTTTCATACTTGGTCACTGTTGCTTCTTGCTAGGGAAGCAGTGGATCACAGCAGACAGAGTGTTGAACCTGAGAAAGACCTTAGTTTAAATTATACTTCAGAAATTCGCTAGTTGTATGCATGAAGAAATCAGTTAAAAGTTTTGATATTCAGTTTGTTTACTCATAAGATGGGCTTAATAATAACTGTAGGATTTATATTACATGGTAGCAGTGAGGTACAAAGAGGATAATATTGTATAAAGTGTTTTGGAAAATTTGATATTCCTAGTTATGAAATAAAAGCCACATTGATTTTTTGCACTGTTATTTTCCAGACATTTTAGAAAACGTTTTAGGCACAAATGTCCCCTGACTGATTCTACTGAATGTCCTCATCTTCTTTTTCCTTAGAAAATTGAAATCATAGGTAGTAAATCAGAGAGAAGGAAAATTATTTCCCTGGACTGGATTTCTTTCATTATGTTTTTTTTTTGCTTCCTTATAGGTGTCAGAATATGAAGCAGCATGAGAAGTAACAACCAAAGTTTACTGGGGGCTTTTGCAGGGGATTTCTTCCTTTTGGGGGTGTCTGACAGGCCATGGCTGGAACTTTCCCTTTTTGTGATCCTTCTGGTATCCTACATTTTAGCAGTCCTGGGAAATATTGCAATCATATTGGTGTCTCAGCTGGATCCTGTACTAATCAGCCCTATGTATGTTTTCCTCAGTCATTTGTCTTTTCTGGACCTTTGTTATACCACTACCACTGTGCCTCAGGTACTGTTCAACATAGGTAGCTCAAGGAAGACTATCAGCTACAGTGGCTGCACAGTGCAGTATGCCATTTTCCATTGGTTGGGCTGTACTGAGTGGGTGGTCTTGGCTGCGATGGCTCTAGGCTGATATGTGCCCATCTGTAAACCACTCCGCTACTCAATCATCATGCATCACCCACTATGCCAGAAGCTAGTGGCCACTGCCTGGCTCAGTGGGTTTGGAAATTCTCTGGTTCAAGTTGTGCTAACAGTGCAAGTACCTTTCTGTGGGCAAAGGATGCTGAACAACTTCTTCTGTGAGGTGCCTGCTATGATTAAGTTGTCATGTGCCAACACAGACATCAATGATGTCACATTGGCTGTGCTGGTAGCTTTCTTTGTGCTGGTTCCCCTGGTCCTCATTCTTATCTCTTATGGCTTTATTGCCCAGGCTGTGATGAGAATCAAGTCCTCTAAGGGGCAGAGTAAAGCTTTTGGGACCTGCTCTTCCCACTTGGTGGTGGTGTCACTCTTCTATTTGCCTGCTATCTACATATACCTTCAGCCCCCTTCTAGCTACTCCCAGGACCAGGGAAAATTCATCTCCCTCTTCTACTCCATCATCACTCCAACCCTCAACCCTTTCATCTACACCCTCAGAAATAAAGATGTGAAGGGAGCACTGATAAGACTTTGGGGAAGGACTTGGAGACCCTTTCAGAGATAAGCAATAGGAATTCAATATTCAGTATAAATTCATTTATTTCCTTCTGCAAGGATGTTTAAAAACTTTTGAAGCTATTGAGTATTCCTATAGAAAGAATAAAATGCTTAATTTAAGGGATTGCTGACAGAACAGAATACTTGGATGCCTATATGGTGAGAATAGAGGAGGAGAAGCTCCCTATCCAAAATACTTTCTTACTATTATGTCAAGGTTCCTGAAAGATCACCATTAGAGATTCACTCTATTGGGTGTTTAATGATGGTGTGATTTTGGTCCCAAGAGTGGCTTTGACACGTTACCCTAATTATCATTTCCTTTTTAAATTGATTTTGTGAATTAATAAAAATTTGTTTTCCCTCTCTCCCAAGTCAATCAAGTCAACAAATATTTATTAAGTACTTAGTATGTGCTAGGTACTATACTAAGCACTGGCTCCCAAGTGTTATCTACTGTTTAAAAAAAAAGAAAATCAATAAATATGTTGTGATAAATATGCATAATGAAGCAAAAAAATTCTCAAATTAGCAACGACCATAAAATATGTCTCATTCTTTCCCTTGACTTCTCAAAACGGTGTTTATCTCAAGTGTTCTGGAATCATGCTTGTAATCTCAATGATCTGAGTTTTCAGTCTTTTAAAGTTGTTATCCTTATAACATTTTCTTTTTCTTATCATATAAAATATTGTCTTGGTTCTGTTCACTCTGTATCAGTTCAGTCAGTCAATAAACTTTAATTAAGAGCCTGCTATGTGCCAGGCATTGTATTAAGTGCTAGAAATACAAAGAAAGGCAAAATAAATCCTTGTTCTAAAGGGGCTCATAATCTAATGGAGGAAGCAATATGAAAGCAACTATGTACAAACAGACTATATATAGGATGCTTTATGATTTATGTATTTCATTTATATTTTTTTATTTTTGTCATAAATTCTTTCTTTCCATTCACCCCTTTCTATATCCATTAAAGTAGGATGTTCCTTATAGGTATGAAATAATAAAAGCATGTTTCTGCATTAGCCATATTTAGAAAAAATGAAAAATACGTTTTCATCTACATTCTGAGTGTGTTGATTCTCGATCTGGAGGTGGAAAACAATTTTTGTGAGTGTTTTGGAGTTCTAGTGTATCATTGTTTTGATCAGAATTACTAAGTTTACTGTAGTTGTTTGTCTTTAAAATATTGCTTTTATGTTGTTCTCCTAGTCCTCCTTACTTCATTTTTTGTCAGTTGATAGGTGTTCCCTGTTTTTCTGAAGTGATCCCCTTTGTCATTTCTTATACCACAATAGTACTCCATCCCATTCAAATGCCATAACTTGCTCAACTTAGTTAATAATTATTCACTCAATTCCTAAATCTTTGCTACACAGAAATTCCTTCTATAAATATTTTTGTACATATGTGTCTTTTCCTCTTTTTACTGATCTCCTTGGGGTATAGATTACTAGTATTATTGTTGGATCATATAGTATACACAGTTTTAAGAGAGTGAACCTGGTAAGAAACAAGTGTATTTTTGGAAATGAATAATGTTTTAAGAAAGGAATCCAGAAAATATTTGAGTAATAACTGAGAAGAGAAACAAAGATGGGCTATGACGTACTGCTTATAGTCAAATAAGAAGACAGAACATTGGTATTCATATTTTCCAACTATTTTCTCTGCCAAATATAATGATCTTCAGCCTGGGAAATGTAAAGTAAAAATGATTGACAGATTATTTAAACCCAAGAAGAGGAATGAGATAGTAGAGCGTTTAGTTGTCCTCAACTCTTCAAGTCTATATCCAGTATATCCCAGGGAACAGAGAGAATCAACTGATTTGATTTCTGAGTGATACATCAACGATGTGGCTACCATTTTGTTGTTGTTGTTCAGTCATAGTCATATCTGATTCGTTGTGGTCCATTGACCATAGCATTCCAACACTGTCCATGGGGTTTTCTTGGCAAAGATATTCGATTGGTGTGCTATTTCCTTCCCTAGTGGATTGAGGCACATAGAGGCTGATAATGTCTTGCCCAGAGTCACAGAGCTGAAAAGTGTCTAGGCTAGATTTCACCTCAGGTCTTCCTGACTCCAAGTTCAGCACTCTGGTCACTGACTCCTCTATGTGTCCCTCATAGTTACCACATTTGCAAATATCATTAGACAAGAATACATTATTGTTGTTGGTTTTTCCTCAGCAAGTAGAAGTAACAGTGAAATCAGAAGAGATAGAAACTGTACTGGACTTAGTGTATGCAGAGATGAGTCAGTGCTATATTGAGCACAATGAGGGACTGATTATGAAGACATCTATATACATGTAATGTAGAAGTGAAAGAAGATTATATATGAAACTTCAAATTTTCAGCAGCAAGGTGGTGTGCTGGATAAACATAGGACCTGGTTCCAGGAAGACCAGAATTCAAATCCAACCTCAGACATTTAACAGCTGTGTGATTCTGGGCAAGTCAATTAACCTCTGCCTCAGTGTCTTCAAATATAAAATGAGGATAATAAAAATGACTTTGTACGGCTGTTGTGAGGATAAAATGAGATAATATTTGCCAAGTACTTAGCAGAGCGTCTGGCATGGAAAAAATAATTAATAAATGCTTTTTACCTTATTTCCCCTCCTTATTATGTATAGTTTCCTTTTTTCAAAAAGTATACAATAAATTCAATGTTACTTTGAAAGCTGATCTGTGTGCTTGTACTTCCTTCTTTACCACCTACTATCTCCTTCTGGTGCATGATAATTAACATAAACAAACCATCAAGTAAATATGCAACTGAAAGACAAGATGGTCCAGTCATAAAGTTACTGAAGTACAATCAACAAGTATTTTCATGTGTTTTACAGTATCAAAAGAATGTGAAAGATCTTTAGTACATTAAGTAGGACTCCTTGTGGTGAGCTTATTGAAGGATATAGATGAGAATCCCGTAGTATGGGCAGTCATGGCTGGGTCATGGTCTGTATGACTGGAGTGAATACCCATATTAATGTAATCTATTGAAGTATGAGATTTGTGATTAAACGGATACAGTTATTTTCTCCTCTGAAGCAACCCCTCTATGCCCTAGATTGCAATCTTCATGAGTTACTGTAGCCAAAACAATTGAAAATCCTTTAATCAAATTTTTGATAACGCATCACTCCACCCATAAGTAGGGTTGTTCCTTTCACAAGGAGAGTCTATGTCTGTCCTATTCCACCAACCTTTCCAGTTTAATAGTGCCTTCCAGGATTACTGCTCTTTAGGCAGAATGTTCAAGACCTCATCATCAATTCCATGCCATCCCACAGAAGTGGGATTCTGTGAAAATATAATGTGACAACAGGTAGTCAATAACTTTATATAAAATAGTTATTTTTTTATAAAATTTAAGCAGTTCCATGAAGTTAGTGGTTTCTGCTTTGACTAAATAGTAAATTCAAATATAAAGGTAAAATGCTAAATTTCCCTTATTTGTGAGAGAATTGATATGCATTTAATCTAAAACAATAACAACACAATTAATAAATATCTGCAATTTGTTGGACACAGGTCAAATGATGCAACTATTGCTCTTCTATTTACAATAATCTAATAGAATGCTTGAGGGCAAATAACCATAGATTTTGATTAAGTACTTAGGAGGGGTGATAAAAGATTAGAAATGAAGGGGTCACTTATTTTTGGAAGAAAGGGAAAGTTTCATGGATGGCCTAATATATAATCTGGACCTTGAACAAGGTGAAAACATTCAATTTAATTAAGAAAACATTGGAAGTGTATGTGAAATGTCAAAGACTGAGGTAAAAATGGAATGGTAGACAGTAGAGCTGAAATGGCAGAGGAGAGATAGCATCCCATCTGCACTCTCCTAACATTCTACTCCAAACAACTTCAACTTTTGTGAGGCAATCAGGATTAAGCAACTTGCCCAAGATCAGACAGCTAGTAAGAGTCTGAGGCCAGATTTGAACTCAGAAAGATAAGCCATCCTGATTCCAAGCCCAGTGTTTTATCTACTACACCACCTAGCTGTCTCTTCTGCCCCAAACAACTTTAAAATCGCACCTCAAAATACTGAAGCAGCAGAGTCAACAAAGGGTTGGTGTGAGACACTTTTGCAGTCAAAGATAACTTAAGAGGTAGGCAGGAGACATCTGTGCCACTGGGTTTGGCACCTGGCCTAGAGCACATGTGTTTGCAGCATCAACGCAGGTCTTGGAATTGGTCTACATAATGTCTGTAGCAGCAGTTTAGGAAGCTCTCAGTCCAGAGAGAGAAAAGTAATTGGACAGCTGCTCAGAAAGAGATTTGAGGGGACCCTTTTCTGGCACTTGGTATACCTTGTTGATTGGCAACCCTACTGTACATACACCGTTCTGAGTCCCATTTCCAGGATAGAGAGAAGCATTAATACTTGTGGTTGCAGGGTACAAGATATCCTTTGCTCAGTAAAGACCAGAGTAAAGACCAGGAGAAGAGTGACCACACCTATCCCTGGATCACACCACCGGAAAAACACTGAAACTTTGTTGGTTCCCAAAAGTAGTTCTGAAAATAGCATCACAGAATAGCCTGAAGCTTCAGACAGTGCAGCCTCACTTCCACCTGAAAAGTCCCCAACTTTAAAATAAAATTCATAGTCAAGAAATAGGCTGTGAAAATGAGCAAACAAAAAAAGAATATGATTCTAAAGACCTAGTATGGTGGCAGGGAAGACCAACTCATAAACTCAGAAGAAGACAGCAATGTTAAAAGAACTATAAGCAACTCCTCAAAAGAAAAAAAAAATGTTATGTGGACTCAACTCAATATGTATTTCTGGAGGAATTAATGAAAGTGCTAAGAATGGTAGCAAAAAAATGGAAAAAGAAATGAGAGTGATGCGAGAAAATTTTTAAAAGTGCATGAATAACCTGGGAAAAGAGGCACAAAAATGCACTGAAGAAAAGAACTTTTTAAAAAGCAGATTTGGGGAAATGAAAAAAGAGACACAAAAACTTAGTAAGGAAAGGAGCAGAGAGCTATTTTGGAAGACAAAGGAGGTAGGATTATAACTTAAGACCAACCTACCAAGCAAAACTAAATATATTTCTTTGGGGGAAAATAGACATTTAATCAAATACAGAAATTTCCAGCATTTCTAATGGTGACCAGAGTAAATAGAAAATTTAACATTAAAACACAAGACTGAAGAGAAACATAAAAAGGTAAATATGAAAGATAAATCATGAGCGACTCAATAAGATTAAACTGTTCACCTTTCTATATGGAATGATGACATAGAGGTAACCCCTCAGAGCTGTGTCATTACTAATGTGGTTGGAAAGGGTCTATAAAGAAAGATGCCATGGGTAAGAATTGATTATCATGGGAAGATATCAGAAAAAAATAGGGATAGGAAGGAGGAATGCAGTGGGAGAAAGGGGAAGAAAGAAGTAGAATGAGGAAAATTTTCTCATGTCAAAGAGATACCCAAAGAAGATCTTTTAGAATAGAGGGTAAAATGTGTGTGTGTGTGTGTGTGTGTGTGTGTGTGTGTGAGTGCTTGAATATCATTCTCCTACAAATTGGTCTAGGAGGGAAGAATATTTACACATTTATGTGTATGTATATTATATGTATATGTATGCATGTATTACATATATACATAGAATTCATATATAGACTCAATTGGGTATAAACATCTGTCTTTCCCAAAAGGGAAATAAGAGAAAAAGAGGATAAGAGATATGGGTGTAAGAAGTGATGAAAGGGAGGGCAAATTAAGGGAGGCACTTGTCAGAAACAAAACAGATTCTTGAGGAAGGATAGCGTACAAAGAGAATACAATAGGTGGGAGGGAAATAAATAGTAATCATAACTGTGAATGTGAATTGGATGAACTAATCCATAAAATGGAAGTAGACATTCAAACACATGAGACACACTTGAAACAGAAACATGTACACATAACATTAATAGAAGAGACTAGAGCAGAATGTATTAAGCATCAGTTGAAGGAAAAAAGTCAATGGCAGTAATCATGATCTTGGACTTCGACAAAGCAAAAAACAAAAATAAACCCAGTGAAAAGAGGCAATCAGGGAAACTACATTTTTGCAAAAAGGTAAGATAGATAATGAAGCAATATCAAAATTTTTACAGCATATTTCTCAGATAAAGACATCATCTCTCAAATCTATAGGAAATGAATCAAATTTATAAAAATAAAAGTCATTCTCTAGTTGATTAATGATTAGAGGATATGAAGTGTTTTCATCCTTTGTTGCTGAAGAAGATCATGCCATCAGAGATATAATGACATGACTTGCACTTGACTGTTTTTGAGTGAGAGAGGGCTGTGTAGGTCACCAGCCTCACTTCTCCTCCACAGTACTCTGAATCCAGTGACCAGATATTCATCAGGCTGACTGGAGATGACTCAGGATGAGGTAATTGGGGTTAAGTGACTTGCTCAAGGTCACATAACTAGTGAATGTCAAGTGTCTGAGGTGAGATTTGAACTCAGATCGTCCTGACTCCTGCACTGGTGCTCTATTCACTGCACTACCTAGCTGCCCCTAGATGATATGTGGAGTCTGTTTCAAGAAGAAAAAATCAAGGGTATATATAGCTATATAAAAATGCTCTAAATTACTATTGATTACAGAATTGCAAATTAAAACAACTCTGGGATAATACCTCACATCTCTCAGAAATGATAAATGTTGGATAGGATGAGTTACACTGATGACGACAGAGTTGACAATTGGTCCCATCATTCTAGAGAACAATATACCCAAAAGACTATAAAACTGCATACCCTTTGACTGATTGATACCATTACTAACTATTCTCCATTGAGATGAAAGAAAGTGTTTGGACTTATATAAGAAAAAAAATATTTATAGCAGCTCTTTTAGTAGTAGCAAATAATTAGAAATTGTGGAGATGTCCATCTGAACAATAGGTGACATTTAAATATGATGGCATACTCTTGTGGTATAAGAAATGATGAGGGGGATGTTTTAGAAAAGGAATACATGGAAAACCTTAATGAACTGATGCAGTTCAGTTAACAGGAGCAAGAAATTACCGTACAATGTTTCTTTGTACAATTTGTACAATGTACAATTGTATATAGTAACCACCTCTCCATAGAGCATGCCAACTTGGGAGAACTGAAAACTTTCAGGTCCCTAGAAGTATCCCGGAAAACAGCTGCATAATACCCCTGAAGCTTAGAATAGTGCACTGTCCACCTTGGAAGCAGAGCCATACTTTATCAAAAAGTTAAAAATTATGTAATAATACTATCAAAAATATTCTATAGAGCTAGAAAAAAATAACATCAAAATTCATCTAGAAAAACAAAAGGTCTAAAATATCAAGATAATTCAAGTAATGTGGCCTAGTTATACCAGATCTTAAAATGTATTATAATGAAGCAATCATCAAAACTCCTTGGTTTTCTTAGCCTATAGGCTAAGAAAAAGAGGGGCAGATCAGTGAAACAGGTTAGGTACACAGTAGCCAATGATTATAGCAATCTACTGTTTATAAATCAAAAGACCCTAGATTTTGTTATAAGAACTCACTCTTAGGCAAAAACTACTGGGAAAACTTAAAAAGAGGATGGCAGAAACTGGACATAGACCAGCGTCTTACACTATATACCAAAATAAAGTCCAAATGGATACATGACTAAGATATAAAGGTTAACTGTATAAGGAAATTAGGAGAGTAAGGAAAAGTTTATTTCTCAGATTTATGGAGTATGGAAGAATTTATTACCAAACAAGAGAGAGAGAAAATTATGAAATGCAAAGAATAATTTTGATGACATTAAATTGAAAACCTTTGCTCAAACAAAGCCAATGCAACCAATATTAGGAGGGAAGTAGAAAAGTGTGAAAGAATTTTTACAACTAATGTCTCTCATTTTTAAAATATACTGAGAACTGAGTCAAATTTGCAAGAATACAAGTCATTCCCCAATTGATAAATGGTCAAGGGATATGAAGAGGCAGTATTTACAGGAAAAAAAAAATTAAAAGTGTGTACAGTCATTGGAAAAATGTTCTAAATCACTGTTTATTAGAGAGATGCAAATTAACACACCTATAAGATTGTCTAACATGACAAAACAGAAAAATGATAAATGTTGGAGAAGACGTGGGAAAGTTGGAATACTAGTTTCTTTTGGGGGCACTGTGTACTGATCCAACCATTTTGAAGAGGAAGTTGGAACTATGCCCAAAGGGCTATAAACATGGACATACCATTTGATTCAGCAATACTGCTTCTATGGCTGCATTCCAAAGAGATCATAAAAATGGGAAAAGTTTCCACATTTACAAAAATATTTAAAGCAGCTCTTTTTGTGGTGGCCAAGAACTGGTAATCGAAGGGATACCTATCAATTTGGGAATGGCTGAGCAAGAGGTGATATGTGAATGCAATGGAATACTATTGTGGTATAAGAAATGATGAACATGTGGACTACAGAAAAACCTGGAGAGACTTAAATGAACTGATGGTGACTGAAATGAGCAGAACCAGGAAAACATTGTACAGAGTAATAGCCAAAGTGTGTAATGACTGATTTTAATAGACTTAGCCCTTCTCAGCAATGAAAGGACCTAAAAGAAATTCTAAAGGACTTATGATAGAAAATGTCATCTACATCCAGAGAAAGAACTATGAAGTCAGAATGCAGAGCAAGGCAGACCTTTTTTTTATTATTATTATTTTGTTTTGTTCTTTTTCTTTCTCATGGTTTTTCCCAATCATTATAATTCTTCTACGTGACTAATGTGACAGTTTGTTTAATAGGAGTAAATGTGTAGAGCGTATATCAGAATTATCCAAAGGAGAAAAAAAAAACTCCAAAAAGTCACTGAAGAAAATAATTCCTTGAAAATTAAAATGGAGCAAATGGAAACCAAAGACTTTATGAGATATCAAGAATCAATAAAACAAAGCCAAATGAATGAAAAAAAAACAGATGTGACTTACATCACTGAAAAAACATCTGATGTAGAAATCAGTTTCAGGGGAGATAACTTCAAAGTTATTGTACAACCTGAAAGCCACGATCTAAAAAAGAGCCTAGACATCATCTTTCAAGAAATTATCAAGCAAATATGCCCTAATATTCTAGAACCAGAACGTAAAATAGAAATTGAAAGAGATACCCTAATGAAAACTCTCAGAAATATGATAGACAAATTCCAGAGCTACTAGTTCAAGGAGAAAATGCTGCAAGCAGCCAGAAAGAAACAATTCATGTATGGTGGAGCCACAATCAAGGTGACAGATGATTTAGTAGCTTCTACATTAAAGGACTGGAGGGCTTGGAATATGACATTGTGGAGGGCTAAGGAGCTAGGATTACAACAAGGTATCACTTAACCAGAAAAACTGTATAATCCTTTGGGGAAAAATGGACATTAAATGAGAGAGAAGATTTTTCACATGTTCTTGATGAAAAACCAGAGCTGAATAGGAAATTTGACTTTCAAATACCAGACTCAATTGAAGCATGAAAAGGCAAACAAGAAAGGAATATCATAAGGGATTTATGGGAAGATATTTGTAACTCATAAGATCTTTTTCATTATTAGGGTAGTTAAGAGTATAAATAGACAGGGGGCCCAGAAGTGAGTTGAATATGAAGGAATGATATCTAAAGAATAAAATTAATGGATGGAAGAAGGAGACAGGGTGATGTAGAATGGGGTAAGTTATCTCCCATAAAAAAGTTAGAAAAAGTTTTTATAGTAGAGGGGAAGAGGAAGTATTTGAGTGAATCTTGCTTTCATCAGAATTGGATCAAAGAGGGAATAACATTGGTATACTCAATTGGTATAGAAATCTGTCTTACCCTATAGGAAAGTAAAAGGGTAAGGGGATAAGAGAAAAAAGGATATTATAGAAGGGAAGGAAGACTGGGGTTGGGAGTGGTCAGAAGGAAAATGATTTTGAAGAGGGCCACGGTGAAAGAAGAGAACAGAATAAAAGGTGGGGAGAATAGGGTAGAGGGAAATGCACTTAGCAACAGTAAATGTGAAAATAATTTTGAATCAGGTTTCTCTGATAAAGACCTCATTTCTCAAACACATAGAGAACAAAGTCAAGCCCATAGAAATAAGCGTCATTCTCCAAATGATAAATGATCAAAAGATATGACAAATTTTCATATGAAGTGATCCCAGTTATCTATAACCAGATTAAAAAATACTCTAACTTGCTCTTGATTGGAGAAATGCAAATGAAAACAAATCTGAGGTACTACCTCAAACTTACTTGGCTGGCTAATAGTACAAATAAGGCAAATGACAAATATTAGAAAGGATGTGGGTAAAATGAGACATGAATGGATTGTTGGTGGAATTGTGAACTGATTCAACTGTTCTGTAGAGCAATTTGAAAGTATACCCAAAGGGTTACAAAGCCATGCATACCTTTGAGTTAGCAATATTGCTATCAGTTCTGTATCCCAAGAGAAATCAAAACAAAAAGGAATATGATGCATATGTAAAAAATATTTATAACAGTTTGTTTCTAGGGGCAAAGAATTCAAAATGAAGAGAGGTTCATCAAGTGTGGAGTGACTGAACAAGTTGTAGTATGTAATTATGATGGCATAGTACTGTACTATAAGAAATGATGAGCAGAATACTCTCAGAAAAACCTCAAAAGACTTGTATGTACTGATGGAAAGTACAATGCACTGTGTCAAAAGTAGAAGCAATATTGTAAGATGACCAACTGTGAATGACAACTATTTTAAGCAATGCAACAATCTAAGCCAACTCTGAAGAACCATAAATTGCTATCCATCTCCAGAGAAAGAATTTATGCTCTCTGAATACAGATTGAAGTACACTTTTTCTAAGTTTTTTTTTGTTTTCTTTTACTTCTTTTCATTGATTGGCTAAGTTTCAGATTACTTGTTTCTATCCCTTGGCTCACATCTCTTTTTTTTCTATTACTTAATTTCTTTTTAATTTTTAACATTCACTTCCACAAGAGTTTGAATTCCAACTTTTCTCTCCATCTCTCTCTTCCCTGCACTGTAAGAAAGCATGAATTCTGATTATTCCTTCCCCCAATCTGCCCTCCCTTCTATCTCCCCTCCCTTCCCTTATCCCTTCCCCCTTCTATTTTCCTGTAAGGTAAGATAGATTTTTATACCCCATTGCCTCTATATCTTACTTCTCATTTGCATGTAGAAACTATTTTTACATAAGTTTTCAAAATTTTGGGTTCCAAATTTTCTACTTCCCTCCTTCCTCACCCTCCCCTCCTTGAGAAATCAAACAATTCTATATAGGTTATACATATGTAGTCATGCAAAAAACTTTTGGAATAGTCATGCTGTGAAAGGTGAACTGTATTTCCCTCCATCCTATAGCACTCCCATTTATTCTATTCTCTCTTTTGACCCTTTCCCTCATCAAAGGAGTTTGTTTCTGATTATCCACTACCCCAATCCACCTTTGCTTCTACCATCCCTCTCTCTTATCCTCTTCCCCCCTACTTTCCTATATGGTAAGTTAGATTTCCATACCCATTTGAGTGTTTATGTCATTCCCTCCTTAAGCCAAATGTGATGAGAGTAAGGTTCACTCTTACCCTCTTACCTCCCTCCTCTTCTCCTACACTGTAAAAGCATTTTCTTGGCTCTATTAGCTGAGATAATTTACCGAATTCCACCTCTCCCCTTCTCTTCTTCCAAGTATACTCCTATTACTCCTTTACCCCTTAGTTTTACTTGTTAAAAACCATCTCTTCATATTCAACTCACCCTGTGACCTCTCTGTCTCTATACACACATATACATCTATGTACATAAAAACATATATGTTTTTATAAACATACATGCACATGCACACACTTCCACATATATACAGAGAGAGAGAGAGCACACATGCACACAGAGACATACACATGTGTAATCCCTCCAACTACCCTAATTCTGTTAAAGGTTTCATGAGTTACAAATATCATCTTCCCATGTAAGAATATAAACAGTTCAATTTTAATGAGTCCGTTATGATTTCTCTTTCCTGTTTACCTTTCCATGCTTCTCTTGATTCTGGAATTTGAAAGTCAAATTTTCTATTCAGCTCTCTTCTTTTCATTAAAAATGCTTGAAAGTCCTCTATTTCATCAAATGTATTTTTTTTTACCCCCTCTGGAATGATTATACTCAATGTTGCTGGGTAAATGATTCTTGCTTTCAATCCTAGCTCTATTGACCTCAGAAATATTATATTTCAAGCCCTCCAATCCCTAAATGTAGAAGCTGTTAAATCTTGTGTTACTCTGACTGTGGCTCCACAATACTTGAATTGTTTCTTTCTATCTATTTGCAATATTTCTCCTGGAACTGGAACTTTGGAATTTTGCTATAATATTCCTAGGAGTTTTTCTTCTGAGATCTCTTTTCAGGAGGTGATTGGTGAATTCTTTCAATTTCTATTTTACCTTCTTGCTCTAGAATATCAGGGCAGTTTTCTTTGATAATTACTTGAAAGATGATGTCTCAGCTCCTCATTTGATCTTGGCTTGCAGATGTTCCAATATATTTAAAAAATTTTTTTTCTTAGATCTACTTTCCATGTCAGTTATTTGTCCAATGAAATATTTCACATTGTCATCTATTTTTTTCATTGTTTTGGTTTTGTTTTGAAATTTCCTGATTTATCATAAAATTATTAGCTTTCATTTGCTCCATTCTAACTTGAAAGGCATTATTTTGCATTGAACTTGGCTCCTCTCCCAGTCTGGTGCAATAGACACTTCTCATGAACCTTCCAGGTTGTCTTGGACCAGAAATGTGTTTTACTTTGTCATTTTGTAAGTTCTGCTGCTCTAGAATTTGTTTAGAGTAATTTTTAAAAGATATTTGGAGAGGTTTGTGGGAGAGCTTAAGAAAATCCCTGTTTTTAGTCCATCATCTTGGCTCTGCCCTCTGAAGTGATTTTTTTTTAAATGTAGGGTTGAGAAAGAAGGATGTACTGGAGAAACCTGAAGTGAGAGGTAGAATGTGGAAAAATTTACTCACATAAAAGAGACATGAAAGGACTAGTCTTATAGTAGAACAGAAAAAGAGGCTTGAGTGGGCAAAGCTTGAACCTTACTCTCATCTGAATTGGTTAAACAAGAGAAGAATATATACACACAGTTGGGTATAGAAATCTATCTAACACAATTGGGAAATAAGAGGGGAAGGGGATAAGAGATATAAGGATATGGATGATAAAAGGGATGGTAGATTAAGGGAGGCAGTGGTGAGAAGCAAAAGCAACTTATGAGGAGAGAGACAGACAGAGAGAGAGACAGAGAGAAAGAGAGAGAAAAGGAGGAGGAGAAGAAGAAGAAGAAGAAGATTGGAGGGGAATACATAGTAATCATAACTCTGAATGTGAATGGGATGAGCTAACCCATAAAATGGAAGTAGATAGCAGAATGATTATAGACCAGAATTTAACAATATGTTCTATAGAAGAGTCTCATGAAGAAAGATACACAGAGTTAAAAGGGTTGCAGTAGAATCTATTTTGTTTTAGTTGAAGTAAAAAAAAAAAAAAAGGAAAGCAGGGGTAGTAATAATCTCAAACAAAGCCAAAATAAAAATAAACTTAATTAAAAGAGAGAATCATAGAAACTACATTTTGTTACAAAGTACTATAGACAATGAAGTAGTATAAAAAACTACAGCAAATTTGTCTGATAAAGGCCTCATTTCTCAAATACCTAGGGAATTAAGTCAAATTTATAAAAATAAGATCTATTTACCAATTGGACAAATGCTCAAAGTTCATGAACAGACAATTTTCAGAAGACATCAAAGCTATTAATAGTCATATTAACAAAGCATAAAAGTGCTATTGAATACATAAAGGCCAAGTGGAACAGCTTTGGGGTACCATCTCATGCCTATCTGAAATTTTAAATACTGCAGAGGATGAGGAAAAATAGGCATACTAATGGACTGTTCTTGGAGTACTGAACTGATCCAACAATTTTAGGGAGCAATTTTGAACTGTGCTCAAAGGGCTACAAAACTTTGTTTATTCTTTGACCTAGCAATACTCTTGTTGGGTCTATACCCCAAAGAGATCAGAAAATAAGGAAAAGGACTTACATGTATGAAAATGTTTATAATAGCTCTTTTTTATGGTGGCAAGGAATTAGAAATTGAGAAGATTCTCATAAATTAGGGAGCAGCTGAATAAGTGGTGGCATATAATTATGATGGAGTACGATTGTAATGACATCATGAGATCTGAGCTACTGGAATATCAATTTGGCAACTATGTGAATAATGAATTGGAATGGGGAAGTCCCTAGAGGAAGGGAATCAAAGAAAGAACCTATCACACAATCCAGGTCATAAAAGCCTGATATACTGACCCCCTGAATTTAAGTCGAACTTACTGAAAAAGGGGCAATAAATATGTTGTAGAAGTAGAATTGATAAGAATTGGCAACTGATTGGATATTTGGAATGAGAGCTGATACCTGAGGTTTTGAAGCTGAGAGATTGGTGGTGCTCTCAAAGAAAAATATGGAAAACTGGAAGAACTGACAGACTGAAGGGGAAGATAATAGATTTGCTTCTTGACATGTTGGAGATCTCCCTCAGGCAGTTTTTATTGGGAGACTGGCACTCAGGAGAGTAATTGGGGTTGAATAAATAGATTTCCGAGGGATAAGATCACCAAGGAAATGGATGTAGAGAAGAAAGACGGCTCTCAAAATAAAGCTTTGGAGAAAAATCCATTTTTAGGAGACAATATATACATACATATATGTGTATATGGATATATATACATATGCATGCATATACACATATACATACATTCATATATGTGTATAAATATATATAGTATGTATTCGTATACACATATATATGTATGTGTGAATATATGTGTGTATATGTATGTATGTATATATGTGTGTATATGTATGTATATATAAGTATATATATATTTGTGTGTGTGTGTATATATATGTATGTATGTATGTATGTATACACACATCTGTGGATGATAGCTTAGCAAAAGAGACTTATGAGAAGGGGACAGGATCAAGTACACATGTATAATGTTGTAAAATGAGGGGGTTGGAACAGATGGACACTATGGTCCCTTTCAGGTCTAGGGCTAAGACACTGATGATCTTATTATGATCTTTGAAAAGTAGAAGACCAATCTCTTCCAGAGGCACAAAACAGGGAAGGAAAGGGAGTCCACAATAGACAGCATCTATTTCCTTGGAAAAATAGGAGATAACATCTTCTACTAGAGGGTGGGGAAAATGAGACTAAGGAAGTTTGAGGTAAGAAGGGCAGGGGGTTTGTAACAGAGGCCAAGAGAAAAACTTCAGAAGACAAAGTACCCTGAAGTCCTGACAACAGCTTCAGCCCTAATAAGGTTACATATTCCTACTTATATTTTTTTCTTTCTTGAAAACAGATATATTTAGCTTAATTTCTCTAAGAATTGACAACAAGGTCTTCTGTATTTCAAATTCTGAAAGGCAAACAAAATCAGCAAGATTCTTCCTGCCAACTTTTCCAAAGGACAAATCAATTTTTAATCAAAGTGTTTCTCCCCCTATTTCATTTAGATCAACTTGGACTGATAGGGACCACTGTTTGCTGAGATCTAGTGTAGTATATTGAACTGAGTGAGGTAAGGCCGAAGCATTTTGCCTAAGCAGAAGGGAAATTAGTGTCAGACAGATAATTCAAAATATTGCTTCAGATGCTTTAATAGACAGATAGACTTCTAACAATTCTTTTAAACCAAACCTGTGATTTTTGTTGATATTGGGAGTTCTTAGTGAAGAACGTCACTTTTGTTTTATAACTTACAACCTGACAGAGTTGTCTAGTATTTAGGGTTAGCTGATCCCTCTGCCTCTGTCTCTGTCTCTGCCTCTGTCTCTGTTTCTTTCTGTCTCTGTCTCTCTCTGTCTCTCTCTCCCTCTCTCTCTGTCTCTCTCTGTCTCTGTCTCTGTCTCTGTCTCTCTCTCTCTGTTTCTCTCCTTGAGTGGAAGTGGAACACTACCTTCCTTGTACCAGTTATAGTGACTTTGAACATGTTTTGCCAAAGAAAACTTGAGCCTGGGTCTCTGGCCTTTGCTTTTTCTACTGTGTTTGTTTTTCCTGCATAGATGGTAAAATAGCGAACTTCTCAGTGGCTACCTTGCTGTTCATTCTTTGCTCTCAAAGAGGACCAATGATATCAGGAGGGTGGTGTCTTACCTTGCAAGTGACTTGGACTTAAGTTAGGCAGAGCTGTGTAAAGTCATCAACTTCACCCTCTCCTCCAGAGTTAGGAAGAGTCAGACATGATTTATATGGTCTACAATATTTATATAATGGTTACCTAGGAGTTCCTAGGTTCCTCAGTACATGTTGGCTCACAGTGAGGGAGAAAGTTACTACTTTGATGACCAGTAGGAGAGAGTCAAATTCTTGGCCTGGCTTGCCAAAAGTAATTTAACTTTAGGGACAGTTAGTCAGCAAGTAGAAGATGAAATGCCAATTGATCAGTCTCACAGTTATCTCATGTTTTATTATTTTTAGTATAAAACTATCACGAATTATCATGGAAAATATAAGTCATTGCTGCATGTCAATGTACACTCAGGAGTTTATTTGTGTGTTGTTTCTTATACATGGAAGAAATAAATAGCTAGCTGATATGTTTAACACCCATTAGGGGGCATCCTAGATATAAGGCAAACTTGCTGGGACAACTGGAAAGCAGTTTAGCAGAAACTATATATGGACCAACATCTCACACTATAACAAAATAGATACATGAGTTTGACATTAAGATGTACTATAAGCAAATTAGAAGAGCATGGAATAGTTAACCTGTCAGTTCTATGGATAAGGGGAATATTTATGACCAAGCAAGAGACAGGAGAACCATGGGAAATAAAATTGATAATTTTGATTACATAAAGTTAAAAAGCTCTTGCACAGACAAAATCAATGAAGGAAAGATTAGAAGGAAAGCAGGAAACTAAGGAAAAATTGTATACCAAGTGTCTCTGATAAAGGCCCCATTTCTCAAATACATGGAGAACTTAGTCAAATGTATATGAATATGAGTTATCCTCCAATTGATAAATGGTCAAATGATATGAACATACACTTCTAAGGTGAAGAAATCAAAGTTATCTATAGTCATATGAAAAAAGTGCTCTAAATGACTATTCATTAGAGAAATCTAAATTAAAACAACTCTGAGGTATCACCTCACATTATCAAATTGGTTAATATGGCGGAAAAGGAAAATAACAAATGCTGTAGGGGATGTGGAAAAAAAATAGAACATTAATACACTGTAGGTGGAGTTGTGAACTGATCCAACCTTTCTAGAGAACAGTTGGAACTGTGCCTAAAGTGCTATAAAACTGTGCATACCCTTTGACCCAGAAATACCACTACCAGATCTGGATCCCAAAGAGATCAAAGAAAAAGGAAAAGGACCTATATGTTCAAAAATATTTGTAACTACTCTTTTTGTAGTGGCAAAGAATTAAAAATGACAGAGATGTCCACCAATTGGGAAATGGTTGAATATGTTGTGATATTTAATTGTGATGGAATACTGTTATACTCTAAGAAGTAAGCATACTGGTTTCATAAAAACTGGGAAGATGTATATGAAATGATGCAAAGTGAAATTAGCAAAACCAGGAGAACATTGTAGGCAGTAACAGTGATATTGTATGATGATCAACTGTGAATGATTTAGCTATTCTCAGCAATACAATGATCCAAGGCAGTTCCAAAGGACTTTTGATGAAAAATGCTATTACCTCCAGAGGAAAACACTGATGAGTCTGAATGCATATCAAAGCATTTTTTTTTTTAAACTTAACTTTTCTTGTTTTTCTTTTTTGGTCTGTGTTTTCTTTTGCAATATGGCTGATATGGAAACGTTTTGCATTCTTCACATACATAATTTATATCAAATGCTTCCTTTCTCATGGAGAAAGGAGTGGAGAAAGGGGAGGGGAGAGAATTTGGAAGTCAAAGTTTAAAAAATGAATGGTAAAATTATTTTTAAGTTATTGAGAAATACTTGAAATACAATGCACTGGAGAAACAATGAAAAGATAAAGTAGATCTAAACAATTATATAAATATTAATTACTCATGGGTTTGTTGTATCAATATAACAAAAATGACAATGCTACCTCAGTTGTAGGACCCAGTATTCCCCTGGCTGGGGAAATCTTTGTCTTTCCAAAGGCCAACATCTTTGTGCACTGGGATATTCTCAGTTTTCCCAATCACAGGAGTTAATTTTGTGCTGAAGAAAGAAGAGGCAAAAAACTCCATTATGATTAAACATAGAGTTCAATAAATGGTTAAAATAATCATAATGGATAACTTACAGAAAAGGTCAATCTGGGACAACTGCCATACAAAGCAGTTTCAATAGTGGATCAATTGCTGCAAAGGCCCCAGAAAATCCCAGTGGTAGTTATGGAAACAAAGCAAAGGGAGATGGAGCTATAAAGCACACTGCTACTAATTGATGGATATGTTGGATTTCTGCTTAGTAATGAGCTCATTTCCAAGCTTGGGCAATAAGCCAATGTTGCTGGTGAAAGCTCAACCACGGGTTTGAGTATTGACCATGTATTGGTCACAAATTAGTCACTGTATTTGTGTTATGACTATTAATTAACACATTATCTAAATTATGACTCAGAGTCTCAATTATGATTTTTAGCTACTCACCATGTCCTGGCTTCCACCTTTCACAGAGTTTAAATTATGAGTTTCACTTTTTACTGTGTTTTATGAATTTTCCCTAATGAAGACCCCACAAAAATTAATCTACTTATTGATATATAACAACCAAATTAGTAAGAAATTATTTTAATAAGGTGAAAATTTTTAGAAACATAATGTGGAGGAAAAATCTTAAATTTCAAAGGAATTAATGAAATTAAAAGTGGGAAGTAGTACCAGATCTCAAACTATCCTACAAATTACTCATCAAACTATTTTGAACTGGTTAATAAATAGAACAGTCAACAAGTGGAATAGACTAGGTATGCATCCTACAGAAATGAATGCAGGAGTTTAATGTTTAACAAATTCAAAGACCCAAGTTATTGGATTAAGGACTCATCATTTAAAAAAAAATCTTATTTAGCGTTTTATTTTTCCCCAGTTGCATATAAAAACAATTTTAACAATCCCTTTCTTCAAATTTTGAGTTCCAATTTTTCTCCCATCAACCCCCTCCCCCATTGTGAATGCAGCAATTTGACATAGGTTATACATGTCTAATCATACAAAACAAACTTCCATGTAAGTATGAAAAGAAAGCAAGTATGAAAGAAAATAGACAAAAAAGAAATCCAAGAACAATGAAAAGTAAAGAAAAAGCATCTTTGATCTTCCTTTAGACTTTACTAGTACTTTCTCTGGAGATGGACAGCACCTTTTATCCTAAGTCTTATAAAATTGCCTTGGATATTTTTATTGCTGAAAATAGTTAAGTTATTCATAGTAGATCATCACACAAAATTGCTATTACTGTGTACAATGTTCTCTTGGCTCTGCACATTTATGGCATGAATTGCATTACTTCATATATGTCTTTCAAGATTTTTCTGAGATCATCTTGCTCATCATTTCTTAAAGCACAGTAATATTTCATTACAATCATATACAACAACTTGTTCACCTATTCTTCAATTGATGGACATACCCTCAATTTCCAATTTTTTGTCACCACTTAAAAGAGCTGTCAAGATATTTTTGTACACATAGGTATTTTTTCCTTTTTGTTTAAATATAGAGATTTGGGATTCAGACCTACTAGTGGTATTCCTTGGTCAAAAGATATGCATCTTTTTATAGATCTTTGAACATAGTTCCAAATTGCTCTTCAGAATGATTGAATCAGCATACAGTTCCACCAACAGTACATTAGTGTTTTAGTTTTCCCATATTTTCTCCAATGTTTGTCATTTTCCTATTCTGTCATATTAATGCATATGACAGGTATGAAGTCATAGCTCAGAGTTGTTTCAATTTGCCTTTGTCTCATCAACAGAGATTTAGAGCATTTTTTATATGACTATAGATAGCTTTGATAACTTTGTCTTGAAAACTGCCTGTTGATACCCTTTGACCATTTGTCAGTTGAGGAATGTTTCTTTTTTCCATAGTTTTCTGTGTGTTTGAGAATTGAAGTCTGTATAAGAGAAACTATAAAATTTTTCCCCGCAACAGTGATTGCCAACTATGCATTTCCCTTCATCCTATTTTCCCCCATTTATCCTATTCTTTCTCCTTTTATCCTGTCCATTCTCAAAAGTTTTTCTTCTCACTTTTACCTCTCCCAATCTACCCTTCCTCCTTTCAGCTCCACCACTTTCCTTATTCCTTTCCCTTCCTAATTTCTTGTGCACGATAGATTTCCACCCCCAACTGAGTGTGTGTACTATGTATATCATTCCCTCTTTGAGACAATTCTGATGAAAGAAATGTTCATATGTTCCCCTCCAACTCCCCACATTTCCCACTCTACTCTAAAATCTCTGTCAAGCTTCTTTTATGTCTGATAATTTATCCCATTCTATCTCTTCTTTTCTTTTTCTCCCAGTGGATTCCTCTTTCTCACCCCTTATTATTATGTCTTTTAGATAATGATATTATCTCATTCAATTCACACTTCTTTCTGTCTATGCAAACTCCTTCAAACTAATAATGAGAAAATTTTTAGGAGTTATAAATAGCATTTTTCCATATAGAAATATAAAGAGTTCAACTTTATCAAATCCCTGATGATTTTCCTTTCCTGTTTACCTTTTTATGCGTCTCTTGAATCTTCTATCTGAAAGTCAGTTTTCCTATTTAATTCTGGTCTTTTCGTCAGAAATTTTTGAAAGTCATCCATTTCATCCAATACCCATTTAACCCCCTGAAGAATTATACTCAGTTTTGCTGTATCGGTGATACTTGGTTGTAATTCTAGTTCCTTTTCCCTCTGGAATATCATATTCCAAGCCCTCCACTTCTTTAATGTATAAGCTGCTAAATCTTGTGTTATCCTGACTGTGCCTCCACAATACTTGAATTTTTCCATTCTAGATCGTTGACTTATTTTCTCCCTGATCTGGGAGTTTTGGAATTTGGCTATAGTAGTCCTGGGAATTTTTATTTTAGGGTCTATTTCAGGAGGTGATCAGTGGGTTCTTTTAATTTCTATTTTACCCTCTGGTTCTTGAATATCAGAACAACTTTCCTTAATAATTGCTTGAAAAAAGATCTCTAGTAGTTTTTTTTGATCATGACTTCCAGGTAGTCCATTAATTCTTAAATAATCTCTCTTGGATATATTTTCCAGGTACTAAATATATCTATATATCTATACACATACACACATACATATACACACATATATATATATATATTTAAAACAGCTCCAATGAGCTATTTCATGTTGTTTTTTATTTTTCTTTCTTTTGATTTTATTTGATTGTTTTTTGCTGTTAGTTGATGTTAGTTAGTTTGTCAGTTGAAGTTAACAAAGTTGTTAGCTTCTGCTTGCCCAAATCTAACTTTTAAGGAATTATTTTCTCCAGTGAGTGTTTGTACCTTCTTTTCCTTTGAAAATCTTGCTGACTTTTAAAATCCTTTTTGAATCGTCCATGCCCTGAGATCAATTTGTACCTTTCTTGGAGGTTTTGGATATAGGAGCTTTGACTATTTTGTGTTCTGAGTGTGTATTTTGATCTTACATGTCACCATAATAACTTTCTGTGGTCAGATTTTTTCCTCTTGTCTGCGCACTTTGCAGTTTATTTTTTGACTTTTAACTTTATGCTAAAGTGGGGCTCTGCTTCTCAAATGCGGGGTCGGGGGGGGGACATTGTCCAAAACTTGAGGTTTTTTTGTGCAGCTGTTTTCAGAACTGTTTCAGTTTCAGGGACTTATAATTTTTTGACTCTTCCAAGGTGGCATGATCTAGGGAGAGGTGTGTTTACTACTCTCCCCTACTCTGCACTGGTTTACGAGCAATCACAAGGACTTTTTTCAATCCTGGAATTGTGACCTGGGTCCCTGCTCCCTTGTGGCCATAAGCCCTGCTGTGCTAGTGTTCCAGGTCACAGGTGGACTAAGACCCAGTACCGTGACCCATGTCCAAACATACACAATGCAACAGAGTCCTGTTCATGGTACCAGAAAAAAAAAAAAAACTGTGTAAGTCTCCTTCTGACCCATTATACAATCCCCTTACCATCTGTTGGCTGAAAGGTGTGGAAAGTGACACTGCTGACACTGATTCAGTCACCACAAAGCCTTCTTCTGCTTTTGTGGAGCTTAATTTGAGCTGGCACAGTCTACACCAGCCTGCCTTCTTTCTCACCCTGATGCAACAGACTTTTCTTGCTGCCAACCACTTACCAAACATTTGAAGCCAAGAAACAAATAGAATCAGGTGCCCCCTTAACTTAAAGTGTGTCCTACGAACAAACAGAGTAGGATTTCCCTTTACCAAAAGTTTGTTCAAGAACAAAGAGAATGCTGTTCACCTGCCAAAGGCTTGACCAAGGAATGAACAGAATCAGGCTATACATGTGCTATAACTTGCTTATTTACTCATTAAGCCAGAGAATAATGGATGGATGGGAGTCAGAAAATAATTTTGAACTTGGAGGTAAATAAGCTTTATAAATTTATAGCAATCCCAGCTCAAGATGCCTCTGTCAACCAAAATTATAGTCTCCAAAGGTGTTAACCATAAGATGAGAAAGGAATTTCTTTTTTTTTTGTAAATATTTTTATTTAAATCCAAATCTTGAGGGTGGTAGGTTTTAGATCTCATCGAAGGCAACAGCATCCATGAATTGCACTTAGTCTTCTAGCATATCTGTCATAATGTCATCTTCAACCATACATTATATCTGAAGCTTGTTGATGTAGTATCTGAGTGGAACTAGTTTAGAAGATCCCCAGAGCAAATCATCTGTATGAATGCTTCTCAGACATTCCTCCCATTTTGCCATATTTGTCTCATCATCCCAAGGTTTTACATCCAGTAAGGTGGAAGACTTGAAAACAATTGCAGGGGATTTTTTGATTTCTTTGATTCATGTTGAACAAAGATGTTCTTCTTTTAGCTTTTTCTTTCTTCAGTTTCCTCCTCCTCATCAGATCCAAAGAGATCATTGTCATCATCATGTTTGCCATCTGCTTCACTTTCTGTGATATCCTCTACTTGAACAGGCTCATACTTACTCAAAGTCTTCTTTATTCCTGGCAAACTTGCCTATTGCTTCTTATACGATATAATGTGGTTATACCAATGGAAAGCATGGTACAAGTCAGCAGGTGGGTGGGCCTGAGATGGCTTCAAATACTGCAACATCAGTCTGAGATGGCACATACCCCTGGCACAATAAATACATTAATAAAACAAAAGTGCTTCCTTCCTCTTTAGAATTTCACCTAGTTTTATAAATGCTAGAGAAAATAATAAGAGAAAGAATTTAAAAGTATAATTATCAAGAATAAGGAGCACACAGTGATCTGACTGGGGATGCTCAAGGAGGCCAGGAAGTTTGAAATACTTGGATGGGGAAATCGTTTTGGGGCCATAACTTTGACTGAGGACACTCTAGAGCAGGGATTCTTACCATTTTTTCTTTATTGGTTATCTATAGCATTCTGGTGAAATCTATGAAATAGAAAAGGAATAATATTTTGTTTTCTGTATTCATTATTGAAGGAAATAAATTTCAGTTAAAAGCTAGTGAAATTAAAGATACAGTTTTTCTCATGCTAATTAGTGGCTCCCCTGAAATCTATCCACTGACCACCCAAGGTAAGAATATCTGCTCTAGTACATGATAATTTTTTTTATACAGGTATAAGTGGAAAACTAAGAAATAATATTCTTTAAATTTCATTTGGTAATTGACATGTAATTCAAACCTAGAGTTTATAGCAATTTGTTTTGGTCTATATTTTTCTATTCCTCTTTTTGTTTGATTTATCTATTTTTTATGGACAAATAATGAAGTTTTTATAATCATGTAAATATCTTATTACAATTCAACTATCTTTTAAGACCTTTGTCTTATAATTTTACAGTCTTTGTCCTTGTCCTTTAAAGGACCCCATGCCTCTTGACTCAATTATGTGGACTGGGTTCTGTCCTAGGGAAGTCTAGGCCCTAAAGGAAGAAGTCAGGTTCTTTTTCTTGAACTCTCTTGTTCCTTTACACTCCTCACCCCATACCTCCACTTTCAATTTAAGCTCAATTTATATCTTGAATTTCCCTAGGAGGGAATAGAATGGTTCATTTTTGATGTGTTTTTTATTCTGAATTTAATGAATACACAAAAGGGCAACATTTACATATACAAAGTAGAACAGAAAAGAGGATTATACGAAACCACAAATATCTTACATATGGCTTGATTTAAAAAAAGATTTTGAAACTATAATATATTTAACATGTTATTTTCAAGACTGTCCTGTTTGTCTATTTCCCTTTGAAATTTCTTTTGAGAAGGTTCTTAATATATAGTATGGGGTAGCCATTTCCTTCACACACACACATAAAATACTTAAAACAGTAGAAGCATACTCTAAAATATAAAGTTGCCAAGTGTTTAAACCATAATTATGAATTGGAGACAGAATCCCTCTGGAATTCACTATGGTGATTTAATCTACTGAGAGTTTTCAAGGGACCCAGACTAAACCAGTCTACTTAAGACATGAAGACTTAAGATAATGTACCCTTGGTCTTCTCAAAGTGAATGAGATAACAAGGTGAATGAGGGGTAGAGAAGTGTAAGAGATAAACCCTTGAATTGATTTTATCTGTTGTCTATAAAGCATAAATTTTCATGATGAAGGGAAGATATCTACTTCTTCAAAGATTATTGAAAAAATTGGAAGCAATAATATGAAAAAAGGGTTGACAAAGTGTAAAGATATTTATACTACACAATTTTGAGAAGAGAAAAATTTGGGATGATTGAGAATTGACTGCCCATACGTGACTGATTAGTTTATTGTACCTGAAATTCCTGAGTTCTAACAGTGGAAATGTAGGACAATTAACTAATTGTTAGGTTTATGTGATTCCTGAATAAATTAATTGGTTAACTAAAATAATGGATCATAATGGATAATGTCATATAGATATAGATATGTATATATATATATATATATTTATAGGTATGGATATGTATGGTATATACACATGCACACACATGTATACATATGGATATGTAGATATATGTATGTGCGTTTGTGTTTTAAAGCATTTATGGGGTTATGTGGGGGGGGAGGTTTTGTGAAGTCAAGCAAATGTTTTCCATATAGTAAATGACATTTCTGTCACACATTTACCATGTTTCTTTCAAAACATGACAACTTCCCTAGTTACCATCAGTATTGTACACTCCTCTAGCCCTTATTTAATTTCTTGACTTTATTCAACAGTGGTGGACATAACATAGGTATTTAGTGAAAAGGAATTGAATTTAATGACATTATTTTGAATTTCTCTTCTTTTTCTTTCTTAGTCTTTTCCCTTTATTTGCCTTCATTAAATCATTGCTGATTGTAAGTCTTTTTTAATTTTTGAATATAGGATGGGAGTAAGGGAAATCTCTTGCTTGAATTTGTGGGACCTCAACAATCCCCATTCCTCCCACTGAGTTGTCATTTTTATTTTCCATAAAAAGAAAAAAAATCTCTAGCCAGTAAACTGTGGATGTCTTCTTTCATATTAAAGCAGTAAAAGGTAAGTCACTTTAAATACAGTTGTTCTATCCATTTGGGAAATTGAAAATTATTATTTTCTTTCTGAGACTTAACAATTGTACTTTTTGTGGTTATTCAGTTTTGTCTGAGTCTTTATGACCCCATTTGGAGTTTTCTTGACAAAGATAGTGAATTGGTTTTCCATATCTTCTCCAGTTCATTTTACAGATGAGGAAACTAAGGCAAGCAGGATAAAGTGATGTGTCCAGCATCACATAGCTAGTGAGTGCATTAATGAATGAATGAATAATTTACAAAGCACTTACTAGGTCTGAAGCTAAAAGAATACAAATAGAAAAATGAGGCAGTACCTGCTCTAAAGGAATTCACATTTTCATAATGGAAGAGACTACAAATATGGAAATTTTCAGCGGTAAGTCAGCTGAAAAGTTTCAAATGGTCTAGGAGTATAAAAGCATAGCAAATGGTAATACTTTTTCTCTATTGTCATTTGTATTAATAAAATCTTATCAGTTTCTGATTTTGAGCCATTTGACAGTGTAAGGACTTGGCAAGAACTTTTTTGGTCTTTGGTACTTTGGTACTAGTTTCAGGAACAGTTGTTAGGGTACATCTTCAGAGGGATTGCTTCTCAGGATGATGCCTGTGGGCACTGGACTGGAAGCATTACTGCTCTATAGATCCTTGAGTTCACGATCCTGGGATGTCTTGAACTGAGTCTAAGGGATCATGGTGGTGAGTGGGGTTGTTATGATTTGACTCATCAGGGGCATGTTGCTTTTATCTCTCAGGGTGCCTTGCTATTTTAGCTAGATTGATTTACCTGACCTATAGGTTGAAGTTGGTTGGCAAGTGGTGGGGATGTGTGGGCCCTTTTGCATAGGAGTTACTTCCCTTAATGATGACTATAACAGATGACCTGGAAACAGGACCAGTGGTCTGGGTGGAGAGGGGCTTTGACATTCCCTGGGCTCCTATGCCTCTTTGGTGCCAATTTGTTCAGCAATTGTTGCCAGTGATGATGAGGAAGATGGCCCCTTTCTCCACAATTATTTCTCCATCAATAATTGCAGTGGATGATAAACTGGATGCAGGTCTGGTGGGCTGAGAGCACTGCTAACCCCAAGGTTCCTGAGTTCACAGTACTGGGTTGTTTGCACTGGGATCTGAGAGAAAACAGTGCTCAAGGTGGTTTTGGTGGTTTGATTTATCTGTAAAATGGTGCATTTATTAAACTCCTGCCGCATGCCAAACATTGTGCTATGTTCTGGGGATGAACAGAAAGCCAAAAAAATAGGATCTCTTCTTTCAAGGTCACATCCTGATGTGGGAGACAAAATGCAAACAATTATTTTCAAACAAGACATATAAAGGACAAATTCGAAAACATCTCAGAGTGAAAGCATTGAGATTAAAGAAGGCTGAGAAAGGTTTCTTATAGGGGGAACTTTATTTGAAACTTGAAGAATGTCAGGGAAGCCAGTAAAAGAGAGTTTCAGGTAGTCAGTGAAAATGTCTGGAGTCAAGAAATATTGGAGAAATAATAAGGAGGCCAAATGCCACTGTATGGCAGAGTACCTGAAGGAGATTAAAGTTTAATAAGACTGGGAAGGTAGGAAGGTGACAAGTTACAAAGGGTTTTTTAAAAAAAAACAAAGAGAGGGTTTTATATTTGATCCTGAAAGTGAGAGGGAGCCACTAGAGTTGAACAAATAGGAAAGTGACTTGGTCAAATTGTGTGCTTTAGGAAATTCATTTTGATGACTAGAGGATGGAGTGGGAAGAAGGCTTACTAACATAGTAATTTATCCTTTTGCCACTGAATGAAGAATCAAACACTGCTAAGTATATTATCTGCAATTTGTCTCCACTTATCAATGAAACTGAAATCCCTTTGGAATTTAAATCACTGACTAATATGATAATTTTAAGGAGACCACATTTTCCTTCCATTTGGGGGTATTCAGGTTGTTAGAGGAAGTGTTGCTGAAGGTTGAAAAGTGCTAAGAGAAGAATTAGCTTATTTCTTTACAATGTCAACCAGCTAGTCAATAAGCATTTATTAAACTCTTATTATGTGTCAAGAACTGTGCCAGGTACTGTCACTTGGACATACTGATTAGCATTCTGAAGCCACCTGGATCTCCATTTCCATCTATAGATGTGTCTATGTCTATATCTCATATTCAGCTCAGTTCTTCTGTTCAGATCTCAATGAATGTCACAATGATCTTCAAAGGGTATGTATGCATTCTTTCATGTACTAATTCCTTTTTGGGAAGGGTCTATTGTCTTTTCCCCTTTTCAAATTCAAGTTTGTATCATGCCAATTTCTGCTCCATGGATTAAAAAGATAGGAATTAATTCATATTAATTTTATCATATAAGTTAATATGACCATTAGCAACATACTGAGGATGAGCAGGAAAAAATATGGTAATTCTTATGATGTTAGAGAAAATTATGGGGGTTATTCAACTTTATTTTTCTTCTGAATGGGAACTTGATTTCTAAAAACAGAGAAGTCTATGAGTGCTAGTTTTCCTTTGAAACAATGATTAAAAGACTGTCAAAATACTTTTTGACAGAAAATATCAATGCAAATTAACGTTTTTCAAATATATTTTGACACTCACTTTTATGTCAGAAACTAGAACCTGTCTCTTCCTGCCTTTCTTTCTTCAACAAATTTTATTACATATCTACTATGTGCAAAAGAACTACACCAGGTACCAGGGAAGAAATAGTTAAATCAGACCTAGTCTGTGTCTTTACAATGTTACACTGTTCCATGGGAGAGTAGAAATGTACAAATAATGATCAATAAACCAGCATTTATTAATCACCTACCATATTCAAAGCATTATTGTTGGTGTGGAGATAGAAAGACAAAAATGAAATACTCCCTGCTCTCAAGGAGGGATAACATGCATGTGACATGAAGATATACACATATATGTAATATGTACTATATAAATAATATAATAAGTAATATTAAATATTAATATTGTGCGTGGTAAATCCAAAGTAATTTAAAGGGGAAGCACTATCAGTTTGGAGGATGAGAGATTAAGGGCCACATGCAAAAAGTCTCATTTGAGCTGAATTTTGGGGGAAACTAGAGATTCTAAGAGGCAGAAAGAAGCAAGGATGGAACATGTTAGAGGCCATATATTTTAGACTAGGGGAAAACATAACAAATAACAAAATATTGTACATTCAGAGCACCAAGAAATGTAGTTTGGTTTCACCAGGGAGTGAGTGAAGAGGAGTATTATGTAAAAAACCTGGAAAAGTGGGTTTGAGCCAGTCGTAAAGGATGTTAAATGCTAAACAGAATAGTTTGTTTAAATGCTAAATAGAGGTAATGTAAAATTAAATAGTATAAGTTCATAGAAAAGGACAAATAAGGCATGATTGAATGGAGGGATCAAAATAGATTTTGTGGGCAAAATGTCACTGAAATTGAGCATTCAGTTTTTAACTTGGAAACATGAATGAGGAGAGGGAGAGAACACTCTTGGTAAAAGAAGCATCAGTTAATTAAATAGTAGGATCCTAGGACCATATATTTAAATTTTTAAGAGAACTTAAAGGTCATCTGTTTACAGATGGAGAAACTAAGTGTCAGAGTGACTTACTTGATCAAGGTCACATGGGTAGTAATTTGCAGAACTTGAATTTGAACCCAAGTCTTTTGATTCCAAAACTCTTTCTCAAACATGTATTAAATGCCTATTTTGTACTAAGTCTTGGTACAGAGTTTCTCGAAGTTACAGTTTCCTGAATCTACATAACTGTACTACCATTTAACCCATATCTCTTACATAAATCTCACAAGAATAATATGAGAGACATTTTTCAAATGCTTTGGCAAAAAAAAATTGGTTAACTTTTTTACATCATTCTCATGATATAATAGATAGATCCAAAATTAAAAAGTGAGTTTAGTCTGATATAATCTCTTTTTGATGGCTATCGAAATGTTTACTAACTAGTCCTTTCATAAATAAATCCTAGAATTTTTGTAGGAATTAAATTTAAGCTAGTTTCTCATTCTGTTTGCTTCCATTTTTTGAAAACTGGGACATCTTTGACCCTTTTCTAGACCTGTTGCACTGTCGTGTTTTCAATGACCTTTTAACAATCACTCAGTGACAATCACACCTACCAGTCCCTTCATAACTCCAGATCTGGTTCAGGGCTTGTTATATAACCTTGTCAAGAACAGTTCTCTCTACTGTTTTCCTACATATTTGGAATTCCAACTTTTTCAATAGCCCTTTTTATTCCAATCTTTCCAGTCCAAAAATCATTATATCACTAAATTTTAGTGTTGAGACCACAGCAGATACCTAACCTGACCCAGAGCTGAAGAAGAAGCTCCTCTACAATATTTCTGTCAACTGGTTAGCCAGCCTCTACTAGAATACCACTACCAAGGGGAACCAAATGACTGGTAATGACTTGGGATAACATTAATTGTTAGCAAGGTTTTCCTGTCATCCTACTTAAACTTGCTTCCCTGCTACAAATTATTCCTAGCTCTATCTTCTGAGGCCAAGCAGAGCAAGTCCAATCCATCTTCTATACGATAATTCTTCAAGGACTTGAACACCACTGTAATGCCCTCCATGAATCTTTACCATCCAGTTGCCCTTCTGTGCATTCTTGCCAGCTGTAAATTATTGTTTTTAAACTGGAGTACTAAGAACAAAGCACAATTCTCCTGATATGATCACTCTTGGTAGATTAGAGAGGGATCTTTATCTACTTATTCCTACAAGTCATAATTCTCAATGCTGTCCAAATTTCCCTAGCTCTTTTGGCATTTCTCTTGCATTTTAGTCTCATGTTAAGTTTGCAATTGCATAACCATCAAATTTCTTATATAAACTATTGTCCAAACATACCCACCCGATATTATATGTGGAAACCTAATTTTTTGAACCCAAGTGTGAACCTTTTAACTTATCCCTAATAAATTTAATTTTATTAGATTCATCCTATTGTTCTAACTTGTCAAGATCTTTTCAGATTCTGATTCTATCATCTAGGGTGTTTTGAGATTTACATCTTTATGCAAATCACAGATAAAAGTGTTAAAACATAGAGGGTCAAGAACAGATTGCTAAGGAATCACACTGGAATTCCTTTCCCAAGTTGACCTTGAACCTCGAATAACTATTTTTGAGTCCAGCCATCCAATGAATTCCAAGTCCATCTAATTATGCATGCCATCTACACCTCTCCACCTTTCTCATAAGAATAGTACAAAATACTTTATCAAAATACTTTGGCAAAATCTTGGTAAGTTATATCTACAGAATCTCCCTGATCCACCAATTTAAGTAACACTTTCAAAAAAAGAAAATACGCTTAAACTTAATGCCCTTTTCTCACTGAAACCATACTGGCTTTTTGGGAATGACAGATTCCTTTCTTTTTTTAATATCCTGAAGATGTTTATTCTGTGTTGTAACATTACACAGGCTCAAGTGAAGGTGTACATTTTCTGATAGACATGAGCATAAGAAAGTGAAATTTCCAGAACTTTCCAGGAGACACAGATGCTTTATTCACATTTCCAGTTCAGCTCTTTTACATATTTAATTCTTTATATTTTCTTCTTTTTAAGTTTTTTGATTTTGCTTTAATATTTCCTATTGTCACATACAGAATCATTAACTTCTTTTTGGTTCATTCTAATTTTCAAGTATTCTGTTGCTTATGTAAAATTGTATTCTGGTTAATTTTCAATTCTTTTCTAATTCTTTCCACTAGCACCCTCATTTCATTTATAAAATGTTTTGCAACTTCATTTATAAAATATTTTGTAACTCTTAAAAAATTTTTTTGCTTCACTTCTTCTAAGAATTCCAATTAAACACATGCTCAAGTTGTGTTTGAGCCTGTGCTTGAAGATTATTTGAAGTCATTCTCTTTTAGATTTGTGGCTTGGGCACCTGAATCAGAAAAGGAGTTTCCTCTTCTATGAGTTCTCTACATCAATTAAGTCACAGGGTCAGTCAACTTCCTAGTTCTGATCCATAATCTACCAGTTAAGAAAAATGCTACCCCTGAGAAGGAATTCACTTTGATCACAGTTTCTCAGTCTTCAAGATTCATAGGTATGTTGCAGTCTAGGGGTCCTGGGAGCCCCAAAATTCAAGGAAAGAGGCATGAATCTGCACCAAAAGAATTCAACCACTCAAACACCCTAGTTCAACTAGCGAGTTTTAATTATGATACCAAAACAAGCTGGTGAGATTCCTGATTCCTTTTTGTAAATAGTCACTTGACATGTTTTTAATAAATTCTAGACTTTTGACATACTCCAATTCATGCTCAACAGCTTATAGTTTTCAGAATCTATATTCTTTCCTTTTTTGAACATCAAATCAGCATATAGCCTTTCCAAAATCCTCTAGTAGTTCTGCAAAATCTTTCAGATATCACTGACTCAGCAATCGTATTTATGAGTTCTTTCAGTGCTCAAGGATGTAGGTGATCTGGTGCCTTGAATTATACATGTGCAGTTATAAGTAATCTCTTCCAATGTCCTACCTTGAGCACCAACTAATTATTAGGAATTTTTGCTATCTTTCCCAATCCAAATGTAATTCTCTACCTACAGGACAGAAGAAAATTTTTTTTAAATTACAGTTTTTGTTTTCAATTTTTAGTTTTAATTGTTCCATTCTCCCCAATTGGTAGTCCTACCCCTTCTACCAAAATAGACTTTGAAAAACCCAGTTGTATCTATACGTAGGATTCTTCCCCATTCTCACCTTATTCTGCATTTTTAGCATTCCTGAAACCATTTTCCAGTCCTGTTACTTCCAGATACTTTAACATATATGTTTTACATGTATTTAAATATACTTTCACAATCTAAGTAGATTGATTAATTTTTTTGTGCATCCACTATAGTCTACTCAAACAAAATCCACTTTTCTTGTTCATTGGCATAATTGCATTTTGTATTTTCAGAATTTCATTCCTGAGGATTGTTCATTCCTTCTGGGCTAAATGACTCAGTATAATCTCAGTGCAAGGGCCTTCCATAGAATGCCTTGAAATTTGTTCTCCCCCAAATGAAAAGTGCATGTCAGACTTTGTCTATCTTTCTCTCTCTTCACTATCACAAATTTTAATTGGCAATGATCAGATTTCCCTCCCATTCTCTTTCCTTGGACATGTGACTTACACATATATACACACTCATACATGCACACACACAAAGACACAAACACTAAGCAAATTAAGAATCAAGTAGTTCTCTCTTCTATTATTGTCTGTACAAGCTGAGCAACAGTCTCATTCCTTCTGTGGTACTTCTATTTTTGCCCAAATAGTTCAAACACCTCCCCTTTTTTTTCTTCCATAGTTTTCCTCACCAGCTTTAACTCACCATCAGCTATAGTAATTCTGACTGCATTCTTTCAGGACTATAGCACACTTTTTTGTATCTTCTTTTTTTAAATCAATATCTAGCTTCCCTCTATTGTCTCAGCTTTCCAACCTTCAGTAATTTTGCAGATAATCTTTAACCCTGTAACTATTCTGATGATGAGCCCTTCTGAACTCAGCTAGATTTTGCCTTGGATAACACATAGGCAATCTATCACTTTGTCCAAACTCAAAAGTCTTTCCAATCAGATCTTCTACATCATTGGTATAGTCTATAAGAATCAAAAGCAGAGCTTTAGTGAAAGTGAGGTAAGAAGGGACATAAGAAAAGAGTCAAAAAAGAAGAGAAAGAAAAAAAAAGGAAAAGGAAAAGAAATTAGTGTTGGAAATGAACTTAGGGGCTATCTAGCTTAATTCAAACTTAATTATTGTCTCCATCACAAACTTGAGGAAATGGTTATATGCACTTTGCCTGAAGACCTCCAGTGAGCTTCAACCCACTACTTCCTGAGGCACCCTGATCTGACTGTAGCATGGAGTATATGAAACAGAATAATTGACAATAATACTTAAACAAACACTAGAGAAAAATTTAATTGCAACAGAACTTAGAGATATGATTTTACTTTTATTGTAAAGGTTTTTCTTAAATGCAGAAACATTTTGTGGAGTACCATATGTTAATAAGCGGTAGCTAGATTATTCAGTGGCTAGAGCACTGGGCCTGGAGTCTAGAAGACCTGTGTTCAGATCCAGCCTCAAACACTTACTAGCTCTATGACCCCAACTGGGGAAGTCACTTAACTTAAGTTTGCCTAAATACACTGGAGAAGGAAATGGCAAACCACTCCCGTATCTATGTCAACAAAATGTTATGGGCTATACGTTCCATGGAGTCATGAAAAGTTGGACACAACTGAACAACATATGTTAATAATGAAAAAAATAATGGTTCACATTTTAGTGCTTTATGATTTTAAAAGTGTTTTTATATTACCTTAATCAATTGTCAGTCACACTGAAAGTATCCATTAAAATATTACATAATGACAAGAGCTACAATGAATTTCATAAACTATTTAAATGAATTTCTACTATGTTTTTATTATATTTGTCTCTACAATTCATTTTGAAGTTTCAACACCTAAGTGTTTGAAATATAATTTCTTATGTCTATTGTAGGTATAGTGACTTGATTATACTGAATCACATGAGAACTTGGTGCTTTGTTGTTGTTTTTTTTTGTTGTTAAGCTTTCAGATTGGAGTCTGACTGATGCAATGAAAATTTCAAACTTAGTCAAGGATTCTTGTTCTTTGAAGTCTCCATTTCCTGTATATGGGAGTCACTTAGCCTAATTTCTTATTAAAAAGTAAGAAAGTGAGATTTGGAAATATAAGGTGACTTGCCCTGGCTTAGCACCTTAGGAGAAGAATCAAGATTAAGTTAAAATGTTCTCATAATCATCACCCTTTGTTACGTTCCTTAAAATAAAATTAATCGAAGTCAAGACAATTTAGCAAGCATGTATTGCATCTACATTGTGAAACGCTTGTATTTGGAGTCAACAAGACATGAGTTTAAATTCTTCCTGAGAAACTAGCTGTGTGATACTATGCAAGACTCTTACCTTCTCTGTGATTTGGCAACTCTCTTGGGCTTGTCTACTAAATTCTAGCTTGGTTTTGATGTGCATTCATTAAATATTTCCTGATCAGGACTTCTCCCACCCCACATCTTATGAAATCATAGCTCTTTAAGGTATGTTCATGCTAAGTCATTGGGGAGACAAAGATATAGAATGATATATTTCTTGTTCACTGGAAGTTTACAGTATACTTAGCAATAGAGATTTATACAAATAAGTATCATACAAATTTTATAGAGGCATAGGAAAGATTTGGATGAAAGTACTCAAGGAAAAGTTAAGAAGGGAATGATCACATTCAGCTGAGATAATTAAGGAAGGCTTCATGAAGGTAGTGGTACCTGAACTGGGCTTTCAAGGCAGAGATCAATTTTAATATATGGAGATACAGATAGAGTTATTCTAGACATTGTTTTGGGGAGGACAAGATACACAAATGCAAAAAGGTAGCAGAATGCCACATGGTATCATGGAAGCTAGTAATCCAATTCACTTGAACCATAGACCATGTGAAGGTAAGTAGTATGAAGTAAGTCTGGTTAATTAAGAATAAATAAAGAAACCTGGTTAGAACAATATTATAAAGGACTTTAAATGCAGTCTAAGGAGTTTCTGTTTTTCCTTCTGACATTCTGGAGCCACTGAATATTTTTGATCAGGAGAGTGACTTGGTCAAATTTGTGCATTTGGAAGGGTATTTTCATTAACTGTGTAAATAATGGATGAAGGATTGAGAGAGAAGAGATTGGAGTCAAGATCTGTTGGAATCCATTTAAAATGGTTCAGGCAAGAGGTGATAATTACATAATAAAGGTAGTACCAGTGCAAGTGGAAGGACCTGGATATTAGAGGTTCAGTTGACAAAACTTGGCTATTGAATGGATAGTGGAGGGGGAAGGAACTAGCCAAATCAATGTTAACTCCAAGGATTCAAGCCTGGGAAACTGGGAGAGTGGTGTTGCCAGGTTTAGTACGTTTAAGCATAACGAAATGTTTGATTACGTTGGGTTTAAGTTTCAGGTGAACATCCAGGCTTTTTTTTACACTAGATAGATAGATTCATATAAATATCTATATGAATAGAGAGCTATCTATCTATCTATCTATCTATCTATCTATATACCAAATACAAAGTATACAGGAGGAAGGACTATATCTCAAGAAAAAGATTATAAAAGAGACTGTGGGAAATTGAGGTGCATGTACATTCAAGTGATCTTCAAAGTCATGAGAGTGGAAGGAATTGTCAAGAGAGAAATTATATAGAGTGACTAGAAAAGAATGGATATCAAAATCTTGAAGGACACTCATAGACCTACTTTGTGGTTTAGATCAGGACAAGCTATCAAAAAGAGAACAGTCACACAAGGTAGAAGGACCTGGACAGAGCAGTGCCAATGGAAAGCAATAGATATAGAGCATCCAGAAGGCAAAGGAGAGTCACCAATATCAAATATGACAAAAATGTCAAGGAGAATTAATATTGGGGGAAAGTTTATAGATTTGGTAATAAAAGGTCACTTGACACTAGGGATAGCAGTTTCAGTAGAATGGTGGAACTGGAAGTCATCTTACTAGAGACTTAGAAATCATAAGGAAATGGAGCAATTGAGTATAGACTACTTTTTAGTAGTTAAGTAGTGACTGGGGATGAATCATAGTTTGATAGCCTGAGAGGTTAACTGGTGACTGGGGATAAATGATAAAGAATGGTAGGTAGCTTGAGGAGATAGAGTCAAGGAAATGTTTATTTTTTTAAATTTATTTTTTTAGAAAGGAAAAGACTCAATATTTGAGACAAAGAACCAAAAGTCTGTGGAACAATCAGTGAATTAGCATTTATTCAGCATTTATTATGTGTCAGGGACTGTGCTAAGCCTTGAAGACAGAAACAATTAAAAAAACACAGTTCATGTCTTCAAGGACTTACCTTGTCATGAGGGAGGCCACATGTATGTGCTTTGGGATACATGAACCATATGAGTAGCTGAAGGGTAAGAGAAAGCACTAACTTCTCAGATGGATAGATAGAAAGATCTTAAAGGTCTTGCAATTCTGACCTGAGTGTCAAAGGCAGGCAAAGAATTTGAGAAGCAGAGATTAGGAAGAAAACCATTCCAAGGCTGGGGCATAGCCATTATAAAGACATAGAGGCAGGAGATGTAATTTTGTGTGCGTGTGCGTGTGCGTGTGCGTGTGCGTGTGCGTGTGTGTGTGTGTGTGTGTGTGTGTAAAAGCAAGTGGGATAGCATGACTGAACCATAGAATGTGTGTTGAGGGACAGTCATGTGAAAAGAGGCTGGAAAGATAACAATGTATCAAATTGGGAAGAAAATTAAATGCCAAACAAAGGAGGATATTTGATCCCAGAGGCAATAGAGAGCCATTGGAATCTGTTGAGTAGGAAGATGACATCAGAACTTCACTTTAGGAAAATCACTTTCACAGTTGTGTGAAGGAAGAATTAGAGTTGAGACACATTTGAAAGAAGAAGTCCAATTAGAAGTAAATATATTGCAAAAGCCATGGTAACAGGTGATGAAAGCCTAAAGTAGAGTAGCTTCTATGTGAGTAGAGAGAAGGGAATGTATTGAGATATTTTGAAGGAAGAAACAGAAAGATTTGGCAACTGATTGCATATATAGGATAAGACTGAAAAGTACAAATACATCCCCAACGTTGCAAGCTTGGATAACTGGAAAGACAGTGGGACTCTCAATGTTAATAGAGAAGTTCAGCAAAGCAGAGAATTTGGGGAGAAGATAATGAGTTGTTCTTGAACATGCTGATTTTGAGATGTCTTTAAGATGTTCAACTTCAAATGTCCAGTCAAGAGTTGGTAATGTGGGGCTAGAGTTCAGGATTAGAGCTGGAAGAATCAGCTGAAAAGGCATGATAATTTAACCCATGGGAGCATGGGAGCTGGCAATATCAGCAAGTGAGAGATGATAAGGAGAAGGAGAGAAATACTTTAAACAAAGCCATGGAGGGGGAGACTTGTAGTGATGATAATGTTAAAGGTAACCAAGAAAAGTTGATCAGACAGGCAGAAGGAGAACCAAGAGAGAAGGTTGCCGTGAAAACCTAGAGAAGGTAATATTAAGGATAATAAGCTAGTCAATTATGTTAAATATTATGAGAAGTCAAGAAAAATGAAAGTTGGGGAAAAGAATATTAAATTTGCTAATTAAGAACTCATTAGTAATTTTTGAAAGAACAACTTCAGATGAATGATGAGATGGGAGGCAGATTACAGAAATTTTAGAAAGGAATGAGAGCAGAGGAAGTGGAAACTCCATGTGTAGACTTTTTCCCAAGTAGTTCAGTTAGTAAAGGGCTTACTTAGCCCTTGACAAGGGTTAGTCTTGACCAAAAGAAAAGGCATCTTTTCCTCTGAAAGTTGAGCAAAGGAAAATTCAGGACTCCTGGAGGGGATGTTTTGTTAAAGTCAATAACACACTACTGGGAATTATTTTTCCAGATTATTATTTTCTTGTAGTAGATGGGCCAGTAAGTTTGGTAGTGTGAGGAGGCTAAATGGATTCTGAATTGCTCAAGAGAAAGAATACTGAAAATTAAAGCTGCTCTAATAAGAAAAAACTTCACCCACTTTATTTTCACAGGTGATTTTACAATTTCTTCAATGCTAAAGTGTCTAAATTCATAGATCATAATAGCAAAAAATGTGTTTCCTTGGTATAGCCTGTTTCATAATCGCTGATTTCTCTGTCCTTATATCCTTAAGACATTAATCCATCAGAGGCAATGAAACCAGAGAATCAAACTTCATCCTCAGACTTCATCTTGTTGGGCCTGCTTGTGGACAGCAAGGTCATAGGAGTGGTCTTTGCTATAATCTTTTCCATCTTTGTGGTGACTATAACAGCGAATATGGTTATGATATTTCTAATTCAAGTGGATTCCCGGCTACACACCCCCATGTACTTCCTGCTCAGCCAGCTCTCTATTATGGACACCCTCTTCATTTGCACTACTGTGCCTAAACTCCTAGTAGATATGGTATCTGAGGAAAAAACAATTTCTTTTGTGGGTTGTGGAATCCAGATTTTTCTTTACCTGACCATGATTGGTTCTGAGTTTTTCCTCTTAGGTCTCATGGCCTATGACCGTTATGTGGCTGTCTGTAACCCCTTGAGGTACCCAGTCCTCATGAACCGTAGGATGTGTCTTCTGTTGGCTGCAGGTTCCTGGTTTGGTGGCTCATTGGATGGTTTCCTCCTCACACCTATCCCCATGAATGTCCCTTACTGTGGCTCTCGAACCATCAATCATTTCTTCTGTGAGATCCCTGCAGTCCTCAAGCTAGCCTGTGCAGACACATCTTTCTATGAAACTCTCATGTATATATGTTGCGTGTTAATGCTGCTCATTCTATCTCTATAATCTCTACCTCCTACTCCCTCATCTTGCTCACAGTCCATCGTATGCGTTCAGCAGATGGCCGGAAGAAAGCCTTTACCACCTGTTCTTCCCACTTAACTGTGGTCAGCATCTTCTATGGAGCAGCCTTCTATACATACGTGCTGCCTCTATCTTACCATACCCCTGAGAAGGACAAGGTGGTGTCAGCCTTTTATACCATTGTAACACTCATGCTTAACCCTTTGATCTATAGTCTCAGGAACAAGGATGTCATGGGAGCACTGAAGAAAGTCCTATTGAAATGTTTCCCCACACAGAAAATTACAGCAAGTGATGTATAATATCAGCTATAAATCCTCCAGTTTTACACCACATAAGTGTGGCAGAGTTGGAATAACCACCAGTGATGATGCACTTCCCCTTTGCCTTCCAGTAGCCCTTTCCTCAACAAACCCTGTGATTCCAGACCTCATGGAGCAACCTGGAAGGAAAGTGACAAGAAGGAGTATCTTTCTTACTTATCTTTTCTTTGATTCTTCTTGACCCCAAGTTGCCCAGACTACATGGGGGTGCCTGGTGGAAAGAGTGACTTGTCTGTTCATACCACCAGGGTAATTAACTAAAAGCCTGCTATCTAGAGGGATGACTGCCACACTTTACCATACATGTTGTCACTTCATACAACATCTTCTGTATCCTACAGTGTATCCCATTGTTATGTCCTCCAGACCCCTGAGAAGAGTCGAACAATCTGCTTACAAACACTAAGGAACTTTTTCGTCCAAATCTTCACCCTTAAGATTTCTGGGCCTTTTCATCTGACATGCAGCTGAAGTCCTTTATATGGGTTATTTTCTCTAATTAATATATGAGCTCCTTTGGAATATCCAATTTTAAAAATTTGTATTCCCAGCACTTAGTAGAGTGCTTAACAAGTAATCACTTAATAAATTTTTTCATGTTTATTCTTCCATTCATTCATAGATTCCATCACCACTGTAATCACCACTGTTATCACCATTGCAAAACTACTCCATCATCATTATCTCAAACGCCTTCAAGTGTGTCTCAGTTTCATTCAAGATGCAGGAAACAACTGAGTGGTTGACAATCACTTGTTTTTTTACTGCTTGGGAGTAAGAATATTTGTCACCTTCTGAAATTCTAGAAATAAGCAGGGTATTCATAATTAGTGTATCCAGAGTGTTACTCTTAAAAGAGAAAAGAGAAAAAAAGAGAAAAAAAAGAGAGAAAGAGAAAAATAGAGAAAAAAGAATAAAAGAGAAAGAGAAAAGAGAAAAAAAATTCAGAAAGGGTTGATGATGTTGTATGTCAGTACACAGAAGTGGGAAAGACCAAGATGAAGCCAAGAAAATGTGACTGAATTTGACTGAAACGTGGAGCTATTGAGGTAGTAAAGTGAAATAAGGCCAGAACGGTAGATTGAAGCTGGAATGTCTCCTTTAATAGGTTACAGATATCTGAAAGTTGATGAGCAAAGGAATGATGTAATTGAATTATTCAATGGGAAGTTGACAATTAATTAGATGTGAGATGAAGTAGGACTAGTGAGAAAGAAGCTAAAATTGAGATTTTTAGACTATCTAAATAAGACATTGGTGACATCAACATAAATAGGGATGTTAGGAACTGAGACAGATTTGAATTGAAATGCTTAGAACAAGATTCTCACATGCTACTTGTAGCACATTTTAGAAGCTTCTAAAAGTAGAGGGGAACTGCAGGAAAAAATACAGGGACATCTTCTTTGTAATCTGGCACTTATACTTTTTCAGAAAAGAAAATTCTATTTGGGGAACGGAAAGTTGAAACAATAATCTTCAGTTTTAGCTATTAGGAAACAAAGTTTTGTAGGGGAACAAAATGATGTGGATGCTTTGACTCAATAATTTTGGTTGGATTCATTTGTGCAGATAGGCACCAGCTTAATTATGTCTTTTCCTATTTTCTTTCCCATGTCCTCTGCATGACTGCAAACAAGTACCAACAACAACAACAAAACAGGAAAAACACAACCACATGTCTCAAAGCAGGGCTTGAGAAGAAGGGAAAGCACAAGCACTGCAGTTCTAAGTTTCTCTGAATTTGGGGGAAATTGATACTTTATTATCTTATCTCTCTTTTGCCACCTTGTGGTCATATGGTGGCATAACATTGTCCTGATAATTTGTACTTCTGTAGCTCTCTTTATGTGACTTTGTAGAATTTAATATTGAAGGTTGCTGGTTTCAAGAATTCAAGAATATTGAATGATTCTCCAAAGTCCATGTCACAAGTTCAAGATATTACTCAAATTCAGTAGAGTATAGCGAAAATTTGATGAGCTCGGAAATGTATTGGGAGGGAAGTACAGTTAGACAAAAAATACCTCAAGGCACAATGGAATAAACCTTCATTTTTGAGAGTTTTCCATCTCTGCTGGACTGACTACAACTGTAAAATTTCAATCTATGGCGTCTTACTTAGCCTTTCACAGAACGTTTTGAAATCTATTGTCCCCAAATGTTCATGTAAGACTATTATTCAGTCATAAAATGGAAAGTTTCATTAGAACCCCTGGATCTCTTTCTAATAGACACAGGGTGATGTATTCGTCAGATCAGGCAGACCAGAGCAGAAAACCTGGATTTGAACCCTAGGACAACAGGTGTAATTTGGCCCAGTCTCTTACTATTATAGGTAAGAAAACTGAAGCTTAAAGAGATTGAGGACTTTCCTCAAGTTCATACAGTTAATAAGTGAGAGAATTTGCAGAATAAGTGAAATAAAGAATCTACAGTCTTCTGACGATAAATTCAGGTACAATACAGGCTACTACTTTCTATTGTTATTATGCTAAATCCGTTGAGACATTTCTTGGTTCTAGGGTACTTCCCAGTGTCCTATCTTTTCCTGTCAACCCCAGGGCTTGGTCCATCAGCTCCACTCAATTATCTAAAAGTAGCAAATGTTGCTTTATTGGAAAGTGAATTCCCTATCACTAGAGATCTTTGGGTAATGGATGGATGACTGCTTGTCAAAGATGTTGCACAAGGAATTTTTCCTCAGACTTCTCCCTCTACGTTGTTTAATTGGTTATTTCACTATCTCCTATGGATTAAATTATCAACTTTATTCATGACTCTCTGATCTTTTGTTCACCTCAAACCTGACATCCAGGCTCACAACTCCAAGTGCCCATGGGACATCTCATACTGGATATCTCATAGCTAGCTTGTACTCAACATGACCAAAACTGAACTTATATTTCTCATCAAATCCTCTCTTCTTCCTCAGTCACCTAGGTTTGAAACCCGTCATGCTCAACTCCTTACTCTCATCTTCTGTATACAATCTGTTGCAAATTCTGTCTTTTCTGTCTCTGTAGCATCTCTGGTATGTGCTCCTTTCTCTCCTCTGGCATAACGGTTTAAACCTTCATCACCTCATACTTAGACTAATGCATTAGTTTCTGGTTATTCTCCTTGCCTTCAGTCTATCTGAGCTATCACCACTCAGGTATCAAAATATTTCCTAAACAGAAGTCTAGCCGTGTCTACCCTCCTCTCAATCAAAGAATTGCCTGGCTTAATGGATTTGGATATTCTCTGGTTCAAGTTGTGCTAACAGTGCAACTACCTTTCTGTGGGCAAAGGATGCTGAACAACTTCTTCTGTGAGGTGCCTGCTATGATTAAGTTGTCATGTGCCAACACAGACATCAATGATATCACATTGGCTGTGCTGGTAGCTTTCTTTGTGCTGGTGCCCCTGGTCCTCATTCTTATCTCTTATGGTTTTATTGCCCAGGCTGTGATGAGAATCAAGTCCTCTAAGGGGCAGAGTAAAGCTTTTGGGACCTGCTCTTCCCACTTGGTGGTGGTGTCACTCTTCTATTTGCCTGCTATCTACATGTACCTTCAGCCCCCTCCTAGCTACTCCCAGGACCAGGGTAAATTCATCTCCTTCTTCTACTCCATGATCACTCCTACCCTCAACCCTTTCATCTACACCCTCAGAAATAAAGATGTGAAGGGAGCACTGATAAGACTTTGGGGAAGGACTTGGAGACTCTTTCAGAGATAAGCAATAGGAATTCCATATTCAGTACAAATTCATTTATTGCCCTCGGCAAAGATGTTTAAAAACTTTTGAAGCTATTGAATATTCCTGTAGAAAGAATAAAATGCTTAATTTAAGGGATTACTGACAGAACAGAATACTTGGATGCCTCTATGGCGAGATTAGAGGAGGAGAAGCTTCCTATCCAAAATACTTTGTTACTATTATGTCAAGGTGCCTGAAAGATCACCATTAGAGATTCACTCTATTGGGTGTTACATGATGTAGTGATTTTGTTTCCAAGAGTGCCTTTGACATATTAAATTAATTTTGTTAATTAATAGAAATCTGTTTTCCCTCTCTCCCAACTCAATCAAGTCAACAAATGTTTATTAAGCATTTATTATATGATAGGTATTGTACTAAACACTGAATCCAAACTATTATCTACTATTTAAAAAAAAGAAAATCAGTAAATATGTTGTGACAAATACGCATAGTCAAGCAAAAAAATTCTCAAATTATCCATGACCACAAAATATGTCTCCTTCTGTACTCTTACTTCTCCAAAAAGGTTGGGGCAACTTACTCATCTCAAATATTCTGGAACCATGCTTGTAATCTCAATGATCTGGCTTTTAAGTCTTTTAAAGTTATTAATCTTATAATTTTTTTTATTCTCATATAAAGTATTGTATTGGTTCTGTTCACTCTATTAATTCACTTAGTCAATAAACACTATTTAAGAGCCTACTATATGCCAGGCATTGTATTAAGTGCTAGAAGTATAAAGAAAGGCAAAATAAATCCTTATTCTAAAGGGGCTCATAATCTAATGGAGGAAGCAATATGAAAGCAACTATGTACAAACAGACTATATATAGGATGCTTTATGATTTATGTATTTCATTTATATTTTTTTATTTTTGTCATAAATTCTTTCTTTCCATTCACCCCTTTCTATATCCATTAAAGTAGGATGTTCCTTATAGGTATGAAGTAATAAAAACATGTTTCCGCATTAGCCATATTTAGAAAAAATGATAAATATGTTTTCATCTGCATTCTGAGTGTGTTGATTCTCGATGTGGAGGTGGAAAGCAATTTTCGTGAGTCTTTTGGAGTTCTAGTGCATCATTGTTTTGATCAGAATTACTAAGTTTATGATACTTGTTTATCTTTAAAACATTGCTTTTATTTTCTTCTCCTGGTCCTCCTTACTTCATTTTGTGTCAGTTGATAGGTGTTCCCTGTTTTTCTGAAATGATCCCCTTTGTCATTTCTTACACCACAATAGTACTCCATCCCATTCAAATGCCATAACTTGTTCAGCTTAGTTAATAAGCATTTGCTCAGTTCCTAAATCTTTGCTACACAGAAATTCCTTCTATAAATATTTTTGTACATATGTGTCTTTTCCTCTTTTTATTGATCTCCTTGGGGTATAGACTAGTAGCATAATTGTTGGATCATATAGTATACACAGTTTTAAGAGAGTGAACTCGGTAAGAAACAAGTGTATTTTTGGAAATGAATAATGTTTTAAGAAAGGAATCCAGAAAATATCTGAGTAGGAACTGAGAATGGAAACAAAGATGGGCTATGATGTACTGCTTATACTCAAATAAGAAGACAGAACATTGGTATTCATATTTTCCATCTATTTTGTCTGCCAAATAGAATGATGTTTAGCCTGGGAAATGTAAAGTAAAAATGATTGACAGATTATTTAAACCCAAGAAGAGGAAAGAGATAGTAGAGCGTTTAGTTGTCGTCAGCTCTTCAAATCTAAATCCACTATATCCCAGGGAACAGAGAGAATTAACTGATTTGATTTCTGAGTGATACATCAACAATGTGGCTACTATTTTGTTGTTGTTGTTCAGTCATAGTCATATCTGATTCGTTGTGGTCCATTGACCATAGCATTCCAACACTGTCCATGGGGTTTTCTTGCTAAAGATATAGAAGTGGTGTGTTATTTCCTTCTCTAGTGGATTGAGGAAAACAGAGGCTACTAATGTCTTGCCCAGGGTTACAGAGCTGATAAGTGTCTAGGCTAGATTTTACCTCAGGTCTTCCTGACTCCAGGTTCAGCACTCTATTCACTGACTCATCTAGCCGTCCCTCATAGTTACCACATTTGCAAATATAATTAGACAAGGATACATTATTGTTGTTGCTTTTTCCCCAGTAAGTAGAAATAACAGCGAAATCAGAAGAGATAGAAACTGGACTGGACTTAGTATATGCAGAGACGAGTCAGTGCTATATTGAGCACAATGAAGAATTGATTATGAAGACATCTATATATATGTAATGTAGAAGAGGAAGAAGATTCTATATGAAACTTCAAATTTTCAGCAGCAAGGTGGTGTGCTGGAAAAACGCAGGACCTGGCTCCAGGAAGATCTGAATTCAAATCCAACCTCAGATATTTAACAGCTGTGTGATCCTGGGCAAGTAACTTAACCTCTGCCTCAGTGTCTTCAAATATAAAATGAGAATAATGAAAACATCTTTATAGGGCTGTTGTGAGGATAAAATGAGATATTTGTCAAGTACTTAGCATAGTGTCTGGCACTGAAGAAATAATTAATAAATTTTTGTTACCTTATTTTCCCTCATTATATATAGTTTCCTTTTTTCAAAAAGTATACAATAAATTCCATGTTTCTTTCAAAGCTGATCTGTGTGCTTGTACTTCCTTTTTTACTACCTAGTATCTCCTTCTGGTGCAGGATAATTAACATAAAGAAACCATCAAGTAAATATGTAACTGAAAGACAAGATGGTCCCGTCATGTAGTTACTGAAGTATAACCAACAAGTATTTTCATGTATTTTACAGTATCAAAAGAATGTGAAAGATCTTTAGTACATTAAGTAGGACCCCTTGTGGTGAGCTTATTCAAGGATATAAATGAAGGTCCTGTAAGTATGGGCAGTCATGGTCTTTATGATTGGAGTAAATACCCACATTAATGTAATCTATTGAAGTATGAGATTTGTGATTAAATTGATACAGCTGTTTTCTCCTCTGAAACAACCCCTCTGTGCCCAAGATTGCAATCTTCATGAGTTACTGTGGCCAAAACAATTCAAAATCCTTTAATCATGTTTTTGATAACTCATCTCTCCACCCTTAGGTTGGGTTGTTTCTCACACAAAGATAGTCTGTCTCTGGCCTATTCCACAACCCTTTTCAGTTTAGTAGTGCCTTCCAGGATTACTCCTCTTTAGGCAGAGTGTTCAAGATCCCATAATCACTTCCATGCCATAAGTAGATGAAGTGGGATTCCGTGAAAATATAATGTGACAACATGTACTCAATAACTTTATATAAAAAAGTTATTTTTTTAATAAAATTTAAGCAATTCCATGAAGTCAGTGCTTTCTGCTTTGACTAAGCAGTAAATTCAAATAAAAAGATAAAAAGATAAATTTCCATTATATATGAGAAAATTGATATGCATTTAATCTAAAACAATAGCAACACAATTAATAAATATCTGCAATTTGTTGGACAGAGGTAAAATGATGCAACTGTTGCTCTTCTATTTACAATAATCTAACAGAATGCTTGAGGGCAAATAACCACAGATTTTGATTAAGTACATAGGACGGGGTGATAAAAGATTAGAAATGAAGGGGTCACTTCTTTTTGGAAGAAAGGGAAAGTTTCATGGATGGCCTAATATATAATCTGAGCCTTGAAGAAGGTGAAAACTTTCCATTTAATTAAGAAAACATTGAAAGTGTATGTGAAGTGCCAAAAACTGAGATAAAAATAGAATGATAGACAGTGGCGCTGAGATGGCAGAGCAGAGATAGCATCCCATCTGAACTCTCCTGACATTCTACTCCAAACAACTTCAGCTTTTGTGAGGCAATCAGGATTAAGCGACTTGCCCAAGATCACACAGCTAGTAAGAGTCTGAGGCCAGATTTGAACTCAGGTTTCAGCCCCTGTTCTATCCATCTTACCACCTAGCTGTTCCATATTAAAGAGGTTTGCATTTTTCCTTTTCCATCTCATTTTGCAAATGTGAAAACTGGGGCAACTAGGATTAAACAACTTGTCCAGGATCACACAGCTAAGAAGTGTCTGAGGCCAGATTTGAACTCATAAAGATGAGTCATCCTGTTTCCAAGCCCAGTGCTTCATCCACTACACCACCTAGCTGCCTCTTCTCCTCCAAACAACTTTAAAATAGCACCTCAAAATACTGAAGCAGCAGAGTCAAGAAAGGGTTGGTGTGAGACACTTTTGCAGTCAAAGATAACTTAAGAGGTAGGCAGGAGAGATCTGTGCCACTGGGTTTGGCACCTGGCCTAGAGCACATGCGTTTGCAGTGCCAACACAGGTTGTGGAATTGATCTAAATAATGTCTGTAGCAGCAGTTCAGGAAGCTCTCAGTCCAGAGAGAGAAAAGGAATTGGACAGCTGCACAGAAAGAGATTTGAGGGGACCCTTTGCTGACACTTGGTGTACCTTGTTGATTGGCAACCCTACTGTACATACAACGTTCTGAGTCCCATTTCCAGGATGGAGAGAAGCATTAATACTTGTGGCTGCAGGGTACAAGAGATCCTTTCCTCAATGAAGACCCGAGGAAAGACTAGGACAAGAGTATCCACACCTGTCCCTGGATCACACCACCTTAGAAACACCGAAACTTTGCTAGTTCCCAGAAGTAGTTCTGAAAATAGCATCACAGAATAGCCTGAAGCTTCAGACAGTGCAGCCTCACTTCCACCTGAGAAGTTCCCAATTTAAAAAAAAAATTCAAAGTCAAAAAATAGGCTGTGAAAATGAGCAAATAAAAAAAGAATATGATTCTAAAGACTTTCTATGGTGGCAGGTAAGACCAAGTCATAAACTCAGAGAAGAAAACAATGCTAAAAGAACTACAAGCAACTCCTCAAAAGAAAAAAAAATATTATGTATACTCAACTCAATATGTATTTCTGGAGGAAGTAATGAAAGTGCTAAGAATGGTAGAGAAAAAATGGCAAGAGAAATGAGAGTGATGCAAGAAAATTATTAAAAGATCATGAACAACCTGGGAAAAGAGGCACAAAAATGCACTGAAGAAAAGAACTCCTTAAAAAGCAGAATTGGTGAAATGGTAAAAGAGACACAAAAACTTAGTAAGGAAAGGAGCAGAGGGCTCTTTTGAAAGACTAAGAGCATCCTACCAAGCAAAAATTCTTTGAAGGAAAATGGACATTTAATCAAATACAGAAATTTCAAGCATTTCTAATGATGACCAGAGTAAATAGAAAATTTAACATTAAAACACAAGACTGAAGAGAAACATGAAAAGGTAAATATGAAAGGTAAATCATGAGCAACTCAATAAGATTAAACTGTTCACCTTTCTCTATGGAAAGATGATATAGATATAACTCCTCAGAGCTGTATCAGTATTAATGTGATTGGAAGGGGTCTACAAAGAGAGATGCCATGGGTAAGAGTTGATTATTGTGGGAAGATATCAGAAAAAAGTAGGGATAGACAGGAGGAATGCAGTGGGAGAAAAGGGAAGAAAGAAGCAGAATGAGGAAAATTTTCTCATATCAAAGAGATACCCAAAGAAGATCTTTTAGAGTAGAGGGTAAAATGTGTGTGTGTGTGTGTGTGTGTGTGTGTGTGTGTGTGTGTGTGTGTGTGTGTGTGAGTGCTTGAATATCATTCTCCTACAAATTAGTCTAGGAGGGAAGAATATTTACACATTTATATGTATGTGTATTATATGTATATGTATGCATGTATTACATATATACATAGAATTTATATGTAGACTCAATTGGGTATAAACATCTGTCTTTCCCAAAAGGGAAATAAGAGAAAAAGAGGATAAGAGATATGGGTGTAAGAAGTGATGAAAGGGAGGGCAAATTAAGGGAGGCACTTTTCAGAAACAAAACAGATTCTTGAGGAAGGATAGGGTACAAAGAGAATAAAATGGGAGGGAGGGAAATAAATAGTAATCATAACTGTGAATGTGAATTGGATGAACTAATCCATAAAATGGAAGTAGACATTCAAACATATGAGTCACACTTGAAACAGAAATATGTACACATAACATTAATAGAGGAGACTAGAGCAGAATCTATTATGCATCAGTTGAAGGAAAAAAGTCAATGGCAGTAATCATGATCTTGGACTTAGACAAAGCAAGAATCAAAGATAAACCCAGTTAAAAGAGGCAATCAGGGAAACTACATTTTTGCAAAAAGGTACCATAGATAATGAAACAATATCAAAATTTTTACAGCGCATTTCTCAGATAAAAGCATCATCTCTCAAATACATAAGAAATGAGTCAAATTTATAAAAATGCAAGTCATTCCCTAGTTGATTAAGGATTAGAAGATTTGAAGTGTGTTTATCCTTTGTTGCCGAAGAAGACCATGCCATCAGAGATATAATGACATGACTTGCACTTGACTTTGTTTTTGAGTGAGGGAGGGTTGTGTAGGTCACCAGCCTCACTTCTCCTCCAGAGCCATCTGAATCCAGTGAGCAGATATTCATCAGGATGACTGGAGATGACCCAGGAAGAGGCGATTGGGGTTAGGTGACTTTCCCAAGATCACACAGCTAGTGCGTGCCAAATGTCTGACATGAGATTTGAACTCAGGTCCTTCTGACTCCTGCAGTGGTGCTTCATCCATTGGTGATGGTGTTGCACCACCCAGCTGCCCCCCCCCCCCAACCCTCTCAGAAACATAAGTTACTCCTGAATTACACAGACCAGGACCATGTAAACAGACACAGCTTTAGTCTCAAAATTAAACAGAGGTTTTCGTGATGGATTGATAGAAACAGAATCATCCTGTTTTTTCATCCCTACAAGATATGAAATCTAGTCTCTTAACAAATAACACTTTGCTCCAAATACAACATATCCTTGGGAATAAAAGTTTTGTTGTCTTGATAAATATTATACAAAAGATCTTCAGTGCTTTAAAAAATTTTAGGTAAATTAACCATAATCCCTTATAACTTATTTACACTTAATTTATTTAATGATCTCTTTCATAATGGATAATATAAATGTCAGTGTCAACCCAGCCAAGACTAGATTTCAGTTTCTGTATTAGTGAAATTTGAACTCACTCTGAGGTTGGATTGATTTTTCCAAAATCTGGAAGCAAGTAGTCATTCTAGAACAGAACTCAAACCTCATCTCATAATGGGGAGGATTCAATTTATCATATCTAAAGTGAAATAATGACACTGATTGAAAACAGAACTATTTGATGAACTAGCTGAGGAAAAGTGACTTAATCTGAGTCCTGAGTGATACTACCATAGGGAGTTTTATTCCTGAGTCTCTACTCTGTACTCCTAAACCCTCATGATTAATTGCATTCAGGGGTTCTGCACTCCCCAAGGCCTCAGTACAATGAACTGAGGCCCCTCTTCCCCAGAGCTAACAAATTTCCTAATGCTTTGGGGAACTGGGTAATATTTCCACTGGCACCAAGAATTTCTTCCCTTATCTTCTTAGTTTTCAATTTAAAGCTGGACATCTTTACATATCCTATTCAATGATACCCTATTACTATGCTAAGGGGGAGATGGAAATGGAGAACATTTCCTCCCCAAATTTTATTACAGTTTCCCCTTTGAAAACCCTTTAGAAACAGAGCTGGCTTTGCAGTAATCTTGGGCATTTTCTTCTTTCACCACAGGAGGTTCTACTGCCAGGAAAGTTGGCTGCTTGTAAGGTGCTTAAAGGAACAGAAGCGAGTTACTTCCTAACGTTTTATTTTGTTTTGTTTTTTACCTAAGCCCTAAACTCAAAACACTGAGGAAAAAAGAAGCTGGAACAAGGAAAGTAAGAGTTGTTACCCTGATCTTTGGAGCCCACAATTCCTTGTCTCTCTTTGCTGTGTAGAGCCTGATTTTGTTTAATGTTGTAGGGAATGGAGCTGAAAACTCCTTTCAATGCCTTCCATGAACCTTTCTACATATCCAATCTTTTTTTTTTTCTGTTTGCATCTTCCTCTCTTTTCTCTGTTTGAAATATTTTTCTTCCCACATCTTTTCTCTCCCCACTCCTTTTCCTTATCACTAGAATCAGTCATAGGAAGCTGAGACGGAAATGAACTTAAAAATCACTTAGTCCATCCCCCTTATTTTGCATTTAAAGATCCTAAAACTTAAAGAAACAAAGGGATTTATTTGTTCAGTAACACTGTTATTGGCGTAATTAGAGCTATGTCTTGGTCTTACATGCCTTTAGCTACCCACATACCTTCCCTGCCCTCCTTTTTACTCTTTTTCCCTTCTCAGATCATCAGAACACTAAGATTTCTATGCATGGAGAGTATGAAAACATCTTCTCTCATAAGCTATCTTATAACATTTTGCTTTTTCAAAAGCTTTAATTTTATATTATTCATTAAAGAAATGGAAGCAATTAAATAATTCAGTCCTCCTAAAAATCCATTCTTATTTCTGATGGTATACCCTGAATACTCAATAAATGTTACTTCATTAGATTAGAATGAGTAAAATTACAATTAGCATTTAGAAGTAAACTTTAAATATATATTTGGAGTGAAAATGTTTCATCACCTATTGTCCTCAGTTGGACCCTTTGTTATGCATGTGGGTATAAACATATAGATATAACTTTAAATCACATAAGTCATATATTAAGTATAGCTTTAAAAATGTGAAGGTTAATGATCAATGATATTTCTAGGAATTTTCAAAACAGACTGCCTTTTGATTTTAACTGTGAATTCATTTAGTAAGAATGTTCATAGAATCACAGAATCCTATTATTGGAAGGAACCTCACAGATCATTCATTCCTATCTGAATTTATCCATAAATTTCCTCTATAAGATGTTATCATCCAACCTCTGCTTCTAGTGAGAGGTTAATATGTCACTTTCTGAATAGTACACTTTTGAATGGTAATAATGAAGAAGAATTTTTTCTATAGTAAGTTGGCTTCCCTGCCACTTTTACCCGTGGTTCTAGTTCTGTTCCCTAGAATTAAGCAGAACAAATCAGTAGTACTATGAAGGATAGATGACTGAAGTGGGGAGAGACTTGAGGGAGGGACCAGTTAGAAGACTGTTGCAATCTTCTAGACAATCTTCTTAACTTCTTAACTAAGGTTCTATGAAGAGATAAGAATTCAGATATGAGAGATGTTAAAGAGGTAGAAATCAAAAGTTTTAGCACCTGAGTAATCAATTTATTGATTAATAAACATTTATTAAGTGCCTCTTGTCAGAAGAAGAGCAAGGAGTTGAGGACTGCTGGGATTAGAAGCTCAATTCCGTGTGGACAGTCTCAGGCAGGTAAAGGTGGGAACTTCTAAATCTTAGAGTTCTCACAAGGCCCCCCAGGAAACGACTGGGAATCGAGGTGAACTGAGCTATCTCGTGTATTTCCGTCTCTTCCCGTGAGAAATGTGATGGGAGAGAGCTCTCCCCGCCCTCGAGATTGTCCTGGATTGGTGCACACGTGTTGTTACCTAACAGGCTCGGTATTGATGTGCAAACTACGTGACGGGAGAGCTTAAGTAGGGTCAGGAAAGCCTGAAAGTTCTCTTGGGAGGAGGGGCCACGTGTGAGGACACAAGGCTCCGCTTTTCCTCTCTCCTCTCTCCCCTCCCCCTCTCTCCCCACTTATACTTCTACTTCCAATCTCTTATTGTAAGATCTTTGCCTCCTTGGGAGATCTTTCTCTCTCCCTCCTAAGGAAGAATTTCCCTGCACTTGTAACTAGACCCTGAAATAAAGCTCAACCCTTGTTCGACTCTGGAACGTCCTTTCTCTCATACGAGCATCCGGTTTGGCCAGCCCAAGACCTCCGATAGAGGTAAGGGAAGACTCGGGTAGCCCTCAGGCCTCTAGGCCTGGCAGAGGACAATGCTGAGATTATAAGCCTGATAGACTGGAAGAACGGTGGTGCCTTTCAAAGAAATAGTGAAAGTTCAAAAAGAAGTGAGTTTGGTGGAGAAAGCTAGAGTTCTTTTCTGCCCATGTTGAGTTTTAAATGTCTCTGAGACACTGAGATATTCAATGTGAAATATATTATAGGAAGTTGGAGGGTATTGGACTGCCACTCAGGAGAATGGCTGGAATAAACATACACACACACACGCACACCCACACATTCACACACACACATACATATACACCTGTATATATGTATGCTTATATAGAGAGTATGTATATGCATGTATGTATATATATATATGTAATCTTTAAATCATTTGTACAGAGAAGGTAATTAAATCTACTTGATGTGATAAGGTTTGTAAGAAAGGACCTAAGACAGAACCTTGGGGAAGACCCATAGTTATACGATGTGATATGGATGGCAAGCCAAAAAAGAAATAAAGAAGATATTTTATGGAAGAGTTAAGAATATTTATTAGGTTTACATTTTTCTGGAACTTTTCCAAAAATTTCTGTTCCAGAAATTGGGACACCATATGGTTTCTAAAGCAGAGGGCAAACAAATAGAAAAACAATACAGACAGCTTCTGAGGCAAGGACCCACACTTAAGGGCCAGGTAAAGTTCACTTAGATTAATTAGGCTGACTACATCAAGAGCTGGAAAATACTTAGTAGACATAAGAAATTTCAAAGTCTGTTATTACTGGATTACTTGCTCCCTTGTTTCAAGTCTAAGGTTTAAACTGGAAGTATTGAAACTAAGCAGGGTTTTATAAGTCTAATTCCTCTTTGACATGCCAGTGCTTCAAATACTTCTCTAATTCCTTTTGGTGATATTAATGTGACAAAAACCAAAGGTTTCCAGTTTTCCCATTGTTCTGCTTTCTCTTTACTGGATAAATTACAGCTTGCCTATGTCTTTTTAAAGATGTGGCCCCCAGAACCAAATGTATTATCTCAGATATAATCTGACCAGAGCTAAGTACATTAAAATATTTTATTATTGTGGACCTTATATGTCCATTAATGCAGTCTAGAAAAGTATTAATCTTTTTAGCTACCATGTCATACTATGTCTCACAGTGAGGTTGCAATTAACTAAACCACTCAATATGTTTTCATAGGAACATTTGTCTTATCATGCCTCCTCATACAGGTGATATCGATTTTTAAAAAATCTACACATACAGCTTTACATTTACTCCTATTTAGCATTATTCACTTGGGCCCACCATTCTAGCCTGTCAAGACTTTTTTTAGATTCTAATTTTTTTTCATTCCACATGTTAATTATCCATTTCAGATGCATATGATTTATAAATGTGATAAATATATTTTCTACAGCTTCATACAGTCATTGGTAAAAATGTTGAACAGTTCAGGACCAAATATAGACATCTGTACTACTCAACTAATAGTTCACTAGTGGAACCAAGTGAATTAAGTGAACATTGGTACATTAATGTTTTATTTCTGGTTCTAGTTATTTAACCAGTTCTAAATTCACCTCATCATAGTATTACCTGGACCACATTCCTTCATTCTGTCTAAAAGGATATCATGAAAAGTTTTATCTGCTGGTTTGTCAAAATATAAATATTCTGTGACTCTACCCTTTCCTAATCTATCAGGTTAGATATCTGTCAAAAATGAGAATGAAGCTAGTTCAACTTAGCTTAATTTTTAAGGAACTAATGCTGCTTCTTTTTCTAAATACATGCAAACCATCCCTTTAATAATGTGATCTAGGGTTTGTCAGGAATAAAAATCAAATTTGTTAAAGTATAGTTTTTAGACAGTGCCTTCTTTCCACTTTTGAAAAACAACATTTGCCCTTCTTCAAACCTGGAATGTTTCTCTTATTCTCTACTTTTTTTTTTCATTTTGAGACTTTTTCATGTAGGCTTGAAGTGCAATGTTCATTCATGGCCAGAACACAATGCCTATCATCATGGAAGCTTTAACCTCTTCCAAACTGGACCAGGTCTCCTCTACTTAAACATACTGGTCACCTATTTTTTGGACTTCAACATATTAATTGGCTTTAGCTTTGCTACAGCTCAGAACTCTCAAACCCAAGCCATGCACCAACTTCAGCCTCTCCAGTAGCAGGGCCTGGCATGTGCCACCAAGCATGATTTCCTATGATATCTTGGAGGTCAGGGGCCATGGTTCAGCAATTCTATCTGCCTCTGTTTTTAGAACTGTAGATTGAAGTTCTTCTGGGACTTAGGAGTTGAACTCATTGAGGGCAGATAGATGTTCTCTTGTCAATCTTTGGATTTGACTTTCTGGGGGCTGTTGTTGTTTTATGCTTCCCAATATAAAAGTCATTCCCTTTGGCAAAGAAAAGAGAAGCAACACAAAAGCAGACTATTTCACCTTCTTACTAACATCTGTTAGTGTCTACCTCAAGTAGTGGTAGTCCTATCTCTTCATTGTTTTTCCTTCCTCTCCTCACTACTTGCAGAAAAAAGCTAAAAAATTTCTTTTCTGCTGTTTTTTTTTTTTTGTATTCCTCACCAACCTCAGCTCATTTTATGATGTAGTATTCCTGAAATTCTTATCAGACAGAGTTATATTCTTCTGTATTCAAATTCATTTACCTCCCCTTGCTTCCAGGTACAGGGATCTCTTTATGAACCTTGCTTCTTTTCTGACTCACAAGAATAGTTTTTCCATTTGTCTTTCATTCTTACCACCCCTCTGAGGTCAAAAATTCATTTGGATATTAGAACCCTACCTGTCCTTTCCCTTAAACTTTGAGATCAACTCTCCCCAAATTTTGGGTGCATGTCAGTTTTTTTTTTTTTATTTCTCTATCATTATTTGATAGATCTCTGACAGATTCCTTGCCTCTGAATTTCCAATAATTTCTCCTTCAGTAACATGTTCTTTCTTGAACTATTGCACAGTTCCCCCTCACTCAAATCAAAGGCTACTGCAAGTCATGCCATCATTTCCCTGATATCATGGTCTTCCTCGAAAATGAAGGACAAACACAACCAGTGAGTAGTCTGAGCTGTCTGAAAGGGGGTCCAGCCTGCTGGGTCACTCAGTTCCTCCTCTCCCTCTTCCTCTCCTCCTCTCCAAAGGAAGGCAAATTTTGATAGCCAGAAGCTGCCCAGTTAACTCTGGGTTAACTAGCAAGATTTCCTTCCTTCCTTCCTTCCTTCCTTCCTTCCTTCCTTCCTTCCTTCCTTCCTTCCTTCCTTCCTTCCTTCCTTCCTTCCTTCCCTCCCTCCCTCCCTCCCTCCCTCCTTCCTTCCTTCCTTCCTTCCCTCCCTCCCTCCCTCCCTCCCTCCCTCCCTCCCTCCCTCCCTCCTTCCTTCCTTCCTTCCTTCCTTCCTTCCTTCCTTCCCTCCCTCCCTCCCTCCCTCCCTCCCTCCCTCCCTCCTTCCTTCCTTCCTTCCTTCCTTCCTTCCTTCCTTCCTTCCTTCCTTCCTTCCTTCCTTCCTTCCTTCCTTCTTTCCTCCCTTTCTGTCTCTTTCTTTCCTTTGCCTTTCCTTTCTTTTTTTCTTTCTTTCTCCCTCCCCCAAGACCAAACCTTAAACCTGTTTCACTCTGGAGCTCCTAGATTGGATCACAATAGGTCCCTGGCCAAGCTCCACTATATTTTGGGCCCTCCAAGCTCAGAGTGAATGTCCATAGTAACTGTATCTATTTGGAACAGCACCCCTGAGGGTCTTCCCCTCTCAGCTGGACTTTTTTTGTTTCTTAATTATAGTGGCCATCCCTTGACTCACTTCTTAAAGAGGCTTATTCACTGAATTGGCTTTACCTCACCCAAAATGAGAACCTGAAAAGACCTAAAAGTGTTGGAGTCTCCAATTGCATCTTGAGCCATCTCTAGGCATCCTGATGAATATCTGGCCACTGGACCCAGATGGCTCTCGAGGAGAAAGTGAGTCTGGTGACCTTGCACAGCCCTCCCTCACTCAAATCAAAGGTGACTGCAAGTCTTGTCCTATCAAATTCCAAATTCTTTTTAAAGGAACTACATTTTTCTTACTATTTTTTCAATCACTCAAATTTCCTGCTATATCCCTCTCCCTCTCTTTTCCAGAGAGCCATTCCTTATAATGAAGGAATTTTTTTAATAGAGAAAGCAAACTTTGCAAAACTAATCAGAACTAACTCCACAAAGGAGCAGAGGTGTGGTGGGGAAGATGTCTTCTCATGTGACTTCTTTGGGGCCTAGCTTATTATATGTAATTTTGTAACCTTATTTTGTTATTATTTTGTGGTGATTATTCTTTCCATTTATGTTGTAGCAATTATGTATATTGTTTTCTAGACTTTGCTTGCTTGATTTTGTGCCAGTTTAATTATGTTTTCTAAATTCAGCATATTTGTAGTTTCTTACAGAACTGTAATATTCCATTACATTCATATACTGCAGTTTGTTTAGCCACTTCCAATTGATGAGAATCTGAAAATGTTTTCAATTCTTTGCTATCACAAAAGTAATGCTATATCTATCTATCTATCTATCTATCTATCTATCTATCTATCTATCTATCTATCTATCTATATCTTAGATGATATTTTTCAATAGGATATAACAGAAGACTTATTAAATATGCTAGAATATTAAAAAACAATCTCCCTCTCCAACATTTCTTAAATGTACCTCTTCCTCTCTATTTACTCCATTGTCCTGATAGGATGCCTTCCCTATATTTCATGTCTTCTAGTTATAAAGGGGAGATTTCCTGGTCAGGACTAACCTCAGGAGTTAGTTATGTCTTTACCAACTGCAAGTCTGAGACTTTCAGAATCCAAACTTTTTTAATTTTTATTTTTTTAGAGAAAATGTGCCTGAGAAATACTAGACTTATGTATACAAGAGTAACTTAAGCACAGATGCCAAAACTGGGAGAGAGAAAAAGTGGAAAAGTTATAATATAGGGCATTCACAGTCCTGGACTTTGCACTATTTTATTTGCTTCAATTATTTCTATGGTGCCACTTTGATGGGAAGGGAGGTAAATGTCTAGCATGGAAGGGAAGCTTCCCTCAAGGGAGGCTTCCAGTAGGGAGTCTAATACATAGAACAATGCTATGAATTGTGGAGACTGCATGCATTTCCTCAGAAAAGACTGAAAAGTGATACTCACTGTAGAGTGATGAGAATTATATCAGTCAGTTATGTGACACTGAGATCTTTACATATTTTTCTATACTATGGGCTCCTGTGAATCTCTTTATGTGTTTTCATTCTCATTTTGCATGGACTAGAATGAAGTCCATCCTGCACCCAACATATGTTTGTGTAAAAAACAAAGAAATTTATATGAAAATTTTGTTGTGCATTTGAAAGAAGTAGCAAGTTACACATGGTAGTTTTATAGCTTTGTATGCAATCATCTTTTTTATTGTACCATGTTATGGAAATGCCTATAATTTATTTATATTAAATTATATGAAATACATGGTCCTTTTACTCATAAACGTGAGAACATAGACACAAACTAGGTTTGATTTACACACTGACGTTTCTCAGAGTAAAATCTAAGTAGAGACACAAACAAAAAGTGCAATTTTGGGGGAAGGAGGAGTCAGGCCCTAGGATCATACCTCAAGCACAGGGTAGTGAGCCATGGATTATTTTGCAAACAAAGTTTCAGGGCCTCTCTGCTACATGTCATATTGCTCAAACTCATTACCTTGTCATTGTCACCAAAATATCTTTGGAAAAGTATTCCAGCCTTCTCTAATATTACTTCCTTCTCCATATCCCACATTTTAGGCAAACCAAACTCATTCTACTCCTTTCTTCTTTTCCCATCCCCTTCCTTCAAAGCACTGTATTTTCCTGATTATGAGCCTTTCCTTATGCTTTTTTTCTAGACCCAGAATGACTATCTTCCCCATCTTTTGTCAAATTCCCATTTATTTACTTTGTAAAGCTCAACTCAAATATTGATTTTGCCATAAAACATCCCCCCTGAATGTCATACAACACTCTTTTTACGAAAGTCTGATGGGTTTAATATTGTAAATATTATATACATTATGTTTTGTCTCATTCATCCACTGGGTTAACTAGCAAATTCCCTCCCTCCTTCCTTCCTCTGTATCTCTTCCAGTACTGAGCATTGTACTCTGCAAACAGAAGGTAATTAATAAACATCTGTGGACTGAATAAATGCTGCATGAATGTTTTACTTGTGTTTCATAATCACAGCTAAATTATAAACTTTATAAAGTAGCACTGAGATGAGTTGTCTGATTTTCAAATTTAGAGGTAGAAAAGAAAGAGAAGCAATTATTTTCCCTTCTACAACCTTAATTTCTCTTAGATAGAGGCCAGGAGAAGTGAAAGAACATTTAGAAAATATAATGAGGTAGCCTGAGGAGCAAAGGATGATTGTTTTCTTCAGAGCACCTTCCATATTGCCAGTAAATTAAAAGTCATGTTAGCAAGGTTGTAGATTTCTGTGAAATCTGAGGTGATCCGTGTAGACTCCGTGTATTGTTGAACTAAAGAACCCTTTCCAAACAGGAGTCAGAAGTGAATCTGTACTTGTATTGTAGATTGTGAAAGTACTCCAAATGGGAAGAATCTGAGGAGGATTCAAAACATGAGTTGATAATTAATCCCCCTATTTCATTTGCTTTGCTTCTATACTCCCCTTCTTCCTAACCACTCAAAATTTTCATTCCCTTCTTTATCACTCTTCACCTCTTTTCATACTTGCTCACTGTTGCTTCTTGCCAGGGAGGCAGTGGATCACAGCAGACAGAGTGTTGAACTTGATGTTAGGAAGACCTTCATTTAAATTATACTTCAGAAACTCACTAGATGTATGACCATGAAGAAATCACTTAACAATTGTGATATTCAGTTTGTTTACTCATAAGATGGGCTTAATAATAACTATAGGATTTATATTACATGGTAGTAGTGAGGTACAAAGAAGATAATACTGTATAAAGTGTTTTGGAAAATTTTATGTTCCTACTTATGAAATAAAAGCCACATTGATTATCTGCACCGTTATGTTCCAAACATTTCAAGAAAACTTTTTAGGCACAAATGTCCCCTCACTGACTCTTCTGAGTGGTCCTCATCTTCTTTTAGAAAATTGAAATTATAGCTAGTAAATCAGAGAGAAGTAAAATTATTTCCCTGGATTGGATTTCTTTCATTATGTTTTTTTTGCTTCCTTATAGGTGTCAGAATATGAAGCAGCATGAGAAGTAACAACCAAAGTTTACTGGGGGCTTTTGCAGGGGATTTCTTCCTTTTGGGGGTGTCTGACAGGCCATGGCTGGAACTTCCCCTTTTTGTGATCCTTCTGGTATCCTATATTTTAGCCGTCCTGGGAAATATTGCCATCATATTGGTGTCTCGGCTGGATCCTGTGCTAAGCAGCCCTATGTACGTTTTCCTCAGTCACTTGTCTTTTCTGGACCTTTGTTATACCACTACCACTGTGCCTCAGATGTTGTTCAACATGGGTAGTTCAAGGAAGACTATCAGCTACAGTGGCTGCACTGTGCAGTATGCCATTTTCCATTGGTTGGGCTGTACTGAGTGTGTGGTCTTGGCTGCGATGGCTCTAGACCGATATGTGGCCATCTGTAAACCACTCCGTTACTCAATCATCATGCATCACCCACTATGCCAGAAGCTAGTGGCCACTGCCTGGCTCAGTGGGTTTGGAAATTCTCTGGTTCAAGTTGTGCTAACAGTGCAACTACCTTTCTGTGGGCAAAGGATGCTGAACAACTTCTTCTGTGAGGTGCCTGCTATGATTAAGTTGTCATGTGCCAACACAGACATCAATGATGTCACATTGGCTGTGCTGGTAGCTTTCTTTGTGCTGGTGCCCCTGGTCCTCATTCTTATCTCTTATGGTTTTATTGCCCAGGCTGTGATGAGAATCAAGTCCTCTAAGGGGCAGAGTAAAGCTTTTGGGACCTGCTCTTCCCACTTGGTGGTGGTGTCACTCTTCTATTTGCCTGCTATCTACATGTACCTTCAGCCCCCTTCTAGCTACTCCCAGGACCAGGGTAAATTCATCTCCCTCTTCTACTCCATCATCACTCCAACCCTCAACCCTTTCATCTACACCCTCAGAAATAAAGATGTGAAGGGAGCACTGATAAGACTTTGGGGAAGGACTTGGAGACCCTTTCAGAGATAAGCAATAGGAATTCCATATTCAGTATAAATTCATTTATTGCCTTCTACAAGGATGTTTAAAAACTTTTGAAGCTATTGAGTACTCCCGTAGAAAGAATAAAATGCTTAATTTAAGGGATTGCTGACAGAACAGAATACTTGGATGCCTCTATGGTGAGATTAGAGGAGGAAAAGTTTCCTATCCAAAATACTTTCTTACTATTATGTCAAGGTGCCTGAAAGATCACCATTAGAGATTCACTCTATTGGGTGTTTAATGATGCTGTTATTTTGGTCCCAAGAGTGCCTTTGATACGTTACTGTAATTATCATTTCCTTTTTAAATTGATTTTGTGAATTAATAAAAATTTGTTTTCCCTCTCTCCCAAGTCAATCAAGTCAACAAATATTTATTAAGTCTAAGTATGTGCTAGGTACTATACTAAGCACTGGTTCCCAAGTGTTATCCACTGTTTAAAAAAAAAAGAAAATCAATAAATATGTTGTGATAAATATGCATAATCAAACAAAAAAATTCTCAAATTAGCAATGACCATAAAATATGTCTCATTCTTTCCCTTGACTTCTCCAAAAAAGTGGGGGCAACTTTCTCATCTCAAGTGTTCTGGAATCATGCTTGTAATCTCAAAGATCTGAGTTTTAAGTCTTTTAAAGTTGTTATCCTTATAACATTTTCTTTTTCTTATCATATAAAGTGTTGTCTTGGTTCTATTCACTCTGTATTAATTCAGTCAGTCAATAAACTTTAATTAAGAGTCTACTATGTGCCAGGCATTGTATTAAGTGCTAGAATTACAAGAAAGGCAAAATAAATTCTTGTTCTAAAGGGTCTCGTAATCTAAAGGAGGAAGCAATATGAAAGCAACTATGTACAAACAGACTATATATAGGATGCTTTGTGATTTATGTATTTCATTTATATTTTTTTTATTTTTGTCATAAATTCTTCCTTTCCATTCACCCCTTTCTATATCCATTAAAGTAGGATGTTCATTATAGGTATGAAATAATAAAAACATGTTTCTGCATTAACCATATTTGGAAAAAATGAAAAATATGTTTTCATCTGCATTCTGAGTCTATTGATTCTCGATGTGGAGATGGAAAGCAATTTTCTTCAGTCTTTTGGAGTTCTAGTGCATCATTGTTTTGATCAGAATTACTAAGTTTACCATAGTTGTTTGTCTTTAAAATATTGCTTTTATATTGTTCTCCTGGTCCTCCTTACCTCATTTTGTGTTAGTTGATAGGTGTTCCCTGTTTTTCTGAAATGATCCCCTTTGTCATTTCTTATACCGCAATAGTACTCCATCCCATTCAAATGCCATAACTTGTTCAGCTTAGTTAATAAGCATTCACTCAATTCCTAAATCTTTGCTACACAGAAATTCCTTCTATAAATATTTTTGTACATATGTATCTTTTCCTCTTTTTATTGATCTCCTTGCAGTATAGACTGGTAGTATTATTGTTGGATCATGCTGGGGATGGAAGTTCAATTCCATGTGGACAGTCTCGGGTGGGTAAAGGTGGGAACTTCTAAATCTTAGAGTTCTCACCTTTACCCGCCCGAGACTGTCCACATGGAATTGCGCTTCCATCCCCAGCAGGATCATATAGTATACACAGTTTTAAGAGAGTGAAGCTGGTAAGAAACAAATATATCTTTGGAAATGAATAATGTTTTAAGAAAAGAATCCAGAAAATATTTGAGTAATAACTGTGAAGAGAAACAAAGATGGGCTACGACCTTATGCTTGTAGCCAAATACGAAGACAGAACATTGGTATTCATATTTTCCAACTCTTTTCTCTGCCAAATAGAATAATCTCTAGCCTGGGAAATGTAAAGGAAAAGTGATTGACAGATCATTTAAACCCAAGAAGAGTAAAGAGATAGTAGAGCATTTAGTTGTCCTCAGCTCTTCAAGTCTAAATCCACTATATCCCAGGGAACTGAGAGAATTAACTGATTTGATTTCTGAGTGACAAATCAACGATGTGGCTACCATTTTGTTGTTGTTGTTCAGTCATAGTCATATCTGATTCGTTTTAGTCTATCAACCATAGCATTCCAACACTATCCATGGTGTTTTCTTGGCAAAGATATTGGAGTGGTGTGCTATTTCCTTCCCTAGTGGATTGAGGCACACAGAAGCTAATAATGTCTTGCCCAGGGTCACAGAGGTGAAAAGTGTCTAGGCTAGATTTCAACTCAGGTCTTCCTGACTCCAGGTTCAGCAATCTGTTCACTGACTCATCTAGCTGCCCCTCATAGTTACCACATTTGCAAATATCATTAGAGAAGGATACATTATTGTTGTTGGTTTTTCCTCAGGAAGTAGAAGTAACAGTGAAATCAGAAAGACACAAACTGGACTGGACTTAGTATGGAGAGATGAGTCAGTGCTATATTGAGCATGATGAGGGACTAATTATGAAGACACACACACACACACACACATATATATATATATATATGTACATATATATATATGTAATGTAGAAGAGGAAGATTATATATGAAACTTCAAATTTTCAGCAGCAAGGTGGTGTGCTGCATAAACATAGGACCTTGTTCCAGGAATATCTGAATTCAAATTCAACCTCAGACATTTAACAGCTGTGTGATCCTGGGCAAGTCACTTAACCTCTGCCTCAGTCTCTTCAAATATAAAATGAGGATAATAAAAACAACTTTGTAGGGCTGTTGTGACAATAAAATGAGATAATATTTGTCAAGTACTTAGCAGAGCGTCTGGCATGGAAAAAATAATTAATAAATGTTTTTACCTTATTTCCCCTCCTTATTATGTATAGTTTCCTTTTTTCAAAAAGTATGCAATAAATTCGATGTTACTTTCAAAGCTGATCTCTGTGCTTATACTTCCTTCTTTACCACCTAGTATCTCCTTCTGGTGCAGGGTAATTAACATAAAGAAACCATCAAGTAAATATGTAACTGAAAAAGAAGATGGTCCAGTCATAAAGTTACTGAAGTACAACCAACAAATATTTTCATGTGTTTTACAGTATCAAAAGAATGTGCAAGATCTTTAGTACATTAAGTAGGACCCCTTGTGGTGACTTTATTGAAAGATATAGATGAGAATCCTGTAGTATGGGCAGTCATGGCTGGGTCATGGTCTGTATGATTGGAGTGAATACCCACACTAATGTAATCTATTGAAGTATGAAATTTGTGATTAAATTGACACAGTTATTTTCACATCTGAATCAACCTCTCTGTGCCCTAGATTGCAATCTTCATGAGTTACTGTGGCCAAAACAATTCAAAATTCTTTAACCACATTTTTGATAACGCATTTCTCCACCCTTAGGTACGATTGTTCCTTACACAAGTATAGTTTATCTCTGGCCTATTCACAACCCTTTCCAGTTTAGTAGTGCCATCCAGGATTACTCCTTTCTAGGAATAGTGTTCAAGATCCCATGATCACTTCCATGCCATAAGTAGATGAAGTGGGATTCTGTAAAAATATAATGTGACATAATAACTTTATGTAAAAACGTTATTTCTTTTTTATAAAATTTAAGCAGTTCCATCAAGTCAGTGCTTTCTGCTTTGACTAAGTAGTAAATTCAAATATCAAAGTAAAAAAGCTAAATTTCCCTTATACATGAGAGAACTGATATGCATTTAATCTAAAACAATACCAACACAATTATTAAATATCTACAATTTGTTAGACAGAGGTGAAATGATGCAACTGTTGCTCTTGTATTTACAATAATCTAGTAGGATGTTTGAGTTCAAATAACCATAGATTTTGATTAAGTACTTGAGAGGGGGTGATAAAAGATTTGAAATGAAGGGGTCACTTCTTTTTGGAAGAAAGGGAAATTTTCATGGATGGACTAATGTATTATCTGGACCTTGAATAGGTGAAAACTTTCAATTTAATTAAGAAATCATTGGAAGTGTATGTGAAGTGTCAAAGACTGAGGTAAAAATGGAATGGTAAACAGTGGAGCTGAGATGGCAGAGGAGAGATAGCATCCCATCTGAACTCTCGTAACATTCTACTCCAAACAACTTCAACTTTTGTGAGGCAATCAGGATTAAGCGACTTGCCCAAGATCACACAGCTAGTAAGAGTCTGAGGCTAGATTTGAACTCAGGTTTCAGCCACTGTTGTATCCATCTTACCACCTAGCTGTCCCATATCAGAGAGGTTTACATTTTTCCTTTTCCATCTCATTTTGCAAATGTGAAAACTGGGGCAACTAGGCTTAAACAATTTGTCCAGGATCACACAGCTAAGAAGTATCTGAGGACAGATTTGAACTCATAAAGATGAGTCATCCTGATTCCAAGCCCAGTGTTTTATCCACTACATCACCTAGCTGCCTCTTCTCCTCCAAACAACTTTAAAATAGCACCTCAAAATACTGAATCAGCAGAGTCAACAAAGGGTTGATGTGAGACACTTTTGCAGTCAAAGATAACTTAAGAGGTAGGCAGGAGACATCTGTGCCACTGGGTTTGGCACCTGGCCTAGAGCACATGTGTTTGCAGCATCAACGCAGGTCTTGGAATTGGTCTACATAATGTCTGTAGCAGCAGTTCAGGAAGCTCTCAGTCCAGAGAGAGAAAAGGAATTGGACAGCTGCTCAGAAAGAGATTTGAGGGGACCCTTTGCTGGCACTTGGTGTACCTTGTTGATTGGCAATCCTATTGCACATATACAGTTCTGAGTCCCATTTCCAAGACAGAGAGAAACATTAACACTTGTGGTTGCAAAGTACAAGATATCCTTTGCTCAGTAAAGACCAGAATAAAGATTAGGACAAGAGTGACCACACCTATCACTGGATCACACCACCTTAAAAACACTGAAACTTTGCTGGTTCCCAGAAGTAGTTCTAAAAATAGCATCACAGAATAGCCTGAAGCTTCAGAGAGTGCAGCCTCACTTCCACCTGAGAAGTTCCCAACTTTAAAATAAAATTCATAATCAAGAAATAGGCTGTGAAAATGAGCAAACAAAAAAAGAATATGATTCTAAAGACCTTCTGTGGTGGAAGGGAAGACCAACTCATAAACTCAGAAGAAGACAACAATGTTAAAAGAACTATAAGCAACTCCTCAAAAGAAAAAAAAAATGTTATGTGGACTCAACTCAATATGTATTTCTGAAGGAAGTAATGAAAGTGCTAAGATTGGTAGAGAAAAAATGGGAAAAGGAATGAGAGTGATGCAAGAAAATTATTAAAAGATCGTGAATAACCTGGGAAAAGAAGCACAAAAATGCACTGAAGAAAAGAACTCTTTAAAAAGCAGATCTGGGGAAATGGAAAAAGAGACACAAAAACTTAGTAAGGAAAGGAGCAGAGGGGTATTTTGAAAGAGAAAAGAGGTAGGATTATAACTAAGAGCAACCTACCAAGCAAAACTAAATATAATTCTTTGGGGGGAAATGGACATTTAATCAACAGAAATTTCAAGTATTTCTAATGGTGACCAGAGTAAATAGAAAATTTAACATTAAAACACAAGACTGAAGAGAAACATAAAAAGGTAAATATGAGAGATACATCATGAGAGACTCAATAAGATTAAACTGTTCATCTTTCTATATGGAGTGATGATATAGATGTAACTCCTCAGAGCTGTATCATTACTAATGTGGTTGGAAGGCGTCTACAAAGAAAGATGCCGTGAGTAAGAGTTGATTATCATGGGAAGATATCAGAAAAAATAGGGATAGGAAGGAGGGACGCAGTGGGAGAATGGGGAAGAAAGAAGTAGAATGAGGAACATTTTCTCATATCAAAGAGATACCCAAAGAAGATCTTTTAGAATAGAGGGTAAAATGTGCGTGTGCGTGTGTGTGTGTGTTTGTGTGTGTGTGTGTGTGTGTGTGTGTGAATGCTTGAATATCATTCTTCTAAAACTTGCTCTAGGAGGGAAGAATATATACACATTTATGTGTATGTGTATTATATGTATATGCATGTATGTATTACATATATACATAGAATTTACATATAGACTCATTTGCATATAAAAAAATCTATCTTTCCCCAAAGGGAAATAAGAGAGAAAGGGGATAAAAGATATGGGTGTGAGAAGTGATGAAAGGGAGGCCAAATTAAGGGAGGCACTTGTCAGAAACAAAACAGATTCTTGAGGAAGGATAGGGTACAAAGAGAATAAAATGGGAGGGAGGGAAATAGATAGTAATCATAACTGTGAATGTTAATTGGATGAACTAATCCATAAAATGGAAGTAGACATTCAAGCATATGAGACACACTTGAAACAGAAATATATACACAAAACATTAATAGAGGAGACTAGAGCAGAATCTATTATGCATCAGTTGAAGGAAAAAAGTCAATGGTAGTAATCATGATCTTAGACTTAGACAAAGCAAAAAACAAAAATAAACCCAGTTAAAAGAGGCAATCCGGTAAACTACATTTTTGCAAAAAGGTACCATAGATAATGAAACAATATCAAAATTTTTACAGGACATTTCTCAGATAAAGACATCATCTCTCAAACACATAAAAAATGAGACAAATTTATAAAAATATAAGTCATTGCCTAGTTGATAAATGATTAGAGGATATGAAATGTGTTCATCTGTTGTTGCCGAAGAAAACCATGCCATCAGAGATATTTATAATGACATGGCTTGCACTTGACTTTGTTTTTGAGTGAGGAGGGCTGTGTAGGTCACCAGCCTCACTTCTCCTCCAGCGTCATCTGAATCCAGTGACCAGATATTCATCAGGATGGCTGGAGATGACCCAGGAAGAGGCAATTGGAGTTAAGTGACTTGTTCAAGGTCACACAACTAGTGAATGTCAAGTGTCTGAGGTGAGATTTGAACTCAGGTCTTCCTGGCTCCAGCACTGGTACTCTATCCACTGCACTGTCTAGCTGCCCCTAGAGGATATGAGGAGTCTGTTTCCAGAAGAAAAATCAAGGGTATATATAGCCATATAAAAATGCTCTAAATTACTATTGATTACAGAATTGCAAATTATAACAACTCTGAGTTACTACCTCACATGTCTCAGAAATGACAAATGTTGGACAGGATGAGTTACACTGATGACAATAGAGTTGACAATTGGTCCCATCATTCTAGAGAACAATATACCCAAAAGACTATAAAACTGCATACCCTTTGACTGATTGATATCACTACTAACTATTCTCCATTGAGATGAAAGAAAGTATTTGTACCTATATAAGAAAAAAAATATTTATAGGAGCTCTTTTTGTAGTAGCAAATAATTAGAAATTGTGGAGATGCCCATCTGAACAATAGGTGACATTTAAATATGATGGAGTACTCTTGTGGTATAAGAAATGAAGAGGGGGATGTTTTAGAAAAGGAAAACATGGAAAACCTTAATGAACTGATGCAGTTCAGTTAACAGGAAAAAGAAATTATTGTACAATGTACAATTGTATATAGTAACCACCTCTCCATAGGTCATGCCAACTTGGGAGAACTGAAAACTTTCAGGTCCCTAGAAGTATCCCGGAAAACAGCTGCATAATACCCCTGAAGCTTGGAATAGTGCACTGTCCATCTTGGAAGCAGAGCCATACTTTATCAAAAGGTTAAAAATTATGTAATAATACTCTCAAAAATATTCCAGAGAGCTAGAAAAAATAACATAAAAATTCATCTAGAAAAAGAAAAGGTCTAAAATATCAACATAATTACAGTAATGCTAGGGAAGATGACCTAGTTATACCAGATCTTAAATTATATTATAAAAAAGCAATCATGAAAACTCCTTGGTTTCCTTATCCAATAGGCTAAGAAAAAGAGGGGGCAGATCAGTGAAATAGGTTAGGTACACAGTAGTCAAAGATTATAGCAATCTACTGTTTTATAAATCAAAACACCCTAGATTTTGGGATAAGAACTCACTCTTAGACAAAAACTACTGGGAAAACTTAAAAAGAGGATGGCAGAAACTGGACATAGACCAGCGTCTCACACTATATACCAAAGTAAAGTCCAAATGGATACATGACTAAGATATAAAGGTTAATTATATAAGGAAATTAGGAGAGTAAGGAAAAGTTTATTTCTCAGATTTATGGAGTATGGAAGAATTTATTACCAAACAAGAGAGAGAGAAGATTATGAAATGCAAAACGAATAATTTTGATGACATTAAACTGAAAAGCTTTTACACAAGCAAAGCCAATGCAACCATTATTAGGAGGGAAGTAGAAAAGTGTGAAAAAATTTTTACAACTAATGTCTCTCATAAAGGCCTCATATCTCAAATATACAGAGAACTGAGTCAAATTTACAAGAATGCAAGTTATTCCCCAATTGTTAAATGGACAAGGGATATGAAGAGGCAGTATTTACAGGAAAAAAAATTAAAAGTATGTACAGTCATTGGAAAAATGTTCTAAATCAGTGTTAGAGAGATGCAAAATAACACACTTATTAGATTGTCTAAAATGACAAAACAGAAGAATGATAAATGTTGGAGAAAATGTGGTAAAGTTGGAATACTAATTTCTTTTTGGGGGCACTGTGTACTGATCCAGCCATTTTGGAGAGCAATTTGGAACTATGCCCAAAGGGTATAAACATGGACATACCATTTGATTCAGCAATACTGCTTCTATGGCTGCATTCCAAAGAGATCATAAAAATGGGAAAAGTTTCCACATTTACAAAAATATTTAAAGCAGCTCTTATTGTGGTGGCCAAGAACTGGAAATTGAAGGGATACCTATCAATCTGGGAATGGCTGAACAAGTGGTGATATATGAATGCAATGGAATACTATTGTGATAGAAGAAATGATGAACATGTGGACTACAGAAAAACCTGGAGAGACTTAAACGAACTGATGGTGACTGAAATGAGCAGAACCAGGAAAACATTGTACAGAGTAATAGCCAAAGTATGTAATGACTGATTTTAATAGACTTAGCCCTTCTCAGCAATGAAAGGACTGAAAACAAATTCCAAAGGACTTATAATAGAAAATGTCATCCACATCCAGAGAAAGAACTATGGAGTCAGAATGCAGAGCAAGGCAGACTATTTTCTTTTTTTATTTTGTTTTGTTCTTTTTCTTTCTCAGGGTTTTTCCCAATCATTATAATTCTTCTATGTGACTAATGTGACAGTTTGTTTAATAGGAGTAAATGTGTAGAATGTATATCAGAATTATCCAAATGAGAAAAAAAAATTCCAAAATATCACTGAAGAAAATAATTCCTTGAGAATTAGAATGGAGCAAATGAAAGCTAATGACTTTATGAGATATCAAGAATCAATAAAACAAAGCCAAATGAATGAAAAAAAAGAAGATGTGACTTACATCACTGAAAAAACATCTGATGTAGAAATCAGTTTCAGGGGAGATAACTTCAAAGTTATTGTACAACCTGAAAGCCATGATCCAAAAAAAGAGCCTAGACATCATCTTTCAAGAAATTATCAAGCAAATCTGCCCCAATATTCTAGAACCAGAAGGTAAAATAGAAATTTTAGGAGATCTCCTAATGAAAACTCCCAGAAATATGACCGACAAATTCCAGAGCTACTAGTTCAAGGAGAAAATGCTGCAAGCAGCCAGAAAGAAACAATTCATGTATGGTGGAGCCACAATCAAAGTGACAGATGATTTAGTAGCTTCTACATTAAAGGTTGGAGGGCTTAGAATATGACATTGTGGAGGGCTAAGGAGCTAGGATTACAACAAAGAATCACTTAACCAGAAAAACTGTGTATAATCCTTTGGGGAAAAATGGACATTCAGTGAGACAGAGGATTTGTCACATATTCTTGATGAAAAACCAGAGCTGAATAGAAAATTTGACTTTCAGATACCAGACACAGTTGAAGCATGAAAAGGCAAACAAGAAAGGAATATCTTAAAGGACTTATGGGAAGATATTTGTAACTCATAAGATCTTTTTCATTATTAGGGTAGTTAGGAGTATACATGGACAGAGGGCACAGATATGAGTTGAATATGAAGGAATGAAATCTAAAGAATAAAATTAATGGGTGGAAGAAAGAGACAGGAAGAGACAGAATGGGGTAAGTTATCTCCCATAAAAAACGTAAGATAAAGTTTTTACAGTACAGGGGAAGAGGGAGTATTTGAGTGAATCTTGCTTTCATCAGAATTGGATTAAAGAGAGAATAACATTGGTATGCTCAATTGGTATAGAAATCTCTCTTACCCTATAGGAAAGCAAGAGGGTGAGGGGATAAGAGAAAGAGGGATGTGATAGAAGGGAAGGAAGACTGGGGTTGGGAGTGGTCAGAAGGAAAATGATTTTGAAGAGGGCCACGGTGAAAGAAGAGAACAGAATAAAAGGTGGGGAGAATAGGGTAGAGGGAAATACACTTAGCAACAGTAAATGTGAAAATAATTTTGAATCAGGTTTCTCTGATAAAGACCTCATTTCTCAAACACATAGGAACAAAGTCAAGTCCATAAAAATAAGCCTCATTCTCCGACTGATAAATGATCAAAAGATATGACAAATTTTCAGATGAAGTAATCCCAGTTATCTATAACCATATTAAAAAATACTCTAACTTGCTATTTATTGGAGAAATGCAAATTAAAACAAATCTGAGGTACTACCTCAAATTTATTTGGTTGGCTAATAGTACAAATAAGGCAAATGACAAATATTAGAAGGGATGTGGGTAAAATGAGACATGAATGGATTGTTGGTGGAATTGTGAACTGATTCACCTGTTCTGTAGAGCAATTTGAAAGTATACCCAAAGGGTTACAAAGCCATGCATACCTTTGAGGTAGCAATATTGCTATCAGTTCTGTATAGCAAGAGAAATCATAACAAAAAGGGAAATGATGTATATGTAAGAAATATTTATAACAGTTTGTTTGAGGGGCAAAGAATTCAAAATTGAGGAGAGGTTCATCAAGTGTGGAATGATTGAACCAGCTGGGGTATGTAATTATGATGGCATAGTACTGTACTATAAGAAATGATGAGCAGAATGCTCTCAGAAAAACCTCAAAAGACTTGTATGGACTGATGGAAAATACAACGCACTGTGTCAAAAGCAAAAGCAATGTTGTAAGATGACCAACTCTGAATGACTTAACTATTTTTAGCAATGCAGCTAATCTAAGCCAACTCTGAAGAACCATAAATTGCTATCTATCTCCAGAGAAAGAATTTATGCTCTCTGAATACAGATTGAAGTATACTTTTTTTAAATTTTTTTGTTTTCTTTTACTTCTTTTTATTGATTGGCTAAGCTTCAGATTACTTGTTTCTATCCCTTGGGTCACATCACTTTTCTTCAATTACTTAATTTCTTTTTAATTTTTAACATTCACTTCCACAAGAGTTTGAATTCCAACTTTTCTCTCCATCTCTCTCTTCCCTGCACTGTAAGAAAGCATGAATTCTGATTATTCCTTCCCCCAATCTGCCCTCCCTTCTATCTCCCCTCCCTTCCCTTATCCCTTCCCCCTTCTATTTTCCTGTAAGGTAACATGGACTTTTATACCTCATTGCCTCTATATCCTACTTCCCAGTTACATGTAGAAACTATTTTTACATAAGTTTTCAAAATTTTGGGTTCCAAATTTTCTACTTTCCTCCTTCCTCACCCTCCCCTCCTTGAGAAGGCAAACAATTCTATATAGGTTACACATATGTAGTCATGCAAAAACTTTCAGAATAGTCATGCTGTGAAAGATGAACTGTATTTCCCTCCATCCTATAGCACTCCCATTTATTCTATTCTCTCTTTTGACCCTTTCCCTCATCAAAGGTATTTGTTTCTTATTACCCACTACCTCAATCCACCTTTGCTTCTATCATCCCTCTCTCTTATCCTCTTCCCCCCTACTTTCCTATATGGTAAGTTAGATTTCCATACCCATTCAAGTGTATATGTCATTCCCTCCTTAAGTCAAATGTGATGAGAGTAAGGATCACTCCTACCCTCTTACCTCCCTCCTCTTCTCCTACACTGTAAGAGAATTTTCTTGGCTTTATTACGTGAGATCATTTACCAAATTCTACTCTCCCCTTCTCTTCCTCCAAGTATCTTCCTATTACTCCTTTACCCCTTAATTTTCCTTTTTAGAAACCATCCCATCATATTCAACTCACCCTGTGAACTCTCTGTCTTTATATACACATATACATCTATCTATATAAAAACATATATGCATTTATAAACACACATGCACATGCACACCCACCCACATATATACAGACAGAGAGAGCACACACACACACATACACACACACATACACATGTATAATCCCTCCAACTACCCTAATTCTGTGAAAGGTTTCACAAGTTACAAATATTATCTTCCCATGAAAGAATATAAACAGTTCAACTTTAATGAGTCCCTTATGATTTCTCTTTCCTGTTTACCTTTCTATGCTTCTCTTGATTCTGGAATTTGAAAGTCAAATTTTCTATTCAGCTCTGTTATTTTCATCAAGAATGCTTGAAAGTCCTCTATTTCATTGAATGTATTTTTTTTACCCCCTCTGGAATGATGTACTCAATGTTGCTGGTAGATGATTCTTGGTTTTAATCCTAATTCTATTGACCTCAGAAATATTATATTTCAAGCCCTCCAATCCCTAAATGTAGAAGCTGTTAAATCTTGTGTTACTCTGACTGTGGCTCCACAATACTTGAATTGTTTCTTTTTATCTATTTGCAATATTTCTCCGGGAACTGGAACTTTGGAATTTGTCTATAATGTTTCTAGGAGTTTTTCTTTTGAGATCTCTTTTCAGGAGGTGATTGGTGAATTCTTTCAATTTCTATTTTACCTTCTTGCTCTAGAATATCAGGGCAGTTTTCTTTGATAATTACTTGAAAGATGATGTCTCAGCTCCTCTTTTGATCTTGGCTTGCAGATGTTCCAATATATTTTAAAAAGTTTTTTTCTCTTAAATCTGTTTTCCATATCAGTTATTTGTCTAATGAGATATTTCACATTTTCTTCTATTTTTTTTATTCTTTTGGTTTTGTTTTGAAATTTCTTGATTTATCATAAAATTATTAGCTTTCATTTGCTCCATTCTAACTTTAAAGGAATTATTTTCTTCAGTGAGCTTTTGGACCTCCTTTTCCATTTGGCCGATTCTGCTTTTGAAAGAATTCTTCTCCTCATTGACCTTTTGGCCCTCTTTTGCCATTTGAGTTAGTCTATTTTTTTAAGTTGTTATTTTCTTCATTATTTTTTTTTTGGTTCTTCTTTAGCAAGCTGTTGACTTGTTACTTGTGATTTTCTTGCATCACTCTCATTTCTCTTCCTAATATTTCCTCCACTTCTCTTAGTTGAATTTCACAATCTTTTCTGAGCTCTTCCATGACCTGAGACCAATTCATATTATTTGAGACTTTGGATGTAGGACCTTTGACTTTTTTGTCTTGTTCTGGTTATAGGTTTTGATTTTCTTTGTCACCAAAGTAAGAGTCTATAGTCTGTGTTTTCTTCCCTGCTGTTTGCTCATTTTCCCAGCCAATTACTTGACTTTTAAACTCTTTCTTAAGGTAGGCTTCTGATTCCAGCATGAGGGGTAGACTGTCCCAAGGTTTTTTGCAGCTATTTTCAGAGATAATTCTACAGACATCTAAATTTTTAACTCTTCCAAAGTTGTATGATCAAAGGAGACATGTTTACTCTTCTCCTGGTCTGTAAGTGACCACAAAGACTTTTTTCTACCTTGGAACTGTGAGGAAAGTTCTCTCTCCACCAACGCTGCAAGTTCTACAATGTCAGTGCTCCTTGTCCCAGGGCCATCACCAGAACAGAAACTCAGATCCAAGCACAGTCAAAGCAAGAGTATCCTGCCTCAACATCACCAACAAGATCCCTGAAATCTCCCTCTGATCAGCTGCCCAGTCCCCCACCCTCTGTGGTCTGAAAACTCTGAAAGCCACAGCCACTGCCATCACCCCAGGGCTGGGACTGGACTGTTCTCCTTTGTCATGAAGGTCCTACAGATCTTTTCTACTTGCCTTCTATGCCTTTGGCAATTGTGAGTTGAGAAATCTGGAAACCACCACAGTTGCCAGTGCTTCTGTCCCCTGAGGCCTTCTCTGGTTTTTCTGCAGTCAGGTCTGTGCTGGTGCATTTTGCTTTGAACTTGACTCCTCTCCTAATCTGGTGCAAAAGACACTTCCCATGAAACTTCCAGGTTGTCTTCAGCAAGAAATTTGTTTTACTTTGTCATTTTGTGAGTTCTGCTGCTCTAGAATTTGTTTAGAGTAATTTTTAAAAGATATTTTGAAAGGTTTGCGGGAGAGCTCAAGAGAATCCTTGCTTTTGGTCCACCATCTTGGCTCTGCCCTCTGAGATGATTTTTTTTTTAAATGTAGGGTTGAGAAAGAAGGATGTACTGGGAGGAGGTTGAAGTGAGAGGCAGAATGTGGAAAAATTTTCTCACATAAAAGAGACATGAAAGGAATAGTTATATAGTAGAATAGAAAATGAGGCTAGAGTGGGCAAATCTTGAACCTTACTCTCATTTGAATTGGTTAAACAAGGGAAGAATACATACAGACAGTTGGGTATAGAAATCTATCTAACACAATTGGGAAATAAGAGGGGAAGGGGATAAGAGATATGGGAATGTGGATGATAAAGGGGATGGTATATTAAGGGAGGCAGTGGTGAGAAGCAAAAGCAACTTATGAGGAGAGAGACAGACAGAGAGAGAGACAGAGAGAAAGAGAGAGAAAAGGAGGAGGAGAAGAAGAAGAAGAAAATTGGAGGGGAATACATAGTAATCATAACTCTGAATGTGAATGGGATGAGCTAACCCATAAAATGGAAGTAGATAGCAGAATGGATTATAGACCAGAATTTAACAATATGTTCTATAGAAGAGTCTCATGAAACAGAAAGTTACACAGTTAAAAGGGTTGCAGTAGAATCTATTTTGTTTTAGTTGAAGTAAAAAAAAAGGAAAGCAGGGGTAGTAATAATCTCAAACAAAGCCAAAGTAAAAATAAACTTAATTAGAAGAGAGAATCAGAGAAACTACATTTTGTTACAAAGTATTATAGACAACGAAGTAGCATAAAAAACTACAGCAAGCTTGTCTGATAAAGGCCTCATTTCTCAAATACCTAGGGAATTAAGTCAAATTTATAAAAATAAGATCTATTTACCAATTGACAAATGCTCAAAGTTCATGAACAGACAATTTTTAGAAGACATCAAAGCTATAAATAGTCATATTAAAAAAACATAAAAGTGCTCTTGAGTACATAAAGGCCAAGTGGAACAGCTTTGGGGTACCATCTCATGCCTATCTGAAAGTGTAAATGTTGGAGAGGATGAGGAAAAATAGGCATAGTAAAGGACTGTTCTTGGAGTCCTGAACTGATCCAACAATTTTGGGGAGCAATTTGGAACTATGCTCAAAGGGCTAGAAAACTCTGTTTATTCTTTGACCTAGCAATGCTTTTGTTGGGTCTATACCCCAAAGAGATCAGAAAATAAGGAAAAGGACTTACATGTATGAAAATGTTTATAATAGTTCTTTTTTATGGTGGCAAGGAATTAGAAATTGAGAAGATTCTCATAAATTAGGGAGTAGCTGAATAAGTGGTGGCATATAATTGTGATGGAGTACGATTGTAACGACATGATGAGATCTGAGCTATTGGAATATCAATTTGGCATCGGGAAGTCCCTAGAGGAAGGGAATCAAAGAAAGAACCTATCACACAATCCAGGTCAGTCATAAAAGCCTGAAATACTGACCCCTCTGAATTTAAGTTGAACTTACTGAAAAAGGGGCAGTAAATATGTTATAGCAGTAGAATTAATAAGAATTGGCAACTAATTGGATATTTGGAATGAGAGCTGATACCTGAGGTTTTGAAGCTGAGAGATTGGTGGTGCTCTCAAAGAAAAATGTGGAGAACTGGAGTAACTGACAGACTTAAGGGGAAGATAATAGATTTGCTTCTTGACATGTTGGAGATCTCCATCAGGCAGTTCTTACTGGGAGACTGGCACTCAGGAGGGGAATTGGGGTTGAATAAAAAGATTTCCGAGGGATAAGATCACCAAGGAAATGGATATAGAGAAGAAAGATATCTCTCAAAATAAAGCTTTGGAGAAAAATCCATTTTTAGGAGGCAATACATACATACATATATGTGTATATAGGCATATATACATATGCATGCATATACACATATACATACGTGCATATATGTGTATAAATATATGTGTATGTATTCGTATAAACATATATATGTATATGTGTGTGTATATGTATGTATATATAAGTATATATATATATTTGTGTGTATATATACATATATGTATATATACATATATATGTATGTGTGTATATATATATATATGTATATATATACACACACATCTGTGGATGATAGCCTAGCAAAAGAGACTTACGAGAAGGGGACAGGATCAAGTACGTATGTATAATGTTGTAAAACGAGGGGGCTGGAAGAGATGGACACTATGGTCCCTTTCAGGTCTAGGGCTAAGACACTGATGATCTTATTATGATCTTTGAAAAGTAGAAGACCAATCTCTTCCAGAGGCACAAAACAGGGAAGGAAAGGGAGTCCACAATAGACAGCATCTATTTCCTTGGAAAAATAGGAGATAACATCTTCTACTAGAGGGTGGGGAAAATGAGACAAAGGAAGTTTGAAGAAAGAAGGGGGGGTTTGTAACAGAGAACAAGAGAAAGACTTCAGAAGACAAGTGCCCTGAAGTCCTGACAACAACTTCAGCCCTAATCAGGTTACATATTCCTACTTACATTTTTTTCTTTCTTGAATACAGATATATGTAGCTTAATTTCTCTAAGAATTGACAACAAGGTCTTCTGTATTTCAAATTCTGAAAGGCAAACAAAATCAGCAAGATTCTTCCTGCCAACTTTTCCAAAGGACAAATCAATTTTTAATCAAAGTGTTCCTCCCCCTTTTTCATTTAGATCAACTTGGACTGATAGGGACCACTGTTTGCTGAGATCTAGTGTAGTATATTGAACTGAGTGAGGTAAGGCCAAAGTATTTTGCCTAATCAGAAGGTAAATGAGTGTCAGACAGATAATTCAAAATATTGCTTCAGATGCTTTAATAGACAGATAGACTTCTAACAATTCTTTTAAATCAAACCTGTGATTTTTGTTGATATTGGGAGTTCTTAGTGAAGAACATCACTTTTTTTTATGTTACAACCTGACAGAGTTGCCTAGTATTTAGGGTTAGCAGATCCCTCTGCCTCTGCCTCTGTCTCTGTCTCTCTGTCTCTCTCTTTCTGTCCTTGAGTCGAAGTGGAGCACTACCTTCCTTGTACCAGTTATAGTGACTTTGAACATGTGTTGCCTAAGAAAACTTGAGCCTGGTCTCTGGCCTTTGCTTTTTCTACTGTGTTTGTTTTCCTGCATAGATGGTAAAATAGCGAACTTCTCAGTGGCTACCTTGCTGTTCATTCTTTGCTCTCAAAGAGGACCAATGATATCAGGAGGGTAGTGTCTAACCTTGCAAGTGACTTGGACTTAAGTTAGGCAGACCTCTGTAAAGTCATCAACTTCACCCTCTCCTCCAGAATTAGGAAGAGTCAGACATGATTTGTATGGTCTACAATATTTATATAATGGTTACCTAGGGAGTTCCTAGGTTCCTCAGTCCATGTTGACTGACTGTGAGGAAGAAAGCTACTACTTTGATGATCAGTAGGAGAGAGTCAAATTCTTGGCCTGGCTTGCCAAAGGTAATTTAACTTTAGGGATAGTTAGTCAGCAAGTGGAAGATGAAATGCCAATTCATCAATCTCACAATTACCTCATGTTTTATTATTTTTAGTATAAAACTATCACAGATTATCATGGAAAGTCTGTTATTGCTGCATGTCAATGTACACTTGAGTTTATTTGTGTGTTGTTTCTTATATATGGAAGAAATAAATAGCTACCTGATATGTTTAGTACCCATTAGGAGACATCCTAGATATAAGCCAAACTTGCTGGGACAACTGGAAAGCAGTTTGGCAGAAACTGTACATAGACCAACATCTCACACTATAACAAAATAGATACATGAGTTTGACATTAAGACGTACTATAAGCAAATTAGAAGAGCATGGAATAGTTAACCTGTCAGATCTATGGATAAGGAGAGTATTTATGACCAAGCAAGAGACAGGAGAACCATGGGGAGTAAAATTGATAATTTTGATTACATAAAGTTAAAAAGCTTTTGTACAGACAAAACCAGGGAAGGAAAGATTAGAAGGAAAGCAGGAAACAGAGGAAAAATTATATACCAAGTGTCTCTGATAAAGGCCCCATTTCTCAAATACATGGAGAACTTAGTCAAATGTATAAGAATATGAGTTATTCCCCAATTGATAAATGGTCAAATGATATGAACATACACTTCTCAGATGAAGAAATCAAAGTTATCTATAGTCATATGAAAAAAGTGCTCTACATCACTATTCATTAGAGAAATCTAAATTGAAACAACTCTGAGGTATCACCTCACATTATCAAATTGGTTAATATGACAAAAAAGGAAAATGATAAATGTTGTAAGGGATGTGGAAAAAAAACAGGACTTTAATACACTGTTGGTGGAGTTGTGAACTGATCCAACCTTTCTGCAGAACAATTTGGAACTATGCCTAAAGTGCTATAAAACTGTGCATACCTTTTGACCCAGAAATACCGTTACAAGATCTGTATCTCAAATAGATCAAAGAAAAAGGAAAAGGACTTGTATGTTCAAAAATATTTATAACTACTCTTTGTGATGGCAAAGAATTAAAAATGACAGGGATGACCACCAACTGGGAAATGGTTGAATATGTTGTGATATTTAATTGTGGTGGAATACTGTTATACTCTAAGAAGTGAGCATACTGGTTTCATAAAAACTGGGAAGATGTATATGAAATGATGCAAAGTGAAATTAGCAAAACCTGGAGAACATTGTAGGCAGTAACAGTGATGTTGTATCATGATCAACTGTGAATAATTTAGCTATTCTCAGCAATACAATGATCCAAGGCAGTTCCAAAGGACTTTTGATGAAAAATGCTATTACCTCCAGAGGAAAAAACTGATGAGTCTGAATGCAAATAAAAGCATATTTTTTTTAAACTTAATTATTCTTGTTTTTCTTTTTTGGTCTGTGTTTTCTTTTGCAACATGGCTAATATGGAAACATGTTTTGCGTGACTCCACATGAATAATTTATATCAAATGCTTGGTTTCTCACGGAGAAGGGAGTATAGAAGGGGGGGGGGAGAGATTTTGGAAGTCAAAGTTTAAAAAATGAATGGTATAATAATTTTTAAGTTATTAGAAATACTTAATGGAATAAAATACATTGGAGAAACAATGAAAAGATAAAGTAGATCTAAACAATTATATAAATATTAATTACTCATGGGTTTGTTGTGTCAATATAACAAAAATGACAATGCTACCTCAGTTGTAGGATCCAGTATTCCCCTGGCTGGGGAAATCTTTGTCTTTCCAAAGGCCAACATCCTTGTGTACTGGGATATTCTCAGTTGTCCCAATCACAGGAGCTAATTTTGTACTGAAGAAAGAAGAGGCAAAAAACTCCATTATGATTAAACACAGAGTTCAATAAATGGTTAATATAATCATAATGAATTACTTACAGAAAAGGTCAGTTTGGGACAGCTGCCATACAAAGCAATTTCAAGAGTGGATCAATCCCTGCAAAGACCCCAGAAAGGCCAGTGGTAGTTATGGAAACAAAGCAAAGGGAGATGGAGCTATAAAGCACACTGCTACTAATTGGTGGGTATGTTGGAATTCTGTTTAGTAATGAGCTCATTTCCAAGCTTGGGCAATAAGCCAATGTTGCTGGTGAAAGCTCAACCACGGGTTTGAGCATTGACCATGTATTGGTCACAAATTAGTCACTGCATTTGTGTTATGACTATTAACTAACACATTATCTAAGTTATGACTCAGAGTCTGAATTATGATTTTTAACTACACACCATGTCCTGGCTTCCACCTTTCACAGAATTTAAATTATGGTTTTCACTTTTTACTGTGTTTTATGAATTTTCCCTAATGAAGACCCCACAAAAATTAATCTACTTATTGATATATAACAACCAAACTAGTAAGAAATTATTTTAATAAGGTGAGAATTTTTAGAAACATAATGTGGAGGAAAAATCTTAAATTTCAAAGGAATTAATGAAATTAAAAGTGGGAAGTAGTACCAGATCTCAAACTATCCTACAAATTACTCATCAAACTATTTTGAACTGGTTAATAAATAGAACAGTCAACAAGTGGAATAGACTAGGTATACATCATACAGAAACAAATGAATGCGGGAGTTTAACGTTTAACAGATTCAAAGACCCAAGTTATTGGATTAAGGACTCATCATTTAAAAAACATCTTATTTAACATTTTATTTTTCCGCAGTTGCATATAAAAACAATTTTAACAATCCCTTTCTTCAAATTTTGAGTTGCAATTTTTCTCCCATCAACCCCCACCCCCATTGAGAATGCAGCAATTTGACATAGGTTATACATGTGTAGTCATACAAAACAAACTTCCACGTAAGTATGAAAAGAAAGTAAGCATGAAAGAAAATAGACAAAAAAGAAATTCAAGAAAAATGAAAAGTAAAGAAAAAGCATCTTTGATCCTCATTTAGCCTTTACTAGTACTTTCCCTGGAGATGGACAGCACCTTTCATCCTAAGTCCGATAAAATTGTCTTGGATCATTGTATTGCTAACAACAGTTAAGTTATTCATAGTAGATCATCACACAAAATTGCTATTACTGTGTACAATGTTCTCTTGGTTCTGCACATTTATGGCATGAATTGCATCACTTCATATATGTCTTTCAAGATTTTTCTGAGATCATCTTGTTCATCATTTCTTAAAGCACAGTAATATTTCATCACAATCATATACAACAACTTGTTCACCTATTCTTCAATTGATGGACATCCCCTCAATTTCCAGTTCTTTGCCACCACTAAAAGAACTGTCGGGATATTTTTGTACACATAGGTACTTTTTCCTTTTTGTTTAAATACAGAGATTTGGGATACAGACCTACTAGTGGTATTCCTTCATTAAAAGGTATGCATGGTTTTATAGCTCTTTGAACATAGTTCTAAATTGCTCTTCAGAATGATTGAATCAGTATACAGTTCCACCAATAGTACAATAGTGTTTTCATTTTCCCATATCCTCTCCAGTGTTTGCCACTGTCCTATTCTGTCATATTAATGCATATGACAGGTATGAGGTCGTAGCTCAGAGTTGTTTTAATTTGCCTTTCATCAACAGAGATTTAGAGCATTTTTTATATGGCTGTAGATAGCTTTGATTACTTTGTCTTGAAAACTGCCTGTTGATACCCTTTGACCATTTATCAGTTGAGGAATGTCTCTTTTTTCTATAAATTTGACTCAGTTTTCTGTATGTTTGAGAATTGAAATCTGTATAAGAGAAAATATAAAATTTTTCCCCACAATGGTGATTGCAAACTATGCATTTCCCTTCATCCTATTTTCCCCCATTTATCCTATGCTCTCTCCTTTTACACTGTCCATTTCCAAAAGTATTTTTTTCTCACTTTTACCTCCCCTAAACTTCCCTCCCTCCTTTCAACTCCACCACTTCCCTTATTCCCTTCCCTTCCTAATTTCTTGTATAAGATAGATTTCCACCCCCAACTAAGTGTGTGTATTATGTATATCATTCCCTCTTTGAGCCAATTCTGATGAAAGTAATGTTCATATGTTCTCCTCCAGCTCCCTACATTTCCCCCTGTACTCTAAAATCTCTGTCAAGCCTCTTTTATGTCTGATAATTTATCCCATTTTTTCTCTCTTTTTCTTTTTCTCCCAGTGGATTCCTCTTTCTCACCCCTTATTTTTATGTTTTTTAGATAATGATACTATATCATTCAATTCACACATCTCCTTTTTGTCTATGCAAACTCCTTCAAACTACTTTAATAATGAGAAAAATTTTAAGAGTAATAAATAGCATTTTTCCATAGAGAAATATAAAGAGTTCAACTTTATCAAATCCCTGATGATTTTGCTTTCCTATTTACCTTTTTATGCTTCTCTTGAATCTTGTATCTGAAAGTCAATTTTCGTATTTAATTCTGGTGTTTTCATCAGAATTTTTTGAAATTTTATTTTATAAATCCATTTTATCCAAAAAGTCATCTATTTCATCCAATATCCATTTAACCCCCTGAGGAATTATACTCAGTTTTGCTGTGTCGGTGATTCTTGGTTATAATTCTAGCTCCTTTGCCCTCTGGAATATCATATTCCAAGCCCTCCACTTCTTTAATGTATAAGCTGCTAAATCTTGTGTTATCCTAACAGTGACTCCACAATACTTGAATTGTTCCTTTCCAGCTCATTGCCATATTTTCTCTTTGATCTGGGATGTTTGGAATTTGGCTATAGTAGTCCTGGGAATTTTCATTTTAGGGTCTATTTCAGGAAGTGATCAGTGGATTCTTTCAATTTCTATTTTACCCTCTGGTTCTTGAATATCAGGGTAACTTTCCTTAATAATTGCTTGAAAGAAGATGTTTAGCATCTGTTTTTTGATCATTACTTCCAGGTAGTCCATTAATTCTTAAATGATCTGTCCTGGATCTATATACATACACATATTATATATATACATACGTATGTACATACATACATACATACATATATTTAAAACAGCTCCAATGAGCTATTTCATATTGTTTTCTATTTTTCTTTCTTTTGATTTTATTTGATTGTTTCTTGTTGTTAGGGGACATTAGTTAGTTTGTTATGTGATGCTAACAAAGTTGTTAGCTTCTGCTTACCCAAATCTAACTTTTAAGGAATTATTTTCTCCCATGAGCATTTGTACCTTCTGTTTCTTTGAAAATCTTACTGACTTTTAAAATCCTTTTTGAATTGTCCATGCCCTGAGATCAATTTGTACCTTTCTTGGAGGTTTTGGATATAGGAGCTTTGACTATTTTGTGTTGTGAGTGTGTATTTTGATCTTACATGTCACCATAATAACTTTCTGTGGTCAGATTTTTTTCCTCTTGTCTGCTCATTTTACAGTTCATTTTTTTGACTTTTAACTTTATTCTAAAGTGGGTCTCTGCTTCTCAAATGGGGGGGGGGGTAACATTGTCCAAAACTTGAGGTTTTTTGTGCAGCTGTTTTCAGAACTGTTTCAGTTTCAGGGACTTATAATTTTTTGACTCTTCCAAGGTGGGACATTCTAGGGAGAGGTGTGTTTACTACTCTTCTCTACTCTGCACTGGTTTATGAGCAATCACAAGGACTTTTTTCAATCCTAGAATTGTGACCAGGGTCCCTGCTCCCTTGTGGCCATAAACCCTGCTGTGCTAGTGTTCCAGGTCACAGGTGGACTAAGACCCAGTACCATGACCCATACCAAAGCATACACAATGCAGCAGAGTCCTGTCCCTGGTACTAGAAAAGGAAACTGTGTAAGTCTCCTTCTGACTCATTATACAACCCCCTTACCATCTGTTGGCTGAGAGCTGTGGAAAGTGCCACTGCTGACACTGATTCAGTCACCCCATAGCCTTCTTCTGCTTTTCTGGAGCCTGATTTGAGCTGGCACAGTCTACACTGGCCTATGTTCTTTCTCACCCTGATGGCAACAGACTTTTCTTGCTGCCAACCACTTACCAAACATTTGAACCCAAGAAACAAATAGAATCAGTTGCCCCCTTAACTGCAATTTTGTGCTAAGAACAAATAGTATGGAGTATCCATCTTAACTGAAAGTGTGTCCTAAGAACAAACAGAGTAGGATTCCCCTTTACCAAAGGTTTGTTCAAGAACAAAGTGAATGCTGTTCACCTGCCAAAAGTCTGACCACGGAATGAACAGAATCAGGCTGTACATGTGCTATAATTTGCTTATTTATTCTCGTTAAGCCAGAGAATAATGGATGCATGGGAATCAGAAAATAATTCTGAACTTGGAGGCAAATAAGTTTTATAAACTTATAGCAATCCCAGCTCAGGATGCCTCTGTCAACCAAAATTATAGTCTCCATAGGTGTTAACCATAAGAGGAGAAAGGAATTTCTTTTTTTTTTTTTTTAAATATTTTTATTTAAAACTCATTTTTGAGGTTGGTAGGTTTTAGATCTCATTGAAGACAACAGCATGCATGAATTGCACTTAGTCTTCAAAGGCAGTTATTCATTCCTCTAGCATATCTGTCCCAATGTCATCTTCAACCACACATTGTATCTGAAGCTTGTTGATGCTGTATCTGAGTGGAACTAGTTTAGAAGATCCCCAGACCAAATCATCTGTATGAATGCTTCTCAGACATTCCTCCAATTTTGCCATATCTGTCTCATTATCCCATGATTTTACATCCAGTAAGGTGGAAGACTTGGAAACAACTGCAGGGGATTTTTTTTTTATTTCTTTGATTCATATTGAGCAAATATGATCTTCTTTTAGCTTTTTCTTTCTTCAGTTTCCTCCTCCTCATCAGACCCACAGAGATTAATGTCACCATCATGTTTGCCATCTTCTTCCCTTTTTGTGATGTCCTCTACTTCATCAGGCCCATGCTTACCCAAAGTCTTCTTTATTCCTGGCAAACTTGCCTTTTGCTTCTTATACGATATAATGTGGTTATACCAATGGAAAGCATGGTACAAGTCAGCAGGTGGGTGGGCCTGAGATGGCTTCAAATACTGCAATGTCAGTCTGAGATGGCACATACCCCTGGCACAATAAATACATTAATAAAACAAAAGTGCTTCCTTCCTCTTTACAGTTTCACCTAGTTTTAGAAATGCTAGAGAAAGTAATAAGAGAAAGAAATTAAAAGTATAAATATCAAGAATAAAGATGACACAGTGATCTGACTGAGGATGTTCAAGGAGGCCAGGAAGTTTGAAATACTCGGATGGGGAAATCGTTTGGGGATGTAACTTTGATTGAGAACACTCTAGAGCAGGGATTCTTACCATTTTTTCTTTCTTGGTTATCTTTAGCATTCTGGTGAATTCTATGAAATAGAAAAGGAATAATATTTGGCTTTCTGTATTCACAATTGAAAGAAATAAATTTCAGTTAAAAGGTAGTGAAATTCAAGATACATTTTTTCTCATGCTAATTAGTGGCTCCCCTGAAGTCTATCTACTGACCACCCAAGGTAAGAATATCTGCCCTAGTACATGATAATTTTTTTTTTACAGGTATTGTGGAAAACTAAGAAATAATATTCTTTCAAGTTTTCATTTGGTAATTGACATGTAATTCAAACCTAGAGTTTATAGCAATCTGTTTTGGTCCATATTTTTCTATTCCCCTTTTTGTTTGATTTATCTACTTTTTATGGACAAATATTGAAGTTTACTATAATCATGTAAATATCTTATTACAATTGAACTATATTTTAAGAATGCTGTCTTATAATTTTGCAGTCTTTGTCCTTGCCCTTTAAAATTGGCTCCTTGACCCAATTATGTGGACTGAGTTCTGTCCTAGGGGAGTCTAGGCCCTAAAGGAAGAAGTCAGGTTCTTTTTCTTGAACTCTCTAGTTCCTTTACACTCCTCACCCCATACCTCCACTTTCAATTTAAGCTCAATTTATATCTTGATTTTCCCTAAGAGGGAATAGAATGGTTCATTTTTGATGTATTTTTTATTCTGAATTTAATGAATACACAAAAGGGCAATATTTGCATATACAAAGTAGAACAGAAAAGAGGATTATAAGAAAGCACAAATATCTTACATATGGTTTGATTTAAAAAAAAGCTTTTGAAATTATAATAAATTTAACATGTTATTATCAAGACTGTCCTGTTTGTCTATTTCCCTTTGAAATATCTTTTGAGAAGGTTCTTAATATATAATATGGGGTAGCTATTTCATTCACACACACACAAAATACTTAAAACAGAAAAGGCATGCTCTAAAATATACAGTTGCCAAGTGCTTAAACCATAATTATGAATTGGAGACAGAATCCTTCTGGAATTCACTATGGTGATTTAATCTACTGAGAGTTTTCAAGGGACCCAGACTAAACCAGTCTACTTAAGACATGAAGACTTAAGATAAGGGACCCTTGGTCTTCTCAAGGTGAATGAGATAACAAGGTGAATGAGGGGTAGAGAAGTGTAAGAGATAAACCCTTGAATTGATTTTATCTGTTGTCTGTAAAGGATAACTTTTTCATGATGAGGGGAAGATATCTAGTTCTTCAAAGATTATTGAAAAGATTGGAAGCAATAATATGAAGAAACAGTTGCCAAAGTGTAAAGATATTTATGCTACACAATTTTGAGAAGAGAAAAATTTGGGATGATTCAGAATTGATTGCCCGTATGTGACTGATTAGTTTACTGTATCTGAAATTCCTGAGTTCTAACAGTGGAAATGTAGGACAATTAACTAATTGTTAGGTTTATGTGATTCCTGAATAAATTAGTTGGTTGATTAAAATAATGGATCATAATGGGTCAGGTCATATATATATATATATATAAGTATGGATATGTATGGTATATACACATGCACACACATGTATATATATGGATATATAGATATATGTGTGTTTGTGTTTTAAAGCATTTATGGGGTTACGTGGGGGAGATGTTTTGTGAAGTCAGGCAAATGTTTTCCATATACTAAATGACATTTCTGTCACACATTTACCACGTTTCTTTCAAAACATGACAGCTTCCCTAGTTACCATCAGTATTGCACACTCCTCTAGCCCTTATTTAATTTCTTTACTTTATCCAACAGTGGTAGACATAACATAGGAATTCAGTGAAAAGGAATTGAATTTACTGACATTGTTTCAAATTTCTCTTCTTTTTCTTTCTTAGTCTTTTCCCTTTCTTTGCCTTCATTAAATCATTGCTGATTATAAGTCTCTTTTTATTTTTGAAGGGAAATCTCTTGCCTGAATTTGTGGGACCTCAACGATCCCCATTCCTCCCACTGAAACAAAGCTCTAACCAGTAAACTGTGGATGTCTTCTTTCATATTAAAGCAGTAAAAGGTAAGTCACTTTAAATACAGTTGTTCTATTCACATGGGAAATTGAAAATTATTATTTTCTTTCTGAGACTTAACAATTGTACTTTTTGTTGTTATTCAGTTGTGTCTGAGTCTTTATGACCCCATTTGGAGTTTTCTTGACAAAGACAGTGGATTGGTTTTCCATTTCTTCTCCAGCTCATTCTATAGATGAGGAAACTAAGGCAAGCAGGATTAAGTGATGGGTCCAGTATCACATAGCTAGTTAGTGCACTAATGAATGAATGAATGAAGAAATAATTTACAAAGTACTTACTATGTCTGAAGCTAAGAGAATACAAATAGAAAAATGAGACAGTACCTGCTCTAAAGGAACTTACATTTTCATAATGGAAGAGACTACAAATATGGAAATTTTCAGCAGTAAATCAGCAGAAAATTTGGGAAGGGCCTAGGAGTATAAAAGCATAGCAAATGGTAATACTTCTTCTCTATTGTCATTTGTATTAATAAAATCTTATCAGTTTCTGATGTTGAGACATTTGACAGTGCAAGGACTTGGCAAGAACTTTTTTGGTCTTTGGTACTACTTTCAGGAACAGTTGTTAGGCTATGTCTTCAGAGGGATTGCTTCTCAGGATGATGCCTGTGGGCACTGGACTGGAAGCATTACTACTCTATAGATCCTTGAGTTCAGGATCCTGGGATGTCTTGAATGGAGTCTGAGGGATCATAGTGGTGAGTGGGGTTGTTATGACTTGACTCATCACGAACATGTTGCTTCTATCTCTCAGGGTGCCTTGCTATTTTAGCTAGATTGATTTACCTGACCTATAGGTTGAAGTTGTTTGGCAGGTGGTGAGGATGTGTGGGCCCTTTTCCATAGGAATTACTTCCCTGGATGATGATTATAAGGGATGACCTGGAAACAGGACCAGTGGTCTGGGTGGAGAGGGGCTTTGACATTCCCTGGGCTCCTATGCCTCTTTGGTGCCAATTTGTTCAGCAATCGTTGCCAGTGATGATGAGGAAGATTGCCCCTTTCTCCACAATTATTTCTCCATCAATAATGGCAGTCGGTGATAAACTGGATGCAGGTCTGGTGGGCTGAGAGCACTGCTAACCCCAAGGTTCCTGAGTTCACAGTCCTGGGTTGTTTGCACTGGGATCTGAGAGAAAACAGTGCTCAAAGTGGTTTTGGTGGTGTGATTTATCTGTAAAATGCTGCATTTATTAAACTCCTACCACATGCAAAACATTGTACTACGTTCTTGGGATGAACAGAAAGCCAAAAAAATAGGATCTCTTCTCTCAAGGTCACATCCTGATGTGGGAGACAAAATGCAAACAATTATTTTCAAACAAGACATATAAAGGACAAATTCGAAAACATCTCAGAGTGAAGCCATTGAGATTAAAGAAGGCTGAGAAAGGTTTCTTATAGGGGGAACTTTATTTGAAACTTGAAGAATGTCAGGGAAGCCGGTAAAAGAGAGTTTCAGGTAGTCAGTGAAAATGTCTGGAGTCAAGAAATATTGGAGAAATAATAAGGAGGCCAAATGCCACTGTATGGCAGAGTACATGAAAGAGATTAAAGTTCAATAAGACTGGGAAGGTAGGAAGGTGACAAGTTATAAAGGGTTTTTTTAAAAAAACAAAGAGTTTTATATTTGATCCTGAAAGTGAGAGGGAGCCACTAGGGTTGAACAAATAGGAAAGTGACTTGGTCAAATTGTGTGCTTTAGGAAATTCATTTTGATGACTAGAGGATGGAGTGGGAAGAAGGCTTACTAATATAGTAATTTATCCTTTTGCCACTGAATGAAGAATCAAACACTGCTAAGTATATTATCTGCAATTTGTCTCCACTTATCAATGAAACTGAAATCCCTTTGGAATTTAAATCACTGACTAATATGATAATTTTAAGGAGACCACATTTTCCTTCCATTTGGGGGTATTCAGGTTGTTAGAGGAAGTGTTGCTGAAGGTTGAAAAGTGCTAAGAGAAGAATTAGCTTATTTCTTTACAATGTCAACCAGCTAGTCAATAAGCATTTATTAAACTCCTATTATGTGTCAAGAACTGTGCCAGGTACTGTCACTTGGAAATACTGATTAGCATTCTGAAGCCACCTGGATCTCCATTTCCATCTATAGATGTGTCTATGTCTATATCTCATATTCAGCTCAGTTCTTCTGTTCAGATCTCAAAGAATGTCACAATGATCTTCAAAGGGTATGTATGCATTCTTTCATGTACTAATTCCCTTTTGGGAAGGGTCTATTGTCTTTTCCCCTTTTCAAATTCAAGTTTGTATCATGCCAATTTCTGCTCCATGGATTAAAAAGATAGGAATTAATTCATATTAATTTTATCATATAAGTTAATATGTCCATTAGCAACATACTGAGGATGAGCAGGATAAAATATGGTAATTCATATGATGTTAGAGAAAATTATGGGGATTATTCAACTTTTTTGTTCTTCTGAATGGGAACTTGGTTTCTAAAAACAGAGAAGCCTACGTGTGCTAGTTTTCCTTTGAAACAATGATTAAAAGACTGTTGAAATACTTTCTGACAGAAAATATCAATACAAATTAACGTTTTTCAAATATATTTTGACACTCACTTTTATGTCAGAAACTAGAACCTATCTCTTCCTGCCTTTCTTTCTTCAACAAATTTTATTAGATATTTTCTATGTGCCAAAGAACTACACCAGGTACCAGGGAAGAAACAGTTAAATTAGATATGGTCTGTATCTTTGCAATGTTACGTTGTTCCATGGGAGAGTAGAAATATACAAATAATGATCAATCAACCAGCATTTATTAATCACCTACCATATTCAAAGCATTATCGTTGGTGTGGAGATACAAAAACAAAAATGAAATATTCCCTGCTCTCAAGGAGGGATAACATGAAGATATACACATATATGTAATATGTACTATATAAATAATATAATAGGTATTATTAGATATTAATATTGTGCATGGTAAATCCAAAGTAATTTAAAGGGGAAGCACTATCAGTTTGGAGGATGAGAGATAAAGGGCCACATGCAAAAAGTCTCATTTGAGCTGAATTTTGGGGGAAACTAGAGATTCTAAGAGGCAGAAAGAAGCAAGGATGGAATATTTTAGAGGCCATATATTTTAGACTAGGGGAAAACATAACAAATAACAAAATATTGTACATTCAGAGCACCAAGAAATGTAGTTTGGTTTCACCAGGGAGTGAGTGAAGAGGAGTATTATGTAAAAAACCTGGAAAAGTGGGTTTGAGCCAGTTGTAAAGGGTGTTAAATGCTAAACAGAATAGTTTGTATAAATGCTAAATAGAGGTAATGTAAAATTAAATAGTATAAGTTCATAGAAAAGAACAAATAAGGCATGATTGAATGGAGGGATCAAAATAGATTTTGTGGGCAAAATGTCACTGAAATTGAGCATTCAGTTTTTAACTTGGAAACATGAATGAGGAGAGGGAGAGAACACTCTTGGTAAAAGAAGAATCAGTTAATTAAGTAGTAGGATCCTAGGACCATATATTTAGATTTTAAGAGAACTTAAAGGTCATCTGTTTGCAGATGGAGAAACTAAGTATCAGAGTGACTCACTTGATCAAGGTCACATGGGTAGTAATTTGCAGAACTTGAATTTGAACCCAGGTCTTTTGATTCCAAAACTCTGTCTTTCTCAAGCATCTATTAAATGCCTATTTTACACAAAGTCTTGGTACAGAGTTTCTGGAAGTTACAATTTCCTGAATCTGCATAACCGCACTACCATTTAATCCATATCTCTTACATAAATCTCACAAGAATAATATGAGAGACATTTTTCAAATGCTTTGGCAAAAAAATTGGTAAACTTTATTACATCATTCTCATGATATAATAGATAGATCCAAAATTAAAAAGTGAGTTTAGTCTGATATAATCTATTTTTGATGGCCATCCAAATGTTTACTAACTAGTCCTTTAATAAACAAATCCTATAATTTTTGTAGGAATTAAATTTGACCTAGTTTCACATTCTATTCTCTTCCATTTTTTGAAAACTGGGACATCTTTGACCCTTTTCTAGACCTGCCACACTGTCTTGCTTTCAATGACCTTTAAGTAATCACTCAGTGACAATCACACCTACCAGTCCTTTCATAACTCCAGATCTGGTTCAGAGCTTGTTATATAAACTTGTCAAGAACAGTTTTCTCTACTATGTTCCTACATATTTGGAATTCCAACTTCTTCAATAGCCCTTTTGGTTCCAATCTTTCCAGTCCAACAATCATAAAATCACTAAGTTTTAGTGTTGAGACCACAGTAGATACCTAACCTGACCCAGAGCTGAAGAAGAAGCTCCTCTACAATATTTCTGTCAACTGGTTAGCCAGCCTCTACTAGAATACCACTACCAAGGGGAACCAAATGACTGGTAATGACTTGGGATAACATTAATTGCTAGCAAGGTTTTCCTGACATCATACTTAAACTTGCTTCCCTGCTACAAATTATTCCTAGCTCTATCTTCTGAGGCCAAGCAGAGCAAGTCCAATCCATCTTCTATACGATAATTCTTCAAGGACTTGAACACCACTGTAATGCCCTCCATGAATCTTTACCATCCAGTTGCCCTTCTCTGCATTCTTGCCAGCTGTAAATTATTGTTTTTAACCTGGAGTACTAAGAACAAAGCACAATTCTCCTGATATGATCACTCTTGGTAGATTAGAGAGGGATCTTTATCTACTTATTCCTACAAGCCATAATTCTCAATGCTGTCCAAATTTCCCTAGCTCTTTTGGCATTTCTCTTGCATTTTAGTCTCATGTTAAGTTTGCAATTGCATAACCATCAAATTTTTTATATAAACTATTGTCCAAACATACCCACCCCATATTATATGTGGAAACCTAATTTTTTGAACCCAAGTGTGAACCTTTTAACTTATCCCTAATAAATTTAATTTTATTAGATTCATCCTATTGTTCTAACTTGTCAAGATCTTTTCAGTTTCTGATTCTATCATCTAGGGTGTTTTGAGATTTATGTATTTATGCAAATTACAGATAAAAGTGTTAAATCATACGGGGTCAAGAACAGATTGCTAAGGAATCACACTGGAATTCCTTTTCCAAGTTGACCTTGAACCTCGAATAACTATTTCTGAGTCCAGCCATCCAATGAATTCCAAGTCCATTTGATTATGCATGCCATCTACACCTCTCCACCTTTCTCATAAGAATAGTACAAAATACTTTATCAAAATACTTTGGCAAAATCTTGGTAAGTTATATCTACAGAATCTCCCTGATCCACCAATTTAAGTAACACTTTCAAAAAAATAAAATAAGCTTAAACTTAATGCCCTTTTCTCACTGAAACCATACTGGCTTTTTGGGAATGACAGATTTCTTTCTTTTTTTAATATCCTGAAGATGTTTATTCTGTGTTGTAACATTACATAGGCTCAAGTGAAGGTGTACATTTTCTGATAGACATGAGCATAAGAAAGTGAAATTTCCAGAACTTTCCCAGGAGACACAGATGCTTTATTCACATTTCCAGTTCAGCTCTTTTACATATTTAATTCCTAATATTTTCTACTTTTTAAGTTTTTTGATTTTGCTTTAATATTTCCTGTTGTCACATAGAGAATCATTAACTTCTTTTTGGTTCATTCTAATTTTCAAGGATTCTGTTGCTTATGTAAAATTTTATTATGGTTAATTTTCAATTCTTTTCTAATTCTTTCCACTATCACCCTCATTTCATTTATAAAATGTTTTGCAACTCTTCATTTGTAAAATATTTTGTAACTCTTAAAAAATTTTTTTTTTCTTCACTTCTTCTAAGAATTCCAATTGGACACATGCTCAAGTTGTGTTTGAAGCTGTGCTTGAAGATAATTTGGAGTCATTCTCTTTTAGATTTGTGGCTTGGGCACCTGAATCAGAAAAGGAGTTTCCTCTTCTAGGAGTCCTCTACATCAATTAAGTCACAGGGTCAGTCAACTTCCTACTCCTGATCCATAATCTACCAGTTAAGAAAAATGCTACCCCTGAGAAGGAATTCACTTTGATCACAGTTTCTCAGTCTTCAAGATTCATAGGTATGTTGCAGTCTAGGGGTCCTGGGAGCCCCAAAATTCAAGGAAAGAGGCATGAATCTGCACCAAAAGAATTCAACCACTCAAACACCCTAGTTCAACTAGCGAGTTTTAATTATGATACCAAAACAAGCTGGTGAGATTCCTGATTCCTTTTTGTAAATAGTCACTTGACATGTTTTTAATAAATTCTAAACTTTTGACATATGCCAATTCATGCTCAACAGTTTATAGTTTTTAGAATCTATATTCTTTCCTTTTTTGAAAATCAGATCAACATATAGCCTTTCCAAAATCTTCTAGTACCTCTTCAAAATCTTTCAGATATTACTGACTAAGCAATCCTATTTATGATTTCACTGAGTGCTCAAGGATGTAGCTGATCTGGTGCCTTGAATTATACGTGTGTAGTTCTAAGTGTCTCTTCCAATGTCCTGCCTTGAGTATCAACTACTGATTAGAAATTTTTGCTATCTTTCCCAATCCAAATGTAATTCTCTACCTAGATACAGAAGAGATTTTTTAAAAGTACAGTTTTTGTCTCCTATTTTTAGTTATAATTGTTCCATTCTCCCCAATTTGTAGTCCTATCCCTTCTACCAAAATAGAGTTTGAAAAACCCAGTTGTGTCTATACTTAGGATTCTTCCCTATTCTCACCTTATTCTGCATTTTTAGCATTCTCAAAACTATTTTCCAGTCCTGCTATTTCCAGATATTTTAACATATATGTTTTACATGTATTTAAATGTACTTTCACAATCTAAGTAGACTGATTAATTTTTTTGTGCATCCTCTATAGTCTTCTCAGACAAAATCCACTTTTCTTGTTTATTGGAATAATCTCATTTTTTATTTTCAGAATTTCATTCCTGAGAGTTGTTCATTCCTTCTGGGCTAAATGACTCAGTATAATCTCAGTGCAAGGGCCTTTCATAGAATGCCTTGAAATTTGTTCTCCCCCAAATGAAAAGTGCATGTCAGACTTTGTTTATCTTTCTCTCCCTTCACTATCACAAATTTTAATTGGCAATGATCAAATTTCCTTCCCATTCTCTTTCCTTGGACACGTGACTTGCACATACTCACACACACACACACACACACACGCACACACACAAAGACACAAACTCTGAGCAAATTAAGAATCAAGTAGTTCTCTCTTCTTTCTATTATTGTCTGTACAAGCTGAGCAAGTCTCATTCCTTCTGTGGTACTTCTATTTTTGCCCCAATAGTTCAAACACCCCCCCCCCTTTTTTCTTCTTTCATACTTTTCCTCACCAGCTTTAACTCACCATCAGCTTTAGTAATTCTGACTGCATTCTTTCAGGATTATAGCACACTTTTGTGTATCTTCTTTTTTTAAATCAGTATCTAGCTTCCCTCCATTGTCTCAGCTTTCCAACCTTCTGTAATTTTGCAGACAGTCTTTAACCCTGTAGCTATTCTGATGACATAAGTAAAGAATCAAAAAAGAAGAGAAATAAAAAAAGGAAAAGGAAAAGAAATCAGTGTTGGAAATTAACTTAGGGGCTATCTAACTTAACCTAAACTTAATAATTGTCTCCATCACAAACTTGAGGAAATGGTCATATGTACTTTTCCTGAAGATCTCCAGTGAGCTTCAACCCACTATCTCCTGAGGCACCCTGATCTGACTGCAGCATAGAGTATATGAAGCAGAATAATTGACAATAATACTTAAACACTAGAGAAAAATTTAATTGGAATAGAACTTAGAGATATTATTTTTCTTTTATTATAAATGTCTTTTCTAAATGCAGAAACATTTTATGGAGTACCATATGTTAATAAGAGGCAGGTAGATTATTCAGTGACTAGAGCACTGTGCCTGGAGTCTAGAAGACCTGTGTTCAGATCCAGCCTCAAACACTTACTAGCTGTATGACCCCAATTGGGGAAGTCACTTAACTTAAGTTTGCCTAAACACACTAGAGAAAGAAATGGCAAACCACTCCTATATCTATGTCAACAAAATCTTATGGGCTATACGTTCCTTGGCATAATGAAAAGTTGAACACAACTGAACAACATATGTTAATAATGAAAAAAATAATGGTTCACATTTCAGTGCTTTATGATTTTAAAAGTGCTTTTATACTACCTTAATCAATCATCAGTCACACTAGAAGTATTCATTACAATATTACATAATGACAAGAGCTACAATGAATTTTATAAACTATTTAAATGAATTTCTATTATATTTGTTTCTAGAATTCATTTTGAAGCTTCCAATATGAAATATAATTTCTTAGGTCTATTGAAGGTATAGTGACTTGATTATACTGAATCACATGAGAACTTGGTGCTTTGTTGTTGTTTTTTTTTTGTTGTTAAGCTTTCAGATTGGAGTCTGACTGATGCAATGAAAATTTCAAACTTAAGCAGGGATTCTTGTTCTCTGAGATCTCCATTTCCTGTAGATGGGAGTCACTTAGTCTAATTTCTCATTAAAAAGAAAGAAAGTGAGATTCGGAAATATAAAGTGACTTGCCCTGGCTTAGCACCTTAGGAGAAGAATCAAGATTAGGTTAAAATGCTCCCATAATCATCACCCTTTGTTATTTTCTTTAAAATAAAATTAATTGAAGTCAAGACAATTTAGCAAGCATGTATTGCATCTACATTGTGAAATGCTTGTATTTGGAGTCAATAAGACATGAGTTTAAACTCTTCCTGAGAAACTAGCTGTGTGACACCATGTAAGACTCTTACCTTCTCTGTAATTTGGCAAATCACTTGGGCTTGTCTACTAAATTCTAGCTTGGTTTTGATGTGCATTCATTAAATATTTCCTGATCAGGACTTCTCCCACCCCACATCTCATGAAACCACAGCTCTTTAAGGTATGTTCATGCTAAGTCATTGGGGAGACAAAGATATAGAATGATATATTTCTTGTTCACTGGAAGTTTACAGTGTACTTGGCAATAGAGATTTATGCAAATAAGTATCAAACAAATTTTATAGAGGCATAGGAAAGATTTAGACGAAAGTACTCAAGGAAAAGTTGAGGAGGGAATGATCACATTCAACTGAGAGAATTAAGAAAGGCTTCATGAAGGAGGTAGTACCTGAACTAGACTTTCAAGGAAGAGATACATTTTAATATATGGAGATACAGATAGAGTTATTCTAGACATTGGCTTGGGAAGGACAACATATACAAATGCATGAAGGCAGCAGAATGCCACATGATATCGTGGAAGCTAGTAATCCAATTCATTTGAATCATAGACCATGTGAAGGGAAGCAGTATGAAGTAAACCTGGTTAATAAAGAATAAATGAAATCTGGTTAGAACAATATTATAAAGGACTTTAAATACAGTCTAAGAAGTTTCTGTTTTTCCTTCTGACATTCTGGAGTCACTGAATATTTTTGAGCAAGATAGTGACTTGGTTAAATTTGTGCATTTGGAAGGGTGTTTTCATTAATTGTGTAAATAATGGGTGAAGGATTGAGAGAGAAGAGATTGGAGTCAAGATCTGTTGGAATCCATTTAAAATGGTTCAGGCAAGAGGTGATAATTACATAGTAAAGGTAGTACCAGTGCAAGTGGAAGGACGTGAATACTAGAGATTCAATTGGCAAAACTTGGTTATTGAATGGATAGTGGAGGGGGAAGGAACTAGGCAAATCAATGTAAACTTCAGGGATTCAAGCCTGGGAAACTGGGAAAGTGGTGTTGCCAGGTTCAGTATGTTGAAGTATAATGAAATGTTTGATTATGTTGGGTTTAAGTTTCAGGTGAACATCCAGGCTTTTTTTTTTATACTAGATAGATAGACAGATTCATGTAAATACCTATATAAATAGAGATATATCTATATATACTACATATAAAGTATACAGGAGAAAGCACTATATCTCAGGGCAGAGATTATACAAGAGACTGTGGGAAATTGAGGTGCATGTACATTCAAGTGATCTTCAAAGTCATTAGAGTAGATGGAATTGTCAAGAGAGAAATTATATGGAGTGACTAGAAAAGGATGGATATCAAAATCTTGAAGGACACTCATAGACCTGCCTTGTGGGTTAGTTCAGGACAAGCTATCAAAAAGAGAACAGTCACACAAGTAGAAGAACCTGGACAGAGCAGTGCCAATGGAAGACAATAGATATAGAGCATCCAGAAGGAAAAGGAGAGTCAGCAATATCAAATATGACAAAAATGTCAAGGAGAATTAATATTGGGAGAAAGCTCATGGATTTGGTAATAAAAGGTCACTGTTGACATTAGGGATAGTAGTTTCAGTAGAGTGGTGAAACTGGAAATCATCTTACTAGAGACTTAGAAATCATAAAGAAATGGAGCAATTGAGTATGGACTACTTTTTAGTAGTTTAGTAGTGACTGGGGTTGAATTATAGTTTGATAGCCTGAGAGGTTTACTGATGACTGGAGATAAGTGATAAAGAATGTTAGGTAGCTTGAGGAGATAGAGTCAAGGAAATTTTTTTTTAAGTTTATTCTTTAGAAAGGAAAAGACTCAATATTTGAGAAAAAGAATCAAAAGTCTGTAGAACAATCAGTGAATTAGCATTTATTCAGCATTTATTATGTGTCAGGGACTGTGCTAAGCCTTGAAGACACAAACAATTTAAAAAAAATCAGTTCATGCCTTCAAGGACTTACCTTGTAATGAGGGAGGCCACATGTATGTGCTTTGGGATACATGAGCCATATGAGTAGCTGAAGGGTAAGAGAAAGCACTAACTTCTCAGATGGATAGATAGATAGATCTTAAAGGTCTTACAGTATCTGACCTGAGTGTTAAAGGAAGACAAAGAATTTGAGAAGAAGAGATTAGGAAGAAAACCATTCCAAGGCTGGGGCATAGCCATTATAAAGACATGGAGGCAGGAGATGTAATTTTGTGTGTGTGTGTGTGTGTGTGTGTGTGTGTGTGTGTGTGTAAAAGCAAGTGGGATAGCATGACTGAACCATAGAATGTGTGTTGAGGGACAGTCATGTGAAAAGAGGCTGGAAAGATAACAATGTATCAAATTGGGAAGAAACTTAAATGCCAAACAAAGGAGGATATTTGATCCCAGAGGCAATAGAGAGCCATTGGAATCTGTTGAGTAGGAAGATGACATCAGAACTTCACTTTAGAAAAATCACTTTCACAGTTGTGTGAAGGAAGAATTAGAGTTGAGACACATTTGAAAGAAGAAGTTCAATTAGAAGTAAATATATTGCAAAAGCCATGGTAACAGGTGATGAAAGCCTAAAGTAGAGTAGCTTCTATGTGAGTAGAGAGAAGGGAATGTATTGAGGTATTTTGAAGGAAGAAACAGAAAGATTTGGCAACTGATTGCATATATAGGATAAGACTGAAAAGTACAAATACATCCCCAACGTTGCAAGCTTGGATAACTGGAAAGACAGTGGGACCCTCAATATTAATAGAGAAGTTCAGCAAAGCAGAGAATTTGGGGAGAAAATAATGAGTTGTTCTTGAACATGCTGACTTTGAGATGTCTTTAAGATGTTCAACTTCAAATGTCCAATCAAGAGTTGATAATGTGGGGCTAGAGTTCAGGATTAGAGCTGGAAGAATCAGCTGAAAAGGCATGATAATTTAACCCATGGGAGCATGGGAGTTGATAATATCAGCAAGTGAGAGATGATAAGGAAAAGAGAAAGAAGCACTTAGAAGCCATGGGGGGATATTTATAGTGATGATAATGTTAAAGGTAACCAAGAAAAGTTGATCAGACAGGTAGAAGAACAACTAAGAGAGAGAGGGCTGCCATGAAAAGTCAGAGAAGATAATATTAAGGATAATAAGCTAGTCAATTATGTTAAATATTATGAGAGGTCAAGAAAGATGAAAATTGGGAAAAGAATATTAAATTTACTAATTAAGAGCTCATTAGTAATTTTTGAAAGAACTACTTCAGATGAATGATGAGATGACAGGCAGATTATAGAAATTTTAGAAAGGAATGCGAGGAGAGGAAGTGGAGACTCCTTGTACAGATTTTTTCCCAAGTAATTTAGTTAGTAAAGGGCTTACTTAGCCCTTGACAAGGGTTAATCTTGACCAAAAGAAAAGGCCTATTTTCCTCTGAAACTTGAGCAAAGGAAAGGTCAGGACTCCTGGAAGGGGTGTTTTATTAAAGTCAATAACACACTACTGGGAATTATTTTTCCATATTATTATTTTCTTGTGGTAGCTGAGCTAGTAAGTTTGGTAGTGTGAGGAGGCTAAATGGATTCTGAATTGCTCAAGAGAAAGAATACTGAAAATCAAAGCTGCTCTAATAAGAAAAAACTTCACCTACTTAATTTTCACAGGTGATATATTTTACAATTTCTTTAATGCTAAAATGTCTAAATTCATAGGCCATAATAGTAAAGAATGTGTGCCCTTGGTATAGCCTATTTCATTAGCCTCCCTGATTTCTCTGTCCTTGTATCCTTAGGGAATTGATCCATCAGACGCAATGAAACCAGAGAATCAAACTTCATCCTCAGACTTCATCTTGTTGGGCCTGCTTGTGAACAAGGTCATAGGAGTGGTCTTTGCTGTAATCTTTTCCATCTTTGTGGTGGCTATAACAGCCAATATGGTTATGATATTTCTAATTCAGGTGGATTCCCGGCTACATACCCCCATGTACTTCCTGCTCAGCCAGCTCTCTATTATGGATACCCTCTTCATTTGCACTACTGTGCCTAAACTCCTAGTAGATATGGTATCTGAGGAAAAAACAATTTCTTTTGTGGGTTGTGGAGTTCAGATTTTTCTTTACCTGACCATGATTGGTTCTGAGTTTTTCCTCTTGGGTCTCATGGCCTATGACCGTTATGTGGCTGTCTGTAATCCACTGAGGTACCCAGTCCTCATGAACCGTAGGATGTGTCTTCTGTTGGCTGCAGGTTCCTGGTTTGGTGGCTCATTGGATGGTTTCCTTCTCACACCTATCACGATGAATGTCCCTTACTGTGGCTCTCGAACCATCAATCATTTCTTCTGCGAGATCCCTGCAGTCCTCAAGTTAGCCTGTGCAGATACATCCCTTTATGAAACTCTCATGTATATATGTTGCGTGTTAATGCTTCTCATTCCTATCTCTATAATCTCTACCTCCTACTCCCTCATCTTGCTCACAGTCCATCGTATGCGTTCAGCAGATGGCCGGAAGAAAGCCTTTACCACCTGTTCTTCTCACCTGACTGTGGTCAGCATCTTCTATGGAGCAGCCTTCTATACATATGTGCTGCCTCTATCTTACCATACCCCTGAGAAGGACAAGGTGGTGTCAGCCTTTTATACCATTGTAACACCCATGCTTAACCCTTTGATCTATAGTCTCAGGAACAAGGATGTCATGGGAGCACTGAAGAAAGTCCTATTGAAATGTTCCCCCACACAGAAAATTACAGCAAGTGATGTATAATATCAGCTATGAATCCTCCAGTTTTAGACCACATAAGTGTGGCAGAGTTGGAATAACCACCAGTGATGATGCACTTCCCCTTTGCCTTCCAGTAGCCCTTTCCTCAACAAACTCTGTGACTCCAGACCCCATGGAGCAGCCTGGAAGGCAAGTGACAAAAGGGATTAACTTTCTTACTTACCTTTTCTTTGATTCTTCTTGACCCCAAGTTGCCCAGACTACATGGGGGTGCCTGGTGGAAAGAGTGACTTATCTGTTCATACCACCATGAGTTCAGAGTAATTAACTAAAAGCCTGCTATCTAGAGGGATGACTGCCACATTTTGCCATACATGTTGTCACTTCATACAACATCTTCTGGATCCTACAGTGTATCCCATTGTTATGTCCTCCAGACCCCTGAGAACTGTCAAACGATCTGCTTACAAACAGTAAGGAACTTTTTCATTTGTCCAAATCTTTACCCTTAAGATTTCTGGGCCTTTTCATTTGACATGCAGCTGAAGTCCTTTATATGGGTTATTTTCTCTAATTAACATATGAGCTCCTTTGGAATATCCAATTTTAAAAATTTCTATTTCCAGCACTTAGTAGAGAGCTTAACAAGTAATCACTTAATAAATTTTTTCATGTTTATTCCTCCTTTCATTCATAGATTCCATCACCACCGTAATCACCACTATTATCACCATCGCAAAACTACTCCCTCATCATCATCTCAAACACCTTCAAGTGTGTCTCAGTTTCATTCAAGATGCAGGAAGCAATTGAGTGGTTGACAATCACTTGTTTTTTACTGCTTGGGAGTAAGAATATTTGTCACCTTCTGGAATTCCAGAAATAAGCAGGGTATTCACAATTAGTGTGTCCAGAGTGACACCTTTAAAAGAGAAAAGAGAAAAAAAGACAAAAAAAAAAAAAAAGAGACAAAGAGAAAAAAGAAAAAAAGAGAAAGATAAAAGAGAAAAAAAATTCAGGAAGTGGTGATGATATTGTGTGTCAGTACACAGAAGTGGGAAAGATCAAGATGAAGCCAAGAAGCTGTGACTGAATTTGACTGAAACATGGAGCTATTGAACACTAGTAAAGTGAAATAAGGCCAGAATGGTAGATTGAACATAGAATGTGTCCTTTTATAGGTTACAGATAGCTGAAAGTTGATGAGCAAAGGAATGACATAATCGAATTATGCAATGGGAAGTTGACAATTAATTAGATGTGAGATGAAGTAGGACTGGTGAGAAAGAAGCCAAAATTGAGATTTTTGAACTATGCAAATAAGACATTGGTGACATCAACATAAATAGGGATTTTAGGAACTGAGACAGATTTGGACTGAAGTGCTTAGAACAAGATTCACACAAGCCACTTGGAGCACATTTTAGAAGCTTCTGAAAACACAAGGGAACTGCAGGAAAAATACGGGGACTTCTTTGTAATCTGGCACTTATACTTTATAATAGAAAATTCTATTTGGGGAATGGAAAGTTGAAACTATAATTTTCAGTTTTAGCTATTAGGAAACAAAGTTTCCTTTGGGAACAAAATGATATGGAAGTGTTAGAGACTTTTACTTTGACTCAATAATTTTGGTTGGATTCATTTGTGCAGAGAGGCACCAGCTTAATTATGTTTTTTCCTATTTTTTTACCTGTGTCCTCTGCATGACTGCAAACAAGTACCAACAACAACAAAAGAGGAAAAACACAACCACATGTCTCAAAGAAGAGCTTGAGAAGAAGGAAAAGCACAAGCACTGCAATTCTAAGTTTCTCTGAATTTGAGGTGGGGGGGGCGGGAATTGATACTTTATTATCTTATCTCTCCGGTGCCACCTTGTGGTCATATAGTGGCATAACATTGTCCTGATAATTAGTACTTGTGTAGCTCTCTTTATGTGACTTTGTAGAATTTAATATTGAAGGTTGCTGGTTTCAAGAATTCAAGAATATTGAATGATTCTCCAAGATTCATGTCACAAGTTCAAGATATTACTCAAATTCAGTAGAGTATAGCGAAAATTTGATGAGCTCGGAAATGTATTGGGAGGGAAGTACAGTTAGACAAAAAATACCTCAAGGCACAGTGGAATAAACCTTCATTTTTGAGAGTTTTCCATCTCTGCTGGACTGACTACAACTGTAAAATTTCAATCTATGGCGTCTTACTTAGCCTTTCACAGAACGTTTTGAAATCTATTGTCCCCAAATGTTCATGTTAGACTGTTATTCAGACATCACTTGGGAAGTCTCATTAGAACCCCTGGATCTCTTTCTAATAGACACAGGATAAGATATCCATCAGATTAGTCAGACCAGAGCAGAAAACCTGGATTTGAACCCTAGGACAGCAGATATAATTTGGTCCAATCCCTTAATATTATAAGTAAGAAAACTGAAGCTTAAAGAGATTGGGAACTTTCTTCAAGTTCATACAGTTAATAAGTGAGAGAATTTGCAGAATAAGTGAGATAAAGAACTTACGTATTCTAACTATAAATTCAGGTACAATACAGGCTACTACTTTCTATTATTATTATGCTAAATCCGTTTAGACATTTCTTGGTTCTAGGGTACTTCCCAGTGTCCTATCTTTTCCTGTGAACCCCAAGGCTTGGTCCATCAGCTCCACTCAATTATCTAAAAGTAGCAAATGCTGCTTTATTAGAAAGTGAATTCCCTATCACTAGAGATCTTTGGGTAATGGATGGATGACTGCTTGTCAAAGATGTTGCACAAGGAATTTTTCCTCAGACTTCTCCCTCTGCATTGTTTAATTGGTTATCTCATTATCTCCTATGGATTAAATTATCAACTTTATTCATGATTCTCTGATCTTTTGTTCACCTCAAACCTGAAAAAATGAAAAATGTGTTTTCATCTGCATTCTGAGTCTATTGATTCTCGATGTGGAGATGGAAAGCAATTTTCTTGAGTCTTTTGGAGTTCTAGTGCATCATTGTTTTGATCAGAATTACTAAGTTTACCATAGTTGTTTGTCTTTAAAATATTGCTTTTATGTTGTTTTCCTAGTTCTCCTTGCTTTATTTTGTGTCAGTTGATAGGTGTTCCCTGTTTTTCTGAAATGATCCCCTTTGTCATTTCTTATACCACAATAGTACTCCATCCCATTCAAATGCCATAACTTGTTCAGCTTTGTTAATAAGCATTCCCTCAGTTCCTAAATCTTTGCTACACAGAAATTCCTTCTATAAATATTTTTGTACATATGTGTCTTTTCCTCTTTTAATTGATCTCTTTGGGGTATAGACTAGTAGTATTATTGTTGGATCATATAGTGTACACAGTTTTAAGAGAGTGAACCTGGTAAGAAACAAATATATCTTTGGAAATGAATAATGTTTTAAGAAAGGAATCCAGAAAATATCTGAGTAGGAACTGAGAAGAGAAACAAAGACGGGGTATGATGTACTATTTATAATCAAATAAGAAGACAGAACTTTGGTATTCATACTTTCCATCTATTTTGTCTGCCAAATAGAATGAATCTTTAGCCTGGGAAATGTAAAGTAAAAATGATTGACAGATCATTTAAACCCAAGAAGAGTAACGAGATAGTAGAGCGTTTAGTTGTCCTCAACTCTTCAAATCTAAATCCACTATATCCCAAGGAACCGAGAGAATTAACTGATTTGATGTGGCTACCATTTTGTTGTTGTTGTTCAGTCATAGTCATATCTGATTCATTGTGGTCCATTGACCATAACATACCAACACTGTCCATGGGGTTTTCTTGGCTAAAATACTGGAGTGGTATGCTATTCCCTTCTCTAGTGGACTGAGGCAAACAGAGGCTACTAATGTCTTGCCCAGGGTCACAGAGCTGAAAAGTATCTAGGCTAGATTTCAACTCAGGTCTTCTTGACTCCAGGCTCAGCACTCTATCCACTGAGTCATCTAGCTGCCCTTCATAATTACCACGTTGGAAATATCATTAGACAAGGATACGTTGTTATTATTGTTGTTGGTTTTTTCCTAACGCTACCTTCCCATTCCCTACCTCCCAGAAGGTAGAAATAACAGTGGAAATAAGAAAGATAGAAATTGGACTGAATATAGTATATGCAGAGATGAGTCAGTGCTAAATAGACAACAAAATTTTGATACATTGAAGACAATGAGAGATTGATTATGAAGATATCTATATACATGTACTGTAGAAGAAGAAAAATATTATATACAAAACTTCAAATTTTCACCAGCGAGGTGGTGTACTGGATTAACACAGGGCCTGGTTGGTTATCAGGAAGATCTGAATTCAAATCCATCCACAGGCACTTATGAGCTGTGTGAGCTTGAGCGAGTCACTTAAACTCTGCGTCAGTGTCTTCAAATATAAAATAAAGATAATAAACATAACTTTATAGGGCTATTATGAGGATAAAATGAGATAATATTTGTAAAACACTTAGCATAGTGTCTGGCACTGAAGAAATAATTAATTAATTTTTGTTTCCTTATTTCCTCTCTTTATTATGTATAATTTTCTTTTTTTCCAAAAAGTATACAATAAATTCCATATTGCTTTCAAAGCTGACCTGTATGTTTGTATTTCCTTTACCACCTTCTATCTCCTCCTGGTGCAGAATAATTCACATAAAGAAGCCATCAAATAAATATGTACCTGAAAAAAAAAAGATTGTCCAGTCACAGAGTAACTGAAATACACCAACAAGCATTTTATTGTGTTTTAGAGTATGAAAAGAATTGAGTAGGACCCCTTGTGGTGACCTTATTGAAGGATGTAGATAAGAGTCCCATAGTATGGTTAGCCATGGCTGGGTCACGGTCTGTATGATGGGAGTAAATACCCACATTAATGTAATCTATTGAAGCATGAGATTTGTGATTAAATAGATACAGTTTTTTCTCCTCTGAAGCAACTCCTCTATGCCTTATTTCATGAGTTACTGTGACCAAAACATTTCAAAATCCTTTAATCAAATTTTTGATGATGCATCTCTCCACCATTAGGTAGGGCTGTTCCTCAAACAAAGATAGTCTCTTTCTGGCTTATTTCATAACCCTTTTCAGTTCAGTAGTGCATTTCAAGATTTCTGCTCTTTAGGCAGAGTGTTCAAGAAGCCATGATCACTTCCATGCCATAAGTAGATGGAGTGGGATTCTGTGAAAATATAATGTGACAACAGTACTCAATAACTTTATATAAAAATATATATTTTTTAGAAAATTTAAGCAGTTCTATGAAGTCAGTGCTTTCTGCTTTGCCTCAATAGTAAATTGAAATATAAAGGTAAAAACCTAAAGTTTCCATTATATGTGAGAAAATTGAAATCCATTTAATCTAAAACAATAGCTCCAAAATTAATAAATATCTATATTTTGTTGGACAGAGGTAAAATAATGCAACTGTTGCTCCTGAATTTATAATAATCTAGTAGGATGTTTGAGTGCAAAATAACCATAATAATACTTAGATTCTGAGTAGTTACATAGGAGGGGTGATAAACGACTAAAAATGAAGGGGTAACTTTTTTCTGGAAGATAGAAAAAGTTTCATGGATGGCCTAATACATAATCTGGGACTTGAACAAGGTGAAAACATTCAAAGTGTAAAGTGCTGAAGACTGAGGGAAAAATGGAATGGTAGACAGTGGAGCTGAGATGGCAGAGGAGAGAAAGCATGCCATTTGAACTCTCCCAACATTCTACTCCAAAAATCTTCATTTTTTTTTGAAGTAATCAGGATTAAGTGACTTGGCCAGGGTCATACAGCTAGTAAGTGTCTGATGTAAGATATGAACTCAGGTCAGGGCCACTGTTCTATCCACTGAACCACCCAGCTGTCCCATATCAGAGTGGTATGCAGTTTTCCTTTTCCAGCTGATTTTGCAGATGAGAAAACTGGGACAAGTAGGGTTAAGTGACTTGCCCAGGGTCACATGGCTGGTAAGTGACTGAGGCTAGATTTGAACTTATAAAGATGAGTCATCCTGATTCCAAGCCCGGTGCTTTATTCACTGCACCAACTACTTGCCTCTTCTCCCCCAAACAACTTTAAAATAACACCTCAAAATATTGAAGTATCAATGTCAACAAAAGGTTGGGGTGAGACACTTTTGCTGTCAAAGATAACTTAAGAGGTAGGCAGGAGAGGTCTGTTCCACTGGGTTGAGAACCTGGCCCAGGACACATGTGATTGCAGCACTAGCAAAGATTTTGGAGGTGTTCTAGATAACGTCTGCAGCAGCAATTCAGGAAGCTCTCAACTCAGAGAGAGCAAAGAAATGGAAAAATGCTCAGAAAGAGATTTCAGCTAACCCTTTGCTGGTACTGGGTGCACATTGTTGAATGGCAAGTCTACTGCACATACACAGTTCTGAGTCCCATTTCCAGGACAGAGAGAAGCACTATCACTTGTGGCTGCAGGGTATCAGTGATCCCTTCCTAAGTAAAGATCAGAGTAAAGACTGGGAGAAGAGTGATCACACCTGTCCCTGGATCACACCACCTTGAAAATACTGAAAACTTGCAGGTCCCCAGAACTAGCTTCAGACGGTGCATCCTCACTTCCAACTGAGAAGTGTCCAACTTTAAAATAAAATTCAAAGTCAAGAAATAGGCTGGGAAAATGAGCAAACAACAGAAAAAAAAACTTGATTTTAAAGACCTACTCTGGTGGCAGAGAAGACCAAGTCACAAACTCAGAAGAAGACAACAATGTGAAAAGAACTATAAGCAAATTCTCAAAAGAAAAAAAAAGTTATGTGGAACCAACTCAATATGTATTTCTGGAGGAAAAAAAGAAAGTGGTTAGAGTGGTAGAGAAAAAAATGGGAAAAGAAAATTGTGAAAAGAGGTTGAATAACTTGATAAAAAAGGCACAAACATTCACTGAAGAGAATATCTTAAAAAGAATTGGCCAAATGGAAAAGAGACACAAAAGCTTAGTAAAAAAAGGAGTAGAAGGCTATTTTGCAAAGCAAAAGAGGTAGGATTATAACCAAGAGTAACCTACCCAGCAAAACTAAGTATAATTCTTTGGGGGAAAATGGACATTTAATCAAATATAAGGATTTCAAGCATTCCTAATGATGGCCAGAGTAAATAGAAAATTTAACATTTAAACGCAAGACTAAAGAGAAACACAAAAAGATAATTATGAAAGATAAATTATGAGGGACTCCATAAGTTTAAACTGTTTAACTTTCTATATGTATAGGTGATAGATGTAACTCCTAAGAGTTATATCATTATTAATGTAGTTGGAAGGGGTCTACAAAGAGAGATGCTATGGGTATGAGTTGATTATAGTGGGGGGATATCAGAAAAAAAGTAAGGGTGAGGAAGAGGGATGCACTGGGAGAAAGAGGAAGAAAGAGGTAGAATGGCGAAAATTTTCTCACATCAAAAAGATACCCAAAGAAGATCATTTAGAATAGAAGGAAAAATGTGTGTGTGTGTGTGTGTGTGTGTGTGTGTGTGTGTGTGTGAATGCTTGAATCTCATTCTCATAAAAATTAGTCCTAGGAAGGAGGAATATATATATATATATATATATATATATATATATATACATATATATATATATATATATACACACACACACACGTATATATGTATTACATGTGTGTGCATGCATGTATTACATATATACATAAAATTTATATAGAGATTCAATTGGGCATAGAAATCTATCTTTCCCAAAAGGGAAATAAGAGGGAAAGGGGATAAAGGATATGGGGGGTGAGAAGTGATGAAAAGGAGGGCAGATTAAGGGAGACAGTGATCAGAAGCAAAACAAATTCTTGAGGAAGAATAGGATAAAAAGAGAATAAAATGTGATGGAGGGAAATAAATAGTAATCATAACTGTGAATGTGAAAGGGATGAACTAATCCATAAAGTGGAAGTAGACAGCAGAATAGACACAAATAGAAACCAGAGTCCAACAATATATTGTGTATAAGAGACATAGTTGAAACAGAAATATATACACATAGCATTAAAACAAGGGACTGGAGCAGAATCTATTATTCATCAGCTGAAGTAAAAAAGTCAAAAGTAGCAATCATAATTTTAGACTTCAACAAAACAAAAACAAAAATAGACCCAATTAAGAGAGGCAATCAGGGAACTATATTTTGGGAAAAGGTACCATAATTATGAAGCAATATCAAAATTTTTACAGCACATTTCTCATATAAAGACATCCTCTCTCTAATATATAGATAAATGAATGAAATTTATGAAAATAAGGTTCATTCCCTAGTTGGTAAATAGAGGCTATGAAGAGGCAGTTTTCAGAAGAAGAAATCAAGACTATTTGTAGTCATGTAAAAATGCTCTAAAGTACTATTGATTAGAGAAATGCAAATTAAAACAACTCTGAGGTACCACCTCACATCTATCAGAAATGACAAATTCTGGATAGGATAAGGTACACTGATGATATTAGAGTTGTCAATTGGTCCAACCATTTTAGAAAACAGTAACTGATCGGTACTACTACTAACCTAAAGAGATGAAAGAGTTTGGACCTATATGTGCAAAAATATTTATAGCAGCTCTTTATGTAGTAGCAAAGAATTGAAACTGAGGAGATGCCCATCTGAACAAGATGTGACATTTAAATATGATGTAGTACTCTTGTGTTATAAAAAATGATGAAGGGGATGTTTCAGAAAAAAAAAACATGGAAAACCTTTATGAACTGATGCAGTTAAGTGCAGAAGATCAGGAAATTATTGTTCATGTTAACAGCAATATTATAATGGTGTTCAATTGTGAAAGACTTAGCTATCTGAAACAATATACCATCTAAGACAATGGAATAGAAAAAATAATGGAAAAAATATGATTTACCTCCAGAGAGAATTGAACCCTGAATGCAAATTGAAGTATAAGTTTTCACTTTATTTTTCTTACTTTTTTGTCATATGGCTAAAAGGTAAGTAGGTTTTGCATGATCATCACATGCATAATTGATATAGTGCTTGCATTCTCAGTTAATGTGGGGGAGATAGGAAGGAGGGAGAAAATTTGGAACTCAAAAATTTTAAAAACAATGTTAAAATAGACAGGTGACACATTTATTTTAAAAGAAAAATAAAGGGGTGGGGCCAAGATGGTAAGGGCAAGTACTCTCCTGACCTCTCCTCAAAACCCCTAAAAATTTATTTAAAAAATTACTCTAAACAAATTCTACAGCAGCAGAACCCACAAAAAGATGGAGTGAAACAAATTTCCAGCCCCAGATAACTTGGAATGTTGACAGGAAAGGTCTGTTGCACCAGGGTGAAAGGAGAGCAGCTCAGAGCAGGCTGTGCCGGTGCTCACTGGAAGCACTAGCAGTTTTCAGACCTCTAAGCCCATAGACACCAAAGACAACTTGAAAGGTCAACATGAAGAGTCTGTTGCACCAAGGTGAGAGTGTAGCACAGTCCAGCACAGGCTATGTGTGTACAGTCTATAGCCACAAAAAAAAAATTAAGCCAGCCTTAGGAGTGACTGACTCAGCAGTGGCTTCTTCCACACCTCCAACAGATGGAAAGGGTTTTAAACAACTGGTCAGAAGGAGATTATAGGGGTCTTTTTGCTAGCACTGAGGCAGTATTTTGTTGCTTTGCCCATACTTGTATCTCAGTTGCAGTCCTGGGTAGCAGTCCCAGGGCAAGGAGGAGCACTAACAGAGCAGAATTGGCTGCCACAGTGGAAGGGGGACCTTATCACAGTTTCAGGGCAGAAAAGAGTACTTGTGGTCCCTTATAGACCAGAGAATGGGCCAGGAGAGTAGTAGCCACCTCTCCATAGATAATACCACCTTGGAAAAACTGAAAGCTTACAAGACCCTAGAAGTATCCCTGAATGCAGCTGCATAAAACCCCTGGAGCTTGGGACAGTGTACTGTCCACCCTGGAAGCAGAGTCACACTTTATCAAATGGTTAAAAATTAAGTCATAACAATAACAAAATATTATTTTATAGAGCTAGGAAAAATAATATCAAAATTCATTTAGAAGAGCAAAAGGTCCAAAACATCAAGAGAATTAATGAAAAGAAATGCTAGGAAAAGTGGCCTAGCTGTTCCAGATCTTAAATTGTATTATAAAGAAGCAATCATTAAAACTACTTGGTAATACCTAAGAAATGGAGGGGGTAGATCAGTGGAATAGGTTAGGTACACAAGACATAGTAGTCAATGATTATAGCATTCTACTGTTTGATAAATCCAAACACTCCAAGATCTGGGATAAGAACTCACTATTTGAAAAAAACTACTGGGAAAACTGAAAAAGAGGACTGCAGAAACTGGGCATAGACCAGCATCTTACACCGTATACCAAAATAAAGTCCAAATGGACACATGATTAAGATATAAAGGCTGATTCTATAAACAAATTAGTAGAGCAAGGAAAAGTTTATGTGTCAGATATATGGAGAAAGTAGGAATTTACTACCAAACAAGGGACAGAGAAGATTATGAAATGCAAAATGAATAATTTTGATTACATTAAATTGAAAAGGTTTTGCACAAACAAAGACAATGTAACCAATATTAAGAGGGAAGCAGAAAACTGTGAAAGAATTTTTACAACTAATGTCTCTCATGAAGGTCTCATTACTACAATATATACAGAACTGATTCAAATTTGCAAGAATACAATTATTCCCCAGTTGATAAATGGTCAAAGGATATGAACAGGCAGTTTTCAGAGGAAAAAATTAAAGCTATCTAAAGTCATATGGAAACATGCTCCAAATCACTATTTATTAGAGACATGCAAATTAACACACCTATCAGATTGACCAACATGACAAAATAGGAAAATGACAAATGTTAGAGAAGATGTGGGAAAGTTAGAAGATTAATTTATTGTTGGGGAGCTGTGTACTGATCCAACTATTTTGGAGAGCAGTTTGGAACTATGCTCAAAGGACTTGAAACATGTGCATACCATTTTACCCAACAACACTACTTCTGGAACAGTATCCCAAAGACATCATAAAAATTGGAAAAGGTCACACATGTACAAAAATAATTACAGTAGCTCTTTTTGTGGGGACTGGGAACTGGAAATTGAAGGGATGCACATCAATTTGGGAATGGCTGAACAAGTTGTGGTATATCAATATAATGGAATACTATTGTAGTATAAGAAATGATGAACAGGTGAACTACAGAAAAACCTGGAAAGACTTATATGAACTGATGCTGAGTGAAGTTAGGAGAACCAGGAAAACATTGTACACAGTAATAGCTACTGTGTGTGATGACTGATTTTAATAGACTTAGCCCTTCTCAGCAATGCAAGAAACTAAAACAATTCCAAAGAACTTATGATAGAAAATGCCATCTACATTCAGAGAAAGAACTATGGAGTCTGAATGCAAATCAAAGTAGACTCTTTTTTCTCTTTTGTTTTGTTTAGTTCATTTTCTTTCTCATGGTTTTTCCCATTCGTTATAATTATTCTATGCACCATGACTAATGTGAAAATGTGCTTAATAGGAAAGTATGTGTAGAGCCTATATCAGAATTAACCAAATGGAAAAAAAACTCCAAAAGTTGACTGAAGGAAATAATTCCTTAAAAATTAGAATGGAGTAAATGGAAGCTAGCAACTTTTTGAGAAATCAAGAAACAATAAAACAAAACCAAAAGAATGAAAAAAATGGAAGACAATGTGAAATATCTCACTGGAAAATATCTGGTATGGAAAACAGTTTCAGGAGAGGAAATTTCAAAGTTATTGTACTACCTGAAAGCCATGAGCCATAAAGAAAAAAAGCCTATACATCATCTTTCAAGAAATTATGAAGGAATTCTGCCCCATTATTCTAGATCTAGAAGGTAAAATAGAAATTGAAAGAATCCAACGATCTGCTTCTGAACGAGATTCCCTAATGAAAACTCCCAGGAATATGATAGACAAACTCCAGAGCTCCCAGTTCAAGGAGAAAATACAGCAAGCAGACAGAAAGAAACAATTCAAGTATGGTGGGGTCACAGTCAGGATGACAGAAGATTTAGCAGCTTCTCCATTAAAGGATTGGAGGTCTTGGAATATGACATTTTGGAGGTTTATGGAGGTAGGATTAAAACCAAGAATCAATTAACCAGAAAAACTGTGTATGATACTTAGGGCAAAGAAATGGACATTCGAAGAGATAGATACCTTTCCTGAGAAAATGAAACATTCTGTGACTTAAAGAAAATAAAAAAAACAAAACAAAACAAAAAACTGTTGAAGTCTTATTTTGGTATCTCTTTGCTTTAACTAATGAATTACATTTATTATGTGGTTGTTGTTTTAAAGGTAGCACAGAAATTAGAGATCAAATGACAGATTTAAAACATATCCTATGAAAAGAGAGCACACTAAAAAACAAGTGTAAAAAGTTAAGCTGTAGAAACTTTATTGAAGTATATAAATACCAAGCTGGAAAGTTTTTATTTCATCATGAAGGCAATGGAAAACCATTCAAAATTTTTGGTTAGGTAAGTACTGCACCTTTACAAAAAACTTTGGCATATTAGTAGAGAATTAAATAGAGAAAAGAGACTCTGGAAGGAGAAATAGTTATTGGAAAGAGACCAGGTAAGACATGATAAAGTAGTAAAGTCAGTTAGTGATCATGCAAATTTTGGAAAGGCTAAAGATCTGAGCTCTGTGAAGGTAGACTATTTATAGACGTAGCAATTAATTGAGCGTGTAAGTGTGCATGTGTGTGTACAGAGAAAGAGAGAGAGAGACAGAGAGAGAGAGAGAGACAGAGAGAGAGAGAGAGAGAGAGAGAGAGAGAGAGAGAGGGGAGAGAGAGAGAGAGAGAGGGGAGAGAGAGAGAGAGAGAAGAGAGAGAGAGAGAGAGAGAGAGAGAGAGAGAGAGAGAGAGAGAGAGAGAGAGAGACAGAGACAGAGAGAGAGAGACAGAGAGAGAGACCAAGGATGATATTAAGGTTGTAGAAGGAAGTTTAGAAGAGAGGGTTTTAAGGGAAAAGGTAAGTTTTGAAAGGATGTCCTTTTGGTTCATAACAGTGCAGGAGATAATGCTTGAATGCACTGGAGCAGATGAAATTACCCATGTGACTAGTATAAAGAGAGAAGACTGCCTAACAAAGGGCCTTGATGTGTACTCGTTTAGGACATTGAAGATGGAAAGAGAATCATGAGAGAGAGGTGTCATGGAAACCAAGGGAGGAGCAAGCATCTATAAGGAGGGCTAAGGATAGTGGAAAGACTCTCAGATTTAAAAGTTAAGAGATGATAGGCAACTTTAGAGAGATTAGCTTTAATAGAGTGGTTGGACAGATTAGAGAGAATTTCAGAGTTCAGGATAATAGAGGTAGAATAGTATGGGTCATAGTTAGATGAAATGTATTACTTTTTATAGTAAAGCAAACCTTTAGTTTTCTGGAACTAACCTTTCATGTACTCTTTCCTGATACCCCTACCTTTTTCTTTTTTGGAAACAGCCATATTTGGCTTGAGCCTTAGTGTTAAAAATTGACACTTCTTTGTATATGACATCAATCAGAAACTCTTGAGTGGGACCTGGACTTCTTTGCACAATCAACAATCTACACTCACATTTGTGATGGAAAATGTTTAACAAAAGGTTTTCTGAAAACACAAACAAAAAACTTAAACTTTTCAGTTTAATCTGCTTTATTAACATCTTCTCCATCACTTTCTCAAGACTAGACAATCAACAAAATAATAAATAATGCTCAGATTTGTAGTGTTTGCAGGATTTTACTGAACCCAATCAGTAACCTGAGAATGATGAAACAGCAGTCCAGAGACAAAGTGTCAGTAAGCAAGTAGCTATTTAATTAATTAGTTTCCTTTAGAGGAACAGACTTCCAAATGGGGAAATCTCCATATCAGAATTCTATTTTACTGGAGTGAAGACAGAGATTATACACATAAATCACTAGTAGGAAGGGAAGCGGTGTAATGTTGATTAGAGAGTTAAAGATCTTCCCCACTCATGAATGGGCCTGCTCATTAAGGGGATTAGGGGAGACCCACACCTTTTGTTAATTTCCAATGCACTGGTTCTCAAGGGTTGTGATGCCTTCTAACTCTGAGAAGTGTATGAATAGTCTGAGGTGAGGTTTTACTTTGAGGCTTACTAATTGGAAGTGTTTATTTCCCCAGAAAAGACTCTGGGCAGATGCTAAGGAACCGCCTCCCCCAGCCCAGGCTTAGAAAACCCAGATCTTGGTGTTTCTCTCTTTGGTAACTATGTATGTATTGCTTACGGTTAGACAGTTGAAATCCCTGTCTGTTTATTTCTCTGTATTTTCTCTGAAGTTCAGGGTGCTGCCTTTTTCCCCTAAACTAAGTGAATGATATATGTGTTTGATCAAAGTGATTGTTGACCCCTCAAAAGTTGCTTTCTTTTTATAAAAGCAGATCTAAGAACCTGTACAGGAAGCCCTCCTGTGTATGTCAGGGTCCTTGTTGTCACAGTGAGGGAAGGTGGATTACAAACAATTGTTCCCTGGGCTTAAGCTTGGTTTCCCACAACAATCCCATTCTCAAGTCTTGTGGGAGCAATATTTCTCCCTTCCGTGGGAGTAATTACATGTTTGGTCACAGGGCTGGAGTTCTGTGATGGAAACAGTTTCTCTAGTCTTGATTAACTTCACTTAATGTACATAGCCAGTGACTGTGAGCGTTTTCAAAGGTTTGACTGATCATTTAAGCCTCATTGTAAGTTTGACTCATAAATTAGAAAAGGCCATTCTGAGAATCAAAACATTCATTGCACATTTCATATCGATTATTATGAAAATCATAATTCCACATTAGCATTTATTGATTGTTAGGATGTGAATGGCCACACTGAAAATTTAAATATTGTTTCTTATGAGCCAGTTCAATCTGGCTGTATCAAAGCCCTTTCAACTAAATTTTTTGAGACCCTCATTGTACCTATATTAAACTGAGAGAAGGGACAAAAACTTAATATAATCTGACTGTTGGACCAAGAAGGTCACCTCTCACTGAGTTGTCTATCCTCTTTCTCTTCTTTTCCTGGCCTGAAGATCATCTCAAATGAGAATCATGTAACTCCACTGGCTTAGTCATGTATGCTGTTCATTCCAGAGGTTTAGTCATCCCTTTGCCTTTCCTGTATCTGTGATACATGTACATCTTTGTCCCTTTTCCCCTTTCTCCCCTCCTCATTCCTCTGGATGTCTTAAATTTAGCCTTAAGTCTTTCCTTGTACTACGTCCAAATGACAATCAAACTGTACATAGCTGCTGATCCAGCAATGCCATTACTAGGTCTATATCCCAAAGAGATCATAAAAAATGTGAAAAGACCTACATGTACAAAAATATTCGTAGCAGTTCTTTTTGTGGTGGCAAAGAACTGGACTGGGACACTTTGCTTGTGGGTGGCTGAGGTCCAGTGAAGATTATATCAAGGGGATGGTAAAATTTATATTTCCAAATTCCAAATTCCAACAATGATATTTCATTTCTAATTTCCAAAGCATGTCGACAACTTTCTATTTTTTTTTTACATTACTTCATTGATGATAAACAGTGTGATATAGTGGATAGAAAGCTGGTCTCTGAGTCAAGAACACCTGGGTTCAGTTCTGGCTGTAACCTTTGACACTTCTCAGTGTCATAGGTAAATCTCTAAACCTATGAGTTGCAGCGCAGGTACATGAGTAGGCTCTGGGCCCTTACCAGAATCACAGGTCTGGCTAAAAATCATTACTGACATCTTTGTTTTTATATAACTGTTATTTCTTAACATAGTCCTCTCTTTTCTTACCGAGAGATGTGAATGACCCTTCTAGGAAAGAAGTTAAAAAAAAAAGGACAGCAGAAGAAAAGCAGTCCAGCAAAACCAATCATCTTTGTGTTTTAAACACAAAAATCTTTTGCGTTTCAATAAACATTTATTCAGTGCACTTACATGCCAAGCAGTATGCTAAGTGCTGGGAATATAAAGAAAAGCAAAAGATTGCCCTTGGTCTCCAGGAGATTGCTTTCAAATATGAGAAGAGAATACGCAAAAGGAAACTGGAAAGGGAGGGAAAGGAAAGTACCCAGATCTGGGAGCATAATGGAGAAGCACAGTGGAGCTTGATGGGAAGTGAAGAAATGGCTTGCTTGGTTGGGCCCCTTAAATGCAGATTCTGGGAAGAGCTTTCCACCCTCCAAAGAAGAGAGGGGCCCCAAAAGCAGAGGTCCTGATGACATGGGAATTTCTTTTTCAGCAAAAAAATCAACTATGAAATATTCCACACCCATGGTCCCTACAACTGAGATGAGAAGCAAATTTTCTTAATTCTTAACCAGGATCAAACTTGGTCATTATATTTGGGTTTCTTTCTTTCCTTTTTTCTCTCTTTCTGTCTGTCTGTCATTTCCATTATTGCAGTTATCATGTATATACTTTCCTAGTGCTGCTTACTTCATACTACATCAATTCTTCCCATACTTGGAATTCTTCATATTCATTGTTTCCTTTTTAAGATGAACTACATTTTTTTCATTCCGAACTTAAAAAGTGAAAAAGCATTGCAATACAGAAGAACACAAAAAGGATTGTGTGTGAAACTGTGAGTCTCCGTTCCATACTGCTTGCTTTAAAAAATATATATTACTTTCAAAACTCTCTTGCTTATATGTGCTTCCTTCTGAATTTGGTTCTATTTTCTTCTGTATATGTAAAATATAATGAAAACACTGTGTTGCACTTTCTAGAACCATGCCTCTACATCTCTGCACCTTGGAGTTCTAGAGTGCCTTGATCATTCAGAATGTGCTTTTTTCTATTGCTATCAGCTTCAAAATCCACCATCTGATCCTCTGCATTGTTAGGCAATGTTGTTATTGTTGTTCAGTTGTATTTGGCACTCTGTGACTCCTTTGGGGATTTTCTTGGCAGATACTGGAGTGGTTTGCCATTTTCCTTTCCAATTCATTTTATAGATGAAGAAACTGAACCACACAGGGTTAAATGACTTGCCCAAAGTTCACACAGCTAGTAAGTGGGTCTGAGATGAGATCTGAACTCAGGAAGATAAGTCTCCCTGACTCCAGGCCCAGTTCTGCTGCAAACCAATGGACAGTAATATTCTAATTGCACTAAAGCACTTAATATCAATTACCATTTAAAATGAGATATTTGCTTCAAACATAAAGCAAGAACAGATTTACAAGTATTCCTTCTCCCCATTCCCTTTCCTTCCAACATCTCAGGCACTTGCTTGCCATCATAGTATCTTAGTCTCTGAGGGGTAGGCTTACCCTCAGCACAGTTCCTACAGAACATTGATCCCAGATTTGGCTTGACTGCCACACAATTGCTCTTCCCAGCTACTGCTGGACTGAATCCAGAAAGTCACTCTTAGTGTTTTTTTATTTTGCTCCTCAAGTCATCAATATTGTGAAAGCTGCAAATCTACACCTTGAAATGACTGGACACTTTTGACCTGACTATTTTAAATTCGCAAAATGCAACAATTTTCTCTCTTTACTTAGAAAGGTAAAGAACAAAGAGGCCAAGTACTGAAGCAAGTGAAAACTTGGAGAAAACTAAAGAGCTCTTTTTTTCTTCTTTTTTTCCTGCTCTCACCAACTCTTCTCTGCTCCACATGCTGGCTCAGGACATAGACGTTCATTAATAAGGAGTCCTATATCACTGAGTTTTGGGCCTGGGGTTATACTTACTGGGTGCCAGACACTATGATAAATACTGTGCATACAATACAAGCAAAGAGAAAGCTTCTTTCTGCCCCCAAAGACTTTTATTCTCATATGTGGAAGACAAGACACAAACGAGAACTAAAAAGTCGCGGTGGGGGTGGAGATAGGGGAAGAAAAGAAAATAACTGGAATGGGGGCATGGTTTTGAGTTCCAAAAACCAAGCACAAGGCTGGTGGGGGGGGCGGTAATTGAGGTCACCTCGATCTCTCCACAAAATAGAGGTTCGAGGAGAAACTCACCAATGAGAAAGGGTGGAAAATTCATGCTGAGGTGTCAGTTGCTAAGGGAAGTTCCAGTAGACAGTATGGTTTGGAAGACTGGGAGCCAGTAAGTAGACCTGAAGGAAAGAGCAACAAAGCTGCAGGGTCACACCCAGAGTCTGTGCCTCTGGTCTGAATACAAGATCCTGTGCTGCATTACAGAAATGAATTTGCATATCCAGATTACTAGACTACAGGCTGAATCCATGATATTTACCCAGAAAAGACTGTCATCTTCTGATCACTACCTGCTCTTGTATTCTTTCTTAAATGAAGTCATGGATATAAATGCTGCAGTACAAACACACATATGCATATATACACATACTATACAAACATGCATACACATATATACACACATACACATATACATGCATGCATGTAAGTATATGTATATATGTAAATGTATTTATGTGCATAATCATGTGCATCTATCTCAACGTACTATATAATTATTGCACAAATATTCAGTTCACTAAAATATATCTTAAGAATTTACTCTATGTAAAGCAGTGTGCTAGGTTCTGGAGGTATATTAACATTCAGAAAATTGAGATACTTGAACTCCAAGATATTATTCCTATTTCACAACTTTGTGTCTGCTTCCTTACCTGTAAAATGATGGTACTGAACTAGATGTTGTCTATGGCCCTTTCTAGCTGGAACAGTCTAACATTTGAACTGTTATAATGATGATAATCATATTCCATTTTTTTATCTGGTTGGATATTGTATCTCAGAAGCCAGTTTGTTGATGTCTAGGAATAGAATAGCTATCCACAAAAAATCAATTGAATCTTAGGCCCTTTAGTAAGGACTGGATCTTGCTTGTGGTATCTTTCAATGCCTCTTTCATTGTTTCATTCCTTAGACTGAAGATGAAAGGATTCAGAAGGGGTGTAACAATGCTTGAGAGGACAAAGAGGATCTTATTAAAGTGGAAGTTACTCTTCTGTGAGGGACGAACATAGACAAAGATGGAGATTCCATAGCCCATTGATACGACAGTGAAATGTGAGGCACAAGTAGCAAATGCTTTGTGTTGACCTTGACGTGAGGGGATTTTAAGAATTGTGGAAATGATGTAGACATAGGAGACCATAGTTAATGTTAGTGAGCTAATGAGCAGTACGAGAGAACTGAAGAAGTCCAACAGTTCAATAGCTCTGATGTCAACACATGCAAGGTGCAGTAGGGGAGCACTATCACAGAAGAAGTGGTCAATCACATTGGGTCCACAATATGGCAGTCTTCCCTTAAGGATAGTAGATGGAAGGATGAGCAGAAAACCACCTAACCAGGATAGGATGACAAGTCGAACACAGAGGGGATGGGTCATGATAGTGGGATATTGAAGGGGATTACAGATGGCAATATAACGATCATAAGACATGACAGCAAAGAGGATAAACTCAGTACATCCAGAAAGGAAGTAGAAATAAGATTGTGAGCAGCATCCAGCCAAGGAGATGGTTTTTTTCTCAGACAAAAAATCAACCAGCATCTTAGGAACAGCACAGGTTGTGGTTAAGATTTCACTGAAGGAAAGGTGGCTGAGAAAGAAATACATAGGTGAATGGAGTCTATAGTCCACCCAGATCAGTGTGATAATGAGGAAATTACCTAAAATGGTCACCAAGTAGGCCAATAAAAATAATAAGAAGAGAAGGCCACTCAGGGCTGGAGTAGTGGGGATTCCCACCAGGATGATCTCTGTCACCATTGTCCAGTTCCTCTTCTCCATATTGCCTTTGATGTCCCCTGCTGAGAGAGTCACAGAAGAAAAAGCAGGCAGATGAAACCCACCCATCAAAGAATCCTCAGGTAAGAATGGAGCAGAAGAGGACATCTCATTAATCAATCAACAAGCTAGATACAAAGTACTGTACTAAGGTCTTCGGATATAAAAATAAGAGCAAAATTTTCTCCCTCAAGGAGCTTACAATATAGTGTAAGAAGTCAATAAATGTGTGTATTAATGCAATGTTCTTGTTCTTCTCTGTAACCATCAATTTACCCTACTATCTTGTTAAAAAGCTTCCAATCAAGATAAGAGCACATATTTACCTTTCAGTAACAACTCCTTTATAGCATGTTTATTCAGTCTATCAATGTGACTGTTATGCTGGTTAGCTCTACTTTAAAATCAGTTTAACCAGGGAATGACAGGAACTGCAAATAGTGAGAGATCTGATCAGTTATTAGTAGACTATTAATTTCTTGAAGGCAAGGACTATTTTGTTTTTTGTTTTGTATTCCCAGAACCTTTTTTTAATACCTAGGACATTGTTTAATAAATTCTTAATAAATTGGGCTTAGTTGAATCACTACTTAATCTTACAAGGTTATTGTGATGAACATGCTTTATGAAAAACATTATGATTGCAATTAGCAATTACCTTATTTTTGGTTTTCAAAAAGCTACTATTTTTGAAATGATACTTTTTTTGAATAGCTTTTGAAAAATCTACTTTTTTTTTATTAAATCACTTATTTTTGATCTGATATGTTCATTTCAGTTTTCCATGTCAAACCCTCTTTTATATATACCCTACAGCACTAAGTAGAGAAGAAAAGATTCTGCTCATCACTCTCTTCAGTGAATAAGTCAATTGTCCCAAGATGAAATATACTAGGTCACCTTAGCTATCAACCTATGGGTCAGAACATCAGAGTGCATTTACCACTATATATGTATATATGTATATATGTATGTGTATAAGTACATTATATAGATATATACATGTAAACCACAGTTACATTCTTAAAGTTCTGCCTAACTAATCTTCATCCTTTTGCTATGATTTCAGCATCTTATTCCAGTAAAGGTGATGTATTATGGGAATGCATGAAGAGAAAAATAGCCATGTAGACAATGGCAACAGATGTAAACTGAACAGACTCTCAAAAAGCCTCACCATAATTAGACACCAATGACAATTTGTTGTTGTTGATTTAGTGGCTAGTTGCCCCTCAAAAAACATACATTGGATCTAGAATAGGTTACAAGATGGCAGGAAAAGCAGAAGCATTTGAGATGTAGTAGGAATTTTACTAGATTTGCAGTTAGAAGATTTTGATTTTGCATGACCTAGGGTAGATCAAGATCTCAGTCCTTTCACATGCAAAATGAATTGATTGAATTAGATGACCTCTAAAGTCCTTTCTATCTCCAAATTTAAAAAAAATCCTTTTATAATAATATTGGCTCTAGGAATTGGAAGAGTTGCTTTTATAAGGAAAGAATAGGTAGAAGAAAATCCAGAGCCTGGAGAAGGGAAAGAAAGGAGCAGTGCCTGGTTATGGATTTCATTTGCCAGATTTCAACATAAAATGTAAAATATGGGTAATATATTTGCTAACTTCATTAAGGGGTTCTTTTGCAAACAAGAAACATGGGTTTTAGTAGCTGGTCTGAATGCTGCAGGAAATAAAAACTATTTGTGCAAATTGAAATTGGTTGAAATAGTAACTAGTATTCCCACTATACATTTCAATGTAAAAAAATTGTAGAATACAAAAACATTGACTTCACCATGTGGGATGTAGATGGTCAGAATAAAACTCAACCCCATGAAGCAATTACTTCTATAATATATAAGGACTGATTTTAATGGTTGACGGTAGTGGCAGAGTAGGACCGAATAAGACCTGAGAAGAGCTGATGAGAATGTTTGCAGAGAATGCTGGACTTTAGAGATGACATTTCTGCCATCTTACTAATGTTTGCTAGTAAGTAAGGTTTTTCCATTGCCATGAATGCAACCGAAATCACAGATAAATTTAGATATATAGTCCTTTTTGTCACAGAAACTTAAACATTGACACATGGTTGCTGAGGACTAGTACATAGCACCACAGATGAATGTTAATCCTACTGGTTTATGAAATCTGTGTTGAGATACATTTTGGTGGTTGGTTTTTAACTCAAACTCAGTGTATCACTAAAATCATAAAAAAAATTTAAGATTTGAAGGCACAAAAGAAGGTGTGTAAGAACTTATAATTTATGTAAGTTTTAGAGTAATAACTTGGACAGAAGTCCATTTCAATTGTCTTTAGTTATTCCTTTGAAACTTGAGAAATGAAAAATAAAAATAAACAAGTGATCCATTTTGCATGGTTAGAAACAGATATCCATATAGTTCTGTGTCTTTGGGATTAATATATTTCACAAAGTTTATGTTATTATTTTATTCTCATGGGGACATTTATTAAGGGGAGAAATAGTTTGCGACTGTGGTTGAGAGGAAGATGCACGTTGAGAATGATAGAGCTTCAACCACAGCCCAGTTATGACTAGACTTACCCATCCCCCTCCTGTAGTTCAGGTCCAGCTGCAATTAGTTCTCTATCTTGAATAACTCTTAGGAAGGACACAGGGATGGCTGGTTATAAACTTTGAGAGAAGGTTTTTTTTTTTTTTTGACATATTTGTAAAACAGTAGTCTTTTATTTTGATCAAATGTGTGATGCTTCTCTTTGAAACTACTGAAGAAATCTCTCCATAGAGAACACAGCTGTAGTAGATCCATAGCTTGGTTGGTAATGCTTCAAAGATACAATTAAGAATACCAGAAGCTTTTCTATGGTATCTAGGTTTTGAAAGAAAATGCATGTGTGTTGTTCGTTCTTTGTTGCCAAAGAAGGCCATGCCGTCAGAGAAATGATGACATGACTTGCACTTCATTTTATGCGAGGGAGGGCTGTGCAGGTCACCAGCCTCACTTCTCCTCCAGAGCCATCTGAATCCAGTGACCAGATATTCATCAAGATGACTGGAAATGACACAGGATGAGGCAACTGGGATTAAGTAACTTGCCCATGGTCACACATTTAGTGAGTGTCAAGTGTCTGAGGTGAGATTTGAACTCAGTTCCTCCCGACTCCTGCAGTGGTGCTCTATGCACCACCTAGTTGCCCCTTTGAAAGAAAATAAATTAAGCATGAAAGCTTAGAGAAGAATTCCATTCTGGAAGTATTTGGCTCCATTTTGGGATAATCTCCCATTTGTATATGTATGAGATGCCTTTTAGCATCCCTCATAATATAAGGGCCACATTTGTGATCTGAACAAAAAATTATTTCTTTATTTTGTATTGTGATAGACCCTGAGGAAGTTGGACCTGTTCAAATTTATCTTTGCACTTTTTGTTTGGCGTTGTGGAAACCTACTCTTTTTAATACAGTGTTAGTAATCAACTATTTTCTATGGTTATTTTTAGTTTTCATTTTGAAGAACAAACACCTTAATTAAAACTATTACAATGAACTCACTGAACTCCTTTTTAAGAGAAAACTAAAAATATTGGAGGCTGTAAAGATAACAAGTCAGAGAAAATTTGACATAAGGCAATGACTCAATTACTAGAGTGTCATAGAAACTGAGATTTGGAAGAATGATCACCTAGTCCAACTGTATGCTAAGTCCAGGATTCCATTCTGCCATATTATCAACAAGTGGTAGGCTAGCATTTGCTTGAACTCTTTTGATGATTAGAAATTCATTACCTAACAATGTATTTGATTTAATTTTCTTATATTATCACCACCATCATCATCTGTTAAACATCACATAAAGGTGGTGATTATGGAAAGAAAAGATGGAATTTTCTATGTGCAGCTGACATTAGAGATCATTTGAACTTTGAGTGAGTTTCCAAATGTAGCACCAGAAATAAATGGGAGTTCAGGGCATGAACTAGGATGTCTTGACTTCAGGTCTTGTTGTTTGTTTTTCCACTATGCCATATCCTCTATTGTGACAGCAATAATATATACTTCTACAGCAAATGCAGACTAATTTGCAACTGAACACTGAAATACATTTTGCAATGGCTCCTTTAATCCCTCCTTTTTCCCCTGAGTAATAGAAGTTGACAACAATGATGTTAAATCTACCTACTTTACAAAACTTTTTGTTAGAAGTAACTGGAAGATAAACTATAGACTGTTATATTGGAAGGGTATAATGTGTAGCAGAAAAGTACTGTGAAATTGACAGATCCCTGGGATGGTAGTTATAAAATACAAATGTTCAAGGTAAGTGACCACTGGCAAAATTGAATTAACAGATATTAACAAATGACCATTTCCTTAATCATCTCTTTAGACATTGAACTAGAGATTCTAAGGGCAACAGTACTCTGTGATCATGGACTATAGATTTTCTACGTCTAAACCTTAGAAAGGTTTTCTCAATTCCCTTCTACAAATCTGAGACCATGCAACCTCTTTTATCAGTCCCCAACCTTTTTCCATGAAAAAATATGTGACTTCAAGAAATAATATCAACCTTGGCTGAAGCCAGTGGTAACTACTCATCTGATCAAGAAGAAAGTTCTGCTCTTGTACATTTCTTCTGGAAGCAGGCATCAGGCAAAAATTCACTTCAGCCCAAAGCAACGGTGAGAAAGATTTTGGGAATGAAACAATTTCCACACTAATACAGAGTAATGCATTATAACATGCCAAAGTAGAAAGTCACCTCTGAGTTTTGCACTAGCTATAAATTTAGTTTAGCAACAGGTCCCTATAGGGGAGATAAATGTCTGAGTTGGAAAAAACTTTTTTTCTCTTACTCTGGAAAAGTGTATAATTGGAGAACTAATTAAATTCCACATCCCACAGGGATTCTAAAAAATAAAAAAAATCTATTTTCTTCTATGAGATCAACTGACCAATTAATTCTCAAACAAGGTAGTCCTTTCTTCTTTTTAAGGGCAGGTGCAATTCCAAAGGACAGAGAATAATGAGATAATGAAGTAGGATTGTGAATGTGCTTCTAGACCTGAAAACCATTCTATTTCAAAGAGCTAAATCAATTGACTATCCAAAAAAGACCAGATCAGTTACATGGAGATAAAGCATATGAACATTCTCATAACAACCTTAAGTATGCCACATATAGTAAAATGGATTCATAGTTTTTACCCTTCAGATTAAGGGAACAACTGGATATGTGCTATTTCTTGGATTAGTAAATGAAGTAGCAAAGTGCTCTTGATGGCAACATAGTCCTTCAGGGAGAGAAGCCAAATGATAATTACAGTTTTTCAGAAAAAAAAAAAAAACCTTGGTTCTTTGTCAATTAAAACATCTCATTCAGAAGAAGCAGGGAAGTTGAAAAAGCAAAAAAATTAATTGTGGTAAAGTGAAGTGATAATTTATATTAAAGCTCAACATCTTGACTTTATGGTTAGTTGAGTATGGGAAATCACATAGTGGAAATAGAAGCTGTGGTTTTTTGTCAGGATTATATCATCCCTAAAGTGCTTCAGCAGAGTGCACACTTTTCCAGACATGTCAAGTGGTACAGCAATAATCACTTAATTATACCTGCCCTAATCTATTCTAACTTTTCTTTTCCTTGATGAAAAATCACATATTCCTTGAAATCTCACTCCTCTTCTTTTTTTAAAAAAATTATTTATTTAACTTTTAACATTCATTTTCACAAAATTTTGGGTTCCAAATTTTCTCCCCATTTCTCCTCTCACCCACCCCAAAATACCAAGCATTCTAATTGCCCCTATCACCAATCTGCCCTCTCTTCTAACATCCATCCCTTCCCTTGTCCCCATCTTCTCTTTTGACCTGTAAGGCCAGATAACTTTCTATACTCCATTACCTGTATTTCTTATTTCCTAGTAGTAAGAACAATACTCGACAGTTGTTCCTAAAACTTTGACTTCCAACTTCTCTTCAACCCTCCCTCCCCACCCATTCCCTTTGGGAAGCAAGCAACTCAATATAGGCCATATTTGTGTAGTTTTGCAAATGATTTCCATAATAGTCATGTTGTGTAAGACTAACTATATTTCCCTCCATCCTATCCTGCTTCCCATTGCTTCTGTTCTCTCTTCGGATTCTGTCCCTCCCCAAGAGTGTTGACTTCAAATTGCTCCCTCCTCCCACTGCCCTCCCTTCCATCACCCCCCTCCCCATCCTGCTTATCCCCTTCTCCCCCACTTTCCTATATTGTAAGATAGGTTTTCATACCAAAATGAGTGTGCATTTTATTCCTTCCTCTAGTCGAATGTGATGAGAGTAAGCTTCATGTTTTTCTCTCACCTCCCCTCTTTTTCCCTCCACTGAAAAGTCTTTTGCTTTCCTCTTTTATGAGAGATAATTTGCCGCATTCCATTTCTTCCTTTCTCCTCCCAATATATTTCTCTCACCACTTAATTTCATTTTTTTAAAGATATGATCCCATCCTCTTCAATTCACTCTGTGCTGTGTGTGTGTGTGTGTGTGTGTGTGTGTGTGTGTGTGTGTAATCCCAGCTACTCAGATACTGAAAAGTTTCAAGAGTTACAAATATTATCTTTCCATGTAGGAATGTAAACAGTTCAACTTTAATAAGTCCCTTATGAATTCTCTTTGCTGTTTACCTTTTCATGCTTCTCTTCATTCTTGTGTTTGAAAGTCAAATTTTCTTTTCAGCTCTGGTCTTTTCATCAAGAATGCTTGAAAGTCCTCTATTTTATTGAATGACCATTTTTCCTCCTGAAGTATTATACGCAGTTTTGCTGGGTAGTTGATTCTTGGTTTTAGTCCTAGTTCCTTTGACTTCTGGAATATCATATTCTACACCCTTCCATCCCTTAATGTAGAAGCTGCTAGATCTTGTGTTATCCTGATTGTATTTCCACAATACTTGAATTGTTTCTTTCTAGCTGCTTGTAATATTTCCTCCTTGACCTGAGAACTCTGAAATTTGGCCACAGTGTTCCTAGGAGTTTCTCTTTTTGGATCTCTTTCAGGTGAAGTTCTGTGGATTCCTTGAATACTTATTTTGCCCTCTGGTTCTAGAATCTCAGGGCAGTTTTCCTTGACAATTTCATGAAAGATGATGTCTAGGCTCTTTTTTTGATCATGGCTTTCAGGTCGTCCCATAATTTTTAAATTGTCTCTCCTGGATCTGTTTTCCAGGTCAGTTGTTTTTCCAATGAGATATTTCACATTATCTTCCATTTTTTCATCCTTTTGGTTTTGTTTTTGTAATTTCTTGGTTTCTCATAGAGTCATTAGCTTCCATCTGTTCCATTCTAATTTTGAAAAAACTATTTTCCTCAGTGAGCTTTTGGACCTCCTTTTCCATTTGGTTAATTCTGCTTTTGAAAGCATTCTTCTCTTCACTGGCTTTTTAAACCTCTTTTGCCAATTGAGTTAGCCTATTTTTCAAGGTGTTATTTTCTTCAGCATTTTTTTGGGTTTCCTTTAGCAAGGTGTTGACCTGCTTTTCATTCTTTTCTTGCATCTTTCTCATTTCTCTTCCCAGTTTTTCCTCCACCTCTCTAACTTGATTTTCAAAATTCTTTTTGAGCTCTTCCATGTCCTGAGCCCATTGAATATTTATTTTGGATGTTTGGGATACAGAAGCCTTGACTTTTATGTCTTTCCCTGATGAAGCATTGTTCTTCCTCATCTGAAAGGATGAGCAGAGATATCTGTTTACCAAGAAAGTAACCTTCTATAGTTTTATTTGTTTTTTCCCTTTTGGGGGCATTTTCCCAACCAGTTACTTGACTTTTGGGTCCTTTGTCAAGAGTAGGGTATACTCCAGGAATCTGTGAGATCTCACTTCCTCCAAAGTCACACAATCAAGCATATATTGGTCTGGACACAGAGAGGGATTTTTATGCCCAGAATCTTAGCAGATACCTCTCCACAGCCACTTGGCCTCCAGTTCCCAAGTCAGCACTGGGGGCTGATTTTCAGATAAGCTGAATGGGCAGGGCTGCCATTCAGTGTGAGACAAAGACCAGTTCAGCCAGGGCCTCCAACCAGGGCGGACACAAGACTCAGTTCTTCAATGCCCCCAGGGATTTTTATGCTCCAACAACGGAGCTTCTGTAGAGGCTGCTGTGCAGGCTCTGTGGTTGCTGCCTGCTGCTGGAGCTATGGGAAAGCCCTTCTACCTTCCTGGCCTGCTGATTAAACTCCATCACTGGCCTTTGGTGCCTGTGAGCCAAGGGATCTGAGGACCCGCTATTGCAACTGGAGATTCCACCCCTGAGGTGTCCTCCTCGCAGAGTCTCATTGTGCCGTGCTGCTCGTCCAAGGCTGGGCTGGGCCGCATCTGGCGCAAATGATGTTTCTGTGGGCCTTTCAGGTCACTGTGGGCTAGAAATCTCCTCCACTCTGTTGTTCTCCATTTCTGCTGCTCCAGAATTTGTTGAGAGTCCCTTTCTACAGGTATTTTTTGGGCTGTGGGGAGGACCCTGCGTAAGTGAGTCTTTCTAGTCCGCCATCTTCCAATATACTATTTATAAGAGACACACTTGAGATACAAATACATACACATAGCATTAAAACAAGGGACTGGAGCAGAATCTGTTATGCATCAACTGAAGTAAAAAAGTCAAAGGTAGCAATCATGATCTTAGACTTCGACAAAGCAAAAGCAGAATAGACCCAATTAAAAGAGATAATCATGGAAAAGACATTTTGTGAAAGGTACCATAGATAATGAAGTAATATCTAAATTTTTGCAGCACATTTCTCAGATAAAGACATCCTTTCTCAAATATATAGTTATATGAATCAAATTTATTTTAAAAAAATCAGTCCCTAGTTGATAAATGGTCAGAGGACATGAAGAGGCAGTTTTCAGAAGAAGAAATCAAAGCTACATATAGACAAATAATGCTCTAAATTACTACTGATTAGAGAAATGACAATTAAAACAACTCTGAGATACCACCTCATATCTATCAAAAGTGATAAATGCTGGGTAGGATGAGGTACACTGATGATGATAGAGTTTTCAGTTGGTTCAACCATTCTAGAGAACAATATATCCAAAAGGCTACTAAATTGTGCATACCCTTTAACTGATCAATACCACTACTAGCTATTCTCCAAAGAGACAAATGAAAGAGTTTGAACCTATATGTGCAAAAATTTTAGCAGCTCTTTTTGTAGTAGCAAAGAATTGGAAACTGAAGAGATACCTGTGTGAACAAGATATAACATTTAAATATGATGGAGTACTTTTGTGCTATAAGAAAAGATGAGGGGGATGTTTCAGACAAAAAACATGGAAAACCTTTATGAACTGATGCAGTCAAGTGAATAGGATCAGGAAGTTGTTGTACATGTTAACAGCAATATTATAACAATGTTCAATTGTGAAAGACTTAGCTATTCTGAAACAATACACCATCTAAGACAACATAATAGAAAAAATTATGGAAAAAAATGTGATTCATCTCCAGAGAGAACTGAATTCTGAGTGTGAATTGAAGTATAAGTTTTCACTTTTATTTTTACTCTTTTGTCATGTGACTAATAAGGAAGTCTGTTTTACATGATTGTAACATACATAATTGATATAGTTCTTGCATTCTCAGTGAATGTGGGGTGCGTAGGAAGAGAGAAAGTTTGGAACTCAAAAATTTAAAAAATGATATTAAAATAAATTGATAATACATTTATTTTAAAAAGAAAAATAAAGAGGTTGAGTCAAGATGGTAAAGGCAAGGATTCTCCTGAGTTCTCCTCAAAACCCTTAAAAATTTGTTTCAAAAATTACTCTGGGGTGGGGGGGGAGCCAAGATGGTGGAGTAGAAAGACGCATATACACTAGCTCTGAACCCACAGCCCATAGAACATTTGTAAAAAAGAACTCCTGGTGAATTCTGGTGAAGCAGAGGCCACAGAACAGTGAAGCGGAGTAGATTTCTGTTCCAGAGAGCCTGTAAACCTCTCGCAAAAGGTCTGTCACGCTGTGGACCCGGAGGTGAGCCCAGCCCTACCTCGGCTGTGCACTGAGAGGAGCAGATCTGAGCAGGCTTTGGGGATGGAAACTCCAGCGGCCACGTGGGTCCCTCCACCCACAGGTGACAGGGGTCAGTGAGAGGGTCTCTTTGGTGGGTCGAGAAGGGAGTGGGGTGCCCCGATAACTCAGGCCCCCTCGGGAGGCAGCAGTTGAGGCCCCCATGAAAGCTCTGAGGCTGGGAAGCAGCATTTGAATCTCAGACCCCAAGTGCTGGCTGGTAAGATCTGGAGCCAAAGTGGGTGTGAAGAGAATATTCATAAGTCAAGTCACTGGCTGGGAAAATGCCCAGAAAAGGGAAAAGAAATAAGACTATAGAAGGTTACTTTCTTGGTGAACAGGCATTTCCTCCCTTCCTTTCTGATGAGGAAGAACAATGCTTACCATCAGGGAAAGACACAGAAGTCAAAGCTTCTGTATTCCAGCCCACTCAATGGGCTCAGGCCATGGAAGAGCTCAAAAAGGATTTTGAAAATCAAGTTAGAGAGGTGGAGGAAAAACTGGGAAGAGCACTGAGAGACATACAAGCGAAACATGAAAAACAAGTAAACACCCTGCTAAAGGAGACCCAAAAAAATGCTGAAGAAAATAACACCTTGAAAAATAGGCTAACTCAATTGGCAAAAGAGGTTCAAAAAGCCAATGAGGAAAAGAATGCTTTCAAAAGCAGAATTAGCCAAATGGAAAAGGAGATTCAAAAGCTCACTGAAGAAAATAGTTCTTTCAAAATTAGAATGGCACAGATGGAGGCTAAGGACTTTATGAGAAATGAAGAAATCACAGAACAAAGCGAGAAGAATGGAAAAATGGAAGAAAATGTGAAATATCTCATTGGAAAAACAACTGACCTGGAAAATAGATCCAGGAGAGACAATTTAAAAATTATGGGACTACCTGAAAGCCATGATCAAAAGAAGAGCCTAGACATCATCTTTCATGAAATTATCAAGGAAAACTGCACTGAGATTCTAGAACCAGAGGGCAAAATAAGTATTCAAGGAATCCACAGAACTTCACCTGAAAGAGATCCAAAAAGAGAAACTCCTAGGAACACTGTGGCAAAATTCCAGAGTTCCCAGGTCAAGGAGAAAATATTTCAAGCAGCTAGAAAGAAACAATTCAAGTACTGTGGAAATACAATCAGGATAACACAAGATCTAGCAGCTTCTACATTAAGGGATCGAAGGGCATGGAATAGGATATTCCAGAAGTCAAAGGAACTAGGACTAAAACAAAGAATCAACTACCCAGCAAAACTGCGTATAATACTTCAGGGGAAAAATTGGTCTTTCAATGAAATAGAGGACTTTGAAGCATTCTTGATGAAAAGACCAGAGCTGAAAAGAAAGTTTGACTTTCAAACACAAGAATGAAGAGAAGCATGAAAAGGTGAACAGCAAAGAGAAGTCATAAGGGACTTACTAAAGTTGAACTGTTTACATTCCTACATGGAAAGACAATATTTGTAACTCTTGAAACTTTTCAGTATCTGGGTACTGGGTGGGATTACACACACACATATGCACACGCATATGCACACATATATAGAGACAGAGTGCACAGAGTGAATTGAAGAGGATGGGACCATATCTTAAAAAAATGAAATCAAGCAGTGAGAGAGAAATATATTGGGAGGAGAAAGGAAGAAATGGAATGGGGCAAATTATCTCTCATAAAAGAGGCAAGGAAAAGACTTATTAGTGGAGGGATAAAGAGGGGAGTTGAGAGAAAAACATGAAGTTTACTCTCATCACTTTCCACTAAAGGAAGGAATAAAATGCACACTCATTTTGGTATGAAAACCTATTTTACAATACAGGAAAGTGGGGGATGAGGGGATAAGCAGGGTGGGGGGGATGATGAAAGAGAGGGCATGGGGAGGAGGGAGCAATTTGAGGTCGACACTCATGGGGAAGGACAGGATCAAAAGAGAGAATAGAAAGAATGGGGGGCAGGATAGGATGGAGGGAAATATAGTTAGTCTTACACAACACGACTATTATGGAAGTCATTTGCAAAACTACACAGATTTGGCCTATATTGAATTGCTTGCCTTCCAAAGGGAAGGGGTGGAGAGGGAGGGAGGTAAAGAAGTTGGAACTCAAAGTGTTAGGATCAACTGTCGAGCAATGTTCTTGCCACTATGAAATAAGAAATACAGGTAAAGAGGTATAGAAAGTTATCTGGCCCTACAGGACAAGAGAGAAGATGGAGACAAGGGCAGTGGGGGATGATAGAAGAGAGAGCAGATTGGTGATAGGGGCAATTAGAATGCTCGGTGTTTTGGAGTGGGGGGAGGGGACAAAAGGGCAGAAAATTTGGAACCCAAAATTTTGTTAAAATGAATGTTAAAAGTTTAATAAATAAAAAAAATTACTCTAAACAAATTCTCTAGCAGAAGAACACACAAAAAGATGGAGCGAAACAAATTTCCAACCCAAGAGAACTTGGAATGTTGACAGGAAAGGTGTGTTGCACCAAGGTGAAAGGAGAGCAGTTCAGCAAGACTGTGCCAGTGAAGACTGGATCCCAGTAAAACCTGGAACATGTCTCAGGGCCACAGAATCACTTGAAGCACTAACAGTTGCCAGACCTCTAAGCCCATAGACATCAAAGACAACTTGAAAGGTCAACAGGAAGAGTCTGTCACACTTAGGTGAGAGTGTAGCACAGTACAGCACAGGCTATACCAGTACAACAATAGCCACAGAAGACCGTTAGCAGGCCTTAGGAGTGACTGAATCAGCAGTGGCTTCTTCAATGGCTCCAACAGATGTAAAAGGTTTCAAACAACTGGTTAGAAGGAGAGTATAGGGGTCTTTTTGCTAGCACTGAAGGAGTATTTTGTTGCTTTGTCCATATTTGTATCTGAGTTGCAGTCCTGGGCAGCAATCCCAGGACAAGGAAGAATACTAGCACAGCAGAGCTGGCTACCACAGAGGTGGGGGGTGCCCTGTCACAGTTTCAGGGCAGAAAAGAGTACCTTGTGGTCCCCTAGAGACCTGAGAATATGTCAGGAGAGTAGTAGCCACTTCTCCATAGATCATACCAACTTGAAAGAACTGAAAACTTGCAGGTCCCGAGAAGTATCCCTGAAAACAGCTGAATAAAATCCCTGAAACTTGGGTCAATCACTGTTCACCCTGGAAGCAGAGCCATACTTTATCAAATGGTTAAAAATTAAGTAATAACACTATCAAAAAATTTTTATGCAGCTAGAAAAAATGTCAGAATTCACCTGGAAGAACAAAAGGTACAAAATATAAAGGGAATTAGTGAAGAGAAACTCTAGGGAAAGTGACCTAGCTATACCAAATCTTAAACTGTCTTATAAAGAAGCAATCATTATAACTACTTGGTACTGCCTAAGAAATAGAGGGGGTAAAAGAGTGGAACAGGTTAGGTACACAAGACACGGTAGTCAGTGATTACAACAACGTACAGTTTGATAAATCCAAACACACCAGGTACTGGGTTAAGAACTCACTATTTGACAAAAACTACTTGGATAACTGATAAAGAGGATGGCAGAAACTGGGCATAGACCAGCGTCTTACACCATATACCAAAATGAAGTCCAAATGGATACAGGATAAAGATATAAAATCTCATCCTATAAGCAAATTAGGAGAGCAAGGAAAAGTTTATCTGTGAGATTTATGGAGAAGGTAGGAATTTATTACCAAACAAGACTTAGAGAAGATTATGAAATGCAAAATGAATTATATGATTACATTAAATTGAAAAGATTTTGCACAAAGCCAATGCAACCAATATTGAGAAAGAAGCAGAAAACTGTGAAAGAATTTTTGCTACTAATGTCTCTCATAAAGACCTCATTTCTAAAATATATAGAGAACTGAGTCAAATTTGCAAGAATACAGTTATTGCCTAATTGATAAGTGGTCAAAGGATATCAACAGGTATTTTTTAGAGAAAAAATAAAGCTAGTTATAGTCATATGGAAACATGCTCCAAATCATTATTTATTAGAGAGATGCAAATTAACACACCTATCAGATTGACTAACATGACAAAACAGGAAACTGATAAATGTTGGAGAAGAGGTGGGAAAGTTGGAAGATTAATTCATTGTTGGGGAACTGTGTACTGATCCAATTATTTTGGAGAACAATTTAGAACTATGCTCAAAGGGTTTTAAACATGTGTGTACCATATCACTCAACAATACTGCTGCTAGAGGTGTATGCCAAAGAGATCATAAAAATGGGAAAAGGTCACACACGTACAAAAATATTTATAGTAACTCCTTTTGTGGAGGCCAAGAATTGGAAATTGAAGGGATGCCCATCAATTTGGGAATGGCTGAACAAGTTGTGGTATATTAATGTAATGGAATACTTTTGTGGTATAAGAAATGATGAACTGGTGGACTATGGAAAAACCTGGAAAGACTTACATGAAATGATACTGATGGAAATGAGCAGAACCAGGAAAACATTGTACACAATAATAGCCACAGTGTGTGATGACTGATTTTAATAGGCTTAACCCTTCTCAGTAATATAAGGACTTAAAACAATTCCAAGGGACTTATGATAGAAAATGCCATTCACATCCAGAGAAAGAACTATGGAATCTGAATGTAAAGTGAAGCAGACTCTTTTCTTTTTTGTTTTGGTCAGCTCTTTTTCTTTCTCATGGTTTTTTTCCCATTTATTATAATTACTTTATGCACCATGACTAATGTGAAAATGTGCTTAATAGGAAAGTATGTGCAGAGCCTATATCAGAATTAGAGAAATGGGAAAAAAAGCTCCATAAGGTCACTGAAGGAAATAATTCCTTAAAAATTAGAATGAGGCAAATGGGAGCTAATGACTTTATGAGAAATAAACAATAAAACAAAGCCAAAAGAATTAAAAAAATAGAAGACAATGTGAAATATCTCACTGGAAAACATCTGATATGGAAAACATTTTCAGGAGAGGTAATTTCAAAGTTTTTGTACTCCCCAAAAGGCATGATCCCCCAAAAAAAGCCTACACATCATCTTTCATAGAGGATTAATTAGAGAAGGAGAAATGGTTATTGGAAAGAGCCCAAGTAAGACATGTTAGGTAGTGATGTCAGTTAGTGATCATGTAAATTTTGGAAAGGCTAAAAGATCTTAGTTCTGTCAAGGTAGACTTGCATAGACAGAACAACTAATTGAGTGTGTAAATCTGTATGTGTGTGTAGAGACAGAGAGTGAGGACAGAGAGACAGAGAGAGAGAGAGAGAGAGAGAGAGAGAGAGAGAGAGAGAGAGAGAGAGAGAGAGACAGAGAGAGACAGAGACAGAGAGACAGAGAGACAGAGAGACAGAGAGTTTTAAGGGAAAAGGTATGTTTTGAGAGGATGTCCTTTTGGTTGTTAACAGTGCAGGAAATAATACTTGAATGCATTGGAGCAGATGAAATTACCTTTGTAAGTAGAATAAAGAGACAAGACTACCTAAGGTATGACTTTGATGTGTACTCATTTAGGACATGGAAGATGGAAAGAGAACCACGAGAGAGAAGTGTCATGGAAACCAAGGGAGGAGCAAGCATCAATAAGGAGGGCTAAGGAAAGTAGAAAGACTATCAGATTTAAAAGTTAAGAGATCATTGGCAACTTTAGAGAGAGTAGTTTTAACAGAGTGTCTGGACAAATCAGAGAGGAGAATTTCAGGGTTCAGGATAATAGAGGTAGAATAGTATGGGTCATAGTAAGATGAAATATATTACCTTTCATAGTAGTCAAACAAATCTTTAGCTTTCTGGAACTAAACTTTTGTGTGACAGTCTCATGTCACAGACATAAGGTTTTATGACAGACCTCTTTCCTGGTATCCCTACCTTTTTGTTTTTTGAAAACAGCCATATCTCACTAGAGCCTTAGTGTTCAAATTGACACTTCTTCGTATGTGACACCAATCAGATACTTTTGAGTGGGAACTGAACTTCTTGGAACAATCAACAATTTCCACTCACATTTGTGATTGAAAATGTTTAACAAATGGTTTTCTGAAACAAAACAAAACAAAAAAAAAGCTTAAGCTTTTAAGTTTAATCTGCATTATTAGCATCTTCTCCATCACTTTCTCAAGACTAGACAATCAATAAAATAATAAATCATGCCTGATTTATAGTGTTTACAGGATGTTACTGATATCAGTCTGTAACCTGAGAATGATGAAACAGCAGACCAGAGACAAAGTGTCAGTAATCAAGTAGTCATTTAATTAATTAGTTTCCTTATGAGGAACAGACTTGAAAATGGGGAAATCTCCAGATCAGAATTCAATTTTACTGGAGTGAAGACGGAGATTATATATGAGATTTTATATATATATATATATATATATATATATATATATATATATATATATATATATATATATATATATATATATATATATATATATATATATCACAAGTGGGAAGGATAGGGGTGTAATGTTAATTAAAGAATTAAAGATATTCTCCACCCCATGATGGGCCTGCTCATTAAGGGAAACTAGATTAGAAGAGGCCCACACTTTTTGTTAATTTTCAATGGACTGGTTCTCAAGGGTTGTGATGCTCTCTAACTCTGAAAATACTCTATAAATACTCTGAGGGGAGGTTTTACTTTGAGGTTTGCTCATTGGAAGTGTTTATGTGGCCAGACAAGACTGTGGGCAGTTGCTAAGAAGCACCACCCCCTGCCCACTCTGGCTTTGAAAGCCCAGATGTTGGTGTTTCTCTCTCTGGTAACTATGTTTGTATTGCTTATGGTCAGACAGTTGAAATCCCTGTCTGTTGGTGTTTATTTCTCTGTGTTTTCTCTGAAGTTCAGGGTGCTGATGACTTTTTCCCCTAAACTAAGTGAATGATATATGTGTTTGATTAAAGTGATTGTTGACCCCTCAAAAGTTGCTTTCTTTTTATAAAAAAGCAGAACTAAGAACCTGTACAGCAGGCCCTCCTGTGTATGTAAGGGTTTTTGTTATTATAGAAGGGTAAGATGGATTACAAACAATTGTTTACTGGGCTCAAGCTCGGTTTCCCACAGCAAACCCATTTTGAAGTCCTGTAGGAGCAACATTTCTTAAATCCTTGAGGGTAATTACTTGTTGGGTCACAGAACTGAAGTTCTGTGAGGGAATCGCGTTCCCCAGTCCTGATTACCTTCACTTAAGGTACATAGACAGTGACTGTGAGCATTTTCAAAGGTTTGATTGATCATTTAAGCTTTATTGTAAGTTTGACTCACAAATTAGAAAAGACAATTCTGAAAATCAAAACTTTCCTTGCACATATCATATCGATTATTATGAAAATCGTAATTTCATATTAGTGTTTGTTGATTGCCAAGATGTAAATGGCCACACTGAAAATTTAAAAATCATCTCTTATAAACTGGTTCAATCTGACTGTATCATAATCCTTTCAATCCAATTTTGTGAGACCCTCATTGTATGTATGCTAAACTGAGAAGGGACAAAATCTTAATATAATCTGATTGTTGGAACAGGAAGATCACCTCTCATTGAATTGTTTACCCTCTTTCTCTTCTTGACCTGGACCAAAGATCATCTCATATGAGTCTCATATAACTGCATTGGCTGAGTCATATATCCTGTTCATTTCAAAGGTTTAGTTATGCCTTTTTCTTTCCCATACCTGTGATCCATGTGCATTTTTGTCTCCTTTCCCCTTGGTTCCTTTCCTCATTCCTCTGAATGTCTTAAATTTAGCCTTAAGAAGTTCCTTGTATGGGGCAAAGCCAAGATGGCAGAGTAGAAAGATGGACCTGTAGAAGCTCCACCACATAGTCCATGAAATACCTGTAAAAAATAAACTCTAAACAAATTCTAGAGCAGCAGAAGCCACAAAATGACAGAGTGAAGGATATTTCCATCCCAGGACAGCCTGGAAGTCTGACAGGAAAGGTCTATCACACTAGGCATGGAACAGAGCACAGCCCAGTGTGGGCCCCACAGTGCAGCAGGGACAGTACCTAGAATAGGCTTCATGGGGCCATGGGCAGCAGCAATTCCCAAATTTATCAACCCACAAATGCCACAGACAGCTTCAAAGTTCAATGGGAGGGTTCCTTCACCCAGGAGAGGGGACGATGGTCTGGACCACTTGCAGAAGCCACTGCAGCAGGAGTATCCATTTTTGGAGCCCTCTGTCTAGAGGGTCTAGGGCAATTGAGCTGTTGATCTGAATCTCAGTTCTGAGTGGGAGCTTTGGGAGCCCTGCTCCTAAAGCCCCTGGGGAAATTGAGCCTCTGATCTGATTCTCAGTCCTGAGAATGGCCCTGGGGTGAGGAGGAGCACTGGTGTGGTGGAGCTGGAGGCTATTGTGGAGAGGGAATTCTACTCCCAGATTCTGGGCAGAAAAATTTTGGTTGCTCCCAGACCAGTGGCAGGCCAGGAAAGGAGTAAACTCCTCTCCCTTGATTGTGCCACCTTGGAGGAATTGAGAACTTACAGGTCCCCAGAGTATATCCTTTTCTTGACAAAGGAGTCAAAAGTCCAGTAACTGGCTGGGAAAATGACCAAAAAAGGGAGAAAAAATAAGACTATAGAAGGTTACTTTCTCAGTGAGCAAGTATTTTCTTCTATCTTTTTGGATGATAAATAACAACGTATACCCTCAGAGGAAATCAAGGCTTTTGTATCCAAAACCCCTGAAATAAATATGCAGTGGTCTCAGGCCATGGAAGAGCTCATAGAGGATTTTGAAAATCAAGTAAGAGAGGTGGAAGAAAAATGGGAAGAAAAATGAGAGTGATGCAAGAAAATCATGAAAAACAAGTCAACAGCTTTCTAAAGGAGACCCCCAAAATACTGAAGAAAATAATTCCATTAAAGATAGGCTAACTCAACTGGCAAAAGAGGGCCAAAAAGCTAATGAGGAGAAGAATCCTTTAAAAAGCAGAATTAGCCAAATAGAAAAGGAGGTTCAAAAGCTCACTGAAGAAAACAGTTCTTTAGAAGTCAGAATGGAGCATATGGAAGCTAATGACTTCATGAGAAACCAAGAAATTGCAAAACAAAACCAAAAGAATGAAAAAACAGAAGACTGTGAAATATTTCATTGGCAAAACAACTGACCTGGAAAATAAATACAGGAGAGACAATGTAAAAATTATGGGACTACCTGAAAGCTGTGATCAAAAAAGAGACTAGATATCATTTTTTCATGAAATTATCATGGAAAATTTCCCTGATATTCTAGAACCAGAGGGCAAAATAACTACTGAAAGAATCCATTCATCACCTCCTGAAAGAGATCCAAAAAGAGAAACTCCTAGGAATAATGGAGCCAAATTCCAGAGGTCTTAAGTCAAGGAGAAAATATTGCAAGCCACTAGAAAGAAACAATTCAAATATTGTGGAAATACATTCAGAATAGCAAAGATCTAGCAGCTTCTACATTAAGGGATCACAGGGCTTGGAATATGATATTCCCCAAGTCAAAGGAACTAGGATTAAAAGTAAGATTTACCTTCCCAGCAAAACTGAGTATTATACTTCAGGGGAAAAAAATGATCATTCAATGAAATAGGGGACTTTCACATATTCTTGATGAAAAGACCAGAACTGAATAGAAAATTTGACTTTTAAACACAAGAATCAAGAGAAGTATGAAAAGGTAAACAGCAAAGAGAAATCGTAAAGGACTTTCTGAAGTTGTACTATTTACATTCCTACATGAAAAGATAATATTTGTAACTCTTGAGACTTTTCTCAGTATTTGGGTAGTTGGAGGGATTAGACACACATACACACACACACATAGACAGAGAGCACAGGGTGAGTTGAATAAGAAGGGATTATATCTACATGAATATATAATTAAGGGGTGAGAGAGGAATATATTGGGAGAAGAAAGGGAGAAATGGAATGGGGCAACTTATCTCTCATAAAAGAGGCAAGAAAAAGCTTTTTCCATGAAGGAGAAAAGGGAGGAGGTGAGAGGGAAAAAGTGAAGCTTACTCTCTTCACATTTGGCTTAAGGAGGGAATAACATGCTCACTCAATTTGATATGAAAATCTATCTTACACTACAGGAAAGTAGGGGAGAAGGGGACAAGTGGGATGAGGGGGATGATAGAAGGGCGGGCAAATGGAAGAAGGGGTAAATTAGAAGTAAACATTTTGGGGTAGAGGCAAGGTCAAAAGAGAGAATAGAATAAATGGGGGACAGGATAGGGTGGAGGGAAATATAATCTAACAAAACATGACTATCATGGAAATCTTTTCAAAACTATACATATATAGCCTAAATTGAATTGCTTGCCTTCTTAGTGGGCAAGGGTGGGGAAGGAAGAAGGGAGAGAAGTTGAAATTCAAAGTATTAGGAACGAATGTTGAAAACTGTTTTTGCATACAACAGGGATATAAGAAATATAGATAATGAGGTATAGAAATCTATCTTGCACTGTAAGAAAAGAGAGAAGATGAGGATAAAGGATGTGAGGGATCTGATAGAAGGGAGAGCATATTGAGGAAAGGAGTAAACAGAATGCAAGGCATTATGGAGTGGGGAGAGGGGAGAAATGGTAGTAAATTTGAAACATAAAATTTTGTGGAAATGAATGTTGAAAACTAAAAATAAATAAATAAACATTAAAAATAATTTAAAAAAACTAATTGAATAATAAAAAAAAAAGATTTTCCTTGTACTATACCCAAAGGGCAATCAAACTGTGCATAGCTGGTGATCCAGAAATGCTGTTACTAAGTCTATATCCCAAAGAGATCCCCAAAAAAGGAAAAAAGATCTACATGCACAAAAATATTTATAGCAGCTCTTTTTGTGGTGGCAAAGAACTAGACTGAGACACTTTTCTTGTGGGTGTCTGAGGCCCAGTAAAGATATAGGTCATGGTACTGGAAGAAAAGGATTTACCAAAAGACTCAAGGAGGTGGTAATATTTATATTTCCAAATTCTAAATTCCAACAATGATATTTCTATTTCTAATTTCCAAAACATGTTGACAAGTCTTTCTTTTTTCATGTTACTTCCTTTATGATAAGCAGTGTGATAGAGTGGATAGAGAGCTGGTCTCTGAGTCAAAAACACCTGAGTTCAATTCTGACTGTAACCTTTGACACTTCTCAATGTCGTAGGTAAATCTCTAAACCTATGCGTTGCAGCTCAGGTACATGAGTAGCCTCTGAGCCCTCACTAGAATCACAGGTCTGGTTAAAAATCATTATTGAGAACTTTGTTTTTACATCGCTGTCATTTCTTAACATAGGCCTCTCTTTCCTTACTTAGAGATTTGAATGACCCCTTCTAGTAAAGAAGTTAAAAAAAAAAGGAGAGTCGAAGAAAAGCAATTCAACAAAACCAATCATCTTTGTGTTTTATTCAATAAACATTTATTAAGTGTGCTTACATGCCAGGCACTATGCTAAGTACTGGGAACATAAAGAAAGGCAAAAGACTGCCCCCGCCCTCCAGGTGATTACATTCAAATGTAAGAAGAAATACAAAAAAGCAAACTGAAAAAGGAGGGGAAAAGGGAAAGTACCCAGTTTTGGGAGCATAATGAAAAAGCCCAATGGAGTGCAGTTTGATGGGAAATGAAGAAATGGCTGGTCTGGTTGACCCCTTTAAATACTGATTCTGGGAAGAATTTTCAACCCTCCAAAGAAGAGAGGGGCCCCAAAGGCAGAGGTATTCATGATGCTGCAATTTTTTTTTTTTTTTAGCAAAAAATCAACTACAAAATGTTTCACAACCGTTGTCTCTATCTCTGAGAAGAGAAGCAAATTTTCTCAACTCTTAACCAGGATCAAGCTTGGTCATTGTACTTAGGTTTCTTTGTTTCCTTTCTTACTCTATTTCTATTAGTCTGTCATTTCCTTCGTTGCAGTTACTGTGTACATAGTTTCCTAAAGCAGCTTACTTCATACTGCATCAGTTCTTCCCATATGTCTTAGAATTCTTCATATTCATTGCTTCCTTTTAAAGATGAATTACATTTCTTTTCATTCTGAACTTAAAAACTGAAAAAGCATTGCCATACAGAAGAACAGAAAGAAGGTTGCATACGAAACTGGGAGTCTCCATTCCATACAGTTTGCCTTGAAAAAAATGTATATATAAATTTTATATATTACTTTCAAAACTCTCTTGCTTATCTGTGTTTCCTTCTGTATATGTAAAATAAAATGAATACACTGTGTTCCACTTTCTAGAGCCAGGCCTCTACATCTCTGTACCTTGGAGTTCTAGAGTGCCTTGATCATTCAGAACGTGTTTTTTTCTATTGCTATCAGCTTCAAAATCCACATCTGATCCTCTCCATTGTTAGGCAATGTTGTTATTGTTGTTCAGTTGTATTTGACACTTTGTGACTCCTTTTGGGGTTTTCTTGGCAGATACTGGAGTGGTTTGCCATTTTCCTTTCCAACTCATTTTATAGATGAAGAAACTGAACCACACAGGGTTAAATGACTTGCCCAAAGTTCACACAGCTAGTAAGTGGGTCTGAGATGAGATCTGAACTCAGGAAGATAAGTCTCCCTGACTCCAGGTCCAATTCTGCTGCAAACCAATGGAGAGTAATATCCTAGTTGCACTAAAACACTTAATATCAATTACCATCTAAAATGAGATATTTGCTTCAAGCATCAAGCAAGAACAAATTTACAAGTATTCCTTCTCCCCATTCCCTTTCCTTCCAACATCTCAGGCACTTGCTTGCCTTCATAGCATCTTAGTCTCCGAGGGGTAGGCTTACCCTCAGCACAGTTCCTACAGAACATTGATTCGAGATTTGGCTTGACTGCCACACAATTGCTCTTCTCAGCTACTGCTGGACTGAATCCAGAAAGACACTCAGTGTTTTTTTATTTTGCTCCTCAAGTCATCAATATTGTGAAAGCTGCAAATCTACACCTTGGAATGACTGGACCCTTTTGTCCTGACGAATTTAAATTCACAAAATGCAACAATATTCTCTTTTTACTTAGAAAGGAAAAGAACAAAGAGGCCAAGTACTGAAGCAATTGAAAACTTGGAGAAAACTAAATAGCTCTTTTTTCTTTTTTTTTGTTTCTGCTCTCACCTACTCTTCTCTGCTCCACATGTTGGCTCAGGACATACATGTTCATGAATAAGGAGTCCTATATGACTGAGCTTTGGGCCTGGGGTTATACTTACTGGGTGCCAGATACTATGATAAATGCTGGGAATGTGTGTATGTTTGTCCTTCATTGCCAAAGAAGACCATGCCATCAGAGAAAAGATGACATGACTTGCACTTGACTTTGTTTTGAGTAAGGGAGGGCTGTGCAGGTCACTAACCTCACTTCTCCTCCAGAGCCATCTGAATCCAGTGACCAGATATTCATAAGAATGACTGGAGATGACCCAGGATGAGGCAATTGGGGTTAAGTGACTTGCCTAAGGTCACACAGCTAGTGAGTGTCACGTGTCTGAGGTGAGATTTGAACTCAGGTCCTCCTGACTTCTGCACTGGTGCTCTATCCACTGCACCACCTAGCTGTCCCAAATGCTAGGAATACAATACAAGCAAAGAGAATGCTGCTTCCTGTCCCCAAAGACTTTTATTCTCATAGGCAGAAGACAAGATAGAAAGAGAACTATAAAGTCAGGATGGGGGTAGAGGTAGGGGGAGAAAAGAAAATACCTGGAATGGGGGCATAGTTTTGAGTTCTAAAAACCAAGCACAAGACTGGGAGGGGAATTGAGGTCACCTGGGTCTCTCCACAAAATAGAGGTTTGAGGAGGAACTCACCAGTGAGAAAGAGTGGGAAATTTATGCTGAGGCCTCAGTTGCTAAGAGAACTTCTAGGAGACGGTATGTTTTGGAAGAAGCCAGTAAGTAGACCAGAAGGAAAGAGCAACAAAGCTGCAGGGTCACCCCCAGTCTGTGCCTCTGGACTGAATACAAGATCCTGTGCTGCATTAAAGAAATAAATTTGCAGACCCAGGTCACTTGACTACAGGTTGAATCTGTGATATTTGCCCATAAAAGACTGTCATCTTCTGATCACTACTTGCTCTGGTTTCTTTCTTAAATGAAGTCATGTATATAAATATTATTGTACACACACATACATATACATATATATGCATACTATATAAAAGTGTATACACACATATACATACATATGTGTATGTATATGCACGTCTGTATATATGTATGTATGTGTAAGGGTATATATATTCATAGTCATGTGCATCTCAGAGTACTATATAATTACTGCACAAATGTTCAGGTCACTAAAATATATCTTTAGAGTTTACCATATGTAAAGCAGTGTGCTAGATTCTGGAGACCTATTAACATTCAGAAAAGTAAAACATTTGAACTCCAAGATATTAGGATTTCCTATGTTGTGTTTGTTTCCTTACCGGTAAAATGATGATATTGAACTGGATGTTATCTATGGCCCTTTCTAGATGAAACATTCTAACATTTAAATTGTTATCATGATGATAATCATATTCCATTTTCATATCTGGTTGGATATTGTATCTCAGAAGCCAGTTTGTTGATGTCTAGGAATAGAATAGCTATCCACAAAAAATCAATTGAATCTTAGGCCCTTTAGTAAGGACTGGATCTTGCTTGTGGTATCTTTCAATGCCTCTTTCATTGTTTCATTTCTTAGACTGAAGATGAAGGGATTCAGAAGGGGTGTAACAATGCTTGAGAGGACAAAGAGGATCTTATTAAAGTGAAGGTTACTCTTCTGTGAGGGACGAACATAGACAAAGATGGAGATTCCATAGCCCATTGATACGACAGTGAAATGTGAGGCACAAGTAGCAAATGCTTTGTGTTGACCTTGACGTGAGGGGATTTTAAGAATTGTGGAAATGATGTAGACATAGGAGACCATAGTTAATGTTAGTGAGCTAATGAGCAGTACAAGAGAACTGAAGAAGTCCAACAGCTCAATAGCTCTGATGTCAACACATGCAAGGTGCAGTAGGGGAGCACTATCACAGAAGAAGTGGTCAATCACATTGGGTCCACAATATGGCAGTCTTCCCTTAAGGATAGTAGATGGAAGGATGAGCAGAAAACCACCTAACCAGGATAGGATGACAAGTCGAACACAGAGGGGATGGGTCATGATAGTGGGATATTGAAGGGGATTACAGATGGCAATATAACGATCATAAGACATGACAGCAAAGAGGATAAATTCAGTACATCCAGAAAGGAAGTAGAAGTAAAGTTGTGAGAAGCATCCAGCAAAGGAGATGGTTTTTTTCTCAGATAGAAAATTAACCAGCATCTTAGGAACAGCACAGGTTGTGGTTAAGATTTCACTGAAGGAAAGGTGGCTGAGAAAGAAATACATAGGTGAATGGAGTCTATAGTCCACCCAGATCAGTGTGATAATGAGGAAATTACCTAAAATGGTCACCAAGTAGGCCAATAAAAATAATAAGAAGAGAAGGCCACTCAGGGCTGGAGTAGTGGGGATTCCCACCAGGATGATCTCTGTCACCATTGTCCAGTTCCTCTTCTCCATATTGCCTTTGATGTCCCCTGCTGAGAGAGTCACAGAAGAAAAAGCAGGCAGATGAAACCCACCCATCAAAGAATCCTCAGGTAAGAATGGAGCAGAAGAGGACATCTCATTAATCAATCAACAAGCTAGATACAAAGTACTGTACTAAGGTCTTCGGATATAAAAATAAGAGCAAAATTTTCTCCCTCAAGGAGCTTACAATATAGTGTAAGAAGTCAATAAATGTGTGTATTAATGCAATGTTCTTGTTCTTCTCTGTAACCATCAATTTACCCTACTATCTTGTTAAAAAGCTTCCAATCAAGATAAGAGCACATATTTACCTTTCAGTAACAGTTCCTTTACAGTATGTTTATACATTCTATCAGTGTGACTGTTATGCTGGTTAGCTCCACTTCAATTCATTTCAACCAGGGAATGGCTTAAACTACTAATTGTGAGAAATGTGATCAGTTATTAGTAGTCTATTTATTCCTTGAAGGCAAGAACTACTTTGTTTTTTGTTTTATATCCCCAGAACCATTTTTTAATACCTAGGACATAGGTGTTTAATAAATGCTTAATAAGTTGAGCTTAATTGAATCACTACTTAATCTTACAAAGTTATTGTGATGAGCATGTTTTATGAAAAACCATGTGATTACTATTACTGATGACCATGTTTTTGCTTTTCATAAAGCTACTAATTTAGATTTTTATATTGGATCACTTATTTTTGATCTGATACATTCATTTCTGTTTTCCATGTCAAACCATCTTTTATATATACCCATATACCCTACAGTACTAAGTAGAGAAGAAAAGATTCTGTTCATCACTCTCTTCAATGAGCAAGTGAATTTCCCAAGATGAAAAATACTAGGTCACCTTAGCTATCAACATATGGGTCAGAACATCAGAGTGCATTTACCATTATATATGTATATGTACATATGTATGTGTATATGTTTATTTATATAGATATACACATGTAAACCATGGCTATATTCTTAAAGTTCTGCCTCTAATCCTAATCCTTTTGCTATGATTTTATCATCTTATTCCAATAAAGGTGACCTATTATGGGAATACATGAAGAGAAAAATAGCCATGTGGACAATGGCAACAGATGTAAACTGGCCAGACTCTCAAAAAGCTTAACCACATTTAGACACCAAAGGCAATTTGGTGTTGGTGATTTAATGGCTAGTAGCCTCTCAAGAAACATACATTGGATCTAGAATAGGCTACAGGAAGGCGTGAAAAACAGAAACATTTGAGGTATAGTAGAAATTTGCAGTTAGAAGATTTTGATTTTGCATGGCCAAGGGTAGATCAGGATCTCATTCCCTTCACATGCAAAATGAATTGATTGAATTAGATAACCTCTAAAGTCCATTCTATCTCTAAATTTAAAAAAAAAAATCCTTTTATGGTAATATCGGCTCTAGGAATTGGGAGGGTTGCTTTTATAAAGAAAGACTAGGTGGAAGCGAAACCAAAGCCTGGAGAGGAGAAAGAAAGGAGCAGTGACTGGTTATGGATTTCATTTGCCAGTGTCCAACATAAAATGTAAAATATGGAGAATATATTTGCTAACTTCATGAAGGGATTCTTTTGCAAATAGGAAACATGGATTCTAGTATTCGGTCTGGATGCTGCAGAAAATAAAAAACTATTTGTGCAAACTGAAATTGGTTGAAATAGTAACTACTATTCCCACTATACTTTTCAATGTAAAAAAGTGTAGAATACAAAAACAATGTCAGATGTAGATGGCCAGAACAAGAAGCAACCTTTTGATGCCATTACTTCTATGGGATATAAGGACTGATTTTTATGGTTCACAGCAATGACAAAGAAATGAATGAGGCCTGAGAAGAACTGATGAGAATGTTTGCAAAGAACGTTGGACATTAGAGATGACATTTTTGCCATCTTGCTAATGTTTGCTAGTAAATAGGGGTTTTCCATTGCCATGAATGTAACTGATATCACAGATAAACTTAGCTTTATGGCCCTTTTTGTCACATAAAGTTAAACATTGACAGGGTTAGCATGCAGAACCAGAGATGAATGCTAATCCTACTGGCTTGCGAAATCTGTGTTGAGATTCATTTTGGTGGTTGGTTTTTAACTAGAACTCAGTATATCACTAAAACAATTAAAAAAATCCAATAAAAGATTTGGCCCTTCAAATGAAGGTGTGTAAGAACTTACAATTAATGTAAGTTTTATAGTAATAACTTGGACAATTCATTTCAATTGTCTTTAGTTTTTCTTTTGAAATTTGAGAAATTAAAAATAAAAATAAGGAAGTGATCCATTTTGCATAGTTAGAAATAGATATCCATATCTGTGTCTTTAGATATTTGTATATTTTACAAAGTTTATGTTTGTATTTTATTCTCACAGGGACATTTATTAGATGGAATCATGGTTTGTGACTGGTTCAGAGCAGGATGCACATTGAGAATGATATACCTTCAGTCACAGCTCACTTATGGCTAGACATCCATCCTCCTCCTGCAGTTCAGGTCCAGCTGCAATTAGTTCTCCATCTTCAATAACTCTTAGGAAGGACACAGTGATGGATGGTTATAAACATCGAGAAGAGGTTTTTGTTTCGGACATATCTGTAAAACAATAAAATAATCTTTTGTTTTGATCAAATGTGTGATGCTTCTATTTAAACTACTCAAGAAATCTCTCCACAGAGAACACAGTTGTAGTCCATCCATACTTAGGTTGGAAATATTTCAAAGATACAATTAAGAATATCAAAAGCTTTTATATGGTGTCTAGGTTTTGAAGGAAAATAAATTGAGCATGAAAGCTTAGAGAATAATTCCATTCTAGAAGTAATTTTCTCCAATTTGGGATAATCTCCCATTTGTATATGTGTGAAATATTTTTTAGCACCTCTCATAGTACAAGGGCCAGATTTGTCACCTGAACAAAAAATTATTTTTTTTCTTTTGTATTATGATCAACCCTGAAGAAGTTGGAGTTGTTCAAATTTATCTTAACACTGTTAGTTTGGTATTGTGGAAACCTATTGCTTCCAATACACTATTAGTAATCAACTATTTTCTATGCTTATTTTCAGTTTTCATTCTGAGGAACAAACACTGTGATGAAAGCTATGAGAGTGAACTCACTGTACTATTTTTTAAGAAAGAAGTAAAAATATTCTAGGCTGTTAATATAACAGGTCAGAGAGAATTTGATATAAGGTAATAACTTAATGAGTAGAGTCTCATAGAAACTGAGATTTGAAAGAGTGATCACCTAGTTCCAACCATTTCCTAGGTCCAGGATTCTATTCTGCCATATTATCAACAAGTAATAGGTTAGTATTTGATTGAACTCATTCGATGCTTAGAAATGCATTACCTAACAATACATTTGACTTAATTTTCTTATATCATCACCACTATCATCATCTGTTAAAAATAATATGAAGGTGGTGATTATGGAATGAAAAGATGGAATTTTCAATGTGGAGCTGACATTAGAGATCATTTGAACTTTGAGTAACTTTCCAAATGTAGTACAAGGAGTAAATGGGAGTTCAAGGCATGAACTAGGATGTCTTGATTGCAGGTCTTGTTTTTTTTTTTTTTTTTTTTGCACTATACCATATCATTTTCTATTGTGATAGAAATAACATATACTTCTACAGCAAATGAATACTAATTTGCAACTGAGCACTGAAATACAACTTACAAAGGTTCCTTGAATCCCTCCTTTTCCCTTGAGCAATAGAAGTTGACAATGATGTTGAATCTACCTACCTTACAAAGCTTTTTGTGAGAGGTAACTGGAAGATAAACTATAGACTGTTATACTGGAAGGATATAATGTGTAGTAGAAAGGTACTGCCATATTGACAGATCCCAGTATGGTAGTTATAAAATGTGAATGTCCAAGCTAAATGACCACTGGCAAAATTCAATTAGTAGATGTTAACAAATGGTCTTTCCCTTAATCATCACTCTAGACACTGAGCTGGAAATGCTAAGGGCAACAGAACTCTGTGTTCATGGACCTTAAATTTTGCATGTCTAATACTTAAAAAGATATTCTCATTTTCCCCCTCTACAAATCTGAGACCATGTAATATCTTTATTCAGTCCCTAAACCCTTTTCTATGAAAAGATATGTGACTTCCAGAAATAATATCAACCTTGGCAAAAGCCAGCAGTAATTACTCATCTGATCATGGAGCAATTCCTACTCTGGTGCATTTCTTCTTCTGGAAGCAGACTTCAGGGCAAAATCCACTTTGGCCAAAAGCAACAGTGAGAAAGACTTTTGGAATGAACCAATTGCCAAACTAATACAGAGTAATGCATTATAGCATGACAAAGTAGGAAGTCACCTCTGAGCTTTGCACTATTTATAAATTTAGTTCAGCAACAGGTCCCTATAGGGGAGACAAATGTCTGAGTTGGAAAAAAAAATTTTTTCTTTTACTCTAGAAGGGTGTATAATTGGAAAACTCATTAAATTCCACATCCCACAGGAATTCTAAAAAAGTAACGAAATTTATTTTCTTCTATGAGATCAACTGACCAATTAATTCTCAAACAAGGTAATCTTTTCCTTTTTTTAAGGACAGGCTCAATTCTATAAGACAGAGACGTCTCATATATATGATAATGAAGTAGAGCTACGAATGTGTTTCTAGACCTGAAAACTATTCTATTTCAAAGAGCTAAATCAACTGATCATTCAAAAGAGAAAAGATCAGATCAATTACATGGACATAAAGCACATGAACATTCTCATAACAACCTTAAGAATATGGCACATATAATTAAATGGATTCATAATTACTACCCTTCAGATTAGGGGAATAATTGGATATGTGTTTTTTTCTTGGATTAGTAAACGAAGTAACAAAGTACTCTTGATCACAACATGGTCCTTCAGGAAGAGAAATCCAAATGATATTTATAGATTTTCAGAAAAAAAACAACAACTTGGTTCTTTGTAAATTAAAACATCTCATTCAGAGGAGCCAGGAAAGTTGAAAGAGCAAAAAATTGATTTTGGTAAGGTGAAGTGATAATTTATATTAAAGATCAACATCTTGACTTTGTGGTTAGTTGAGTAGGGGAAATCACATAGTGGAAGTAGAAGCTGGGATATTTTATCAGGGTTATATCATTCCCCAAAGTATTTGAGCAGAGTGCACACTTTTCCAGACAGGCCAAGGGGCACAGCAATAATCACTAAGTTATATCTGCTTCTAATCTATTCTAACCTTTCCTTTTCCTTGATAAAAAAATCAAACATTCCTTGAAGTCCCACTCCTGTAAGGCTCTTTTCAATGGAAAAACATTATGGAAATTTTCATAAATCATTTCATACAGGAAGATCTATCTTTAAATTGATTATATCTTTTGCGTTGGAGATGAGAAAAGTTTAGGACAGAAAAAGGACACAATGGGATGGAACTTTTCCTTATCCAATAATTCATCGTTTTTTTTTTTCCTTTTCTTTTTTTTTTTTATTTTGTAATGTTTAACAATCACTGCCATACAATTGTGATTTTATCCCCCCCACGTACCCCCCACTTCCCCCCTCCCTCCCCACGACTGCATACAATTCTGTATAGATTCTACATACACTTTCCTATTGAGTATATTTTCACTATAGTCATGCTATGTAGTCAGACTAAGATAAATGAAAGAAATCGTATAACAAATGAGAACATGATACACAAACACATACACATACACAAACATGATCTGCTACAATATGTGAGTGACTTCCATATTTCTCTCTCTGAGTATGGCAGGCATTTTGCCTTGAGATCCTCCATTGGGATTTTTTTTTTTTTTTGGTAAGAAGTTCTTGTGTTATTACAAAAATCTAAGTCTACCAGAAAAAACTCTCACACACTGTGGTTGTTGCTGTGCATAAAGTTCTCCTGGTTCTGCTCCTTTCACTCAGCATCAGGTCATATAAGTCCTTCCAGGCCTCTCTGAAGTCTTCTTGTTCATCATTTCTTATGGCACAATAGTACTCCATTACATTCATATACCATAATTTATTCAGCCATTCCCCAATTGATGGACATCCCCTTGACTTCCAGTTTTTGGCAACTACATAGAGTGCTGCTATAAATATGTTTGTACATGTGGGACCCTTTCCCATTTTTATGATCTCTTGGGGATATAGTCGTAGTAGCGATATTGCTGGGTCAAAGGGTATGCACATTTTTGTAGCCCTTTGGGCATAGTTCCAAATTGCTCTCCAGAATGGTTGGATGCACTCGCAGCTGCACCAACAATGAATTAGTGTTCCAACTTTCCCACATCCTCTCCAGCATTTATTATTTTCTTGTTCTGTCATGTTTGCCAATCTTATAGGTGTGATGTGGTACCTCAGAGTTGTTTTGATTTGCATCTCTCTAACCAATAGTGATTTAGAGCATTTTTTCATATGATTATAGATAGCCTTAACCTCTTCCTCTGAAAATTGCCTGTTCATATCCTTTGACCATTTATCAATTGGGGAATGACTTGTATGATTATACATTTGGATCAGTTCTCTATATATTCTAGAAATGAGGCCTTTATCCCCGAGCTTAGCTGTAAAAATTCTTTCCCAATTTACTACATCCCTCCGGATTTTGGTTGCATTGGGTTTGGTTGTGCAAAAACTTCTGAGTTTACTGTAATCAAAGTTATCCATTTTGCATTTCATAATGCATTCTATCTCTCCTTTAGTAAAGAATTCTTCCCTTCTCCATAGATCTGATAAATACACTATTCCTTGCTTCTCCAGTTTATTCATGGTATCAATCTTTATACCTAAATCATGTACCCATTTGGACTTTATTCTTGTGTACGGTGTCAGGTATGGGTCTATGCCTAATTTCCGCCACACTGTTATCCAGTTTTTCCAGCAATTTTTGTCAAACAATGAGTTCTTATCCCAGAAGCTGGGGTCCTTGGGTTTATCAAACAGAAGGTTGCTATATTCCTTGCCTACTGCATCTTGAGTGCCAAGTCTATTCCACTTGTCTACCTCTCTGTTTCTTAGCCAATACCAAGTGGTTTTGATAATTGCTGCTTTATAGTACAGTTTGAGGTCTGGTAGCGCTAGGCCACCTTCCCAAGCATTTCTTTTCATTAGTCCCTTTGATATTCTGGACCTTTTGTTTTTCCAAATGAATTTTGATATTATTTTATCCAGCTCTAGAAAGTAATTGTCTGATAGTTTAATTGGTATGGCACTAAATAAGTATATTAATTTGGGTAGAATTGTCATTTTTATTATATTAGCACGGCCTATCCATGAGCAACTAATGTTTTTCCACTTACTTAAATCTGACTTTATTTGTGCAAAAAGTGTCTTGTAATTGTGTTCATATAATCCCTGGGTTTGTTTTGGCAGGTAGACTCCTAAGTATTTTATACTGTCTACCCTAACTTTAAATGGGATTTCTCTTTCTATCTCTTGCTGTTGGACTTTGTTGCTAATATATAGGAATGCAGAAGATTTGTGTGGGTTTATTTTGTACCCTGCAACTTTGCCAAAGTTGTTTATTAATTCTAGTAATTTTTTACTTGAATCTCTGGGATTCTCTAGGTAAATCATCATATCATCTGCAAAGAGTGATAACTTAGTTTCTTCTTTGGCTATTTTAATTCCTTGGATATCTTTATCTTGTCTAATTGCTACAGCTAACATTTCTAGTACCATATTAAATAATAGTGGTGATAATGGACAGCCTTGTTTCACCCCTGATCTTATTGGGAATGCATCTAGCTTATCCCCATTGCATATAATGCTTGCTGAAGGTTTTAGATAGATACTGCTTATTATTTTATGGAAAGTTCCCTTTATTCCTACATTCTCCAATGTTTTTAGTAGGAATGGATGTTGTATTTTGTCAAAAGCTTTTTCTGCATCTATTGAGATAATCATGTGGTTTTTGTTAGCTTTGTTGTTGATGTGATTGATAATGCTAATAGTTTTCCTAATATTGAACCAGCCCTGTAGTCCTGGTATGAATCCTACCTGATCATAATGTATTAATCTCTTGATGATGCTGTATTCGTTTTGCTAGAATCTTATTTAAAATTTTTGCATCTATATTCATTAGGGAAATTGGTCTATAATTTTCTTTCTCTGTTTTGTCTCTTCCTGGTTTGGGTATCAAAACCATACTTGTATCATAGAAAGAATTTGGGAGGACTCCTTCTTCCCCAATTTTCAAGAATAGTGTATGTAGTATTGGAATTAACTGTTCTTTAAATGTTTGATAGAATTCACTTGTGAATCCATCTGGCCCTGGAGATTTTTTCCTAGGGAGTTCATTGATGGCTTGTTCAATTTCTTTTTCTGAGATGGGGTTGTTTAAGTATTCAACTTCCTCTTCTGTTAATCTGGGCAATTTGTATTTTTTAAAATATTCATCCATCTCGTTTAGATTATCGAATTTGTGGGCATAAAGTTGGGCAAAGTAGTTTCTAATTATTGTTTTAATTTCCTCCTCATTGGAGGTGGGTTCACCCCTTTCATTTTTAATATTAGTAATTTGGTTTTCTTCTTTCTTTTTTTTAGTCAGATTGACCAAAGGTTTATCAGTTTTATTAGTTTTTTCATAAAACCAACTATTGGTTTTATTTATTAATTCAATAGTTTTCTTAATTTCAATTTTATTAATCTCTCCTTTGGTTTTCAGTATTTCTAATTTAGTATTTACTTGGGGATTTTCAATTTGTTCTTTTTCTAGCTTTTTCAACTGCAATCCTAAGTCATTGATCTCCTCTTTCTCTATTTTATTTATGTAAGCATTCAGAGATATAAAACTTCCCCTAATAACTGCTTTTGCAGTATCCCATAAGTTTTGGTATGTTGTCTCACTATTGTCATTCTCTTGAATGAAATTGTTGATTGTTTCTATGATTTCTTCTTTAACCCAACCCTTCTTTAGAATTAGATTATTTAGTTTCCAATTGATTTTTGGTTTCTCTTTCCATGCCCTTTTATTACATGTATTTTTTAACGCATTATGATCTGAAAAGGATGCATTGATTATCTCTACCTTTCTGCACTGGATTGTGAGATTTTTATGTCCTAGTACATGGTCAATTTTTGTAAATGTTCCATGTACCGCTGAGAAAAAAGTATATTCCTTTCTATTCCCATTTAATTTTCTCCAAAGATCTATCATATCTACCTTATCCAGAGTTTTATTTACCTCCTTAACCTCTTTCTTGTTTATTTTGAGGTTGGATTTATCGAGTTCAGAGAGGGGGAGGTTGAGGTCCCCCACTAGTATAGTTTTGCTATCAATTTCTTCCTTCAGCTCCCCCAACCTCTCCTCTAAGAATCTGGATGCTATACCACTTGGAGCATACATGTTTAGTAATGATATTGCTTCATTGTCTATGGTGCCTTTTAGCAGGATATAGTTTCCATCCCTATCCCTTTTGATTAGATCTATTTCTGCTTTTGCTTTGTCTGAGATTAGGATTGCTACTCCTGCCTTTCTTACATGAGCTGAAGCACAATATATTCTGCTCCATCCTTTGACCTTTATCCTATGTGTATCCCCCCGTTTCAAATGTGTTTCTTGTAAGCAGCATATTGTTGGATTATGGCTTTTAATCCATTCTGCTATCCGTCTCCATTTTATGGGAGAGTTCATTCCATTCACATTCACAGTTATGATTACAATCTGTGTATTTCCCTCCAACCTCTTTCCCACCATTTGTGCTTTTAGCTCTCCCGTCTCCCTTCCCCTCCTCAATAGTGTTCACTTTTCTCCCCCTCCTCCTGCAGCCTTCCCCTCCTTTTTTTGACCCCCCTCCCTTTTAGTCCCCTTTACTCTTATTGCTTCTTTCCTCCCTTTTAGCCACCCTCCCCTTTCTTCCCCCTTCCCCTCCTACTACCTATAGAGCTAGTTAGGCTTATCTACTTAAGATTATTGTTCCCTCCTTTGAATAAATCAGATGAGAGTGCCTCTCAAACAATGCTCATCTCCCTCCCCTCCTTCCCTCTACTATAGTTTTGTACTTCTTCCTGTGATATAATTTGCCATTTTCTGCTTCCCCCTTTCCACACCTCCTATTACATTCCCTTCTCATACTTAAATCATATTTTTGACATGACATCATTTACTTTATGCCCGTTCCCTCTACATATATCCCTTTTATCATAATAGCTGCACAGTTCTCAAGATTAACAGGTATCATCTTCCCTTATAGGGAGGTAAACAGTTTGCCCTAATTGAGTAGCAAGTTTTTGCTTTTGTTTTTTCCCCTCTGTTTACCTTTTTATGATTCTCTGGAGACCTGCATTTGAAGATCAAATTGTCTATTGAGTTCTGGTGTTTTGGTCAGGAAGCTCTGGAAATCCCTTATTTCGTTGAATGACTTTCTCCTTGCCTGAAATGTTATGCTGAACTTTGCTGGGTAGTTGATCCGTGGTTGAAGTCCCAACTCCTTTGCCTTACGGAATATTGGGTTCCAATTCTTTTGATCTTTTAATGTAGAAGCTGCAAGGTCCTGTGTGATCCTGACTGTGTGTCCTTGATATTTGAATTGTTTCTTTCTGGCTGCTTGTAGTATTTTCTCCTTCACTTGATAGCTCTGGAATTTGGCAACTATATTTCTTGGGGTTTTGAGTTTGGGATCCCTTTCGGGAGGGGAACGGTGGATTCTTTCGATGACTATTTTGCCCTCTGAGTCTAGTATTTCTGGACAGTTTTCCTTGATGATTCCCTGGAAGATATTGTCCAGACTCTTTTCTTCATCATGGGTTTCTGGCAGGCCAATAATTCTTAGATTTTCTCTCCTGGATCTATTTTCCAGGTCAGTTGTTTTTCCAATTAAATATTTTACATTTTCTTCTATCTTTTCATTCTTTAGATTTTGTTTGACTGATTCTTGTTGCCTCATTGAGTCATTAGTTTCTACTTGCCCAATTCTAATCTTCATCATAGTGTTTTCTTCAGTTAGCTTTTCCATCTCCTTTTCCATCTGACCAATTTTTCCCTTTAAGGAGCTATTTTCTCCATTTAATTTTTGTACTTCTTTTTCCATTCGACCAATTTTCCCAGTTAGGTTTTGTGTTTCCTTTTCCATCTGATCAATTTTCCCAGTTAGGTTTTGGGTTTCCTTTTCCATTTGATTAGCTCTTCCTTTTAGCGAATTATTCTCTCCAGTTAATTTTTGAACTTCCTTTTCCATTTCTTCAATTTTCTTTTTCAGGGTGATGTTCTCATCAGTGAATTCTTTTTTTATAGTTTTAAAATCATTGGCCAGTTTTTCTTTTATATCCTTCTTCAGACGTTCCAGGTAATCTAGTTGTGCTTGCGAGAAATTCATAGTCCCATCTGAGGTTTCAGATGGAAGTACAGTCTCAGCTCTAACCTCTTTGGTGTTTGTGTTTTGGTCCTTATCCCCATAGAAAGATTCTATGGTTTTTTCACTTTTCGTCTGCTTTTTCCCATTCATGATGTTGGCTGAGTGTTGTAGCTTTTGGTTCTTTTAGTCAGAAGGTACAGATCTTTAAGTTGAGCTGATGTGTGTCTAGGCTAAAAGCAGGCTTTTGTTTTTTGTTTCCCTGATCAACCCTGGAGTTAGCTTGTTAGGTATGTGGGAGGGGTGGTCTGTCCTCAGGATATCTCCTCAGCTGACTTGAGGCAAAGGCAAGGTCAGGGGATGGTGATCCCACCTTCCCTATTGTCTTCCCTTTTCCCCTGGAGGGCTGGGGCTCGCCTAGAAGCTAACGCGTGTTCCCGCCCCTCCTTGGGCTCGTCTCCTGGCTCTGAGGCTTGCCTGGGTCTCAGTGCAAATTTTCTCTGCCCTGGGTCGTCTGTCCCTCCAGCCGTCTCCGCTACCGTAGGAAGAATCCCCCTTTGCCACTTTTCCAGCCTCTGGTGTTATGAGACCACCCGCCCCCTTCTGCTGTTCCCGCTGATCCAGGATTAATCTGGGGAAGAATTTTATGGTTCCCTCAGGGTCATCAGGGGGGAGAAGAGAGCACTTACTGATCACTCTGCCATCCCAGTTCCTGGAAGTTCAAGTAGTGACCCACCGAAGTCCGTCTTCAGGCTGAAGATTTCAAGGGCTGCTGCGCTGATGTCTGGCACTCAGTGGCTCTCACCGGCTCGGCCTGGCTTACCTCCTGCTCCGCTGGTCTCGCCCACCACTCTCGGGCTCCTCTGGTCCCCTCCACCCTGCCGCGCTGACCACGCTGCGCTGTGCGTCGGGGTCTTACCCCCGCGGAACAGATCCCTCCCGTGGACCCTCTGATCCAGCCTGGGCTCCGAATCCATCAAAGTCCGTCACCCACTGGATTTTACACCTCCAAAGTCTGGTCAGACTCTCCCTCTGGAGATATCCAGAGGAGTTTTTCCAGGAGCTTAGGTGAGTCGTTGCTTTCAATCCGCCATCTTGGCTCCGCCCCCCCCCCCCCCCCCCCAATAATTCATCTTGTTGGTAGAAGAGATTGAGGCCAAGATGAACTAAGGAATTATTGAGATGAACTAAGGAATTAAACCAAGAAACAGTGTCCATAGTGAACTGGAGCCCCAAGAAAATCTTAGAGGAAGATAAAGGGAATACTTAAAAGGTAGGGAAAAGTCACAATAGGTGTTGTTATAGAAAAATCAAAGACAGTGAGGACTGAGAAAAAGCCATCAGGAGATCACTAATGACCACTGAGATAGCAGTTTCAGCCAAGTTGTGGAATGAAATTCAATAAAATAGTTTCAAGAATGTGTAAATAATAAGGTTCTGTCTTCTATTTTCTATCTACAATGTAGTTGCCAATGCTATTTCCTTGAAGCACAGGTCTGATAATATCATACATCTATTTAATAAACTCCACTGTTTTCCCATTACTTCTGGGATCAAATAAGAACTTCTCCATCTGGCATGGAGGAATCTTTGGAGACTTTCTTGGAGATTTTCACAATCTGTCTCTAATTTGTCTTTCTAAGATTACTATTCATTAATTTGTATATTTAACATTTAGCATCATGTCTAGGATACAAAAAGCATTCATTGCTTGTTGAGTTCAACTCATTCTGTGGTCCAATTCACTTGGTCCTCTTGCTGCCTCTAATTTACAATACTCCATTGTCTATCTCTATTATATTTATACTAGGTATAATACATGCCTAGAATTCATTCCCTCCTGACTTTCACTACTTAGTATACTCCTTCAAAGTGCAACTCAAGTTATTCTTTCCATATGAGAAATTTCCTGGTCACCCAAGTTACTAGTATGACCCCATAATTACCTAGTACTTGGTTTTTCTATGCTTATATTTGTCCACATTATTTCCTTCAATTGGATGTAATCTCCTTTAAGAATTTTCCCCTGTTGCTACTTAGTGAAGCAGAAGTCTTTCTTTCTCCACAGGGATAAGATATGACCCCTGACTCCCCAGGAACTGTGTTGAAGGGACCTGGAGTTGGCCTCTTGACACCTCTTACTTCTGTGTGGGAGTCTTCCAATATAGGAAATGGAGAACATTGCTAATGATCAAGGAAACAGGACCATCCTAAACTATGTTACCTTCACCTATATAGAAGGTTTAATTGCTGATGCTGCAAATGATCAAGTTGCAATGAACCTCACCAACACTTTTTGATGCCAAATATTTGATAGGTCACAGTTTTGATGATGCAGTAGTATAGTCAGACATGAAGCACTAGCCTTTTAGGGTGGTGAATGACACAGGCAGGCCTAAGGGACAAATGGAGTAAAATGGGTAGACCAAAAGTTTCTATTTAGAAGTATCTTCTATGGTCTTGACCAAGATGAAAGAAATTGCTGAAGTTTACCTTGACAAAACTGTCACAAATGCTGTGGTCACAATACCACCCTATTTCAATGATTCCCAATGTCAGGTCACCAAAGATGCTTGAACTATCAATGGCCTCAGTGTGCTCAGAATCATCAATGAGGCAACTGCTGCTGCTATTGTGTATGGCTTGGACAAAAAGGTTGGTGCTGAGAGAAATGTGTCGATCTTTGACCTTGGAGGTGGTACTTTTGATATTTTGATATCTCCATTCTTACCATTGAAGATGGCATCTTTGATGTCAAATCCACAGCTGAGGGAACCTACTTTGGTAGGAAAGACTTTGACAACTAATGGTCAACCATTTCGTTGCCGAATTTAAGCGAAAGCACAAGAAGGACATCAATGAGAACAAGAGGGCTGTTTACCGTCTTCACGGTGCTTGTGAACATACAAAGTGTACCTTTTCTTCCAGTGTCCAGTCCAGTATTGAGATTAACTCCCTCTATGACTGTATCAACTTCCATACATCAATCACCTGAGTCTGTTTTGAAGAGCTAAATGCTGATGTCTTTTGTGCCACTCTGGACCCATTGGAAAAAGTCATAAGAGATGCCAAGCTGTGTAAATTACAGATTCATGACATTTTTCTGTTGGGTGGTTCCATTTGAATCATGCAAATCCCTAAGCTTCTGCAAGACTTCTTCAAATGCAAGGAGCTCAACAAGATTATCAGTCCTAATGAGGCTGTTGTTTATAGTGCAGCTGTCCAGGCTACCATTTTTTCTGGAGATGAATCTGAGAATGTGTAGGTCTTGCTACAGCTATATGTCACTACTCTTTCCCTTGGAACTGAAAATGCTCATGGAGTTATGATCATTCTGATCAAAAGTAATGCCATCACCACCACTAAGCAGACACAGACCTTTACCACCTACTCAGACAACCAGCCTGGTGTGCTTATTCACGTTTATGAAGTTGAGAGAACAATGACAAAGGATAACAACCTGCTTGGCAAATTTGAGCTAACAAAAATCCACTTACCGCCTAGGGGTGATCCTCAGATTGAAGTAACATTGGACTTTGATGCAAATGGCACCCTCAATATTTCTGCTGTGGATAAGAGCACAGGCAAGGAGAACAAGATCACTTTCACCAATGATAAAGGTATGAGCAAAGGACACATTGAACATATGGCCCAAAAGGCTGAGAACTATGAGGCTGAGGATGAGAAGCAGAGAGACAAGGTGTCTTCCAAGAATTCTCTTGAATCTGACACTTTCACCATGAAGACTACCATAGAGGATGAAAAACTAGAAGGCAAATTTGGCGAAGAAGACAAACAGAAGATCCTTGACAAATGTAATGAAATGACCAACTGGCTGGATAAGAGCCAGATTGCTGATAAGGAAGAATTTGAGCACCAACAGAAAGAATCGGAAAAGGTCTGCAGTCCCCTCAATATTAAGCTGTACCAGAGTGCAGGGGGCATGACAGGAGGCATGCCTGGTGGGTTCCTAGGTAGTGGAGCAGCCCCATCTGGAGTTACTTCTTCTGGATCCACTGTTGAAGAAGTGGACTAAACACATCAGAAGAAAGAACATTCCACACAATTCTCCAAAAATTGAAGGACTCAAATGTATAGCCAAGGCAGTAGTGGTTTACATGTAACATTAAATTTACTGTGTAAATCTGGGCATTCTGAATACTGGAGCATGTGCAGAGGGAGAGATGTGAACAACATTGCTCTTTATTAGTATTGCAAACAAGTGGAAATGCAATTCTTGTCCTGGAAAATAAAATCTATTTAAAATTGGCACCATAAAAAAATTCCCATGTTTAATCTGACACATAGAATGTACTTAATAGATGCTTGTTAATTGATTGATAAGTGAAAGCAATCTGTATAAGTTATTTTTTTCTGAGTTTTGAAGTAAAAGAAAAGAGAGATAAAGGACAGTTAAAAAAGATGATTAAGAAAAGGTTTTATTAAAGGTAGAAGAGTGTGGCCCATATGTATAGGCAACAGAGGAGTCAGCATATAGGGAGAGATTGAAAATGAGATAATGATGGAAGCAAGGTCCTAGAGATTAAAGGAGTGAATTGGATCAATTTACATAAATACAACAATTATCTTTGGTAAAGAGAAAGACTACATCTTTCTTAGACTGGAGAGAAGAAGGATAGTATATGTAAATACATAGAATACTTACATATGTGTTATATGTAATATATGCATATAACTCAAAATATAATATATTAAAGAACTGTATAATATTTATGTGTGATGTTTTAATACATTTGTATTTATACATTGTATTATATAATATATGTATGATACTCATAGAGTTTTTGATTTATAGAGAAAAGGAAATAAAGAAGTTCGCAACTGATATTCTCCATCTCCTCAATAAAGTAAAGGTCATATATGACAGGAGAGAGATAAAAGATTTGGAACAGAACAGTGAGAAATATTGTAAGCAGTACCAGGAATGGATAAAAGAAGTACCAATTAAAGCTCAGTTGAAGCTAGATAAGCTGAATTTATAATGGTCCCAACTAGAATGAATTTGTTATATTTTTCAGCAGTTATAAAATAGGAATTTCTCATTAGGAAACTTCCTTCACTAATACAGACCAGAATCCACTCCCCAACTTCTGGACTTAGAGAACTGCCTGGGATACTGAGAAGTCACACATCCTGAATGTGTCAGAGGTAAAATTTGAACCTAGGTCAAGATGTTGGAATAAAAGGACACATTACAATCTAAATCACCTACAAGTACTCTACAAGGGCTGAGAAAATGTATCAGAGGACTTTATCATCAGGAAATCCAAGAAAATGTCATATTTCTAAGGTAAAATATGTTTTGAGAATTCAAGTATTGAGGAGCTGTAATTAGTATCACACAAGTTTTAGTCATCACCACTATAAAATGTAGAGAATTTTGAATGTGATACTCCAGAAGAAAAAAAAAAAAAGAAACCTAGGACTTCAACTATGAACAATTTTCCCAGAAATAACTGAGTTTAATCTTAAAGGAATAAAATGGATATTTAATGAAAGAGCACTTCTAAGCATTCTTGATATAAAGACCAAATCTGAGTAGAAAATTTGACATACAGACATGGGAGTCAAGAAAAGCATGAAAAGGCAAATATAAGCATACAATTAGGGTAGCTACATGGTGTGATGTATGGAGTGCCTAGCCTGAAGTCAGGAAGACTCATCTTCCTGAGTTCAAATCTGGCCTCAAACCCTTACGCTCTGTGACCCTGGTCAAATAGCTTAATCCTGTTTACCTCAGGAAGGAAATGGCAAACCATTCTAGTATTTTTGCCAAGAAAACTCCAAATGTGGTCACAAAAAGTCAGACGCTACTGAAAAATGACAGAACAAGAACAACTGAGCATACAATCATAAGTGACAAAGTTAAACAGTTTATATTTTTTAATAAAGAGATTTTAGTTGATGTGTAAATGAAACCAGGGAACATAGGATGAAGACATGAGAAGAAGGATCATTCCAGACAGGAGGAACAGCAAGAGAAACATCATGGAAGCAGGTACGTGTGTGTGTGTGTGTGTGTGTGTGTATCTGGCTAGAAGAATTGTTCCTGACCAAACAAGAGATATTATGGGAGATAAAATGGATATTTAGATTACATTAAACCAAATACTTTTTGCATAAGCAAAATAAATGAAGCTAAAATTAGAAGAGAAGCAGGAATCTGGGGGAAAATCTTTGCTATAAGTTTCTCTGATAAAGCTCTTATTTGTCAGGGAACTGATTCAAATTTGTAAGAAACATAGCCATTCACCAATTGAAAAATAATAAAGAATGTGAATGAAGTCAGCAGAATCGGAACAATTTCTACACTAGCAAAAATACTAGACAAATACAAGACAAAAAACTTTGAAAGACTTAGGATCCCTGATCAAGTCAATATATCTAACTACAATTCCAGAGAATTCATGATAAATCATGAAATCTACTACCAGATAAACAGGTCATGTATTCAGAACATAATGAAACATTTATGAGAGGAAGGATGCATGGCTAATACATAAATTGCTTTGCTTGACTATGACATATGTGTAACAATTTTTTTTCTTGATTTTTCAATGGGAACTGGGAGGGAGAGAGTTTAAAAGTGAAAATATAATAAAATTGAATTACTCACCCATCCCATCCCCCTACCACACACAATTTCTTCACTGAGAATTAGCATAGATTAAAAAGCAAAAGAACAAATAACAACTTCTTCATTACGGATCAGCATGGATTAAATACCAAAAAGACGAGGGAGTAAGTGATTACAGGATATTGAACTATTAAGCAAAGATTGCACAAGGAAGATATAAATCAACAAAGGTCTTCAAACCTCATCTCCCTCTCACTCTGTCCCTGGAATGAAACCTCTATAGAACCACAAATAATCCTTATTATTTTCTTTCTTAGGAAATCTTGTTCATTAAAAGTTGAAGTTACAACAATGAATTCCCAAGAGATATTCATTGATGTGGTGTTGGAAGATGGTAGAATGCTTATATTCACTTATTCATTTATGTTTGGCTAGTCTTTTGATCACTGTAGAACTTGGTAATTCATTTTGAAAGAACAATGTTACTAATCACCTACAATATATTTCCAAAGATCATCATCCCAGTTTATCTTGCTCAAAATCTCTAATTTATTTGTAACCCCTTCACAAACTTCTATACTCTTCTAATAGTATCAATTCTTGATTATTTCCACTATCTCCCTTTCAACTTTTGTACTGTCACCTTACTAATTGATTTCCTTCACTACCGACTAAATTATGACAGTAATTTTCTCATTTTTCTTACTTTTATTAGTCTTTCCTCTATCCAGTAAAAGTGATGACTTGTTAGATTAAGCTTTCAAAAATAAGTTTTTATTGCTATTTTCTGTTATCATCACAGTTATCTTAAGTATCTCTCCCTCTTCCCCTCTGAAAGAGTCATCCCATATGACAAGTATTATTTTTTAGAGAAGAAAAATTTCAAAAATTCATGCAATGTATAATAACTGGATCTTCCACCTCCCACAAAGGAGAGGTCCTTACATATCCACTGTATTCTCTCAGATCTTTATACTTTTTTAAAATTTACTCTTGATTTTTGGAGTATAGCTATTCTTTCCACTACTGTTGTAGTCATTGTGAGGTGGTATGTCAGAGTTGTTTAACTTGAATTTCTCTAATCAATGGTGTTTTTTTATTTTAAATTATTTATTTGTTTTCAGTTTTCTATAATCACTTCCATATATCTTAGATTTATCCCCCTCGTTCCCCTTCTTTCCCCCCTCCCTCCCCACTCCCTCCCTGAGATGGGGTGCAATCCTATATAGGTTCTACACGTACATTCCTAGTAAATACATTTTCACCTTAGTCATGTTTCATAGAAGAATTAAAATGAATGGGAGAAACCATAAAAGAAAACAAAACAAAACATAGCACAAGGGAAAATGGTCTACTTTATTCTGAAATCCAATTCCATCGTTCATTCGTTGGATGTGGAAGACATTTTGCCTTAAGTGTCCATTGGCAATTTTTTAGGTCCTTGCATTCCTGTGAAGGACTAAGTCTACCAGAAAAATTCTTCACACACTGTGGTTGTTGCTGTGTACAAAGTTCTCCTAGTTCTGCTCCTTTCACTCAGCATCAGTTCATATAAGTCTTCCCAGGCCTCTCTGAAGTCTTCGTGTTCATCATTTTTTATAGCACAATATTATTGCATTACATTTTTATACTGTGGTATATGTACTTCTTCAGCTACTCTTCAATTGTTGGGCATCCCCTTGATTTCCAGTTTTTGGCCACTAATCAATAGCGTTTTAAAACACCTTTTCACATGCCTGCAGATAGCTTTAATTTCTTTTAAAACTGCCTGTTTATATCCTTTGACTATTTATCAATTGGAAAATGACTTGTATTTTTATAAATTTGACTCCATTCTCTATATATTTGAAAAACTATGCCTTTATCAGAGATACTTGTTGCAAAAAATCCCCTCCCTCTCATTTTCTGCTTTCCTTTTCATTTTTTTTGCCTTAGTTATGTTTGTGAAAAAATATTTTAATTTAATATAATCAAAATCATTTATTCTACATTTCATAATATTTTCTATATTTTCTTTGGTCCTGAATTCTTCCTTTAGCCATAGATGTGACAGATAAATTATTCCATGCTCTCCTAATTTGATGATGTTATGATGGTATTTATGTGTAAATCATGTACCCATTTTGACCTTATCTTGATATATGGTGTCAGATGTTGGTCTATACCTAGTTTTTCCCATACTCTTTTCCATTTTTCCCAGTAATTTTTGTCAAACAATGAGTTTTTGTTCCAACAGCTTGGATCTTTGGGTTTATCATACACTAGATTATTATGAATATTTACTGTAATGTAATATGTACCTAATCTATTTCATGTATCCACGACTCCATTTATTAGTCAGTACCAAATTGTTTTGATAATTACTACTTTATAATATACTTTGAGATTTGATATAGCTAGACTACCTTACCTGTAGCTCTTACTTTTTTTGAGATGGCACTGTCTTTGATCAGCTCTTGGTATTTTCCATTGAATGGTAAAATACACAATTCAGTTATACCTGAATTAAAAATTAGAAGTCAGTCAAATTACATTCCCAAGAGATTTTACCTCACATAGCAAATTCCTCTATAGACAACTTAGGGCAGAGTATAGTTGTTTTTACTGTTGTGACAAATGTTATTTAGTTTAAAAATTAGTAATCAAAAATTTTTATCCTCTGTATTTGCTAAGTACATGCAAAGTTCTTCCAAAAGCATTCATTCACCATTTTTTTTTATACATTTCAAATATATCTGATGTAATAATCAATTGTTAAAAATTTGTGGAAATAATCACATTCTGGAGTTTTCTCAGAAAGACTATTGTTTCTGTTAGCTTGAATAGCCTAGCAAAAAAGAAAAGTCTTTTCAACAGAGATCTGTTGATATTAGATTGGTTCAAAGATGTAACTCTAATACATATTACTACTAGTATCATTTTGTATAGTGTAATTTTCATAAAAATTATTAGTCAGAAAATTCATCATATAAAGCAAGGATGCTTGTAAACAATTCTCCCCTTTAGCTAGAAGTACTCCTGTTGGAGGAGGAGAATCTCAATTCCTCCTTAAATCAATTTACTATCTTAGAATTTATAAGACTCTCATTAGCCACATGCATTAATGAAGATCCTTCCTTTACAGGGCTGATAAGATTTTCTGACCTTGCCAAGCCTAGAAATTCAGAGGACTAGGCAAGTCCCTAAAGAACTTCACAGATAATGAGAATTTACAAGGTCTTTTGTACTTTTCCCATATACCATGTAATTATCATTATTATTGCCTTAAAGTAAAATATTTCCAAGTAAATATTTAAGGAAGATTCTTTAAACTATAGGGACAAAAGTCCCCAATAATTGATAGTGCAAATTAGTAAATTCAAAGAATTCTAGGCAAAAGAGGAGTTAATCTCTTGGTGACACAAATTCATCACATTTTAGGTATTATTACTCAGATAAACAGTATTTCTTATCCAAAATCACAAACGTACAAAATTGCAATGCAAAAAATTAGGATGATAATACTGATATAAAACAATATCATGGACTAAACATGAAACAAAACTTAATCAAATGACATCAATTTTATTGAATAAATTGTCATACATAGAAAAATCCTTTCATTTATCTATTGATTTTGGCATTCCATACTAGTTGCTTTCAGAGACCAGTTTAAAGTGATTATAATCCAATTTTTTCACAGTCAAAAGATTTTTACCAGCAGTTACCATTCAAAACATAATCATGTTGTGAATCATAGTTTTGCCTAATTAATTTTTGTTTTTGTTGTCCTTCAGTCATTTTAAATTTTGTCTAACTCTCTGTGACTCTGTTAAAAGTTTTCTTGGCAAATGCCCTGGAGTGGTTTGTCATTTCTTTCTTTTACTTTTAATTTTTAAATAATTTATTTATTTTTAGTTTTCAACATTCATTGTCACAAGATTTTGAGTTCCGAGTTTTCTACTCATCACTCCCCTCCGCATCCCATATGGCATGTTTACCCCTTCCTCTAGTCTGCCCTCCGTTCTATCTCCCCTCCCCTTCTCCCCTTTCCTCTTACTTTTTTGTAGAGAAAGATAGATTTACATAACCCATTGTCTGTATATCGTATTTCACAGTTGCATGTAAATTTTTAACATTTGTTTGTAAAACTTTTACTTCCAAATTCTCTCCTTCTTCCCTTCCCACCCACCCTCATTGAGAAGGCAAGCAATTCAATATAGGTCATGCATGTTTAATTATGCAAAATACATGTTTTGAAAGACTAACTATATTTCCCTCCATCTTATCCCACTCCTCACCTATTCTGTTTTCAACTTTGACCCCATCCTTTTTCAGAAGTGTTTGTTTCTGACTATCCCCTCTCCCAATCTGTCCTCCCTTCTATCATCTCCCTCCATCCCCTTCCCACTTACTTTCCTGTAGGGTAAGATACCCAACTGAGTGTGTGTGTTATTCCTTCCTTAAGTTAAATCCAATCTATCTATCTGTCTGTCTGTTTGTCTATCTATCTATCTATCTATCTATCTATCTATCTATCTATCTATCTATCTATCCATCTATAATATATCTATATTTCCTCCAACTATTCCAATACTAAGCAAGGTCTCATGGCTTGCAAATGTCATATTTCCATGTAGGAATGTAAACAGTTCAACTTTAATATGTCCCATATGATTTTCTTTCCTGTTTACCTTTTCATGTTTCTCTTAATTCTTGTATCTGCAAGTCAAATTTCCTATTCAACTCTCGTCCTTTCAGCAAGAATGTTTGAAAGTTCTCCATTTCATTGAAGGTCCATTTTTTTCCCCCTGAGATATTATACCCAGTTTTTCTGGGTAGGTGATTCTTGGTTTTGAACCTCCTCTGACCTCCATAATATCATATTCCAAGCCCTTCGATCCCTTAATGTAGAGTACTCTAGATCTTGTGTTATTCTGATTGCATTTCCACAATACTTGAATTGTTTTCTTCTGGCTACTTGTAATATTTTCTCCTTGACTTGGGAACTCTGGAATTTGGCTACAATATTCTTAGCAGTTTTTCTTTTGGAATCTCTTTCAGGAGATGAGCAGTGAATTCTTTCAATTTCTATTTGACCTTTTGGTTCTACACAATTAGGGCATTTTTTCTTGATAATTCCTTGAAAGATGATGTCTAGATTCTTTTTTTGATTATGGATTTCAGGTAGTCCAATAATTTCAAAATCATCTCTCCTGTATCTTATTTTCTAGGTCAGGGGTTTTTCCAGTGAGATATTTCATGTGGTGTTTTATTTTTTCATCCTTTTGATTCTGTTTTACAATTTCTTGATTTCACATAAATTCATTAGTTTCCATTTGCTCCATTCGAATTTTGAAGGAATTATTTTCTTCAGTGAACTTTTGGACCTCCTCTTCCATTTGGCCAATTATGCTTTTTAAGGCATTCTCTTCATTGGCTTTTGGGACCTCTTTTTGCTTTTGGGGTTCATTCTTTATTTAAAGTGTCTTTTCTTCAGTATTTTTGGGCATCTCCATTAACAAGCTGTTGACTCATTCTTGTTATTTTCTTGGATTACTCTCATTTCTCTTCCTAATTTTTCCTTTTCTTCTCTTACTTAATTTTCAAAGTCTTTTTAGAATCCTTTCATGGCCAATGACCAATTCATATTTTTCTTGGAAGCATTTGATGTGGGAACTTTGACTTTGTTGTCTTCTTCAGATTCTATGTTTTAAATCTTCTTTGTCACCACAGTAAGATTCCATAGTCTGAGTTTTTATGCTGGCTGCTCAACTTCGTAGCCAAATACTTGACATTTTAAGTCTTTGTGAAGATAGGACTTTGCTTTCAGTGGGGGTGGGGTGGGGTGGTGTACTGTCCCAGGATTTAGGAGTTTTGTATCAGCTGCTCCATTCCCCACTATCTGTGGACCCTGAGATATGGAAGCAGCAGTTCTGTAGCTCTAGAATTTATTTTGGGCCATTTCCACAGGGTTTTTGAGGGGTTTCAGGGGAGAGCTCAAACAAATCCTTGCTTTTATGCCATCATTTTGACCCCATCCCCAGGTAATTTCTTCCATGTTCCTTTAATTAACTTATAATTTCATCCTTTATGCCTGGTTGATGTATCCATTTACATAATGTGAGATGATGTTTTATGCCTGGCTTATGTTATTTTTTTCTGTTTTATGCTATTTTCAGATTTTCTAAAATTTCTTTTTAAATTAAACACTGAGCATTTGAGAACTACCTCCCTTAATCTACATTACTTTTTGTTCTTCTTCTAAAATGGCTAATATGGAAGTATGTTTTGCATGACTTCATATGTAAAATATGCATTAAATTGCTTGTTTTGTCAAAGAGGGAGAGAGAATTTGGAACAAAAAATTAAGAAAAAATTAAATGAATGTTAAAATTTTTTAAAAATATAATTGAGAAAATAAAAAATAAAAAAAGAGAAGGCCAACTATATTAGTGAATTCATTTCCTTTTCTTTCACTCTCTTCTCAAATTGCTACAGTTTGACTTTTGACCTCATCATTTAACAGGAATTGGCCTCTCCAACTTTACCAATTATCTCCAAATTTTTTCCCCTCAATTTGCATTGCTCTTTATCTCTCTGCAGGCTTTGATACTGTTGATGATCTTCTTCACTTTTAAAAAATAAGTAAATTTATTTTTAGTTTTCAATATCCATTTCCATATATTTTAAATCTTCTCTCCCTCCCACATCCCCAAGGAAGTATGCAATCCAATATAGACTCTACACACACACATATATACACACATTCATACTTATTATACATATTTTCACATTACTCAGATTGTACAGAATTATTAGAATTAATGGGAGGAACCATGAGAAAGAAAAAAACAAAATTAACAAAAAAAGAGAGCAAATAGTACGTTTCAATCTGCATTCAGACTCCATATTTCTCTCTCTTTTTCCATCATGAATCTTTTGAAATTGTTTTAGGTCCTTGCATTGCTGAGAAGAGCTAAGTCTATCAAAATCATTCATCACATACTATGGCCGTTACTGTGTACAAGTGTACAACGTTCTTCTGGTTCTGCTCATTTCACTCAGCATCAGTTCATATAAGTTTTCCCATTACATTCATATAGCACAGCTTGTTCAGTCATTGCCTATTGACAGGCATCCCTTCAATTCCCAGTTCTTGTCCATCATGAAAAGAGTTGTTATAAATATTTTTGTACACGTGGGTCCTTTTGCTTTTTTTAATGATCTACTTGGGATACAGCCTTAGAAGTGATATTACTGGGTAAAATGTACATTTTTATAGCCCTTTGGGCTATAAATTGCTCTCCAGAATGGTTGGAGCAGTTCACAACTCCACCAACAATGAACTAGTGTGCCAATTTTCCCACATATTCTCCAGCATTTATCATTTTCCCATCTTGTCATGTTAGCCAATCTGATAGGTATGATATGGTACCTCAGATTTGTTTTGATTTGCGTTTCTCTCATCAGTAGTCATTCAGATCATTTTTTCATATGACTACAGATAGCTTTAATTTCCTCCTCTGAAAAAGGGCTGTTCATATCTTTTGACCATTTATCAATTGCGGAACAACTTGTATTCTTACAAATTTGACTCATATCTCTACATATGTTAGAAATGAGGCCTTTATCAAAGACACTGGTTGCAAAAATTCTTTCACAATTTTCTGCTTCCGTCCTATACTTGGTTGCATTGACTTTGTGCAAAAGCTTTTCAATTTAATGTAATCAAAACTATCCATTTTGCATTTTATAATGTTCTCTATCTTGTTTGGTCATAAATTCCTCAGTTCTCCATAGATCTGACAGGTAAACTATTCCTTGTTCTCCTGATTTGTTTATAGTATCATCTTTTACACCTAAATCACGTACTCATTTGAACTTTATTTTGCTAAGATGTTGGTATATGCCCAGTTTCTGCTGTACTATTTTCTAATTTTCCTAGTAGTTTTTGTCAAATAATGAGTTCTTATCTCAAAAACTGAGGTCTTTGAGTTTTTCAAACAGTACATTCCTATAGTTATTGGCTACTGTTTCTTGTGTTCCTAATCTACTCCAATGATCCACCACTCTATTTCTTAGTCAGTACCAAGTAGTTTTGATGATTGCTGCTTGATAATATATATCTTTTCATTAATTCCCTTTATGTAACTCATTTTTCTTAACAAAATTTGTGATGGGTGACTTCTCTTACCAAGAAGCACATTTCATTTTTGGACTGAGCTAATAGTAAAAATTCCTCCCCCCCCCCCCCCAATGTGCCAGAATTCACCTCCAATACTTTCCAACATTGGGCCCTATAGTAGTGTGCACATTAACTGGGACAAAATAAAATAATTAAATGCTTTGACATGTAACAAATGTTACATCTTTTTATATATTAAAAAGAATTCACAATCAATATATATTTTATCCATTTGCTGAAACTACTTAATTTAATTTATAAGACAGTATAAAGTTAATTTTTTGATGTATTGTATAATTCATAATGAAACTACATATTTAAGTACAACAGTGATGAAGTCCATTTTCTTCAAAATTTGTCCTTGATTATAGTGCATACATTTTCATGTAGATTAAATTAGATACACTTCCAATATTTATCTCAGTCTCTTAGAGTTCTTATCTTTTCATGATGCGTGGCATGGTACAAGATCATGTTATAGTATTCCATCTACATTTGAGAATATCTGTAACTCTGGGACAATCCCACTTTTTCAGAATATTAATATATTTGTCAGAGTCTATCAGATCCTTAATGATACAAGATTTTTAGGCCCCCTGGAAGCAAAAAAAATCCTCAAAACATTTTTGGTATATGTTTTATAGTTTAATGAAGATGTACAGATTTTACAAATTCAACTGAACTTCTGATAACAGTTTAAGTATAACCTTTAATGAAAATATGAGTTTCTTCAGTATAATTTACTTTTTTTCCAAGCTTCAGAACTCCAGTCACTGTGTTATCTTGTTCCTGACAAGCATTTTTTCTTAATAATAATGTCTTTTCTCTTGAAGAGTAAATAATTTGGGAGAACATTTATGATTTGTTCTACTGAATCAAATTCATGCTTATAATCAACAAAAGTTTGGTAAGAACATACATGTCACACATCTTTCAGTTAATTATTAGATTTTCTTGAAGTGAGTAGTAATGACACGAGAGCAAGAGGCTTCTTTGTAATGAACAGAGACATGTAACCTCTTCTGTGTAACCAACCAAAAGAGAAGCTTTGGTCTCTCTTTTTCCTGTTTTCTGAATCACGCCTTTGCAAATATATCTCCTTATCCTCATCTTTTTATGTTGTCGGTGCTACCAAATAGTACTATATTGATTTAATTTTTAGGGTCTTAGCAAATTGTCTATAGACTTTCTCTATCCTTTTCTACTCAACAACTAATGTTGGTGCATAAACTATAATCATTTTCATATTTTCATAATTATCTTTAGTACTACAATACTGGACAACAAAATGTTCCATGAAATAAATTTCTTGTTCTTGTTACTATAAAACCTATTCTGCAAATTTCTTTCCTTGACTCTCCAAGGAGTGCCATCCTTCAATTTAGGTATAATTTCCTTCTCCTGGTTTTATTTATAGCAATAATGTAAAAAACTGATATGGTTCAATTTCTCCAGAAATATGACTACGTATTGGCTATTGGACAAGAATCTAGCATTTAGAGTACTGATGGTCAAATTAAAGTTTATTGATGTTGTGAAAGTGCCTGATTTTTAGCACCCTCTGTCCCATTTCCTTCCACTTTGCCACCCTCACTGCAGATTTGGAAAGGGAAAATATTAAAAGCCATTGTGCATTTTTCTTTTTTCGTGGTCAAATTATTCATGGCCATGTGATCAGTTTGATGTGCCTCTTATGTGTCACTATTGATGTGCCTCTCTGCAGTTAACTAGCTTAATCAGACTTAACTAGCTTAAGCAGACTCGATCTGCAGCAGAAGCCATATTTCCATTCTTTCTAGAATGGTTGGACTTGCCAAAGCTGACGATGTGCTGGCATGGCCTTTGAGAATTCAGGGCCAATGTCACACCACAGTGAGGCATCAGAGTAGAGAGAATTGGAAGGGAATAAGCATTTGGATAATACCTAATATATGCTAAGCACTTTACAAATATTAAGTGTTTTGTGTGTGCTTTGAAATTCATGACAGTGCTGTGAGGTAGGAATTCTGAGTTTCTAAGATTCTAAGTTTCTTGGTCAGTTATTTTTCAATCATTTTCTGGCTCTTTGTGACCCCATTTGGGGTTTTCTTGGCAGAGATACTAGAGGAATTTGCTATTTCCCTCTCCAGCTCATTTTCCAGATAAAGAACTGAGGCAAACAGGGTTGAGTGATTTGCCCAGGTTCACACAACTAATAAGTGTCTGAGGTCAGATTTAAACTCAGGAAAATGAGTTTTTCAGGCTCCAGACTTACTGCACCACTTAGTTGCCCTCTAAGTAGCAGTACTCTCATTCTGCAGATGAGAAAACTGAAGTTCAGGGTTTAAGCACCTTTCTCAGAGTTACACCATGTAGCTAATCAAGTACAAAACTAAAACTTGAACCCACATCTTTTGACTCTGTTTATTATCTGAATTCTCAAAGGCCTCTATCTACTAAGTCCTATGATTCTGGGATATCACTGCCCAAATATTCTTTTCTTCTTTCTGGTAGCTGGAACAACTATTTTGATAAGTGCTACAGAGTTCAAGTTGATTGTATGTGGAAAGATTGTATTCCCGTCCCTGGTGTTCCAGTGTCTGTGAGATGCATCAATACAGATTCACAGGGTAAAGTAGACCAAAGCTTTTGGTCTGGACCTGTGAATGTGAAGATCTTCTCTACCCAGGAAGATCTCTATTCATCTGTATATTCTAAACAGTCTTTGTAGAGCTTTGTATTACAAGTGACATCTGCAGAAAACATTTAAGCAAGAAAGGAAACAGAGACTTTTAATGTCAAGTCAGAGACTGTGAAGTTTCTGTAGTTATTGCCAAGTTGTTTCAGTGTCCAGTCATCTAAGTGTTTCTTGTTCACTTCCCTTTTCATTCACTCAATCGATAAACATTTATTAAGTGCCTACTTTGGGCCAGGCACCGTGCTAAGTGATGGGGATGCAAAAAGAGGCAAAAGATAGTCCCTGTCCTCAAGAACTCTATGTTACAAAGTAATTACCATTTTTACTCACACATTGTACATAACACACTTCCTTTTGATGACTTTTCTGAGAGCTTCTTTGAAGTCTTTATTCCTCAGGCTATAAATAATAGGATTTAGCAGGGGTGTGACTACTGTGTAGAATATAGAAATGATCTTGTTGAGTTCAGGTGACTGAAGGGCATTGGGGCGGACATACATGGAAATCATGGTCCCATAGTAGATAGTGACCACAGCCAAGTGGGAGCCACATGTAGAGAATGTCTTCATCCGACCAGAGACTGAAGGAATCCTCAAGATTGAGGACACTATGAACACATAAGAGACCAGAGTAAGGAAAAAACAAATACACAATACAGCAATGGACAGAATGAAGATTGCAATTTCAGTGATGAATGTATTGGAGCAAGAAAGCTGCATTAGGGGTGGGAGGTCACAGAAAAAGTGATTGATTTGATTTGGCCCACAGAAGTTTAATTTGGAGATCATTAATGCAGGCAGAAAGCCAGTACTAATTCCAGTCATCCAGGATCCCACCACCAATTTGGTGCAGACCGCAGAACTCATCAGTGTTGAGTAGTGGAGAGGATTACAGACAGCTAGATAACGGTCATATGCCATCATGGCCAGGAGAAAGCATTCAGTAGCACCAAAAAACACAAAAAAGTAAAGTTGGATTATGCATGCTGAGAAAGAGATTGACAAGCCTGGGGAGAGCAGGTTGGACAAGAGAAGGGGAACAATGGTGGTAGTATACCAGATCTCCAAAAAGGAAAGGTGTTTAAGGAAGGAATACATGGGTAAATGCAGTCGGTGATCCTGGTTTACCACTACAATGATTATGATATTACCAATTATAGTCATGAAGTAGAATAACAAGAAGATGACAAAGAGAAAATTTTGCCACTCAGGGATGTTCTGAAAGCCTAGGAGTTGGAACTCTATGATGGTGGTAGCATTCAAAGATTCCATTGCCTGCAAAAGATATTTGAGAAAAATTAGAAGGCATGAGGAAGAGATTCCTATTTTCTCTTAACTATACCTATCATAATAACATGTCCTCTGATGATGTAGTAAAAAATGAAGCAGCTCATTTATAGATTCTATGATGGCTTCATCAGTAGTAGAGAGTTTCTAGTGAAGAAACACTGTTTACCAATGCAGATTATCATATACTCAGAACTTATAACATTGGAAAGTTGCCTGGGTTGCCAAACTCCTGTGGACAATGAAGATCTATCTGAACTCAGTCCTCAATGATTAACTTAGATAGCCAGTATCTAGCAGAGATAGACCTTGAACTCAGGAATTCTTGACTCCAAGACTTGCTGACTCTCCACTCAGTTAGTCTGTCTTTCTAAGTGTTATTGAGAGAGAAGAAAGGAGAAGGCAATGTCCTAGTTACACAAATTCATGGAGGCAAGAACCAACCTTATAGAACTGTTAAAATTTACTTATGAAGTAGTCATATCTTCTTTAGTCTCACTTCCTTTTAAATTGCTTTTTTATTTTTCTTTGTTAATAAGCCCTTAATGTAATATTGTCCAATATTCATCTTACTAACTTCCAATGAGTTGGGCTACAGAAATTTGGTCATTCCATTCCTCTTTCACAGGATCCACTCAGAATAATAGACCTTGGAGATATAACATATTGGGGACATTGATTTTTGCTGATTACAGCAAGGTCTCTTAATTTGAAACTATCTTGTCCATTAAAAAGGGGCAGCACAATCTCCTCCTCGAATGAAACTAGTGGACGTAGGATTTGGCAGGGAGTTTATGATTCAGAAGATATCAGGGGGAGAGACAAGATGGTAAAGAAAAGGCAGAGACTTGCCTGAGCTCTCCCAAATTCCCCTCTAAATACCTTTAAATTTCTGGAGCAGCAGAACCCACAAAAGGATGGGGTGAAACAATTTTCCAGCCAAGACAATTTAGAAGGTCAGAAATGTAGGAGAAGACCTTGGGAGTGACTGATACAACATTGGCAGTGGCAGCTTCCAGAACTCTCAGTCCATAGATGGTAAGGGGGTTAAAAACTGGTCAGAAGACTACAGAGTTCCTTTTTTTATTACTGGGTACAGGACTCTATTGTATTGCTCTACTTGGATCTGGGTCACAGTCCCAGACTGAGGAGGGCCATTAGCACACTAGAGCTTGTGGCTATAGGGGAGCAGTTTCAGGGTAGAAAAGAATACTTGTCATTACTCTCAGATAAGAGCACAGTCCAGGAGAATACCTCTGCCTAGATAATGCTCTTTGAAAGAACTGTAAGGTTGCAGAACCCCAGAACTAGCTCTGAAAACAGTTATGTAAAAACTCTGAAACTTAGGAAAGTGCTCCCTGCACCCCAGAAGCAAAACTCCAATTTAGCATAGAGTTAAAAGTCAAGAAATAGGTTGAGAAAAATAAGCAAATAACAAAAAAATTTCTGACTATAAAAAGTTGCTATGGTGACAAGGAAGATTAAAACACACACTCAGAAAAGGACAACAAAGTCAAAATTCCTGCATCCAAAGCCACAAAGAGAATATGAATTGGTTTCAGTCCATGAAAGAGCACAAAATGCATTTTAAAAATCAAGTGAGAGAGGTAAGAAGAAAAATTGGAAAAAGAAATGAGAGTGTTTCAAGAAAATTAAGAAAAAGCTTGGCAAAGAAGGCACAAAAAATACTGAAGAAAATAAGACCTCAAAAAACAGTATAGGCCAAATGTTAAAAGAGGTACAAAAATCCACTGAGGAGAAGAATACCTTGAAAAGCTGAATTGGATAAATGGAAAAAGATAAACAAAAATTCACCGAAGAGAAGAACTTAAAAAGTAGAATTGGCCAAATGGAAAAAGAGGTGGAAAAGCTCATTGAAGAAAATATTTATTTTTTGTTTGATTTTTTTAAAATTTATTTTATTGTGGGCTTTTTAATTTAGTTAGTATTTAATTTTCCACCAGCCACATGTACACAACAATTTTTAACATTTTTTTTCAAAATTTTCAGTTCTAAATTCTCTTGCTCCCTCCCCATTGCTCCCTCTCCTTGAGAAGGTAAGTAATTTCATATAGGTTATACATGTTAAATCATGCAAACCATATCTGTAATAGTTATGTTGTGAAAGAAAACTGATAAAAAATAAAAACTCAAGAAAAATAAAGTGAAAAGAAGTTGCTTTAATCTATATTCAAATATCATTGGTTCTTTCTCTGGGAATGGATAGCATTCTTCATCCTAACCTTGAGAGTTGTCATGGATCATTATATTGCTGAGAATAGCCAAGTCATTCACAGATGACCATCCTAAAATATTGCTCTTACTTTATATCCATTAGATTTCATGTTACATCAACCCATGTGAGTCCAGATTTTTCTGAGAGCATCCTGCTCCTCATTTCGTATAGTGCAGTAGTATTCCCTCACAATCACATACCACAACTTATTCAGCCACTCCCAAATTGATCTTCATTCCCTCAATTTTCAATTCTTTACCCTCAGAAAAGATCTGCTACAATTTTTTTTTTTGTATATAGAAGTCCTTTTGCTTTTCTTTTTTAAATCTCTTTTGGGATACAGACCTAGTAGTGGTATTGCTATGTCAAACGTCATGAATGATCTCGTAGCCCTTTGGACAAGGTTCCAAATTGCTCTATAGAATCGTTTAATCAATTCACAACTCTGACAACATTACATTAATGTCTCATTTTTTCCCACATTCTCACCAATATTTGTCATTTACTCTTTCTGCTCTATTATCCAATCTAACAGGTATAGTACCTCAGAATTCCTTTAGCTTCTATTTCTCCCCAGCAAGAGTGACTTGGAATATTTTTTCATATGACTATAGATAGGTTTAATTACTTCTTCTGAAAGCTCATTATATCTTTTAATCATTTATCAATTGAGAAATGGCTCCTATTTTTTTTTTTACAAATTTGATAAGACTTTTATCAGAGAAACTTGCTTCAATTTTTTTCAGTTACTATTGTTAATTGTATTTCTCTTTATCCTATCCCCTCTACCCTCACTTACTCTATTCTCTCTCTTCTTTCACCCTGTCCTTCCTCCAAAGAATTTTGCTACTGATTACCCCTTCCCCTATTCTGCTCTCCCTTCTATCATACTGTCCCTTCTTCTTTTATCCCCTTCCCTATTTTCCTGTAGGGTAAGATAGATTTCTATACCCATTTACTTGTGCATTTTATTTCCCAGTTACATGTAAAAATACTTTTTGACATTCATTTTTATAACTTTGAGTTCTAATTTCTCACTCTCCCTCCCTCTCTACTCACCTTCAATGAGAAGGCAAGCAATTCAATATAGGTTATACATGTGTAGTCATGTAAAACACTTCCATAATAGTCATATTGCTTACTTTTATCCTGTCTCTCCTCAAAAAGTGTTTGCTTCTAATAACCCCCTCCCACAATCTACCCTCCCTTCTATCACCACTCCTCTCTCTTATCCCTTTCCCCCTACTTTTCTGTAGAGGAAGAAAGATTTCCATGCTCAGTTTGGTGTGCCTCCTTAAACCAGTTCTGATGAGAGTAAGGTTCACTCATTCCCTTTCATCTTTCCTCTTGTCCCCTCCACTTGCTACTTTTATGTGACATAATTTACCTTATTCTACCTCTCCCTTTCTCCTTCTCCTAGTACAATCCTTTCTCACCCATTAATTTTAGTTTTTGGATATCATTCCTTGATATTCGACTCACTCTGTGCCCTCTCTTTCTCTCTCTCTTCCTCTCTCTATACACACACACACACACACACACACACACACACGTATATCTATACCTATACCTATATCTATATCTTTATCTATCTATCTATATCTATCTATCTATATCTATCTATCTATCTATCTATCTATCTATCTATCTATCTATCTATCTATCTATCTATCTATCTATCTGTCTGTCTGTCTGTCTGTCTGTCTGTCTGTCTGTCTATCTATCTATTCCCTCCAACCACCCTAAGAAGGAGAAAGATCTTATGAGCTACAAATATGATCTTCCCATGTAGGAATGTAAACAACTCAACTTTAATAAGTCCCTTATTATTTCTCATCCTGGTTAACTTCTCCTGCATCTTTTGAAAGTCAAATTTTCTATTTACCTCTGTTTTTTTTGAAGAATGCATTAAATTGCTTTATATCATTGAATATCAATTTTTTCCCTTCATGGATTACACTAAGCTTTTCAGGGTAGGTGATTCTTGCTTTTAATCCTAGCTCCTTTGACCTCCAGAATATCATATTCCAATTCCTTCAATCCCTTAATGTAGGTATTGCTAAATCTTGTATTATCCAGATTGTAGTTCCAACTACACTTGAGTTTTTTTTTTTTTATTTTGACTGCTTGCAACATTTTCTCCTAGATCTGGGAGTTCTAGAAAGATAGCCATTATTTCTGGGAGTTTTCAGTTTGGAATCTTTTTGAGGAGGTGATCAGCAGATTCCTTCAATTTTTATTTTACCTTCTCATTCTAGAACATCAGGACAATTTTCCTTTATAATTCCTTGAAAGATGATATCTAGGTTCTTTTGTTGATTATACCCTTCAGGTAATCCAGTAATTTTAAAATTATCTCTCCTGAATCTATTTTCCAGGCTAGTTGTTCTTCTAATGAGATATTTCATTTTGTCTTTTTTTCCCATTCTTTTCATTCGGTTTTATAATTTCTGGATTTCTCATGGAGTCCTTAGCTTCCATTTCCTCCATTCTAAGTTTTAAGGAATTATTTTCCTCATTGAGCTTTTGAACCTCTTTATCCTTTTTGCCAATTCTGCTTTTTAATGCATTCTTCTCCTCATTGGCTTTTTTGGACCTCGTTTGCCATTTGAGTTTGCCTAGTTCTTAAGGTGTTACTTTCTTCAGCCTTTCTGGATCTCCTTTAGCAAGCTATTGATGTTTTTTCATGATTTTCTTGCATCACTCTTATTTCTCTTCCCAGTTTTTTCCTCTACTTCTCTTGTGTTTGTCCTTTGTTTTCTAAGAGGACCATGACATCAGAGAAATGAAGACATGACTTGCACTTGACATTGATTTGAAGTAAAGGAGGGCTGTGCAAGGTCACTAGCCTAACTTTCTCCTCCAGAACTGTCTGGGTCCAGTGACCAGATATTCATCAGGATGACTATAGATGGCTTAGAGTGAATGTCAATGGTAACTGTTTCTCTTTGTAACAGCAATCCTGAAGGTCTTCCCTTCCCAGCTTAATTTTTCCCTTTTTTTTCTAATTAAGGATGTCATTCCTTGACTTATTTCTTAAAGAGGTCTGTTCACTGAATGGACATTACGCCATTCTTAAGTGAGGACCTGAAAAGGTCTTAACCTAAAAGGGCCAGGGTCTCCCATTACATCCTGGGCAGTGTCCAGTACTTTTGATGAATAGCTGGTCACTGGACCCAGATGGCTCTGCCGGAGAAAGTGAGGCTGGTGACCCTGCAGAGTCCTCCCTCACTCAAATCAAAGTCTACTATAAGTCAGGTCATCATTTCCCTGATGTCATGGTCCTCTTTAAGAATGAAAGAGAAACACAATCTGTGAGTAGACCAAATTGCCTGAATGGAGATCTAGTCAGTTGGGTAACTCAGGTTATTCTCTCCCTTTCCTTCTGTCCAAAGTAAATGTTGATGGCCAGAAGCTGCCCAGTTAACTTGCTGTTCTTTCTTCCTTCCTTCCTTCCTTCCTTCCTTCCTTCCTTCCTTCCTTCCTTCCTTCCTTCCTTCCTTCCTTTCTTTCTTTCTTTCTTTCTTTCTTTCTTTCTTTCTTTCTTTCTTTCTTTCTTTCTTTCTTTCTTTCTTTCTTTCTTTCTTTCTTTCTTTCTTTGTTTCTTTCTTTGTTTCTTTATTTCTTTCTCTCTTTCTTTCTTTCTCTCTCTCTCTTTCTTTCTTTTTCTTTCTTTTCTTCTTTCCTTCCTTCCTTCTTTCCTCCCTTCCTTCTTTCCTCCCTTCCTCCCTTCCTTCCTCCCTCCCTCCCTGACTTCTCCCTTTCTTGTTCCTTCACACAACCTTAAACCCAGTTCACTCTGAAGCTCATAGATTGGATGACAATAGGTCCCTGCCCAAGCCCCACTTAATGGCTGTATTTTGGGCCTTCCTGGCTTAGAGTGAATGTGAATGGCGTTCTGCCTGATTCTCTGATATACAGGACAGAAAATATAATATCATAAGCCCACTGAGAATCCTCATCAAATAGATGAGTGTATGTTGGAGGAAAAGGGGGAAATTGTAAAAATACTAGTAGACCTTTATGTCTTTCAAAGGATGTATCTTATTATACTTGATCTTCATAACAACTGTTTTTGGTTCTCAAAAAATGCCATGATTCCAGTTTACTAAAGGTGACATAGAGATAAGGTCATATAAGTGGTTGGTACAAGACCCAGTCAGTCAAGAATAGTTAATAAACAGGTAGAAGACATGACCTGGAAGTCCCCCTTCTCATTTTAGATCTTTTGGCAAAATATTCCAATTCCTTCTCTGGATTTCCACTTCTTTATTTCAAAAATGAGTGTGTTCGACTAGATTATCTATAGAGTACCTTCCTTACAAGAACCCCTGCAGAGGCATTCTGTGGCTTTAGTCATCATCATGCCGTTCCTGCTTTCGATAGGGAGCATATGTATATATATATATATATATACATATATATATGTATATATATATATATACACACACATATATATACATACATATATACATATATACATATATATACATATATACATATATATATACATATATACATATATATGTATACACACTGTGCTAAACACTTTACAAATATTATCTTAGTTTATTCTCACAACAACTCTGGAAAGTAAATGTTATTATTATCCTCATTTTACAGTTGAGGCAACTGAGGCAAGCAGAATTTTTTTTTAAGTATCAAGGTCACATAGCTAGTAAGCGTCTGATGCTGGATTTGACATTAGCTTTTCCTAATTCCAGACCCAGCACTCTATCTCCATTGTGCCATTTAGTTGCCTTAATATTCTTGTAGATTACTTGACTCCTTGTAGGATTGCTTGACCAACACATTAGAAGAATGCTATAGAGATAATTTATCTAAAATTTTAGGAATTAATTTTAAGAAAATCTTTTACACTAATCTTATGAACAACATGGAGACATATGGGCTAGATGATACTAAAAGCTAAAATTCAGAATGGGTTTCCTGGGTCTGAAAGGAAATCTCTAGCGGAGTGTCCCAAAACTTTGTTCTTGGCTCTGTGTAGTTTAATATGCTTTTATCCATGACTTGGGCAAAGGATGGTACAAAGTTGGGAAGTATAACTAATATGCTGGACAACAAACTCAAGATTTAAAAAGGTCAATAGGTCAAATATAATGAGAAAAAATGTTATACACAAAAATGTAAACAAAACACAACCTCATAAGTACTAGATATGCGAGGCATAGCTAGACAGCAGTTCATATAAAAATAAATTTGATTATTTAGTATACTCGATATGAGTCAATAATATGGCATGGCAATGAGCAATACCAATGAAGTGTAAAGTGGAAATGAGAAATATATTGTCCAGAAAAAAGAAAGGTCATGATTTCTCTCTGTTCTTTCCTATTCAAGTCATATCTGAAGAATTGTGAGCCATTCTGCACAGCCTTCTTTAGGAAGTGCTTTGGTAAACTTGGAGGCTTCTGGAGGAAGGCTAAACATTTCCATTTATCTTGGAGATGAGAAGATTTTGAGGGAACTTTTTAATTATCACCAAATATTTGAAGGTATGTCATGTGGAAGAGGTATTAAGACTAGTACCATTTGGCTCCACTGGGAAGAATTAGGAGTAATTGGTTGAAGCTGAAGAAACTAAAATGTCAGCTTGATGTAAGAACAAGTTTCCTTACAGTTAGGACTGTTTGGGGGGGGGGGGCGCAGATCTGCTGTAGCTCTCCCCCTATAGCCCATAAAATATCTGTAAAAAATGGCTCTAAACAAATTATAAATCAGCAGAAGCCACAAAATGACAGAGTGAAGGAGATTTCCAGCCCAAGACAGCCTGGAAGGCCTACAGGAAGGGTCTATTGCACTGGGTTCAGAGCAGAGAGCAGCCCAGCTTTGGCCATGCAGCATGGCATAGACAGGTCTAGAGCAAGCTTCAGGGTGCAGAATCAGGGGTAGCAGCTATGGTTCCCAGATTTCTCAACCCACAAATGCTAAAAACAGCTTCAAAGTTCAAGAAAGCTCTTTCACCCAGGTGAAAGGGGAGCTTGGTTGGGCCCCATCCCCAGCCACAGGACAGCGGCCACTGCAGCAGCAGCATCCACTTTTGGAACCCTCAGCCTAAAGACCCTGGGGGAATCAAGCAGCCAATCTGGGTCTCAGTCCTGAATGGTGGTCCTGGGGTGAGGAGGAGCACTGGTGGGTGGAGCAGGTGGAGGCTCTAGAGAGGGAATCCTACTCACAGATCCTGGGCAGAAAAAGAGTGCTTTTGGTTACTCCCGTATCAGAGTGCAACCCAGGAAAGGAGTAAAGTCCTCTCCCTTGATTGTGCCACCTTGGAGGACCTGAGAACTTACAGGTTGCTGGAGTATACTCTCAACTTGACAAAAGACTCAAAAGTCAAGCAACTGGCTGGAAAAATAACCCCAAAAAGGGAAAAAATAAGGCTATAGAAGGTTACTTTCTTGGTGAAAAGGTATTTTCTTCCATCCCTTTGGATGAGGAAGAACAAAGAGTACCATCAGAGGAAGACATAAAAGTCAAGGCTTCTACATCCAAACTCTCCAAAAACAATATACAATGATCTCAGGCCATGGAAGAGCTCATAAAGAATTTTGAAAATCAAGTAAGAGAGGTGGAGGAAAATCTGGGGAGATAAATAAGAGCAATGCAAGAAAATCATGAAAAGCAAGGAAACAACTTGCTTAAGGAGACCCAAAAAATGCTGAAGAAAATTACACCTTTAAAAATAGACCAACCCAAATGGCAACAGTGGCCCAAACAGCCACTGAAGAGAAGAATGCTTTAAAAAGCAGAATTAGTCAAATGGAAAAGGAATTTCAAAAGTTCACTGAAGAAAATAGTTTGCTAAAAATTAGAATGCAGCAGATGGAAGCTAATGACTTTATGAGAAATCAAGAAATTACAAAACAAAACCAAAACAATGAAAAAATTGAAGACAATGTGAAATATCTCACTGGAAAAACAACCGATCTGGAAAATAGATCCAGGGGAGATAATTTAAAAATTATTAGTCTATCTGAAAACTATGATAAAAAAGGAGCCTCAACATCATCTTCCAAGAAATTATCCAGGACAACTGCCCTGATATTGTAGATCCAGAGGGTAAAATAGAAAAGGAAAAAATTCACCAACCATCTCCTTTAAGAGATCCCCAAAAGAAAACTTCTAGGAATATTGAAGCCAAATTCCAGAGTTCCCAGGTCAAGGAGAAAATATTACAAACAGCCAGAAAGAAACAATTCAAATATTGTGGAAATACAATTAGGATAACACAGGATTTAGCAGCTTCTACAGTAAGGGATTGAAGGGCTTGGAATATGACTTTCCAGAGGTCAAAGGAGATAGGATTAAAATCAAGAATGGCCTACCCAGCTAAACGGGGTATAATACTTCAGGGGAAGAAATGGAATTTCAATGAAATGGAAGAATTCCAAGCATTCCTGATGAAAAGACCAGAACTGAATAGAAAATTTGACTTTCAAATACAATAATCAAGTGAAACATGAAAAGATAAACAGGAAAGAGAAGTTTCAAGGAACTCAATAAAGTTGAACTGTTTACATTCCTACATGGAAAGATATTATTTGTAACTCATGAGACCTTTTTAAATATTAGGGTAGTTAGAGGAAATATATATATACATATATATATGTATGTATGTATGTAGGTGCGTATGGTTATGTATGGATGTGCATATTATATATTTGTAGGTATGTATATGTACATGTGTGTATGTATATATGTATATGTATTGACACATATGTGTATACATGTTTGTATATGTATGTATACATGTACATATATACATATATGTATATATAGATATATATATTTTTATATAGAGAGTGAGTGTGAGCTGAATATGATGGGACAATGTCAAAAAAAAATAAAATTTACTGTTGAACGGAATGTACTAGGAGTAAGAGAAGGGGAGTAGTAGAATACAGTAAATAATCTCACATTCAGGAGTGAAGAAAGAGCTTCTACAAAGGAGCAGAAGATGGGGGAGATGAAAGGAAATAATTGAGCCTTACTCTCATGGAATTTGGCTTAACGAGGGAAAAACATGCACTCAATTGGATATGAAAATCTATTTCACCCTGCAGGATGGCAAAGGGGAAGGAGATAGGAGAGGGAAGGTAATAGAAGTGACAGCAAATTGGGGAAAGGGATAATCATAAGCAAACTATTGTGGGAGGACAGGTCAAGGGAGAGAATGGAAGAAGTGAAGGGCAGGATAAGACAGAAGTAAATGTGGTTAGTCTTTTACAGTGTAACTATTATGAAAGCACTTTGCATTGTTATACAGGTATGACCTATATTGAATTTCTTGTTTTCGCAATGAGGGTGGGTGGGGAGAGAGGAAGAGGATATGGACCTTTAAGAATGAATGTTAAAAATTGTTTTAGCATGCAACTAGAAATTAAGCCATATGGGCAATGGAGTATAGAAATCTATTTTGCCCTACAGGAAAACAGAGGGGAAGGGGAATGGAAGAAATGTGGGTAATAGAAGGGAGGACAGAGTGGAGGAAAGGGTGGATGGGGTACATGTTGTCCTGGGGTGCAGGTGGGGAGACATGGGGAGAAAATTTTGAGTTCAATATTTTGTGGAAGTGAATGTTAAGAATTGAAAAATAAATAAATTATATATTAGAGAAAAGCAAAACCAATTACCACTGTTGGAAGCTGAAATTTTTCCTCACTAGAGGTACTCAGGCAATGGTTGTATGATCACTTATAGGCAGGATTCTTATTTAGCTAGTGGTTGAAGAACCGATGACTCAGGAGATCTTTTAAAAAAGGAAAGGAATCCATCTCTGCCCTTTTCTTCCTTGAACTTTTTGCATGGAGAGTAGCTTTCATGAGTATGTGAGAGGGATGTTCTTCTTTCCACCTCAGTATAAAAATGTTATGCACATTGCTGGTAAAACCACTTAAGCAAGCTTGATCCTAGAATTTGAGCTTTGTCTTCTATATTTGTTCCTTTCTGTTCTTAGGTGAGTTTGTATTGATCCTAAGATGCCCAAGTCTAGTCTTGGAAGTTAGGCTATCAGTTTGAGAGTTTCATCAATGTTCTCTAGTTTTTTAATTAAAGCTGACTAGACACAAAGGGAGCATTCACCAACTCCATCAATGACCTTAGAGTAGAAGACCACTAAAAACAGGACTAACTCAAGTTCTAGCCTGTCTTAGCAAAAGACAGAAGTGCAGCATTGAATCAAGGTTAAATATAAAATCCTTATTTAGCAGCACCACCAAAAGGTTTTTGATGAGGTTTTAAGTATATTCGTATATTCCTACAGACTACAATAACATTGCCACTTATTTTTGTTTATCTGCTTTATGTTTACTGAGCATTTTGTGTTAAGCATTTGTTTTTTATGTGGGAAAAGAGAAAGAAAAGGAAGAAAGGAGAAAGCATTTATATAATACCTTCTGTGTGATGGACACTGTGCTAAGCACTTAACAAATGTGATCTCATTCACAACCCTGCAAGATAGATGCTGTTATTATCCCCATTGTAGAGTTGAAGAAACTGGAAAACAGAGATTAAGTGGCTTATCCAGGGTCACACAGCTTGTAAATACAAGAGGCTGTGTTTGAATTCAGGTCTTCCTGAATCCAGATCCAGTGCTCTATTGACAGCTCCACACAGCTGGCTCAACAGCTAGCGTGTAGGGAAGAAAAATCTGTCCAAAACTTAACTCATAATGTACTTTCAGTGTCATTCTTCTCCCAAATTTGGAGAGCTCCCCACCCTCGACATGAGCCAAAACTCAAGCACTGGGAATACTAGGATGGGGGTGGATGAGTATGAATTAAGGGACACTCACCCCTCTCACTAGAGACCATGTTGTGCTTAGGACTGAACTTGGTTCATTAAGAATACTTAGGCCCTAAACACTTCCTTCTTTAAAGAAGAAGGAAGAGAGAGAGAGATCATTATAGCCTGCTGACCTTTGTAGCAATTGCTAGATGACTTATCACATTTGTCATGGCTTTCAGCTTCACTGTGGTTTTGATTTAGGCTTTCCTGCATCCTGTTCTTCACATTCCCTCCGCCTTTTTGGTTTGTTTCATTTTCACTCAGTATTTAGCTTATAATTTTAGTAATTCTTGCCTTGTTGTGTGAATTTGGTGCCTCTTTGCCATAAACTCAGAGAGATTACACTTCTCTCCCCTCCATCCCCTATCTGTCTCCAATGAATTGGATAAAGTAGTATGTCTCTTGTATCCCTTGCTAATATAACCATTTTCTAAAGGGATCTGGTGTTGCACTGTCCTCTGCTGCCTTCCCTAAGTCTCTGTCAATGCTGCACAACAGGTTCTAGGATTGTCCAGTGTCCTATGGATTGTATCAACTTTCAGTAGTTCTTTGCATCTCTGGATCACTTTGGTTTATCCCAATGAAAGAAAGGATTTATTAAAAGAAAATGGATTTTAAATTGGATATGACTTTAGAGGTCATCTGGGCCAACTCTAATTTTTATGGATGAGGAAACAAAGCTTGAAAAAGTTGACTTGCTTAAGATTAAACAAAGAACAACAATAACAAAAAAACAAACATGATTTGAAATTCCCTACCTGTAAATAAAGAGCTCTTTCCACTATATCAGGTTCCCCTGATTCTTATATATGTCTCTCTAGTTTTCTAAATAAAAAACAAAACAAAAAACATCCTATAGTATTCCTGTGGCAGCTAGGTGATGAAATCAATAGAAGATCAGGCCTGGAGGCTGGTGGACCTGAGTTTATAAGATTATGAGATTATAAACTCCTTCAGTACAATGGAAATTTCTTATTCCCCGGGTCACTTGCTCTCCAAGTCAGCCAGAGATACAAAATACAATTACACATTGTATTTTCTAACAACTTACAGAAAATATTCACTTTGCTTCATGTACACATAAAAAGAAGACACATTAATATTGAACCTGAGAAGAAACTTACAGGGAATAAAGATTGTCATTATTCAGTCGTATCCAACTCTTCCTGACTCATGGACCATTTCACACCAATACTGTCCATGGGGTTTTCTTGGCAAAGATACTGGAGTGTATTGCCACTTCCTTCTCCAGTGGATTAAGTAAAACAGAGATTAAGTGACTTGCCTAGGTGCACACAGTTAGTAAGTATGAGATGAATTTAGGTCTTCCAGACTCACGTCCCAGTTCTCTATTCATTGAGTCACCTTGTTGGCTTCTGAATAAAGATTAGGAAACGCTAAAAAGACAATATAGATGATCAAAGAATCTTAGGGATTTTATCTCCCTACTTGGACTGCCAAGACATTGCCATTTTCTGGGTCTGGTGTATCTATTCTTTCCTTTTCTTAGATAAAGGAGTGTCAGAATAGAACGCGATGCTACGAATTTTTAAAGATTGGGAGAGCAAGCCTCCAGACATCCAGGAGCTAAATTTCATGTCAAATTTTGCAGAAAGCTTAGCCCAGTGAGGAGCAAAGTCGCTAGGTTAATACTAGACTTCAGATGTGGAATTAAAACAGTCAATAGGTACCAACAATGATTCATGCACACCAAATAAAGAATTGAACTTGATAGGGCATATGCTTTGTAGCTACTTCTTTAACAAAGAGTGCAATCTTCCAGGGTAATACAGAAGAGAATGATCTCCCAGATAGTTGGGACAAAATGCTTTGTAAATTACTATATCTTGTCAGTAAATAACCCTTTGTAAAACTTAATGGATGTTAAATGTTTTAATGATACTGGGGCAATAAATATTGGTAGATTTCAATATAAAATGATGATACTAACTGCAATTGGCTATTGATGTTAGGGAGAACATTTTAGAAAGGAGATTCAAACAAAGAACATTCGAAGATCACTCCAACTTCTCAAAAGTGCAACTGAAATGCTGAGGGGGAGAAGAGTCTTTCTCTGAGGACCTGACTTATCAGGGTGAGGGGCAGTGAGAATAGGGATCCTGAAACTGTTCAAGAACTACGTGAAAATACACATTAATACTGTACAGTAAGGGTACATTACTATATATTTTTTCCTTACTCCATGTAGATTGTGGCTCATCTATAACTTTAGTTCAATTTATCAAGTATTTTTTATATACCTACCACGTGCCAAGCATTGTAATGGATTCTGGGAATTTAAAAACAAAAACAAAACATAACTGTCCTCTGAACCTTGACATTCAGACTGTTTAGGTGTCTTATTCAGTCACACAGTTCATAAGCTATCAAGGTGAATTTATGAACCAAGGTTTTCTTGATTCCAAGTCTCACACTCTGTCCAAACAATACACAATGATATTGTTGCATCAACTTTTATTTTCTCTCTGTCTTTGTCTATCTTTCTATCTATGGGTGTGTCATTCTATCTCGATTCAGTCTGTCTCTTTCATAAGAATGGCCTTGTGGTTTCTAACAATCACTTCCAACTGCAGGTGTCAGTGATCAGCATTTGAGGAACGTATAAGAGGAAAGGGGCTAACACTAATGTGAGAAAAAGTTTAGATTGTCTTTAAGAAGCATGGCCTAACGTATTGAGGAAACACTGGAGAATGGTGAAGAATTCCTTCTCTGATAATGTTTAAACTGGGGGGAGACAGTTGTTTTTCTCACCATATCCATAAATACACCCAGATATTTGACTATTTAATTGAATTGACCAATCAGCAATCAATCACTTATGAGTTATGAATGAAGGATCAGAAGAAACAATGCACATCTTGCTTTAAAAAAATATTCAGTACTCAGCACAGTGTCCTGCATATGGGAGAAGTTTAATGAGCTGTTGTTTAATGAACAAATGAATGTAAAAGCATTTTGAAAAATATAAAATAGCTTATAGCTATAATCTGTAATTGCAGTGTATCATAGAAATAGGGCATCTAGGTCACGTAGTGTATAGAGTGCTGGGAATGTCATCAGGAAGATTTATCTTTGTGAGTTCCAATCTGATCTCAGACACTTACTAGCTGAGTGATCCTGGACAAATCACTTAATCCTGGTTGCCTCAGTTCTTCTGCTGTAAAATGAGCTGCAGAAGGAAAGGGCAAGCCACTTAATTATCTCTTTTAGGAAAACCTCAATGAGGTCATGGAGAGTCAGACATGACTGAAAGTTGCTTAACAAAAATTCTAGAAATATGTAACAGATGTAATTGTATTCCCACTTTTTCCATTTCACCATATACATAGACATAAATCCAATAAGGGGTCTTCATTGGTTTCTTACAGTGTACAATATCCTAAATGACACCCCCAAAGGAAGTATGGACTTAATAGCCCTGACTAAAAGTGAAAGGATTGAGATCACAAGTTATGCCCTAACCAGAGGGATTTAGATTGGAAATTAAAGGAGAGGCAGAAAAATTATTAGAAAATGTTTCTAAAGTTGGATACAAAAGATACAAGAGAAAGAATAGTTATAGAGCATATGCCTAAGAATTCATTGAAAAAATAAATGGAAAGACCAGTAACAATACATATTTCCTCAAAGAAATATATAACAATGCACAGAACAAAGATAATGAATAAAATGTGCTTAATATTTTAACATGGGAAGCTCTGATCTGATAGATATATCAGCAAAACAGAGTGGGATGAGATTTGTGACTGGAACATAGTGAAAGATATTCCTTATTCAAAAGCAACAAACAATAAAATATAAACAGCATAGCAGTGCATCTCAAGAAAATTCGTATCTGCATGGATGTACTCACAACTGCTGGGGGAACTGTGATAGACAATATTTGGTTGAAGACAACAAGCAAAAGGAATAGATATTATCAAATCTTCTAATAATAGACCATTAATTAGAGTAGAAAAGGACTCCAGGGCTCCTAGAGTCCAACATCTACCCATATCATGAGTCCCATCTACAATATTCTCAATAAATTGTCATACATCTTCTACTAGAAGACCTCCAGGGACAAGGAACTTAATAGTGCTGGAGCCAGTTCATTTTATTTTTATTAGTCTAATTGTTAGGAAATGTTTCCTTATATAAGGTTCAAATATGCCTTCCTATAGTTTCCACCTACTGCATCTAGTAATGCCCTTTGACAGGAAACAGGGGTTTGATTCCTCTTATTTATGATAGTCTTTCATGTATTTGAAGATTATATTCAAGCCATATAACCATCTACACCAGGGGTGTCAAACTCAAGTAGAAATGCATTCTTGCAAACCACATAAAAATCATGAGTTAGTATCATCTCTGTTTTGTTATGTTTCAATTATTTTGTTAAACATTTCCCAATTACATTATCTAGAGGTTTGTGGGCTGCAAGTTTGACATCTTTGTTGTGGAAGATGTGAAACTCAAAACTGACACAGAGGCAAGTTATAATAATGATTGGAGACTTCCTCCTATTAAGACATTTTTTCTAAGTCTCATTTTACTAATTTTTTACTTATTCCATCAAAAATCTTATCTTTTGTTCTCTGTGATGAGAGAAGAAGTATGTCTGGATTTAATTCTGACCAAGAAGGAAAAACTAATAGAAGTACAAGTAATAGAAAATTTGGGAGAAATTGACCATGGCCACTTTGGATCTATAATAGTTGGCTCTTATAAAAGGAAATGTTGCATAAATCAGATGGGTATCCAAAACTTTAAAAGAAACAGATTTCAAAAAGCTTAGAGAAGACATAAAATCCAATGGTCTGGTATTCTTAAAAGGAAACTTAGCCCAACCTGCCTAGATTGCTCTCTAAAAGAAAATTTTAAGATTATCATGAGCAATCAGGATGAGAAGTAAAATGTAGAGGCATCAAAAGATATTGTCTGAAATACCCATGGCAATCCCAAAGGACTGTTGCTGAAGTATCCCATCCACCTCCAAAGAAAGAACTACTATTATCTGAATATAGACAAAAACATGCTATTTTCACTTTTTTTATTTCATCCTTTTTTGTTGTTGTCTTCTTGTACAAAATTACTAATACATGTAATTGTAAATACAATCATGTAAAATCATGTTTTACATGATTGAACGTGTATAACCTATATTGGATTGCTTACCACAAGGGGGTTGAAGGGGAAAGAGGGAAGAAGGAAGGGATAGAATGTGGAACTCAAAATGTTGAAAAAAATGTTAAAATTGTTTGAGCATGTAATTGGGGAAAATATAAAATATTATTTCAAAAAAAGGCACTGAAGTAGCCCAACAGAAACTACCTTAGATTTGCAAGAATATGTACAAGACAGAATAACCAAGGATGAATATAAAGAAGTACCATGTAAGTGTTAGAATAGTATCAGAAAGGTTACAAGTCTTTGTAAGAAATGATTTGAGACCGATGAAAAATGAACAACACAAAGAATTAACCCACTGCTTGAAAGCAGTCAGTATGATGTTAACAGGTAACAATAAAAACAGAATTGCTTGTCATGATTGTAACAATTGATCAATAAGCATTTATTAAGTACCTATTATGTGTCAGGCACTGTGCTAAACTAATAATAAAAATAATAAACAGGATATGTAAGTACTTTAAGGTTTGGAAAATATTTTACCTATATAAGTTATCTTACTTTGGGATCCTCATGACAATCCTGTGAGAGAGGTACAATTATTATTCACATTTTATAGATAAGAAAACTAAGGGAGACAGAGATTACATGATTTGCTCAAGGTCACAAAACTAAGTATCTGATTCCAAATCTGAATTTAGATCTTCCTGATCCCAAATGTAGCACTGTATCTACTTCATCACCTAACAGAATGATCTCTGACATGGACAACCTATAACAAACTTCTGAGAGAGAATGTAAATCCAAAATGGGTGAGGAGTCAGTAAAGAGAACCTTAATCTCTAAATTTATTCATATCCAGGCTTAATTGAATTACAAGACAAAAGCATTTGCAGAGGTAACTGAGGGGCACTAGTCTAAACTTTTGAGTAATCACAAGCAAAAATCAATCAATAAATCAACATTCGCTAAATGCCAACTATGCATCAGGCCTTGTGTTAAGTAAGCACTGAGGAAAAGCAATACAAAAAGACTAGAAATTAGATGTTTCTATTTCCCATTTTTAAAAAGAATTTCAAGAACTATGAAGCAATGAGCTTGACATTAAGCCCCAAAAACCAAATCCTAGAATTGATATTTTTCTAAAATGAATTTTTAAATGAATAATTTCTTAGAATAAGTGGTGGGTCACTGAGAGTCAATGCAGATTCACTAGGAACAAAGTACGCAAATGAATCTTATGTTTTTTTCTCCAATAGAATTAATTTAGTATTAAACAAGAAATATTTTGTCAACGTAGTGTTTATGAATTTCCTTGTTTCTTAAAATATTTCTTTGGAAAAGAGAAACTTGGGTTAGATCATGGTATATTTGGTAGATTTGTATATGTTTTAAATGACCATACCCAGAGCTTTGACTAATTCACAAACATAATCTTGGAAGAAACCCTATAGTGGTATGTCACAGGATTCCATTCTGAAAACCTTCCTTTCAATATATAAAAAAAATACTTGGAATAAGACCAAGATAACATAGATATGTTTGTATACGCACACATATATGTATATATATACACATACATATATATCATTAAATAAAAAAGCCAAATAGTGTCAATAAGGGAGCAATTCAAAATGATATTAGATGAAAGCTTGGGATTAAAAGATAGATAAAATTTGTCACCATAGTGTATCTGGATTTCATCAAGGTATTTGACATTTTCTTACATTATCCTTTTGGACAACATAGAAAACCTTGGGCTAGATGTTATTGCAATGAAGTGGATGTGAAATTGATTGGATGATCAACTAAAGATGGAATTTTTGGATAGCACAAAGTTGAGAAGAATAGTTAGCATGCTAGTTGATAAAAAAAAAATCTGGTACAAAAGTTCTTGGCATGCTGAAATGGTGCTGTGTTAATTTGCAAAAATCCTTAAGTTCAAAAAATGAACTTAATATATGCCAGATAAGAGAAATATACTTAGAAAACAATTTCTATGAAAATGATCAATGGGCTATTGTGGATTGCAACTTCATTATGAATCAACAATGAGGTTTGGCTGCCGAAATCAAAACAAAACAAAACAAAAACTTAGGTTACAGTAATAACAGTATAATGCATAGCTTCTGGGTTCACGAGACGGATTTTATGGTCAATACGTTCAGTATTAGATTTTCACATTTTAAGGGGAGCTGTTGGAAAGCTAGAACATATTCAGAGTAGAATAACAAGGATAGTAAGGAAACTTAATACTGTGTTATATCAGAAATGATTGAAGAAGTTTCTTTAGTAAAAAACAAAACAAAACAAAACAACATAACAAAGAAGTGGTTTGGGAAGTTGAAGGAGACAGGATAACTGTCTTCTAATATATGAAGTTCGGTCACGTAGCATTCACCCTTTTTTACTTGACTCCAGAAGACAGAATGCTAAAATCAATAGTTGAAAGTTGCAGGGAGACCAACTGCAGCTCAGAATGACAAAGTACTTCTTAACCATTTTAGTTCTCTTAAAAAGAAGTGGGCTGCTTTGTGAGTGACCTCTCTATCACTGGTAGTACTCAAATTGAATCTAAAAAAATCATTTGACTAGCATGTTGTAGAAGGTATTGCTAAAAAAGGAGAAACTTTGAGGTCCATTTCCACTTATGCTATTATTTTGTGGTCATTAAATAACCAATTTGGTGAAAATGCTTTATTGGTTGTACATAGAGAGGTGGCAAATAATGATTGCAATATTGTCCTGCCTGGAGTCAGGGAAGTGATTCCCTTCAAGTCTTAGGATTCAAAATTTTGTCATCATTGGAGAAATCTATGGATTCTTCCTTTAAGAACCATAACACTTTCATCTTCACCTATGATACCACCCATACGAACATTCCTTTCCCTTACCTGCTTGTTTGGCCTCATTCTCCACCAGCTGTAAAAGACTTGGAAAAGAAGGAAGATCTCTTCATCCAACAGATGCAGGACAAATCTGGAAAGGAAATAGTGTAGCGCAATTCTGCATTTCCAGTCCTGTAACCTTTGCAACATCATCTTTCCCGTGCCAGTGCTATATTCCCTTGAGTAGGAGGAGAATCAAATATTATCTGCTGATGACTGAAAGGGGGTAGGGCAAGTTAGAATTTCCTTTTCAAGTAGGTAGCATTTTTTGAAGAATTGATTCCCCTCTCTTATTATATACAACTCCCCAGACAATCCTTGAAACAATGCAAAGGAAATCTATATATTATTAAGACAATGGTCCCCAAAGACAATATTGCCCAACAAAAATTAAGTTATTAAATGCTAATACAACACCCAGAAGATGACTATGTTACTGGTGATTATTCTCTCAATGTTAATATTCTCAAACGTAGACATGGTCAAACTCTCTGAGACCCCTTCCAGCTTTAGAACTGATCCTATGATCTTATGACAATTCTGTAAATTCGGTCACATAACTAATCATTTTAATGAAAATAAATCATGTTCAACTAATGCTGGTTAAATTAACTGCTTCTGTGAATTAGCAGTTTAAACAAGTGGTGTAACAGAACCTTTAAGGTGCAAGTTTAATTCAGGATTTATCTAGGGAGAAACTGTGATCTACAAAGAGTACTGAATAGTGAATTGAGAAGACAAGGGTTCAGATGTTGTCTCTGAAAAGCTTCCTGTGTTTCCTTGAGCAAATTAGTGATCAAAGCCTTGTTTTTCTCATAGTTGTAAAATGAAAAGGTATAAGTAAATGATCTGCAGATAATATAAAAATATTTTTCTTGCAAAAAAGGGAGAGTTCAGTTGTTGTGTGGTTTACTGATACAACATGAAATATTTTACTATTGAAATCAGGGTGGTCAGGTTTTATCTCCATATTAATGAGTTTTAGTTTCACACAGAAAAACTGTAGTCTGAGAACATACAACAATTTTAATTTTGATTAACTGCTTTGCAAATATGTAATATTAATAACATGATGGGCAAGAAATTATTGTTCAATTTAAAACTGGTGCAATTATTAAAGTTTTATCAAAATATCAGCAAGCATATCTTCCTGATAATGGTTCAGTGTAATCATTCTCCTATGTAAAAGGTGAAAGGCAATGAGTCATGATAGATAGAATCAATGATGGCTTTGGAGTCAGGAAAATATGGGTTCAAATCCCCACACATAATAACAGACCAGGAGATACTGGTCAAATTACTTAATCTCTTAATATCCCTAGGCAACTGTTTAAAACTAAATTACAGAACAGCTTTTACTCTGTATTTGTAGTGAAGTTTCATTACTGGGAGATCCCCTCACCAAAGAAATTTGAGGTCCAAACAACCATAAAAAGGAAACACAGTTTATGTATTTTTCATTAGATACTGGATGGCCACCTATTAGGGATACTGTAGAAGACAGATTCCATCTAGATAACCTCTATAACAGACCTAATAAAGGCTTGTTGATTGATTGATCACTTATCTGGGAATGTACTTTGATCTTTTAAGTAGAGTAGATGGGTCAAACTGAATCATTTATATTCTCTGTCCCACTCGTCCTTTAGCCCAAGGACATGTGTTTTCAAGATGGTTGGTTGAGGCCTACTTGCACAGAAGAAAAAAAAAGCTTTGGAAGAAACTTGGCAGAATGAATACATTAATGTATGACATTAAGAAGGTGTAAGGCAAGCTCCACTAAATCATTTGGGATTAAATTCAGTATTGAACAGAAATAACTAGTTATAGATGATTGATAAACAACCTTCCAAGGAATCATTATACATATCCCTTAAGAAAAACAAAAGCACAAAAAGGCAAAATTAGTCATTGATTTATCATTTTAATAAGTCTCTGAGAGCACAATTTTTAAAAAAAAATTATTCACTCCTGGAATTTCATATTTACCACACAAGGAACATAGGGAGACAGCAAAATAATTAGTGCCTGAAAACAATGGTTCAGAGAAGATATCCCAATAGATTAAGCCTTCCTATTTCTGTGGTGACTAGAGTTGTTATAGAAATCTTTCTTATTTGGAAATGAAGGCATATCATAAAGGTTATAAATATCAAGTTGATGAGTTTAAGTTGAAGAGAGTTCCTTGAAGAATGAGGGCAGTATAAAGACTAGATTTCAGAATGTACAAGAATGAGTGATTATTTTTCTTTTCCTTAGGTCTGGTTTTCTTTTTTAATTCACTGTTTTTGTCAATGGCAAGCATTTTAAAAGTACCTTCCATGTTCTAGGTATGGTTCTAGATGCTCAAGAATTTTACATTCTAATGAAGTTGACAAGATGAGCACATATACAAAATAAATGAAAGGTAATTTTTGGAGAAGGTATTAGCATCTCAAGGAATCAAGAATGGTCACACAAAGGAAGTCCTATCTAAAGAAAACTAAATATTATAAGATGCAAAAGTAAGGAAGGAGTACATTACAGACCTGCGCAAAAGCAAGGAGACAATACATCAAATTTGCATGCCATGAATAGCAAGAAGGAGAGTTTGGTTACAACTGGCTCTTATTTCACAGTAGTTACAAAGCAAATATTTTTTTTATTTTTTTATTTTTAATGTTCTACAATCACTACCATAAAATTTGGATTTTTTCCCCCCTACCTATCCCCTACCACCCTTCTCCCTTCCCAAGACAGCATACAATTATATGTAGGATTTACACATACTTTCCTATTGAATACATTTTCACTATAGGCATGCTATGTAGAGAAACTAAAATAAATGGAAGAAATCATATAACAAATCAAAACATCATACACACACACACACACACACACACACACACACACACACACAATGATCTGCTACATTCTTCGAATGAATTCCATAGTTCTTTCTCTAAGTGTGGAAGGCATTTTTCCTTAAAAGACCATTGGGAATTTTTTTTTAAGTTCTTTTGTTACGAAGTTCCAACTCTACCAGAAAAAACTCTCACACACTGTGGTCGTTGCTGTGCACAAAGTTCTCCTGGTTCTGCTCCTTTTGCTCAGCATCAGATCATATAAGTTCTTCCAGGCCTCTTTGAAGTCTTCTTGTTCATCATTTCTTATGGTGCAATAGTACTCCATTACATTCATATACCATAATTTATTCAGCCATTCCCCAATTGATGGGCATCCCCTTGATTTCCAGTTTTTGGCAACTACAAAGAATGATGCTATAAATATGTTTGTACACGTGGAACCCTTTCCCATTTTTATGATCTCTTGGAGATACAGTCCTAGTAACGATATTGCTGGGTCAAAGGGTATGTACATTTTTGTAGCCCTTTGGGCATAGTTCCAAACCGCTCTCCAGAATGCTTGGATCAGCTCACAGCTCCACCAACAATGAATTAGTGTTCCAACTCTCCCACATCCTCTCCAACATGTATCATTTTTCTGTTCTGTCATGTTTGCCAATCTAACAGGTGTGATATGGTACCTCAGAGTTGTTTTGATTTTCATCTCTCTAATCAAAAGTGATTTAGAGTATTTTTTCATATGATACATACATATATATCTTTAATTTCTTCCTCTGAAAATTGCCTGTTCCTATCCTTTGACCATTTATCAATTGGGGAATGACTTGTATTGTTGTACATTTGACTCATTTCTCTATATATTCTAGAAATGAGGCGCAAAGCAAATATTTTAACAAAGTTAAGGTAATATAATACAGAGGCACTATGGAATACTAGAATCTTGCCTTATTTTTAATGAAAAATTCACCAAGATCTCTCCTTTCCTCTTCATCTCCTATCACCCAGATGTCTTCTGCCACTATCTTCTCCTTCACCTTTTTCTCGCACAAAGAGATGGTCCTTCTTGTTAAGGCAAACCCCTCTAGCTGCACAAGTGATTCCCATCCATTCCCATTTCCCCCTAACAGATTTCTACTCTTGCTTTTATCTTCTTTATAAAAAATATCCTTATATTTGTTCCATATTTTCTCCTGCTTTTTCTTCTCATACTCATTGAAAAAAGAAAATATATGATATTACATTATTACATACATTGTATGTGACATACACATCATATATGTATATGCAATATATGTTACATATATATTATACACATATAATATATGATTGTGTATTATGAATATATAATATTGTCACTATATATATATAATATGTAATCATGCAAAACATTTTCCACATTTCCCATGTTAAAGAAAGGTGAGAAAAATAAAGAAAAAAATATGCTTCAAGCTACACTCTGAATCCATCAGTTCTCTATCGGGAGGTGTTCAGCATTTTTTTAAATCATTAGTTTTTAGGGGGTTATAATGGCTGCTAGATCTGGTATTATCCTGATTGTATTTCCACAATACTCAAATTATTTCTTTATGGCTGCTTGCAATATTTTCTCCTTGATCTGGGAACTCTGCAATTTAGCTGCAAGATTCCTAGGAGTTTTTCTTCTTGGATCTCTTTCAGAAGGTGATTGGTGAATTCTTTCATTATTTATTTTACCCTCTGGTTCTAGAATATCAGGGCAATTTTCCTTGATAATTTCATGAAAGGTGATGTCTAAGCTCTTTTTTTGATCATGGCTTTCAGATAGTCCCATAATTTTTAAATTGTCTCTCCTGGATCTATTTTCCAGGTCAATTGTTTTTTCCAATGAGACATTTCACATTGCCTGCTATTTTTTCATTCTTTTGGTTTTGTTTTATAATGTCTTGATCTTTCGTAGAGTCATTAAGTTCCATATGCTCCATTTTAATCTTTAAGCAATTATTTTCTTCACTGAGCTTTTATATCTTCTTTTCCATCTGGGCAATTCTGCTTTTTAGGGCATTCTTCTCCTCATTGGTTTTTTGGATCTCTTTTGCATTTGGGTTAGTCTGTTTTTTAAAGTGTTATTTTCTTCAGCAATTTTGGGTCTCCTTTAGCAAGCAGTTGATTCGTTTTTCATGATTTTCTTGCGTCACTCTCCTATCTCTTCCCATTTTTTGCTCTACTTCTCTTACTTGATTTTCAAAATCCTTTTCAACTTCTTTCATGGCCTCAGACCCGTTTATATTTTTTTGTGGAGGCTTTGGATGGAAGAACTCCCCCCCCCCCCTTTTTTTTTGTTTGCATGTTTTGGTCTTCCTTGTCACCAAAGTAAGATTCTATAGTCTGATTATTTTTTTGGTTTTTGCTTATTTCCCCAGCCATTTACTTGACTTCTGAGCTCTTTATCAAAGTAGATCTCTGATTTCAGTGGGAGTGGAGGGTATACTGTCAGTCACTGGGTTCCTCCATAATCTATGGGCCTGGATCTCCAGAAACCCTCTCTGTCTCTGCCCCTGCTACCATGTCTGCTGCAGATTCTTCTGTCATCCCCTTCCTGTTCAGCAGCCCTGGGGCTGGGGCTGACCATTTCCCTCTCCTGCACTGGTCCCACAGGCTTTTCCCACTGACCTTCCAATTTGACCTTAGTGTTTTGGGGTCATGAAGTCTGGAAATCACCACAGGCGTGAGAGATTCAGTATCCCCAAAAGCGGCTCAAGTCCTGTTTGTGTCAGCATGTCCCACGCTGGTCTGCCCCCAATGTGGCATGATAGACATTTCCCGGAGACCTTTCAGGCTGTCTTGGGCTGGAGCTTTGCTTCACTCGGTGATTCTGTGGGTTCTGCAGCTCCAGAACTTGTTTAGAGTCATTTTTTACAGATAATTGACTGGGCTTGGCGGCAGCACTCTAGAAAGTTTGTGCTGTTGCTCTGCCATCTTGGCTCTGCCCCCTAAGCCCCTGTTGTATTTTTTCAAAAGCTTTTTCTGCATCTATTGATCTAATCACATGATTTTTGTTGATATTGTTATGATATAGTCAACTATGCTTTTAATTTTCCTAATATCTAATCAGCTCTGCATTCCTTGCATAAATTCTACCTGGCCATAGATTTTAATCTCTGTGATATATTGCTACGATTTAGAATTTTTTCATCAATATTCATTACTGAAATATATTTGTTCATCTGTAGTTTCCTCTAGTTTTTTCCCCTAGTATAGATATCAAAAGCATAAAATTATTTAGTAGAATTTACTTGTAAATCCATGTGGTGCTAGGGGTATTGCTTGTTCTTTTTCTAAGATAATGTTATTAATTTATTCTACTTTCTCTTCATCTAGACAATTTAATATTTATAAGTGCTCAGTCATTTCACTTACATCGTTGGTTTTATTGGCATATCATTGAGCTAAATATTTCTTAATAATTCCTTAAATTTCATCTAATTGGCAGTGCATTCATGCTTTTCATTTTTGATACTGGTAATTTGGCTTTCTAATTTTATTTAAGTAATGGTTCATCTATTTTATGTTTTTTTAATGAAACCAGCACCAATATTTTTTATTAGTTCAATATACCTCTAAAAATAGCTCCACAAATCCCCTGAAACTTGGAAGAATGCACCCTCCATTTTGAAAGCAGGTCCTCACTTTAACAAAGAGTTAAAAGTCAAACAATAGACTGGGGAAATGAGCAAACAATGAAAAAAAGTTGGACTACAGAAAGTTATTATGGTGACAAGAAAGATCAAAACACTCACTGAGAAGAAGATAGCAAAGTCGAAGCTCCTATGTCCAAAGACACCAAGGAAAATATGAATTTGTCTCAATCCATGGAAGAGTTCAAAAAGGATTTTGAAAATCAAGTAAAAGAGGTAGAGGGGAAAAATGGGAATAGAAATGAGATTGATGTAAGAAAATCATAAAATAAAGTCAACAGCTTGGTAAAGGAGACCCAAAAAATATTGAAGAAAATAACATCTTAAAAAATAGACTAGGCCACATGGTAAAAGATGTCAAAAAACCCAATGAGAAGAATGCCTTTAAAAGCAGAACTGGTCAAATGGAAAAGGAGGTCCAAAGGTTCACTGAAGAAAATAATTCTTTAAAAACTGGAATGGAACAAATTGAAACTAATCACTGTATGAGAAATCAAGAAACAAAAATGGGGGACCACTTCCTCTCCCTTGGGGGCTGCCACCTCTCCTTAAGCTGAGGCCTTCCTTGAGCTCTATCTCCCTTCAAGGACAAAGAAGCATGCTTGATGTATTGTGTTATCCCCAATGAATGCATTTACTTAAAAAAAAAACCAATAAAACAAAACCTAAAGAATGAAAAAAAAAATAGAAGAATTTCTCATTGGAAAAACAACAAACCTCGAAAATAGATCCAGGAGAGAGAATTTAAAAATTGGTGGACTACCTGAAAGCCATGAACAAAAAAGAGCCTAAACAATGCCTGATACTGTACACAAGAATAAAGTCCAACTGGGGACACTATCTAGCTATAAAGGCTGATACCATAAACAAATTATGGGAGGAAGGGATAGTTTATTTGTCAGATTTATGGAAAATGCAGAAATTAATAACCAAACAAGAGGTAGAGAACATCATGAAAGGCAAAATGGATAATTTTTATTACATTAATTGAAAAGTTTTTGCACAAACAAAGCCAATGCAACCAAGATTAGGAGGGAAACAGAAAATTGGGAAATAGATTTTACAACTAGAGTCTCTCATAAAGGCCACATTTCTAAAATATATAGAGAACTGAGTCATATTTACACGAATACAAGTCATTCCCCAATTGATAAATGGTCCAAGGATAAGAGCAGGCAGTTTTCAAAGGAAGAAAATAAAACTATGTATAATATAAAAAAATGCTATAAATTGGTGTTTTTTAAATACATAATTTGTTTATTTTTCAGTTCTTAACATTCATTTCCACAAGAATTTGAATTCAAAATTTTCTCATCCTCTCACCCCCACCTCCATCCCCAGGACAGCATGCACCCCATCCACCCCTTCTTCCAGTCTGTCCTCCCTTCTATTATCCACACTTCTTCCATCTTCCTTCCCCTCTTTTCCCTGTAGGGCAAAATAGATTTATATATTCCATTGCCTGTATATCTTAATTTCCAGTTGCATGCTAAAACAATTTTTGACATTCATTCTTAAAACTTTGGGTCCCATATTTTCTCCCTCCCTCCCAACTCACCCTTATTGAGAAAACAAGCAATTCCATGTAGGTCATACATGTGTAACAATGCAGAGCACTTCCATAATAGTTATGTTGTAAAAGACTAACCACATTTCCCTCTGTCCTATCCTGCCCTTCATTTATTCCATTCTGTCCCATGACCTGTCCTCTCACAATAGTGTTCGCTTCTGATTATCCCTTTCCTCAATTTGCTGTCTCTTCTATTACCTTCCCTCTCCTATCCCCTTCCTTTTTGCCTTCCTGCAGGGTAAAATAGATTTCTACATCCAATGGAGTGTGTGTTATTCCCTCCTTAAGCCAAATTCTATGAGAGCAAGGTTCAATTATTTCCTTTCACCTCCCTGCTCTTCCCCTCTATTGTAAAAGCACTTAATTCTCTCTTTTATATGAAATTGATTTGCTACATTCTACCTCTCCCTTTCTCTTACTCTTAGTACATTCCTTTCAACAGTAAATGTTTTTTAGGTATTCTCCCTCCATATTTAGCTCACCCTGTGCCCTCTGCATATATATATATGTATATGTGTCTATGTGTCTGTGTGTATATACACACATACACCTATGTACATATACATACCTACACATACATAATACACACATACTTACATACCCATACACACCTACATATTTAAATTCTCTCTAACTAACCTAATACCGAAAAAGTTCTCATGATTACAAATAACATCTTTCCACTTAGGAATGTAAACAGTGCAACTTTAATGAGTTCCTTAAGGATTCTCTTTCCTGTTTGCCTTTTCATGTTTCTTTGATTCTTGTGTTTGAAAGTCAAATTTTCTATTCAGCTCTGGTTTTTTCAACAGAATGCTTGGAAGTCCTCTATGTCATTGAAATTTCATTTTAATCCTGTCACTTTGACCTCTGGAATATCATATTTCAACTTCTTCAGTTCCTTAGTGTAGAAGCTGCTAAAGCCTGTGTTATCCTAATTGTACTTCCACAATACTTGAATTGTTGCTTTCTGGCTGCTTGTAATATTTTCTCCTTGACCTGGGAACACTGGAATTTGGTTACAATATTCCTAGGAATTTTCCTTTTGTATTCTCTTTCAGAAAAGGATCAGTGAATTCTTTCCATTTCTATTTTACCCTCTGGGTGAAGAATATCAGGGCAATTTTCCTTGATTATTTCTTGGAAGATGATATCTAGGCTTTTTTTTTTATCATGGTTTTTGGACAGAGCAATAATTTTTAAATTATCTTCCATGAATCTATTTTCCAGGACAGCTCTTTTTCCAATGTGATATTTCACATTGTCTTCTATTTTTTCATGTTTTTTGGTTTTGTTTTATAATTTCTTGGTTTCTCATAAAGTCATTAGCTTCTATCTGCTCCATTCTAATTTTTAAAGAACTATTTTCTTCATTGAGCTTTTGAACCTCCTTTCCCATCTGCCCAACTCTGCTTTTTAAAACATTCTTCTCCTCATTGGCTTCTTGCATCTTTTTTTTGCCATTTGGGCTAGTCTATTTTTAAAGGTGTCATTTTCTTTAGCATTTTTTTGGGTTTCCTTTAGCAAGCTGTTGCCTTGCTTTTCATGATTTTTTTGCATTACTCTCATTTCTTTCCCCAGTTTTTTCTCCACCACTCTTACTTGATTTTCAAAATTCTGTTTGAGCTCTTCCATGACCTGAGATGATTGCATATTTTTTTGGAGGGTTTGGGTGTAAAAGCCCTGATTTTTATGCCTTCCTCTCATGCTATGTTTTGTTCTTTCTCATCTGAAAGGGTGGAAGAAAATACCTTTTCACCAAGAAAGTAACCTTCTATAATCTTATTTTTCCCCCCTTTTTTGTGCATTTCCCCAGCCAGTTAATTGACTTTTGAGTCCTTTGTGAAGTGGAGAGCATATTCCAGGGATGTATAAACTCTTACTTCCTCCAAGGTGGCACAATCAAGGGGGAGGCACTTGCTCCTCTCCTGGCCTATACTCTAGTCTATGAGCAATGATAAGCACTCTTTTCTGCCCTTGAATTGAAGTAGGGTTCCCTCTCCACAGCCACCACCAGTTTCACCACATATGAACTCCTCACCCCAGGATATCCTCTCAGGACTGAGACCCAGATCATCTGTTTGATTCCCCCAGGGTCTGTATGCTGAGGATTCCAAAAGTGGATGCTGTTGCCACTAGAAGTGGGACCAGATGGTGCTCCCTTCTCATGCAGGTGTAATAGCTTTCTTACTCACCTTTGAAACTCTCTTGGGCATTTGTGCATTGAGAAATCTGGGAATTGCAGCTGCTTTCTGTGATTCCACACCCTGAAGCCTGCTTCAGTCCTGCCCATGTTGTGTGAATAGGGCTGGGCTGTGCTCTGCTCTGAGCCTGGTGTCATCAGTCTTTCCTGTCGGTATTCTAGGCTGTCTTGGGATGGAAATGTGGTTCACGCAGTCAATTTGTGGCTTCTGCTGCTCTAGAGTTTGTTTAGTGTTGGTTTTTACAGTTATTTTATGGGCTAGATGGGGAGAGCTGGAGCAGGTCCATCCTTCTTCTTTGCCATCTTCTTTGCCACCTCTGAATTACTATTTATTAAAGAGATAAAAGTCAAAACAACTCTGAGGTGCCATATCACACCTATCAGATTGGCTAACATGACAGAACAGGAAGATGATAAATGTTGGAGAAGATATAGGAGAGTTGGAAGACTAATTCATTGGAACTATGCCCAAAGGGTTATAGAAATGTGTATACCTTTTGACCCAGCAATATTGCTTCTAGAGACATACCCCAAAGAGATCATAAAAATGGGACAAGGTCTCTCATATACAAAAATATTCATAACAGCTCTTTTTGTGGTGTCTAAGAACTGGAAATCGAGGAAATGCCCATCAATTGGAGAATGACTGACAAAGTTGTGGTATATGAATGTAATGGAATAATATTGTACTATAAGAAATGATGAATAGGAAGATTTCAGAAAAAAACCTGGAAAGATTTATATGAACTGATTCTGAGTGAAATGAGCAGAACCAGGAGAACATTAAATACAGCCATAATGTGCAAGTCCTATTTCGGATAAACTTAGCCCTTCACAGCAATGCAAAGACCTAAAACATTCCCAAAGGACTCTTGATGCAAAATGCAATTCACATCCAGAGAAAGAACTATGGAGTTAGAACATAGAATGAAGTGAACTATTTTCTCTTGTGTTACATTTTGTTGTGGTTTGTTTTTTTTCTCCTGGTTTCTCCCATTTTTAAAAATTCTTCTGTGCAACATGACTAATATGAAAATGTGTTCAATAAGAATGCATGTGTAGAACCCATGTAATATTTCATGCCATCTTGGGCAGGAAGGAGGGAGGGAGGAGAGAAAACTTAAAACTTATGGAAATGATTGTTGAAAACTTAAAATAAATAAATAATTTTTAAAAAAGAGCCTACACATCATCTTTCAAGGAATTATCAAAGAAAACTGCCTTGATATTCTAGAATCATAAGGTAAAATAGAAAATTTAAGGATCCACCAATCACTTCCTGAAAGAGATCCCAAAATAAAAACTCCCAGGAATAATATATCCAAATTCTAGAGCTCTCAGCTAAAGGAGAAAATATTGCAATCAGTCAGAAAGAAATAATTTTAGTATTATGGAATGATAGTCAGAATAATACAAGGTTTAGCCACTTCTACATTCAAGTTTCAGATAGCTTAGAATATGATATTCCAAAGGGCAAAGGGGCTAGGGTTACAACCAAGAATTACCTACACAGAAAAACCAAGTATAAGCTTTCAATGAAAAATGGAAATTCAAAGAGATAGAGGACTTCCAAGTACTCTTAATGAAAAAATCAGAATGGGTAGATGATATTTGTAATTCATTGAGACATTTCTCATTATTAGAACAAGTATATATTTATAGAGGGCACAAGTATGAACTGAATTTGAAAGGATAGTATTTAAAAAATAAAATGTAGTGGTGAGAGGGGAATGTACTGGGAGAAAGGGAGAGGTAGAATGGGTAAATTATTCCTCTTAAGAAAGACAAGACAAAGCTTTTACAATGGAGGGGAAGAAGTAATTGAGGGAGGGTAAGTGAACTTTACTCTCATCATAATTGGCTCAAAGAGAAAATACATACAGACTCAATTGCATATAGAAATCTATCTTACCTTACAGGGAAATATGAGGAGAATGGAATAAGAGAAATGTGGGGCAGATAGAAGGGAAGGCAGATTGAGGGAGGGTTTAGTCAGAAGTAAAACACTTTTGAAGAAGGACAGGGTGAAAGGAGAGTGAGAAAAGAATAAATGGGGGGAATAAGAGGGAAGGACAGCAACTATAACTGAAAAAAATTGTGAATCAAGTTTTTCTGATAATGGCCTCATTTTTCAAACATATGGCTAGCTGAGTGAAATTCATAAAAATAAGAGCTATTCTCTAACTAATAAATGATCAAAATGTGATCAGTTTTCAGAAGAGTAATGAAAGCTATCTATAGACATGGAAAAATATTCTACCTCACTATTGATTGTGGAAATGTAAATTAAAACAATTTTGAAGTACTAGCTCATACATATTAGATTGGTTAATGGGAGCGAACAGGCAAATGACAAATGGTGGAGGGAATGTGGGAAAAATGAGAAATTAATGCATTATTGGTGGAGCTGTAAACTGATTCAATAATTCTGTAGAGTAATTTGGAACTATGTCCAAATGGGTATAAAAGTATGCATACCCTTAGAGCTAGGAATGCTACTACTTGGTTCGTATCCCAAAAGAGACAAAAAAAAGAAAAGGACATATATGTACAAAAATATTTATAGCAGCTCATTTCTGGGGGCAAAGAATTCGAAATTCAGGGGAGACTCATCAATTGGGAAATGGCTGAACAAGTTATGTCATGTGATTATGAGGGAATACTATTGTATTTTTACTATTGTGAAGGAATACTATTGTGTAAGAAATGGGGAGCAGGATGCTCTCAGAAAAACCTGGAAAGACTTGCATGGGCAAATGACATGTAATGTGTACAAATTAACAGCAATATTGTAAGATGATCAGCTGTGAACGACTCAGTTCTTCTTAGCAGTGCAAGAATCCTTCAGTTCTGAAGGACTTATGATGAAAAATGCTATCCATTCCCAGAGAAAGAACTGATACTCTCTGAATACGGATTGAACCATACTTTTTTTGTTAAACTGTCTTTATTTTTCTTGTTTTTTTTTTTTTTTTTTGGTTTATGTTTTCTTTCACAGCCTTTTACAGATATACTTTTTGCATGATTACACATGAATAACCTATATTGAATTGCTTGCCTTCTCAGTGAGGGGAAGTCTAAAGGGAGGAAGGGAGAGAATTTGGAACTCACAATTTTAAAAAACTAATGTTGAAAATTGTTTCATATATAACTGGGGAAAACTTAAATACTAAGTAAAAACGGAAACTATGTATGTGTTTCATAATAAATATATCTAATACTTATGTACCAAAAAAATTTCGTCCTCCCTCTCAAGGAAAAGTCCTCAACTAGATCTGTCCAAGTAGAGGAGAGTGACATTGGATTTACCAGTATTAAAAATTCAAAAAAGAGAAATCATAATAACGAATAAACATATGATGTTATTACAAGCTATTTTATCTACATGTATACCTATAAAACCAACAACTTAACCAAAACAAACTCATATTTATAAAAATATAAAATATGCAAATTAGCAACAAGAAAGAGAGATTTTAAACAAAAGAGACTTAAACATAATATTTTAATGACTATGCACATTTACTTATATTAGTAGAGCAAGGTTATTTAATATTAGCAAAACTGTACACTTAACCATATTTATAACAAAATCAATAAAAATTCTATACTATTAAATGCATAAAAAGCTGTTTTGGCAAAATACTATACCCATTTCTGTTAAAAGATAAGAAAACAGAAATAAATATATCTATCCTTAAAATGATAAATAGCATATTTCTTAAACCAAGAGTTATGTAACACATATATGTATCAGAGATACTAGAATCCTTTCTATATATTCAGATGTTAAAAAAAGGATGTGTGGGTTCTTGGTGTTAGCATTTACCTTCTCCATCACACTGGGGCTCAGGATCTCCTGCTGGTTTGCTGAGGTGGGGCTTGCTGTTGGCTTGCTGTGACAATTCCACCCTGAACTGAGTTCCCCTTTCACCTAAGTGAGATTTATTTCTTGCTGATTCTCTAAGCTTCTAGCTGATTCTTTAAGTTTCTTGGGCTAAAAGAGTGTTTAACCATGTCTTTTTGCTGGTTCTGCTTTTCCAGGATTTATTTTGGGTCTACTTAACCATTTAGATAACAAAGTCAAGTCCTCAGACTGGAGAAAATTTAAAAGAATTATATTTATTCTGTCCAAGTTTAAGAAGTTTCACTAATTCTCTAGCATTAATAGCAATAGCAAGTTTGTGTAAGTCTAGAACTTGATCTAGTGATCTGTCCATTGCAGCACACTGTATTTATTAATTAATAAAGAATATGAAAAATAAATAAAAATAATGAAAATAAATTAAATTAGTTGAAAATAATAAAATGAAGCTGATGCAAAGGCATTATAGAAAATATTGTAATCAGTTATTTATCTCCACCAAGAATGGGATAATATCTTATATCTTCACTGAGTCTTTGCAGTGAAATATAAAGTATTGATTATGAATGTTAAAAGTTTTCATGGCCAGAAGAGATAAATGGAATGTTGTGGAGGTCTTTAAAAATGAACAGAATTGATTTCTCAGTGGTATGACTTAATTTGGCATTTGTCTAGGGGGCATGGAAAGAAACACATGAAAGAAATACATTTCTCAAATTTCCAAATGTCCCTGTCTTTTTATGCACATTGGATCATAACCCTCCTTTATTCAAAATAAGGGAGGGACCAGTACAGTCAGGTTGGTAAGAAATAACAGCTGCTATCAGAAAAGCCAGGCAGTGGGTGTGTTGATGTTGGGAAAAGCAGCAGCCATGGCTACAAGTTTTCCTGTAGAGAGACTGAAGGAAGAAGCAAAATGTTCAATCTGTCTGGACTTCTTAAAGGATGCAGTCAGTGTGGACTGTGGCCACAGTTTCTGCCTCCAGTGCATCACTGAATTCTGTGAGAAATCAGACAGTTCTCAAGGGAATGTCTACTCCTGCCCGCAGTGCCGGAGTCAATTTCAACAGGGTAGCTTTCGTCCCAATAGACAACTAGCCAGCATGGTGGAGAGCATCAAGCAGTTGAGTTTAAGCTCCGGTACAAAGAAAACCTGGTTATGTGAGATTCATAAAGAGGAGCTGATCCATTTTTGTGAAGATGACCAAATCCCATTGTGCTGGATCTGTGACACTTCCCCAGAGCACAGAACCCACAAGACCATTTCTCTAGAGGAAGCTACCAGAAACTATAAGGTAAGAAATATATCCCTCTCCCTCAGACATGATCAGGGTTGGAGAGAGGAGTTCAATTTAATATAACAACCTTTATGAGTCCTTGGTGAGTGAAAAGCATAGTTTAATGCGCCAAAGGAGATTTTTTTTTAAATTTAGATATTAGATCTCTTGCCCTCATGGAGTTTATAGTGTACTGGTAATGTAAGATGTAGGTACTTATTACATGCAATATTGCAAAAATATATTAGAAAGGTAGAAAACAAAATGCTGTGTGATGAAAAGGTGAAGTGTGTTACTCTTGGGGGAAATAAGGAAAAACTTACTGGATTTGGTGGCATTTAATTTGACTTTCAAAGATGGGTTAGAATTTAACAGGAGAGGTGAAGGAAGATGGTCCAGATACAAGGAAAACCAAAGAAGAGACCAAGGCAGGAAATCAGAGGACATGTTCTAGGGTCCAAAAAAATTCTCAAGTAGCTGCAGGATAAAGTGTGTGTGCTGTTACTGTGAGTTAGGAAAGAATTTCCTAAGAACAAAATTTAGGATTTTTGAAGTGATTTATAGTTCAAATGAGCAAGTATAGATTTCAATGTAACAGCAATATTACTTCTGGTGAAGGCAATTAATTTTTTTTTCATAGTCACATCTGAAAACCAAGGGAAGTAGAGACGTCACCAAGTGATCTTTTGGTAATATCACATACAAAGATGACAAACTGCTTTTCTCACAACAAGGTTATGAGATAGATAACAGTTAGTTTCCATAATTTTCCATAATTTCCATAATGATAAAACAGACTCAAAGAACTTAAATGATTCATACCTAGGTTTCTCAATGTGCCGCTCCACAGGATAGTCTTTGACTTAATTTCTGATTTTGTTTGCCAGCATATCTCCTGAATATGTACTCCAGTTATTCATTTGGTTCCTGCCTGGGATCCACTTCTATTATTTGCACTTATTCTTTTTTTTCTTCCTCTTTTCCTTTTGCTCTTGATCCTATTCCCTCCCATCTTCAGGAACTTGCCCCTTCATTCATCTCTCTTGCTCTAATTTTCAACTTTTGTTTATTCACTGGTTTGTTCCCTGCTGCCAACAAACATGGCCAGAACACCCCCATATTTATAGAGAAGAAGTAAAAATGGTTTGCTTGATATTACCAACCCCTCAAGCTATCATCTCATATCCCTCCTCCTTTTAATCACAAACTTCTAGGGGATAAAAGTACTGCCTAGATTCATTCCCTTCACTTTTTCACTTCTTACTTATTTCTCAAGTTCTTTCATTCTGGCCTAAACTCTATCCTTCCACTGAAATAGCTTTCTCCAAGATGATCAATGATTTCCTCATTGATAAATACATATTTTAAAGGTCTCACCCTTCTTGATTTCTCTGCTACATCTTATATGTTTGATCAATCCCTATTCCAAATACTCTTACCTGCTTGGGTTTTTGTGATATTGTTTTGTCATGATTCTCTTCCTAGCTGTTGAACCTTTCCATCTCAATATGCTCTGAAGGCATATCATCTATGTACCAACTTCGGTGCATAAATGCACCTCAAGACTCTTCTCTACCTCTTCTTCTTCTATACTCTTTCACTTGGTGACCTCATCAGTTTCCATGGGATCTCTCTATCTGCACATATACATGTATTTCTGTATGTGTGTATACATGCATACATATACATATATATACATATATATATATATATATATACATATGTGTATGTATGCATATATCTCTATATTTTTTGGCCTTATCTATCTTCTGAGCTCCTGAGCATCTATCTGTAGATATTCCACAGATATCTGAAACTCAGTGTGTCTAAAATAGAATTCATTATCTTCCCCCTTTAGAACACCTCTCCTTTTAACTGTTTTTCGTTGAAGACATCACCATTTTTCACATATTTGCAACCTAGAAGTTATCCTTAATGCTTTATTCTCTCATTAACCCCCCCCACCGCCATATCCAATCAGTTACCAAGTATTGCCAATTCTATCTCCTCAACATCTTTCATAACTTCCCTCTTCTCTCTGCTCAAACCATAATCACCCTAGTGGTAGCAGGTAGGTGGTGCAGTGGACAGAGCACCAGTGCAGGAGTCAGGAGGACCCGAGTTCAAATCTCACCTCAGACACTTGACACTCACTAGCTATGTGACCTTGGGCAAGTCACTTAACCCTAATTGCCTCATCCTGGGTCATCTCCAGTCATCCTGATGAATATCTGGTCACTGGATTCAGATGGCTCTGGAGGAGAAGTGAGGCTGTTGACTTGCGCAGCCCTCCCTCACTCAAAACAAAATCAAGTGCAAGTCATGTCATCATTTCTTTGATGGCGTTGTCTTCTTTGGCAATGAAGGATGATCACACACACACAATCACCCTAGTCCAGGATTACATCAGCTCTTGCCTTTGTTGGTGTTCAGTCATTCAGTCATCTCTGTCTCTTCATGACCCAATGGACTATGGTCATGCCAGACCCTTCTATCCTCCACTGTCTCACAAAGTGTTTCCAAGCTCATATTTATTGCTTCCATGACACCATCTATTCATCTTATCATCTGCTGTTCCCTTCTCCCTTTGCCTTCATGCTTTCCCACCACCAGGGTCTTTTCAAATGCATTCTGTTTTCTTATAGGGAGAGGTGGGTTAAAGGGGGAAGATAATGAATTTTATTTTAATCACACTGAGTTTCAGATATCTGTGGGACATTTAGAGATAGATGTTCAGGAGCTCAAGAGATGGATGAAGAGTCTGAATGAATATCTCTAAGTGTTGACTGATTTTATCTCCTTGAGAGTCCACAGGACTGTCAAAAGCCTTCTTCAACACCATAAGTGGAAAGTATCAGTTCTGTGATGTTCACTTTTCCTTGTAGTCCAGCTCTTACGTCACACTATTAGAAAAATCATAGCTTTGACTACACAAACCTTTGTTGGCAAGGTGATGGCTCTACTTTTTAGTGTGTTAGCTAGATTTGCCATAGTTTCCTTTACAAGGAGCAAGTATCTTTTAATTTCATGACTACAGATGCCATCTGCAGTGATCTTTGAGTCCAAGAATATAACATTGTACACAACTTCCATTTCTTCTCTCTCAATTTGCCAGCAAGTGATAGGTCAGTTATCATAATCTTAGTTTTATATATTTTTCTTTTTTATGTGAACCTTCAAGCCATCTTTCACATTATCCTCTTTCATTCTCATCAAGAGGTTTCTTAATTCTTCATTTTCTGCCATCAAAGTGCCATCTGCTTATCTAGGATTGTTTATATTTCTCCCGGCAACCTTAATTCTGACCTTTGATTCATCTATCCTGGCATTTTGTATGATGCACTCTGCATATAAGTTAAAAAATAAGGTAACAATATGCTGTCTCATCATACTCCTTTTCCAATCTTAAACCTGTCAGTCTCTCCATGTTCATTTCTAACTGTTGCTTCTTGACTTACATACAGATTCCTCAGGAACCAAATAAGATGATCTGGTACTCCTTGTCTCTTTGAGGACTTGCCACATTTTGTTGTGATTCATGCAGTCAAAGTTTTTGGTGTGGTCAATGAAGCAGAAGCAGATGGTTATTTTTTGTTTATTTGTCTGTTTTTACTAGAATTTCCTTGCTTTCTCCATAATTTAGCAAAATGTTGGCAATTTGGTTTCTAGTTCCTCTGTCTTACCAAAACCAGACTGCTGTTTTGTTAATTCTTGCATAGCTTGAAGAATCTTAAGCATAACCTTGCTAGTGTGTGAAATAAGAGCAATTGTTTGATAATTTCAACATTCTTTGACATTGTTCTTCTTTAGGATTGGGACATCAGCTGATCTTTTCCAATCTAGTGGCCACTGTTGAGTTTTCCAAATTTACTGGCATATTGAGAGCAGCACTTTAACAGTATCATCTTTTAGAGTTCTAAAAAGCTCAGCTGGAATTTTATCACCTCCATTAACCTTATAATTAGCAATGCTTCCTACGGCTCACTTAAATTTGTTCTCCAGGGTGTCTGGATGATATTAAAATCTTTCTTGTATAGTTCTATACATTCTTACTCCCCTTAATCTTTTCTACTTCTGTTAAGTTCCTGCTCTTTTCATCTTTTATCATGCCCATTTGTCATGAAACATTACCTTGATAATTCTAATTTTCTTGAAGAGATCGTTTGTCTTTCCCATCCTATTGTTTTTTCCTATTTCTTTACATTGTTCATTTAAGAAACCCTTCTTTATTCTTTACTGTTCTCTGTAATTCTTCATTCAGTTGGCTACATTTTCCCCTTTCTCTTTTTCCCTTCCTTCTTTCCTCAGTTATTTGGAAACCCTCATCAAACAGCCATTTTGTTTTCTTGATTTTTATTTTTCTTCGGGATGTTTATTGTTGCTGTCTCTTGCACAATATTGTGACCCTCTGGGCATAGTTCTTCAGGCACTCCATGTATCATATCTAATTCCTAATATCTATTCATCTCCTCTACTTCATATTCATTAGGGATGCTACTTAAATTATACCTATACAGTCTGTTGGTTTTCCCTACTTTCTTCAATTTAACTCTGAATTTTGTAATAAGAAGCTCACAATCAGCTCCAGGTCTTCTTTTAAAGAGTTTCTCTTTTGCCTCCAAAATATATCCCTTGCTTAAACCATTGCAGCAGGATGCTACCTCTCAAATCTATCTTCCTCAGAGAAGCCAGATTGATATTTCTTAGACACGTCTGACCACATCATTTCTCTGTCTAAAAAATTCAGTTCTTGTCTGTTTGGTATTTAAATGTTTTTTCCATCTGGCTCCAGACTATCTTTTTAAGCTGATTACACATTATTCTTCCTCATGCTGTATAGTCCAGACAGGCTAGACTTATTCCTGTATATGATTTTCCAGCTTTCCTTTGTATAGATATCCCTCTCTTTAGAATGTTTTCCTTCTTTTCCCCTAGTTGTTTCTCACTTTTGTGTCAAATTTCAAGCACCCAACACAGAAATTGTTCCATAGTAGTTGGTGCTTATTATGTATGGACTGATTGTATTATAACCATTTTGATAAAAGTCTTTCTAAAATTTGTTACATTTTATCCCCTCCCTTCTCATACAGGCTTTGAATATCAACTTCTTCTTAGTGACTCAGAGCCATCAATGTGTACTTTTTTTTCACATTGATATTATACAGTCATGTCCTCAGGATCTATGGAGAGTATAGGGCATTTTTGCATCTACCATAAATAGTCCCAGACTTCTGTTTCTCATAGTATTTTTTTTCCATTTTAGTTTACTTATGAACTTTCACTTCTTTCTGATCTCAATGCCCCAGACTGTAGCAGTTCTGTCATTCTCCATCTTCTTGATTCTATGATTTGTAGTGCTTTGACCTGGAGGATTAGAATTGTGTGTAAAATAAGACCAGTATTTTTTCAGTGAAACTTCTAGGGGACTCTTTAAGTAAAGTTCATAAAGTTTTATTGGTTTCCCTGAAGCTACTTTGGTTCCACAGAGAACTTTGTCATTCGTTTTCTGGTTCTTGGATGTATTCCAAATGGTTGAGGACACCCACATTCTGGCTTCCAGATAAGCAGGGTATTACTGACATTGATAAAACCTATTCCTTATTTCTCTTACAAAAGAGGGCATATTAGGTTTCTTCCTGAGAGATAATTTGTTATAATGGGGAAAAAAGTCTGGAGCCTGGAGACAAGACCTTGGGTTCAAGGTCTATTTATAATGTTTATTACCTTAAGTAATTTTTAACTCTTTTCATTCCCAGTTTTCATATCTATAAAATGAAAATGGTATTCATGCTAAATTATCTTTCAAGACTTTTTTTTTGTGAGAAGGCCTTAAAAACTTCAAAGTCTAAAAATGCAAGTTATTTCATTCCTAAAATTCTTCTGTCAGGAGTTGTGAAGTTGATGTTATTTTCCTCTTCATGCTTCCATTTTTGGCAACGTTATTCCTGCCTGGTTCACGTCACTTTTTGTATATAGGATCCCTCAAGCTAACTCTGTAACTGAATCTATGGACTCACAAAGGGACTTTCCCATAATCCATAAACATGAATAATAATAATGATAATTACCAATTATTTCTTATATCCTGAGTTACTCTCTTGAATAAAAGAACTTTGACCAATGTCTTGTGAAGTTATCTTCACTTTTAATATTTTATTGAGAAGGGGGAGGGAAAGGAACCATTATGGTGAAAGTTCCTAAAATTTCTGCTTAGGGATCTAGTGTCATGGGAATTTACTAATTATTCCTTAAAGAAATTGTCCCATCTCAGATATATTCATGGCAAGTATATAGAGCAGTCAAGAATAAAAGTTTGAACTTTGTTTTGGAGGCAATAGCCACTTATTTGAGCCACTTTTAAGCAAACATGGCCAGATATAGATACAGGAAAAATTACTCTGCAAACATCACTAAACACAGACTAGAAAAAAAAGGAAATATAGAGATGAAAAGATCTGTTAGGAGACTATTGTAATAGTTGAGGTGAATTGAATATGAGATGGCAATGCAATGAGTAAAATATGAGAGATGCTGTAGGGCTCGATAATTAATTAGATGAATTAAGTGATTGAGGGGTAAGAGCCCAAAATAACCCTCATTTCTCTTTTAAAAAAATATATTCCAAGCACTACAGATGTAAAATGCTTTGTCTGTTTTAAAATGTGGTTTCTTTAATCCGTTAGCTTTGCTTAAATTTTTTTTTTTACTTTACTTTTTACTGCTGTGAAGGGTTCATTGGTGGTAAGAAAGGGATAGAGAAGAAATCAGGAAGAAATAACTCTCCTCTCTTCTCTGATTTCTATATTCTCTAACATATTTAGCACTTTATTGTATATTATCTTATTTTCTAATTATTTCTTTGTTTCCCCAAATAAACTGTAAACTCCTTGTGGGACTATTTATATCTTCATAGGGATTGTGTTCTATATTTACCTTACCTTTTCATGTTGTTGAAGAATTGGATTCATACTCTAAACACTCAGTGAAAAAATGGTTAAGATAGAAAATGTTAATAATAATTTAAATTTACATAGCATTTTATAGTTTAGTGCAGCACTTTCTTAGAACAGTCCTCTAAGCAAATTACCAACCTCATCTTACAGATGATGAATCTGAAGACTGAGGGTAATTAGGAATGACTGAACTAATGTGGTGGAGGTACTCATTCCCTCATGTCACTACTGCATTAAGCTGTTTTTTTGACCTGCCTGTAGCAATTCTCTCCCTACCCCAGTTCAAATTCAGTTATCAAAGTGATTTTCTTAAAATGTGGGTCTGATCATGTCACTCCCCTACTCAATAAAATTCAGTGCCTTCCTAACACCTCTAGGATAAATCTGAAATCCTTTGGCATTCAAAATCATTCATAGCCTGGTTTTCCCTAATTTTTCAGTCTTCTACTTCACACACTCATATGTGCTTTTTGTTCCACTGACACTGGTTTCCTTTCTATCCTCATACAAAACAGTCCATCTCCCAAATCTGAGCAATTTCACTTCTATCTTCCACGAATAAAATATTCTTCTTCCTCATTTACAACTTCTGGATTCCCTGATTTCTGTTAGGTTCCAGAAAAAAATCCCATTTTCTACAGGAAGCTTTTCCCAGTCTCTCAATTCTAATTCTAGAGCCTTTTCTTCTGTTGATTATTTCCTATTTATCCCGCATAGAGTTTGTTTGTACACGGTAATTTGTAGATTGTCTCCCCTATCACAGGTGAGCTCAAGAGCAGAGACTATGTTTTGATTTTCCTTGTATCTCAATAATAAATACAGTGTCTGGCAAATAGCCGGCATGCAATGAATGTTTATTGATGAATTGATTGACACCTATACAGAAGATGTATTTGTTTAATTATTGTTTTCATATAAATTCATGGATCTCTTTCAAATCTGCCATGACTCCTTAGGGGACTATGGGCTGTGCTTGGGAGCCATTTCCTGACTCAGTTTCATCCTGGTCCCTGGGCATTGCCAAGGAATCTACCAGCTGGTTTTCTACTATAGGTAAAGGTCCAGTCGGCTTTAGAACATGTGAAGAAGGAGATGGAAGAAGTGTTGAACCAGGAAACCAATGTTGGGAAAAAAATAGTCATTTGGAAGGTAAGAAGAATTCCATGTTTCAATCCTTTTCAGAGAGCCTTGTTGAGGGTGTGAAGAGAAACTTTAATATCCTGTCCAAATGGTGTGGCCCACATTGATACCCAGGGAGACGGAGATTATTTCATTTTTATCTTTGTTTCCTATTGCCTAACACAATGCTTAGTACATGATGGGTTCTTAATTAATGCTGAACTGCTGAAATTAATGAGATTCATTTGTGGTGTAGCAGAAGGAACAAGAATTTTGGAATCACTGGAGTTGGCTCTAATCCTGTCTCTGCCATTTTGTGCATGACACTTAATAAGTCATTTAACTTTTCTGGGTCTCAATCAATAAAAATGAGGAGTTTGGATTAAATGACCTCTGAAATTCCTTCTAGTTCTAAATCTGTAGTCTTATGAATATGAGGCCCAGAGAATTTAAGTAACTTGTCTCCAAGGTTACAGAGGCACTAAGTACCCAATCCAGCATCCTTCCCAATAGGAAGTTATCACTCAATGCATAAAAGACTCATCATTGTGAAAAAAATTATAATGTTGAATGTGAAAACATGAATAGAAGAGATGGTGAAACGTCATATTTGTAATTTTTTTTGCTCCAGGCTCATTCCTAAAATATCCAAGTCAAATAGGGAATAATATTCCGGTTTCTTTGCCTTTGAAAGATATCCATTCTCAAATTCTTCTTGTCACCTCTTACAAATTCAATGACTCTAAGAAAATTCTTCTTGCCTTCATGCTATAGCTTATTTTCTTCATTTCTTGTTCTCTCCTCATTAGAGATGTAGATCATCTGATACTGTTATGACATCTTGTTTCAAAAATTGTTGTTATAAAATGGCATAACCTTTTCTTACTCAAGTTGACAAAAATTAGCTCCTTTAATCTCTCCTCTCAGTTCAGTTACCATATCAGTGGTTCTGCTTGGAGCGTATTCAGTCTTGTCCATATCCTTGAACACACAGTAATTGCTTACCCGTCATTTTTGTTCCTACAGGAAAAGGTGGAGCTGTGGAAACATCGATTCATGTTGGAGTTTCAGAAACAGCATGGATTTCTGGCTCTGGAGGAGCATCAACAGCTGCGCAAATTAGAAGAGGAGGAGAGAGTGACCATACAAAAATTGAAGGAGAGCAAGGCCAAACTGGCTCAGCAGAGTCGAACCCTGAGGAATTTAATTGTGGAGTTGGAGAAATGTAGTCAATGCACAGCTTTGGACCTACAAGAGGTGAATTTTAGAGAGAATTAATTAGAGGGAGGAAGAGGATACTAAGACATGAATATAGAATCATAGAGCTGAAAGGAGCAAAGATATAACCATATCTCCTATTCTCCATAAAGTATTGAGTCATATTTTACACCCCCAAACTCATGAAAAAGTTATAGCTCTTCAAGTATACACTTCAGTGACTGACATTCAGTCAATGGGGAAAATACACCAAGAAATTCTAAGCCTGAAAGAGATTTTCATTCAATAATCTTCTCCTTTTCTAGATGAAGAAACAGAGGTCTAGTAGGAAAGTGACTTGTCTATGGTCACTTAGCCAGCTAAGACGAGAGCCAGAACTAGAAATCAGGTATATTAGATACTCATTCAGTGACATTCCTACTATACTGCACTGTCTACTAAAACATCCCACCTAGATATCAATAATCCCTACTTTTTATCAGATAAATGCATTCTGTCACAAGGTCTCATCATCCATTCCACTGTTAGCAGTCCTTGACCTAAGGAAGTTCTTCATGACTAGTCTGATTTTCTTAATTTACAACTTAAATCTACTTCTTTTTTGCACATTGGACTAGAATATCTGCAGTAGGTGCTATATGATGAGGTTGTAAAACAGAGAGCCACATAGTCTCAAGTTTCATGGGCTTGTGATCTGGATGGGCAAACAAGATATGGAGCAAAGAGCGAGTAGTCATTGTAGTAGTGGGCACAGACTTAAGTGAAGAGGGCAAAGAGGAAGGGAGCATGGGTCAGAGGCTATTTTCAATCCCACTATGAATATTCACAAATCTCAATACTCAACCCATACATTTAAGTGGTGATGGGCATGTCACCATGACAGCGCAACCAGTAATATCGATGACATAGTCTTAGCTAGCCCACTAAGTGTGTCACTATGATCTCATTAATCTCTACTACTCTTATATCTGTCACTTGATCTGTTCTGAGCCTAAGAGCTGGCCTGGTAGGATACTTTAGCCAAAATTTGCACATGTGAGGACTCTTTTCAATCCTTGTTTTCCCTGAATTACCTTTTGAGCCTATTAATCATTTTCCCCCTCTCCTTTAGTCTTCAAAAATATCACACTATCTTGATCCATCTCCTACCTTCACAATCATTTTATTCTCTGTCTGATTCTCAAATATGCTTAAGATTATGTTTCTTAAGATGCACTCCTTTCTCTACAGACAACTTATTCTCTCCCAGGATTTCAATAAATCATCTCTGTGCAGATGATTTCCAAATTTCTATTGCCAGACTCCATCTCTAACTGTTCAAAAGATTTCTTCATCTTCTTGTCCCACCAGTTCCTTCAATTCCAGAAGTTTAAAAAAAGAATCCATTATCTTTCCCCAAGACATGAGAATCCTCTTTATTTCAATATTAGCAATCATACATGTTTAAAACCTTGGGACTTCATTTCATATTTTATCAAGAAACTTGACATTATATACCTGATGAGCTCTTTCTTCTCTTTAATTCAAATTCTCTCTACTTTGCCTCCCACTATTTTTTCATCTGCTTTGATCTCTGAGGAAGAGTTGGTCAATATCCTTGTCAATGCCTACCTGCACTTGTTCTCTCAGTCCCATCTCTGCCTATAATCTTCAGGGATATTGAACTTCAATTATGCCTTGTATGTATTTCCTAATTTCTCTTTATCCAATGCCACCCATTCTGCTGCCTATTAACCTCCTGGCCTAACCTATTCTTTAAAAAAACCTTTTGCATGACACTGTCAACTTCTCAAGCTATTATCAAATCTCTCTCTTCCCAATATTTATCTCTCATCTCTCCTACCCAATTTCCTAGAAAAACACTATCTAAATTCCTTATCTCCACCTCCTCATATCTCATTACATTACAACTCCTTGCAATCTAGCTTCTGATTTCCCCATTCACCTGAAACAACTCCCTCTAAGATTCTCCAACATTTATTTTCCCCAAAATATGTTTTAGGATATCCTTTATTTTTATACCATTAAAATTCCCTACCACTATCCTTTCACTTCCACTTTCCCAAAGAGCTATCCATTATAACAAAGAATTATGTTAAAGAAAGAAATAAAGAGGAAAAAAAAATCTGCAAAACCAAACAGTACATAAAAAGCAGAAAATATATGCAATATACTACTGTGGTCCCCTAATCTCTGAAAAGGAGAAAAGTAGGGCTTTTTCTATTTCTCCTTTAGGGATAAACATTTTCTTTACAATTTTAGACATTCATTCTCTGTTGTTTTGTGGAAATAATTGCTTAATTACTAAACCCAATGGCCTTTTCTCCATCCTTGTTTTTCTTGATCTTTTTCCAGTGTATGTTCCTGTAATCATCACCTCTTCATAAACATTCTCTCTTTTTTTGGTTCTCATAACAACATTGATCTCCTGATCTGCTACTACATGTCTGACCACTGAAATCTTGTCAGTCTCTTTTTCTTGATTAGCATCTGCATCCCAAGTACAAACATTAGCATCGCTAAAGATTTGGTCCTGGGTTCTCTTATTTCTTTGTACTCTCTTCACTAGGTGAACTTATAAGTCAGACTATTATCCCTGTACAGATGACTCCCAAATCTACATAATTCATCTCTCTCCTGAATATTGACCAGAAAGTTAACTTCAGGTCCTCAGTCTTTTTCACCTCCCACACTCTATCAGTTGCCATGTCTTATATATTCAATTTCTATAACATCTCTTGCATCTTTCCCCTTTTTTCATTCACACAGTCACCATACTAACTCAGATCCTTATCATGTTTTTCTTAGACTATTACAGTAGGCTCCTAATTGATCTCCCTGCACACAGTCTCTCCCTTATTCAATCCACTGTTTATAGTTTCAAAATTGTTATTTCTAAAGTATAGATCCAACCATATCACTTTTCTCAAAAATATTTTAGCCATTTCCCATTGTTTCTAGAATAAAATACAAACTCCTTTGTTAGATATTTGACACCTTTCAGAATCTAACTTCAGATTCTTTCTCCAGATTTATTACACACTACTCTCTCCTTTGTAGTCTTTAGTCTGCTTAAACAGGCCTACTTTCTGTTCTCCATATGGGTCATTTTATTTCCTATTTCTGTACCTTTGCACAAGCTTCCTCAAAATCTGGAATGTTTTCTCTCTTTACCTCCTTTTCTTGTAAACTCTTGTTCCATTCAAGGCTTATATCAAATAGTACCTCCATCAAGAGGCATTTGCTGATGCCCGTAGGTGTTAGTTTTCTCATTCTCTCCCAAAACTGCCTTGAATTTGCTTTGTTTCTATTTTGTACTTACACAATGTATGTATATTCTTATGTGTGTATATGTGTATAAGTATATGTGCATGTATACATACATACATACAATACGTACACACACAAGTATGTAGTATACCCCTAGAAGAATGTAATGCTTTGACAGCAGGAAATATTTCATTTTTGTCATATTCTAGGAACCTTATCATAGTTCCTAATGCACGTTCAGTATAAGCTTCTTGAGTTGAATTGAATTGAATATAGACAGATAAATGCAATTCAAGGAAGAATATGAGAAGAACAAAAGAGAAATTTAATTTGAAGAAAATTCAATGAGGGAGAGATTACTTTGAGCTGACTGGAAAATGTTGCTGCTATTCCTAAATGATACTTCTTACTTCTAGCATCTGTTGAGCCTTCTGTAACCAAAATAAGTCAGGCAGTCAAAACTCCTGGGATACTCTGACTTTGGTCTTAGCAAAATTATAAAGCTGATTCCAAAAAGCAACTACGGATTTTTTCTCTAGAAAAATTAACTTAAAAAAGTCATGATTATATAAACTATGGTAGAATGCTTAGCTAATGAACATACAGATGTATATCATAATTTATTTCTTCATGATGTAAATATAGCCCTTAGCAATAATATTAATGTATAAAGCACAAACCATTAATATCAATATTAAAATTGAGATCTAGTAGTCAAAACTCAAGAATTCCTTTCTATTACTTCCAATCAAACCAAGTCACATGAGATGATGAAGGTGGCTACTGAGTTGAGTCTTACATAAAGGAAAAGACATCAATGAGCAGAAATATGCTGAGAATACATTCCAATTCCTGGGGCATGTGCCATTGTGAAGCCATAGAGGTAGGAGAGAACATAACATAGAAATAAGACTATTCTAGTTTTACTGAACTATAGAGTACATAAAAAAGAGTAATGTCAAATAAAGCTAGAAGGTTGCATTAAAATCAGATTATGAAAGGCCTTAAATTTCTATTTAATTCCACAAACAATACAAAAACCATTTAAGTTCTTGAGCGGGAGACTGATGTTGTCAGAGCTATGAAAATTTATTAACAGCTTGACCTGGTCTAGATCTCTGATGTTCCCTGCTTAAGTAGTCTCTTAGAGTTGTGGCATTTAGGAAGTCATCCATTCTTCTAATGGTTGCTTAGAGAAGTACCATTCTCCCCCTCTTCCCCAGGAGCTATATTCATTGATCTAGAACCATAGGAAGTTGCCTGTTTGCCCAGAGGAAAGCTATCACTGTTCCAACATAATGGAACTGATTCACATAATATGGAAGGACAAGGGGGAGGGAATAAGAAATTACAGTATCTCTTTTGTATCAAAATTCATAAAAATAACTTTTCTATCCCTCTTTGTTTATATGCATCAGGATCTCATCTTTCAGGAAATTTTGAAAGCTTTTGAGATAGCCTTAACCCTATTTGTCTTCCTACAATACAATTGATAAGTTTTCCTCTCACCACTCTTTGTCTTCCTTTCCCCTCCAGAATGTTAAAGACATCTTGAGAAGGTAAGTCCTCATTCTACTTTTGTTCAGAGTACATGAGGGTTAGATATTATATGGATGAATCTGGAAGGAGATAGTAAGAACGTGGGAGAGGAGAATGCATTGATCTATGAAAAGTCAGAAGAGTCATGGGAAACTGTTTCTTTTTAGGAGTGAGAATATAAAATTCCAGGAGCCAGAACTCGTTTCCATAGACCTGAAGACAATATGTTGTGTACCTGGAATGATGATGATGTTCAAGAAGTATCAAGGTATACCTTAGCTTTATGAGGGTGGAGGGACCTGTATTTTGAAGTCATCCAAGATAACCATCATTGGTTTGGCATTTTGTACAGTAAAATCTCATGTAGAAGAATTGGGACAGATTATTCAGAACTAGACACATGTTTGAACTGTAGAATATAATATAAAAAAATACTTTTGTGTTGATCCTAAGTACCTACAGGTGATAACTACAGCAACAAGTAGAGAAAAAGAAAAAAAAAAGTCAGCCAGATCAAGTATGTTGTAGTGGAAAGGATATTGGACTTGAGTCAGGAGACTCTGGTTCTGTGGAGTTCTAGCTCTGCTGCTAAATAACTGTGTAACTGAAGGCAATTTATTTCACCATTCTAGACTTTTGTTATCTGTTTTGGAAAATCCATGGACTAGAGGGATGATCACTCTAATATTTTATAAATCACTGAGTAATTGATGTTTGAATTAAACAGTCCATTAATTTACATACAGATATAATATTGGAAGTTCATTGATTTAGAGGTAAAAGAAACCTTAGAAATCACCTAATCCAACCTTTTTGTTTTATAAAAAACAAACAAACAAACAACTTAATCTCAGGGAATATATGTCTTGACTAATGTCATTTAGTTAATGGCAGAATTGGGGCAATATCCTGGATATTCCAATTTCCTGACTGGCTAGAGTTTTTTCACACGATTAAAATTTTTGGTATCTTAACAACCTCATACAATGCCTACATGAAAAGAATCCAGATTGTGATATACTTAGTAATCATCTAGCCTCTCCTTTAAGATCATCAATGAAAAAGAACTCACCACTTCTCTAAGAAGCCCATTATACTTTGGGATAGCTCTAATTGTCAATACATTTTTCTTATCAAGCCTAAATTTCCCCCCTTATAACTCCACAAATTCTTTCTGGGTCTGTCCTCTGTGACCTTACAGAATAAGTCTAGTCCTTCTTTCACAAAATATCCCTTTAAATACTTGAAGACAGTTCTCATGTAACCCTGAATCATACATTCTTCAAGCTAAACATACCTAATTTCTTCAATTGGTCATCATACAACATGGACTTAAGATGTTGTACCATTCTCTCCATTCCATTATGAATGCTCTTAAGCTTATCAGAGTTCTTTTAAACCTTGGTACTCAGAACTGAACACAGTACTTCAGGTCTGATGAGGGCACAGTACAATAAGACTATTATCTTCCTGTTATTTCCTGGAAGCTATGCCATTCTTACTGCAGTCCAAGCTTGTACTGGCTTTTTGGTCTTCCATATAACACTGATTATTCATATTGAATGTTTAGTTCATGAACAACCCCAGACCTTTTACAGAATAACAGCTGAGTGTCCCTATTGTGTTTGTGAAGTTGGTTTTCTAGATTCATGGATTCATTTAGCACCACTGAAATTTCATCTATGTGAATTCAACTAGTGAAATAGTTTGTGACACCAAATAATTTAGAGTGTGACAATTGCTCTAGCTTGCATTTTGGATCTCTAAGATCCAATGCATAGTGTTATCTGCAAGTTTGACAAGCATGCTATTCATACCTTAAGTATATTGACATTAAACTATTAATTTACACACCTTGAGTCTGGATATTCAACCAGCTCTAAATCCATTATTGTCTAATCCATATCTTTGCATCTTATCAACAAGAATATTATGAGATAGTTTATGAAAGCTTTGCTAAAATCTAAGAAAACTACATCTTCAGTATTCTTATTATCTATTAGTATAGCAATCCTCTCAAAAACATGTTAGTAAGCATCTGAGGCCAGATTTGAACTCATGTCTTCCTAACTCCAGACCCTATGCTCTATCCACTATACCACCTATCTCACCATTAGGTGGCCCAGTGGATACAGTAGGGGGCCCGGAGTAAGGAAAACTCATGTATCTTCCTTAGTGCAAATCAGACCTTAGACACTAACTGTGTGACCCTGGGAAAGTCACTTAACCCTGTTTGCCTCAGTTTCCTTATCAAATGAGCTAGGGAAGGAAATGGCAAACCACTACAGTATATTTGCCAAGAAAACCCCAAATGAGGCCAAGAAGAATCTAAAATGACTGAAGGAGTCACTTATAACTCACTGTGCTCACATTCCAAAAGAACGGCAAGGTGGAGCCAATATAGTGGAGTAGCAGGAAGTATAGGTCAATTTCCCCTTCCACAACTCCTCAGAAGAGAATTAGAAAATGCACCAGATAAAATCTGGATGGGGAAAAAATCACAGTTAAAATCACAGTGAATAATTCTTTTTTCAGCCCAGGTCAGCATAGAGAGATAGAGAGGTATAAAGTTACTGGGTAGTGATCTAGTCAAAAACATGATATCCTATAAATAAATAGAATAAATGAATAGAATATGCAGGGAAAAATTATGCACCAGAGCAGGAAGAGGTCCTTAACCCTTACCAGAATACCAAGACGTTGCCTAGGGAGTAAGAACAGTTTTGTAAGCAAACAGTGAGCCAGTTTTGTTGGTCACCATCCAGTTCTGAGTGACAGATTTCAGGCAGATTGAGGAGGGGACCAACATCTAGGGATAGCATAAAAAGGGTAAATAGTGGTCAAGGGCCCCATCCTACGTACTGAACAAGGAAGAAGTTCAGAAACAATTAGAAATGGTGTGACTCTGATCAAAGAAGCAGAACAGGATATCATTTCCAACTTCTAGCCTAATCTGAAGCCTGTGAAAGAACAATTAGAGCAGAAAGATAGTGGCTGAGTCCAGCAGAAGTCAAAAGTTGCTCAGATCCAAACCCAGGTAAGGAACTTGCAAAGCTCAGATCCATCATACTTTTCCCTCCAATTGATCAATTTGGAAGCATTGAACGTTTTGCACAGGTCCCTAGCCCGAGCTGTCCCTAACATCCTACAACAATAGAATACTCAATAACCTAAGAAAACAACAAAAGAACTAGCCAAGAACTACTGGATTTGAACTCAGGTCTTCCTGACTCCAAGCTCAGTACTATCTATCCACTGAGATACCTAGCTTCCCTGGCTGCAATGAGTTATGGAAGAAAGAATTAGAAAAGGAATTAGTGACTTGGCACAAGAGATTAAACTTTCCTCAAGTTACAAACTCCCCGAAACTTAGACTGAACCAAACAGAAACTGATGACATAAGACAACCAGAAATGTTTTACATTATCAAATATTTTCCATGGTCAAAAGACTATGTAAGAAAAAAAGTGTCATGAACAAAATAACTGACCTTGAAAAAAGATTGAAGAGAAATAAAATGTCATTGGACTACTTGAAAGCCATGACCAAGGGGAAAAAAATAAAAGCTTAAATATTACTTCTGAAGAATTCTTTAAAAATCTGCCAAAATTTCTTAGAACCAGAAGGCAAAGTGGGGCTAGAATTTACCAGTTACCTTTCTAAGAAACCTCACCATTAAAACTTTCAGGAACATTGTACCCCAAATCCTGCACTTCTATGTCAAAGAAAAAATGTTGCAAATAGACTGAAAGAAAGAATTCAAGTACCAAGGAGCCACAATCAGAATCACACATAACTTAGCAGCCACTATTAGGAGGGAACAGAAGATTTCGAATATAATATTCCAGAAGGCAAAAGATAGTAGGCTTATAGCCAAGAATAATTTACCGAGCAAAACTAAATATGGGCGGAGGGCAGAGGTAGAAAGGAGACTTTTAATGAAATTGAACTCTTCCAAGCATTCCTGATAAAAAAGACCAGAAACTTAGAAGTTCTAACATAGGCATTTAAAAAAAAAGTAAAGGTGAACAAATAATCATATGTGACTAAGCAAGGATAAACTGTTAACACTTGAATATCAGTAGAGATTTCCCCTCTGAACCCTACCATCCTCAAGGACCATAGAGAGATACCGATTGGAAAGGCCTTGGAATGACTGTTAGGTCTTGATGTTAAAAGAAGAATGGAAAGGAAGGGGAAGAGGAATACAGCGCAGAGAGGGAAAGGAAAGGAAGTTTCAAAAATTATTTTGCATAATCAAGGTGTAAAAAGAAGAAGAGAGGAAGGAGAAAGGGAGGAGCAGGTGGCACTTCAACCTCACTCTCATCTGAACCTGGCAAAGGAGAATACACACACACACACACACACACACACACACACACATAATTAGATACAGAAATACATTTTATTCAATAGGAAAATAAGAAGAGAGGAGAAAGGGGAATACGAGGAATTGTAGATTAAAGGAGGTATGAGTCTCAAGTAAAACAAACTCTAAATAAGCATGAACAAAGATATTTATAGCTCTTTCAAAAGAGTGTCAAAGAATAGGAATCTGAGGGAATACACGTGAACTGGAGAATGATTGAACAAGTTATGGTACAGAAATGTGCTAGAATAGTATGAAACTGTAAATAATGGTGAAGGGGATGTTTTAGAGAAACCTTGGAATACACTGATGAACTGATGCAGAGTGAACTGAAAAAGAACCAGGAGAACAATTTATACAATTGCAACAGTCTTGAAAAGACAAACAAATCTGAAAGACTTAGGAACTCTGATTGCAGTAAAGACCAGCCAAAATTCCGGATGTCTAATGACCAAACATGTTACTCATCTCCTGATAGGCAAAGTACTTAAGCTGAAGAATGACATATGCATGCATGCATGCATGATATTAATATACATGTAATATATCCATATGGTTATGCACATACATATGTATGAATGCATGTATACAAGATTCACACAACACAGTTATAAGTACTTCTGTTATACACTTGTGAACACCTGTCAATATGTGCATGCATGTACTGATACATGTACTCATACAGACACACTTATGTATATATGTCTGTGTGTATACATACTTCCTTTTATACCTGACCAATGTGGAAATTTTTTTGCTTGATTATAGGTGTTCATAACTGGATTTTTATTTTCTTTTCATTCTCAACTTAGGGAGGGGTGGGGGGAAAGGAAAGTTTTTTATTGATTGGAAAAAAAATCAAATTTAAAAATTGGAAATAACACAATTTCAAAACAGTTGGCTAATTCAAATCAGTATGCAGCTGGATAGTCAATTGTACTTTTTTCAGTGTTGTGTAGATATAAAAACTTGTTGATCAACTGATTCTTTTACTTTCCAACTAATTTTTCTGACGCCAGCTAAGAGTGACCAAATAGCTGCAAGGTATTCTGACAAGACTTTGCCAAAAAGTAATAAACATTACCTCCTACTAGTAATAATTCCAATGAGAACTTTCATTATTTCTGTGCAAGTGGATGTGTGCTACTAAAGTGGATGTGTAGTAGGTTCTCAATAAAATTTTTGTTGAATTGACTTGGGGGAAAACTAAGAGAACAGTTTATACAATGACAATAATATTGTATAGACAAATTTGAAAGACTTGGGAATTCTGATCAGAGTAACAATCAGGCATGATTCTAGATAACTAATGATGAAATGTGTTACCCACCTTCTGATAGACAAAGGACTTAAATTGAAGAATATGAGATGTGTATGCCCATATGATAACATGCGCATACATGCATAATATATTCATATGCTTTTCAAATGTTTGAGTGTTCAAGGAAGATAAACACCTCTATGATTATACTTGCATTAGAGACTAGTACAAAAGACTATTTTTTATAGTTTATAGGTAAATTTCAGTAATTTAATACCAATAATAGTGTCATAGATTTCTTTCTGGAAGGTACCTTTGAAGATCATCTAACTCAAATCTTCGTTTTCTTTTTACAAAGGAGGAAATTGAAGTTCTGAGAGATTGTTAAATGACAAATTTTAAATTAACTGGACCTACATTAATGAAATCTTATTGCACATTTTATTTTACACATCAGATAATATGGGAATTAGAATATTTTCATAGCAATATATAATTATTCATCAGAAGCATCATTAAAGGAATATAGGGAGACTTAAAGGATAGGGGAAGGTAGAGATGTCCATTGTAGCATAAGGATTTCTGAGGAGGGGGAAAGGGTTATAATTAGGAATCACATGAATCTAGAATGTGCCAAGTGTTTTGTGGAGTAAGCTCACCTTTTGCATTTTCTCCTGTATGATGAGAAAGGGAGGAATAGAGATACTGAGCCCCCTTACCCTTGAATCCTGTAGTTTGGTCCAGTCTATTCTGAAAGATTGGTGTCCCATTCTATCACTTCTATATTTTTCCCTACAGTTAATGTCAGGTTGGATCCTGCCACAGCTCACCCCAGCCTTCACATGACTGAGGATCAAAAAAGCATTTGGGATGGAAATGTATGGCAGGAAGTTTCCAACAACTCAGAGCGATTTGACACATGGCCTTGTGTCCTGGGTATGGAGAGTTTCACCTCAGGAAAACATTACTGGATAGTGACTATGGGAGATAAGACAGAGTGGGGTTTAGGAGTTTGTCTGGATACAGCCCCGCGAAAAGGGGAGGCCACACCCTCCCCTGACAACGGAATCTGGGCACTGTGGCTGCTGGAAGGGAAGGATTACATGGTTCTTGCATCCCCATCAGTTCCGATTCTTCAAGAGAAACGGCCAAAAGGAATTGGAGTTTTCCTAGACTGTGAAGCTGGGGAAGTGTCCTTTTACAATATCACAGAAGAAAGTCACATCTATACATTCACCCAAGTGTTATCAGGAATCATTCGACCCTATTTCTTCATTTGTGACTCAACTCCTTTGACCCTAACAGAAGTGACAGAAGGGAAGAATTAGGTTATTTTTGCTCAGGAGTCCTTTTGTATATGTTCTGCCTCCAAGAATGCCACCTAAATCATCATAAAGAGAAACTACTCTCGCAAGGTTTTCTTCATGACAATGGAAGAAGAAAACTAGGTTCTAGTGCTAGGGAGGGCTTTGTGAAGTCACAGACTCTTTTCCCTGATATCATGAGAAAGATCACCTAAGCTAGCTTCATATTAAAAAGTTTAATTTCCTAGATTCTTCTCATAAGGAAAGAAAGATAAATTTGAATTCTCTGGATTGAGAAAGCACTTTGTTTCACTTTTGTAAATAGAAGCTATTTAACTGTGTGATTGATTTACTGATACTTCCTTTAAAAACATGCTGGTGAAAAAAATCCCCCTCTTCTTTGTATTATATGAAAGTAATTTGTTCTAGATATGTATATGTTAATTTATTTGTCATTAAAAAATTACTGTGACTAAAGGAGAGGACTTATAATCTTCAAAAGGTTTCCAATTTTTTGTGAAATTGATAGTAGGGTAGTTGTTGTTATTTGTTCTTCCTTCTTGAAAAGGACCTCCCATCAGGGAGGTGATATCATGACATGCAAGCGAATTGGATTTAAGTGAGGGAAGGCTATGCAAAGTCACAAGTCTCATTTTCTCCTCCAGAGCCATCTGGGTCCAGTGGAAAGATATCAGACAAGATGACTGGAGATGGACCTGGATGCAGTGGACGACCTTGGTCTTTTTAAGCTAAGGTCTTTAACAGGTCTCAATTTGACTGAGACAATGCCCTTTTAATGATTAAGGATAAGTGAGAAATGAGGCAAAGAATGGCCTCTTTTACCTAATCAAAAAAAAATTAATCTGGAAGAAGAATACCCTCAGGATTTCTGGCCAAAACAGAAACAATTGCTATTTGCACTCACTCTGAGCCACAGGACTCAACAATGACCAAGTGATGCTAGGGTTGGGACCTATTTTTGGCTAATCAATGAGAACCAGAGAGATTTGGATTTAAGGCATGGTTCTAAAGAAAGAAATCTAACAAATAAACTCCAAGATATTTTGTCAGTTTTCAGCTATCAAAATTTTTATTCCTTTGGACAAATCACCTACAGGTATGGGTATGATGCCCTATGTGGATGGAGGGAAGGAAAGGGAAAGGAAAGAAGAAATGAAGGAAGCAAGCAAGGAAGGAAGAAATGAAAGAATTGTGTTACCCAACCAGTCAGTTTCAATTGTGGGGCATCTCCTAATACTACTCACAGAGGTTGTTGTGTAGCCTTCATTCTCAAAGAGGACAATGACATCAGTGAGGTGATGCTATGGCATGAAAGTAAATTGAATTTAAGTTAGGTAAGGTAAAGTCACAAACCTCTCTTTCTCCTCCCGCACCATGTGGGTCTAGTAGGAAGATATTAATCAGAATGACTGAAGATGATGCTCAATAAAGTAGTAAGAAGAAATACAAAGAACTCCACCCCCCCCCCAAAAAAAACACACAAATAGAGCTAGCAGACCAAATGCTGCTAAGTAAATTCAAGAAAAAAAATCAGCATGTCACTTTTCCAGACCACATCAGCACAGGGAAAAAGACAGGGAGGTCTATGGACACTAGGAACAGGATCTGATCAAGCGTGAGTAGCATTCCAGAGCCCGAAGAGACTTCACTGAGGTAAGAGATACAAACTTGCAGCTTTGTTGTGAATTAATCACTTCTTGATTATAGAAAAGAGGCCCTGCACCCATGGGTAGTGTTCCAGAGTAGGGAGCAGTCATAGACACAAAATTGAAAGAAGCAAGTTCAGAAACAAACAGCAATGATGTGACTGCAACCGCAGGAACAGAGCAGGAGTCATATAGAAGAATGACTAAAGTAGGCATTCTAGACCAAAGGGAAGGCATTAGTTTTGTCACTCAGAACAAATAAAGGTTCCCAGCTGGTGGATAGTAGGTGAGTAAACTATCAGTCTACTATTGATCTGACCCAAAAGCAAATAAAGAATTTTCAGAACTCAGACTAAGGGAAAAGGAATCATATTTTCCTCTAAAACTTATTGCTTTGAAAGCACTAACAGCTTGTGCAAATCTTCAACCTGACCTCTCCCTGAGATCCAGCAATAAGACAACACTCAACAACCTAAAACAGAATCAAAAGAATGAGTCCAAATCTTTCCTCCAGAACTGTGTAGAAACTGCTCCTAACATTAAGTCTAAAGTCAGAAAGATGGCTGGAAGAATGAGCAAAGAAAAGAATAATCTTACCATAAAAAGCTCAAGGAATGATCAAGGCATAAACCAAAAAGAACAGAAAGATTACAAAAAAGCTGAAAGCAAAAATTCAAAGAAAAACAGAGCATGGGCACAAGTTTAACAAGAATTCCTAGAAGAGAGGAAATAAGCACTTTAAAAAAAGAACTATAAATACACTTGTATTTATAAATAAGTGAGAGAGCTAGGGAAAAAAAAGAAATGAAAGTTAAAGAAGAATTAGAAAGAATTAACACCTTGCCAAAGGAGAACACTCCCTGAAACTTAGAAAATTAAATATAAGTAAATGACTCTATGAGACAACGAAGAGTGCACACACGCATGAATGTGTGTGAGTGTGTGCCCATTCAAGATTGTTTAAGAAAAAAATGTAAAGTATGTCATAGCAAAAACAACTTACATGGAAAGAGACTGAGTAGAAAACATGTAAGAATCATCAGACTACCTGAAAATCATGGTCAAAAAAAGAGCCTAAACATCACATTTCATGAAATCTTAAATACAAACTTCACTCCCCCAATTTTAGAACCAGAAGGCAAAAAATAGAAAGAACCTACTGGCTACCCCTCAAAAAGTACAAAACAAGTGTTAAAGTCTCAGGAACATTTTAGCCAAAAGCCAGAGCTTCCAGGTCAAAGAAAATATCCTACAAATAGCCTGAAAGAAAGAATTCTTGGCCAAGGAGCCAAATGAGAATTGTACACAATCCAATATTCCAGAAGGCAAAGGCTAAGAAATTTTTGTCTATCACCCTTTATTTATCTGTAAGTTGTTATAAAATGTTATCTTATTTTTTGAAACTTAAAATTCATATTTTTTAAATTTTCAGCTAAAAGTTCAGTGCAGCTGAACTTTTAAAAATAATTTTTTGAGATTGTCAAAACATTTGTCATGACTCTCCTGGTAACTCTGTCTTGATAGCCCCAACCAATTTGGTATGTTTCACTTAAGTTCATCACAGTGCAGTTTATATTGATAGCATCATAGATGTAGACTAGGTTAGTTGGACGTAGGTTAGTGGCTCACCAACATAAATCTTATATTGACACAGGTCCCAGACATCACTCACACCATTCCTGAACCTTATAGCATTCTTTCTCTTATATCTCAAATCAACTTTCCTTTCCTTCTTCCTTTGCATCTTTCTCTTCTACCTTTCTCCTTTTCCCTATTTCTCCATTTCTTCCCTTCTCTATTACTGTTGCTAACTGTTTCCCATATATTTAGTTTTTCTCTACTAAGAACTCAGAAAAACTAAGTACATAAACCATTCTCCTTATTACTTCAGAGATTCTTCAAAATGAATGGGACTTTAAGAAATTATTGAATTCATCCTACTTCTGAGTAAATTTTGAGAACCCAATTAGTGATGTTCATGAAAGGCTATGAAAACCATAAGATGCTTTCCCAATAAAGGTTATTACTCTTCTGATTGTTTCCCTCCTTTAATCTCTAATGATTATGCTTTATCTGTCCATATTATTTTAATTATTTTGCTATATTCTTTCTTGTATTAATTTGTTGTATACACTTTGTGCTACTCTATTCTACACGTTTCTTCTATTATTTCTTCTACAGTTTAAATCATTTGAAGACAGGGACTATCTAATCTTCCATATTCCCAAATTGTATTGTAGATTAATGTTATAACCTTAAACCTAGGAGGTATGTTGCACAAAGAGCTCTGTTATTTAAGTTCCAAGTCTACCACTTATAAGTTTTGTTCTTTGGGACAATTTGTTTAAACTATTTAAGCCTCAGTTTTCTCATTTGTAAAATGAGGATTATCTTAATTGGACTATCACAAAGGGATGTTATTTTTACAGTAGACACTCCAAAAGAAAAAAAAAAATAATTCATTGATAGACAAAGATTGACAGAGGACACTTCCCAATTTCTCAGTCTTTGAAGTTTTATCATTCTTCCTCTTGTCTAATTGGAATTAATCCTCCTGAGATGACAAAGATTTCCACTTGTCTCCATGACCTGTTATAGAATCTTTGTAAAAGGGTTCTAATACAGATCTCTGAACTTATCTGCAGGTTGCCAAAGAACTTTCTGATTCAGGTAAACAACTGGCAAAACTAACTGTTTTGTAAATGTGATTAACTAGGATACATTTGTTAATGTGACTTGATGAGATGTTTTGGCCACATCTAACTCTCTCCAAATGCACTTCAAAAAATGTTGCAAATTTCAAAAATCGAAATGAGAACAATTAATAACATTGCAGTGCCTGGAAAGAGGGCTAGATTGTGAGTCAAAAGACCTGGGTTTGAATTCTGCATCTTCTACTTGCTGCCTGTGTAAAGTTGGGCAGGTCACTTAAACTCTCTCATTCTTGGTTGCATGCTGGGCTGTCTCCAGTCATCTTGATGAATAGCTGGTCACTGGACCCAGATGGCTCGGGAGGAGAAAGTGAGGCTGGTGACCTTGTACAGCCCTCCCTCACTCAAAACAAAGTCAAATCTCTGATTCCATAGTCTTCTTTGAAAACGAAGGACGAACGCAACAACAACAACAACAGTAACAGCAATTTTACCCAGAATTCATCAGGAAGTAGCCCAGGCTGGGGCTGCATGGAAATGTAGTTTTAGGCCTGAAAAGTGACTAAGTCAACTAATGGTCAGGGCTGACTGAGAAATACCCAGGCTACTCTCATCAATGCCTTGTTAGACAAGATAAATGTATGGGAGTATACATATCTCTAAGTCTAGGATATATATGACTGGTCAGTTAGTAATAAATGTCATTATGACGCAGTGAACAGCCAAATCAGCAAGTACACAGCTGATTTACACTAATAAGTACTATAGGTGTAGCTGGTTACTGTAGCAGAAAGGGAGATAACTGCTGGGGCAGGTGGTATCCTTGGGCTGGAGAGAAACTGCCTGAGACAGTGTTTTGGGGCTAGGGGAAAATGTGATTTTTTAAAAGAGAAATGTGATTTTAGAATTGGGATCCAAGCACATGTACCAAGAACCCCATCACTGACACTATATTTTCTGATAATCAAATGTTATGTTCCTCAAGTGTCAAAGATGAAGGCAAGGAAGCTGAAAATTTTAGTGGACTCCATGTGGTCCGATGAAGTCTGATCACTGTTGGGCTTCAGACTTTATTTTGCATTGAGGTGACACAATTGTACTATCCCAGTTCCCTGAACCTAGGAATTGAACATCTATTCAACTTTGGACTCAGAGCATTAGCACTGTTATTCTCCCTCTCTTCTGATCCTTCAGGTTGAATCTAAAATCCTATCTTTTGGTTAGAATGATAGCTCTGCCCTGGTTTCAGCCATTGGTGCAAATCACAGAACATACTTTGAAACCTAAGAGAAAATTCTGGTTAGGCCTTACCTAGGCAAGTGACTGGATCTCTCATCCTATTCTAAGCCAAAGTGACAGAGCTAGCAGTTGGTCCCTGTTCCACAGTTCCTGTTCTGGTTACTTTTCTGTGGTCCAAAATTATGATCTTGGTTTGGTCTGGAGTTCCATTTAATCTTTATTGATGTACTTGTGGCGAAAGTTGTGCTATACTGATTCTTCCAATGCCATCATTTTTTTCTAGTCCACGAACAGTTTCAAATGAAGAATTGTAAACTATCAACAACTACATGAAATTTTACTCCACATCACCTATAAAGGAAAATATCAATTAAAATGACTGATTATAGTCTCATACCATGCAAAATCAGCAAAATTACCAAAGGTAGAACTGGCTAATATTGGAGAAGTTACAATAAGACAGACAAACACGTATTGTTGGTGGAGTTGTAATTTCTTTCAACCATTCTAGAAAACAATTTTGAATGATGGAAGAAATGTTATTATAATTTGTCCATATTCTTTGACACATTTATGCCATTACTTTGTACATGCAACAAGGAGGCCAAAAACAGAAAGGCCCAAAATTATTAAGAAGAGCACTTGTGGTGGCAAAAACATACAATATACAATATACAAAATAAGTGTATAGATTTGAGAATTGCTAAATAGATTACTATAGATAAAGGGTATATAATTATATTTTTGAAATGAATATAAAGAATTCAGAGAAATATAGGAAGGACTAAATGAACTGATGCAGAATAAAATAAGTAGAGCTATGAGAATAAATTATATACTGATCACAGTAATACAAATAAATAAGCAATAAAATGAAATGGAATGTTGAGTAATTGTAATGATCAACCAAAAATATTGATTCCATTCCTTCAATCAATCAATGATCAATGCAAATTTAATAAGCACCTATCAGGTACTAAGTGCTTCAGTAGGAATGAAATGAATTATGATTATGAAATTTTAGGCAGATTATCAGGGGAAGAGTATCTGGTTTCATTTTGCTAAGTTATTTTGCTTTGTTATAAGATAGGGTTCAATGCTTCAAAGTGAGGTGGAATTATAGTTTGTAAATAACTGAAATAAAAACTAAAGACATCAATAAAACCTATGAAAGGAAAAAGATAAGTAGACATCAGTTATAAATCAATTAATCAATCAACAAGTACATATTAAATGACTAATATGTTCTGGGCACTAATGTCAATGCTGAAGATACAAAGAGAAAAAATAAAGTGGTTCCTACCCAGAGCCTGCTATGTAGGACAGATGATAGAACAAAAACAATGAAAAAAAAAACTCTGGAGTCAAGATCAAATTAGGTCTAAGTCATTTACTACCTGTATGATTCAGTACAAGTTTGTTTCAGATTCCCTAGATGTAAAATGGGAATAATTGTACTTACATCACAAGGTTTTTGTGAGGATTAAAAGAGATGTTTTCAAAATGTTTAGCCCAGTGCCTAACACATAGGAGGTGCTTAATAAATACTTGTTTCCTTCCTTCCCTCCTTTTCCCCTTGCCTTCCTTTTTCCTTATTTTCCTTCTTTCCTTGCCTCTTTTTCGTTCCTTTCTTCCCTCCTTCCCTTCTTTTTTGACTTTCTTCCTTTCTTCCATCTTTTTCTTTTTCCTTCCTTCCTTCACTAGAGAATGTATGAAAAGAAGTCATGAATAATAAGGCTGAAAAGTTATATTAAAACCAAGTTTGTAGAAAGCTTTAAATGGCAGAAAGGAAATCTAGAGTCACTGGAATTCATTGATCAGGGGAATGAGGTGCTTAGAACTATGCTTTAGAGCTATCACTTTGGCAAATATAGAAGATAGATCAGAGAGGGAAAGACATGAGGCAGGCATAACACTTAATAGGTTATTGTAATATTTTATGAGAGAAGTGATAAGAATCTGAATTGGTGTCTTATTGAAGAGAAGGTAAAGGATGGAGAAAGAATCAATAGGACATTAAAAGTGCTTAGATATGTGTGTTCAAGGAATAATGCAGAGCAAGGATTACTGCACAGTTGTGAACCTGAGTGACTAAAAGAATTATGGTATCTTCAGCAGAAATCAGGATATTCAAAAAAAGGGAGCTTTTCAAAGGGAAAGATACGTTCTTCAATGTACATGTTGAATTTGAGATATCTGAGACATTCAGTACAAGTGTGCGATAGGCAGTTGGTAATTCAAAACTAGAGATCAGAAGAGCATCTAGGACTGGTTGTATATCTGGGAGTCATGCTCATAGAGATGATAATTGAGCCCATAGGAAATGAGGCTACCATGAGGGAGACATAAATAATTTTCATAACAATGAATGCAAAACACCCATAATTACATGAAAAAACTTCCAAAGCACCAATAAAAGAAAAAAATAAATTTAAACAAGTCTAAATTTTCACTTCATATAGATTAAATTGACCATTATGATAAAAGAAATCATTATTGTTGGAGAGCCTGTGATGACAGGCACTGTTAGTGTAACTTTGAATTTCTTCAATAATTGAGAAGAATAATTTAGACCCATGTTCTTTAGTGACTAAATTATTCACACCATTTGACCAAAGACAGCTCCTTCTCAATTACCCTCCTTGTTAAAACCCTAATTGTAAGGAGGGCAAAGATAGAGTCACAGGCCATAAGTGCTTCTAACTTATTGTGTTACCATGGCAGCACTCCTGATGTTAGGGGAAAAAAATTGGAAATAAACTAGGTGTTCCTTAATCGGGAATCAGCCGAGCAAATGCTCATATTTGAAGGTAATAAATCTGTTTCACACAAAATTGCAAATAGGACTGATTCAGACAAGATTAGGAAGACTGAACTAATTCAGCATATGATAAGTAGTGCTAAGGGAATAACATACATGAAGGCTACAGTAATATTAAGGAAAAGAGCACTAAAAGATATTAGAACTTAGATCAAATCAAGGATCAATCTTGACTCCAGAGGATTCGTGATTGAATAATTTTGGCAAAGGAGTGGAACATGAGTGAAGAATGTCCTTTTTTTTCAGATAAGGTCAATTTTTCAGTTTGTTGTGCTTAATTATGCTTTTTTGTTTATAAAAAAAATTGTTTTGAGGATGGAGGGTTACTTGTGAAGTGATAGTTAAGCAAAAAGAATCAGTGAAAATTTTGTAACAACTCTTTTGATTGAGTGGCTGCTTGACTGAATTACCTAGGTCATATCATGTTATAGTGATGTGGAGATGTAGCCTAAAAAGTTATTTGTAGAGAATTATTGTGGGAGTAGAAGGAAAGTAGTAGGAATTGAGTAGCTAATAAAGTAGCTAATTAGCTGACCAAAGCACTCATCAGCTTCTTAAGAATAAAGATTTTAGTTCATTATACCCTCAAGGGACAGAGGAATTTGCAGCACTGGGATTCATTAAATTTAGCTGCATTTCCCAGTATCTACTTCCAGGTGACCAATAGTATGTTTCATATGTGTCACTAAATGTATCAGAGGAGAACCGTTAGCAATTTCTCCATATTATTCTGGGTAAAAGAAAAATAATGAAGATAAACAGAGAAAGTTAATTATATTTCTAGAAAAATAATTTTCCCGGGGATCTCAAAGCATAGCTTCATTTGAATTCACATGTGAACTCCTCTAACCCCTTGCCCACCAAGAGTTGACAGCCAGACCATTTTGATTTATGTAGCTGATCAATTCAGTCACAGAAATCAATCTCCTGATCAGTCTTCCAAGTGACTAGTCAAGTAATTGTATTTAAAAGTTGTGGTATAAAGACAATAGATAGCATTTTGAAAGAGACCTCAGAGACCATCTATTATGACTGCTTTCTCTCACAGATGGAAAAACCTATTCCCAGGGAGGTAAAATGGACAAAGGTTATATGGATCCTAAGCGTCAGAGGTAGGGTTTGAATCTAAGTGCTCTGATTCCAGAGACAATGCACTTTCCAATATGTTATACAAACAACCTGTAAGAGATTTTTCAAGATTGTGTTGAATTTCCTGAACTTTTTTAAATAAATAAACATGCAATCATAAGATTTCAGTGTCTTTTCCAAGGTTGCACAGTAAGCTCAACTTCTCTAAACCAAAGGGAGCTGAATTCAGTAAATCAAGTCTCAACTATCCCTCACAATTACTTTCTCTGACAATCCAAGGTTATGTGTTATTCTTTCCCTCCATTACAATTATGTTGTGAAGAAGTTGTTCAGAGAACACAGTTGCAAAGGAACTTGGAGATGATTCACTTTCGACAGTATCAAAATAGGAATATTTTCTACTTCTACAGATCTCAAAGCTGCTTTAACGTTTTCCCACAATGGGCATTCATGGCTCCCCAGCCTTTGCTTTTGTTCTAAGTGCCTTCTAGGGTTGACAGAAATAGGACTTTCCTCAACTGTGTGCTGAACTCTTTCCTTCAGGCTTAATGGAATGGCACACACCAATATATCTTGATCCTGCTTCAGGACCCTTTGTTTCCCAGTTCTCTGGATGAACTGTGTTTAGGCAAATTCCTGGCAGGCTTCTGTCTCAATCTGATAGACTTTTGTTCTTTATATTTTGAGGGGAAGATTTAGGGTTGGGAGAGGATGATAGAATTGTGTTCTCTTGGAAACTTGTGGGCTGTCAGAGAGTCGTGGACATTACAGGAGGCTGTACTAAGTTGAGCAAGCTAGGAGAAAGTGATTATTAGCTTTCTCTGTTAGTTCACTGGCATTTTGTCTTGTTAGTGTTTTTGAGGTTTGTGGTTTTGGGGGAAAACTGCCATTACTTCATCTTTTGTGCATAATTCCTATATGTGAGAAGTTTGAAAGGTCATAAGAACCAGAAAAAAATGTCTAGTTCTCCACAATTTTCAAAACTTTTGCCTGCATACAATCAGTGTTGCTAGACCAAGAATGGAAACTGTCAATTTGGGGGAACATCTTTTCTCAACTTGTTTCTGTTCTAAATCTGATATCAAAGATATAAAAAAATCCAATACAAATATATTACACAAAGAACATAGATATAGAGATCTAAGAAATATCAGAAACTATATAGTCCAACCATCTCATTTTAGATATGAGGGAATTGAGATCAAAGGAGGCTAAATAACTTGTCCTGAGTCACCCAGATAGTAAGAATCAGTCAGAATTGTAACCCATGCCCTTTAGAGTCATCAGTCTTTCCTCTATTCTACACTGCCTCCTGAGATAGTCCCTAATAGATAAGTGATCAAAAGATATGAACAGCTTTCAAAAGAAGAATTTTAAACAATCAGCAACTATATGAATACTTATGCTAAAAATTCAGAATGAAAAATACAAGATAAAACGACTCTGCATTTTCACCTCATGTTATGTAAATTGATAAAGTCAAAAGATGAAAATGGTTAATATTGAAGAGGTTATAAGAGATGAAACTAATATAATATTGCTGGAGTAGTGATTTGCTCCAACCATTACAGAAAACAATTTAGAATTAAAAAGTCATTGCAAACACTTCATATCCTTTGATATACTGGTATTACCATGGACACATAAGACAAGAAAGTGAAAGATGGACAGAACCATTACTAAACATATACTAAAATATTGATAGCAGTAGTTGTGGTAGCAAAAAAGGAAACAAATGAAATGCCTGTCAATTTGAGATTGGTTAAATGAATTGTCTGATACGATATAATGGAATAGTACTATATAGAAGTGAAGAATTTGAGAAATTCATAGAAATATAAGAAGACTTGAATAAACTGATACAAACAAAATAAATGGAACTGGAGAATAAAATACACAGTGATTAAAATAATGTAAATAAAAAGAGCATTAAAAGTAAGTTGAATACTGAATAACTGCAAATCTGGAAGGCAAAGAAATGACAATTACAACAAAGAAGAGCCTATCCAGTAAAAGTGAATATAATCCTTGAAGAGGAAAATGGGCATTTAATGAAATAGAGGGCTTTTAAGCATTCCTGTTGAAAATACCAGAGCTGAATAAAAAACTGGATACTCAAGCACAAGATGAAAGAGAAGTATAAAAAGGTGAACATGAAAGAGTAATCATAAAAGATTCAATAAAATTAAACTGTTTACATTTCTGATGTGGGAAGATAATACATGTAATTCCTAACAACTTTTTCATTATTTTTCACCAGTCAGAAGTAGTCTACACAGACAAAGGACAGGTGTGAGTTTATTATGTTGGGATGAACTCAAAGGAAATGAATAATTGAGAAAGAGGGATACACTAGGAGAAGGGAGAAGAGAGAGGTAGGATGGGGAAAATTATCTCATGTGAAAGTGACATACAGAGAAGATCTTTTACAATGAAGGAGAACATTGGCGGGGTGGGCAATGCTTGAACCTCACTCTCATTGGAATTGGTTTAAAGAGGGAGATAGACACACTTGCATACATGCGTACATATATATGTATATGTACTCATGTATGTGCATGTGCTAAAATGGGTATGGAAAACTATTTTACCCAATAATAGGAGGGAAAGTGTAACAGAAAAGGGGGATGAAAAATGGGAAGGCACATTTAGAGAAGCAGTGCTCAGAAGCAAAGTTGAAGGGACAGGATAAAGAGAGACAGAGAGAAGGATAAAATGGAAGAAAATGGGATGGAGGAGAACACAGAGTTAGTAATTGTAACTCTGAATATGAGTAGGATAAGTTCACCCATAAAATGGAAGTGGATAGATTAGAAACCAGAATTCAGCAACATATTATTTATGAGACGCACTTAAAAGAGAAGGACGCATACAAACAGAATTAAAATAAGGAGACAGAATGGAAGCTATTAAGCTTCAGCTAAAAAAGGAAAGGGTACCAATCTGTGGATCACGATCTCAGACAAAGCAAGAGCAAAAATATACCTAGTTAAAAGAGATCATCAGGGAAACTATGTTTGAGAAAAGGTACCATAAATGAAGAAATAATATCAAAAATTTTTGTAACACGTTTCTCTGATAAAGGCCTCTTTTTTCAGATATTTAGGAAACTGAGTCAAGTTACTAAAAATAAGAACCGTATCGTCAATTGATGAATTATCAATAGATATGGACAGGAAGTTTTGAGAAGACATCTATAGTCCTATGAAAAATATTCTAAATGACTCTTGATTGGAGAAATGCAAGTCAACACAATTCTGAAGTACCACCTCACACCAATCAGAAATGATAAATGCCAGATGGAATGATGAAAAATAAGTGCAGAGATGAACTCTTGTTAGAGTTGTGAACTGGTCCAACCATTCTAGAGAATAATTTAGAACTGTACTTAAAGGACTAAAAAACTGTTGAGACGATTTGACTCAGCAATATCACTAAGTGTGTGCACTAAAGAGATCAAAGAAAAAAAGATATTAAGTACAAAAATATTTATAGCAGCTCTTTTTCTTGTAACAAAGAATTAGAAATCAAGGGGATACCCATCAACTGAGGAATGATTAAACAAGTTATGGCATGTGACTATTATGGAATACTATTGCCCTATAAGAAATAACAATGCGGAGAGGGGTTCAGAAAAACATGCATAGGCCTAAATGAACTGATGCATAGTGAAGTGAGCAGAATCAGGAAATCCTTGTACAAAGTAAGCAGAATATTGTAATTATGATCAACTGTGATTAACTAAGCTACTCTGATCAATATAATGATCTAAGAAAGTAGCAAAGAACTCATGATGTTATTCACCACCAGAGAAAGAATTAGTAAATTCTGAGTGAATATTGAAATATAGTTTTCTCACTTTGCTTTTCTTGCTTTTTGGGCATGAAAATGACTAATATGAAAATATTTTGTGCGATTTCACATGTATGATTAATGTATTGCTTCTTTTGGTTAAAATATTTTCTAAATAAAAAACAGAGAATTGTGTATTGAGTAGGATCTTGATGGAATGGAGAGATTTTAGAAGCAAATTGATTTTAGCAGCTAAACTGAGATTAGATAAAATTTTCCTTCTGTTTGTGTAACTCCATAATATAACATAATTGCTTGAGCAGAGTTCAATTAAAAAGAAGATGATGAAGAAGAAAGAGAGAAAAGAAGAAAAGAAGGAAGGAAAGAAGAAGGAAGGAAGGAAGGAAAACAAGAACAAGAAGAAGAGTAACTGTGGAGAGTGGGAGAGTGAGTGGATGAATCATGCAAAAATAAAGGATTGCCTAATAGCAAATGAACGCCCACTTGAGATTCTGTAAAACAAATTTGTGTTGTATCCAGTTAAAATGGTCATGTAATTTTCTCCATCTCCATCTCCATTTGGCAACATGTATACAGGAGTAAAAACAGCAAATGGTAGAAGTGATACCAAAACAAGATAAAATCATCAAAATGATAAGGGGGATGGAGATTCAAGAGAGGTAGGTAATGTGTAGTTGAAATGGTTCACCAATGGGTCAAGATGAGGAAAAGAGGAGAGAATAGGTAGTGAATAAGAGATGGTCTGGGAAAGAATTGAGGGTTCAAGAGATTGGAAATTATTCATTATTTCTTTTACCTTGTTACAAGGGAGATAATGCTCTCTTAATATTAGTGAGAAGTTTCATTGGGAAATGACTGTGACATAAAAACAAAAGACACAAATAAAATGTGTTTAAAAATTAAAGACAAGTGATAACAGAATATCAGTGAACCAGCAAGCATTTATTTTCTATGAAGCATAAAACATCATGCCAGGGACTGCATTCTGGAGAGAAAGATAAAAATTAAACAAGAAACTAGCAATCTATTAGAGCAAACAATGTGTATACACATGAGTTCCAAATACACATAAAATATGTATAGGGTAATTTTGTTTGAAGCACAGTACTAGTAGTTGTGGAGATTAGGAAAGACCTCCTCTAGAAGATGGTACTTGAGCTAAAGTCTAAAGCAAGCTAGGAATTCTAAGAGGTAGTGATGAGGAGTCAGTGCATTTCAAGCATGGACAACAGTAAATACAATGGCAAGGGAAAGAAGAGAGAAAGGCATGACTGAGGCAAGTAGGCTAATGTAGCTGTACCAGAGAATACACTAAAGGAACTGGAATATCAGATTGGAACATGTAACGGGACGAGTTAGAGCCAACCCCTGTCCCTCGCAGGATCCCACACTGAGAGCCTGCCTAGATAACCTGGGGGCTTATCAGAAGGGGTGGGACTAGATGGATTTCAGGAGGAAGGGTCTCATCTTTGTTGGCAACGTGGCAGTTCTTTGTCCAGTTCCGGATGTCCAGTGGAGAAGACACCCATATAAAGAATAGTGTTAGGTGATAGGTTCAATGTATAGGCTTAGGAATGTTCAAGTAATTAAGACTATATATGCATGTGAGCTAGCTGGAATAAACGGAGCTCTCACCACCTTGTCTCCCACCTCATTTCATTACTCACTAGATCAAGGCCTCTTGCTGGACAAGAGCCTTGGGTCGGGGTTTAGGGATCCCCGTAATGGTCTAGGGGACCCCAACAGGAACACAGTTGTAAAATGCTTTAAAGGTCAAAAAGAGAAATGAGTATTTGACCCTAGAGTAATAAGAGAGCCACTGGAATTTATTGATCAAGGGAATGAACATGATTAGACTCATTTTTTAGAGATAGCACTTTGGTAAATATAGAAGAGACAAAGTGTTAAATTGTAGAAGCTATACAGATTATTTTTATGAGAAATAATGAGGGCCTATATCAATATAATGACTGAACTCAAGGATGTAGCTTTGGAAGGGGCTTTAGAAGCAATCTAGTCCAGCTGTTACATTTTACAGTTCCAGGGAGGTTAAGTGAATTACCAAAGGTCACATGAGCAGTAAGTATCAGAGGCAGGATTTTAATTTAGGTATTTTGATTCCAGAGAGAGTGCACTTTTCAATAGACTTTGTAAACATAGCCTCTAAGAGATTATTTATGTCAGAGTCTGGTAGCTTGTGTTTAAGACACTCAAAGGATCCATAGTCATAGGAATTCAGAGCCTTTTCCAAGATGGAGCAATAATTGCAAGCTGGGGTATAAGGCAACATTCTAGTTTCCCTTTAAATCTAAAAGAGAAGCTGAATTCATCAATCTAGCCTTCATAAACTATTGCCTTCAATTGCTTTCCCCTACAGTCCTGGTAATATATTCTCAAGTATTATTGTTATAAATTGCTTCAGAGGATGTCAGTTGGGAAAGACATTGGTAACATTATGACTTCAACCAGAATAAAAATAAGAATCCTTCTACCATTATGGCAGTGATCCTATTGTCCTCATGGCTTTTACTGAAGACCTTTGTTTCTGTCCTTGATCCATATACGAAACACCATCACCTTCTGGAATGTGAGATGGATGACCTCAGCAAGATGATTCTGGCTTTGCCCTGCTAGAGAACAGGCACTAAGTCATTATCAATCTCCAGTGACTATTGGGTTTTGACTACATTTACCTTGAAGCAATGAAATTGTTACACTATGGGAAGGGGAAAAGTATCAGCTATCCTAATTCCTAACTCCAAGTATGTAATTCCTATTTTATTTTTTAATGCTTTTAAAAGCAGAAAATTCAAAATAATTTCTCCTTGGACCCTTAATGTAGGACATCTCTGCTTCCCCACTAATGACATACAAAGATTCTGAGGTCCCTGAGGCTTCCTTGTCCTTAATTATCCAGGGCCTCTCTCTGAACTCCCTTCAGACTTATTCTCAGGAGATCCTGGTCTATTCTATGTTCCCTCCATAAGTAAAGCCTTTACTCGGCAGTGGTGGTCCTTTGTAGTTGTATAGGTGTCATAGAAGTGATGAGACATCCTCCTCTACCTTTCATGCTTTCTTCTTAGCAATTGACCTACCAGAACCAAATGGAAACTGCTCCTTGGACAGAGAAGTTCGGGAGTCACAGTTGAAGTCCTTCTGATAAACCCCTTAGTCCACTTGGCTCTCCTGACTCCTACCAATGTCTTCAGAAATGGTAAGCAGTCTGACCCATCAACTATACCAAACTTTCTTACATTTGTATTTAAAGTGTAGGTCTGAGAGAAGGTATGCAACTAGTGCTTGCTAACTAAAACACAGCAGCATTTTAAAAAGTCACCTTGTGTCTCAATATCTTATACTTTCAATAAGTGAATTGTACACCCTGTACTTAATCATCTGTTTACTTTCTGGAAAGCTCTGAGTTTTAGAAGGCTGACCTCTTTCTGTAACTTCTAAACATTGGTGTTCCTTGAGCCCTTTGAATCAACTCAGAAAAAAAGTGTTTTGCCTTTCAAATGATAGTTCTTTAAGTTTTGACTTCTTCACATTAAACTAACCCAATTCCCTTAACCATAATTTAAAGAACTTGGTTTTAAAGTCCCTCAATATCTTGATAATCCTTTCCTTGATGTGCAACAATTTACCAAAGTCCCATTTGAATCAGGGCATTAAGAACTGCATCTCAAGTTTCATGCTTAGTCTGAATGTTAACTTTATTAGGTTATTAGTTAATAAGCACTTTTATTAAAGTTAACATATACTTAAAATAATATCGACATAATAGGGACTAATGGTTTCCTATATAATCCTCTTTTTTCTGTACTTCTTTGTATTTTAAAAATTAACCAAAAAAGAAAAGAAGTGAATAAAAAGAGACCAAAATTAAAGTGCTATGCAGGGAGAGAAGTAAAAGGATATGCTCTTGGAGGAAGACATAGGGGATGAGATCAAAGGGATAGACAGACAGACAGATAGACACATACATACATACATAGTTTTCAACACTTAGATACATACCTTCCAAAGAGAAGAGTCACCTCACATTTTGGCCATGAGCAAAGGAGGTAAGAAGAGTGAACATGTGGAGGTTATTCGAGTTTTAGAATTGGGAAGACAGTAAGGCGCATGATAAATGACCTTTTTCAGTGAAGCATAAAACAAGGTGCTTTACTGAGAATGAATGGATAAGATATAGCATAGATTGCTTGAGGAGAAAAAATCTTTATAAAAAAGCACTCTAGGGAGTGTGATAGAGTCTTTGAGAGGGAAATAAAAGAAGTATCACCTAGCTGTGAATTTCTAGATAAGAAAAGATAACCTACATTTCAACAATGGATGTAGTGTATACAACTGTGTGAATTCTTCCAGTAACATCCATTACATGAGAAGCAGATACATCTGTATTTGCAGAGATCTTTCTATCTATCTATCTATCTATCTATCTATCTATCTATCTATCTATCTATCTATCTATCTATCTATCTGTCTATCTATCTTTCTATCTATCTATGCAGAGGAAGGAGAACAGTGAGAGAGATTGAGAAGGAACTTGAGGAGAATGTGATATCACAGAAGCACTTTGCATATAATAAATGTTTAAATATGCTATGGACCAACTTTATGTTAATAGTCAGTATTTCTTGGACAAAAAAAAATTCTGGTTTCACAATTTGTTCCATTTTTCTTGGGTAATGTGCAAAATAAATATTTCAAGGAATTAGGATTTCAGTAGATATCTTGAAGCACTAGGCTATAAAGTAGAAAGTACTGTGGCAACCCATTCTTTATTTCTGTGTCCTTTTCTCTCCAGATATAATAGGAATGATGGATGGAACCAATGAGAGTACGCAAGATGATTTTATTCTTCTAGGATTCTCTAACAGGCCCCAGCTTGAGGTAGTCCTTTTTGTGGTCATCTTGATTGCCTATCTTCTGACAATAGTGGGTAACACAACCATCATCCTAATCTCCCAAATAGACTCTCGTCTCCATACGCCAATGTATTTCTTTCTTACCCACCTCTCTTTCCTGGATCTCTGCTTCACCACCAGCTCCATCCCACAACTGCTCTATAACCTGAGTGGGTCTGATAAAACCATTAGCTACATAGGCTGTGCTATTCAGCTTTTCATGTTCCTAGCTCTGGGTGGTGTAGAATGTCTCCTCCTGGCTGTAATGGCGTATGACCGTTTTGTTGCTGTCTGCAAGCCCCTTCATTACATGGTGATTATGCATCCAAAACTCTGCTTGGGACTAGTCTCTATTGCTTGGTTTGGTGGTGTGGTCAACTCCTTGACTATGTCACCTATAACTCTGACACTGCCCCGTTGTGGACACCACAAGGTGGACCACTTCTTGTGTGAAATGCCAGCACTGATTCGATTGGCTTGTATAAACACTGTTTTCATTGAGGGCACTGTATTTGTGCTGGCAGTGGTTATCGTATTGACACCCTTAGTCCTTATCCTGGTCTCCTATGGTTATATCACCCAGGCAGTGCTACAGATCAAGTCAGCAGTAGGGAGACGGAAGGCCATCAACACCTGCAGCTCCCATCTCATCATAGTCTCCCTCTTTTATGGCAATATCATCTACATGTACATGCAACCAGGCAACAGTGCCTCTCAGGACCAGGGCAAGTTCCTTACCCTCTTCTACAATATAGTGACTCCACTCCTCAACCCACTCATCTATACATTGAGAAATAAGGAAGTGAAGGGGGCACTGAGAAGGCTTCTGGGAGTGCACAAAGGAGCGATAGAGAAATGATGACAAAAAACCCCCAACAACTTGCTAAATGCTAACAGCCTCCATTACAAGGCTTCATAAAGCCTCCACTCAGCAGGGAAAAAAGCAAACAGGAATCTGAATGAAATATCACTTCTGCTGCTAAAATCTCCAATTTTCTGCTTAGGTCTTCATACTTTAGCAATGCTTTTGAGATTCTTTCTAGGTATATAATTTATACTCACAAGAATCACCTGAATGTAACTGGGAGTCTCTTTTACAATTTTTTTGGTCATGTCTTTTGTCATATGCATTTCCTCAAATCACCAAAACCAAAGCTCAACTCTTATTCTTTTGACCACCATTAGACAGGTACATGTGCATTTATATATCTTTCCCTATAGGTCAAGCAGCTACTTTCTTTTCAGAACATCTAGCTTTCTTTTCTTTAGGAAGATTTTCTACTTTATTTCCTCCTTTGTGTTACATGTTCTTTCAACCTCCAACATTACAGGAGTAGGAAAAGGAAAGTATCCAAAGTTCTGTTATTCTTTTAAGACAAGAAAATGGAACCTACAAACTGTATGCCAGTAAACTTTATTTCATTTCTGGACAAAATTCTAGGAATTAAAAGGAAAAGGAAGGAAGATATGAAATGGAGGATGTGATCACAAAGAGCCACGATTTTATTGAAATTAGATCATACCAGAATAAATATTTCTTTTCTTGGAAGAATTATTAGAGTGAGAGTAATTTTATAGACATTGTTTGTCCAGATTTTAGTGTAATTTGTATTTGAAAAAAACTTTGATTTCCCCTTGCAGCTTTATGGATCCTTCAAACTCCAGAAATAATGGCAAATATGAGTTTGGGAGTACCCCTGAGAAGCTCATGTGAACAGAATATCTGAAGTTGTTCCAGTGTCAAACTATGATGTTGTCATTTTTAAAGTTACAAGAACAGTAGTGGGTAAAAATTAGTGACTAGAGGTGCTAGAGACCAATAAAGAAGTCAAGATAGCATAGATTTCTAGTTTTATTTATGTATCATATCAATAAGTAATATTTAAATGCTAATGTTTATTTATAAAGTTTTACACACATTTTGTAAAGTTCATATGTATAAATAAATTATATGCAATATGTGTATGTACATATGTATAAAAGACATTTTTATGTATTATAGTCATACGTAAAGTTTATATATATGTATAGATATATGTATATCTATATGTTATATTTACATGTCTTTGTATGCATGTATGTATATATGTCTGTGTATTTATATACTTTACGTAAGTTCCAGGAATAACCTTTGAAAGCATTAGAACATAGGTATTTTCAGTGAGGGAGAGGATATGATGTGTGGCCACATGAAATACTGAGAAAAGACTGTTCTTTCCTTCCTATTTTATGTAGAGATTATGAGACCAAACAATTTTTGACAAAAGACTTTTTTTAATTTTCAAAATTCATTTTTATAAGATTTTGATTTCTAAATTTTTCTTTCTTCTTTTCCCCTTTCCTCAAGATGGCATGTAATATTTATATATAGGCTATACTTGTACAATCTTATTAAACATATCTCTGTCATGTTGTGAAAGAAGAATCAGAAGATAAAGGAAAAACCACAAGAAAGAAAAAACAACACAAAAGAGAAAATAATATTGTTTGCTCTGCATTCAGGTTCCATAATTCTTTCTGTGGATGTGTATACCGTTTTCCCTCATGAGTTTTTGGAATTGTCTTAGATCATTGCAATACTGGGAAGAACTAAGTCTATCAAAGTTGGGCATAGCACAATGTTGCTATTACTGTGTAGAATGTTCTCCTGATTCTATTCACTCAGCATCAGTTCATGAAAGTCTTTCCAGATTTTTCTGAAATTCATCTACTTATCATTTCTTGTGGAATAATGGTGGTGTTCCATTACATTCCTATACCACACCTTGTTCAGCCATTCCCCAGTTGATGGACATCCTTTCAATTTCTAGTTCTTTGCCTTCATAAAAAGATTGACAAAGCACTTTTGACAAATACTTGCCTCAGTGATGACGAGAGGCAGCGAGCAGAAAAAGAAGGGTAAAATTTGAATAATTCAGACTCGTGTATGTGATTGGAGTTTGTTCATGCCATACCTTTCACTTTTCATTACACTAAGTATCTATAATCAATATTTGAGTTAGTGATATAAAATTGGGAAAGAGATTTAGATCATGGGTGAATGGGAGGCACCAAGCTAGTTATAAATTATAACGAATTTAATACTCAAACCACTTGATAGGAGAGTGAGGATATGCTGGAAAGGACCCCAAGTATCATAGAGAGGCCAAGTCATGTTTACAGGTACATAATCACTAGAGCTTTTAGGTTAGTACTTGAGACATGATTTGGTGACTTACCCAAGTTTTGGGATTCCCAAGTAGCTACTCTAGCAAATTCCTTAGTTCTAATGTGAAGCAAATATCCCCTGTGTGCGTAGTATTAGAAAATAATTTCACATGCTTACCTACACTATCTTAATAGAAAAGATAAAGAGATATAGGATAGGTGATAGTGTGATTAGGTATTTTAAAAACTGACTGAATGTCTAAACCCAGAGAGTTATCATAATGGTTCACTATGGAAGGAGTTCTCCAGTGGTGTGTCCTAGAGATCTGTGTTTGCCATTGAACATTTACAAAAAAGGCATAAAGAGTCAAATCTGGTTTTTTAAAAATTACATTTACAAGTACAAGATGGGAAAGTATGTTTAAATATCAATTTTTCTTTTAGCACTTGGGTATTTTAGTGTATTAGACTCTTTACAAATCAACAGTATCATATAGCTACATTAAGAGAGTAGGGGGGAAATATGTAGGGGTAAAAATGAACTCTGCCTTCGTCAGATCTGATTTGGAGTACTGTGCTCACTGCTAGATTCCACATTTTTGGAAGGATGCTAATAGGTGGAAGGGTACCCAGATAACATCAGGTGAGAAGTTTCCTGAGTTCATGTCACATGAAATTTAGGTAAATTAAATGGAGATTTTTTTTCTGTAGAAGAGCAGACTAACACTTTGACTTTGGGAAAGTCATTTAACCCTCATCTTCATCTTCTTCATTTGTAAAACGAGGAGGTTGAACTAGATGAATTCTGATGTTTTTTCCAATTGTAGATCTATGATCCTATCACTTAGAGAGGCATGATAGTTATCTTCAAATGTTTCAATCAATCAAGGCAATTACTGATTAAGAAGTATTTATTTGGAATCTACTATGTGCTAGGCATTGTGTTATGCTGTGTGTAGATACAAAGACAAAAGTGGGATAGCCCTTGCCTTCTGGGTGTTTAAGTAAATTAGTTATGTAAGTTTGAGCTCGATATGTCCAACTGCTCCTACTGACATGAAAGGGTAGCACAAGTTTTCTTCACCCAGAAGTAGGTCCCTGCTGTCTCTCACAGTGGTGTCTCCATTTTAAGTAATCTGGGCATGTGCAGAATCATTACAGTCACACTCCATCAGGAGAAATACTTTCCACATGTACAAGTATACAATACATGGCCTTTTTATGCATTATAAAAGATTGCGTTTATATTATAATGCCACTTTTGGTATTATATTCCTAATCTCCCTTAATCCCTTAAATGGGAACCATGTCAAGATAGTGGATGTACTCAACTCTACCAAAATTCAGTACTAGTAATACTTCAATTGAGGAAATATAATTTTGTTTAAGAAATTTGGAGAAAACATTTGCTTTAGTTTATTAGAGACCATGTTAAGAGAAGTGTGCCTTTCATTTATCTTCTTAATAGAAAGAGGAAACTATCCTTCCCAACATATCTGTATAGCATTCCCAGGGATCTATAATATTTAGGAAATAAATAATCTTACCCTTCATTTGAAATTTCTGCTTTGAGGAGCTTTGAAAAGTAAATAAGCAGATAAATGTCTCATAATTCATATATCTCTAGTTAGATAGGTTTCTAATGAGGGACCAGAGATTGGGGATCCCAATCTAAACTAGAAAGAAAAAAAAAAACTTCTCAATCAATCAGTGTTCCATGCAGCTAAATAACTAGGGCATTACACACTCAGACTTCAAACAGAGGCACACATGGAAATTGATCTGCCACAGATATTTATAAGAAGTAATACTAGATGATTAAAAACTACAAATGAATGAGTTAAGTAAATGGGTGTTCATCATGCCAAGTCAAAGTATAGCAAGGGGGAAGGCATAAGGACTCAGAGTTCAATCCTTATATTCATTACAAAAAATTGCTATTTACACCCACTCTCAGTCATCAAAACCAAAGGGATGACCAAGTAAGGCTAGGGCTGGGACCTATTACTGACCAATCAGTGAGAGACAGAGTAATTTGTATTTAATGTATGGTCAGATAACTGCATTTGAATCCCAGTGGGCCTTACCAATGTCTGGTTTTGCAAGTGCTGCATTTCAAGAAATCATAAATGAATAGGAAAGATTGAAGGAAGAACAGGTTCAAAGGGAATTACAATGCGTTACATTTTGGAAATTTTGCATGTCAGATGCCCATTGGACATACACACTGAGTTGTCCTGATATGGTACTAGAGATCAAGTCTCTCAGTCTCTGGGGGGCTCATTTTCCTCATTTATAACATGGAGATAATAGTAGCAACCTACTTTTAAGTAAAATGTCTTGGTATTTGAAAAGTATCTTGAAAAACTTAAGGCAACCACATAAATATTAATTATAATTATTTTTCTATTAGGAGAGTGAAAAGGACTGCATATATAAATTTGGGAGTCATATGCATAAAGAAGAGAAACTAAATGGGGTGGAGGAAGAGGAAGGAGGGAGAGAGAGAGGGAAAGAGAGAAAGGACAGGCCCTGGTGTATGCCCATACATCCTGAGTAGGAGAGTGATGATCCAACAAGAAAAGCAAGAAGGAATGATCATACATATGGGGGTATCAGATGACAGTAACTACCTACACATACTCCATCAACACCTGCTTCTCTTTGCACATCCTGGGGCTATATAGCTGTACTTCTCAGAGCTGAGATTCATGACTCAGGGCTCAGGCTCATGAAGACACCCTCATTTCCAATGGGTAATGCCACAAATAAACACCAAAGGAAGATCTAAAGTCTTCCAAGGAAGCAAGTCCTGCTGACTAGGAGACAACTCAGCCATTCCTAGTACCACTGGCAGATTCCCCCAGTACAGCATGGGAAGGTGTCTTTTATTGACAGGGAAGCAGTTCACCGCACTATCTCTTGTCAATGACTGTCTCCTTTCCATAATTTCCCAGGAGACATTCTTTACACTTAAGTTTATCCTGTTGGCACCTCCTCCAGAATAGCTAATGATTCTAACTGTGCTCATTCTGTTTTCCCTGCTACAGACATTGATGTTTATCCCAGAATCAGTGAGGACTCTGCCAGCTCCTTCCTTTTCTTGTGTGAGGAGAGTGGCTTTCCCTCCCCACTGAGCACACAATTGTGCTCCTCCACTATTGATGGCCACAAATTTGCCTTAAATCAGAAAACAGGTGAGGTGCCAGCTATGACACAAAAGGACAGGATCATCATATTTGTCATCTCCTCACATTCCCATATAGGAAAAGGGCTATCATTGTCATCATCATCCACATCAACAGCAACAAATAGCATTCATTAAGCACCTACAAGGTGGCAGGCACTGTGCTTAGTGCTAGGATACAAAGAAAGACAAAAACAGCCCCTGCCCTTAAGGAACTCACATTCTAGCGGCCAAGATAACATGCAAATGACCATGTACAAACAAATGTGTAATTGGGGTTGTTGTTATCTGTCCTTCATTCTCAGAGGACCATGACAAGAGGAAGGTGATATCTTGACTTGCAAGTGAATTGGATTTAAGTGAGGCAGGGCTGTGCAATGTCACCAGCCTCACTCCAGGACCATCTGGGTCCAGTGGCCAAATATGGATCAAGATGACTGGAGATGGCCCTTAAATGACAGGTAATCTCAGAGGGAAGAGAATAATGGTAGACACTAACTAGACACTGATGGTCACCTAAGTATGGCATGAAGGCGATTGGCCACCCTACCAAAGACATGAAGGGTAAGGGCCATACTTTCCAAGACATTCAAGAGAGAAGAACTATGAAAACCAGCCATGCAAACTTAGGAAACATAAAAGTTGGACTCTGAGCTTTGAGGCAAACAGCTGACTTCTGAGATTTCATCAGTGGCCCTCCTGAATAGTCATTAAACTTCCAAGTCTACCTATTTCTGCACATCTGGAAATTAGAGCTATGTCTTCTGCCTCAGTCAAGTCACTTCCACACTCAGCTGGATCTTCCTGGACAAAACAGTCCTCCCTCCTTAGCACTGACCTGTCCTAGACACATTGCCCTTGACTCCACCCTCCCTGGCTCTAGCCTCAGCTGCAGAAAATTTCCCTATGGAAACAGAGATAGTCTTCCCTTCCCTTCAATCTGCCTGAGTTTACTTATGAGTTCCCCTACCCAGGGATCCCTTTTACTCTATTCCTAAGAAGTGGCCATGCAGTAGTGACAGAGAATTCATTACTGCAGTAGTCAATCTATTGTTACATTTTTTTTGTTACATTTTCAATAGTGCTAATAGTTCTTAGAAGTAGCAGGACTACTGGGACAAGAACCCCAGACTTCAGTGCAGGAATCCTGGATTTGAATTTTGTCTACTTACCAGCTTTGTGGCTATGAATGAGACATCTCACATTACTAAGCCTTCATCTCTTCATGCAGGAAAATGGAAAGAACTTGTGAACTATTCCCCTCATTTCATTTTTTATCAAGAAAACTCCTGGTAAATGTGAATTTTTATTGTTTTTTTTTTTGATCTCCAGATGGTATAGAGTGGATTGAGTCCACAAGTAGAGTTCAAATGGTGCCTTGAATTCCTGACTTGGAGTCCAGTTCAAAGGGTGCCTCAGACATTAGCTAGCTGTGTGAATATGGATAAGTCATTATAACCTTTCCCAGACTTAGTTTTCTTCTTTGCAATATGGGAATGAGAGCCTCTACCTCCCAGGGTGGTTGTGAAGATCAAATGAAATAACACCGATAAAGTGTCTATAGATGTTACCTGCTCCTCCCCTTCCTCTTCTTCTTCCTCTTCCTTTTCCTCCCTTTCCCCCTTCCTCCTCCCCCTCCTCTTCTTCCTCCTCTTCTTCCTTCTCTTCTCTTCTTTCTTCCCCTCTTCCTTCTTCCTCCTTTCCTCCTCCTCCTCTACATGGTGTTATGGATAGAGCAGACCTATGAGTCACAAGGACCTGGATTCAAGTCCAGCCTTTGACACATCTTGGCTGTGTGATCCTGGAAAAGTCTCTTATTTTTCAGTGCTACAGTCAATTCTCTAAGTTCCAGAACAGATGCAAACTTGCATTGAGACAATTAGGTGGTATAATGGATAGAGCCTGGACTTGGAGTCAGGGAAAACCTGAGTTCAAGTTTAAATCCTGCCTGTGATACTTAATGGCTGTGTGACCCTTGGTAAGTCACAACCTCTCTGAACCTTGATTTCTTTATCCACACGGTAGGAATGTTATATCACATAATCCTTGAGATCATTGCATAGGTTGAAAATGGCAGAGCTGGATTTAAAATCACATCTTCGTATTTCAAAGTCTACAGTCTTTGCTTTGTAGCACATGGCAGACTCCAGGTAACCATCCAACCACCCCACAAGAGTTCCAGCACTGAGAAGCTCACAATTCATCAAGGCAGACCATTCCATTATTTTTATGACACTTCTCACCCCCTCTTCCATTCTTAAATCTATTCTCTTTGGCCATCTTCCTCATGGAAGCTTTTTAAATATTGAAATAGCACTCAGGAGCTCCACCACCACCACACCCCAATCCTTTCAGGTCTGCGTCATGCTTATGGCTCATCCTGCTTCTTAAGAAAAGCCAGCCTGGCATTCCAGCCCAACTTCTGGAGCTGCCATGACCAACTTCCTTCTGTGTGAAATAATGGAGCTCCCCCATCTGCTCAATACACCTCTGCTGTATTCAGTCTAAACAGGCGTGACTCTGGGTCACAATGTAATGCAATAACCATTTATTAAAGGCTTACTGTGTGGTAGGCACTAAGCTAGACACTCAGATACAAAGACAAAATAAAACAGTCCTTGCCCTCAGAGATTACATTTTACTGGGTATAACTTAACATGTACACAGCTAAGAGAGTACAAAGTATAGACAAAGAAATTTGGTAGGATTAGCTAGGTGGTGTGGTGATTAGAGTGATGGGCCTGAAGTCAGGAGGACCTGAGTTCAAATCTGGCCTGAGACACTTACTAGCTGTGTGACCCTGGGCAAGTCACTGTAGCCTATTTTCTTCAGTTTCCTCATCTGTAAAGTGAGCTGGAGAATGAAGTGGTAACTCCAATATCTCTGCCAAGAAAACCCCAAAGGGACTTAGATGTTACTGAAAACAACTGAATGATGATAGTAACAAAGAAAGACCTATTTAGGAAGTCATCCCTAAACTGGACACCCATATAAGAAAGGGGGACACTCCTGGCAAGAGGCCCATTATACAAAGGACGGGAGATAAAACTTTCTATATGGGACATAACTGGCAGGCTACAGTATGTGAAAGAGGTAATATGAGGTGGTGGCAAGGGGTACAGGGAGGAAGACTGGAAAAGAAGGCAGGAATTCTATTTCAGAGTCATTTATACCAGACTGAGGATTTTCTATTTTATTCTAAAGGCAATGTATGGGATAGCATGACTGCCGCCTTACTCAAATTGACTGCTCAGAGGTGTCTCAAAGTAAAAAACAGAAAAATCTCCTTTATTCAGTTCTTGTGACAAGTGGGCAGTCTCTTCACCAGTAAAGTTGAAGTAAAGAGGTGCCTTACAGAAGCAGAATGGCAATTTACATAGATCCTTATGTGGAAACCCCCCTCCCTCTGCTGACCATTATTCTCATTGGCTGAGAAGCACGGTCTTACATTCTAGGCGTGAAATTTAACCAATCCCTTTAGAAACCCAGTTCAAATTTCCCACTCTCTGACAGTTACAAAGCCCAGGAAAGTACACTTCATCGTATGCAGATTAGACATTGAAAACATATGCAAATGAAGCAATGGGGACTCATGCAAATTGGACATTGAGAACTTATGAAAATCAGGCAGACCTGAGTGAAGGCTGCAGACTGGGTGCACATATGCAAATTAGGTATTGAGGAGTTAGTGAACCATAGATAATCATTGATCCTAATGCACTATCTAGCCACCTGATCCTGGAGGAATCAAATCCGGGGCCTAAGGTCTCTTCTACTCTAGGGAGGAGTCTCATACCCCTGAGAAGTCTTCACTAAATCTGTTTGCATTCAGACAATTAAGAGCCATCAAAAAATTTTAAGTAAGGTAGTGACATTGTCAAATCTACACTTTCAAAATATGTTTGGCAATCATGTGGAGGACAGGTCCTCTTCTCTGCTGTCTCTAGACCAGAGTCTCCCAAACTTATTTGGCCTACTGATAGGGTACAGACTCTGAGAACCTCCTTGAATTCTCCTTGAAATCTTTCCACTTAATCTGGCCTTTCATACTCAAATCTGTTACCCTTAACCTAGCCTGGCCCTCCATTGTATGTTACCTCTGGATTACCCCACCTGCTTCCTACTCTAGTCCTCCATTGTTTGATACTCTCTCCCATCTCCTTTTTACACACAGCTTCCCTGGCTTCCTCCAAACCTCAGCTAAAGTCCCTTCTTCTGAAAGAAGGCTTGCCTAGTCCTCCTTAATCTTAATGCCTTCCCTCTACAATTATTACCTAATTTGCTTTCTGGATACCTTGTTTACACGTTATCTCCCCCATTAGACTGAGCTCTGAGAGAGCAAGGGACTGTTTTTTGCCTTTCTTTGTATCCCCAGAACTTAGCACACAGTAGATGCTTAATAACTACTAATTGACTGTCTATTGCAAAAGTCCAGGTGAGTGGGCAGAGACAAAGAAAATTCAGAGAAGGAAGTAAAAGAGATTGAGGAGATAAGAGTAAGGAGACTTGAAATACAACGTGGATGAGGTCAGAGACAAGTCAGAATGGAACCTGTCAAGCTGGAAAGGTCTCAGATATAGCCCCAGGGCCACCATCAACAGGCCAGACCAGCCCAACACACTGAAGCTCATCACTAGGCTGGACTCCAGGTGATGACTGTTGGGCTATAGCAGCTGTTTTCCTATGGACTCATAAGACAAGAAGGTGAAAGATGGACAGAACCATTCTAAGTATACTAAAATATTGATAGCAGTAGTGGTGGTAGCAAAAAAGGAAACAAATGAAATGCCTATCAATTTGAGATTGGTTAAATGAATTGTCTGATATGATATAATGGAATAGTATTGTATAGAAGTGAAGAATTTGAGAAATTCATAGAAATATAAGAAGACTTGAATAAAATGATACAAACAAAATAAGTTGAACTGGAGAATAAAATACACAGTGATTAAAATAGTGTAAATAAAAAGCATTAAAAGTAAGCTGAATACTGAATAACTGCAAATCTGGAAGGCAAAGAAATGATAATTACAACAAACAAGAGCCTATCCAGTAAAAGTGAATGTAATCCTTGAAGAGGAAAATGAGCTTTTAATGATATAGAGGACTTTTAAGCATTCCTGTTGAAAATACCAGAGCTGAATAAAAAATTGGATACTCAAGCACAAGATGAAAGAGAAGTATAAAAAGGTGAACATGAAAGAGTAATCATAAAAGATTCAATAAAATTAAACTGTTTGTATTTCTGATGTGGGAATATAATACATGTAATTCCTAAGAACTTTTTCATTATTACATCAGTCAGAAGTAGTCTACACAAACAAAAGACAGGTGTGAGTCTATAATGTTGGGGTGATTTCAAAAGAAATGAATAATTGAGAAAGAGGGATATACTAGGAGAAGGGAGAAGGGAGAGGTAGGATGGGGAAAATTATCTCACATGAAAGTGGCATACAGAGAAGATCTTTTACAATGAAGGAGAACATGGGAGGGTGGACAATGCTTGAACCTCACTCTCATTGGAACTGGTTCAAAGAGGGAGTTGCACACATACATACATACATACATACAAGCATACATATATATGTATATGTACTCATGTATGTGCATGTGCTAAAATGAGCATGGAAAACCATCTTATCCAGTAATAGGAGGGAAAGTATAAGAGAAAAGGGGGATGAAAAGTGGGAAGGCACATTTAGAGAAGCAGTGATCAGAAGCAAAGTTGAAGGGACAGGATAAAGAGAGACAGAGAGAAGGATAAAATGGAAGAAAATGAGATGGAGGAGAAAAGAGAGTTAGTGATTATAACTCTGAATATGACTAAGATAAGCTCACCTGTAAAATGAAAGTGGATAGATTAGAAACCAGAATTCAACAACATATTGTTTATGAGACACACTTTAAAGAGAAGGACACATACAAACAGAGTTAAAATAAGGAGATAGAATGGAATCTATTATGCTTCAGCCGAAAAAATGAAAGGGTACCAACTTGTGGATCATGATCTCAGACAAAGCAAGAGCAAAAACAGACCTAGTTAAAAGAGATAATCAGGGAAACTATGTTTGGTAAAAGATGCCACAGATGATGAAGTAATATCAAAAAGTTTTGTTTCTCTGATAAAGGTCTCTTTGTTCAAATATTTAGGGAACTGAGTGAAGTTACTAAAAATAAGAACCATATCCTCAGTTGATGAATTGTCAAAAGATATGGACAGGAAGTTTTGAGAAGACATCTATAGTCCTATGAAAAATACTCTAAATGACTCTTGATTGGAGAAATGCAAGTCAAAACAACTCTGAAGAATCATCTCACACAAATCAGAAATGAAAAAAGCCAGATGCGATGATGAAAAATAAGTACAGAAATGAACTCTTGTTAGAGTTGTGAACTGGTTCAACCATTCTAGAAAACAATTTGGAACTGTACTTAAAGGACTAAAAAACTGTTGAGACCATTTGACTCAGCAATATCACTAAGTGTGTGCACTAAAGAGATCAAAGAAAAAAATAAAAAGATGTATAAGTAAAAGAATATTATAGCAGCTCTTTATCTTGTGACAAAGAATTAGAAAACAAGGGGATACCCATCAACTGAAGAATGACCAAACAAGTTGTGGCATATGACTGTTATTGAACACTATTGCACTATAAGAAAGAACAGTGGGGGGAGGGGTTCAGAAAAACATGCATAGGCCTAAATGAACTGATGCAAAGTGAAGTGAGCAGAACCAAGAAATCCTTGTACAAAGTAAGCAGAATAGTGTAATTATGATCACCTGTGATTAACTAAGCTACTCTGATCAATAAAATGATCTAAGAAAGCACAAAAGAACTTATGATGTTATTCACCACCAGAGAAAGAACTAGTAAATTCTGAGTGAAAACTGAAATATAGTTTTCTCACTTTGTTTTTCTTGCTTTTTTGGCATGAAAATAACTAATATCAAACTATTTTGTGGGATTTCACGTGTATGATTAATGTATTGCTTTTTTTGGTTAAATGAAATGAATGAAATGAAAAACAGAGAATTGAGTATTGAGTAAGATCTTGATGGAATGGAGAGATTTTAGAAGCAAAGTGAGTTTAGCAGCTAAACTGAGATTAGATAAAATTTTGCTTCTGTTTGTGTAGCTCCATAATATAACATAATTGCTTGAGTAGAGTAAGCACAGATAGATGCTTGTTCAATTAAAAAGAAGATGATGAAGAAGAAAGAGAGAACAGAAGAAAAGAAAGAAGGCAAGAAGAAGGAAGGAAGGAAGGAAGGAAGGAAGGAAGGAAGAAAGGAAGGAAGGAAGGAAGGAAGGAAGGAAGGAAGAAAAACAAGAACAAGAAGAAGAGCCGCTGTAGAGAGTGGGAGAGTGAGTGGATGAATCATGCAAAAAAAAAAGCATTGCCAATAGCAAGTGAAGGCCCACTTGAGATTTTGTAAAATAAATTTATGGTGGATCCAGTTAAAATGGTCAAGTAATTTTCTCCATCTCATTTTCATTTGGCAACATGTATATAGGAGTAAAAACAGCAAATGGTAGAAGTGATACCAAAACAAGATAAAATCAAGAAAATGATAAGGGAGATATTGATTCAAGAGGTAGGTAATGTGTAGTTGAAATGGTTCACCAATGGGTCAAGATGAGGAAAAGAGAATAGGTAGTGAATAAGAGGTGGTCTGGGAAAGAATTGAGGGACATCATCCATTACATCTTTTACCTTGTTACAAGGGAGAGAATGGTCTCTTAATATTAGTGAGAAGTCTCATTGGGAAATGACTGTGACATAAAAACAAAAGACCCAAATAAAATGTGTTTAAAAATTAAAGACAAGTGATAATAGAATATCTGTGAACCAGCAAGCATTTATTGTCTATGAAGGATAAAACACCATGCCAGGGATTGCCTTCTGGATAGAAACATAAAAATTAAACAAGAAAGTTGTCATTATTAGAGCAAACAATGTGTATACACATGAGATCCAAATAAACATAAAATATGTATAGGGTAATTTTGTTTGAAACAGAGTACTAGTAGTTGTGGAGATTAGGAAAGACCTCCTGTAGAAGATGGTACTTGAGCTAAAGTCTAAAGGAAACTAGGAATTCTAAGACATAGCAATGAGGAGTCAGTGCATTTCAAGCATGGACAACAGTAAATACAATGGCACGGGAAAGAAGAGAGAAAGGCATGATTGAGGCAAGTAGGCTAATGTAGCTATACCAGAGAACACACGAAAGGAACTGGAATATCAGATTGGAACACAGTTGTAAAATGCTTTAAAGGTCAAAAAGGGAAATGAGTATTTGACCCTAGAAGTAATAAGAGAGCCACTGGAATTTATTGATCAAGGGAATGAACATGATTAGGCTTACTTTTTAGAGATAGCACTTTGGCAAATATAGAAGAGACAAAGTGTTCAATTATAGAAGCCACAGAAATTATTTTTGTGAGAAATAATGAGGGCTTATATCAGTATGATGACTCAAGGATGTAGCTTTGGAAGGGGCTTTAGAAGCAATCTAGTCCAGCTGTTACATTTTACAGTTCCAGGGAGGTTCAGTGAATTACCAAAGGTCACATGAATAGTAAGTATCAGAGGCAGAATTTTAATTTAGGTATTTTGATTCCAGAGACAGTGAACTTTTCAATAGATTTTATAAACATAGCCTCTAAGAGATTGTTTATGTCAGAGTTTAGTATCTTGTGTTTAAGATACTCAAAGGATACATAGTCATAGGAATTCAGGGCCTTTTCCAAGAAGGAGCAATAATTGCAAGCTGGGGTATAAGGCAACATTCTAGTTTCCCTTTAAATCTAAAAGAGAAGCTGAATTCATCAATCTAGCCTTCATAAACTATTGCCTCCAATTGCTTTCTCCTACAATCCTGGTAATATATTCTCAAGTATTATTGTTATAAATTGCTTCAGAGGATGTCAGCTGGGAAAGACATTGGTAGCATTATGACTTCAACCAGAATAAAAATAAGAATCCTTCTACCATTACGTCATTGATCCTGTTGTCCTCATGGCTTTTACTGAAGACCTTTGTTCCTGTCCTTGATCCATATACAAAACATCATCACCTTCTGGAAGGTGAGATGGATGACCTCAGCAAGATGATTCTGGTTTTGCCCTGATAGAGAACAGGGACTAAGTCATTATCAATCTCCAGTGACTATTGGGTTTTGATTACATTTACCTTGAAGCAGTGAAATTGTTACACTATGGGAAGGGGAAAAGTATCAGCTATCCTAATTCCTAACTCCAAGTATGAAATTCCTATTTTACTTTATAATGCTTTTAAAAGCAGGAAATTCAAAATAATTTCTCCTTGGACCCTTAATGTAGGACATCTCTGCTTCCACACTAATGACATACAAAGATTCTGAGGTCCCTGAGGCTTCCTTGTCCTTAATTATCCAGGGCCTCTCTCTGAACTCCCTTCAGACTTATTCTCAGGAGATCCTGGTCTATTCTATGTTCCCTCCATAAGTAAAGCCTTTACTCAGCAGTGGTGGTCCTTTGTAGTTGTATAGGTGTCTTATAAGTGATGAGACATCCTCCTCTACCTTTCATGCTTTCTGAAAGGAAAGCTTGCCCATACCTAACCCTTCTTAGCAATTGACTTACCAGAACCAAATGGAAACTGCTCGTTGGACAGAGAAGTTAGGGAGTCACAGTTGAAGTCCTTCTGATAAATCCCTTAGTCCACTTGGCTTTCCTGACTCCTACTGATGTCTTCAGAAATGGTAAGCAGTCTGACCCATCAACTATACCAAACTTTCTTACAAATATATTTAAAGTGTAGGTCTGAGAGAAAGTATGTAACTAGTGCTTGCTAACTAAAAAACAGCAGCATTTTAAAAAGTCACCTTGTATCTCAATATCTTATACTTTTAATAAGTGAATTGTACACCCTGTGCTTAATCATCTGTTCACTTTTTGGAAAGCTCTGATTTTTAGAAGCCTGACCTCTTTCTGTAACTTCTAAGCATTGGTGTTCCCTGAGCCCTTTGAACCAACTCAGAATAAAACATTCTTTTGCCTTTCAAATGATAGTTCTTTAAGTTTTGACTTCTTCACATTAAACTAACCCAATTCCCTTAACCATAATTTAAAGAACTTCTTTTTAAAGTCCCTCAATGTCTTGATAATCCTTTTCTTGCTGTGCTATGATTTACCAAAATCCCAGTTGAATCAGGGCGTTAAGAACTGCATCTCAAGTTTCATGCTTAGTCTGAATGGTAAGTTTATTAGGTTATTAGTTAATAAGCACTTGTTAAATGTTCCCTACACACAATTATGTAGAGTTTAATTGTAGGATGTACTCAAGGAAAAGGAAAACTTATAGAAAATGTGGTGTAATGCCTGAAGCAGTGAATTTACAGCCAGAAAATATGGGTTCAAGATCTAGGTCCACTGCTTACTCTCTATTTCTAACCCTGACAAATGACTTATCTTTTGTGAACCTCAATTTCTGCATCATAAAGTGGGGATCATGGTACTTATCCCACTACTTTACATAACATCACATAGCATTCTAGAGTGCAGTCACATTCTGTAAATGTTGAAAGTCTGGCCAGTTTAGGTGGGGATAAGTCAAGGAAGGCATGTCAGATGAATTCATTTTTGAAAATGTGAATTTTAATTTAGGAGAGATTATTAGGAGAGATTGGCTGAGGGTATCCAGGAAGAAAATGAATTTTGGAGAGATGCCATGACCAAAGGTGCAGAGATAGTCATTAGAAAATAACTCCTCACCTCTAATGCTTAATCTAATCTAATCTAATCTAATCACAACTAACCTTACTGGACTGACTCTTAGTTATCTCAAACTCAATATGTCCAAAACAGAACTCTTGATAGTTCCCCTTAAATGCATCCTTCTCTCTAACTTTCCTAATTCCCTTAAATAGAGCCCCTTCTTTGATGCCACTCCCTACCCCTGCCAATTACCTAGGTTCACAATATAGGCCTCTCACTTTTCACTCTACCCTTCATATCCAATCAGTTGAGAAGTCTTGTGCATTCTACTCTCACAACTTTGAATATCTCCCTCTTATGCTACCAGAAGAGTTTCCTAGTTAGTCTCGCTTTATGGAGTCTCTCTTCCTTCTATACAAAGTTGCTAAATTGATCTCCTTAAGTACAGAACTATGTTCGCTCCCTTCTCAAGAAGATTCAGTAGCTGTTTCCTCTAAGATCCAATACAAATTTCTTTGCTTGGAATTTATTTTTTTAGGTTGAATATCCATTGTGTACATTCACATGCTTTATACTCTGGTCAAAGTTGCCTTCTTCCTTTTCCCCATAAAGGATATTGCAACACACTTTCCTGACTTTGTAAAGGCTATATGAGATGGGTAGAATATTCTTCCTTCCCATATCCTGCTTTTGTACCACCCAGCTTCCTTCACTATTCTCTGGAAATACCACCAAGTTTACATTTACCCGCTTATTGTTTTCCTCCCCTCCTTCATTTTCAATAATTCTGAATTCACCTGATATACATTTTGTAACTACTTTTCGTTCTGTTCACTATTCCTCTTCCCACTCTCACGACAGGCAAAGGTAAAGGCCTTAAGGGAAACATTGTTTTGTTTGTTTGGCATTTTATCCTTCTTACTAAGCAGAGTGCTCAATGTTAATCCCTAAAAAATGTTTGTTGAATTAAATTGGACATCATCCTTTGCTTGGGAGCAAATCTCCCAAATGACCAGATGATAGAACTGCTAAATGTACTTATAACTGGTTTAATGGCCAGACCCAAAAAATATCCACTAATTGGTCAGTGACAACTTGGGGGAAAGTATCTAATGGAGTACCCTAGGAATTAGTCCCTATGCCATTTGGTATTTTTATTACATCTTAATTTGGTATTTTGATACATATGAATATACATAAAAATGTCATATATCCTATAATATGAAGCTGAGAAAAATATTTAATGTATGTGACAGAGTCAGAATCCAAGAAGATTTTCATAGGCTAAAATTATAGGGAAAAATAAAAATATGATGTATTTAATAAGAATAAACATAAAGTTATATAATTGAGGGTTTTTTTAAAATCAACCTCACCAAGTGACTAAACATTAAGTGCCTACTATGCATTGAAATTGTGGTAAATAAAGGGGATAAAAAATTAACGAAGTCCTCACCCTAAAGACATTCATTTCTATTAAATTTCAGTTTATTTGACTCAACTCAGTGTTCTAGCTAATCAAGATCTTGAGCGTTATCTGGCTAAATAAAATTCACTCTCTTAGCTTTCTGTCATCAGCAGATTTGATAAATATGATAGTATATCTTTCTCCAAGTCACTGAAAATCTTTAGATGCACAAGAACAACCCAAATCCTTCAGGAACTCCAAAGGAAACTTCCTTTCACATTGCTATTGAAACAATGAGAATCACTTTCATTCAAGTCATTCAAGAACTTTAGGAAATAGAATCCTCTAATTGTAGCATTATATAGATCACATGTGATATTTTGTTAAATACTTCTAAAATTGAGTTAGACTGTATCTGTATCAAACCATGTAGAACAGTAGTGCTGCTCTGATTTTGTAATGCAGTCAAAAAAGGAAATAAGGTTACTCAGATGTGGAGTATGAGAAAGGATACTGGTCCTGAAGTCCGGAAGGCCAGGGTTCAATCCATCCTCAGACACTTACCAGCTGTGTAATTCTGGGCAATCTCCCTGAGTTTCAGAAAGCAGGATGTACTCTTGTGAGAACTTAAAGACTCCTTCTACTTGGTATTTCAAAAAGATAATTCAAAGAGGGTAAGGCAGGAAGGGAAAGAGGTCATAAGAGTTCACTGAGAATAAGAATCCAATTTCCCCAAAGATCTCAAGTTTCTGTGTAATTAATCTCCTCACAGTACCTCCAAAACTTACCATTGATATCTCTTTTTAAAATCCTTTTTCAGTTTCATGGCTTTGAGGGAAACCTAAGAATTGTTTTAAATTTCCCTTTTCTCATTATTTAGTTGTGACTTCAGGATAAACTTTCTAAAAATGATTCTGTTGAAAAGCTGAATAAACTGCACTCTAGAGGTGGTTCTTCTTTCTTGTATATCTTCTAATAAAGGTTGGATGATGACTTCTTGAGTGTGTTACAGTTGGGCATTCCTCTTGTTTCAAAGGTTGGATATCTAATACAACCATTGAATTCCTTTTGAAAACCAAAATTCAATGATTCTGTCATTTACTTTCTGTCTTCAAAAGATTATATTCTCCTGGAAGTTAATGAGGTTGGGGCTAGGGGTGAGGGTGGGAGGAAGAGGATGAGGAAAGTTAGAGATTAAAGTGATTAAGAGCAAAGTCTGATTGTTTCTCCCTTGGTAAGAGCTCTGCATGTTCCTATCTAAGTTTGGATCTAAGCAAAAAATAGATTCCACTGGGAACCACTAAAAAGCTTTGTTTGTTCTAAGGGACAGACCTCCAGGACCCTCATTGGTCTGTGATTTCCCTTATTCTTCTGAATGCTTCAGATTGGGTAAGAAACTGGAAAGGAGACTCTGATCTCCCAGGATTTGAGTCACACAGCTGCTGCTTGCTTCTAAACATTCTCTTCTCTCAGTATATGGCCTATGGCTTCCCTATCTTGGCCTTCCTATTCCACCCCTGGCCACAAATCCTCTCCACAGTCTTCTATGGATTTTTGACCTGGAACTTGGTCGTACTTGACACTTATACTTCACCCAAGGTTGTAACATGGATTTGGGACTTCCTCTTGCTCAAGTTCATAGCCTCTTGAGTCCCTGTGCTCCTGGGCAGACCTTGACCACAGTATCCATAGACATCTTTGCCTTTCCTCTCCATACCAAGATGAAATGGATAAGTCACTCACTGGATTTTTCTTATATTTCCCCATCAGGATTTTCTAAATCTGTTTAGAGGACTCTTAAGTGGCGCTTACTGTACTATTCCACCATTTTGGCTTCATGTCTCCATTTCAAATAATACAACACAATAAGTCTCTATGTAATTTACATGAGAGGCAAAAGAAAGGATGTGCATTTCACAATTATGGAGAATGGGAAAGAATATGAGCAATTTAAACTACATAAAATTGAACCAATTTTGAACAAATAATATCAATGAAGCTAGAAGATTTAAACAGTTATCTGGGAGCGGGATACAGGGAGAGAACTTTATTAGAAAATTTATCTGGTATTAATATGTATGTATTATCTGATAATTAATATGTCATATTTGTACAAATATATAAGCACAAGAACTATTCCCCAATAGCTAAAATATCCAGAAGATTTAAATAGACATTTATCAAAAGAGAAAATTCCATTATCAACCACCATAACAAAATACTTCAAATCAATAACAATAAAAAATGCCATTTAAAATAACAATGGGGTTATATCCATCAGATTGTCAAAGATAACAAGAAAAGACAATTATAGGAAAGAAAGACAACCAAGTAGTGCAATGTTGGTGGAGGTATAAATTGGCCTATTTTAAAGCAATTTGTAATTATATACAATTAAATACAATTAAATACAATTATATACAAGAAGTCAAACAAAACTGTATGTCCTTTAGCCCAGTGATATCACTATGAGGTATGTAATCCAAAGATATCAAAAACAGAGGGAAAAATACTTACGCTTTTTAAAAATATAAGTACAAAAACATTTGGAATTGTACTTTCGCTGTAGCAAAGAACTGGAAATAAAGTTTACACACATAAATGAGGAGTAGTTGAGCAAGTTATGGTATAGAAATCTAAAGGATTATCATTACTCCATAAAAAATATTAAAGGAATGAATTCATAGAAACCTGCAGAGATTTGTATGAAATTAAACAAATGAGAATAAACAGAAGCACAATTTACACAATTACTTAAATAATCAAAAGGAAAAAAAAAAACTTTGAAAGATCTAAAAATTCAGGTCAAATGTAATTGGCAAGCTTGTTTCCAAAAGAATATGAATGAATCAAGCATCTTACTTCTTGACATTTTCAGACAGGGCCAGCAGGTAAATTTGTTTGGCTTAAACATATTTGTTTGATACTCGGGAAGGTTTACATTTGGAGTGTGTGAGTATTAATAGTGATGTCAAAAAACACAGAGAAATTTTAAAAACTAAAACTGCACAGGAAAGAACACAAGGAAATTCAAAGGAGTACTTAAATAAATAGCATTGTTGCTTTTTTTATTAAAGTTAACATATATTTAAAATAATCTTGGCAAAATAGGGATTAATGGTTTCCTATATAATCCTCTTTTTTCTGTACTTCTTTGTATTTTAAAAATTAACCAAAAAAGAAAGGAAGTGAATAAAAAGAGACCAAAATTAAAGAGCTATGCAGGGAGAGAATTAAAAGGGTATGCTCTTGGAGGAAGTCATAGGGGATGAGATCAAAGAGATAGATAGATAGACAGACAGACAGAGAGATAGACACATACATACATACATAGTTTTGAACACTTAGATACATACCTTCCAAAGAGAAGAGTCAGCTTACATTTTGACCATGAGCAAAGGAGGTAAGAAGAGTGATCATATGGAGGTTATTTGAGTTTTAGAATTGGGAAGACAGTAAGGCTCATGATAAATGACCTTTTTCAGTGAAGCATAAAACAAGTTGCTTGAATGAGAATGAATGAAAAAGAGATAGTATAGATTGCTTGAGGATAAAAAATCTTTACAAAAAAGCACTCTAGGGAGTGTGATAGAGTCTATGAGAGGAAACTAAAAGAAGTGTCACCTAGCTGTGAAATTCTAGATAAGAAAAGATAACCTACATTTCAATAATGGATCTAGTGTATGCAACTGTGTGAATTCTTCCAGTAGTATCCAATATATGAGAAGCAGATGTATCTGTATTTGCAGAGATCTTTCTATCTATCTATCTATCTATCTATCTATCTATCTATCTATCTATCTATCTATCTATCTATCTAAAGGAAGGAGAGCAGTAAGAGAAATTGAGGAGGAACTTGAGGAGAATGTGACATCACAGAAGCACGTTGCATATAGTAAATGTTTAAATATACTAAGGACCAACTTTATGTTAGTGGTCAGTATGTCTTGGACAAAAAAATTCTGGTTTCACAATTTGTTCCATTTTTCTTGGGTAATGTGAAAATAAATATTTCAAGGAATTAGGATTTCAGTAGATATCTTGAAGCACTAGGCTATAAAGTAGAAGGTACTGTGGCAATCCATTCTTTATTTCTGTTTTCTTTTCTCTGTAGGTATAATAGGATTGATGGATGGAACAAATGAGAGTACACAAGATGATTTTATCCTTCTAGGATTCTCTAACAGGCCCCAGCTTGAGGTAGTCCTTTTTGTGGTCATCTTGATTGCCTATCTTCTGACAATAGTGGGTAACACAACCATCATCTTAATCTCCCAAATAGACCCTCGTCTCCATACGCCAATGTATTTCTTTCTTACCCACCTCTCTTTCCTGGATCTCTGCTTCACCACCAGCTCCATCCCACAACTGCTCTATAACCTGAGTGGGTCTGATAAAACCATTAGCTACATAGGCTGTGCTATTCAGCTTTTCATGTTCCTAGCTCTGGGTGGTGTAGAATGTCTCCTCCTGGCTGTAATGGCGTATGACCGTTTTGTTGCTGTCTGCAAGCCCCTTCATTACATGGTGATTATGCATCCAAAACTCTGCTTGGGACTAGTCTCTATTGCTTGGTTTGGTGGTGTGGTCAACTCCTTGACTATGTCACCTATAACTCTGACACTGCCCCGTTGTGGACACCACAAGGTCGACCACTTCTTGTGTGAAATGCCAGCACTGATTCGATTGGCTTGTATAAACACTGTTTTCATTGAGGGCATTGCATTTGTGCTGGCAGTGGTTATTGTATTGACACCCTTAGTCCTTATCCTGGTCTCCTATGGTTATATCACCCAGGCAGTGCTACAGATCAAGTCAGCAGTAGGGAGACGGAAGGCCATCAACACCTGCAGCTCCCATCTCATTATAGTCTCCCTCTTTTATGGCAATATCATCTACATGTACATGCAACCAGGCAACAGTGCCTCTCAGGACCAGGGCAAGTTCCTTACCCTCTTCTACAATATAGTGACTCCACTCCTCAACCCACTCATCTATACATTGAGAAATAAGGAAGTGAAGGGGGCACTGAGGAGGCTTCTGGGAGTGCACAAAGGAGCAATAGAGAAATGATGACAAAAAACCCCCAACAACTTGCTAAATGCTAACAGCCTCCATTACAAGGCTTCATAAAGTCTCCACTCAGCAGGGAAAAAAGCAAACAGGAATCTGAATGAAATATCACTTGTGCAGCTAAAATCTCCAGTTTTCTGCTTAGGTCTTCATACTTTAGCAATGCTTTTGAGATTCTTTCTAGGTATATAATTTATACTCACAAGAATTACCTGAATGTAACTGGGAGACTCTTTTACAATTTTTTTGATCATGTCTTTTGTCATATGCATTTCCTCAAATCACCAAAACCAAAGCTCAACTCTTATTCTTTTGACCACTATTAGACAGGTTCATGTGTATTTATATATCTTTCCTTATAGGTCAAGCAGTTACTTTCTTTTCAGAACATCTAGCTTTATTCTCTTTAGAAAGATTTTCTACTTTCTTTCCTCCTTTGTGTTAGGTGTTCTTCCAACCTCCAACATTATAGGACTAGGAAAAGGAAAGTATCCAAAGTTCTGTTGTTACTTTTTTAAGACAAAAAAATGGAGCTTACAAACTGAATGTCAGCAAGCTTTATTTCATTTCTTGAGAAAATTCGAGGAATTAAAAGGAAAGGGAAGGAAGATATGAAATAGAGGATGTGATCACAAAGAGTCATGATTTTATTGAAATTAGATCATACCAGAATATATATTTCTTTCCTTGGATGAATTATTAGAGTGAGAGTAATTTTATAGATATTGTTTGTCTAGATTTTAGTGTAATTTGTATTTGAAAAAAACTTTGATTTCCCCTTGCAGCTTTATGGATCCTTCAAACTCCAGAAATAATGAGTAATGTGAGTTTGGGAGTATCCCTGAGAAGCTAATGTAAACAGAATATCTGAAGTTGTTCCAGTGTCAGACTATGATGTTGCCAATTTTAAAGTTACAAGAACAGTAGTGGGAAAAAACTAGTGACTAGAGGTGCTAGAGACCAATAAAGAAGTCAAGATAGCATACATTTTTAGTTTTATATATATATCATATAAATAAGTAATATTTAAATGTTAATGTTTATTTATAAAGTTTTACATACATTTTTGTAAACTTTATATGTATAAATAAATTATATGTAATATTTGTATGTACATTTTTATGAAATACATATTTTATATATTATATTCATATGTAAAGTTTATATATGTATAGATATACATATATCTATATGTTATATTTACATGCATTTGTATGCATGTATGTATATATGTCTGTGTATTTATATACTTTACATAAGTTCCAGGAACAACCTATGAAAGCATTAGAACATAGGTATTTTCAACGAGGGAGAGGATATGATGTGTGGCCACATGAAATAATAAGAAAAGACTGTTCTTTCCTTCCTATTTTACTTAGAGATTATGAGACCAAACAACTTTTGGCAAAAGACTTTTTTTAGTTTTCAAAATCCATTTTTATAAGATTTTAAATTCTAAATTTTTCTTTCTTCTTTTCCCCTTTCCCCAAGATGGCATGTAATATTTATATATAGGCTATACTTGTACAATCTTATTAAACATATCTCTCTCATGTTGTGAAAGAAAAATCAGAAGATAAAGGAAAAACCACAAGAAACAAAAAACAACGCAAAAGAGAAAATAATATTGTTTACTCTGCATTCAGGTTCCATAATTCTTTCTCTGGATGTGTATACCATTTTCCCTCCTGAGTTTTTGGAATTGTCTTAGATCATTGCATTACTGGGAAGAGCTAAGTCTATCGAAGTTGGGCATAGCACAATTTTGCTATTACTGTGTAGAATGTTCTCCTGGTTCTATTCACTCAGCATCAGTTCATGAAAGTCTTTCCAGATTTTTCTGAAATTCATCTACTTATCATTTCTTATGGAACAATGGTGTTCCATTACATTCCTTTATCACAAATTGTTAAGCCATTCCCCAGTTTATGGACATCCTCTCAATTTCTAATTCTTTGCCTTCATAAAAACATTGACAAAGAACTTTTGACAAATACTTGTCTCAGTGATGAGGAGAGGAAGAGAGCAAAGAAAGAAGGGTAAAATTTGAAAAATTCAGACTGATGCGTGTGACTGGAGTTTGTTCATGCCATACCTTTCACTTCTCATTACACTAAGTATCTGTAATCCATATTTGAGTTAGTGATATAAATTAGGAAAGAGATTTAGATCATGGGTGAATGGGAGGCACTAAGCTAGTTATAAATTATAATGAAATTAATATGCAAACTGCTTGATAAGAGCCTGAGGACATACTGAAAGGACCCCAAGTATCCTAGAAAGGTTAAGTCATGTTTACAAGTACATAATCATTAGAGCTTTTAGGTCAGTACTTGGGACATGATTTGGTGACTTACCCAAGTCATGGGATACCCAAGTAGCTACTCTAGCAAATTCCTTAGTTCTAATGTGAAGCAAATATCCCCTGTGTGTGTAGTATTAGAAAATAATTTCATATGCTTACTTAAGCTATTTTAATGGAAAAGATAAAGAGATACAGTATAGGTGATAGTGTGATTAGGTATTTTAAAAACTGACTGAATGTTTAAACCCAGAGAGTTATCATAATGGTTCACTATGGAAGGAGTTCTCCAGTGGTGTGTCCTAGAGTTCTGTGTCTGCTATTCAACATTTACAAAAAAGGCATAAAGAGTCACAATTGGTTTTTTAAAAATTACCTTTACAAGTACAAGATGGGAAAGTAAGTTTAAATATCAATTTTCTTTTAACAGTTGGGGATTTTACTGTATTAGACTCTTTACACATCAACAGTATTGTATAGCTACATTAAGAGAGTAGGGGGGAAATATGTAGGGGGAAAAATAAGTCAACACCCTCATGAACTTTGCCCTGGTCAGATCTGATTTGGAGTACTGTGCTCACTTCTAGATTCCACATTTTAGGAAGAACGTTAATAGGTGGAAGGGTACCCAGATAAGGTCAGGTGAGAAATTTCCTGAGTTCATGTCACATGAAATTTAGGTAAATTAAATGGAGATTTTAATTCTGTAGAAGAGCAGACTAACACTTTGACTTTGGGAAAGTCATTTAACCCTCATCTTCATCTTCTTCATTTGTAAAATGTGGAGGTTGAACTAGATGAATTCTGATGTTTTTTCTAGTTCTAGATCTATGATCCTATCACTTAGAAAGGTATGATAGTTATCTTCAAACGTTTCAATCAATCACGGCAATTACTGATTAAGAAGTATTTATTTGGAATCTACTATGTGCCAGGCATTGTGTTATGCTGTGTGTAGATACAAAGACAAAAACGGGATAGCTCTTGCCTTCTGGGTGTTTAAGTAAATTAGTTATGTAAGTTTGAGCTCAACATGTCCAACTGCTCCTACTGACATGATAGGGTAGCACAAGTTTTCTTCACCCAGAAGTAGGTCCCTGCTGTCTCTCACAGTGGTGTCTCTAGTTAGGTAATCTGGTCATGTGCAAAATCATTATAGTCACATTTCATCAGGAGAAATATCATTCACATATGCAAGTATATAATACACGGTCTTTTGATGGATTATAAAAGATTGAGTTTATATTACAATGCTAGCTTTGGTTTTATAATCCTAATCTCCCTTAATCCCTTAAATGGGAACCATATCAAAATAGTGAATGTACTCAATTCTACCAAAATTCAGTACTAGTAATGCTTCAATTGAGGTAATATAATTTTGTTTAAGAAATTTGGAGAAAACATTTGCTTTAGTTTATTAGAGACCAAATTAAGAGAAATGTGCCTTTCACTTATTCTCTTAATAGAAAGGGAGAACTATCCTTCCCAAACATACCTGTATAGCATTCCCAGGGATCTATAATGAAATTTAGTTTTACTAAATTTAGGAAATATATAATCCTACCCTTCATTTGAAATTTCTGTTTTGAGGAGCTTTGAAAAGGAAATAAGCAGATAAATGTCTCATAATTCATATATCTCTACTTAGATAGGTTTTCTAATGATAGACCAGAGATTGGGGATCCCAACCTAAACAAGAAAGACAAAAAAACCCCAAAAACTTCTCAATCAATCAATGTTCCATGTGGCTAAATAACTAAGGCATTACACACTCAGACCTCAAACAAAGGCACACACAGAAATTGATCTGCCACAGATAGTTATAAGAAGTAAGACTAGATGATTAATAACTAGGTATGAATGAGTTCAGTAAATGGGTGCTCATGACGCCAAGTCAAAGTAGAGCAAGGGGGAAGGCATAAGGACTGAGAGTTCATTCCTTATATTCCTTACAAAATATATGTTTATATTAGTGCTCCAGACATACATATGAGGAGCAATTATTTAAAGACAAAAGTATTTTATTTCATTGTTTTTCCCCTTGGCTTTCATTTCTTTCTGTTGCCCAGGGAAAGAAAACATCTCAGGCATTTTGCATTAATACCTCTTCTGTTTCAATCACTGTTGGATAAGGTATATAGAATATATCATTTCTGTCTCTGTCTATCTCTCTGTCTCTGCACATATTCTTATCACTGTTTGTGTCTCAAGCTCTCTCTGGCCCCTCACCCACTTTTCCTTCTCCTGTACCACTAGAAAAAGAGTCAGATCCTACTCAAGTCCCTCTGAGAAGGATGTTATTTCAACTTTAGTACTGATCATGTTGCTCAATAATTCTGAGACGATGTATTCTTTTTTATTACTGCAGTTGAATTTCTGTGAAATATAAATTGTAAACTAATTTAAAAGGGAGAAGTTTTTGATTTAGCAAGAGGAATTCAGAAATCTCACTTTCTAAATTTGTAAATTAATTAAAAATATGTCTGATGGATTTTAATAAAACACAAAAGCATATTGTTTTTCCCCCATATAAATGTATGAGAAATAGAGGGATAGGGATTGAAACTGGGGATTTTTAATATATAGTGTGCTTTTCCTTAGCAGATATAATAAATTCAACATATAACTTTCACAGCTGTTGTACATTTTGTTCTATTCTGTGTATTTAAAACTTGCTTCAATGACCTGAATTTCTTTCTTTATTTAAATATCTTATCCCTAAAACCCCCTTTTCCCCTAATCCCAAATCAAAAAGACATTAAAAAAAATCTATGTAATAAATGTAAGGTAATGAATCTTTTGCTTTACTGTGCATCTTTATTACAAAAATGGGTTATATTGAGGTGGGATAAGAAAAACCATTGGGAAATGACCATGCTGTGTAAAAAAAGGAATCAATAAAAAATTACAAAAATATTTCATTAAGGACTTCGATAAAGACATAGATAACATAATTATCAAGTTTGCAGATAACAAAAAGATAAAGAGATGGCTAAAAAATTGGATAACAATATTGAAGATCTTAGCAAGTTAAATACCTTAGGCCTAGTTAAATGAGATTAAATTCAATAAGGATAAATTTATATTTAAAAATCAATTTCACAAGTATAAGAAGAAAGAGAAATAGATAGCTATGCTTCTGAAAAATGATTAAAATTCTAGCATTATGCATTTCATATGCATGTGACATGACTGCCAAGAAAGGTAATATATTTTTAAGCCACATTTAAAAAGTCTTGATCTTTGACAAAATGCAGTAACCCTTACTATTAAAAACACTAGAGATCATAGGAATAAACAGAGTTTACCTTAAAATGATGAGTAATGTTTATCCAAAGTCATCGGCAAGCATTATATGTAATGAGGATAACCTAGAAGCCTTCCCAATAGAATCAGGGAAGCTAACTGTTTCTGAGGGAAATCGATACCTCCACTGGAGATTCTCTGGAGAATTATCACTGGGGAAGGGAAGTCCAGTGTTCATATCAGGTAAAGAAGGTCAAAGAAGTAATCAGAGCTTCAGGCCAGCTCAGCAGGAAAGAGGGAAATGGGGTGGGAATTGGGAGAGACTTCCCAAAGGCTAAAACCAGGGAGACCCTAGGGAAAGGCAAAGGAAAGAATGCCAAGGTCATTGCAAAACAGGTTAAGACCCATGCGAAAGATTCTTGGGATTAGGTGAAGAGGGGCTGTGAACTGAATTAAACGCTGGTGCAATAGCAATGAGAGCATTCAGAAATAGTATCCAAAGAGAACCTGTAATAAAGTCCTAAGTCTCATCTGTGTCTGGATAAAGTCACAAAATGAGGGTGATACAAGGATGAACTAGACATAAAACCACAAGGAGACAAGCTTGACCTCATGGGCATCAATGAGACTTAGTAATTTGTGATTCAGGACTGGAATTCTTCTCTGGAGAGATTGACGTCATTCAAGGGACAAAATAAAAGTTGGAAGTGGAGAATGGTATGTTAAGATCTAGTCATATAGAGAAGAAGTGTCATATACTGGATGGATCTAGCCTCTGAGGAAGGAAATTCTAAGTTCAAATCCTACTTCAGACACACATTGGCTATTCAAAAGCCAGTAAAGAAAATGATAAATGTTGAAGAAGATGAGGGAGAGTATACATTGTTGGTGGAGCTGTGAAATGATCAAACCATTCTGGAGAGCAATTTGGAACTCGGCCCAAAGGGCTTTAAAAATGTACATGCCCTTTGACCTAGCAATACCATTTCTAGGACTGTGTCCCAAAGAGATCATAAAAAATGAGAAAAGGACCCACATGTACATAAATATTTATGGCAGCTCTTTTTGTGGTGGCCGAGAGTTGGAAACTGAGGGGATGCTCATCAACTGGGGAATGGCTGAACAAGTTGTGGTATGTGAATGTAATGGAATACTATTGTGCTATAAGAAATGATGAACAGGGGGGACTTCAGAAAAACCTGGAAAGATTTATATAAACTGATGCTGAGTAAAATGAGCAGAACCAGGAGAAGAATATACACAATAAGAACCACAGTGTGTGAGGACTGTATCTGATAAACTTAGCCCTTCACAGTAATGCAAGGACCTAAAACATTTCCAAAGGACTCCTGATGCAAAATGCCATCCACATTCAGAGAAAGCACTATGGAATCAGAATGTAGAATGAAGCAGACTATTTTCTCTTTTGTTATGTTTTGTTTTGTTTGGGTTTTTCTCATGGTTTCTCTCATTTGTTTTAAATCTTTTATGTAGCATGACTAATGTGAAAATATGTTTAATAAGAATGTATGAGTAGAACCCATATAAATTTGCATGCTGTCTTGGGGAGGAAGGGGATAGGGAAGAGGAGAAAATTTAAAATTTATGGAAGTGATTGCTGAAAACTGAAAATAAATATGTTAATTATAAAAAAGAATAAACTTTGACCCACTTAAAAAGATCTGGGTCTAGTGGCAAGATATAGATCAGGATGACTGGAGATGGCCCTGGATGTAGTGAGAGACCTTGGCCTTTTGAAGCTCAGGTCGTTCCTAGGTCTTGGTTCCTCTGAGACAATGCCCATTCAGTGGTTAAGGTTAAGAAGTGAGGCAAAAAAAATGGCCTCTTCCCTATTCAGGAAATAAAAAACAACAATCTGGGAGTGAAAGACCCTCAGGATTTCTGGCTAGAAGAGAAAAAAATTGCTATTTATACCCACTCTCAGTCATCAAAATCAAAGGGATGACCAAGTAAGGCTAGGGCTGGGACCTATTGCTGACCAATCAGTGAGAGCTGGAGTAATTTGGATTTAATGTATGGTCCAATAACTCATTTGAATCCCAATGAACCTTACCAAAACCTGGTTTTGCAAGTGTTGTATTACAAGAAATCGTAAATGAATAGGAAAGATTGAAGGAAGAATAGGTTTGAAAGAAATTACAGTGAGTTCCATTTTGAAAATTTTGCACGTTAAGATGCTCATTGGACATAGACACTGAGATGTCCTGATATGGCACTAGACATCAAGTCTCTCAGTCTCTGTGTGGTTCATTTTCCTCATTTGTAACATGGAGATAATAGAAACAACCTACTTTCCAGAGGTATTGTGAATGCATTGATATTTGTGAAGTATCTTGCAAAGGTTAAGGCAACTACATAAATATTAACTATCATTATTTTATTATTAGGAGAGTGAAGAGGACTACATATATAAATTGAGGAGTCATCTATGCAAAGAAGAGAAACTAAATGAGGGGAGGGAGAGAAAAGAGGAAGAGAGACAGGGAGAGAGAGAAAGGACAGGCCCTGGTGTATGCCCACAAATCCTGAGTCGGAGAGTGAGGATCCAACAAGAACAGCAAGAAGGAATGATCATACATATAGGGGATATCAGCTGACAGTAACTACCCACACACACTCCATCAACACCTACTTCTCTTTGCAGATTCTGGAGCTATATAGCTGTACTTCTCAGAGCTGAGATTCATGGCTCAGGGCTCAGGCTCATGAAGACACCCCCATTGCCAATGGGTAATGCCGCAAATAAACACTGAAGGAAGATCTAAAGTCCTCCAAGGAAGCAAGTCCTGCTGACTAGGAGACAACTCAGCCATTCCTAGTACCACTGGCAGATTCCCCCAGTACAGCATGGGAAGGTGTCTTTTATTGACAGGGAAGCAGTTCACCGCACTATCTCTTGTCAATGACTGTCTCCTTTCCATAATTTCCCAGGAGACATTCTTTACACTTAAGTTTATCCTGTTGGCACCTCCTCCAGAATAGCTAGTGATTCTAACTGTGCTCATTCTGTTTTCCCTGCTACAGACATTGATGTTTATCCCAGAATCAGTGAGGACTCTGCCAGCTCCTTCCTTTTCTTGTGTGAGGAGAGTGGCTTTCCCTCCCCACTGAGCACACAATTGTGCTCCTCCACTATTGATGGCCACAAATTTGCCTTAAATCAGAAAACAGGTGAGGTGCAGTCTATGCCACAAAAGGACAGGATCATCATATTTGTCATCTCCTCACATTCCCATGTAGGAAAAGGGCTATCATTGTCATCATCATCCACATCAACAGCAACAAATAGCATTCATTAAGCACCTACAAGGTGGCAGGCACTGTGCTTAGTGCTAGGATACAAAGAAAGACAAAAACAGCCCCTGCCCTTAAGGAACTCACATTCTAGTGGCCAAGATAACATGCAAATGACCATGTACAAACAAATGTGTAATTGGGGTTGTTGTTATCTGTCCTTCATTCTCAGAGGACCATGACAAGAGGAAGGTGATATCTTGACTTGCAAGTGAATTGGATTTAAGTGAGGCAGGGCTGTGCAATGTCACCAGCCTCACTCCAGGACCATCTGGGTCCAGTGGCCAAATATGGATCAAGATGACTGGAGATGGCCCCTAAATGAGAGGTAATCTCAGAGGGAAGAGAATAATGGTAGACACTAACTAGACACTGATGGTCACCTAAGTATGGCATGCAGGCGATTGGCCACCCTACCAAAGACATGAAGGGTAAGGGCCATACTTTCCAAGACATTCAAGAGAGAAGAACTATGAAAACCAGCCATGCAAACTTAGGAAACATAAAAGTTGGACTCTGAGCTTTGAGGCAAACAGCTGACTTCTGAGAGTTCATCAGTGGCCCTACTGAATAGTCATTAAGCTTCCAAGTCTACCTATTTCTGCACATCTGGAAATTAGAGCTATGTCTTCTGCCTCAGTCAAGTCACTTCCACACTCAGCTGGATCTTCCTGGACAAAACAGTCCTCCCTCCTTAGCACTGACCTGTCCTAGACATATTGCCCTTGACTCCACCCTCCCTGGCTCTAGCCTCAGCTGCAGAAAATTTCCCTATGGAAAGAGAGATAGTCCTCCCTTCCCTTCAATCTGCCTGAGTTTACTTATGAGTTCCCCTACCCAGGGATCCCTTTTACTCTATTCCTAAGAAGTGGCCATGCAGTAGTGACAGAGAATTCATTACTGCAGTAGTCAATCTATTGTTACATTTTTTTTGTTACATTTTCAATAGTGCTAATAGTTCTTAGAAGTAGCAGCATTACTGGGACAAGAACCCCAGACTTCAGTGCAGGAATCCTGGATTTGAATTTTGTCTGCTTACCAGCTTTGTGGCCATGAATGAGACATCTCATATTACTAAGCCTTCATCTCTTCATGCAGGAAAATGAAAAGAACTTGTGAACTATTCCCCTCATTTCATTTTTTGTCAAGAAAACTCCTGGTAAATGTGAATTTTTATTGTTCTTTTTTTTGGTCACTAGATGGCATAGAGTGGATTCAAATGGTGCCTTGAATTCCTGACTTGGAGTCCAGTTCAAAGGGTGCCTCAGACATTTGCTAGCTGTGTGACTGTGGACAAGTCATTGTAACCTCTCCTAGACTTAGTTTTCTTATTTGTAATATGGCAATGAGAGCCTCTACCTCCCAGGGTGGTTGTGAAGATCAAATGAAATAACACCGATAAAGTGACTATAGATGTTACCTGCTCCTTCCCTTCCTCTTCCTCTTCTTTTTCCTCCCCTCCCTACTTCCTCCTCCCCCTCCTGTTCTTCCTCCTCTTCTTCCTTCTCTTTCTCTTCTTTTTTCCCCTCTTTCTTCTCCTTCCCCCTTCCCTCCTCCTCCTGTACATGGTGTTATGGGTAGAGCAGACCTGTGAGTCACAAGGACCTGGATTCAAGTCCAGCCTTTGACACATCTTGGCTGTGTGATCCTGGATAAGTCTCTTATTTTTCAGTGCTACAGTCAAATCTCTAAGTTCCAGAACAGATGCAAATTTGCATTGAGGCAGTTAGGTGGTATAATGGATAGAGCCCTGGACTTGGAGTCAGGGAAAACCTGAGTTCAAGTTTAAATCCTGCTTGTGATACTTAACGGCTGCATGACCCTGGGTAAGTCACAACCTCTCTGAGCCTTGATTTCTTTATCCACGCGGTAGGATGTTATATCACCTAATCCTTGAGATCATTGCATAGATCAAAAATGACAGAGCTGGATTTAAAATCACATTTTCATATTTCAAAGTCTATAGTCTTTGCTTTTTACCACATGGGAGACTCCAGGTAACCATTCAACCACCCCACAAGACTTCCAGCACTGAGAAGCTCACAACTCTTCAAGGCAGACCGTTCCATTATTTTATGACACTTCTCACCCCCCTCTGCCACTCTTAAATCTATTCTCTTTGGCCATCTTCCTCATGGAAGCTCTTTAAATATTGAAATAGCACTCAGGAATGATATATCACTTAATCCTTGAGATTATTGCATATAAAGTACTTTGCAAACATTAAAGTGATATATTAATATTTAGCTGTTGTTATTGGTAGAAGAAATGTCTTCACTGGGAGTTCACTGTGCTGTACCATTGAAACCACAGGTTTGGTTGAATTGAGGAAGTCAAACCCAAATGTGCCTTTTTCTAACTTACATCCATTGGTCTGATTTCTCTCCTGGGGCTACACAAAACATGGCTGATTTTTCTTCCCTATGATGGCCCTTCAAATATTTGAAGACAGTGATCACATCTTCCGGACCTGAGACCCACTTCTGCCCTATCAAATCTTCCAAATTTTGTCTATAAACCTTATTCTTCTTTTCATTGATGGGACTGGGAAATGTACCAAAGGTTTCACAACATACAAATTAAGTTGTAGCAAAATTCATAAGATCATAAGAAGAAATCTTAGAAGCCATCCTGTCCAATCCCCTTACTTTGCAGATGAGTAAACTGAGGTATGATTAAGTAGTTTGTCCAGGATTACAGAATGAATAACTTTTGAGGCAGTTTTTGAACCTCAATCTACTGCCTCATTTAGTGTGCCATGTTGCTTTTCAAATATTACTTGTAAAAAATAAGGAAATTATACTAGATAGTCTCTAATGTCCCTTTCAACTCTGTCACTGTAACCTAAGGAAACTTCAGTTTCTCCTTGGGATCAGTGTATACCTTATTCCCTTTGTAGCATCACAAAACCTCAGAGCTTAGAAAGGTATCAAGCGTTCCAGAACTGCAGATTTGGAATTAGAAAGGGCCTGAGATCAGATCTAGTCCAACCCTCTCATCTAAATGATAGGGAAACTGAGGATCAGAGAAGTTAAGGAGCTTGCTCACAGTTACATAGGTAGAAAATGGCAGAGCTAGACTTAAAATTACATCATCATATTTCAGAGTCTACAATCTTTGCCTTGTACCACATGGAAGACTCCAGGTAGCCATCCAACCACCCCACAAGACTTCCAGCACTGAGAAGCCCACAATTCATCAAGGCAGACCATTCTATTATTTTTATGACACTTTTCACCCCCCTCTCCCACTCTTAAATCTATTCTCTTTGGCCATCTTCCTCATGGAAGACCTTTAAACATTGAAACAGCACTCAAGAGCTCCACCACCACCACACCCCAATCCTTTCAGGTCTTAATCATGCTTATGGATCATCCTGCTTCTTAAGAAAAGTCAGCCTGGCATTCCAGCCCAACTTCTGGAGCTTCCATGACCAACTTCCTTTTGCGTGAATTAATGGAGCTCCTCCATCTACTCAACACACCTCTGCTGTATTCAGTCTGGACAGGGGTGACTCTGGGTCACAATCTAATGCAATAACCATTTATTAAAGGCTTACTGTGTGGTAGGCACTAAGCTAGACACTCAGATACAAAGACAAAATGAAATAGTCCCTGCCCTCAGAGATTACATTTTACTGGAGGAAACTTAACATGTAACAGCTAAGTGAGTACAAAGTATAGACAAAGAAATTTGGTAGGAGTAGCTAGGTGGTGTGGTGATTAGAGTGATGGGCCTGAAGTCAGGAGGACCTGAGTTCCAATCTGGCCTCAGACACTTACTAGCTGTGTGACCCTGGGCAATTCACTTCTGCCTTAGTTTCCTCAAATGTAAAGTGAGGTGGAGAATGACTTGCAACCCACTCCAACATCTCTGCCAAGAACACCCTAAAAGGAGTTGAACATTACTGAAAATGACTGAATGATGATAGTAACAAATTTGGTGGTGGAGGGGAGAATGAACTAGGGGTTTGAAGGAAGACCTTTTTAGGAAGTCATCCCTAAACTGGACACCCATATAAGAAAGTGGGACACTCCTGGCAAGAGGCCCATTATACAAAGGACAGGAGATAAATTTTTGTATACGGGACATAGCTGGCAGGTTGCAGTATGCGAAAGAGGTAACATGAGGTGGTGGCAAGGGGTACAGGGAGGAAGACTGGAGAAGATGGCAGGAATTCTAATTCAGAGCAATTTATGCCAGACTGAGGATTTTTCATTTTATTCTAAAGGCAATGTGTGGGATAGCATGACCCCCATTACTCAAATTGACTGTTCAGAGACAGTATCAAAGTAAAAATCAGAAAATCTCCTTTACACGGTTCTCAGGAGAAGCAGGAGGTCCCTTCACCAGTAAGCTGGAGTCAGGAGGCACCTTACAGAAACAGAATGGCAATTTATATAGACCCTGATGTAGAAATCCCCCTCCCACTGCTGACCATTATTCTCATTGGCTGAGAAGCACAGTCTTACATTCTAGCCAAGAAATTCAACCAATCCCTTTTGAAACCTGGTTCAAATTTCCCAGTTCAATTCGATACAGGTCATACATTTATAGCCATGCAAGAAACTTCCATAACAGTCATGTTGAGATAGACTAACCACATTCCACTCTATCCTTTCCTGACTCCCATTTATTCCATTCCCTCCCTGAATCTGTCCTTCCACAATAGACTTTGCTTCTGATTACCCCTTCCCCTAATCTGCCATCCCTTCTATTATCCTCCTTCTTGTGTCCCCTTGCCCCATGCCTTCCTACAAGGTAAGAGAGATTTCCATACCCAATTGAATATGTGTCATTTCCTCTGTAAGTCAAATCCAATGAGAGAAAGGTTCACTTATTCCCTTTCACCTCCCCCCTCTTCCCCTCCACTGTAAAATCTCTTTCCTGCTTCTTTTGTTTGAGATGATTTACTGCATTCTACCTCTTCCTTTCTCTTTCTCCCAGTACATTCCTCTCAACACTTAAATTGTTAGGTATCATTCCTTCATATTCAGTTCACCTTGTGCCCTGTGTGTGTATATGTAGTATGCATGTGTGCATATATGTCTAGATAGGTATATGTATATACACATATACACATATGTATACATGCAAAATACACATATGCCTATACTTGTATAATATATACATGCATATATACATACACAATGCATCCATATGTACACAAACACATACACATATATACATATGCTCACATATGTACATACATAGATAAACACATATAAATGTGCATGTACAGGTATATATACATAAATACACACATACATGTATACATGCATATTCATACATATATACATATACACATGCACCATGTACACATACATATGCATGTATGTATGTCCACATATATACACACCTATATGCATATGTATATACTCATATATTATGTGTATGTGTCTATATGTATATGATATATATACATATATATACATACATATACATTCCCTGTAACCACCCTAATATTGAGAAAGGTCTCATGATTTACAAATATCCTTTCATATATCTATACATATATATGCATATATATACATATGCAAACACAAACACACACGTGTATAGATAGACACATATTATATATACATATATAAATATATATAAATAAAAATATAAATACATTGACATTATAAATAAATAAATGTGTGTGTGTACATACACATATACACACACACATTCCTTCTAACCACTCTAATATTGAAAAAGATCTCATGAGTTAGAAATATCCTTCCATGCAGAAATATAAACTTCACTTTTAATGAGTTCCCTTATGGCTTTTCTTTCCTGTTTCCCTTTTCATGTATCTCTTGATTCTTGTCAAATTTTGTTTTCAGCTGTGGTCTTTTCAACAAGAATGCTTGGAAGTCCTCTATTTCATTGAAATTCCATTTTTCCCTTTTTCTTATACATATTATAGATTATATATGTGTATATTATAATATATTATGTGTGACTATTATTAATGTTATATATATATAAATATTTTATAAATATACAATTATGTTATAGGTAATATAATACTATATATATACATATGTATATGTATATATATATATACACATACATATATATGATACTCAGTTTTTCTGGATAGGTGACTCTTGGTTTTAATCGTAGCTCCTTTTACCTCTGAAATATTATATTCCAAACCCTCCAGTCCCTTAGTAGAGGAGTTGCTAAATCCTGTGTTATCCTGATGGTATTTTGACAATACTCAAACTGTTTCTCTCTGGTTGCTTGTAATATTTTGTCCTTTACCTGGAAACTCTGCAATTTGTCTACAATATTCCTAGAAGTTTTTCCTTTGGGATCTTTTCAGGAGATGATCAATGGATTCTTTCTATTTTACCCTCTGGTTCTGGAATAGCAAGGCAGTTGTCCTTGATTATTTCTTGAAAGATGATGTCTAAGCCCTTATTTACTTATTTTTTTTTATCATGGTTTTCAGGTAGACCAATAATTTTTAAATTGTCTCTCCTGGATCTATTTTCCGTAACAATTGTTTTTGCACTGGGATATTTCACATTGTCTTCTATTTTTTTCATTGTTTTTGTTCTGATTTATACTTTCTTGATTTCTCATAAAGTCATTAGCTTTCTTTTGCTCCATTCCAATTTTGAAGGAATTATTTTCTTCAGTGACCTTTTGGACCGCCTCTTTAATTTGGCCAATTCTGTTTTGTAAGGCATTCTTCTCCTCATTGGCTTTTTGCGCCTCTTTTGCCATTTGGATTAGTCTATTTTAAAGGTGTTATTTTCTTCAACATTTTGGGGGAGTCTCCTTTAGTAAGCCATTGACTGGTTTTTCATGATTTTCTTGCATCACTCTAATTTCTATTCCAAATTTTTCCTCTACTTCTGTAGCTTGATTTTCAAAATACTTTTTGAGGATTTCCATGGTCTGAGACAATCTCATATGTTTTTTGGAGGCTTTGGGTGTGGAGTCTTGATCTTGCTCTCTTCCTCCAGTTGTATGTTTTGATCTTCCTTGTCTTAGAAAATACCTTTTCACCAAAAAAGTAACCTTCTGTAGTCTTACTTCTTCCCCTTCTGTCACTTTCATAGCCAATTACTTGACTTTTGAGCTCTTTGTTAAGTGGAGAGTTACTGCCCCAAGTTTCAAGTTTTTTGTGCAACTGTTTTCAGATATATCTCTAGGAACCAATAAATTCTTATTTCCTCCAAAGTGACATGATCTAAGGAGAGGTGATTACTCCTCTCCTGGCCTGTGCTCTGATCTGTGAACAGTCCCAAGCACTCTTTTCTGCCCTGGAACTGTGAGTAGGATTCCCTCTACATAGTTGCTGCCAGCTTTGCCATACCAGCATTCCTCCTAACCCTAGAACCACTACCCAGGACTGTCATCCAGACTGATTCCTCTATCATCTGTAATCCAAGAGCTCCAGAAGCAGCTGCTACTGCAGCAGTTGTTGCTGCTGCCTTAGGTCTGGGGCTGGTGCTGGCACTGGGGTGTGACCACATTCCTTTCTCACCCAGTTGATAGAGCATTCCCACTAACCTTTGAAGCTATCTTTGACATTTGTGGGTTGAGAAGTCTGGAAACCAGCTGCCATTGATTCAGCATCCTGATGCCTGCTCCAGTACCATCTGTGTGAGCAAGGCCCAAACTGGGCTGCACTTAGCTCTGAGACCATTTTTGTTGGCCTTATAGAATGCCTCAGGCTAGAAATTTTTTTCACTCTGTCATTTTGTGGCTTCAGCTGCTCTATAATTTGTTTAGAGTCATTTTCATAGGTATTTTGAAGGATTTAGGGGGAGAGCTCATGCAGTTCTCTGCTTCTACTCTGCCATCTTGACTCGGCCCCCTCAGTTTGTGTTTTGATCTTTGCTGATGCCATAGTAGCTTTTCATCTTCAGTGTTCTTTTGTTTTTGCTCATTTTTAAAGTTTGAGCTCTGCTCCTGGAGTACAGGGGGCACTGTCTCAATCTTCTTGCACTGGGGAGGCTAGGGGTCTGGTCCCTGGATTTCTCCACCAAGGCTTTTTGGGCTAGTAACTTGCTTACCACACTAGAGTGGCCCAGCTCAGTTACCTGTTGTGCCCTGGGTTCTGGAACTGGCATTTTGCCTGCTGTGCTGAGGCTGGAAGCTCTGCCTTCTCCATCCTGCTTTCTTTTAACATTATTACTTTTTACTTATTTTATTTCTTTTTTTTTACAAGTCCAAATTACAATTTTATTCAAGACTGCAGTGGGATTGATAAGCACATTATACCACAATGAAGCATGGCCAAAAAAAAGCAGTCTGAGTTCTGTCCATGTTTCTTCACAAAGCTAAGGGATAAAGTGGCAGAAATTATTTTTAAAAGAAAGAATAGAATCTGTTATTTCACATAAGCACTAACTTCTTACATTTTGAGTTACTAATTTTAAAAAAATTCATGCAATAAAATTGGTAAGATTAAAATAAAAAAAATTCTCATTTGTAAATATTCACTGGCCATTCTATAGAGTATTTCATAAGTGTGGAATGAAATACACAGTTAATACAATATCTTATTTGTTGAGAGGAAGAACCCACCAAACATAAATTATAATTTCAGTTCACAGTAATTGCATTTTTTTTAAATCTAGAAAAGTCAGTACAGTTTTTTTCTTCTTCTGTGCAATTGACTACTCTTCTACCCCCAATTTCACAACTGAAGTAATACTGGCTTGGAGACATATCACAAGTTGGATCATAACTGTCAGATAAAATCTGTAAGACTTTGGTAAAGGTATTTCCAAATAACATAATAATGTATTGCTGCTGCAATGCCCACAGAAAGGTCCCAGACGACATGGGTGAATGAAATACTGCCATCACTTTTGAAGAGACTCCCAAGCAACAAATTAAACCCCCATAGGCAAGTTCCTGAAACCCATAGGTGTTATTCATTAATGTTACTACCAAGGCAGGAAAAAGTCCCATTATCAGAAAAAGAGCTTGACTACTTTTTATTTTTCGTGGTGGAATAATACATAAATGTTCTGCTATGAGTCAGATAAACCAAAGTATATGAGATGCCAAGTTCATGGAGATTTAACCATAGTGGATCGTAGGCTGCAATGAAGAAATAGATCACCGTTCTATAGTATAAAAACAATGCTCCATTGTCCTTAAGTGACTTTTTTCTCCCATGAAACAATGTAAAACACTGTGGAAACAATGAAGAGGGCACATAGGTCCATTTTATAAATCCATGTTGTGATTTTCCCAACAGTCATCTGATAGTTGATGGAGGAGGGCACTGCCCACAACAGCACATTTAATGAGAAGCACATGTGTGTAACAGTTAGCTGCATGTCCCTAGCAAGTAGATTTATAGAGGCTGTTGGCTGGGACCCTATAGTTCATGAACCACTGGAATAGGCTCTTGAATTGCATGGATGCTCCCAGATCCTCAGGTTCTCCATCTAGGGTAGCTGGCCCCCTGGGGGCTCAGGATCCTCATCAACCAGGCTCTGGCTCAAGCTGCTTGGACATGGCCAGCTTGGCCAGCAGTCCTCCCCACCCCAAACTCCAGTCCCTGCAGGAGAATGCTGTGCGCCTCAGGGGCTCGACAGATAGGACTAGAGGGAGAGCTACTGGGGTCTGGGCCATGCAGGCCTGGAGGCATCTATCAGAGGTGGCTTAATCAGCTCAGAGCCTCCTGCCTCCCGGGTTCTCCCATCCATAAGCCCACAGCCCCACCCTCTGCTTCCCTTATTCTTGTGTCCTTCTTGTACTTCAAATACTTCGATATATTCACATTGTCAATCGTTCTCTCTTGTTTCTTCCATGACTTGCCTAGTGATTCAAATTATTCTTCCATCAATATTTCCACTTGAGAAACTAACAGTTCTACTTTCATGATTCTTATTTCACTGCTGAAGCATTGAGGAATGACTTTCTATAGTTGGTTCTACGCTTTATTGGAAATCCACAGAGTCCTATATCTTCTCTAGAACTGATCCACTTTTCATTGTCTTTTTCCATTGTCTTTAGATAGTTTTTCGACTTATTTAGATATCCTAGATGCCATCTTCCCTTCTATTATTAACATATCTCATTTGGCTTTATCTGCCTGTAGTCAAGATTTTTACCTAATTTCTTCCTTCTGAAATCTTTTGTAATTTGAATTTTTGCTCTTATATTACACTGTAGCTCACTGTATAACTTCTTTTCATTTGATGGCAGATTAGCTGAACTTCAGAGTTGTCTCAGACTCCTTCCCACCCTGGAGAATTCACTTTTCATTGACTTCTAATGTCTCTATGTCTCTACAGCCAGCAACTTGGGAAGAGATAAGATTGGTCTCCAGAGGAGCTTTCAGGTCTGTTGGAGTTCTCCACGTAGGATTGAGCCCTGCTACAGTTTTCTTCTTTCCTTAGTTCTCTGGCTAAACATTGTTGCCACTTTATTCAAACCAAACTTCAGCTTTCCTATACTTCTGCCTCCTTTACATAGGGTAAGGACAGGGGATAGATTGTTAGGTTATTGAAACAGAATAGTAGTGTTAGGACTGGAGAGGAGTTCTGGCAGGGTCTTCAGCAGCAGCAAGGGGAGTTGCTGTATGATTCAGAATACAAGTTCAACCATCAATTGTGCTGCACTGCCAGAGCATGGAGGTTCTTGAGGTGCTAAGTGAATATGTTAGAAATTAGGGATTTGCCTTCTCTGCTCTGAATTCATCTGGTTATCACCTTGTTACATTCTTAGTGTCTTAGCCTTTTGGGCACAATGCAATTATCTCTTGTGTAAAATTCTCATTTTGGAGATTTTTGAGAGTTTATAATGATTTGAGAAAATACTTAGTCTTCCAACTTGTTGTGCCAAGATCTGAGTTTGAACTTCACTTAGACGCCTATCATGTGACTCTAAGCAAGTAGCTACTCTCAGATTCAGTTTTCTTAGCTGAAAAGTGAATATAATAATAACACTTATATCACAGGGATACTGGTTGTTTGGAAACTCATGGATATTTTGCCTTGATCTATACAAGTTACTTGAGGTCTCAAAGCAATGAACTTACCTCAACTGCCAGGGCAAATCTTTTCAAACAACACAAAATTTCTTATTGTTATGGTACCTGGGTTGTACCAGACTAAGGTTAAGTTCTCATATTTTAGTGAAGAAAAATAAATTCTGCTGTTAAATGTTGCATAGACTGATTTTGTGTATTCATGCTTCATTTTTGAAGAAGACCACGACATCAGAGAAATGATGACATGACTTGCACTTGACTTTGTATTGAGTGAGGGAGGGCTGTGCAGGTCACCAGCCTCACTTTCTCTCCCTGAGCCATTTTGATCCAGTGAACAGATATTCATTAGGATGACTGGAGATGACCCAAGATGGAATGGGAGACCTTGGCCTTTTTTGGCTAAGCCCTATCCAGGTACTCACTTAGAGTGAGATGACACCCATTCAGTGAATAGGCTCTTTAAGAAGTAAACAGGGAATGGCCCTTTCAATGAGCAAAAGAAAAAAAAAAATGTAAGTAAGTCAAGTTGGGAGGGAAAGAACAACAGTTACTATTGATAATCACTCTTAAGCCAGGGGGGTCCAGAAAACAGCTATTAAGTGAAGTTTAGACAGGGACCTATTGGTGTGTAATCTAGGGGCTTCAGAGTACACTGGGTTTAAGGTTTTGGGAAAGGAAGGAAGAAAGGAGGGAAGGAAGGAAGGAAGGAAGGAAGGAAAGAAGGAAGGAGACAGAGAGAAAGAGAGAGAGAAATCTAGCCAGTAAATCCTAAGATAACTGGGCATCCTCTGGCCATGTCAATTTATTTTATTTTGGAGAGGAAAAGGAAGGGGAGGGGACAGAACAAGAGGATGAAATGAGTTACCCAGCTAGCTGGGTCCTCATTCAGGCTGTTCAGTCTACTCACAGATTTGTGTTCATCCTTTGTTTTTGAAGAAGACCATGACATCAGAGAAATGATGGCATGACTTGCATTTGACTTTGTTTTGAGTGAGGAAGGGATGTGCAGGTCACCAGCCTCACTTTCTCCTACTGAGCCCTCTGGATCCAGTGATCTGATATTCATCAGGATGGCTGGAGATGGCCCAGGATGCAATGAGAGACCTTGACCTTTTTTGGCTAAGCCCTATTCAGGTACTCAATTAGAGTGAGGTGATACCCATTCAGTGAATAGACTGATTATGATTTAAATAGAAGGCAGAGTGGTAGCAACACTTTTAGGCTTGGAGGATCAAATGACATTCATCAAAAAAATATTTTGTAAAACTTAAAATACTATGTAGTATTAGTTTATTATTATCTCTGTATTCTCAAAGGGAAGCTATACTTGTTTCCATTATTCTTATCCCCATCATTGCAAAACTTCCAGAATAAAAAGGAATCTACACTTCTCCATTTCATACTCACAGCTCTTATCCTTGAAATCTGACTGTCATCTCCATCAGTCTACTGATATTGTTCTCTCTAAGGTCATTAATGACCTCCTTATCAATAAATCAGTGTCTTTACCTCAGGTGCTTTCCTACTTTATCTCTCTATAGGTTTTCACAATGTTGAACATTCCCTCCTTTATAATATCTCCCTTCTTAGCATCACAAGCACACTTTCATTTTGTGAATTTCCTATATATTTTTGCCATTTCTTTTCTTTTTACCTTTACTTGGTTTTCTTTTTCATCATTCTTTCTAATAGGAGTTATAAATCTTCTCTGCCCATTGATAGGCCTCAGGTGGCATTGTTGAGAGAGACTTGATCAGGGAAGGGTTTTTTTTATATAAAGGTCCACACCTTTTGCTTATTGCTAATGAGACACTGGGACGTGCCCTCTGAGGCGAGGTTTTGCTTCGGGCTTTAGTTTTTAGAAGAAGGTTCATGTGTCATATGAGACTCTGGGCAGCCTTTGTAAGAGCCCCCCCTCCCCCAGTTTTAAAACCCAGATGTTGGTGCTTTTTTTTTCTGTTAAAGATGTATGAATTGCTTATGGTCAGATAGTTGGAAGCTCTGTCTGTTGATCCTGCTTGTATTTTCTCTGTTGGTATATGTAATTAAAAGTAAGATTCTTTACCCCTCTTACAGTTTCTTTCCTTTTAGAAAAGCAGATCTAAGAATCTGTGCAGTAGGCCCTCCTGTATATACCAGGGTAATTATTGAAACATTCTTTTCAATGTAATATATTCTTTGCATTTTTCCTGTTATTTACCGAGTCTTTTTTTAGTGATACCATCCATTATCATTGGTTCAATTAGTACATGATAATTGAATCATATTTGATTAAAATATTTCACAGTGGGAGTAACTTTCACATTTTTTATCTCTAATCTCAGTCTGAACTCCAGATCCTCACTTTCAATTCTGTTTCTATCTCTGCCTGAATATATGACTAAGATCACAAGCTCAATATAAGCTCAACATGGTGACTAAGTTTATTTCAGGTACTCATTGACACTCACCTGGGTTATTGCAAAAGCCTCTTGATCAGTGTGCCTACATGGAGTCTCTCCACTCATTGGTGCAATGTATATGGCAATACTAGATCAATCATCTTAATATACAGCTCTGATGTCATTTCCTTTATCAACAACATGTAATGGTTCTCCATTTCATATTAAATATATTTCAAATTTCTTAATCCATGGTTTCCAACCTTCATTCCTAGATTTATCTAACATTTTCTTAAAATTACCCTGTAAGGGGTCTCCCATTGCATCCTGGGCCATCTCTAGTCATCCTGAAGGATATCTGGTCACTGGATCCAGATGGCTCAGGAGGTGAAAGTGAGGCTAGTGATTTTGCACAGCACTGTCCCACTCAAAACAAAGTCAAGTCCAAGTCATGTTATCATTTCTCTGATGGCATAGTCTTCTTTAGCAATGAAGGATGAATACAACAATCTGTGAGTAGACCCAGCTGCCTGAATGAGGACCCAGCTGGCTGGGTAATTCAGTCCCTCCTCTCCTGTCTGTCTCCCCCTCCCCTTCCTTCTCTTCTCCATAGAAAGGTGAATTTGGACAGCCAGAGGATTCTCAGTTAACTTGGGGTTTACTAGTTAAATTTCCTTTCCTTTCCTTTCCTTTCCTTTCCTTTCCTTTCCTTTCCTTTCCTTTCCTTTCCTTTCCTTTCCTTTCCTTTCCTTTCCTTTCCTTTCCTTTCCTTTCCTTTCCTTTCCTTTCCTTTCCTTTCCTTTCCTTTCCTTTCCTTTCCTCTCCTCTCCTCTCCTTTCCTCTCCTCTCCTCTCCTCTCCTCTCCTCTCCTCTCCTCTCCTCTCCTCTCCTCTCCTCTCCTCTCCTCTCCTCTCCTTTCCTTTCCTTTCCTTTCCCAAAACCTTAAACATACTCCACTCAGAAGCCCATAGATTGTACACCGCTAGCCCCTACCTGTCCAAGCTCCACTTAGGGGCTGTTTTCTGGACCATCCTAGCTTCAGAGTGATTATCAATAGTGACTGTTGCTGTTTCTCTCCCACCTTGATTTACTTATTTTTATTTGACTCATTAAAAGGTCTGGTGATTTTGCACAGCCCTCATTCACTCAAAAGAAAGTCAAGTGCAAGTCATGTCATCATTTCTCTGATGGCATGGTCTTCTTCAGCAACAAATGACGAACACAACAACCCTGTAAGGTTAGTAGTGAAAGTAACATTATTTCATATTTTCAAGCTAAGAAACTGAAGTTTAGAGATGTTAAGGAACTTTTCCAACCTCATGCTTTGGAAGTGACAGAACCAGTGCACACTACAGCTCATGTGACTCCAAATCTAATAGTCTTGCAACCACACCACCTTCTTTCATCTTATCCAGGAGACAGAACAATATCATATTGTCTTTGACTATTGTACTCAATTTTGTCCATAAAATGCCAATATGATCATCAAAATTGTTAAAATTATAAACAGCAAAATTGATTTTTTTCACTAAAATATGAGAATTAAGCCTTGTTTTGATAAAAGCTCAGGTACCATAACAATAAAAAGTTGTGTCCTGCTTTGAAGAGACTTGTGTTGATAATTAGGTTATAGATGAATTAGTAAGTTCATTGTTTTGAGACCTCAATTCCCTTGTGTAGGTTGCCAAGGCAGAACTTTAAAACATTCATGATTGTGCATCATACTTCTGGTTACATATAGGTCTTTTAAACACTTACCATTCTTCTACTGGAGGGGGGAGTAATTACTCTCTCTACACCACAGGGACATACCAAAGTTTTATGCTTTTCCAATTAACAAATAAATTAGTAAAAATGATGCAGGTTCTCAAATCTCCAAGGGCTTATTAAAAGTTTTCTCATATCATCAAAGACACTTCATTTAATTAATCCTTCAAGACTTGTGCATCAAGTGGTTTATCCCAATTATCTTTGCGTCAGATACTTGGAGACAAGGAAAAATAAAAAGTTTGCTTGTCTGTATTGGTAATCATACTGATTGCCATCACAGAACTGTGCAATCAAGGAACTCAGAGGGACTGAAAGAAAATAGATCTGGGTCTCCAGGAAAATAAAACACTAAATCCTGGTGGATACATGAAATGTTCTCTTGTTAACTATTGTTGTCCATGGGGCTCCAATAACTTTTCTTAATATCCTTCAGTTCCATACAGGTGAAAAGCATGAATATAACAAATATTACCTTAGTCAGACCAACTTAGTATCCAATATGTAAATGTTGTATTAAAGGATATGTCACGGAAAAGTCTTCCTGATATTGTTCTAAAAGTTCAGGGACGTATGGAATAATTGATTTATTTCTGGAAAATTCTTCAGAGACCACCATATCCTCATTTTAGAGAAAAGGAAACTGAACCACAGGGAAGTTAAATGACTTCTCTAAGGTTACACAAACCTTAATCATCAGTTGGGATTTGAACCTGCTGTTGTAGTTGCTGTTGTGAACCTAAGATTTGTACTCCAGAGGCAATGTTCTTTCCAAGTTATCACAGTGCCTCCCTTAAAATACTTTAGAAACCTTAAAATAATATTTGAATGCAAATTACTTACATTTCAATATACCTAGAATAAATTATCATAGATTTTCTACGCACTTACTTGAGTCTGTCTCAAAGTGCTTTACATATTCAGACCATTTAATGATCATTGATTATTTATGTGACCTTAAGCAAGTCATTTCACCTCTTTTGCCATTACTTCCTTGTTCTGTAAAATTAGGGGATTATAGCAGAAAAAGTTCTTCATATTTCAAAGCAACTAGCTTATAGTTATTTTTCTCCTATTTGAAAAGTCGTATTGGCCAATTACACTTGGTTGTATATGACTAATGATAGCTTACACCATCAGAGATATTTCATTTAATGATTTCTCAAACATTAGTATATCAATTTATTATGACTATCTTTGCATCAGGTACTTGGAGACAGGAAGATATGAAAATTTGACTGTATATATTGATAATTGTACTGATTGCTGTCATAGAATAGTAGACTCCCACAGTTAGCAGGCATGACCTGGATGAAAATTCAGGAAAGGAGGCTGAAAGGAAATCAGACAGGTAGGAGGAGAAATAAGAGAGTAGTGTCCTGAAATCCTACAAAGAAGACAGCTTCAAAGAGAAGGGGGTGATCAATATTGTCATTAATTGCAGAAGGGTTAATAAGGGTGAGAAAGGAGAAAAGGGAATTTGATTGGGTGATTATGGGATCACTGGCAGTTTTGCAGAGAGCAGTTTCAAGGTGAAGGATGAGATCCGGAATCAATATGTCAAGATTTAGGAAGCAGATCATTCTTACATATAGGGCAAGATAAGTGATCACTTCTATGATGTGGTTAAAAAACTATTGGCAAGATGTCCTTATGCCCAATTATGTATCTTCTCTTACTGTGCACCAAAGTCCAGCAAATGGGGCTTCATTTCAATTATCAATCCCCTTCTAAAGGTTAAATAGCTTCCAACCACTTACATCTGGGTATAAAGAGAGAGAAATAATTATTTTTTTGTTATATTAGAAATCTATTAAATAGGATCAAAGCATTTTACTTTCTGGTTCAGGGACCAGTCCCTGTGCATCAGTCAGCCAGTCGCTGAAGGACAAAGCTCATAGATGAAATTGGCCTAATACTCAGGGTACATACTTTGTGATCTTGGGCAGAACCACATCTAAATAGGTAACCTTACTTCTGTTTAGAGTATAAACAGAATCTAATCTAGGTGAATTCCAGCCCCAAAGCATTACGTCTATGCCCTTGTACTCCTCCAGTAGAGTTTAGGGTGATCCAGCTCATGAAGGAGAAAACCAAATAGAGTGTTCTGGGTAGTAATGGATTCTTTTGCCCAGATTTCTGGAAGTTATTGAGGCTCATGATCAAGCTACATTCTTAGCAGGAAGAGTTGAAGACTTTTAACCACTTCCTCATTTAAATGCCTACACCTCATTAATTATTTACCAATCAGGGTTGCTGTTACTGTATACAACATTTTCTTTGTTCTGCTCAATTCACTCTTCATTATTTCATGCAAGTCTTTCCATGTTTTTCTAATATCATTGAGTTCATCTTTTCTTATAAGTATAGTAGTATTCCATCACAATCACATACCTAAACTTGATTAGCCATTCCCTGAAATTTTCAGTTTTTTACCACTGCAAAAAGAACTGTTATGAATATTTTTGAACATAGAGGTTTTTTTTTTTTTTTACCTTTTTCCTTAATCATCTTTGGAAATAGATCTCATAGTGGTATTGCTTTAATAACTCTTTCAGTATAATTCAGATTGTTCTCCAAAATGGTGGGATCAGTTCACAATTCCACCAAAAATGAATTGGTGTCACAATTTTTCCACATCCCCTCCAACATTTGTTTCTTTCCCCTTCAATCATTTTCACTAAAATAGTAGGTGTAAAATGATTTTTCAAGGTCATTTGCATTTCTCCAATAATTATTTAGAGCTTTTTTCATATAGCTATAAATTGTTTCAACCTCTTCATTGAAAAACTTCCTGTTAATATCCTTTGACCACTTATCAATTAGGAAATGATTCATATTTTTATACATTTGACACAGTTCTTTTAGAGATGAGACTTTTATCTGAGAAATTGTTCATAACATTCCCTCCTCCCCAATTTTCTACTTTTCTTCTGATCTTTGCTACAGTTGGTTTTTTCTATAAAAAACCTTTTTAATTTATTGTAATCAGAATTATCCATTTTATACTTCTCTCTGCTCTCCAACTCTTATTTGTTCCTAAGTTGTTTGCCTATCCATAAATCTGATAAGTAATACTTATTGTCTTTATAGTCTTGGATGAATCATTTAATCTCCCAGGGCCTCAGTGTCTTCATCTGTACAATGGGACTAATTTAAACTCTTCATCTCTAAAGTCCCTTTCAGGTCTAAATATATGGTTCTATGCTCTGATTCCTTCACTGTCTCCTGGGCTTTTTTCATTCCTGGAGAAATTCACAAAATCAAGAATAATTCACATACTACACATTCATGCTATAGCAGGAGGATGCTACAGCTCATTCAAACTAGCTCCCAAGAGTCAATTATTAAATTGTCAATGTAAGCATTAATAGCTAGGAAATTAGAAAATGTACAAATCAAGGCTTAATTTATTGCTTTGTTGAACATCAGTACACCTCTGTGGTATGGTAATGGAAAGAGGACTAGTTTTGGAGTCTGAGGATGCAGTTTTAAATCCTGGCTCTAATTCCTGTGTTTCCATGGACACGTTATCTCACCTCTTTATCACTTAGTTTCTTCATCCATATAATGAAAGGTTCTCTATGATGGTTTGTAAAGTTTCGTTCTAGTCCAGAGTTGTTGCTTAATAATTAATTTACTTGGGAGCCAAGATGGCAGAGTAAAAGCAGAGACTTGCTTGAGTTCTCCCCCCAATCCCTCCAAATATCTTCAAAAATTACTCTAAACAAACTCTAGAGCAGCAGAACACACAAAATGACAGAGTGAAACAAATTGACAGACCAAGACAACCTGGAAGGTCAACAGGAAAGCTCTGTTGCACCAGTCTGAGAGAAGAGGATAGTCCAACGTGGGCTGCACAGGCACAGACAGGGTGAAAGCAATTCTCAGAGGACTGAATTACTGGCAACTTTGGAAGTTTCCAGCCTTTTCAAGCCAGAAACACCAAAAACAACTGAGAAGGTCAGTAGTAAAGGTCTATTGGACCTGGGTAAGAGAAAAGCACAGTCTGACCCCAGCCTCAGGGTTTTGGAGGTGGTGGCTGCTAGGTTGCAACAGTGGCAGTGAATGTTTCCAGTGGGGGGGATAAGAGGCTGATCAAAGGGTGAATTTAAGGATCTTCATGTTCTTGTTGAGGCATGATTCTCTTCCTTTGCCCTTGCTTAGATCTGGGTCACATTCTTGGAAGGTGGTCCTGGGGTGAGGAGCACTGGCATGGCAGAGCTTGTGGTAGCAGTGGAAAGGGAATTCTCTTCCAAGTTCCAAGGGAGAAAAAAGTGCTTGTAGTCACTCACAGTTAAGAGTGCAGGCTCTGATGAAGGAATCATGGAGGAACTGAAAATTTACGGGTGCCTAGAAATATTTCTGAACACAGTTGCACAAAACCCCTGAAGCTTGGGATATTATACCCTCCACACTAGAAGCAGAGTCTTACCTTGACAAAGAGCTTGAAAGTCAAGTAATTGGCTACAAAAATGAGCAAAAAGCGTGTGTGGGGGAAATCAGACTATAGAATCTTTGGTGACAAGGAAGATCAAAAAATATAGTCAAAAGAAGAAAACAAAGTTAAAGCTCCTACATCCAAAGCTTCCAAGAAAAAAAAATGAATTGGTGGCAAAAAGGATTTTGAAAATTAAGTTAGAGAAGTAGAGGAAAATTTGGGAAGAGAAATGAGAGTGATGCAAGAAAATTCTGAAAAACAAGTCAACAGCTTGCTAAAGGAGACACAAAAAAACGCTGAAGAAAATAAAACCTTTAAAAATAGACTAACCCAAATGGCAAAAGAGGTCCAAAAAGTCAATGAGGAGAAGAATATCTTAAAAAACAGAACTGGCCAAATGGAAGAGAAGATGCAAAAGCTCACTGAACAAAATAATTCCTTAAAAATTAGAATAGAGTAATTGGAAACTAATGATTTTATGAGAAATCAAGCAATTATAAAACAGAAACAAAAGAATGGAAAAAAAAAACAGAAGACAACGTGAAACATGACAGTGGAAAAACAATTGTCATGGAAAATAGATCCAGGAGAAATAATTTAAAAACTTATTGGTCTACTTGAAAACCCTGGTCAATAAAAGAGCCTAGACATCATCTTTCAAGAAAATCAAGGAAAATTGTTCTGATATTCTAGAACCACAGGGTGAAATAGATCTTGAAAGAATCCACTGACCACCTCCTGAAATAAATCCCCAAAGGAAAACGAATAGGAATATTGTAGGCAAATTTCAGAGTTCCTAGGTCAAGGAGGAAATATTGCAAGTAGCCAGAAAGTAACAATTCAAGTATTGTGGAGCCACAGTCAGGATAACACAAGATTTAGCAGCTTCTACATTAAGGCATTGAAGATCTTGGAATATGATATTCCAGAGGTTAAAGGAGCTATGACTAAAACCAAAAATCACCTACCCAGCAAAACTGAGTATAAACTTCAGGGGGAAAATGGACATTCAGTGAAATAGAGGAATTTCAAGCGTTCTTGATGAAAAGATCAGAACTGAATAGAAAATTTTATTTTCAAATTCAAGACCCAAAAGAAACATGGAAAGGAAAACAGGAAAGAGAAATCATAAAGGACTTATAAAAGTTGATCTGTTTAGATTCATGCATGAGAAGATGATATCTGTAACTCATGAGACCTTTCTCAGAATTAGGGTAGTTGGGAGGAATATACGTGTATACATACATACATATCCCTAAACATACATATGTACATACATATATGTGTGTGTGTCTGTGTGTGCATATAGACACAGGGCACAGGGTGAATTGAATATGAAGGGATAATATCTAAAAATAAAATTGAGGGGGTGAGAGAGGAATGTACTAGAAGAAGGAGAAAAAGAGAGGCATAATTTGGTAAGTTATCTCACATAAAACATACAAGAAAAAGCTTTTACAAAGGAAGGGAAGAGGGAGGAGGAGAGAGGGAATGAGTGAACCTTACTCTCATTGGATTTGGTTTGAGGAAGGAATAACATACAAACTCAGTTGGATATGGAAATCTATATTACCCTACAAGAAAGTAGTGGGGAAGGGAATAAGAGAAGGGAAAATGATAGTAGGGAGGGAAAACGGGAGGAGGGAGCAATCAGAAGTAAATACTTTTGAAGAGGGACAGGCTCAAAAGAGAGAATAGTATAAATGGGGGACAGAATAGAATGGAAGAAAATACAGTTAGCCTTTCATAACATGACTGTTATGGAAGGGTTGTATATATAAACTATATTGAATTGTTTACCTTCTCAGTGAGGGTGGGTGGGGAGAGAGGGAGGGAGATAATGTGAAACTCAAAGTTTTTAAAACAAATATTAAAAATTGCTTTTACATGCAACTGGGAAATAAGATATACAGGCAATGGTCTATAGAAATCAATCTTGCCTTACAGAAAAATAGAATGGAATGGGATAAGAGAAGAGGGGAAGGCTGATAGAAGGGATGGCAGATTGGGAGAAGGGGTAAACAGAATACATTCAATCTTGGGGTGTGGGGGAGTGGAGAGATGGGTCAAAAATTTGGAACCCAAAATCATTTGGAAGTGAATGTTGAAAACTAAAACTAAATTGATAAAAAAAAGAAATAAAAGTAGGTGTAAGAAACAAATGGGTTGTGAGGAAGGAGAAACATCAAGCATACACTACTCTTCCTAGAATTTAGCAATGTTACACAAAATCTCAGATTTCGATAGGACATAGAAACCTTTAGAGTTTACTACCTGAAATTAAACCGAAATCCTCTCTTTGACGTATTTCAAAAGTGGTAATCCATCTGGAAAAACTCTAACGGAGAGTGTCAACTACTTCTCAAGGCAATCTAATCCATTTCTTTTTTTCAAAATTATTTTTAGTTTTCAACATTCACTTCCATAAGTTTTACATTTAAATTTTCTCCTCCCCCTTCCCAATATGGTATGGTACATATATATTCTTATTAAACATATTTTCATGTTAGTCATGTTACACAGAAAAAATACAGCAAAAGGGAGAGAATATGAGAAAGAAAAAACAAAACAAAGCAAAAAAATAAAATAGTCTGCTTCACTCTGCATTCCAACACTATAGTGCTTACTCCTTTGGAATTGTTTTAGGTCCCTGCATTACTGAAAAGGGCGAAGTCTACCAAAATTAGTTATTGCATACTATGACTATTTCTGTGAACAATGTTCTCCTGGTTTTGCTCACTTTACTCAGCATCAGTTCATATAAGTATTTTCAGGAATTTCTGAAGTTCACCTGTTCATTATTCTGTATAGCACAATAGTATTCCACTACATTCATATATCACAACTTGTTCAGTAATTCTAAATTCACGGGTATCCCTTCGATTTCCAGTTCCTAGCCACCACAAAAAAAGATACAATAAATCTTTTTGTAAATGTAGGTCCTTTTCCTATTTTTATGATTTCTTTGGGATACAGCTCTAAAAGTGGTATTGTTGGGTCAAAGGATATGCACATTTTTATAGTGCTTTGGGTAAAGTTCCAAAGTTCCAGAGTAGCTGGTTCAGCTCACAGTTTCACCAACAATGAATCAGTGTTTCAATTTTCCCACATCCTCTCCAACACTTATAATTTTCTTATTTTGTCATGTCAGCCAATCTGATAGGTGTGATGTGGTACCTCAGAGCTGTTTTAATTTGCATCTCTCTAATCAATGGTGATTTAGAGCATTTTTTGATGTGACTATAAATAGCTTTAATTTCTTCCTCTAAAATCTGCCTGTTTGTATCCTTTGTCCATTTATCAATTGCTGAATGACTTGTATTCTTGCAAATCTGATGCAGTTCTCTATGTATTTTAGAAATGAGGCCTTAATCAGAGACACTAGTTGTAAAAATTATTTCCCAGTTTTCTACTTCCTTCCTAATCTTGGTTGCATTGGCTTCATTTGCACAAAACCTTTTCAATTGAATGTAATAAAAGTTATCCATTTTGCATTTCATAATGTTCTCTATCTCTTGTTTGGTCATAAATTCCTTCATTTTCCACAAACCTGGTAGATAAACTATTTCTTGCTCCCCTAATTTGTTCATAATATCAGCCCTTACACCTAAATTGTGTACCCATATGGACTTTATTTTGGTAAACAGGGTCAGACACTGGTCTATGCCCAGCTTCTGCCATGCTATTTTCCAGTTTTCCAAGCAGCTTTTTGTCAAATAGTGAGTTCTTATTCCAGAAGTTGGGGTCTTTGGGTTTATCCAACAGAAGATTGCTATAATCATTGACTAGCCTAGTCCACTGATATACCCCTCTATTTCTTAACCAGTACCAAGTAGTTTTGATGATTGCAGCATTATAATACAATTTAAGATCTTGTATGGAATGGCAACCTTCTCTAGCATTTCTTCTCATTTATTCCCTTGATATTCTGGAATTTTGTTCTTTCAGATAAATTTTATTATTTTTTCTAGCTCTACAAATTAATTTTTGTTAGTCTGATTGTGTGTGTGTTAGTCCTTCACTGACGAAGAAGAGAAATGACGACATGACTTGCACTTGGCTTTGTTTAGAGTGAAGAAGGACTGTGCAGGTCACCAGCCTCACTTCTCTTCCAAAGCCATCGGAACCCAGTGAGCAGGTATTCATCAGGATGACTGGAGATGACCCAGGATGAGGCAATTGGGGTTAAGTGACTTGTTCAAGGTCACGTAGCTAGTGAGTGTCAAGTGTCTGAGGTGAGATTTGAACTCAGGCCTTCCTGACTCCTGCACTGGTGCTCTATCCACTGCACCACCTAGCTACCCCATTAGTTTGATTGGTATGGTACTGAATAAGTAAATTAATTTAGGTAGAATTGTCATTTTTATTATATTAACTCAGCCTACCCACAAGGCACTGATGTTTTTCTAGTTATTTGTATGAAAAGTGTTTTATAATTGAATTTACATAATTCCTGTGTTTGTTTTGGCAGGTAGACTCCCAAATATTTCATAATGTCTATGGCAACTTTTGTGTGGAATTTCTATTTCTAACTCTTGCTTTTGGGCTTTGTTAGTAATATAGAGAAATGCAGGTGATTTATGTGGGTTTATTTTATATCCTGCAACTTTGCTAAAGCTGTCTATTTCAATGAATTTTTACTTGGTTTTCTCGGATTCTCTATATAATCAGATGATCTGCAAAGAGTGATAACTTAATTTCTTCTTTGCCAATTCTAATTCATTCTATTTCTTTTTCTTCTCTTATTGCTAAAGCTAATATTTCTAGTATCATGTTGAACAACAGTGGTGATAGCGGACATCCTTCATTCACCCCTGAGCTTATTGGAATTGTATCTAGCTTATGCCCATTATATATAATGCTTGCTGAAGGTTTTAGATAGGTGTTTTTAAGGAAGACTCCATTTATTCCTGTACTCTTTAGTGTTTTTAATAGGAATGGGTGTTTTATTTTTGTCAAAAGCTTTTTCTGTATTCATTGAGTAAATCATATGGTTTCTGTTAGGTTTGTTGTTGATATGATCAATTACACTGATAGTTTTACTAATATTGAACAAGCCCTACATTCCTAGTATAAATCTTACTTGATCAAAGTGTATTATTCTTGTGATAAGTTGCTATAATCTTTTTGAAAATATTTTATTTACAATTTTTCCATCTATATTCATTAGGAAAATTGGTCTATAATTTTCTTTCTCTGTTTTTGGTTCTCCCTGGTTTAAGCATCACTTCCATATTTGTATCATAGAAAGAATTTGGTAGGATTCCTTCTTCGCTAGTTTTCTCAAATAGTCTATATAGAATTGGATTTAATGGTTTTTTAAATGTTTGATAGAATTCTCTTATAAATCTCTCTGGCCCTGGAGATTTTTCTTAGGAAGTTCATTGATGGCTTGTTCAATTTCTTTTTTTTTCTGATATGGGGTTATTGAACTATTTTACTTCCACTTCAATTAATTTTGGCCATTAATGTTTTTGTGAATATTCATCCATTTCACAAGATTGTCAAATTTATGGGCATACAAGTGGCCAAAACAATTCCAATTATCCTCTTAATTTCCTCTGCATTGGTGGTGAATTTACCTTTTTCATTTTTGACACTCGTAATTTGGTATGCTTCTTTCTATTTTTAATCAAATTAATCAAAGATTTATCCATTTTACTTTTTTCCATTAAAAAGCTCTTAGTTTTATTTCAACAGTTCAATAGTTTCTTAATATCAATTTTATTAATCTCTCCTTTAATTTTCAGTATTTTGAATTTGGTATTTAATTGAGAATTTTTAATTCGTTCTTTTCTAGTCTTTTATTGATCTCTTTATTGATCTCTTATTTATTGACCTCTTCTTTCTCTATCTTATGCATGTATGCATTCAGAGATATAAAATTTCCCTGAAAAACTGCTTTGGCTGCATCTCATTATTGTTTTGTCCAAGTACTGTCATTTTCTTGGATGAAATTATTGATTGTTTCTATGATTTATTTTTTGACACACTCGTTCTTTACGATTAGATTATTTAGTTTAAATTTAATTTTTAGTCTGCCTTTCTACTGCCCTTTATTACATAGCATTTTTATTGCATCATGATCTGAGAAGAATGCATTTAATATTTCTGTCTTTCTGCACTAGATTGCGAAGTTTTCATGGCCTATCACATGGTCAATTTTTTTTGTGTGTGCAGCTTAGAAAAGGTATGTTGCTTTCTATCCCCATTCAATTTTCTTCAAAAGTCTACCATATCTACTTTTTCTAAAATTCTATTGACCTCCTTTGCTTCTCTCTTGCTTATTTTGAGGTGAGATTTATAAAGTTCAGAGGGGGAGAGGTTGAGGTCCTCCACCATTAGAGTTTTGCTTTCTATTTCATCCTGTAACTCCCATAATTTCTTCTCTTAGAATTTAGGTGCTATTTCACTTGGTGCATAAATGTTTAGTAATGATATTACTTCATTGTCTATAACTTTCAGCAGGATATAGTTTCCTTCTTTATCTCTTTTGATTAGATCTAATTTTGTTCTGTCTAAGATTAGGAATGCTAACCCTGCTTTTCTTTCAATGTGGTCAATCATATTTTTTAAGGAATTATTTTCTCCAGTGATTTTTTTTTCCATTTTGTCAATTGTATTTTTAAAAGAATTATCCAATTTTTTTCTCCCTCTCCAATTTGACTTTTAAAATCCTTCTTGAGCTCTTCCAAGAATGCTTTTTGGACTTGAGACCAATTTATATTCCCTTTTGTGGTTTGAAATGTGGATATAGTGTGAATGCTATCCTCTTCTGAATTTGTATTTTCATCTTCCCTCTCCCCAAAGTAAAAATCTATGGTCTTTGCGTTTCTAATTTTCTTTTTTTACCTTTTACTTATTTATTTTTAGTTTTCAACATTCATTTCCACAAAATTTTGAGTTCTAAATTTTCTCCCCATCTCTCCCCTCCCTCCACCCCAAAACACCAAGCATTCACATTACCTCTTACAGCAATCTGCCTTCTCTTCTAACACCCGTCCCTTTTCTTATCCCCATCCTCTTTCTTGTCTTGTAGGGCAAGATAAATTTCTATACTCCATTACCTGTATTTCTTATTTCTTAGTTGTATGCAAAAACAATTCTCAACATTTGTTCCTAAAACTTCAAGTTCCAATTTCTCTTCCTTCCTCCCACCCCACCCATCCTCACTGAGAAGGCAAGCAATTCAACATAGGTTATATATGTGTAGTTTTACAAATGACTTCCATAATAGTCATGCTGTTTAAGACTAACTATATTTCCCTCCATCCTATTCTGTCCCTCATTTCTTCTATACTCTCTTTTGACCTTGTCCCTCCCCAAGAGTTTTCAGTTTTTCCCTCCTCCCATTTGCCCTCCCTTCCATCATCCCCTCAGCCTGCTTATCCCCTTCTCCCCTACTTTCCTTTAGTGTAAGATAGGTTTTCTTACCTAATTGAGTGTGTATGTTACTCCTTCCTTGAGCCAAATGTGATAAGAGCAACCTTCACTTTTTCTCTCTCACCTCCTTCATTTTCCCCTCCATGGAAAAAGCTTTTTCTTGTCTCTTTTATGAGAGATAATTTGCCCCGTTCCATTCCTCCCTTTCTCCTTCCAAAATATTTCTCTCCCACACTTTAATTTTATTTTTTTTGGATATTATCCCATTCTATTTAACTTACCCTGTGCTGTGTGTGTGTGTGTGTGTGTGTGTGTGTGTGTGTGTGTGTAATCCCTCCAACTACCCAAATACTCACAAAAGTTTTAAGAGTTACAAAAAGTTACAAAAGTTCCATGTGGAGATGTAAACAGTTCAACTTTAGTAAGTCCCTTATGATTTCTCTTTCCTGTTTACCTTTTCATGCTTCTCTTGATTCTTGTGCATGAAAGTCAGATTTTCTTTTCAGCTCTGATCTTTTCATCAAGAATTCTTGAAAGTCTTGTATTTCATTGAATGACCATTTTTTCCCCTGAGGTATTATGCTCAGCTTTGCTGGGTAGGTAATTCTTGGTTTCAATTCCAGTCCTTTTGACCTCTGGAATGTCATATTCCAAGCCCTGTGATCCTTTAATGTAGAAACTGCTAGATCTTGTGTTATCCTGATTGCATTTCCACAATACTCAAATTGTTTCTTTCTAGCTGCTTGCAGTATTTTCTCCTTGATCTGGGAAATCTGGAATTTGGCTACAATATTCCTAGGAGTTTCTCTTTTCAGAACTCTTTCAGGGGGTGATTGGTGGTTTCTTTCAATATTTATTCTGCTCTCTGGTTCTAGAATATCAAGGCAGTTTTCCTTGATAATTTCATGAAAGATGATGTCTATTTATTTGATAATGGCTTTCAGGTAGTCCTATACTTTTTAAATTATCTCTCCTGGATATATTTTTCAAGCCAGTTGTTTTTCCAATGAGATATTTCATATTATCTTCTATTTTTTCATTCCATTGTTTTTGTTTTGTAATTTCTTGGTTTCTCATAAAGTCATTAGCTTTCATCTGCTCCATTCTAATTTTTAAAGAACTGTTTTCTTCAGTGAGCTTTTGAATCTCCTTTTCCATTAGAATAACTCTGCTTTTTAAAGCATTCTTCTCCTCATTGGCTTTTTGGACCTCTTTTCCCAATTAAGATAGTCTATTTTTAAAGGTGTTATTTTCTTCAGCATTTTTTGGGGTCTCCTTTAGCAAGCCATTGACTCGGTTTTCTCTATTTTCCTGCATTGCTCTCATTTCTCTTCCCAATTTTTCTTCCACCTCTCTTATTGATTTTCAAAATCATTTTGAGGTCTTTCATTGCATATTTAATTCGGAGGTTTTGGAAGCCTTGACTTCCTCTGAAGGCATGCATTGTTCTTCCTCCTATTGAAGGATGGAAGAAAATACTTGTTCACCAAGAAAGTAATCTCGTATAGTCTTATTTTTTTTCCCCTTTTTGGGCATTTTCCCAGCCAGTTATTTAACTTTTCAGTTCTTTGTCAAGAGGAAGGTATGCTCTGGGGACCTGTAAGTTCTCAGTTCTCCAATGTGGCACAACCAAGGGAGAGGAGTTTACTCCTGTCCTGGCCTACACACTGGTCTGGGAGCAACCACAAACTTTTCTGCCCAGAATCTAAAAGTAGTAGAATTCCCTCTGCACAACTGCCTCCAGTTCCACTAGCCACGCCAGTGTTCCTCCTGGAACTCCTGGGCCTGGCTCCTGGCTGACATTCAGATCAGCTACTCAATTCCCTCAGTGGCTTTAGGTAGAGTGCTCCACAAATGGATGCTTCTGCTGTGGCCACCTCCTTTGCTGCTGCTGCTGCCTCCCCTGTTGCTGCCTGGGGTCAGGGTTAGGGGAGGACTCTGCTCCCTTGTCACCTAGTTGAAAAAACTTTCTCACTGACCTTAGAAGTTGTCCTTGGCATTTGTAGGTTGAGGGATCTGAGAACCACCACTGCTGATGGGATTCTGTCCCCAAGTCCTGTTCCAGTCCTGTTCCTCCTGGTGCCATGTGGCCAAGGCTGGGCTGCACTCCACTCCACGCCTGGTATGATAGACCTTTCCTGTCAGTCTTCCAGGTTACCTTGGGATGAAAATCTCTTTCACCCTGTCGTTCTGTGGCTTCTGCTGTTCTAGAATTTGTTGAGCAGATATTTTTACAGATATTTACAGATATTTTATGGGCTGTGGGGAAAGAGCTTGAATACGTGCATCTTTCTACTCTGCCATCTTGACTCCATCTAACTTTCTTTTTGCCCATTATTATTGCCTTTTTCCTAGCTTATAAAGTAGATTTCTTCTTCTGGGGTACAGGAAACTCTGTCCCATACTTCTTGTGCTCATGGCTGAAGCTTGAGGCAACCAATGTGGGGGAGTAGTTGCCTGGCAGCTAGAGGTCTCCTCCCCTGCTACGGCTGTGCTAGAGCACAGGCAGGCTCAGGTGTTTTCACCATCCTGTTCATGCTGGTGTCTGCTGATTCCCCTGGCTATGTGAAAGCATGCCTTGGGTCCTGGTGTTGGTGCTTGATGGCTCAGGATCTCCTGGGGTTCAGGATCTCCCGCTGATTGACTGAGGTAGGGCTTGTTGCTGCGTTGCTGGGACACCTCCCATCTTGTGCCAGTTCCCTTCAGGCACAGGAAGATGTTAATTTTCCTAGCCTCCTGAGTTACAAGACTACTATGTCCTTTTGGCTGGTTCCACTATTCCAGGATGTTTCTTGGGGCAATATTCTCTGGGTTTTTCAAGATCAACAAGAGGGATTGAGAGTGCTACAGTTTACTCTGCCATATTGGCTCCCAGAACCATAACTAGGAGACTTTCAAATAGTTGGTCTGTGGCGAGTCCCTGCTTTCACTCCATCTTGGCTCCACCTATTCCATTTCTTAATGGTACAATTCATTATCTTGGACCAAAATCTGCCTCCTTGCAACTTCTACTCACTGTTTCCAGGTCTTCTCTAGGGGGATAAAAAGAACAAATCATTTTTATACCTGGCTTTACTAAAAATACTTTATATGAAAACAGTTATAATGTCTTCTCTACACAGTTATGTAGTGAAAAATGTTGAACAATCAGCTCTCCAAGTGCGTGACACACTTCCCAGTTTGTTCTGCATTATTTACATTCTATCTATCATTTTCATGAGTCTAGAAAACCAACAAACAATAAGTCAAGTATTAATTGGTAATGTGTGCCAATTTCCTAGGTGCAAATGTTCTCATTAAAATTTAACAATTGAAAGACAAAAAAAAATCGTTTGTTTTATGCTTATCAAATTTTTACCTCATTTCTTCAGTAATTGTTCCAAACTTTTTTTCTCTTCCCAGAATTACAGAAGGTGAAGTTTCCTTCTTCACTAAGAAGAATGAGGTCATACCATAGTAACTGTTACATCTTGAATTTTCTATTGCTTAAATATTAGCATCATCACTCTCTTTTCTCTTTTTCCTTTTTCATAGAAAAAAAAGTCATTCCTTTATATCTATTTCTTTCTGTTTCCTCCAAAATTTTATTTAAAGTATGTGCTGCAGGGTGTAAGATGTGAGAAGAATGGAAAGAGAGGAGAGTGAATACAATGAAAGGCATCAAATGCCAAACAGAGGATTTTATATTTGATGCTAGAAATGATAAGAAGCCACAGACGTATATTGAGTGAGGGTGGGCAGAGTTATATGGTCACATTTGTGCTTTGGGAAGATCATTTTAAAGCTGAGTTTTTGTTGTTCATCCTTCATTTTTGAAGAGGACCGATGACATCAACAAAGACATGACACGTCCTTGAATTGGATTTAGATGAAGTAGAGTTGCACAAAGTTGTCAGTCCCACTCTCTCTTCCAGAGTCATTGAAGTCCAGTGACAAGCCAAAAATGGTGATGATCCGGGATGAAGTTGATTACCTTGGTTTCTTCAGCATTTAAACAAGGTCTAAGTGCTCTACAGCTCAGGCCATTGAAACAAATAGTCTCATCTGCTCAATCTGCCAGGGGAAATAATCACATGCTCAGGGTAGGCATCCCCCCAACTCCTCAAAAGGTTTGAGGTCTGTCAGTTACCCTTCACCTAGTTTTTAGCCCACCTGCTGAGATGGTTTTAGAGTGGTGTGACCAGTGCACATGCTACAGCTTCTTAAAGCCACATTTGAGAGTTGGATAACAGGTGGATAGCTATGGTGGATAAGCAGCTCTGAAAAGGGCTCAGCAAGCCTGCACAGCAGAGGTGCTAGTCCTCCCTGAACACCCCATATATCCCTAAGTAGAGAATGCACTGTAGATTTGTGGCAGGCAGACCAAGGAACAGGGCATTACAACAGTGCAGGTGTGACATGATGAGAACCTGTGACAGGTTGGTGGAGATGTTAGACAAAATACGGAAATAAATAATATATGTGAGACATTACAAAGATAGAGACAGAACTTTGCAACTATTTGGATTATAGCATTGTGAGAAATTGTGAGGTGTTAAGGACGTGACATCTATATTACACCTATGCTTAGGTGACTGAAAGAGGATTTTTTTTTAATGTTCTACAATCACTACCATAAAACTTAGATTTTTCCCCCCTACCTAATCCCCACCACCCCCCTCCCTCCCCAAGATGGCATACAATTCTATAAAGGATCTATACATACTTTCCTATTGAATATGTTTTCACTATGTGTGTAGATGAACTAAAGTAAATGGAAGAAATCATATAACAAATCAAAACATAACACACACACACTCTAAAATGATCTGCTACATTCTGCAAATGAATTCCATAGTTCTTTCTTTGAGTGTAGAAGGCATTTTACCTTAGACGTCCACTGTGAATTTTTATTTAAAGGTCTTGCATTGTTACGAAGTTCCAAGTCTACCAGAAAAAACCCTTGCACACTGTGGTCGTTGCTGTGCACAAAGTTCTCCTGGTTCTGCTCCTTTCACTCAGCATCAGATCATGTAAGTCCTTCCAGGCCTCTCTGAAGTCTTCTTGTTCATCATTTCTTATGGCACAATAGTACTCCATTATATTCATATACCATAATTTATTCAGCCATTCCCCAATTGATGGACATCCCCTTGATTTCCAGTTTTCAGCAACTAAAAAGAGTGCTGGTATAAATATTTTTGTACATGTGGGACCCTTTCCCATTTTTATGATCTCTTGGGGATACAGTTCTAGAAGCGATATTGCTGGGTCAAAAGGTATGCACATTTTTGTAGCCCTTTGGGCATAGTTCCAAACCACTCGCCAGAATGGTTGGATGAGCTCACAGCTCCACTAACAATGAATTAGTGTTCCAACTCTCCCACATCCTCTCCAACATTTATCATCTTCCTGTTCTGTCATGTTTGCCAATCTAATAGGTGTGATGTGGTACCTCAGAGTTGTTTTGATTTGCATCTCTAATCAAAAGTGATTTAGAACATTTTTTATAAAATTATAGGTATCTTTAATTTCTTCCTCTGAAAATTGCCTGTTCATATCCTTTGACCATTTATCAATTGGGGATTGAAGGGGGATTTTGAAGAAAGATAATGACTTAAATTTTGGACATTTTGAGTTTGAAATAGTTATGAGACATCTAGTTCAAGATGTCCAGTAGGCAGCTGGAGATAGAAGACTGCAGGTTATGAGAGAGGTTAGGACTGGACAGTTAAATCTTAAGAATCATGTAAATAAAGATGACTGTTGAATTCATTGTTGCTGATAAGATAACCAAGTGATGTAACATAAAGAGAGATGACAGAAACTTATGTAACACCCAAAGGTAGCTGGCATGACCTATATGAAGATTCAGCAAAAGACTCTGAGGAGGAGAAGTTAAACAGGTAAGAGGAAAACCAGGAGAACAGTGTCCCAAAAAATTAGAGAGAAGAGAGTATATAGGAGAAGAGGGTGGACAAAAGTATCAAAAGCTGCATAAGGGTCAATAAGGATGAGAAACAAGAAAGACCATCAAATTGGGAGATTATGAGATCACTGGCAACTTAGGAGAGAGTAGTTTCAATTGAATGACGAGGTTGGAAGTCAGACTGTTGAGAATCAAGAAACAAATGAAAGAAAAGGAAGTGGAAACATCAGTTTTAGACTGCATTCTCAAACAATTTAATCATAAAAGGGAGAAGATCTAAAGAACAATAGCTAATAGGGATGGATAAAGTGAAAATTTTTGAAGAAGGGGGAGACATGGTTAAATTTTTTAGAAAGTAGGGAAGCATCCAACAAACAAGAGAGATTAAGGATCAGTGAGAGAAATTTAAAAAAAAAATACTAGCAAGGAAATTACAGCAATATATCACCAAAATCATACACTATGACCAGGAGGGATTTACACCAAGAATGTTGGGCTGGTTCAATATTAGGAAAACTTATTATGCAAAGGAAGTGTGCAAAACCATGAGAATGTTATATACAGTAGCAGCAATATCATAAGTATGATTAACTGTGAAAAACTTAGCTACTCTGATCAAATCAATTACCCAAGACAATTCCAAAGTATCCATAATGAAAAATGCTACCGACTTCCAGAAGGAGAACTGATGAACTCTGAATGCAGATTGAAGCATACTTTTGTTTATTTTTATTATTTCTTTCTTTTGCAACATGGTTAATATGGAAATATATTTTGTATGAAAATAAAAGATGAGTGAGAGAGTGGAGATGATAGAAGGGACAAAAAGGGATAGAATTAGATTATTTGTACAGGGTGAGGAGTCTATCTTGGCAAGGACAAAGACCATCTCTTCAGGTGAAATTGAGGTAGAAGAGAAGATATCTGAGTGATGTAGAATGAGGTAGAGAGAAGAAAAGAGAGTTTTCTTGTTTGTTTTGTTTCCAAGAAATGGTCTCAATTTTATCAATGAACTCTGAAGTAAAGTTTCTGAGGTGAAAAGGTGTGATGAGATAGAATTCAGAGAGGTGTGAGGTAGCATGAAAAAATTTAGAAAAGTTACTGTGGCAAATGGCATAGTAAATTAATTATAGGTGCATAAAAAAGAGCTGCTTTGTTTCAGTAAGAACCCAGGTGAGATTATGAAATATAAATTTGTAGTGTGATGGGGTGCTTGGGTGCATGTGCTTGGGCCCCAATTCTAAAATCATATTTCTCTTTAAAAGTCACATATCGCCCTACCCTCAAAGCACTATCTCAGGACATTTCTCCCTAGCCCAAGGACACAGCTTGCTCCAGCAACAACCATTATCTTCCTCCTGATACAGCAGCCAGCTGCACCTATAGAACTTGTTAGTCTGAACCAACTGTGTACTGGCTAAACTGACTGTGCACTGGGTCATAACAGCATTTACTACTCACAGACCAATCATAAGTATCCTAGACTTAGACATATGTATACTCCCTTACATTTATTTTGTCTAACAAGACATTGATAAAAGTAGCCTGGGTATTTCCTAGTCAACCCTGATCATTAGTTGACTTAGTGACTTTTCAGGTCTAAAATCACACCTCCATTTAGCCTCACCCCCCAGGCTATTTCCCAATAAACTCTAGGTAAAATACCTGTGCAGTATATACCAAAATGAATGTTCCTTTAAGAAGTAGCCACTCCTTAACCACTCCCTGAATCACCTAGGTACCATATTTGGCACGTTTCACTATAGGATATCCTATATAAACTTTACCTTTACCCTTCTAAGATTGCAGATTCCCTAAGAGCTCTTGTCTGCTGAAAACCATAATAGATCTTTACCTTGACCTCAACAATGCTTGAGTCTGTGAATTCTTCTCCAGATGGTCCATGCAGGGAGCTCCAGTCTTGGAGTTCCTGTACTCCACCTTCAAGCCTTCATCATAATGGACTCATTCAGTATAGCTTCACAATTTCCTCCAAGTTTTGTCCAACAATATATACGTAAGATTGATGGCAACTGATGGTGAGATTAATCAAAGTCTGAGTCTTGCCAGGCAAAGATCTCTGACAGGATCATGAAAGGGGAAAGTTCAGAGTTGAACTGGTTCACCAAGGGATTGTATGGAAAAAGGAATATTTTTAGCCAGTTCAGTGGTTTTAGCATATAAAAGAACTATGCATTGGAAGTAATGAAGCTCACAGTGTTTATAAACAACAAGTTTTGGAGTTGCAAGCTAGAAAGATATGAGATAAAGGAATTTCAGGGTTCATAAACATGAAAGTGTTGCATTTGTGGGTGATAGCAAGATAAAATGTGTGATCATCTGTATGTAGCTCCATAATTATTCATTATGCTTCAGGATAATCTGAAGTAAAGTGTCTAAGAAGTAATAAATCACTTGAATGCAACTTGTCCTAAGCTCTCAGTTAGGATTGAAGCTTTCCTCATACCACCAACTACTCAATGTTCTCTGACTCACCTGCCAAAACCCTTTTATTTCTGGAAGCCACATGAGGGGGATGATAAAAATCTTTTCCATTTAGGGTCTTCTGCTGAAGAGTTTTCCCAAAGAGTCTGGATAAAATCCTGTCCCTAACCTTCATTTTTGGACTTAGGATTGATCCCAAGTTAACAAAAGGTCCCTAGAGCTAATAAGAAACAGTTACTGGCCCAAGATGATCACAGATATCACCAAGAAGTGTCAAGTACATGTCTAGTGTCTTCAAAGGAAAACATAACCAACTTATACTGAATATTTGAAAAATATTACCACCAACAACCCTTTAGAGCTCATCTGCACTGACTTTTTAGTCTTTGGAAGAAGACACTAATTACATAAGTCACATAATTAAAAATTGGAAAGGAAAAATATGGGAAAGGAAAAACAAAACAAGACAAAAGAAAAAAAAACCTTTTTAAAAACAAACATAGCCAAGCAAAACAAATCCCTCAGAAGTTGCCCAAAAATGTACATCTCCTTCCTTACCTTTAGTCCATTACTTTTATCAGGAGGTAAGTAACATGCCTCATAAGTCCTTTGTAGACATGGTTGGCTATTGCTTTAGTTAGAATTCTTATGTTTTTTTAATGGAATTTACTAAATCACTCCCTCCTTCAGTTTTTTGTTTTGGAGGCAATTGGGGTGATGTGACTTACCCAGGGTCACAGAGCTAGTGTCTGAAGTTGGATTTGAACTCAGGGTCCTCCTGATTCCAGGGCCACTGTTCTATTAACTTGTGCCACTTAGCTGCCCTGAATTCTTATGTTTCAATGTTACTTTTCTTTAAAGTATTGTTGTCATTGTATAAATTATTCTTTTGCTCTTGCTTACTTCACTCTGCATCAATTCCTACTTTTCAGAATTCCCTGAAATTGTTTCTTTTATAATTTATGTCATAATAATATTACATTATATTCTTTACATACACAATTCAGCTATTCTCCAATTATTTCCCAAATCCTTTAGTTTCTAAATCTTTCATTTTCTTTATTCTCCCAATTAACCGCTCCGCCCCACTTTCAGAAACAGTAAGTTTGATTCCAACTAATTCTTCCTTAATATCTCCATCAGCTGTCCTACTGAATTTGATGATTTTTTTTTCCTGCATCATACTCTAGTTTCCTATACTAACCTCCACTTAATGAGGATGGGCCTCCCTGGATCTTCTAAGTTTTGAATGATGGATCTTCAGGACCCCTTATAGTCCTCAGGACCAATGTTTGAGTCCTTGGAGTCCTTGATAATTGAATGTCTTAGTGTGAGTGTTGGGAGATTTGTGGGGTTTCTTTGTACATTCCTTCAGGTTTCCAAGGTTCCTTCTGTGGAGTTCTGAGAACTCCTTACTCTTCCTGTGTTGGAATACAAAGTTTTATAGGTTTCAAGTGATTCTGCTGAGTCTATTACCATAGTAGGAAGCCTCTGGTTTGTTAATTTTCTTATGGTCTCCTGGGCAAAAAGAAATACATGTAGGACTTCTGATTCTTTCAATTATGAAGTACTATTCTGAGCAAAATGAATATTCAAATCAACTACAAGGGAGGATATATGAAGGAAAATACTATCCCCCTCCGAAGAAAGAACTGATATATTAAAATATGTATCATATGGTTTCACATAAATGCCTGCATACATACATGCACACACATATACGTGTGTGTGAAATGTTGGACTTCTCTAGTGTGGTATTGGGGGAGATGAAAAGAGATAGCTTGGAACTCAAAATGTACCTTTTTTTAAAAAAAGAAAAAGTAATCACATCATAACACTTTATTGGGAAACTTTAAAATTCCTCCCTCTGAGCTGGATAAATGTGACATGACAATATGATAGAAAATATAAAGCTAAACAAATTATTCTATAAACTAGATTTGATTGACATAGGAGAAGAATTGGATGGCATTATTAAAGAATATGTACATTGCCATCTCTTAGTACTTTTAAAAAATTGCTCATAATCTCTGACATAAGGCAATTAGTCATAAATGCAACAGATAGAAAAAATAAAAACATCCTTTACAGACTATAATTGTAAAAAGTAATGAATATTAGCGAAAGATTAAATTAAATTACTTGTTCATAATAACATCCATAATAAAATTCTGAACAAATTTCAGAAACAATAATTTATTATGGTAAAAATGAATATAGAACTAAGACCACATGTCAAAACTTATGAGATTAAGTTCTCAAAGTTTGTATTTTTTAAAACATGTATTAACTAAACAAAATAAAACGTATATTAACTAAACTAAACAAAAGAAAGATAGAACATTAGCTCAGAGAAACAAAAATAAACATGAGTCAAAGCAGTTGTCCTCCTAAGAAAATTTGAGAAGATCGTAGGAGATACCAGACCTGTGACTTAGGAGTGGAGAGGAAAGCCTAAGTTTTCACCGTGAGATAGACCTCAGAAATAACAGTAGGAAGGACCTGAGACTTGGGACATCATTCTCCATACCTCAGGACTAGAACTTGATTATACTAATAATTTCTAAAAATAAAATGAAGCTAAAAATAAATAAAAGTGACTAACTGAAAGAGAAAGAACCTTACCATAGATAGCTAATTTGGGAATAGAGAATATCTAGGTTCATATTCAGAGAAAGATAATAGAGCTCAAAAAGTCATCCCATTTTCAGTGAGAAATATCAAATGTTCTCCCCAATAAAAATAGTTCTTGGAAGAACTCAAAAGGGACTTTAAAATCAGATAAGAGAGATTGAGGAAAAATCAGAAAGAAATTACAGCATTCCAAGAAAATTATGAAAAGAAAATCAACCAAAAAAAACATGGCATTGAAACTTTAAGGCAGGGAGCAGAGTCAAGATGGTGGAGTAGAAAGACACACATACACTAGCTCTTACTCCACAGCCCATAAAATACCTGTACAGAAGAACTCTCAACAAATCCTAGAGCAGCAGAAGTCACAGAACAATGGAGTGGAGAAGATTTGTAGTCCAGAGTGACCTGAAAGACCAATGGGAAAGGTCTATCACACTGGACAAGGAGAAGAGCCCAGCCCAGCCTTGGCCACATGGCACCGAGAGGAGCAGAACTGAGCAGGCTTCAGGGACAGAATCTCTAGTGGCAACACAGATGCCTCAACCCACAGGAGCTAAAGATCAGTGAGAGGGTCTTTTGGGCTGGCCAAGAAGGGAGCAGGGTATCCCTATAACTCATGCTTCCTCAGGTGGCAGCAGTGGAGGCAGTAGCAGAAGGAGGTTCCCAAGGCAGGCAGCAGCCCCCATCCATTGTTGAAGGTCTCATAGTAAAGCGCCTGGGGGAACTGAGCCCTGTGTGGTGGCCCTGCCCCTATCTGAGCAACTGATCTTATTCTCACACTGAATATTGGCCATACCCCTGTCTAAAGCCCCTGAGGGACTGAAGCAGCTCATCTGAATCTCAGCCCCCAGTACTGGTTTGGTGGAACTGGAGGTGAGGTAGTTGTGGAGATGAAAATCAGAAATCAAGTTTGGGCTGGGAAAATACCCAAAAAAGGGGAAAATAATAAGACCATAGAATGTTACCTTCTTGGTGAATAGGTGTCTCCCCCCATCCTTTCAGACGAGGAAGAACAAGGCATACTGTCAGAGAAAGTCAAGGCCCCTGCCTCCAGGGCCTCCAAAGGAAACTTAAATGGGGCTCAGGCAATAGAAGAGCTTGAAAAACAAGTTAGCAGCTTACTAAATGAGAACCAAAAAAAATGCTGAGGAACATAACAGCTTTATAAAGAGGCTAACTCGAGTAGAAAAAGAGGTCCAAAAAGTCAATGAGGAGAAGGAGGCTTTAAAAAGCAGAATTAGCCAAATGGAGGAGAAGTTTCAAAAGTTCACTGAAGAAAACAATTCATTGAAAGAGAGATTTGAGTTCAGGGAAATGAATGACTATGAGATAAACCAAGCAGTTAAAAAACAAAACCAAAAGTTTGAAAAAATAGAAGATAATGTGAAACATCTCACTGGAAAAACAACGGACCTGGAAAATAGATCCAGGAGAAACAATTTAAAAATTATAAGACTACCTGAAAGCCATGATCAAAAAAAGAGCCTAGACATTATCTTCCATGAAATTCTCAAGGAAAACTGCCCTGATATTCTAAAACCAGAGGGCAAAATAAATATTGAAGGAATCCACCAATCCCTTCCTGAAAGAGACTCAAACAGAGAAACTCCTAGGAATATTGTGGCCAAATTTCAGAGTTCCCAGATCCAGGAGAAAATACTGCAAGCAGCTAGAAAGAAACAATTTGAGTATTGTGGAAATACAATCAGGAAAATACAAGATCTGGTAGTTTCAACATTAAGGGATCAAAGGGCTTGGAATGGGATATTCCAGAGATCAAAGGAACTGGGATTGAAACCAAGAATTAGCTACCCAGCAAATATGAGTATAATACTTCAAAGGAATAAATGGTCATTCATTGATATAAAGGACTTTGAATCATTCAATTGAGGAAAAGACCATATCTGAATAGAAAATTTGACTTTCCAAGACAAGAATCAAGAGAAGCATGAAAAGGACTAAGGATATATATCATAAAAGGATTCACGTGGGACATTTCTCAATTTTTGAAAATAATTAGTGAGTATAGATACTGTTTTTTTTTTTTTTTTTAAGTTTGATAGAATTACCCTGTGAATCCATCATGACCAGCGATTCTTCTTTCTTTGGTAGTTCCTTTACAACTGAATTTATTTCCTAGTTTGATATTGGGTTGTTTAAGAACTTTAACTGGTCTTCTGATAGTTTAGGTATTATATATTTTTGAAGGTATTCCTCTATTTTTTGTGTGTGGTTGTAGTTTTATCTGCATATAACTGTATATGATGTCCTAATTATAATTCTTTATTTCTTCTGGTGTTGCTGTGGTTTTTCCTTGTTCATTGTCTACTTCATTAATTCATTTTTCTGATCTCTTTTTAAAAAATTTAGATTAGGTAAGAGTTTATGAATTTTATTGGCATTCTCAAAAAGCTAGCTTGTAGATTTACTTATCATTTCCATGGAATTTTTATTTCTAATATGTCTATTTTACCTCTAAATTTTAATCTCTTCTTTTGTGATTATTTATATTTGTTTATTTGTTGGAGTTCTGTCTTTTTTTGAACATACATATCCAGTTAGTTCATTTTGTATTTTTCTATTTTGTTTAACGTATATTTGTAAAGATATTTTTCTCCCAAGGACTGCTTTAGCTGCATCTCATCAACTTTAGTATGTTTTTTCATCATGATTATTTTATTTTACATTGCTTTTGATTATTTTTAGGATTTGTTCTTTGATTCACTAATTGTTTAGGATTTCATTTTCAAGTCTTCATTTTGGTTTGTATTTTTTGTTTGTGGTTCCTTAACCAATGACAATTTTTATTATGTTGATAGTCTATAAAGGATAGATTAGCTATTTCTGCCTTTTTCTATTTGTTTTTAATACCTCTATGCCCTTGTATATGATCAATTTCTGTAAAAGCTTTTTGTGATACTAGGGAGTATGTATATCCTTTTACATTACCATTCAGAAGATGCCAAAACTCTTTAACCTCTAAATTTCTCTAGCAATTTTTTCAGTTCCATATTTTCCCTTATGGTTATCTTTCTGTTAGATTTATCTAAAACTGAAAGAGGGCTCCCATCACTATTGTGTTATTATCTATCTTGTAGCTTGAATTTCCTTCACAAATTTGGATGCCAAGTCATTTGGAATGAATAAATGTATTACTGAGAGTGAAAAAAAAAAAGAAATGATGAACAGGAGGACTTCAGAGAGGCCTGGAGGGATTTATCTGAACTGATGCTGAGTGAGGTGAGCAAAACCAGGAGAATACTATACACATTAACAGCCACAGTATATGAAGAATATTTCTGATAGACTTAGCCCTTTACAGCAATGCAGGGACCTAAAACATTTCCAAAGGATTCACGATACAAAATGCCATCCACACCAGAGAAAGAGCTAAGGAATCAGGATGTAGAAGGAAGTGGACAATTTTCTCTTGTGCTATGTTTTGGTTTGGTTTTTATCATGGTTTCTCCCATTCATTTTAATTCTTCTAGGCAACATGACTAATGTGAAAATGTGTTTAATAAGAATGTATATGTAGACCCCCCAAAAAATTAATGCAGAAAATAATTCCTTGAAAACTAGATGGGCACAAACTCATTAATTCATTTCAAAGGTCAGTGGGAAAGGAACGTGGTCCAGCTCCAGCTCCAGGAGAGCAGCAACTACTGCTGCAGTGGTGTCTGCTTCTGGAGCTCTCTGCCTACAGACGGTGAAAGAATGGAATGTCTGATCTGGATCACAGTCCTGGGTTGCAGTCTTAGGACAAGGAGGGTGCTAGTGTGGTAGAGCTGGTGGTGGTGGAGAGGGAATCTTATTCACAGATCCAGGGCAGAAAAGATTGCTTGTGGTTGCTCACAGACCAGAGTGAAGACATGAGATGAGTAAACAATGCTCCTTTGATCATACCACTTTGGAGGAGCTGAGACTTAACAGGTTCCTGGAGACATTTCTGAAAGCAACTGCACAAAGCACCTGACATTTGGGGCTGTGCACCCTCCACTTATCGAAGAGATCATAGGTCAATAAGTGGCTGGGAAAATGATCAAAAGTGGGGGGAAATAAGATTATAGAAGGTTACTTTCTTGGTAAAAAGGTATTTTGTTATGATGAGGAAGATCAAAGTATACAATCAGAGGAAGACAGCAAGGTCAAGGCTCCTACATCAAAAGCCTCCAAGAAAAATATGAAAGGATCTCAGGCCATACAAGAGCTTAAAAAGAATTTTGAAAATCAGTTAAGTGAGGTGGAGAAAAAATTGGGAAGAGAAATGAGAGCAATCAAAGAAAATCATGAAAAATGAGTTAATAGCTTGCTAATGGAGACCACAAAAATGGTGAAGAAAATAATACCTTTAAAAATAAACCAGCCCAAATGGCAAAAAGCCATTGAGAAGAAGAATGCCTTAAAAAGTAGAATTAGCCAAATGGTTAAAAAAAAAAAAAAAGGTCTAAAAGCTCACTGAAAAAAAATAATAATTGCTTCAAAATTAGAATGAAGGAAATGGAAGCTAATGATTTTATGAGAAATCAAGAAATTATAAGACAGAATCACAGGAATAAAAAAAAATAGAAAACAATGTGAAATATCTCATTGAAAAAACAACTGGCCTGGAAAAAAGATCCAGGAGAGATAATTTTAAAATTATTGATCTACCAGAAAACCATGATCAAAAAAGAACCTAGACATCATCTTTCTAAAAATTATCAAGGAAAACTGCCCTGATATTCCAGAACCAGAGGGTAAAATTGAAATAGAAAGAAGCTACTGTTCAGCTAATGAGATAGATCCCCAAAAGAAAACTCCTAGGAATATTGCAGCCAAATTCCAGAGGTCTCAGGACAAGGAGGAAATATTACAAGCAGCCAGAAAGAAGCAATTCAAGTTTTGTAGAAACACAATCAGGATAACACAGGATTTAGCAGCTTCTATACTATGGGATCAGAGGACTTGGAATATAATATTACAGCAATCAAAGGACCTAAGATTAAAACCAAGAGCATACCGAGCATAATACTTCAGTAAAAAAAAATGAAATTTCAATGAAATAGAGGACTTCCAAGCTTTCTTCTTGAAAAGACCACAGGTGAATAGAAAATTTGACTTTCAAATACAAGAATCAAGAGAAACATGAAAAAATAAACAATAAAGAGAAGGCATAAGGGATTCATTAAACTTGAACTATTTACATATCTTTATGGAAATATAATATTTGTAACCCATGAGAACTTTCTCAGTATTAGGGTAGTTAGAGGAAACACACACACACACACATATACACACATACAAATATATGTGAATATATATGTAAGTGCATATGTACATGCATGTATATATGTGTATATATGTATGTATATGTGTGTATGTGTGTATAGGTGTATATATATGCATAGATTGATAGATTGATAGATCGATAGATAGATAGATAGACGGATGGATGGATAGATGGATGGATAGACAGACAGACAGACAGACAGACAGACAGACAGACAGACAGATAGACAGATAGACAGATAGACAGATAGACAGATAGACAGATAGACAGATAGATAGATAGATAGATAGATAGATAGATAGATAGATAGATAGATAGATAGATAGATAGATAGATAGATAGATAGATAGATAGATAGATAAAGTTAGAGATTTAGATAGACAGACAGAGGGCACAGGGTAAGCTGAATATGAAGGGAAGATACCTAAAGATAAAATTAACTGTTGAGAGGAATGTACTGGGAGAAAGAGAAAGGAAGAAGTAGAATATATTAAAACATCTCTCATAAAAGAGAAAAGAAAGAGTATTTACAATGGAAGGGAAGAGGGGGGAGGTGAGAGGGAATAAATGAGCCTTATTCTCATGGATTTGGTTTATGGAGGGAATAATACATATTCAATTGGGTATGGAAAACCCATCTTACCCTACAGGATGGCAGGGGGAAGAGGATAGGAGAAGGAGGACAATAGAAGGGGTGGTAGATCTGGGGAATGGGTAATCAGAAGCAAACATTATTGTGGGGGGACAAGTGAAAGGAGAGAATTGATTAAGTGGAGGGCAAGACGGGATAGAGTGGAATGGGGTTAGTCTTTCACAACATGACTGTTATGGAAGTGCTTTGCATGGCTGCATATGTGTGACCTATATTGAATCACTTGGTTTCTCAGTGATTGTGGGTGGGGAGGAAAGAAAGGAGAGAATATGCAGCTCAAAGTTTTAAAAATGAATGTTAAAAATGGTTTTTGCAGGGACACCTAGGTGGCATAGTGAATAAATCACTGGCATTGGAGTCAGGAGGACCTGAGTTCAAATCCAGCTTCAGACACTTGCCACACTTACTAGCTGTGTGACCTTGGGCAAGTCACTTAACTCCAATTGCCTTGCTTTCCTCCCTTCAAAATACAAAGTAAAAAATGTTTTTGTATGCAACTGGGAAATATATTGTAAAGGCAATGGTATATATAAATCTGTCTTGCCCTATAGGAAAATAGAGGCAAGGGGGATAGAAGAAGGGGGTTGATAGAAGAGAGGGCAAATTGGGGAAAGGGGTGGTTGGAGTACACATTGTCTTGATCTGGGGGGGAGGGGAGAAAATTTGGAATTCAAAATCTTTTGGAAGTGAACGTTGAAAACTGAAAATAAATAAATTATATGAAAAAATAAAGCTAGAATTTGAAAAAGGGAAGCTAATAACATTCTAAGACACCAGGAAATCATAAAAAATAAAAAGAATAAAAAAATAGAAGAGAAAGTGAAGCATCTCATCAGAAAGACAAGTGATCTGGAGTACAGGTGAAGGAGAAATAATATAAGAATAGTCATACTACCTGAAAATTAGAATTAAAAGAAAAACAATCTTGGTGCAATACTATAAGAAATTATCAAGGAAAATTGCCCTGAACTAGAACAAGAAAGAAAAGTAGAAATACCAAAAGAAATCTACTAATCCAGTACCTCTCAGAGGTTGGTGTCACCCACTTTGGGAACCTATGATTTATGGCATACTAGAATCAAAGAGAGAAGCAGAGTCAAGATGGCAGAAAAAGGAAACTACTTAGCTGAACTCTCCTCAAAACAAATAATGCCATAAAACAATTCCTGAAGTGTCAGAACCCACAGAGAGACTGGGTGAAACAATTTTCCAGTCAAAGACAACATAGAAGATTGGTAGGAAAGGTCTGTTGTACCTAAGTGGAAGTAGAGCACAATCCAACATAAGCTACTCCAGCACAGCCCCAGCCACAGTAAACCTGGAGTAGGCCTTGGGAGTCCTACTGAATCATCAGTGCAGCATCTGCTTCAGGAACTCTCAGCCCACAGATGGTAAGGTGGTCCATTGAACATCAGAAGGTTATGGGGGTCTCTTTGCTGGCACTGGATACAGGATTCTGTTCCTTTGTCCATAGTCAGATATGGGTTGCAGTTCTGGGTGGCAGTCACAGGGCAAGGCAGAGCATCAGCACACCAGAGCTTGCACCAAAGTGCAACAGGGACCTTTATCACAGTTCCAGGGCTGAAATGAGTATTTGTGGTACCTCAAAAACAAGAGCACAGTACATGACAACTCATCCCAGATAATGCCACCTTTAAAAACCTGACAGGTCCCCAGAAGTATCTCTGAAAATAACTGCACAAGAATCCTGAAGCTTAGGGCAGTGTTTCATCCACCCTGGAAGCAGAGTCTTACTTTAAAAGAGTTAAAAGTCAAGAAATAGACTGGAAAAATAAGTAAATAACAGAAAAAGTATTCTGACTATAAAAAGTTACTATGGTGACAAGGAAGATAAAAGCACACACTCAGAAAATACAAAGTCAAAGTTTCTACATCCAAAGCCTTCAAGAAAAATATGAATTGCTCTCAGGCCATGGAAGTGATCAAAAAGAATTTTGAAAATAAATTAAGAGAGGTAGAGGGAAAAATTATAAAGAGACATGAGAGTGATGCAAGAAACACATGAAAAGAGAGTCAGTAATATGAATAAGGGCACATGAAAAAATACAAAAGAAATATAATAATACCTTAAAAAACAGACTAGATCAAATGGCAAAAGAAGCACAAAAAAGTCAATGAGAAGGAATCATTTAAAAATCAGAATAGCCCAAATGGAAAAAGAGGTACAAAAATTCACTGAAGAAAAAATCTCCTTTAAAAGTAGAATTGACCAAGTGGAAAAAGGGAGTCTGAAAGTTCACAGTAGAAAATAATTCCTTCAAAATTAGAATGGAGCAAATGGAAGCTAATAAGAATGAGAAATCAAGAACAATAAAATCAAACCAAAATAATGAAAAATATAGAAAACAATGTGAAATACCTCGTTGGAAAAGCAACTGATCTGAAAATAGATGCAGGCGAGATAATTTTAAAATTAGTGGACTAACTCAAAGTCATGTTTTTTTTAAGAGCCTAGACATCATCTTTCAAGAAATTTTCAAAGAAAGCTGTCGTGATATGCTAGAGTCAGAGAGTAAAATAGAAATTTAAAAAAATCCATCAATTACCTCCTGAAAAGTATCCCAAAAGGAAAACTCCCAGGAATATTATACCAAATATTATAATATTATAGCAAATATTATAGCAAAATTCAGAGAAAATATTACAAGCAGCTAGAAAGAAACAATTCAAGTATCATGAGGCCACAGGATAACACCAGATTTAGCAGCTTTTACATTAAAGAATTGGAGGGCTTGGAATATGACATTCCAGAGGGCAAAGGAGCTAGGATTACAACCAAGAGTCATCTACTCATCAGAACTGAGTGGAAAGGATTAAGGAGTCAAAATGAAAATTCAATGAAACAGAAGATTTTTATCTTTTTCCATGAAAAGACCAAAGCTAAATAGAAAATTTGACTTTCAAATACATGACACAAGAGAAGCATAAAAAGGTAACTAGGAAGGAGAAATCATAAGGAATTCAATAAGGCTAAAGCTGTTTACATTCCCATATGAGAAGATGAAACTTGTAACTCACAAGAACTTTTTCATTATTAGGGCAGTTAGGAGTATATATAGACAAAGGGCATAGATGTGAGTTGAATGTTACTAGATGATATCTAAAAAGGTAAGAATGAACTAGGAGAAAGGGAAGGAGAAAGGAAGAAAGGGGCAAATTACCTGACGTAAAAGAGGCAAGAAAAAGCTTTTATAATGGAGGGGAAGACAGGGAAGGTGAGAGGGAGGGAATAAACCTTATTCTTATCAGAGCTGAATCAAAGAGGGAATGATATACAAACTCAATAGGGTATAGAACTTTATCTTACCCTAGAGAAAAGTAGGAGGGGAAGGATTTAAGAGAAGGGGGAAGGGTGATAGAAGGAAGGACAGATTGGGCGGTAGTCAGAAGCAAAACACTTTTGAAGACAGACAGAAAGGAAAGAGAGAATAGAATAAGCAGGAGGGGGAATATAGTGAAGGGGAATACAGTTAGCAATAGTAACTGTGAAAGAAAAGTTGAAGAAAATTTTCTCTGACAAAAGCCTCATTTCTTAATCATATAGAGAACTTAGTTACACTTATAAAAATAAGAGCCGTTCCCTAATTGATAAATTATCAAAAGATATGAAAAGTTTTCAGATGAAGTAATCAAAGCTATCTATAGCCATCTGAAAAAATGTTCTAACTCACCATTGATTGGAAAAAATGAAAATTAAAGCAATTTTGAGCTACAACCTCAAACCTATTAGATTGGCTAACAGTTCAGAAAAGGAAAATGACAAATGTTGGAGGATATGTGGGGGAAATGAGATATTAATGCACTGTTGGTGGAGTTGTGACATGAATTCTTTAGAGCAATTTGGAACTATATCCAAAGGGCTATAAAATCATGCATATCCTTTGAGCTAGCAATACTACTACCAGGTCTGTATCTCAAATAAAATAAGAAACCAAAAGGAAAAGAACATATGTGTACAAAAATATTCATAGTTCATTTCTGGGGTCAAGGAATTGGAAATTGAGGGGATGCCTATCAATGGTGGAATGGCTGAACAAGTTGTGTATGATTATAGTGGTACATTATAGCCCTATAAAACATGATGAGCAGAATGCTCTCAGAAAAATCTAGAAATACTTACAGTAACTGTTATAAAGTGGCATATACTGTATACAATGTAATAGCAATATTGTAAGATGATCAGCTGTGAAAGACTTAGCTATTCTTAGCAACAGCATTATCCAAGAAAATTATGAGGACTTATGATGAAAAATGCTTTCCACCCCCAGAGAAAGAACTGATGGTGTCTGAATACAGATTGAAGCATACTTTTTTTACTTTCTTTTTCTTGAGAGTTTTTTGTCTATGTTTTCTTTCACAACATGACAAATGTGGAAATGTTTTGGATGACTACACATGTATAGTCTATATCAAATTGCATGCCTTCTCAAAAAAGGCAGTGGCAAGGAACAAAGGGAGAAAATTTGGAGTTCAAAGTTTTAACAACAAATGTCAAAAATTGTTTTCATCCACCTAAATTATCAGCATTTCTATATAAGCAGCCAAAATTAGAAGGAAAGCAGAAAATTGGGAAAGAATTTTTATAACCAGTGTCTTTGATAAAAGCCTCATTTCTAAAAATATGGAGAACTGAGTTAAATTTGTAAGAATACAAGTCATTCTTCAATTGATAAATAGTCAAAGGATATAAACAGGCAGTTTTCAGAGGAAGAAATTAAAACTATCTATAGTCATATAAAATATCCTCTAAATCATAATTGAGAGTTTCCTGGAGGCGGAGCCAAGATGGCGGAGTAGAAAGACGCACATACACATAGCTCCGAACCCACAACCCATAGAACGGCTACAGGGGAGTAACTGACGGCAAATTCTGCACCCAGAGGCCACGGAATATTGGAGAGAGGGAGATTTCTGTTCCTGAGAGACCTGCAAACCTCCCGCGGGGGGTCCTTCGCGCTGCGGACTGGGCGCCGGGACTGGGAGCTGAGTGCAGCCCTGCCGTGGCCGCGGCACCGAGAGGAAAACATCCAAGCGGGCTTCAGGGATGGGATCTCCAGCAGCCACACAAGTCCCTCCACCTACAGGTGACGGGGGTCGGTGAGAGAGTCTCTTTGGCGGGTCGAGAGGGGAGTGGGGTGCCCCCATAACTCAGGCCCCCCCCGGGAGGTAGAAGCTGAGAGGTGGCGGCAGACCAGGGCTCCCCAAGGGAGCGGGAGCCTGGATCCATTGTGGAAGGTCTGTGCATAAACCCCCTGAGGGAACTGAGCCTGAGAGGCGGCCCTGCCCCCACCTGACCACCTGAACACAATCTCATACTGAATAGCAGCCCTGCCCCTGCCAAAAGCCCTAAGGCTGGAAGCAGCATTTGAATCTCAGTCCCCAAACCCTGGCTGGGAGGATCAGGAGGCAAGGTGGGTGTGAGGAGGATATTCAGAGGTCAAGTCACTGGCTGGGAAAATGCCCAGAAAAGGGAAAAGAAATAAGACTATTGAAAGCTACTTTCTTGGCGAACAGGCATTTCCTCCCTTCCTTTCTGATGAGGAAGAACAATGTTTACCATCAGGCAAAGACACAGAAATCAAGGCTTCTGTGTCCCAGCCCACCCAATGGGCTCAGGCCATGGAAGAGCTCAAAAAGAATTTTGAAAATCAAGTTAGAGAGGTGGAGGAAAAACTGGGAAGAGAAATGAGAGAGATGAAAGAAAAGCATGAAAAGCAGATCAGCTCCCTGCTAAAGGAGACCCAAAAAAATGTTGAAGAAATTAACACCTTGAAAACTAGCCTAACTCAATTGGCTAAAGAGGTTCAAAAAGCCAATGAGGAGAAGAATGCTTTCAAAAGCAGAATTAGCCAAATGGAAAAGGAGGTCCAAAAGCTCACTGAAGAAAATAGTTCTTTCAAAATTAGAATGGCACAGATGGAGGCTAATGACTTTATGCAAAACCAAGAAATCACAGAACAAAGACAGAAGAATGGAAAAATGGAAGATAATGTGAAATATCTCATTGGAAAAACAACAGACCTGGAAAATAGATGCAGGAGAGACAATTTAAAAATTATGGGACTACCTGAAAGACGTGATCAAAAGAAGAGCCTAGACATCATCTTTCATGAAATTATCAAGGAAAACTGCCCTGAGATTCTAGAACCAGAGGGCAAAATAAATATTCAAGGAATCCACAGATCACCGCCTGAAAGAGATCCAAAAAGAGAAACTCCTAGGAACATTGTGGCCAAATTCTGGAGTTCCCAGGTCAAGGAGAAAATATTGCAAGCAGCTAGAAAGAAACAATTCAAGTATTGTGGAAATACAATCAGGATAACACAAGATCTAGCAGCCTCTACACTAAGGGATCGAAGGGCATGGAATAGGATATTCCAGAAGTCAAAGGAACTAGGACTAAAACCAAGAATCACCTACCCAGCAAAACTGAGTATAATACTTCAGGGGAAAAACTGGTCTTTCAATGAAATAGAGGATTTTCAAGTATTCTTGATGAAAAGACCAGAGCTGAAAAGAAAATTTGACTTTCAAACACAAGAATGAAGAGAAGCATGAAAAGGTGAACAGCAAAGAGAAGTCATAAGGGACTTACTAAAGCTGAACTGTTTACATTCCTACATGGAAAGACAATATTTGTAACTCTTGAAACATTTCAGTATCTGGGTACTGGGTGGGAGTACAGACACACACATGCACACATGCACACACACATAGAGACAGAGTGCACAGAGTGAATTGAAGAGGATGGGATCATATCTTAAAAAAAAAATGAAATCAAGCAGTGAGAGAGAAATATATTGGGAGGAGAAAGGGAGAAATTGAATGGGGCAAATTATCTCTCATAAAAGAGGCAAGCAAAAGACTCATTAGTGGAGAGATAATGAGGGGAGGTGAGAGAAAAACATGAAGTCTACTCTCATCACATTCCACTAAAGGAAAGAATAAAATGCACACTCATTTTGGTAGGAAAACCTATTTCACAGTACAGGAAAGTGGGGGATAAGGGGACAAGCAGGGTGGGGGGGGATGATAGAAGGGAGGGCATGGGGAGGAGAGTGCAATTTGAGGTCGACACTCATGGGGAGGGATAGGATCAAAAGAGAATAGAAGTAATGGGGGACAGGATAGGATGGAGGGGAATATAGTTAGTCCTATACAACACAACTATTATGGAAGTCATTTGCAAAACTACACAGATTTGCCCTATATTGAATTGCTTGCCTTCCAAAGGGAAGGGGTGGAGAGGGAGGGAGGTAAAGAAGTTGGAACTCAAAGTGTTAGGATCAACTGTCGAGCAATGTTCTTGCCACTAGGAAATAAGAAATACAGGTAAAGGGGTACAGAAAGCTATCTGGCCCTACAGGACAAAAGAGAAGACGGAGACAAGGGCAGAGAGGGATGATAGAAGAGAGAGCAGATTGGTCATAGGGGTAATTAGAATGCTTGGTGTTTGGGGGGGGAGGGGATAAAAGGGGAGAAAATTTGTAACCCAAAATTTTGTGAAAACGAATGTTAAAAGTTAAATCAATAAATTTAATTAAAAAATAAATCATAATTGATTAGGGAAATGTAAATCAGAATACCTCTTAGGTACCACATCACACCTATCATATTGGCTAACATGACAAACAGGAAAATTATAAATGCTGGAGAATATGTGGGAAAATTGGAACCCTAATTCATTGTTGGTGGAGTTGTGAAGTGATACAACCATTCTGTAGAGCAATTTGGAACTATGCTGAAAGGGCTATAAAAATGTGCATATCCAACAATATCACTTCTAGATAAGTATCCCAAAGGGATCATAAAAATGGGAAAAGGACCAACATATATAAGAATATTTATAGCAGCTCTTTTTATGGTGGCCAAGAACTGGGAATGCAGCCCATCAATCGGGGAATGGCTTAACAAGTGGTGGTATATGCATGGAATAGAATACTATTATGTTATAAGAAATGATGAGCAGGCAAACTTCAGAAAAACCTAGAAAGACTTATATGAACTGATGCTAAATGAAGTGAGCAGAACCAGGAAAACATTGTACACAGTAACAGCCACATTGTGTGATGACAGATTTTGACAGACTTATCTCTTCTCAGCAAAGCCAGAACGTAAAACAACCCCAAAAGACTCATAATGGAAAATAGCATTCACATCCACAGAAAGAAATGGACAGTCTGAATGCCAATCAAAGAATATTATTTGCTCTCTTTTTTGTTGTTTATTTTATGTTAGTTTTGTTTTTTGTTTCTTTCTCATGGTTCCTCTCATTTGTTTTAATTCTTCTATACAACATGGCTAATGTGCAAATATCCTAAATAAGAATGTATTTGTAGAGCCTACATTGGATTACATGCTGTATTGGGGAGAGGAGAGAAGAAGGAGGTAGAGAAAATTTAAAACTTGTGGAAATGAATGCTGAAAACTAAAAATAAATAAATTTATTTTTAAAATTGCTTTTACATATAATTTGGGAAAAATGGAATACTTTAAAAACATAGAACCAAAGACCTCCTCCACCCCGAGTCACTGCCTTGTCTTTGTGGAGGCAGGGGCTTGTGTAACTCAATGAATCCATGAGTTGCGCCATGCAGGGTTACCCAAGATTGACAGGGCAATGTCAAAAAATATTCAAATTACTGAACCATTGCACCTAGGCTTCAACAGTGTGTGAACCAAGAATTACCAGAAGGGTAGGTTGAATTTTGAAGAGGCAGAGGAACTAGAGACCAAGTTGGCAACATTTTCTGGATTATGAAGAAAGCAAGGGAATTGCAGGAAAAACATGTACTTCTCCTTCATTGACAGAAAAATGTGGCACGTCCTCAAAGAGATAAGAGTACCAGATCATCTTACTTGTCTCCTGAGGAACATATATGTTGGTCAAGAAGCAACAGTTAGAACTGAACACAGAACAAACTGGTTTAAAATTGGAAAAGAATACTAACAAAGTAGCTACCTTATTTATTTAGCATATACACAGACAACATCATGAGAAATGCCAGGCTAGATGAATCAAAAGCTGGAATTAAGGTTACCAGGAGAAATATCAATGATCTCAGATATGCAGATAATACCAATCTATAAGGAAAGTCAGTGCCATAAAATGAATTGCATTGCTAGAGAAAACCTTTGAGAGTTACTTGGACAGCAAGGAGGTGAAATCAGTCAATACTTAAGGAAATTAATTCAGTCTAATCATTGGAAGGTCAAATACTGAAATTGAAGCTTAAATACTTTGACCACATGATGAGAAGACAAAACTCACTTGAAAAAACCCTAATGTTGGGAAAACTTGAAGACAAAAGGAGCAGGGGACAGCAGAGGATGAGATGGATAGATAGTGTCATGGAAGCAATGAACATAGTTTGGACAGAGTTTGGAAGACACTGGATTATAGAGGGGCCTAGTGTACTATATGCCATGTGGTCTCAAAGAGTCGGATACAACTGAATGACTAAACAACAGAATCATACATTTAAAGAATTGAGAGAACCCTCAGAGATCTAATCAAATTTCTGTAAGTCAATAAGTATTTATTAAACATTTACTGCTAGGTTCCAGTTTCTCTGTTAGTTCTGGAGGATACAAAGAAAAACAAAGTCTGCATGCAAGCAATTATGTACAAATGAGATACACACAAGATAAATCGGCAATAATCTCATAGGAAAGACACTAAAATCAAGGAAGATCAGGAAAGGTTTCTTGTAGAAGATAAGACTGCAGCCGAAATGTTAAGGAAATTAGGAAGTAAAGATGAGAAGGGTGAGCATTCTAAACCTGGGTAACAGGTAATGAAATGCAATTTTAGCAACAACAAGAAGCCACGTGTCACTGGATTTCAGAATACATGGAGGGGATTAATGTTTAAGATATCTGGAAAGGTAAGAAGGGAACAGCTTTTAAAAAACAAAGGATTTTGTGTGTGATCATAGATGTAAGAGAGGGCACTTGATTTGTTTGATTGAGGGCAGGGAAGGCGTGGTTTGACTTCTGTTTAGGAAAGATTGTGATACCTGAGTGGTAACAGCTGAGATAGATTAAAGACAGGGAGATCAGCCAGAAACTAATGCAACAGTCTAAGTATGAGGTGATGAGGGTTTAGACCATTATGCCAGAGGAGAGAAAGGAGCATACACTAGAGATATTTCAGAGATAAAAATGACAGAATTTGGAATAGATTGTATACTGGAGATGAGAGTAAGAAGTGGAGAATGACACTTAGGTTTCAAGCCTAGGTGACTGAGGAAGAAGAGAGGATTTGGAGAGTAAAATAAAAGTTCCGTTTTGATCATGTTGAGTACAGGCTAGCTATGGCATTTCCATGGGCATTTTCAGATGAGAGACTGGATGTCAGGTTAGAGGTGAACAAATAGTTATCTAAGAGAGTCATGAATAAAGCTGATAATTTAATCCACAGGAAATAATGAGATAACCAATTGAACAATGCAGAGAGAGAGAAGAGAAGTTTCAGGAAAAATTCCTTATACATCATCTCTGGCAAGCAGTTATTCATCCATTACCCAAAGACCTTTAGTGAGAGGGAATTCACTTTCCAATAAAGCAGCATTTGCTACTTTTAGATAATTGAGTGAAACTGATGGACCAAGTCCTGGGGTCCACAGGAAAAGATAGGACACTGGGAATCACATTAGAACCAAGAAATGTCTCAAGGGAGCCAGAAAAATAATAATAGAAATCAATAGCCTGTACTGCACCTGAATTTACAGTCAGAAGACTGTAAATTCTATCTCACTCTGCAAATTCTCTCACTTATTAACTGTACGACCTTGAGGAAAGTTCTTAATCTTTCTAAACTTTGATTTCCTTATCTATAATATTAAGAGATTGAACTGAATTATACCTATTGTCCTAGGGCTCAGATCTAGATTTTCTGGCCTGATCTGACTAGTCTGCTGGATACACCACCCTGTATCTATTAGAAAGAGGTCCAGGGGTTCTAATGACAAACTTCCCAAGTAATGTCTTAATAACATAGTCTTGCATGCATGTTTGGAGAGAATAGATTTCAAAGCGTTCTGTGAAAGGTTAGGTAAGATCCCATGGACTGAAATTTTACAGTTGTAGTCAGTTTAGCAAAGATGGAAAGCCTTAAAACTGAAAATTTCTTCTACTATAGCTTGAGGTATTTTTTCTCCAGTTATAAGTACAATATATTGTACTCCCAATGTATTTCCTAACGGAACAAATTTTGGCTATACTCTACTGAATTTGAGTAATATCTTGAGTTTATGACATGAACTTTGCAGAATCACTCAACATTCTTGAATTCCTGAAAACTGAAACCTTTCTACATTACATAAAGTGAGCTATGCAAGCACAAATTATCAGGGCAACGTTATGCCACCATGTGACCACAAGGTGGCATAAGGGAGATAAGATGGTAAAGTATCAATTCCCCCCAAATTCAGAGGAACTAAGAATTGCAGTGCTTGTGTTTTTCCTTCTCTAGCTCTTTTTTGAGATATGTGATTGTGTTTTTCCAGTTTTGTTGTTGTTGTTATTTGTTTGGGGTGACGCAGAGGACATAGGCAAGAAAATAGCTAAAGACACAATTAAACTGGTGCCTATCTGCGCAAATGAATCCAATCAAAATTGTTAAGTCAAAGGAAAAGTCCCTAACACTACCAGCTCATTTTATCCCCTAGGAAACTGTTTCCCAATAGCTAAAACTGAAGATTGCTGTTTCAGCTTTCCATTCTCCAAATAGAATTTTATTTTCTGCAAAAGTAAAAATGCCAGATAGACAAAGAAAATTCCCATGCACTTTTCCTGCAGTTCCCCTCTATCTCTAGAAGCCTCTAAAATGTGCTATAAGTAGCACGTGTGAATCTTATTCTAAGCACTTCAATCTAAGTCTATCTCAGTTCCTAATATCCCTATTTTTGTTGATGCCACCAATGTCTTATTTACGTAGTCTAAAATTCTCAATTTTAGCTTCTCTCTCACCAATTATAATTCATCTGACATCTAATTAATTGTCAACTTCCCATTGCATAATTAAATTTTGCCATTCCTTTTCTCATCAACTTACAGCTATCTATAACCTATAAAAGGAAACGTTCTAGCTCCAGTCTACCATTCTGGTCTTATTTCACTCTACTACCACTCAATAACTCCATATTTCAGTCAAATTGCTATACTCACAATTTTTTAGCTTCTTCTTGGCCTTTCCCACTTCTGTGTATTTACATACACCATCATCACTTATGCCTGGATTGGATCTCTGTCTCTCTCTCTGTCTCTGCCTCTCTCCCCCCCGCCCCGGTCTCTGTCTCTGTCTCTGTGTCTGTCTCTCTGTCTCTGTGTCTGTCTCTCTGTCTCTGTCTCTGTGTCTGTGTCTGTCTGTCTGTCTCTCTCTCTCTCTCTTTCTCTCTCTCTCTCTCTCTCTCTCTCTCTCTCTCTCTCTCTCTCTCTCTCTCTCTCTCTCTCTCTCTCTTTGTCTCTGTCTCTGTCTCTCTCTCTCACACACACACATACCTACACTTACTGAAATTTTTCTTTCTCTTTATGGTGACGGGTGCCACTCTGGACACACTAATTATGAATAGCCTGCTCATTTCTGGATTTCTAAATTGCAGATGAGACAAATATTCATACTCTCAAGGAGTAAAAAACAAGTGATTGTCAAGCACTCAAACTCTTCCAGCATCTTGGATGAACCTCAGGCACACTTGAAGTTGTTTGAGATGATGTTGATGATGTGGTAGTTCTGCAATGGTCATAGTAGTAGTGATTACAGTGGTGATGGAATCTATGAATGAAAGGATGAATAACTATGAAAAAATTTATTATGTGATTATTTGTTAAGCACTAGGCTAAGAGCTGGGAATACAAATTTTTAAAATTAGATATTTCGAAAGAGCTCATATGCTAATTAGAGGCAATAACGTCTCCTCTGGGCAGATGAAAAGGCCCAGAAATTCTAAGAGTGAAGATTTGGACAAATGAAAAAGTTCCTTAGTGTTTGTAAGCAGATCAATTGACAGTGCCCAAGGGTCTGGAGGACATAACAATAGGGTACACTGTAGGATCCTAGAGATGTTGTATGAAGTGGAAACACATATGGTAAAGTGTGGCAGTCATCCATTTCAATAGCAGGCTTTTAGTTAATTACTCTGAGCTCATGGTGGTGTGAATAGGCAAGTCACTCTTTACGCCAGGCACTCCCATGTAGTCTGAGCAGCCTGGGCTCAAGAAGAATCAAAGAAAAGGTAAGTAAGAAAGATACTCCTTCTTGTCATTGTTCCTTCCAGGTTGCTCCATGAGGTCTGGAATCACAGGGTTTGTTGAGGAAAGGGCTACTGGAAGGCAAAGGGGAAGTGCATCATCACTGGCGGTTATTCCAACTCTGCCACCCTTATGTGGTCTAAAACTGGAGGATTCATAGCTGATGTTATGCATTACTTGCTGTAACTTTCTGTGTGGAGGAACATTTTAATAAGACTTTCTTCAGTGCTCCCATAACATCTTTGTTCCTGAGACTATAAATCAAAGGGTTAAGCATGGGTGTTACAATGGTATAAAAGGCTGACACCACCTTGTCCTGCTCAGGGGCATGGTAGGACAGAGGCAACACATATGTATAGAATGCAGCTCCATAGAAGATGCTGACCACAGTCAGGTGGGAGGAACAGGTGGTAAAGGCTTTCTTCCGGCCATCTGTTGAACGCATACGATGGACTGTGAGCAAGATGAGAGAGTAGGAAATAGAGATTATAAAGACAGGAATGAGCAGCATTAGTACACAACATATATACATGAGGGTTTCATAGAGGGATGTGTCTGCGCAGGCCAGCTTGAGGACTGCAGGAATTTCACAGAAGAAATGATTGATGGTTCGAGAGCCACAGTAGGGAACATTCATTGTGATAGGTGTGAGGAGGAAACCATCAAATGAGCCACCAAACCAGGAACCTGCAGTCAACAGAAGACACATCCTGCGGTTCATGAGGACTGGGTACCTCAGTGGATTACAGACAGCCACATAACGGTCATAGGCCATGAGTCCCAAGAGGAAAAACTCAGAACCAATCATGGTCAGGTAAAGAAAAATCTGAATTCCACAACCCACAAAGGAGATTGTTTTTTCCTCAGATACCATGTCTACTAAGAGTTTAGGTACAGTAGTGCAAATGAAGAGGGTGTCCATAATAGAGAGCTGGCTGAGCAGGAAGTACATGGGGGTATGTAGTCGGGAATCCACCTGAATTAGAAATATCATAACCATATTGGCTGTTATAGCCACCACAAAGATGGAAAAGATCATAACAAAGACCACTCCTATGACCTTGTTGTCCACAAGCAGTCCCAACAAGATGAAGTCTGAGGATGAAGTTTGATTCTCTGGTTTCATTTCCTCTGATAGATCAATGTCCTAAAGATACAAAGACAGAGAAATCAGGGAGGATTATGAAATAGGCTATACCAAGGGCACACATTCTTTGCTACTATGGTCTATGAATTTAGACACTTCAACATTAAAGAAATTGTGAAATATATCACCTGTAAAAATGAAGTAGGCGAATTTTTTTCTTATTAGAGTAACTTTGATTTTCAGTATTCTTTCTCTTGAGCAATTCAGAACCCATCTAGCCTCCTCATACTACCAAATTTATTAGCCCAGGTACTATAAGAAAATAATAATCTGGAAAAATAATTCCCAGTAGTGTGTTATTGACTTCAATAAAGCACCCTTTTCAGGAGTCCTGAACTTTCTTTTCCTCAAGTTTTAAAGGAAAAGGTGTCTTTTCTTTTGGTCAAGGCTAATCCTTGTCAAGGGCTAAGTAAGCCTTTACTAACTGAACTACTTGGGAAAAAGTCTACATATGGAGTCGCCATTTCCTCTCCTCTCATTCCCTTCAAAACTCTTTAATCTGGCTCTCATTTTACCATTCATCTCAAGTTGTTCTTTCAAAAATGACTAATCAGCTCTAAAGCATCAAATTTAATATTCTTTTCTCAGTCTTCATCTTTCTTGACCTCTCATAGCATTTAATATATTTGGCCAGTTTATTATCCTTAATACTGTCTTCTCCTGGTTTTCATGACAGCTCTCTCTCTGCTCATTCTCCTTCTACCTGTCTGATGAACTTTTCTTGGTCACCTTTAATATCGCCATAACTACAGGTATCCCCCAGGTCTCTGTACTAGATTCTTCTCTCTCTTCTCCCTATCATCTCTCACTTGGTGATGTCACCAGCTCCCATAGGTTAAATTATCATGCCTTTTCAGTTGATGCTTCCAGGTCTAATCCTGAACTCTAGTTCCACATCATCAATAGAGAATTGGAAATTTTAAGTTGAACATCTTAAAGACATCTCAAAATCAGCATGTTCAAAACCATCTCATTATTTTCTCCCCAGATTGTCTGCTTTTCTGAACTTCTGTATTATTATTGAGAGTCCCATTATATTTGCAGTTACCTAAGCTTGAAATCTTCGGGGCATCCTTGTACTCTTCAACCTTATCATATACATGCAGCCAGTTGCCAAATCTTACTGTTTCTTCCTTCGCAATATCTCAATACATTCTCTTCTCTCTACTTACAGAGCAGCTACGCTACTTTAGACATTCACACCTCTTATCATGACTTTTAAATATACTTCTAATTAGACTTTTTTCAAGTGTCTCTGAACTCCAATTCATCCTTCACACAACTGCCAAAGTGATTTTCCTAAAGTGTCTGATGTCACCTCCCTACTTAACAGGTTCCTATGGTTCTCTATTGTCTCTGGGATCAAATATCACCTCCTTTGTTTCTTCACAACATAGTCAGTTCCTATCTTTCCAGCTTCCTTTCATTGCCCCTCAACACACATTCTATGGTTCAGTCATTCTATCCCACTTGCTTTTACACACACACACACACACACACACACACACACACACACAAACACACAAAACTGCATCTTCTGTCTCCATGTCTTTATAATGGCTATCCCTCAGGCCTGGAATGGTTTTCTTCCTAATCTCTGCTTCTCAAATTCTTGAGCCTCAGCAGCTATTATCTTCTCTTACTCCCCAGTTACTCTATACAGTTCATACATATTAAAATATATACAAGTTATCTCCTTCATTGCAAGATAAGTCCTTGAAAGCATGGACTGTTTTTGTTATTGTTTGTGTCTTCAGGGCTTAGCATAGTCACTGGCACATAATAAATGCTTAATAAATGTTAATTGACTGATTGTTCCACAGACTTTTGATTCTTTGTCTCAAATATTGTCTTTTCCTTTCTGAAAAGCAAACTTAAAAAAAACAAACATTCAGAGTTACCACTCTTTATCACTTATCCCCAGTCACTACTGAACTACTAAGTAATAGTCTTTACTCATTTGCTCCATTTCCGCATGATTTCTAAGACTCTAATAAGATGACTTCCAGTTCCACCACTCTACTGAAACTGCTATCCCTGGGGCAAAGCCAAGATGGGGGAGTAACAGCATGGACTTTCTAGAGAACAGACGCCAAGCCCAGTCAAATAGCGGTAAAAATGGCTTTAAACAAATTGTGGAGCTGCAGAACTCAAAGCATGATGGAGTGAAGCAAATCTGACACTCAACACATCCTGGAAGGTCTCCAAGAAATGTCTATCATTCCAAGCGTGGGTCATGTTGGCATGAAATGGACCTGAACAGGCCTTGGGAAGACTGAATCTCTCACATCTGTGGCAGTTTACAGACTTCAGGACACCAAAATCCCAAGAACAAATTGGAAGGTCAATGGAAAAAGCCTGTTTGACCAGTGTGGGAGAGTGGAGTGGTCCAGTCTCAGCCCCAGAGCAGCAAAGGGCAAAGGGGGCAGCGGAACCCATTGCAACCACAGCAACAACATGGGTGGAGATAGCGACAGTTTCTAGAGTTCTAGGCCCAGAGTTTGTAGGGGAATTGAGCTACTGACAGCACACTCCCCTTTCCCAAGAGAAACAGAGATCTACCTTGACGAAGAGCTCAAAAGTCAAGTAAATGCCTGGAGAAATAAGCAAAAACTAGAAAAGAAATCAGGCCATAGAATCTAACTTTGGTGATGAGGAAGACCAAAACATGCAAAAAGAAGACAACAGAAGACAACAAAGTCAAAGCTCCTCCATTCAAAGCGTCCAAGAAAAATATTAATTGATCTAAGATCATGGAAGAACACAAAAGGATTTTGAAAATCAAAGAAGAGAAGTAGAGCAAAAATTGAGAAGAGAAATGGGAGTGATGCAATAAAATTAAGAAAAACGAGCCAACTGCCTGCTAAAGGAGACCCAAAAAATGTTGAAGAAAATAACACTGTAAAACACTAACCCAAAAGACAAAAGAGATCCAAAAAGCCAAGGAAGAGAAGAATACCCTAAAATGAAGAATTGACCAGATGGAAAAGGATGTCCAAAAGGACACTGAAGAAAATAATTCCTCAAAGATGAGAATAGAGCAGTTGGAAGTTAATGACTTTATGAAAAACCAAGAAATTTTAAAACAAAACCAAAGGAATGAAAAAATAGAAGACAATGGAAAAAAAAAACTGACCTGGAAAATAGATCCAAGAGAGAAAATTTAAAAATTATGGAACTATCTGAAAATCATGACCAAAAATAGAGCCTAGACATCATCTTTCAAAAAATTATCAAGAAAAACTGCCCTGATTTTCTAGAAACCAGAGGGTTAAATAAATATTGAATGAGTCCACTGATCACTTCCTGAAAGCGATCCCAAAAGGAAAACTGCTAGGGATATTATAACCAAATTCCAGAGTTCCCAAGTCAAGGAGAAAAAACATTGCAAGCAGCTAGAAAGAACCAATTTGAGTACTGTGGAAATACAATCAGGCTAACACAAGATCTAGCAGCTTCTACATTAAGGGATTACAGGGCTTGGAATATAATATTCCAGAAGTCAAAGGAACCAGGATTAAAACCAAGAACCACCTACCCAACCAAACTGAATATAATACTTCAGGGGAAAAAATCGTCATTCAATAAAATAGAGGACTTTGAAGCATTCTTGATGAAAAGACCAGAATGGAATAGAAAATTTGATTTTCAAACACAATAATCAAGAGAAGCATGAAAATGTAAACAGAAAAGAGAAATCATAAAGGACTTACTGAGGTTGAACTGTTTGCCTTCCTGCATGGAAAGATAATATTTATAGCTCTTGAGACTTTTCTCACTCCGAGGGTAGGTGGAAGGATTATACACATATAGAGGGAGGGTGAGTTGAATGGGAAGGGATGATATCTAAAAAAATAAAATTAAGGGATGAGAGACGAATATATTTGGAGGAGAAAGGGAAAATAGAATGTGGCAAATTATCTGTCACATAAAAGAGGCAGAAAAAAAGCTTTTTCTGTTGAAGGGAAGAGAAGAGAGGTGAGAAGGTTCTACTTCCTAAGGTACTACTTCTTTCATGAAGCCTCCCTTGATTCTCTCAGTTGAATATAATCAGTCACTCAGCTTTTCCTTTTGGAAATCTCTCTTATGCCCCTATAAAATTTGTATACTTATTTGCATAAATGTCTAATTGCCAAGTATACTGTATACATACAGTGGGCAAGAAATGTGTCATTCTATATATTTGTCTCCCCAACAACTTAGCATGAACATACTTAAAAGAGCTGTGATTTGGGATGGGAGAAATTCTGATCAGGAAATATTCAATGATTGTACGTCAAAAGCAGGCTACAACTTAGTAGACAAGTCCTAGAGAGTTGCCTAATCAAAGAAAAGGTAAAAGTCTTGCATAGAGTCACACAGCTACTTTCTTAGGAAGAATTTAAACCCATGTTTTGTTAACTCCAAATGTAAATCTTTCACAATGTAGATGCAATTCATGCTTGCTGAACTGTCTTGACTTCAATTACCTTAGTTTTAAAGAAGATAACAAAGGATGACGATTAATGAGAACATTTTAACCTAATCTTAATTCTTCTCCTAAGGTCTTCAGTCAGGGCAAGTCACTTTATATTTCTGAATCTCACTTTCCTTCTTTTTAATAAGAAATGAGGTTAAGTGGTTCCCAATCTGCTGGAAATGGAGACTTCAGGGACCAAGGATTCCTACCTAAGTTTGAAATTTTCATTGCTTCAACCAGACTCCAATCTGAAAGCTGTAAAAAAAAAATCACCAAGCCTATGTTTAATTCAGTATAATCAAGTCAATACATCTTCAACAGGTCTAAGAAATTATATTTCCAAATTTATGTAATGAAACTTTAAAATAAGTGTTAATGCTACAGAAACCAATATAACAGAAATTCATTTAAATGGTTTATAAAACTCATTGTAGTTCTTGTCATTATGTAATATTTTAATGAATAATACTTCTAGTGTGATTGGCAATTGATAAAGGTAATATAAAAGCACTTTTAAAGTCACAAAGCACTAAAAATATTTTTTCATTACTTACATATGTTTTTTAGTTGTGTCCAACTTTTCATGACCCCATGGGACATATGGCCCATAAGATTTTGTTGGCATGGATTTGGGAGTGGTTTGCCATTTCCTTCTCCAGGAAATTTAGGCAACAGAAGTTAAGTGACTTCCCCAAGGTCATACAGCTAGTAACTGTTTGAAGCTGGATCTAAACCCAGGTTTTGTAGACTCAAGGCCCAGTGCTCTATCCACTGATCCATCTAGCTGCCTCTTATTAGCATATGGTAGTCCATAGAATGTTTCTGCAGTTAGAACAAAACCTTTATAGTGAAATAAAAATAAATAAAAATAGCATCTCTAAGTTCTATTCCAATTTAATTGTTCTTTACTGTGTGTTTAAGTATTATTTTCAATTATTTTGCCTCATATCCTGTATGTTGTAATCAGATCAGGGTGCCTCAGGAAGCAGGGGGTAGCTCACTGGAAGTCCTCAGACAAAGTACATATGACCATTTGCTCAAGTTTGTGATGGAGGCAATTATTAATTAAATTTGGGTTGAACCAGATAGCCCCTAAATTCATTTCCAAAACTGTTTTTTCTTCTTTTTTTATTTTTATTTTCTTTTTTGTCACTCTTCTTTCTTATATCCCTTCTTACCTCACTTTCACTAAAGTTTAGCTCTTGATTCGTACAGGCTATACCAATGGAGTAACGAACTGATCAGAAAGATTTTTGAGTTTGGACAACGTGATAGATTGTCTATGTGTTATCCAAGGACAAATATAGCTGAGTTCAGAAAGTCTCATCTTCAGAATGACTACAGGGTTGAAGATTGTTTAGAAAATTATAGAAGGCTGGTAAGCTGAGGCAATATAGGGAAGTCAGATACTGATTAAAAAAAAAAAAAGAAGATACACAAAAGTGCGTTGTAATCCTGAAAGAATAGGGTCAGAATTACTAAAGCTGATGAGGGAAGCTAAGGAAGGAAAACACAAAAGAGATTTTGAACTATTTGGGCAAAAATAGAAGTATCACAGAAGGAATAAGACTGATGCTCAGCTCGTAAAGACAATAATAGAGAGAAGATAGAACTACTTAATTCTTAATTTGCTCAGTGTTTGTGTGTGTGTGTGTGTGTGTGTGTGTGTGTGTGTGTGTGCGTGCAAGTCACAAGTCCATGGAAAGAGAATGGGAGGGGAATTTGATCATTGCCATTAAAAATTTGTTTTAGTGAAGGGAGAGAAAGATAGACAAAGTCTGACATGCACTTTCCATTTGGGGGAGAACAAATCTCAAGGCATTAAAAGGCCCATGAACTGAAATTATATTGAGCCATTTAGCCTAGAGGGGATGAACAACTCTCAAGAATGGAATTATGAAAATGAAAAGTGCAATTATTTCAATGAGGAATAAAAATGTATTTTGTCTGAGAGGAATGTAGTGGACGCACAAAAAATTAACCAATCCACTTAGATTTGAAAAGTATACGCAAATACATGTAAAACATGTATGTTAAAATATATGAAATTAATAGTATGGGAAATAGTTTCAGGAATGCAAAAAATGCAGAATAAGATGAGAATAGAGAAGAATGCTAAATATAACAAAAAATTGGTTTTTTAAAAGTCTATTTGGTTATTTAAAAGTCTATCCCTTGATAGGCCACCAATCAGGAAGAATGGAATACTAGTAACTAAACATAGGACACAAAAACTGTACTTAAAAAAAAATTGCTTCTGTTTTCTAGATAGAGAATTACATTTGGATTGGGAAAGAGCAAAAATTCCTAATAAGTAGTTGATCCTCAAGGTAGGAGATTGAAAGTGATTATTTAACTGCACATGTATAATTTAAGGCATGAGATTAGTTACATTCTTGGATATTGAAAGATATCATATACTGATTGCTGAGTCAGTGATATCTGAAAGATTTTGCAGAAGTACTAGAGGATTTTTGAAAGACTATATATTGATCTGATTTTCAAAAAAGGAAAGAATATAGATTCTGAAAACTATAAGCTGTTGAGCATGAATTTGTGTATGTTAAAAATCTAGAATTTATTAAAAACATGTCAAGGCGCCGCCTGGCGCCCCAGCCGGGCCGAGTGGCTCCTGGCGGCGCGTGCCGTGCAGCCCGAGGAGAAGGATCGCATCGGCCAGTTCGTCTTTGCCCGAGACGCCAAGGCAGCCATGGTAGGTCGACTGATGATGAGGAAATTAATTGCAGAAAAATTGAGCATCCCTTGGAATAATATACTCTTGCAGAGAACTGCAAAAGGGAAACCAGTCCTTGTGAATGACTCATTCAGTACTCATCCAGATTTCAATTTTAATATCTCACATCAAGGAGACTATGCAGTTCTTGCTGCTGAACCAAAGCTACAGGTTGGAATTGATATCATGAAGACAACCTTGCCAGGCCGAAGCTCAATTCCAGAATTTTTTCGCATTAGGAATAGACAGTTTACAGAGAGAGAATGGGAGACAATCAAAGCTTTTGAAGACGAATGGACTCAGCTGGATACATTTTATAGGCATTGGGCACTAAAAGAAAGCTTCTTAAAAGCCATTGGGGTTGGAATAGGATTTAGTCTACAGTGAATCGAGTTTAATATATCCCCACTGCATCTGGAAGTAGGCAAAGTATATAGAGAAACAAATATGCTACTTGATGGAGAAGAGGAAGAAGAATGGGTATTTGAGGAAAGCAGATTGGATGAGTACCATCATATTGCAGTTGCTCTTAAGAAATCAGATGGATTAAGACCACAGAATCCTCAAGTTTTTTCTCAAGATCATCCTGAGCTAACTGTGTCACAGTTCACTTTTTTGACATTTGAAGATTTGGTAGCATCTGCTATTCCTTTGACCCCAGAAGATCCTTCTTACTGGGACAACTTTTGCTCCAGACAAGAGGAGCCACTTCGAAATAGTACAAGTTTTGGTAATACTCAAGAAACAAAAGTGAAAAATGAAGACTTTGTAAAATCCCAGGGTTACCAGAAAATAAGTAACTAAAGGACTCAAGTGGTGTTTCACCAAGTTGGACCAAATTCTTGAATGTAAAAAAGAGCTGTGAATGTAATATGTGATATAGAAACAAACCTCTGGTACTACTAATACCAAGATGAAACAGTAATATAAGTTCACTGTTTGTATTGCTGCAACTAAATGACTTTGTGTAAATTGTTTAAAATAAGACACTTTGATCAATAAGTAAGCAAGTATTCATTAAACACCTACTATGTGCCAAAGAAACAGAGTATTATCTGCTAAACATCCAAAGAACACTATTCAACAACTCTGTTTTCTACTGGAATGAATAAAAAATTTTACTGTTTTTGTAAAAAAACAAACAAACAAACAAAAAAAAAAACATGTCAAGTGACTATCTAAAAACAGGAATCAGGAATTTGACCTGCTTGTTTTGGTGTCACAGTTACAACTCACTGCTTGGACTGGGATGCTTGAGTGCTCGAATTTTTTTGATGAGGATTCATGCCCTTTTCCCTTGCATTTTGGAGTTGCCAGCCCTCCTAGACTGCAATATACCTATGACTCCTGAAGACTGAGGAATTATTACCAAGTGAATTCCTTCTTAGGTGTATCTTTTGTATTAACTAATAGGTTAGAGATAAGGACTAGAAAGTTGACTGCACCTATGACTTAATTGGTGTAGAGGACTCTTAGAAGAGGAAACACCTTTTCTTATTTGAGTGCCCAAGACACAAATATAGAAGAGAATGACTCTGAATAACATTCAAGCAAAACCTCAAATAAAAATAAAGCTTGAGCATGGATTCAGCTGGAATTCTTAGAAGAAATGAAGCAAGAATTTCTTTAAACAATTACAAAATATTTTATAAATGAAATGAGAGTACTAGTGGAAAGAATTAGAAAAGAATTGGAGTTAAAGATAAAAGTTTTGCAAAGAGAATTAACAAGAACACAATTTTACATAAGCAACAGAATCCTTGAAAATTAGAAATAACCAAAAAGAAGTTAATAATTCTCTATGTGACAATAAGAAATATTAAAAGAAAATAAAAAAAGAAAAAAGAAAAAATATAAGGAATCAAGTATCTAAAAGAGCTGACTTGGAAAATAAATCAAAGCAATTAAGAATAAATTAAAATTAAAAAAAATGATTCTAGACCTCACATTTCAACAAATCATCATGCCCAGATCTCACAGCACCATACAGCAAAATGACAATGGATAGCATCTGCTGGTCATTTCCTGAAAGAAATCCCCAAACATAAATGACAAAACATCATAGATAAAATTCAGAGCTTCCACATCAAAGAAAAATAAATAAGCAATTAAGAATGAAAGACTTCAATACCAAAGAGTCACAGTTGGAATCACACAAAATTTAACAGCTACCATCATAAAGAAATAGAGAACTCAGAATACAATATTTTCCTAAGGAAAATAGACAGGCTTGTAACTAAGAATAACTTGTCCAGCAAAAATGAATATAAAGCTACTAGAGAAAAATGAATTGTTAATAAAACAGAGGACTTCCAACATTCCTGATGAAAACGCCAGTGCTGATTAGAAACATCAGTATGTAATCTCAGGAATCAAGAGCTATATCAAAAAGTTCATGGAACAAAAATGAAGAATTCCTCTGCTCTTTGACAATCAAGCACTTTGAAGACAATGCCGAGATGGCTATGGAATCAGAGAGCTAGAATAAGACACATATGTCTCCTGGGGAAGTTCTGGAAATTTCACTTTCTTAGGTTCATGTCTATCAGCTTTCACTTGAGCATATGTAATATGACAACACAGAATAAACATCTTCAGGTTATATATTTTAAAAAAAGGAATCAGTGATTCCCAAAGAACCACTATGGTTTCAGTGACAAAAGGTCATGTATGATTAAGTTTACTTCCTTCTTTGAAAGTATTATTTAAGCTGGAGGATCAGGGAGATTTTATAGATATAACTTACCAAGATTTTACCAAAGTATTTTGATAAAGTATTTTGTGGTATTTTTGTGAGAAAAGTGGAGAGGTAGAAACTACATGAATGAATTTAGAATTCACTGGATGACTGAACTCATAAATAGTCATTAAAGGTTCAAGGTCAACTTGGAAAAGGAATTCCAGTGTAATTCCTTAAGAATCTCTTCTTGACCCTGTATGGCTTAACATTTTTGTCTGTGATTTGCATAAAGATGTAAATCTCAAAACACCCTAGATGACAGAATCAGGATCTGAATAGTTCTTGACAAGTTAGAACAATAGCCTGAATCAAATAAAATTAAATTTATTAGGGATAAATTAAAAGACTCATACTATGTTCAAAAAAATTAGCTTTACAAATATAATATGGGATGGGTATGGTCGGACAAGAGTTTATATGAAAAATTTGGTAGTTATGATGAATTGCAAACTTAACATGAGACTAAAATGTGAGAGAAATGCCAAAAGAGCTAGGGAAATTTGGACAGCATTGAGAATTATGGCTTGTAGGAATAAATAGATAAAGTTCCCTCTCTAATCTACCCACAGTGATCACATCAGGAGAATTGTGCTTGGTTCTTAGTACTCCAGTTTAAGAACAATAATTTAATCCTGGCAAGGAGGCAGAGAAGGGCAACTGGATGGTGAAGACTCATGGAGGGGATTATAGATGTGTTCAAGTCCTTGAAGAATTATTGTATGGAAGATGGATTGGACTTGTTCTGCTTGGCCTCAGAAGATAGAACTAGGAATAATTTATGGCAAAGAAGCAAGCTCAAGTATGACATCAGGAAAATCTTCCTAACAAATAATGCTGTCCTGAGTCATTCACAGTCATTTAGTTCCCCTTGGTAGTGGTATTCCAGTAGAGGGTGGCTAACCAGTTGACAGAAATATAGTAGAGGAGCTTCTTCTTTAGCTCTCGTTCAGGTTGGGTATCCACTGTGGTCTTAACACTAAAATTTAGTGATTTAATGACTTTTGAACTGGAAAGACTGGAACAAAAAAGGCTATTGAAGAACTTGAAATTCCAAATATATAGGAAAACTGTAGAGAAAATGAGCTGTTTTTGAAAAACTTATATAACGAGTTCTGAACAAACCAGATCTGGAGAAATGAAAAGACTGGTAGGTGTAATTGTCACTGAGTGATTGTTAAAAGATCATTGAAAACAAGACAGTGCCACAGGTCTAGGAAAGGGTCAAAGATGTCCCAGTTTTCAAGAAATGGAAGAGAATAGAGTATGCAATTAACTGAAGTTTAATTCCTAGAAAAAATTCTTAGATTTATTTATTAAAGGAGTAGTTAGTAAACATTTCAATAGCCATCAAAAACAGATATCAGACTAAACTCATTTTTTAATTTTGTAATATATCTATCATATCATGAGAATAATGTAATGAAGTTTGCCAACTTTTTTGTCAAAGCATTTGAAAAATATCTCTCATGTTATTCATGTGAGATTTATGTAAGAGATACAGGTTATAAGATAGTGCAGTTATGTAAATTCAGGAAATTGTAACTTCCAGAAACTCTATCACAAGACTTTGTACAAAATAGGCATTTAATAGGTGTTTGAGAGGGATAGAGTTTTGGAATCAAAATACTTGGGTTCAAATTCAAGCTCTGCAAGTTATTATCCATGTGACCTTGATCAAGTGAGTCACTATGATACTTAGTTTCTTCATCTGGAAACAGATGATCTTTAAGTTCTCTTGCAAATCTAAATCTATGATCCTAGGATCCTACTAATTAGTTAGTTGATGCTCCTTTTCTCTAGAATATTCTCTCCCTCTCCTCACCCATATTTCCAAGTTAAAAACTGAACGTTAAGTATCAGTTTCATTTTGCCCACAAAATCTATTTTGATCCCTCTATTCAATCATGCCTTATTTGTCCTTTTCTATGAACTTATAATATTCAATTTTACATTACCTCTATTTACTATTTAACAAACTATTTTGTTTAGCATTTATAACCCTTGACAACTGGCTCAAACTCACCTTTCCAAGATTTTTATGTAATACTCCCCTTCACTCACTCCCTGGTGAAACCAATTACCTTTCTTAGTGCTCTTAGTGCACAGTGTATAGTATTTTGTATTTGTATGTTTTCCCCTAGCCTAAAACATATTACTTCTAAAATATTCCATCCTTATTTCTTTCTGCCTCTTAAAATATGTATATTTTCCTTATCTCCCCTTCTCCAAACTGATAGTGCTTCCCCTCTAAATTACTTTGGATTCATTATGCATAATATTAATAACCAATATTACATATTACATATGTATGAGTCTTGATGTTATCTGCATATCCTTCCTTGAGAGCAGGGAATATTTCATTTTTGTCTTTGTGTCTCCACACCAACTATAATGCTTAGAATATGGTAGGTGATTAAAAAATGCTGGTTGGTTGATCATTATTTGTATATTTCTACACTCCCATGGAAAAGTGCAACATTGTACAGACAGAGACCAGGTCTAATTTAACTATTTCTTCACTAGTAGTCGATATAGTTCTTTTGCATATAGTAGATATACAATAAAATTTTTTAAAGAAAGGACAGGAAAAGACAGCTGCTACTTTCTGTCATAGAAGTTGGTGCCAAAATATATTTGAAAAACATTAATTTTCATTGATAATCTGAGTCATTCACAGTCATTTGGTTCCCCTTGTATTTTGAAAGTCTCTTAAGCATTGTCTCAAAGAAAAACTAGCTCTCATAGACATCTCTATTATGAGAAATCAAGTTCCCATTCAGAAGAACTAAACAATATAGTTGAATAACCCCCATAGTTTTCTCTAATATCATAAGAATTATCATATTTTATCCTGCTCATCCTCAGTATATTACTAATGATCACATTTACATATATGATATTATTAAGATGAATCTGTTTCTGTCTTTTTAATCCATGGAACAGAAATTGGCATGACACAAACTTGAATTCAGAAACTTACCAAGGAGGTACAAGTGGAAAAGCCAATAGATCCTTCCGAAAAGGAAATTAGTACATGAAAGATGGCCTACCCTTTGAAGAGCATTATTACATCCTTTGAGATCTGAACAGAAGAACTGAGCTGAATATGAGATATAGACATAGACATATCTATAGATGGAGATCGAAAGGCAGATGGCTTCAAAATGTTAATCAATATGTCCAAGCGACAGTACCTAGCATAGTGCCTGACACATAGCAGGAGTTTAACAAATGCTTCTTGACTAACTGGTTAACATTGCAAAGAAACAAGCTAATTTTACTCTCAGCACTCTTCAACCTTGAGCAACACTTTCTATAACAACCCAAGCACCCTTAAATGGAAAGAAGATGTGGTCTCCTGAAAACTGTCATATTAGTCAGAATAAGTCAATTTAAATCCTAAAGAGAATTCAGTTTCATTGATAAGCACAGACAAATGACACATGATATTCTTAGAAATGTCTGATTCTTCATTCAGTGGGAAAAGGACATGGCATGGCACTATATCAGTAAGTTTTCTTCCCCCTCCATCCTCTAGTCATCAAAATGCATTTCCTGAAGCACAGAGTTTGACCTCATCACTTCCTTATTTCTTCAACTCCAGTGGCTGCCTCACACTTTCAGGATCAAATATAAAGCTCTCTGTTTTTTAAAACCCTTTAAAACCTGTCACCTTGCTATCTTCCCAGTCTCGTTAAACTTTAATCCCCTTAATGTACTCTGCCATGACCTCCTCAGTATTCTTCAAATATGACACTACATTTCTTGACTCCAGGCATTTTCACTGACTGTTCCCTGTGCCTGAAATTCTCTCTTCCTGCTTCCTTAGCTTCCTTCAAGTTTCAAATAAAGTCCCATCCAAAAGAAATCTTTCTCAGTCTTCTTTAATCTTAATGTATTCCCTCTGAGATTTTCTCCAACTTATCCTTTATATATATATATATATATATCTTATTTGAAAATAACTTGCATTTTTGCCTCCCACATTAGGATGTGATATTGAGAGCAGAGATCCTATTTTTTTGGCTTTCTGTTCATCCCCAGGACATAGCACAGTGTTTGGCATGCAGTAGGAGTTCAATAAAGGCAGCATTTTACAGGGAAATCAAACAACCAAAACCACCCTGATCACTGTTTCTTCTCAGATTCCAGTGGAAACAACCCAGGACCATGAACTTAGGAACCATGGGGTTAGCAGTGCTCTCAGGCTACCAGACCTGCATCAAGTTTATCACCCACTGCCATTATTGATGGAGAAATAATTGTGGAGAAAAATGCCATCTTCCTCATTGTCACTATCAACAACTGTTAAGCAAATTGGCACCAACAGGCATAGGAGCCCTGGGAATGTCAAAGCCCTCCCCCTACCCAGACCACCGATCTTGCTTCCAGGTCATCCCTTATTCTCACCATCCAGGCAAGTAATTCCTATGGAAAAGAGCCCACATGTCCCTACCACCTGCCAGCCAACTTCAACTTATAGGTCAGGCAAATCAATCTAGCTAAAATAGCAAGCTACCCTGAGAGATAAAAATATGTTTCTGACAAGTCAAATCATAACAACCCCACTGACCACCATGATGCCTCAGAGTCCCTTTAAGACATCCCAGGATCCTGAACTCAAGGATCTATAGAGTAGTAATGCTTCCAGTCCAGTGCCCACAGGCATCATCCTGTGAAACAATCCCTATGAAGATGTAGCCTGACAACTCTTCCTGAAAGTTGTATCAAAGTACCAAAGACCAAGAAATTTGTGCAAAGTCCTTGCACTGTCAAATAGCTCAACATCAGAAACTGATATGATTTTATTAATAGAAATGACAATAGAGAAGAAACATTGCCATTTGCTATACTTTCATACCCTTAGGCCATTGAGAAATTTTCATCTGATTTGCAGCTGAAAATTTTCGTATTTGTAGTATCTTCCATTATGAAAATGTGAGTTCCTTTAGAACAGGTACTGTTGCTTTTTCTATTTGTGTTCTCTTAGCTTCAGACATACTAAGTGCTTTGTAAATTATTCATTTATTCATTTGTTCATTCATTAATGCACTTACTAACTGTGTGAGGTTGGACAAGTCACTTAATCCTGTTTGCCTTAGGTTCCTCATCTGTAAAATGAGCTGGAGAAGGAAATGGAAATTCATTCCAGTATCTTTGTCACAAAAATTCCAAATGAAGTCAAAAAGACTCAGACACAACCGAATAACAACAAAAAGTACAATTGTTAAGTCTCAGAAAGAAAATTATGACTTTCAATTTCCCAAACAGATAGAAAAACAGTATTTTAAAGTGACTTACCTTTTACTGTTTTAATATGAAAGAACACATCCACAGTTAACTGGCTAGAGATTTATTTCTTTTATGGAAAATAAAAACCACCGCTAAGTCAGGGGAATGGGGATTGTTGAGGTCCAAAAAATTCAGGCAAGAGATTTCCCTTACTCCTATTCTGTACTCAAAAATAAAAAGAGACTTATAATCAGCAATGATTTAATGAAGACAAAGAAAGGGAACAGGCTAAGAAAGAAAAAGAAGAGAAATTTGAATCAATGTCATTCAATTCAATTCCTTTTCACTGAATCCCTATGTTATGTCTACCACTGTTGGATAAAGTAAAGAAATTAAATAAGGACTGGAGGAATGTACAATACTGATAATAACTAGGGAAGTTGTCATATTTTGAAAGAAACATGGTAAATGTGTTATATAAGTGTCATTTAGTATATGGAGAAAATTTACCTGACTTTACAAAACATCCCCTACACAGAACCTAATAAATGCTTTAAAACACAAACATACATACATATATCTATTTGTATATCTGTATGTGCATGTGTAGATACATATATATACATACTTATAAATATATGTGTGTGTGTATGTGTGTATGATCTGACCCATTATGACTCATTATTTTAATCAACCAACTTCTTTAATCAGGAATCACATAATCAGTTAATTGTCCTACATTTCCACTGTTAACATTCAGGAACTTCAGGTACAATAAAGTAATCAGTCATGTATGGGCAGTCAAATTTCAATCATCTCAAATTTTTCTTTTCTCAAAATTGGATAACATAAATATCTTTACACTCTGCTAACCATTTTTATTTTATTGCTTCCAACTTTTTCTATAATCTTTGAAGAAGTAGACGTCTTCCCTTTGTCACTGAAAAATTATACTTTATAGACAACAGATAAAATTGATTCAAGGGTTTGTCTCTTATTGTACCTCACCCCTCATTCACCTTTTTACCTCATTCACCTTGAGAAGAACAAGGGTCCCATATCTTAAGTCTTCATATCTTAAGTAGACTGGCTTAGTCTGGGTCCCTTGAAAACTCTCCATTGATTAAATCAGCATAGTATATTCCAGAGGGATTCTGTTTCCAATACATAATTATGGTTTAATCAGTTGATAACTGGATATTTTAGAGTACACCTTTTATGTTTTAAGCATTTTTCTTCTGTGAATGAAATATTATATTATATATTATATATTAAGAATCTTACTTCTCAAAAGGAACTTCAAAGGAAATAGACAAACAAGACAGTTTCGAAAATAGCGTGTTAAATTTATTATAACTACAAAATCTTATTTTTAAATCAAGTCGTATGTAAGATATTTTTGGTTTTAAATAATCCTTTTATCTTTTCTACTTTGTATATGTAAATGTTGTCCTTTGGTGCATTCATTAAATTCATAATAAAAAATAAATTAAAAGTGAACCATTCTATTCCCTCTTGGGGAAAATCTAGATATAAATCTAACCTAAAGTATAAGTGGAGCTATGGGGTGTAGAGTGTGAAGGAACCAGAGAGTTCAAAAAAAAGAACTTGACTTCTTTCTTTAGGGACTAGGCTTCCCCAGGACAGAACCACATAAATAGGTCCAGAGGTATGGGTCCTTTAAAGGGAAAAGATTGAAAACTATAACTGTAAGACAGAAGTCTTAAAAGAAAAGATAGCAGAATTGTAATAAGATATGCACATGATAATTGTAGATTTCAATATTTGTCCCTAAAAACTAGATAAATCAAACAAAAAAAGGAAAAAGAAAATATAGACCAGAAGATATTGCTACAAACTCTAGATTTGAATTACAGGTCAATTAGCAAATGATAATTTTAAAGAATATTATTTCTTAGTGTTCCACAATACTTTTATAAAAAATTTATCATGTACTAAGGCAGAAACTCTTACCTTGGGAGGTCAGTGGATAGATTTCAGTAGAGTTACTAATTAGAATGAGAAAAAAATGTATCTTTAATTTCAGTAGCTTCTAACTGAAATTTATGTCCTTCAATTATGAATATAGAAAATAAAATATTATTTCTTTCCTATTTCATAGATTTCACCAGAATGCCAAAGATACTTAGGACAGAAAAAAGGGTAAGAATCCCTGCTCTATAGTGTTCCCAATCAAAGTTATGATCCCAAAAGTTTCCCCCATCCTAGTATTTTAAACTTCCTGGCCTCCTTGAGCATCCCCAGTCAGATCACTGTGTGCTCTTTTTTCTTGATATTTATACTTTTAAATTCTTTCTCTTATTACTTTTGCCATCATTTCTAGAACTAAGTGAAATTGTAAAGAGTGAGGAAGTACTTTTGCTTTAATGTATTCATTGTGAAAGTTTCTTGTGTCTGTCAATTTTATTTTTAAATTTAAATTTTATTGTTTTTATTAACAATTTTTCTCATCATTTCTACTATCCACTCATCAACCAAACTAATCAAAATGAAATGAAATAAAAATTCTCTGATCGGTCATATGCAAAAATGAATATATCACTCTGCATTTGAGTTCATCACTTCTCTGTCTGGAAATTAGTCGTATGGTTTATTTCTGATACTCTTAGAATCATCATTGATCATTGCATTGATCACTTACAAAGTCTCTCAAGGTTATTTTTTCATTAAAATTTGTCATTGTATAAGTTGTCTCCTGGATCTACTCATATCAGTCCTACATAATTTTTCATAATGATCTTCCTAGATTTCTCTGACACTATTTTAATTGTTCCTTTGATGCAATAACAATTCATTGCATTACAATAACCATAGGTGGGAACCTTCTTAGTTTTGGAATTTTGGGTATTTTTTTTTGAGTGGGCTTGTTTTTATTTTTTGCTGTTTCATTTTTGTACAACAGGGTCCTTTTCTTTCTTTACTGATCTCTTTGTAGTTAGTGATGTTAGTTTTTGCTGGATTAAAGAGTACAGCATATGTAGTGACTTCTGGGGTATAGTTCCAAATTACTTCCCAAAATAAATGGACTAATTCATAGATTCAGAAGAAGTGTCATCAGTGTGCTTGTTTTCCTATGTCCTCTTTTAACATTTTTCTTTTGCTTCCTTGTTCATCTTTTCAAAATCTGTTGGATTTGAGAAAGAACCTAAGAGTTGATTTCAACTTACATTTTTTAAACTGTTAGGTGTTTAAGGCATTTTTAAAAACATGGTGATTGATAGCTAGAAATTCTTCCTTTGGAAACTGCCTTTTCATAGTCTTTGACCATGGATTTATTGGAGAATGGATCTTGTTCTTTAATATATGAATCAGTTCTTTATATGTTTTGGAAATTAAACCTTTATAAGAGAAACTTCCCATAAAGATATGTTCCCAGTTACTTGTTTGCATTTTAATTTTACCTTCACCATTTTTTTGTGTGTGAAACTTTAAATTTATGTAATTAAAATGATCCATTGTATAGTCATATAGTAGAAAGCTAATTCTTCCTCATTCCTCTAACTTGCTTATAATGTATTTTCATGTGTAAGTCATTAATCCGTTTTCATTTTATTTTGTTATGAAGTATGAAAGGTTGGTTTAAGTTCAATTTTATCGAGACTATTTTCTGGGTTTTTTTTAATTTACTATTTTATCTTTCCCTAATTACACGTAAATTTTTTTGCATATTCATTCTTAAAATTGAGATACAAATTCTCTGCCTTCCTCCCGAACCCCCCCCCCCCATCGAGAAGGAAGCAATCTTATATAGATTGTGCATAGTAGTCATACAAAACATATTTGCATTGAGAAGGGAATTTATAATTTTTATATTATTAGATAAGATATGTGTAGTGAATATATTAATAATTTAGTTTTCTCTAGATCTATTTCTCTGGCTCAGGAGTCAGAGTTCACAATGTAAACTGATTAATTAAAACTGAGAACACTCACAATCACTGGACCTTAAGTGAAGTGAATCAAAGATTATAGAATCTGTTCCCACCTCAGAACTCTGGTTTTGTACTCTAGAAGAGCTGGTCATAACCCCCAAAGACTTGACTCCAGAATTATATTGTGGGACTTCTGGGTTTCTCCTGGAAAATCACTAAACGCTTGTTTGTAATCCACCTTCTCCTTTCCTTCCCCATTTATCATTTAAGTATATAACTTGTGCTTTTACTTCAGCTAAGAGAACATTCATCACTCTGAAACTGATTAAATTATTTGATTACTGACACTCTCATCTCTAGCACTCCAAGCTCAGCTTGGAGAATTCTCAGGTTACAGACTGGCTCAGCAAAAATCCCATTAACACCATATTAGTCATGTTGTAAAAGAAAACTTAGACCAAAATTAAAAAAAAGAAGAAATATAAAAAATGTTGAAAAAACAATATGCTTGATCTATTCCATTTGTTCTTTCTCTAGGGAAAGAATAGCATTTTTAAGTCCTTCAGACTTGTCTTGGGTTATTATATTGCTGAGAATAGCTAAGTAATTCACAGCTGGTCCTCATGCAAAATTGCTGTTACTGTGTATAATGTTCTGTTTCTGCTCATTTCACTTTGCATCAGTTCATGTAAATCATTCCAAGTTTTTCTGAAAGCATCCTGCTCATCATTTCTTAGAACATAATAGTTTTCCACCACAATCATACATCACAATATGTTCAGTCATTCCTGAATTGATGGGTATTCTCTCAATTTCCGATTTTTTGCCACCAGAAAAGAACTGCTATGAATATTTTTGTACATACAGGTCCTTTTGATTTTCTATCTCTCTTTTGGCATACAGACTTAGTAGTGGTATTGCTAGGTCATAGGGTATTCATGGTTTTATAGATCTTTTGACATAGCTCCCAGTTGTTCTCATAACTGCTGAATCAGTTTGCAACTCCACCAAGAGCGCATTAGTGTCTCAATTTTCCTACATTGCCCCCAACAATTGTAATTGTTCATCTTTTTCCTATTAACCAATCTAATAGGTGAAAGGTACTATCTCAGTTTGTTTTAACTTGCATTTCTCTCATCTATATTGATTTAGAGCATTTTCTCACATGACTATAGAAAGCTTTGATTACTTCAGCCAAAAACTGATGATTCATATTTTTTAATCATTTATCAATTGAAGGATGACTCTTATTCCCATAAATGTAACACATTTTTCTGTATATTTGGGAGATGAGACATTTGTCAAAGAAATTTATTTCAGAAAATATTTTCACAATTATGACTGCTAACTATATTTCTCATCCTATTCTCACTTTGTTTATTCTCTCTCCTTTCATCCTGTTCTTATTTAAAAGTGTTTTTTTCTAACTACTACCACCATCACACTGTCCACTCTCCCTTCTATGAGCACCCTCTCATCTTCTCTTATCCCCTTCTCCCTCCTAGTTTTTTGTAAGGTAAGATAGATTTCTACAGCCAGTTGAGTGTCATTAACTTCCACTTGCTCTGTTCTAATTTTTAATTTTTAAGGAATTATTTTTTTCAGTGAGTTTTTGTCCCTCCTTTTTCATTTGAGCAATTCTACTTTTTAAGGAGTTCTTCTCTTCAGTGAATTTTTGTATATCTTCTTGCATCTGGTCAATTCTGCTTTTCAAAACATTCTTCTCCTCATTGGCTTTTTGTATAGTTTTTACCATTTGGCCTAGTCTGTTTTTTTAAGTTATTAATTTCTTCAGTATTTTTTGTGCCTACTTTACCAAGCTATTGACTCTTTTTTCATGATTTTCTTGTATTACTCTCATTTATCTTCCCAATTTTTCCTCTTCCTTGCTTACTTGATTTTCATCTTCCTTTTTGAGCTCTTCCATGGCCTAAGATCAATTCATATTTTTCTTCCAGGATTTGGATGTAGGATCTTTAACTTTGTTGTCTTGTGAGTATGTCTTTTCCTCTTCCTTGTCACCATAGTTACTTTCTATAGTCACAATTTTTTCTGTTGTTTATTAAATTTTCTTGCCTATTTCTTGACTTTTAACTCTTTACTCTTCTTTGATGTTCTGCTTCCAGTGTGGAGGGTGCACTGTCCCAAACTTCAGGGGATTTGTGCAGGTCATTTCAGAGATACTTCTAGGGACCCATAACTTTTCCATTCTTCCAAGTTGGCATAATATAAGGAGAGGTGTGTTTACTACACTTCTGGCCTTTGCTCTGGTCTGTGAGTTACCACAAGCACTCTTTTCTGCCCTAGCACTGTGATAAGGATTCCTATTCCAATGCAACCAAAAGCTCTGATGTGGTACTGCTTCTCCTTGCCCTGGAATTGCCATCCAGGTCTGCAAACTGGATCTGATTATGGACAAAGCAACAAAATCCTGCCCTGGTGCCAGTAAAGGAACCTCCTTTTGACCAGTTGTTCGAATCCTCATTTTTGCAGGCTGAGAGTTCTGAAAGCAGCTCATGCTGCTGTTGATTCAATCACTACCATGGCTTGCTCCTGGTTTTCTAGGGCCAGTCTATGCTGACATGGCTTTCAGTGGACTGTGTTCCACTCTCATCCCAGTTGACAAACATTTGCTGATGATATTCTTAATTGTCTTGGGTGGGAAATTTGTTTTACTCCTTCCTTTTGTAGATTCTGCCACTCCAGACATCGTCTTGTGCCATTATTTAAAGGTCTTTGTTGAAGTTGAGGGGAGAGAGTATTTCTGCTGTATTGGCTCTGATCCCCTGATATTATATCTGCTTTCTAGTTTTCCAAGTTTTCTTTAATGATGAGTTTTTGAGGGTATCCCTCAAAAATACCCAAATATTTTAAATAATGACTCTGAACAAATTCTAGAGTGTCAGAACCCGCAAAAAGATGGAGTGAAACAGTTTTCCAGCAAGACTACTTAGAAGGTTGGCAGTGTGAACCATTTTGATACCCCCTTATCACCTGAAAAGGCCTAAAATCTGGACTAGCCAATCAAGAGAAAGTCATTTTTGGCTCACTCTGAGCTTGACCTAACATAGTGACTTGTGTGGTCTGGTGTAGCAGATATGATTTTCTGTACTCACTAAGTGAACCCAAAATGTCCCTTTCTGTGTCAGTAACTACAAGGCTGGATGAGGCTGACCAGGAAAATTCTTCAGTTTATAGCTATCCATGGCAAGATGCCTTGAACTGGACACTTATGGGACTTACCTTGACATTTTATGGACACTTTCTGTTATGTTATGATATACACACATATATTTATATGTGTGTGTGTGTATATATATATATATATATATATATATATATATATATATACATATATATATATATACATATATATGTATATATATACATATTTATGTTAATAGTAAAAGCAATATTGACATTCTGGATCCATAATTTCACTTGAAACTTTGACACTTATTGTTTACAATCTATCCTATTAAGAAATTTCTTTCTCAGCTTTCAGTTCCTCTGTCACTTCCACCGCTTCCTTCTTTTTCTGATCCCTTCCATCACCAACATTGACTTTGGAGATCTCAAGATCCCTGTGGGCCTATGACGTCTCAATGAATTCCTGGTGGATGAGAGCTAGATAAAGGAGTATGGACCATCTTGTGCTGACACTGCAGTATTTGAAGCCATCTCAAGCCCACCCACCTGCTGACTACTCCCCACTGGAGAGCATATATACTCTCCATTAGTATAATCATATTAAATCCTATGAGAAGTAAAAGGCAAGCTTGTCAAGAATAAAGAAGGCTTTGGGTAAGTATGGGCCTGCTGATGTAGAAGATATCACAGGAAGTGAAACAGATGGGAAAGATGATGATGACATTGATCTCTGTGGGTCTTATGAGGAGGAAGAAACAAAGAAGCTAAAAGAAGAATGTCTTTGCTCAGTATAAATCAAAGAAATTTAAAAAATGTGTCAGAAGCATTCATACACATGGTTTGGTCTGGGGATCTTCTAAACCAGTTCCAGTGGGAATACGGCATCAACAAGCTTTCAGATACAATGTGTGACTGAAGATGACATTGGGACAGACAAGCTAGAGAAACAGATAAATGCCTTTGAAGACTATGTGCAATCCATGGATGCTATTGTCTTCAATAAGATGTAAAACCTACCAATCTCAAAAATGGGATTTAAATAAAAAATATTTGCAAGCAAAAAAAAAAAGACAAAAAAGAAATTCCTTTCTCATATTATGGTTAACACCTATGGAGACTATAGTTTTGGTTACACAGGCATCTTGAGTTGGGTTTTGCTTCAAATTTATAAAGTTTGTTTATCTCCAAGTTCAGAATTATTTTCTCACTCCCACACATTCATTTTTCTCTGGTTTAATGAGAATAAATAAGTGAATTATAGTACATGTACAGCCTGATTCTGTTCATTCCTTGGTCAAACCCTTGGCAAATGAACACCATCCTCTTTGTTCTTGAACAAACTTTTGGTAAGAAGGAACCCCGTTCTGTTTGTTCTTAGGACATACCTTCAGTTTAAATAGGTACCCCACTCTGTTCTTCTTAGAACAAACTTTCACTTAAGGAGGAAACTGATTTTGTTTGTTTCTCTGGTTCAAATGTTTGGTAAGTGGTTGACAGCAGGAAAGGTCTGCTACATCAAGGGTAAGAAAAAGTACAGGCCAGTGTAGATTGAGGCAGCTTAGACCAGACCCCAGCAAACCAGGAACAGACTGCAGGGTAACTGAATCAGTGGCAGCAATGGCACTTATCACACCTTTCAGCCAACAAATGGTAAGGGCATTGGACAATGGGTCAGAAGGAGAATTACACGGGTCCCGGTGCTGGTACCAGCGGAAGAATTCTGCTTCATTGTGTATATTTGGATATGGGTTGCAGTCCTGGGTCTTCATCCAAGTGTGAGCAGGAGCACTAGCACAGCAGGACTTGTGATAACAAAGGAGCAGGGAACCTGATCACAGTTCCAGGACTGAAAAAAGTTCTTGTGGTTGCTCACAAACTAGTGCACAGCAGAGGAGAGTAGTAAACACACCTCTCCCTAGTTTGCCCCACGTTGGTAGAGTCAAAAACTTACAAATCCCTGAAACTGAAACAACTCTGACAACAGCTGCACAAAAGAATGCAAACTTTGAACAGTGTGGTTCCCCCCTTCCCCAACCCTGCCCCACCAATTTGAGAAGCAGAGCCACACTTTAGCATAAAGTTAAAAGTAAAGAAATAAGCTGGAAAAAGAGTAAAAAGAAGAAAAAAATCTGACCATAGAAAGTTATTATGGTGGCCTGGAAGATCATAATACACACTCAGAACACAACAAAGTCAAAGCTCCTACATCCAAAACTTCCAAGAAAAGTATGACTTGATCTCAGGGCATGGATGATTCAAAAAAGATTTTAAAAGTCCATAAGATTTTCAAAGCAAAGGAGGTACAAAAACTTACTAGAAAAAATAATTCCTTAAAAGTTAGATTTGGGCAAATCGAAACTAACAATTTTGAGACATCAAGGAACAATCAAACAAAATCAAAAGAATGAAAAACTAGAAAACAACATGAAATAGATCGTTGAAAAACAACTGACCTGGAAAATAGATCCAAGAGAGATTACTTAGGAATTTTTGAACTATGTGGAAGACATGATCAAAAAAAGAGCCTAGAAAACTTCTTTCAAGAAATTATTAAGGAAAGTTGCTGTCATCTTCTAGAACCAGAGGGCAAAACAGAAACTGAAGGAATCCACTGATTACCTCCTGAAATAGACCCCCAAATAAAATTTTAAAAAAATAGTCCCAGAACTATTATAGCCAAATCCAAACCTCCCAGATCAACAAGAAAATACTACAAACATCTAAAAAGGAACAATTCAAATACTGTGAATCCATACTCAGGATATCAAAGAATTCAATAGCTTCTAAGGGATTAGTGGACTTGGAATATGATATTGCAGAGGGCAAAGGAGATAGAATTACAACCAAGAATCACCTGCCCAGCAAAACTGAGTATAATCATTTGGAGGTTAAATGTATATTGGAAGAAATAGAATTTCTTTCAAGAATTTCTGATGAAAGAGAGGCGGAACCAAGATGGCAGAGTAGAAAGACACACATACGCATGGTCTCCCCACACAGCTCATAAAATACCTATAGAGAGGGACTCTCAACAAATTTTGGAGAAGCAGAAGTGGAGAACAAAAGAGTGGAGGAGATTTCCAGCCCAGGGTGATCTGAAAGGCCCACAGGGAACATCAGTTGCAGTAGATGCAAAGTGGAGCACAGAGTCCAGCCCAACCTTGGCCATGTGGCGCATGGCTCGCGAACAACCTTCAGGGGTGGAATCTCTAGTCTCCAAATCCCCAGTCGCAGCAGCAGTGGGTTCACAGATCCCTCAACCCACAGGCACCAAAGGTCAGCGACAGGGTTTTTTCAGCTTCCAGGAAGGGAGAAGGGCCTTCACATCAAGCAGAAAATAACACCTTTAAAAATAGGCTAACTCAATTGGCAAAAGAGGTTCAAAAAGTCAATGAGAAGAAGAATGCCTTAAAAAGCAGAATTAGCCAAATGGAAAAGGAGGTTCAAAAGCTCACTGAAGAAAATAGTTCTTTGAAAATTAGAATGGAACAGATGGAGGCTAATGACTTTATGAGAAACCAAGAAATCACAAAACAAAACCAAAAGAATGAAAAAATGGAAGATAATGTGAAATATCTCGTTGGAAAAACAACTGACCTGGAAAATAGATCCAAGAGAGACAATTCAAAAATTATGGGCCTACCTGAAAGCCACGATCAAAAAAAGAGCCTAGACATCATCTTTCATAAAATTATCAAGGAAAACTGCCCTGATATTCTAGAACCAGGGGGCAAAATAAATATTGAAAGAATCCATCGATCACCTCCTGAAAGAGACCCCAAAAGAGAAACTCCTAGGAACATTGTGGCCAAATTCCAGAGTTCCCTGGTCAAGGAGAAAATATTGCAAGCAGCTAGAAAGAAACAATTCAAGTATTGTGGAAATACAATCAGGATAACACAAGATCTAACAGCTTCTACATTAAGGGATCAAAGGGCATGGAATAGGATATTCCAGAAGTCAAAGGAACTAGGACTAAAACCAAGAATCACCTACCCAGCAAAACTGAGTATAATCCTTCAGGGGGAAAATGGCATTTCAATGAAATAGAGGACTTTCAAGCATTCTTGATGAAAAGACCAGAGCTGAAAAGAAAATTTGACCTTCAAACACAAGAATCAAGAGAAGCATGAAAAGGTAAGCAGCAAAGAGAAATCATAAGGGACTTACTAAAGTTGAACTATTTACATTCCTACATGGAAAGACAATATTTGTAACTCTTGAAAACTTTTGTCAGTATCTGGGTAGTTGGCGGGAATACAGAGAGAGAGAGAGAGAGAGAGAGAGAGAGAGAGAGAGAGAGAGAGAGAGAGAGAGAGAGAGAGAGAGACAGAGACAGAGAGACAGAGAGACAGAGAGACAGAGAGACAGAGAGAGACAGACAGAGAGACAGAGAGAGAGAGAGAGAGAGAGAGAGAGAAAGAGAGACAGAGAGACAGAGAGAGACAGAGACAGAGAGACAGAGAGAGACAGAGAGACAGAGAGACAGAGAGAGAGAGAGAGAGAGAGAAAGAGAGAGAGAGAGAGAGCACAGGGTGAATAGAATAGGATGGGATTGTATCTTAAAAAATGAAATGAAGCTGTGAGAGAGAAATATATTAGGAGGAGAAAGGGAGAAATGGAAAGGGGCAAATTATCTCTCATAAAAGAGGCAAGTAAATGACTTTTCAGAGGAGGGACAAAGTAGGGCAGTGAGAGAAAAAACATGAAGCTTACTCTCATCGCATTCGACTAAAGGAAGGAATAAAATGCACACTCATTTTGGTATGAAAATCTAACTTACAATACAGGAAAGTGGGGGAGAAGGGGATAAGCAGGATGGGGGGTATGATGAAAGGGAGGACAAGGGGAAGAGGCAGCAATTAGAAGTCAACACTCTTGGGGAAAGATAGGATCAAAAAAGAGAATAGAATAAATGGGGAGCAGGACAGGATGGAGGGAAATATAGTTAGTCTTACAGAACACGACTATTATGGAAGTCATTTGCAAAACTACACAGATATGGCCTATATTGGATTGCTTGCCTTCCCAAAGGGAATGGATGGAGAGGGAGGGATGAAGAGAAGTTGGAAATCAAAGTTTTAGCAACAACTGTTGAGTATTGTTCTTGCAGCTAGGAAATAAAAAAATAGAGGAAATGGGGTATAGAAAATTATCTTGCTCTACAGGACAAAAGAGAAGATGGGGATAAGGGAAGGGGGGATGTTAGAAGGGAGGGCAGATTGGTGATAGTGGTAATTAGAATGCTCGGCATTTTGGAGTGGGGGAGGGGAGAAATGGGGAGAAAATTTGGAACCCCAAAATTTTTTGGAAATGAATGTTGAAAACTTAAATAAATAAGTTTAAATAAAAAAAGAATTTCTGATGAAAAGATGGACATTAAATAGAAGATTTGACTTTCAGATACAAGATTTAAGAGAAGCATAAATAAGTAAACAGAAAAGAAAAATCGTCAGGGATTTGATAAAGCTAAACTGTTTATATTTCTATATGGAAAAATGCTACTTATAACTCCCCAAAATCTTTCTCATTGTTAAAGTAGTTTGAAGGAGAATGTATAAGCAGAAAAGAGATGTGTGAGTTGAGTGTGATAGTATGATTATCTAAACAACATAAAAATGAGGGGTGAGAAAGAAGAATTCACTGGGAGAAAAGAAAGGGAGAGATAGAATGTGATAAATTATCAGGCACAAAAGAGGCTTGAAAGAGATTTTACAGTAGAGGGGAAAATAGGGGAGCTGGAGGGGAGCATATGAACATTTCTTACACCAGAATTTATCTCAAAGAAGTAATAATACACATAATATACTCAGTTGAGGGTAGAAATATATTTTATCATACAAGAAATTAGGAAGAGAAGGGAATAAGGGAACAGGTGGAGCTGAAAGGAGGGAAGGCAGTTTGGGGAGGTAAAAGTGAGAAGAAAAATACTTTTGAAAATGGACAATATAAAGGGAGAGAGAATAGAATAAATGGGGGAAAATAGGATGGAGGGAAATACATAGTTGCTAATCATTACTGTAGGGAAAAGTGTTTTTTACATTTTCTGTTATAAAGGCTTCAATTATCAAACATGGAAAACGGAGTCAAACTTATAGAAATAAGGGACATTTTTCAACTATACTCAAAGGGTATGAACAGGCAGTTTTTTCCAGTTTATCTATTCAGTTTTCAACATTCATTTCCTCAAGATTTTGAGTTTCAAATTTTCTTCCCATCTCTTCCCTATCCGCACCCCAAAACACCATGCATTCTGATTAAACCTTCCTTCAATCTGCCCTCCCTTCCACCAAACCACTCCCTTCCCTTATCCCATCCTCTTTCTTTTCTTGTAGGGCAAGATAGATTTCTATACCACATTATTGGTATTTCTTATTTCCCAGTTACATTCAAAAACAATTCTCAACACTCATTCCTAAAACTCTGAGTTTTAACTTCTCTCCCTTCCTCCCTCCCCACCGATCCCCAATGAGAAGGTAATTCAATATAGGATGTACATGTGTAATTTTGCAAAAGACTTTCATAATAGTCATGTTATGAAAAACTATCTATATTTCCCTCTGTCCTATTCTGCCCCTCCATTTATTCTCTTCTCCCTTTTGCCCTTATCCCTCCCCACAGCGATTTACTTCTAATTGCCCCCCTCCTTTCATTTGCCCTCCCTTCTATCTATCACCTCCTCCAAACCCCACTTATCTCCTTCTCCCCTACTTTCCTGTAGGGTAACGTAGATTTTCATACCAAATTGAGGGTGCATGTTATTCCCTACTTAAGTCAAATGTGATGAGAATAAGCTTCACTTTTTCCCTCTCACCTCCCCCTTTTCCTCTCTATTGAAAAAATTTTTTCTTGCCTTTTTTATGAGAATTAATTTGCCCCATTCCATCTCTCCCTTTCTACTCCCAATATATTCCTATCTCACCCCTTAATTTTATTTATTTAGATATCATCCCTTCCTATTCAACTCACCCTGTGTCCTCTGTTCTATCTACTACACTAGATGTCCAAAAATACTCTTCCCCATCAGTTCAAGTTGATCTAATTGAAAAAAGGGCAGTAATCCTTTGATTTAAAATTGATTTCTCCTTTGTAAAAGTTGGCAGGAAGAATCTCACTGATTTTGTTTGACTTTCAGAATTTGAAATACAGAAGACCTTGTTGTCAGTTCTTAGCGAAATTAAGCTGAGTATATCTGTTTTCAACCAAGAAAAAAATATGACTTGGAATATGTAACCTGAGTAGGTTTAAAGTTATTGTCTGGACTTCAAGATACTTGTCTCATCTTCTGAAGTTTCTCTCTTGATCTCTGTTACAAACTCTCCCTTCTTACATCAAACTTCCTTTACTCTATTTTTCCCAACCTCTAGTAGAAGATGTCATGTTCTACTTTTCCAAGGAAATAGATGCTGTCTATTGTGAGCTCCCTTTCCTTCCCTATTTTCTATCTCTGGAAGACACTCATTTTCCACTTGTCAAAGATCATAAGATCTCAGGATCTTAACTCTAGAGCTGAAAGGGACCATAGTGTCCATCTCTTCCGACTCCCTCATTTTACAACATTATACATGTGTCCTTGATCCTGTCCCCTCTTTGTAAGTCTCTTTTGCTAGGCTATCATTCATGGAAGTATATATTTCCCCTACTAAAAATTGGTTTTTCTCCAAAACTCTATCTTGAGAGCCATCTTTTAATTCCACATCCACTTCCTTGGTGATCTTATGACTTGCAAATCTATTTATTCAACCCCAGTTTCCCTCCTGAGTGTCAGTCACCAAATAAGAATTGTCTGATGTAGAACTTCAACATGTTAAGAAGAAAATCTATTATCTTCCCCTTAAATCTGTCAGTTCTTCCAATCTTCTCTAATTTTCTTTGAAAGCACCACCAAATCTCCCAGCTTCAAAACCTCGGGTATGAACATTCAGTCCACATGTCCAATCAGCTACCAATTCTTATCAATTTTATTTCTATACCATATTTCTTCTATCTTTTTTTTAACAGTTCTATGGCCTACTTTACTGTCCCCTTTTCAGTTAGTTCATCTTAAACTCAGGGAGATCAATATTTCAGCCCTTTATCTCTGACCTGGATTTGTGATAGATCCTTTCTTTGATTCCCTTCCTCTAGGACCTTCTGCATTCCAATTCATTATCCACATAATTGCCAAATTGATATTCTAATAACTCATATCTGATCATGGAATTTCCCTGCACATGAAATTCCTATGGTTCCTCTCATTGTTCCTAAAATTAAATGGAAACTCCTTATTATGATATTTACATCCCTTCACAGTTCAGTGCAGGCATTTTACATTACCCCAATCTATTCATTCTATGTTTTGGCTGTTGTGATTGAAATTAAAGTAAACAAAGCACAGAATTTTGAACATGTTCAATTTATTGGTAAGGCAAGTAATTATCGATAAAATGGTTCTCTTGGCTCCTCAGCCAGTCAAAAGATCACAAAATAAGGGCTTCATACAGTTTTGGGAAGAAAAAGAGAACAAAGAACAGGACACATCACAGCTGGAAATAACATTATTGGTTACAAAGTCTGAAGTATTGTGGAAGATGTCAGACAATATGATTGGTGGTGTCCACCTACATAAATATTTAGTGTGATAGTGATAACATATCAGATTTTCTTAAAGGACTACCAGTGTTGCAGAGATAATAAATTACCTGGCACCCACCTGCACCTTGCAAAGCTTATTAGCAAGATAACAGGTCTCCCTTTGATATTTATGGCATGCAAAGATCGTTAGTAAAATAACAAGTCTCCCTTAATTGTTCATGAGCAGTAAGTAGTATAAAGATAATGTATTTCTTAGAATTAAAGTAATTTATGGGGCAATTTAGCTCCAAGAGAAAAGTTGAACTTCTAAACTTAGAAACACAGTTTAGGCAGTTACATAGTAAAATCAGTTACAGAAGGGAATCAAATATAAAATTAATATTTGATTTTATAGACATGCCTTCTATGATTCACTTATCTATGAACTAATTTTGAGATTTTTTAACATGTTCATTATCAGTAGCACATAGTAATATAAGTTTTTCTGTTGCAAGTTTAGAACCTCCTTTAACACAGCAACCCTTGTTAAGTCTAAAAATGAATAATAAGACAGAGGGCAATAAGGGCTCATTTATGAAGGTTGGCTAACAGGTTGTTTCCCTACAGCTAAGTCAACCAAGAGGAGGGATTCCACCAAGGGTTACCCAAGGGAGGTAGTTGTGTCTGTACACTAAATTTCCTGAAGGCTGGCAACCATTTCCCATAATTGGTTAACGTAAGAACAACATGATTGATTAATCATAGCACAAGTCATAGTAAGAACATCTAAAATCATGGACTTATTTAGAGGGGAGATTCACATGTCATCAAAGTAAGCACAAAAACTCAGCAAACATGTACCATGAAACAAGAAGCCAAAGTAATATAATAATGATCATCAGTGCTGAATAACATCAAGTCTCCTTACATCCCGGTAACCTACTACCAATGTCCACTTCATCAGCACACCTCAGCTTGACCCCAGATGTCCCATGAAGTTGTCTGGTTCCTGAAGACATCTTCTCTTGGGTATTCTGGAAGAGACTACATTCTTAGAGCAGTTCTAAAATGGACTACTCATCAGCACATTCGTTTCTCTGGTTCAAAGTCACTTGCAGAGATTCCTAGGTTCATCCTGCTAAAAATCTGCCAGCAATTAGAATCAATAAAATTTTGTACAGTCACTTAAATTTTACTTTTCCAATTACTAGTTCATGTAGTGAAAACCAGCTCAAACTTTATGGTTCTAATCCAATTAAGAATGGAAGTATAAGAATATCAAATTAAGAACTCACAATTCACTTGAAACTTCAGAGAATTTAAATTTTTACATACCCCTCTGCAGTTTCTATTTTTATTTAAACACTGTGCTTGATGCAGACATTGACAACAACAGACTGAAGGAAGAATATTAAAAATAATCTATGATGATCTGATACATAAATTGGGTTTCTGGTTAAAGATTCAATATTTACAAAAGTAGATAATATGTTAAGGTTAAGGGTGCTCTTGTAAAATGGCATTGAATCCATTATCTTTTAACTTTTCAAGACTGGTGTTCATTTATTTCATTCTTTATTTCAGATTTAAGTCTCATAAATGGAAACATTTCAGTTTTACTAATTATAACTGCACTGTGATATGTTAGCAAATTGTTATGTTGACATATTTAAGAAATTCAAATAACTGAGAAATCAAAACCTACACATTTCAAAGTACCACAGAAGGCAGAACTCTGAAACTTTTAAAATTAAGCATTGAAAACAAAACCAAACCCCTAAAACAGAAAATACCTACCTTGTGGAGGGGTTGACAATACAATTTTATTTATAAAGTCATTAATTCATTTTTAAAATTTGCTATTAGAACACACTGAAGATGTATGTGTGTATTTAATAACAGCTTTACCCACCCTAGGTAGAGAGATTTTCTATGAAAGGAAGAAGCAAGAACATTATAACAGCATCAAAATTTGCCCTCCAGGCTCAAGCCTAAGGCACAGAATGATTTCACATGTAGGTTTAATGAGATATAACATCCTAAGTTCTGTCTGATTTTAGGTAGGAGTCAGCTCAGTGCTGGATGCAATTATTGTTACTTTCATGTTGTTGCAATAACTTAGTTTACCAAGACTTTTAAAAAAATCAGTCAATATCCTTTTCTTTTCCTTTTTCATCTTCTCCAGTGTTTTCTCATCCTGGTTTAAAATTAAATCATTAAAAATAAAAAAGAAACACATTTTGGAATTCCACATAGTGAATATGATTGTTCATTAAGTATTTTTTTTAAAGAAGGAAAAATAAAATACTGGCAACTGTAAATCTCCAGACAAACAGATAACCATGTCTTAAGGTATTGTATATTAAACCCTTGAGCAAAAATCTTTAAGACCGGAATTTGCTGAGACTAAATTGACTCAAGATGTAAGTTCACTATATACTATTCCAGGTAAAACCATAATTTTCATAATCATAAATCATCACATAGATCAACTGCTATGCTATTAGCAAGCTCCAAAATTTTCCCTGCTTTATCAAGGAGTGTTTGTAATTAAAGAGGTGATCCCATTTGCTCAGTAAACCAATCCACAAATTTTTTCAAAGAATAAATAAGATTTTACAATCTTGCTCAGACAGTCCTAATGAAACTGACTAACATACAAATAAAAGATTTTTTTCTTTTTCCAGAGAGTAAGTGGTTATTGTTCTTTTCTTTTAAAATATACCCAATTAAATACTAGATAGGTTTTAGCATTATGACAACAGCCTCTAAAAACTTAATAATTTCACAGTATCCAAACCCAAATGTATTATTTATTTATTTTACCTATTTTTTAATTCAAATTTTGCATTCTGGATTTTATGCCTCATTCCCACTTTCCTCCCACCCATTGAGAAGGTAAATTATATGATATTATTTATACACATGAAATCATGCAAAATTTATTTCCATACTAGCCATATTGCAAAACAAATCAAAATAAAAATAAAGAGGAAATTGTATTTCAATTTGCACTCAGAGTTCACTGGAGTGAATGCCATTTTCTTATTATGTTTCCTTTGGAATTGTCTTGGATCATTGTACTGATCAGAGTAACCAAGTCTTTCACATTTGATCATCATTACAACATTGCTGTTACTATGCATAATGGTCTCCCACTTCTTCTCACTCATGTTGCATCAGTTTATATAGATGTTGTCATGTTTTTCTGAAACCATTCCCTCATCATTTCTTAGAGCACAATAGTATTCCATCACAATTATATGCCACAACTTATTTGGCCATACCCCATTTTATGAGAGTCTTCTCAATTTCCAATTCTTTGCCACCATAAATAGAACTGTTATAAACATTTTCTTACATGTAAGTCCTTTCTCTTACTTTCTGATATCTTTGAGGTATAGACCCAACATCAGTACTGCTAGGTGAAAGGATAAACAAAATCTTGTAGCCCTTTGAGCATAGTTTCAAATTACTCTCCAAAATTGTTGATCCAGTTCAGTACTCTAAGAACACTCCATTAATATGCCTATTTTTCCTTATCCTCTCCAACATTTGCCATTTCTGATAGATATGAGATGGTACCTCAGAACTGTTCCACTTTGCCTTTATGTACTCAATAGCAATTTTAAGCTTTTTATATGACTATTTATAGCTCTGATGTCTTCTTAAAACTGCCTGTTCATAGCTTTTTAGCATTTATAAATTGGGAAATAGATCTTATTTTTTTATAAATTTGACTTAATTCCCTAGTTATTTGAAAAATGAGGCCTTTATCAGACAAACTTGCTGTAATTTTTTACATTACATCATTGTCTATAGTACTACGAAAAAAAATGTAGTTTCCCTGATTCTCTCTTTTAATTAAGATTATATTTACTTTAGCTTTGTTTGAAATTATTACTACCCCTGCTTTTTGTTTTTACTTCAACTAAAGCAAAATAGATTCTGCTGCAGCCCTTTAACTCTGTGTGTCTGTTTCATGAGTGTCTCTTCTATAGAACATATTGTTAATTTCTGATCTATAATCCATAGTGCTATCTACTTCTATTTTATGGGTTAGCTCATCCCATTCAAATAATCTCCCTCCTCCTTCTCTTCCTTCTTCTTCTCTCTGTCTCTCTGCCTCTGTCTTTCTCTTATACACTTCCCCACTTATTTCCCAATTGTGTTAGATAGATTTCCATACCCAACTGTGTGTATATATTCTTCCCTCTTTGAACCAATTCAGATGAGAGTGAGGTTAAAACTTTGACCGCTCTACCCCCATTTTATCTTCCACTGTAAAGCTCTTCCTTTCATGCCTCTTTTATGTGAATAAATTTTCCCACATTCTATCTCTCACTTTACCTTTCTCACAGTATATCCTTCTTTCTCAACGTAACGTTTTTAAAAAAATCATCTCAGGGGGCAGAGCCAAGATGGTAGACTAAAAGCAGAAACTTTCTTGAGTTCTCCCCCAAATCCTTCCAAATACCTGTAAAAACTAATCTAAACAAATTCTAGAGCAGCAGAACCCACAAAATGACAAAGTGAAACAAATGTGTAGAAACAGAGGTTAAGAATGCAGAGAAATGTGAATGCCAGTGTGAATGGTGAGGCAGAAAAGATTATAAACCAGATCCTGGATGTACTGAGGAGGGGATTCATAAAATCTCAAGGTCTATAGATGATAAAAATTGCTGAATGTGCAAAAATTCCTGACCTGAATTTCAACTGCATATTTTACTATAAAATCAACGTATTTAAAAGCTTCAGGCTTTTATCATTATTTTATTCTGTACCTATAGTGAACTCATCTGTTTGTTTGGGGATTTTTTTGTACATGCAATAAGAGATTTAAAACATGGTTTTAATGACAGCAGCAGCCAACTTGATACAGGAAGGCACAAGTGTTTAGGAAGCCTGGGCAGGCAATATGAGAGAAAAAAGAGTCCAGAGCTCAGTCTTAGAGGAAGGGGGTCAAGTCCACAGCTACAAAGCCAGAGAGTATATCAGGGATTGGAGAACTCTATTTTTTCCAAACAACCCTCTCTAGCATAGTGACCACCTTGCAAAGTAAATGCGACCCAATTGCACCTGCAGGGAAAAGAAGTGGAGCTAGGTGGACCAAGGTGAGGAGGCCAAGTTTGAATGAAGACAGGAAATGGCAAGTTAGGCCAGAGCAATCTCCCTTTTTTATGCCCTTCCCACCATGCCTCAACTACTAAACATATCGGAGGTTACCTTGGTCCCTGCCTTTAGAGTTCTTTATTCCCTGTCCTCTGCCCTGTGAATGATAATTCAAGTAGTCAAAGCAAGGAATAGGAAGGAAGAGAAAATTGAAGAACTATAATTTTTTATACAGATAGAATTCATAAGCACAAAATTAAGGTTCTTATTTCAATTTGTCATCTACTTTTTCTGGCATGTTGATTTCATGTTCTTTACATAAGTGTAGTGCTCAGTAATAAACCAGGGCTTTATCTTCTAGACTTGAGTCAAAATAATTTTCTTCATGTTCTAGAATATCACCCAAAACTTCATTGACTGCCTCTATTTTCATATCTTCATCTGTGGAGGCACAAGAAATACCAGCAGAATCTGAAAGAGATTTTGTTGATTAAGTCAACAGGAAGTCAGAAGAAAGAGTTCCTCCATTTTGAGCAAGCATCTGAGCAGTCAATTTAACATTTCCTCTAAATACTCTGAGAGTTGTCTTTGCTGTCTCAGCTTCAGAACCCATATATGCCAACTTATATACCCAATATAGAGCATTTTCTAATATTACCATAGATAGTTCTGATTACCTTGAAAATTGATCATACTTTTTCATCATTTATCAGTTGTGGAATGCCACTTATTTTTATAAATTTAACTCAGTTCTTTATGTTTTTGAGAAATGAGACCTTTATCAAAAAAACTTGCTTTAAATTTTTTTCACACTTACTATTTCTGACTGTATTTTGCTCCATGCTATTTCTCCTCCCCTTGCTCCTCCTATTCTCTCTCTCATTTTGCCCTATCCTTTTGCAAAAGTGTTTTGCTTCTGACTATTCCCTCTCCCAGTCTGCCATCCCTTCTATCATCACCCCCTTCTCTTATCCCGTTCCCCTCCTACTTTTCCTGTAGAGCAAGATAGATTTCAATACCCAACTGAGTGTATATGTTATTCCCTATTTGAGACAATTCTGAATAAAGTAAAGTTCACCCACTCCTCTTTACCTCCCCTCTGAAGGACTTGTTCAGCCTATTTTTATCTGAACTGCAAAAGAGATTTTTTGCTTCTTTTATGTGAGATAATTAACCCATTCTAATTCCCCTTTCTCTTTCTCCCAGTACATTCCTATCTCTCATCTCTTAATTTAATTTTTTAGATATCATCCCTTCATATTCAACTCATACCTTCCCTCTGTCTGTATATGCTCCTTCTAACCACCCTAATAATGAGAAAGGTCTTATTAGTTACAAATATCATCTTCCCTTGTAGGCATGTAAACCATTTAACCTTATTAAGCCCCTTCTGATTCTTCTTTCCTGTTTACCTTTTCATGCTTCTCTTGAGTCTTGTATTTGAAAATCAAATTTTCTATTTAGCTCTGGTCTTTTCATCAAGAATGCTTCCCTTGAAGGATTTTACTCAGTTTGTTTGGGCAGGTGATTCTTGTAATCCTAGCTCCTTTGCCTCCAGAATATTATATTCCAAGCCCTCCAGTCCTTTAAAGTAGAAGGTACACCATGTATTATCATGAACTGCAGTTCCATGATATTTGTATTGCTTCTTTCTGGCTGCTTGAAGTATTTTCTTTTGATCTGAGAGGTCTGAAATTTGACTGTAATATTTCTAGGAGTTTTCATTTTGAGATCTCTTTCAGGAGGTGATTGGTGGATTCTTTCAATTTCTATTTTACCTTCTGTTTATAATGTGCTATTTTCTTCAGTACTTTTGTGCATGTGTGTGTGTGCTTAATCAAACTGTTGACTAATTTTTCATTGCTTTCTTGCATCACTCTCATTTCTCTTCCCAATTTTTGCTCTACTTCTCTTACTTGATATTCAAAATCCTTTTCTGAGCTCTTCCTTAGGCTGAAACCAATTCATACTTTTTATGGGGAGGCTTTGAACGTAGGAGCTTTGCCTTTGTTGTCTTCTGAGTGGGTAGTTTGATCTTCCTTGTCAACATAGTAACTTTCAATAGCCAGAGTTTCTTTTTTTCCATTGTTTGCTCATTTTCCCAGCTTATTAGTTGACTTTTAAGTCCCTATTAAAGTAGGGCTCTGCTTCCAGGGTGAGGGTGCACTGTTCCAAGTTTCAGGGTGTTTTGAGGCTGTTTTCAGAGATACTTCTACAATCCCTAGAAGTATCTGAAAACTGTTAATTTTCAGTTCTTCCAAGGTGGTATGATCTAAGGAGAGGTGTTTATTCCTCTCCTGGTTCTGGTACAAGCACTCTTTTCTGCCCTGTAACTGTGAGGAGGGTTCCCCCCTCCACCAGGGCAACAAGCTCTGCTATGCTAGTTCTCCTCTTCACCTTGGGACAACCAACCTGAACTGTAACCCAGATCTGAGTACGGGCAAAGTAACAGAGTCCTGTCTCAGTGCCAACAAAAAGACTTCTATAATTTCCTTCTAATCAGTTGTTGGACCCCCTTACCATTTATGGGCTGATAGCTCCAGAAGCAACTGCTGCTGCTGCTGCTGCTCTACTGCTACTGATTCAGTGTCTCCCAAGGCCTACTTCAGGTTTCCTGGGTCTAGGACTGTGCTTGCATGGCCTATGATGGACTGTGTTCCTCCCTCACCCTAGTGCAAGAGACCTTTCCTGCCAAACTTCCAAGTTGTCTTGTTTTACTCTGTCTTTTTCTGGGTTTTACTGCTCTAGAATTTGTTCAGTCATTTTTTAAACAGCATTTAGAAGAGTTTGGGGGAGAGCTCAGGTGAATCCTTGCCTTTACTCTGTTATCTTGACTGTGCTTAAATTCTTAAAGCAATAGTAAAAATGAATTAAAAGAAGAAATAGAAATAGACAGGGAAATTATTATAGTGGGAGACCTTAATTTACTGCTTTACTTTGACCTACAAAAATCAAAACAAAAGTAAACACATAAGTTAAGAATCTTAATAGAATTTTAGAAAAGTCAGATACAATAGAGCTCTGGGAAATGTTGAATGGGAATAAAAAGAAATATGCTAATTTCTCATCTATGTTTTAGAGCAAAAAAAAAAAACACCTTAGAAACAAATGAAGAAAAGCAGAAATGCTAAATGTGTTTTTATTGAACGTAATACAGTAAAAAGTACATGCAATAAAGGACCTTTAATGCAAAATTAAGAAATAATTCAAAACAAAATATTTTAATCCTAAAGAATTGGTAGTTCAAAGAACAAGTCATAGAAGCAATCAATAAGAGACTAGTTAGAGATACTGAAAGCAATGAGATAACAAACAAAAATTTATGGGATATAGCCAAAGAAATATTTAAGAAAATTTTATATCTTTACATTCATTCATCAATAAAAGAGTAAAAGCAAGTCAATGAATTTTGGTATGCATCTAGAAAACCAACAAATTGAAAACCCACTTAAACACTCAAATAATGATGCTACTAATCAAAGATTAAGGAAATTAAATTTAAAAAAAAACTTATTTTTCAAACAAGAAAAAAGGTAAGACATTAGCTAATCTGACTTTTTAAAAGAAAGAAAAAACAAATTAACAATATAAAAACGTAAAAATGGAAAATATGAATTCAAAATTAATGAAGAAAAACAGAAGAAAGTGTGAGGATCTATTTTGCTCAATTATATGCCAATAAAATTGGCAATCTAAATTAAATGCATGATTATTTGAAAAAAGTATATAAATTGTCCAGCTTAATGGAATGAGAAATAAAGTCCTTAAGTAATCCTAACTTATAAAAAGAAATTGAACAATCCATAAGTGGACACCCAAAGGAAATTTTAAAAAGGCAAGAAAAGGTGGATTTATAGAAATAACAATTCTGTCAAATAGTGAAAGAACATATAATTCCTATACTACATGAATTCCAATAAATAGATAAATAAGTGATCTTACCAAATATTTTCTATGAAACAAAAACAGACTTGATACCTAATCATAGAAAGTCAAAATAAAGAAAGAAAGCCTTAGAACAATTTCCCTACAAAATATTGCTACAAAAATTTTGAATAAAATATAAGCAAAGAGACTTCAGCAATCTGTCATTAAGATCATATATTATGACTGGACTGGATTTACCCCAGAAAGAAAGACCTGGTGCAATATTAGGAAAACTATAAGCATAATTGACCATATCAATAACAAAAACAACAAAAACCACATGATTATATCAACAGCTTCAAAAAAAACTGGGCAAAATATAACATTTGTTCAAAAATGGAAGGAAGGAAGGAAGCAAGCAAAGAAGGAAGAAAAGCACTAGAAAGGAGAGGAACAAATGCAACTTTCCTTAACATGATAAGTAGCATCTATCTAAAACCAAGAGCTGACATGATCTGTAATGAGGGTAAGCTACATGTTCTCCCAATAAAATCAAAGATGAAGCAGAGATGCTTATTATTTTTCAATATTATAGTAGAAATACTGCTATAATAATAATAAATTGTAGGAATAAGCATAGGCAATGAAAAAACTGAATTATCATTTTTTGGAGATTATATGATAGTTTACTCTGAGAACCCTAAAGAGTAAAAAAAAAAGAAACTAATGTGAATAATTAACACTTCAGAACACAAATCATCAGCATTTTTGTATATTACCAATAAAAATCACCAAGAAGAAATGCAAAAAAGAAATTCCATTTAAACTAACTTTGGACAGTATTAAATATTTGAGAGTTTAGCTGTCAATACACACATAGAAACTATATGAACACAATTACAAAACACTTCACACAAATAAAGACAGTTCTTTCTTCTTTTCTCCTGATTGGTGCAAAAATCTATTATTTCACAAAAACTGTTAGAAAAAAATGAAAAGTAGTGTGGCAGAAACTAGGTATAGATCTATATTTCATTCTGTATAGCAAGATAAGCTAATAATAGCTACATGATTTAGATATCATAAGCAAATTAGTAGAATATAGAAGAAATTATTTGTCAAGTTTATGAAGGAGGGAAGAGTTCATGGTAGAGGTGTTCACAAGAGTTAAAATGGATAATTTGGATAAAATTTAAATTTTGATAATATTAAAATGGAGGGATTTACATAAACAAAACCAATTCATCTAAAACTAAATGAAAAACAAAAACATTGGGAAGAATCTTTGTAGCTTATCAGACACCTCTGAGAAACATATTATTTCTAAAATATGTAAGGAAGTGAGTCAAATTTATAAAAATAAAAGCTATTTCTCAATAAATAGTGAATAGCTGAATAAAAAACTGAATTACTAATAATTAGAGAAATACAAATTAAGACAATGCTGAGGTATCACTTCTCATCCATCTAAGATGGAAAAAAAATGGAAAATGACAAATCCTAGAAGGGTTATAGGAAAACAAGTACACAAATTCACTAGAGGGTGACATGGTAAAACCTTCACTTTAAGAAAGTCACTGGCAGCCCCTTGGAGAATGGATCAGAATGGGGAGACTCTTGAGACATGGAAAATTTGAAACTATCTAGAATGCACAAAATGATGAAGACTTACTCCAGGATGGCAACTGTGTGAGTAAAGAGAAAAGGACATGTTTGGGAAATGATGTGAAGGTACAAATGACAAAAGTTGATGACAGATTGATTTCAGGAGGTAAGAGAGTGAGGAGACAAGGATGATGCAAAAATGTTGACTTTGGGTGGCTGGGAGAATGGTGGCATCCTAGACAACAACAGGAAAGTTGAGAAGAGGCAAAAGTCTGAGGTGGGGGAAAATGAGTTCTATTTTGTGTGGATTGAATTTAGGATTACATTCAGTCTGAGATGTCTAAAAGGCAGTTCATAATGTGAGACTACAGGTCAAGAGAGAGATTGGGGCTGGATGTGAGAATGTGACTAGATGTGGGAATCAGTTGAATAGTGATGATAAACATGTAGGATGTGATAAGATCTAAAAGTGAAATAGTTTATAGGGAAAGAGGAGAAATCACAGAACAGAGCTTTGAGGAACATCCACGATTAGTGAACATGAACTGGATGAAGATCCAGCAAAGGAAACAGGAAATGAATAGAAAAATGTAGGAAGATAATCAGGAGTGACCAGTATCACAAAATTCTAAATAGGAGAAAGTATACAGGAGAAGAGAATAATAACAATGTCAACAGTTTAAGAGAGGTCAAGAAGCCCGAGGAATGAAAAAAAGCCATTTGATTAAGAGATCACTAGTCACTTTGGAAAGAGTAATCATTTAAATTTTGAAATTTGAAGCTAGACTGAAAAGGGCTTTGAAGCAATTGAGAGAAGAGGAAGTAAAGGCACCAAGTATAGGTAGCATTCTTATGGAGTTTAACCATGATTTGGAGAAGAGATTAAGTATGATAGATAACGTGACAGCTCTTTTATTAAATTATTGCAGAGATGTCAGCCCATTTGTAGGCAGTTGAGATAGATGCAGGAGACAGAGAAAGATTAAAGATTAGAGAGAGTAGGGATGGTGCTGATAGAGGAAACAATCTTCTGGAGAAGATGGTAGGGAAGAAGATTCAGGTTGCATGTGGAGAAAATTTTCTTGGCAAGGAGGGTTACCTCTTCATGTAAGATGGGAATACAGGAGGAAATAGTGGGGGATGATCTCAATGGACTAACAATTGGACAGCCCATAGATTCCACTGTCATCTTCTTGAAAAAGGTTCCTCAGCATGTCCAATGGATATCCTTTCAGGAAAATAAGCACAAGAGCAACCCAGGGCAAACAAGAGACATAGCCTGTGATATGTGTTGGTCAGAGGGATGTCTTACATCAATGAAATCACAGATCCATCTGAATATTTTAATATCGGGTGTGCCTACTCTCTTCTAAAACAAAAGCAAATAGTGTTTTGGTTTGACAATTTTTTTCTTGAATTGGATAATAACTAGTGGGAATGTGATAGTTGACCTTAAATATTTGAAGTTTTGTCACTTAAAAGAGGGATTGGACTTACTCTGCTTCATCACAGAGGAGAGAACAAAGACTAATGCCTGGATGTTTAAACATACAGATTTAGACTTAACATAATAATTTTTTAACCAGCAGAGGTAACCCAAACATGAAAATGACTGCAATTTTCGGTAGAAGATTCTCATTCAAGTAAAATTTGCATGATTACTTGTTAGGGGTTCTATAAATGGCATTTGTTTTCAACTACGTGTTGAATTGGAAGACTTCTGAAATTTTTTCTACCTCTGACATTAAGTTGATTGTAACATCATTCTGATTGTATGATTCAAAGTAATATGGTAGCCTAAAAGGCTAATGTTTTCTTAGGTCATAATAGGACACTTTCAACAGGTCCAAATGCTCTTTTTCAGTTTTATTCTTTCCATTTTCTATCTGTTTCATGTTTGTTCTTCTTTTCAGTGTTGTATGTGTGTGTGTGTGTGGGGGGTTTGGTGGACAGAAGTAAAAGCTTAGTAGTGATTGAATGGGGATCCTATAATCACTCAACTCTATTGCTTATTGCCCCATTAAAAAGTTGTGGGACTAGTCCTCTTATTTTATTCTTAGAAGAAAGTTTTAATGCTCCTCCTTTCTCTCCTAAGTTGACACAAATCATCAGATAGAAATGGAAGGGACTCTGGAGTGATACTAATCTAGTTTACTCAATGCCATCAATAGGAAAATATATCTGTCACATGAATTACCACTCCTAAAGTTCTCAGAAATATCTGACTCTTAAAAAATAACCATAGCCACTGTCAACTACACACAGAGCTTTCCATAGCATAAGTTGATACAAAATTGTATTGTGGGCCAGTTCCATTACTGCTCACAATTATTTCAAGTTAGTTTTATGAAACTGACCAGGGCAAAGACATGGTGCACTACAACACGGCAGTGATTTTTAAAATATTCTTTTGTAAATAGGTGGGAATCAACTGTATTTATGTATACTAATAGTGCTCTTTTCACTTCCCTTTCCTTCTTTCTCCCTCCCCACATATTCTTCTTTTTATTCCACCTTTCTTCTTCCTCATACCAAATTCCTTCCTAGCCTCTTAGTTTTTTCTTTTTCCTCCTCCTCCTTCTCCTTCTTCTTTCTTTTCTTCCTCTTCCAGCTTCTCTTTCTCCAAGTACTTCCAATGGAATTTGATGAACTAGATATTATATTAAATAAGAAACAATGATAGAAACAAAGATAAATGGTCCATACTAACTAGGATCAATATCACAAAATGTTTGCAGCTGTACTACTATAGCATTGAAAAGAAGCATAGCTTATAGAGCAAGAAGGAATCTCCTCTTCTGTAGACAAAGAGATTGAGGAACTGAGAGGTTAAGATTATTTGTTTGATTTCAAGACATCTCTCTTTTCTACTCTGTCCCTCAAATTCCTATATGGCATTTTATATTCTTTAATCTATGGTTTATCACTGTATTAATTTAACTTTTGGAAATAAATGGATATTAAACCACTGACCATGTAAATGTACCATTCTGCCTTTATATGCTGGAGGATGTTGCCTACTAGATAGATTCACATTTGGGCCCTGAAGAGAATAGTAGATAGCCTTGTCTTAAGGCAGACAAAAAACCATAGTGGGAGGAAAGAAGGGTCATTTGGCAAGTATTCAGTGTTTCTTTGCATAAGAATATGTCTTTCATGACTATAGAGAACTCACTATATTTTAATGTTAATTAAGATCATGTTAGCATATTTATATTTAATATATGTATGTGTATATATCTGTAATATATATGTATATATACATACATATACACACACATACATACATATATATTTCTCTGGAAATTATTAGAATCCCTGCACTATCACAAAACAGGGGCTATAAATCACTGGCCTAGGAGTGAATAATATGCAGCAGAAAATGCTTTTGAAGATAGATGTAATGATTAGGACAATACTTTAAAAAATGAATACATGTGAAAGTACAGAGGAGGAACTGGCAGACATCATTGAGGGACAAGAATTGGAGAAGGTGCAGCTAACCTGCTAAACTATCAAAATCTTGCCTAGAGCTTGAATCAATATTCTCTTTCCTTCTTAGGATACACTATTGTTGGCAGAGAATACCAGTTTGTGGAATTTCATGCCCTGGCAAGTAAAGAAAGATCTAGGTTACTATGTCAAAGTGAAGGAGTTCTTTAGCTCCATTCACTATATATCATCTTTTCTTGGTCAGGATATTCATAAAACTGTATCTGACAGTGGGAAAATGGAAGAAAAAAATAGCAAACACACAAAAAACTAAAACAGTTAAAAATTGCAAAACATTTCTCCTTTAGATAAATATTGCCTCTTCATCTCCCTTCCATGATATGCACTCTGTAACACAACTTGCTCCCTACTTCTAATCTTAGTAGTATAGTTTGCTTAGTGTAAGAGTTGACAATTCCTTTAACTCTCAGTATTCCATGTCTATTTATTGAGGAATGGTTGAACAAGTTGTATTATATTAATTTAATGGAATATTATTGTTCCATAGGAAATGTTGAGCAGCTATATTTCAGAAAAACTTGGAAAGATTTACATGAACTGATGCTGAGTAAAATGAGCACAATCATGAGAACATCATGCTTTGAAAAAGCAACATTGTGTGACGATAAACGATGATAGACTTAGGTCTTCTCAGTAATACAAAGACCCAAGACAATTCTAGACTCATGATGGAAAATGCTATCCACATCCAGAGAAAGAGCTATGGAATCTGAATGTAGATTGAAGCATATTATTTTCACTTTTTGGGGGGAAGGGTTCTTTCTTGTTTTATTTTCCATGCTTTTTAGCTTTTGTTGTGTTTCTTCATTTACAACATGACTAATGTGGAATTATGTTCAACATGATTGCACATATATAACCTATGCATAACCTATATAATACTTGTCATCTTGGGGAAGGAGAGGAATAAAAATTTGGAAAGTCAAAATCTTATAAAAATGAATATTGTCATTGGAAAAAATAAAATATTATTTACAAAAAAACTATCAGCATTCCTAGGTTTTGAGTACTAGAGTAAGAAGGGAGAATAGAGATAAATGAGAACCTAAGAAGACTTAGTCTAGCATCCTCAGCCTCAGCTACCACCACTCCTTGATTCGTGACACTATGACTTCTAACAAGTCACTACGCACTTTGAATCCCTAGATATCAGTCCTTGAACACTGGCAATCACTTAATGTCCAAAAGGATAAGGTATGGATTGGTCTCCAAAGTCTAGTATCTCTTGATTGCCCTCCCAGTATGAATTGGATGTACTTTTCTCCGTTCTTGAGAGAAGAGAGAAAAATCAAGAAAATGTCTCCTGAGCTCCTAACCCACTCTGAAACCTTGGGAAAGGTAGGACATGAAGTTGTTCAGAAAGCATGTCATAGTTATCACATTGTTACCATGTTATTTTGCCTACTAAATGCATTTTTGAAGAAAGTATTATTCTAGGATGCAGGATGGAGAAGAAAAATAGAATTAAAACTTTCACACAGTCTATAACTCTATTTCTTTTAACATACGTCCTAATATAGTTCCTCTAAGGTTGTCTACTTTAAAGAACTGCATATTTTAATAGCATTGCACTGCAAAAATAAAGGTGGAAAAAATCTAGTTCTCCTTTCATTTTCCCCATCTGTGAATGGAGATGGAGAAGGGATTTAATAATACTAAATGGTTTATAGCACCATCAGAAACTCAAAATAATTTCAAATAAGTTCTGTCCACCTACAGAATATACCTTCAAGGTAGAAAGACAAACAATGATATTTATCTTGATTTTGAAGATAAGAAAACAATTAAAGGAAGAAAAAGACCAGTGTGATACAGTGAATCAAATGTAAGGCCTGGTGTCTCCAATTATCAATGTTGGTGAGCTTCTGGGGACAAGTATGAAATTGTCACATCCTTTTCTCCTTCATAATAATTGTGAAAGTCCTTCTCAAGTTGCATACATACACTTTTTCCTCCAACATAGTGTTTCCAGTCTTCACTTCCTCTTCTCCACCCTGTACATCACAGTATATTTTAAATACATGAGTATGTCATGAGGCAAAAAAAGTGATGAGACTTATTTTATTACTTTTTTCTAATTGTTCTTTAGCCTTATTTCTATGGATTTCTGGCCTTTCTCCTTTGCATAGTCATTTTTAGTCACTTCCAGCTTTTCATGACCACTTTTGGGGATTTCTTGGCAAAGATACTAAACTGGCTGTCTATTTCCTACTCCAGCTCATGTTACAGATGAGAAACTGAGGCAAACAAGTTTAAGTGACACTTGCCCAGGGTCATAAAGCTATTAAGTGTCTGAAGGAGATTTCAACACGAGAAGAAAAGTTTTCCTGATATAAGATCCAGCACTCTAACCACTTTACCAATTAGCTGCCCCTACTACCCAAAATCAGTTTATAAAGAGTTGGTTCCAATTTTCAAAGCATAAAATACTCATAATTCTTTGAGATCTTGGTCATTTTTCAACAAGTTAAACAGAATGAATTGGAAAATCAGTGAACTTAAGTGATATGACTGAGATCAATAAGAGAACTAAAAATGAAATTTAAACTTAAAATTTGCAACTCCAAGCATTAATATTTAAAGGTGATTGGGGGCAGCAGGTCAGAGAAATGCAATGATGGAAAAACATCCTCCTTAGAGACTAAAGCCACCATCAGAAAATTTGGACTTGTCTTGGAGACCTGCACGATTCATCTCTTTTCTGGACAAAGTGAGGTGGAGGAGTTTTAGGAAGATGTAGTTGGGAAGAGTAGTAATGATGAGATGTCTTTTATTTATCAAAATTTTTAACTTCCTCTCTTTCCCCATGACTTTACATACTCTAAGATTCAGGAATCATCCAACCTAAAAATCTAATTCCAAAGAAGTTCTGCTAATATCCTAACATGTTCAGAATTTTCCCAGTCTTCTAGTTCAAGGTTGCCTGACCATGAGTACCTTATCTTAAGGTACTTAGAAACATCTCCATTGAATCCTTAGAAGGTCTTTATCCTCCGTGAGGAACATTGACCCAATGCCTTCTTTAGAGCCCCACTAACATCCTTGTTTCTGAGGCTATAGATGAGTGGGTTGAGCATGGGTGTGAGAATAGTATAGAAGGCTGACACAGCTTTATCCTGTTCAGGGGTGTGATAAGAGTGGGGAAGCACATAGGTGTACATGGCAGCTCCATAAAACAGACTCACAACAACCATGTGTGAAGAACAGGTGGCTACTGCTTTACGCCTCCCCTCAGCCTCACTCATCCGATAGACAGCTATGAGGATGCGAGTGTAAGAGGCAGAAATGACTGAAAAGGGGATTAGGAGCATCATGATGCAGCAAACATACATAGCTGTCTCATAGGTTGAGGTATCTATGCAGGACAGCTTCAGTAAGGCAGGGACTTCACAGAAGAAGTGGTTTATCTCTCTTGAAGCACAAAAGGGAAACTGCATGGTGACTGGGGTCAATAGGAAGCCATCCACTGAGCCACCTAGCCATGCTGCAGCCACAATCAATAGACAAATCTTGCGGCTCATTAAGATAGGGTAACGAAGTGGGTTACAGATGGCCACATAGCGATCATAGGACATGAGGCCCAAGAGGAAGAATTCGGCACCTGCCAGGGTCAAGTAGAGGAAGTGCTGGGCAGTACAAGCTGCAAAAGAGATGGTCTTCTGGCCAGCCAACTGATCCATTAGCATCTTGGGCACAATAGTAGAAATGTAGAGGATATCCATAATGGATAGTTGACTAAGCAAGAAGTACATGGGAGTGTGGAGTCGGGGATCAATGTGGATAAGAATGATCATAACAGTGTTACTGGTCACTGAGATAACAAAGACCAAGAAGATGAGAGAGAACAAAACCCATGGAAAGTGTGTGCTGCTGAACAACCCAAGGAGTACAAAGTCTGCATACATAGAATAGTTTCCCCATTCCATTATTTGAAAATGACAATAGACCTGGAAATTGGAGAAAAGAAGACAGAACTCTTACTTATCTGGGCCATTTATCTCAATTTCTTAAAACACATTCTAAGGTCATGAAATTAATCACAATACAAATTCATTATAGCTTTTCTAACAAATACCAATACTTAATTTTCCCATTACTTGAGAAGTACATTTTGTTACTGACTTCCATTCAGTGGTAGTCATTTTGATTCTTCTAACCTGTGAAACTGCAAAGTCATGAATTTTGCTTTCTATTTCTAGAAATAAAACCCAAGATTTTACTGATTGCTATTGTAATATGCTACCTTTAATAAAGCACACTTCCTGAATTAATAACTACTCCCTGTCTTTTAAAAAGCATCTAAGTTAAGTTAAATAGTTTGAAGGGGGCAAATACAGTTCTTTCTGACTGAAATAAAAACCTATATTTTCAGTCAGAAAACCTGATTATGAACCCCCAATCTACTACTTATTACTGTTTGACCATAAGAGAGGAAGAGGAGGAGGAGAAGGAATAAGAGAAGGGTAAATAAAAGGCAAGGCAAAGCAACACAGGGAAAAGCAAGGCAATGAAAACAAAGGGAAAGGAAGGGAAAGATAAAGATGGAGGAGAGAGAGTGAGAGAGATTATGGCATATATAAGGCACAATATTTTTAAAATTTTCATAAAGATATGAAATGTACATTTTGATTTTGTTCTACAACCCTAACCCAATTTATGTGTGTGTGTAATATATGTATGTATGTGTGTAAGAGTGTATGTATGTATGTATAAATGTTCATTTTCCTAGACCTTTAAGAACAAAGATACTTATGATATAATCATTGTCCATAAAGGCCTGAATAAGCCAATAAGCATTTATTAAAAGTCTATATGCCAAATATTATGCTAGGCTCTGGGAATAGAAAGACACAAAAGGAATAATCTACACTTCAAGGAATGTACATTGCCTAAGAGAATGTAATTTATAGTCTACTAGCTCCTTGAGGGAAAGCTATGACATAGGTGTGGTGCACAATTAAAGGAGAGGTAATTTGGTTCCCCTTTCTCACTTTGCTTACATAGGGAGATGTGAAGGAGGCCTCAGGGAATGGGTGAAAAAAGAAATAAGGGGTAATTGATCTGAAGGTCAGTGATAAAAAAAATGTGAAATCTGATTCTTCAACCATACTCTTCCTTCAAATAAAAGTTATCTTCCCCTCAAATTTTCTTAGACCACTTTTAAAGCACCTCATTTTCTCTTATCATATTCTCCCTGTTATCATACCTTCTACAGTTAGATGATAAATTCCTTTATACTTCCTGCAATATCTGTGTTATATCTTTGTACATTTTCCAAATCTGTGTGTAGCTCTGTGTAGATACAGCCTAATTAAAATTCTCCCAACATTTGTCTTACCCTTGTCTTACCCTCATGTTTGGTAACTGCACCTGGATTCATATCAGTCATTTTCATCAGGTATTTGTCTAAATTAATGTTCTTACTTGGTTTCCTCCTTTTTTCCTGTTGGGGGTGGAAGCTCAATTCCATGTGGACAGTCTCGGGCGGGTAAAGGTGGGAACTTCTAAATCTTAGAGTTCTCATGAGGCCCCCCAGGAAACAGCAGGGAATCGAGGAGTGAGACCGAGCTATCTCGTGTATTTCCGCCTCTTCCCGTGAGAACGTGATGAGAGAGGCATCCCCGCCCTCGAGACTGGCCCGGATCTGGGCACACCTATTGTTATCTAACAGGCACGGTATTCAGGTGCAAACTACGCTGCCGGAGAGCTTAATTAGGGTCAGGAAAGCCTGGAGGCGCTCTTAGCGCGGGAGGGGCCCTTACGGGACAGAAGGCGCCTCTTCCCTTTTCCTCTCTTCGTTCTTCCCTCCCCCCTCTCTCCCCACTTCCACTTCTGCTTTCATTCTTTTACTGTAAGATCTTTGCCTCCTTGGGAGATTCCCCTCTCTCCTAAGGAAGAATTCCCCCTGCACATGTAACCAGGACCCTGAATAAAGCCTAACCCTTGTTGGACTCCGGAAAGTCTCTTCTCTCATACGTTTATCTGGTTTGGCCAGCCGAAGACCTGTGATAGGTAAGGTAAGACTCGGGTAGCCCTCAGGCCTCTAGGCCTGGCATTTTCCTACTCTGATAACCTCCAGAAAGATTAAAAGCAAAGATTTAGCGACAGTGTTGAAGAAGAAAAAGTCTTCTCCTCCCCAAGCCAAGAAAAGTACAGATTTTCCTAAGAATCAGACCACTATCTTTCAGAAATTATAAATGATTTTGACGACCTAGGGGACAATAGCTGTCCACAGAGGTTGTCAGAAGTTGTCAGAGCCCAAAAGGGACCAAAGATCTATGTAGGCTTCCCTTTAGGAAGAAGAGCATCCCCAACTCTGTCCTTTTCTGAACTCTGCCCCCAAAACCTTGGAGAAATCCCTTGCATTCCTTATAGTCAGCAAGATAAAAATAAATAAAATTCATACAACAGAAATTTAAATTCAACTACATGGCCATTACTTAGAATTAAACATTAGCTTCCTCTCAATTCTATAGCCTTACTCTGTTCTTCCACTTTAAAGGATGTGTGAAGTTCATGGAACTGTGAATCTAAAATTATGTCTCTGCAAAGTCAACATGCCCATAAATTCAATCTGATCAAACAGTTTTTTCAGTATATTGGGTAGAGCTGGGCAATCATTTAACTTTGTAAAAAGAAGTACTAGTCATGCCTTTATGAACACTTTGACAGTTATGTAAGTGCATCCATGAAAACAACTGTTAGGGATGGAGGTGGATAGCCTTCTAACTAGTTTTGTTTTCCTAATTTCTTACCTCTCCAAGCTATTCTACTCACCACTTTCAGATTGCTCATTCTAATTCACAAATCTGAAAATATCACTCTGCATTTCAAGACATTTAGTGTCTCCCCATTGCCTACTAAAGAAAATGCAGACTCCCTAGTCTAAAATTCAAGGCAGTCTATAGTCTGGCTTCAACCTGATTTTCCACTCAAATGCTCTTCCTTCATATACTCTCTAACTTGAGGTTTACTAGCTAGATTTCTTCCTTCCTTCCTTCCTTCCTTCCTTCCTTCCTTCCTTCCTTCCTTCCTTCCTTCATTCATTCCCAACCCATTTTGTTCTGAAGCTGATGGACTCGACAATAGGTTCCCCGACCAAGCATCACTTAATAGCTTTTCTTGGCAGGGGAAGTGAGGGTGAGGTCTTCCTGGCTCAGAGTGAATGTGAATAGTCACCATTTCTCTTTGGCCAGCAGCCTGAGTGCCTTCCCGTATCAGTTTGATTTTTTTTTTTTAAAGAGGCCTATTCACTGAATGGGTGTTACCTCACTCAAAGTGAGAACCACAAAAGACCTTAGCCTAAAAAAACAGGGTCTCCCACTGCATCCTGGTCTATCTCCAATCATCCTGTTGAATATCTGGCCACTGGACCAAATGGCTCTGGAGAAAAAAGTGAGGCTGGTGACCTTGCACAGCCCTCCTTCACTCAAATCCAAGTCAGCTGCAAGTCATGACATCATCTCCCTGATGTCATAGTCCTCTTAGAAAATGAAGGACAAACACAACAACCCTCTAATCAAGCCAAGGTAAATCACATTCATTCTCCAAACAGATCCCACAGAGAGCCATTGTTCCTGCCATATTCTATGCTTGAAATGGACCACCATCACCACTACCACTAACTGCTGAAATCCTAACGTATACTTCAAGGCCTAGCTTAAATGACTCCTTTCCCATGAAGCTGTCCTCTTTCTCCACAAGTGGAAGTTATGTCTTGCTCCTCAGATCTCTGATGGCACTTGAATTACTCTCCTTTTATTCTAAGCTGTTTTAGTTATATACCCTCCACATGTTTTGCATACTTTGCTAGATTAAAAATTTATTGAGGGCAGGGACTAAGTCTTCTTTTCATTTTTGTATCAATAGAACATAGAACAATTCTATAACTAAAGTAGATAAGAAATATATTTCTTGAATGAGTTGAATTAAACAGATGATTTTCATGATTTTGCAGACCCTTACATCACTTAATCCCAGAGTCGAATTTACATATTATTTTACAAAGAAGGGAATTATATAGACTCAAAGAATTGGAAGAAGTTTGCAAAGGCAACTCATCATCACATATCCAAGACCACAAATCTTCTCAAACAAATGACATTCTGTTTTGCAGTGGGCAGATATTATAGGAGGATAGTTCATACTCTACCAGTCCCTAATCCTCACTATGAAGATATTCATCCTTGTTAGACAAAGCAATGGAGAGCAACTAATAAGTCATTTGCATCAGAAGTAAACAATGTTTTAAAAGGGGCATATCATGATTTGAGTTTTGAACTTTTATCACAAAGGTGTAGATGTCAGAAGCATAGGGAGTATACCTGTCACTTACTTAAACAATAAAAAGTTGAGTTTGCATATCTCAACAACTGATTCACAGGAAGAAAAAGGAATATGTTAGTCACTAACTCTTGCTTTCATGAGCAAAGAGGATTAGGGCACGACCCTGGACCACAAGAATATGACCTCTGTATGTAGCATCTGGGGCATATTGTAGAAGTTATTAACTTCTGACCTATAAGACAGAATTATTTAGATTTTGCTTTTTTAATAGCTTGCTGTTGGATTTGCCTGCCTCAAGTCTCTCCCAATCCAATCCATCCTCCATTCATCCACTAAAACAACTTTCTTAAATTGCAGGTCCAATCATCTCATACTCCATACTCAGTGGGCTCCAGTGGCTATTGCCTCCAGGATCAGATACAAATTGTTCTATTTGGCATTAAAAGTCCTTCATATATTAGATCCCTCATACCTTTCCAGTATTGTTATACCTTATTGTCCAACATGTACTTCTTGATTGAATGACACTGGCCTCCTGACTATTCCATAAACAAAACAAGACTCTCCATCTTCTTTCCCCATGCATTTTCTTTGGCTGTCTCCCATGCCTGGCATACTTTCCCTACTCCACTCTGATTATTTGCCTTCCTGGCTTCCTTTAAGTCCCAACTAAAATCCTGTTTTCTCATGGAAACCTTCCTCAACTGCTCTTTTAACTATGACCTATTTATCTTGCATATTATTTGCTTTATACATATTTGTTTGCCTGCTGTCTCCTCCATTACAGCAAAGTTCCTTGAGTACAAGAACTGTCTTTTGCCTTTTTTTCTATCTCCAGCCCTTAGCACAATGCCATATTGGGCACTTAATAAATATTTATTCGTTGGTTAAACTGATTGATCATGAGAACAAAATTACTAAACAAATCAATTGGGAGGGAAGAAATGAAATCTGCCAAATTAGTTATTTCATAGACTAATATAAATAAAATCTTTGAGTTTAAGGAAATTCCATATAATCTAATACTTTGAGTCCAGTGGGTAGTACAGATATGGTATATTGTAGACAAAAATTCTCAAATTTAATTCTTCTCTGGTTGGTTTGGATAATTGTATTATCCTCTTCCTATATTTCATCTCTTGAGGATTTCTTCAAGTTCCATAGGTTTAACTATCTTCTCTGTGCAGATATTTCCTAGATATAGATATTAACATAAACATAAAATTTATAGATAGAAATAAGAGAGAGAAGAGTGAGAGAGAGAGAGAATGACATATAGTTTGGGAATGTTAAATAGGCAGCAGTTGATGATACAAGATAGGAGTTCAGGAGAGAAATGACTGATAATTATTTGGGCATATGTGTTTTATGTGTACTATCTATGTATGTGCATGAATATGTATATTGTATGTCTTTGCATTTATACATGACAAGCAGTTATAAATGTTGATATGGGACTGGAATTGAAGAGAAGCAAAAGTACTGAATACATGTGTCTATGAGTATATGAATATTTATAGATTTAAAATGTATATAGTATTTAAATATATAATATTGCATGTACAAATATTTGCTGGGCATGATAGACCACACCTAAATTTCTGCTACTGGAGAAATCTGAAGCTGATGCATTGCTTGAGTTTGGGAGATCATGTTTGAAGTTGAGATAAAAATGATCAAGTGTTTGCATTAGGTTCAGCACTAAATTAGTGAGTCCACAGAAGTAGGTTTAGAGAATCAACAAGACAAAAGCTAAAAGGTAAAACATTTCTGGGATAAAAAAAGCAATTGAAGTAAATAAAGCAATAAAAGATATGATGGAAAAGATACCGGGTAGAAATAGGAACATAAGACAACTAAGGAAGTTTGAGATAAAAAAGTGACAATAATGAACAAATCTTTCAATGGCCAACTAAACACAATAAGCTTCAACATCTGTGTTAAATTGTGAGAAACAAAAAATGAGCAGGCCTGACCTGGTGTTTTTATGCTTTCAAAACAGTCAGATAGTCACGGAATTTTAGAAATGAAATGGGTCTTATGAATCACCTCATCCAAACCCCTCAATGGAGGCTGCAAATACTCAGAAAGGTAAATCTGATGTTCAGAATTATGTAAGGCAAAATCCTTAATGTTATAGCCAGGACAAAAAGCTTACTCTCCTGGCTCCTCAGTTAAACTAATTACTTGTTGCTATGTAGATGAAGCAACCAGTTAGCCAAATGATCTTTTTTTTTAATCTTTCCATTTCTGAGGCAGTATGATGGTATATTGAATGAAGTACTAGACTTACGTTCAAGAAGATGAGTCCATAGATTGCCCCAGACAATTATTACTTGTGTGAAACTGGGGTAGCCAGTTAACCTCTATAAGCTTTAGTAACCTTATCTTTAGAATGAAGATAATAGCACCTACCATACAGGGTTGTTGTGAGGATAAAATGTGAAAGGCTTTGCAAACATTAAAATGAAATTGAAATGCTAGCTATCATTATTATTACCATATAAATGTAGGGTGTAAGGAAACAATAGCCTCAGTTAACTGCAAACCTAAAATTATTGCAAACTTACATTACTATGTTTTAAGATTAAAAAAGATTTTTTTCTTACAATATTACTGTGAAGCATTACTATTATTCATTTTACAAATAAGAAAATTGAGTCAGAAAGTTTAGAGTCTATTTAGAGACTTCAATTGCCATAGAGAGTCCCTATGAGTTATACAGGTAGATCCCTGTGGGAAGGGGAAGAGGTTCTTGATTGTCAGGCTGAGGTCCAAATCCTTTCTGCATTTTTGTTGGTATACCTGTTCTTTTCTATGTTGAAAAAAAGCACTTTGAGTTCAAATTCTGTCTTTGTCTCTTATTAAATGTTTTTATCTCCAGCAGGGGACTTGACTTCTCAAAGTCTCAGTTAATGCATCTATAAAATATAGGTAATTTTATATAATATGTATATATCTAATATAATTCTTAGTAGAAGCAAATGATGTGATACATGCAAAGCATTTGTAACAAAAGGTATTATATAAGTATAATTTATAATTATTAATATTTAACCTATTTTGGAATTGAAGATGAACTTTCAGTCTAGCAGACAAATTCAATTTAATAGCATCTAGCATTTATCTAATGCTTACTGTGTGCCAGGTACTGCACTAAGTTCTTTCCAAATTTTATCTCATTTGATCTTCACAACAACCTTGAGAAGTAGGTACTATTATTATCCCCATTTGGCAACTGAGGAAACTGAAGCAAACAGGGATTAAGTGAATTGCTCAAGGTCACATCTGAGGCTAGATTTGAATTCAGGTCTTCCCAAATCCAGGCCTCAATCTATCTACTGCACCACCTAGATGCTGCACTGATTTTTAAATTCAATCAAAGTTCTTAAACTGACAGTCAAGTAAATATTATTACTTACTTATTATGTATGCTGAGGATCATTCGGATCCAATGGAATGATAACAATAGAAAAGAGAATGTTATGATTCCAACAAGGTTAATTAGCCTTAATTCCTAGTGTTTTATTAAAAACTAAAATTGTGAATTCTACTTGATGGTAGGATTGATCAGTCAAAGTTGTTCCATGTAAAAATGAAGAAATAAGGAAAGATTGTCTTTGTCACCTCTGACCTCTCAATTTCAGTTCCTAGATGCATGCCTACTCTCTTGCTTGTCTCTGTCAAAGTCAAACAAGATAGGTTTAAAATTTTGAAAACAGTATTTCAAATCTTCAATTCACCACTATCTTTTCTCCTTTGATGAAGTCATTCAAACCCCTTTCAGCAGATGAAAAAGATGTCTTTTTTCATTTGTAAAATGAAGGGGTCATAGGAAAAAGGCCCTGTGTCTCATGAAAGAAATTACAGATATTGAAGAAGTATGGGTTATGAGTTTGGGTAGCCAAAAGTGCCTTCCCTATTGTCCCTGAAATTATACCAAGAATGTAATTATTTAGTTCTGCCCTTACACAAAGCCAGTTTATTCAAAGAAGTCCCATGGTCTTCATCATACACTTAGAAGGCCTTGGTCTCCCTTACAATTTATCATCATTTGTTTACACTAACTCTATAGCATATACTATACTAAGTAGTGAGGGGATACAATGAAAAATTGAAACAGTTGAACTCTCAAGGATCTTACATTCACCTGAGAAAAACAAATATATAAAAAGAGGATAGTAATAGAACTAGAAACTGATGGGGGGAGAAATTAAGAAGTGCATCATGTAGAAAACAGGACCTTTGACAGAAACTAAGGATTTTAAGAGGTAGGGCTGAGTAGGAAGTACATTGCAGGAATGGGGGAGGTTGAGAGAGGGGTGGGTAGTATATGCAAAAGCTCAGAGAAAGAAAATCAAGTGTTATTTATGAAGAACAACAAGAAGACCAGTTTGTCTGGATGAGTTTGTGCAGGGTAGTAATGTATGGGACTAGAAGGATAGCTTGGAGTCAAGTTGTAATAGCTGAAATATCTTTGAGACAAGTACCCAAGGATGTGCTGGAGTCTGCTCACAATGTCTCTTGAGAGTGGATTTTAAATTTTCAGTGTGAGCATTTATACCTCAGAAATCAATAAATATTGTAAATCAAGACTTAATTTATTTGCTGTTGATTTTCTAAACTTAATGAAATGATGAAGAAAATGTTCATAATGGACATGAGACTTAAAAGTATCTTGCATATCATTTTATTTTTTGGAGAGCCACTTGCTAAACATTTACCAACACATCTCCAATGTGTATCTAACCTAACGTATCTAGATTCACTAGTTTTGCACATTAGAATGTGCTGTGTATAAAATCCTATTTGGAAAACAGGAGTGGAAGATTTTGACTCCCCCTAGCAACAGAAGCAGGAATAGTAAGTAAGAAATGAATTTCTTCCCTAAGCAACTTCAAGAGTCCAGGTGAATAAGAAGTTCTGATCAGAAGTGAGATTTTTATCTCCACAAATACTCCAAAACCATATATTTATTTGTGAATGTATGTGGTAGGGTATGAGGCATAGCTCACACTGATGTAGCATTTTAAATTTTATAAGTGTTTTCCTCACAACAGTCTTGCGAGATTGATAACACAAAGTGTATTTGTTTCATTTTACAGATGAAGAAACAAAAGCTCTCAGAGGCTGGGTGAGGGGAAGACAGAGCATCTGTAAGGTAGAAAACCTGAGTCAAGATATTTTGACCTTGGGAAAGTCACTGAACTTCAATTAAGTTCTGTTAAGTTCTTAGATTCATACACTTGAACTTGGTTTCAGTTTCCTCATCTATAAAATGAAGAAACTTTATCATCTCTGAGTTTCCTTTTACCACTATGGTCACATGACTAGAACTGGAACACAGACTTCCTGATTTCCAATTTAGTAATCTTTTACACCCATACTAAAAGGGTGGGAGTGAAGTAATTCTTCCTTGAAATAAACATGTAAGGAGCTTCCCTAAGGAGATTTCTGGTACATGAGCCTCTTGTTCCAGAGTTCTGAGAGTTGAACATAGGACTCCATGATGTATGAAGATAGACAGATCATGATGAGAAGACTAAATACTGTAAGAATGTATCTTTTTGCAAGGCAATATAAGTTCAAGGACATCTTGCTATATTCAGCCTTGACTTCTTCCCTTCACTGCCAACATCATTCTACCCAACCCTCCCTCAAAAGAAAACCAAAAATATCCCTGAATTCAACATATACTTGTCCTTTATCTTCTATGAAATACAACCTAAAATTATTTCTTTTTTTTCTTACAGAGAATTCCATGACTGGATTTAGTGGGGCTATTATACTCACTTACCTCAAAGTATGCTTCAAAAAGGCAGGCTTGTTGCAAAGAGATGACCAGGATAAGGTTCTCAATAGGAAACAAAACAGACAATTGGAATTGCTGAGTGTTGGAACTAGAATTCTTATCAGTTGATTTTTCCTAGTCTAAACCCATTAGAAGCAGTAAAAAGGAATAAATCTGACTGATAGTTTATTCTTATACCATGACCAATATTAAGTAAGAGGACACGAAGAGTTGTGTGGATCTTGTTAAGGGAGCAAAGGAAAAGGTCCTATTGGCAGAGTCAGTGAGTGAGATGGCAGCAACCTCAACTTGTGGAAAGAGAGCATATTCCTACTGTCTGGAGACTGGTTGGGATTCTTTATTTTCCCCTTGCCAATTGGACCCTTCCTTTGAAAACAGGACAAACTCTGGATTCCCTAAGGGTAGAGAAGGAAGGGACTAGGTTGCTATACATCTTGGACTGCTGGGAATGTATGAGGAAAGAGACTTAAATAAAGGAGGGAATTTGCATCATGGCAAAAAATCAACATTTCCATTTAGAGGGAAAAGTGACTTCATGATGTCAGCCTCTGGGGCTTTTTGTCTCTAGCCTACAATTAGCAAAGAGGAAGTGTAGCAGGTTTGTTTATTTTAAGTGTATCAACATCGAACCAAAAAACTTTCTAATAACCTAATAGTCCAGCACCTATCTCAAAAAATCTTGTCCTTGGAAATTCTCCCTGTAACTCAGGCTTGTAATTGTAGAGTAACCTCTGACTCTTTCCTCTATCTCATCTTTTCTATCCCTACCCCCCACCATCAAATCACTTACCAAATTATGTCTTCTATTTCCACAATATCCTTAGCAACTAATTGTCCTTTCTTTGCTCCTATTGTTAATAACTATTTTTGTCTCCAAGAATTGAGCAGGCAACACTGGGCCTGGAGTCAGGGAAACCTGAGTTCAAATCTGATCTCAGACACTAGTTGTGTGATCCTGACCAAGTCACTTATCCCCTTTTACCTTGGTTTCCTCATCTGTAAAATGAGCTGGAGAAGAAAATAACAAACCACTCTAAATGGTGTCACAGAGTCAGACACTGCTGAAACAACTGAAGCACAGTTCTTACTTCTAGCCTCTTATTTATTTGGCCTAATCTTCATACAAATAATCCTCAAATTCACAGTGACTTTTTCCTCATCTAAAACCATAAGTATTCATCAATTGTCTCTAAGATCAAATGAAAAGTCCTTAAGCTGGAATTGAAGAACTTCTATATCCTGGATCCAAATACTTAACCTTATTTCTCACCGATTCTCTTCATTCAATTTATAATCATATCCTGAATTCCTTTGCCTCTATGCTTCAACAGGACTTGTCTCTTACAACTCAGACATACTTCTCTTTACTTCTCCATATGTTGAAATTCCCTTTTCTTCCACTTCCCTCACAAAACCTTTCAAGATCACCCCCAGAAATGAAAGTAATCTCTTCTTCTTCAAATTGTTTTATATCATTTTGTCTGGTTCTCTTCATTATCTTTATTGGTTACATAATACTAGATTTTGAAGTAGAGGAGACCATAGGAATACCCTCCACCTCATTTTTATAGAGAAAGAATCCTAGGCACAGAGAGGTGAGTGACTTCTCTAGGATCACATTGCTATTAAGTCTCTGAGGAAAGACTTGAACCAAGTTCTTCCTGACTTTAAATCTAATACTCTATGCATTGTTCCACACTGGCATTTGCCTTGTATTAACTTAAGTGACTGTATTATATCATCCTTCTGACCTTATTAAATTATTAACTTTTTGAGAGTAAAGACCAAGGTGGAGGAAGTGGGGCAGGATCTGCAGCCTCAAGACCACACATGGTCATCTAGGTCCTCAAGTGTGGTCCTTTGAATGAATCCAAATTTCACATAACAAATTCCTTTGACTAAGGTGAAAATGTATTTAATAATAATGTATGTGTAGAATCTGTACAAGATTGCATGCTGTCTTGGGGATGAAGGGGGAGAGAAGGTGGTAAGAAGGGGAAGGGATGAGGAAAAATCTAAGATACATGGAAACATTTGTAGAAAACTGAAAATGAATAAATTAATTTAAAAAAGAAATTCCTTTCAATCAAAGGGCTGCACTTGAGAATCTAGAGGGCCACATGTGTCCTCAAGGTTGCATGTTCCCTCATGCCTGGTAAAGACTGTCATTTTTCATCTTTATATACCCACTGCCTAGCATAACTGCACATTTATTGAACTGCTCTGGGCAAGATGACTGCCCCAAAGAGAGGCAAACCTCCCATTTCCCACATACCACATCCAGAAAAACTGTGAAGTTCACACCAGACCAATTGATGCTCAGTAAATCCAATGGAAAAGTAAGTGACTTCTTCCACCCCAGAACCACATAGAAGGTAGTTAGAAATCCATAGGCAAAAGAAAAGAGGGTATCACTAACCATGTACCAATATAGGGTAGCCTACAAGGCCCCATGTCTAGAGTCATCAAGAGTGAAAGGGTTCCCCAGGAAACATTTAGAGTGGTCAGAAAGTACCTCCCCTACTATGGGTGGAAGGGAAGAACCTGGAAATTCAAGATTGTGGCAGCAATCATGACCAGTATGATGTCATAGTTTAATAACCAAGGCCAAGGGTCATTGAAGTCTCAAATGCCGTGTCTTGAGAGGATGAAATGGACCATGAAGATCTTATTCTCTAAACCTTAAAAGTCCTGGGATCTAACTTCAGGAAGTAGAGGTTGAAATAGGAATCTAGAGGACCAAAGTCAAGATGGAGAGATACATAAATCAAAGGAAAGACTGACCAGAATCAAAGTTTGTGCAAATATAGATATTCTTCCTTCCCAAAGAAGGGATGAATAATTCCAAAATAAAAGCAGGCAGAAACTCAAAAGAAGAAATAAATTTTCTACAAAGACTATATGAAATTCAATATTCCAGGGGAAAAAATTGGAATGAGAAAGAGTAGCTTAGGAAAGAAAGTGGCAAATCTTACCCAAAGACAAATCCAAATGAAAATCAGTAACTTCAAGAGACAATAAGAAATAGTATTGGGGCCGGGGGGGGGGGGATTTTTAAAATAGAAAAAATACAATTTAATTGATAACAAAAATAACTGACTAGGAAAACAGGTTAAAGAGAAAGAATTAGAAAATCATTAAGTTCCCTGAAAACCGTTATTTTTAAAAACCTAGTCACTTTATTTCAAGAAATATTAAATGGGGGGCGGAGCCAAGATGGTGGAGTAGAAACACACAAATACGCTAGCTCCAAACCCACAGCCCATGAAATATCTGTAGTAAAGAGCTGCCAATAAATTCGGGAGCAGAAGAAGCCACATAACAGCGGAGCGGATAAGATTTCTGTTCCAGAGGGACCTGCAAACCTCTCACAAAAGGTCCGTCGTGCTGTGGATGCGGAGCCCAGCCCAGCCCTGCCCCAGCCCTGCCCCAGCCCCGGCACCTAGAGGAGCAGATCCGAGTGGACTTCAGGGACAGGATCTCCAGCGGCTGCGCGGGTCCCTTCACCCACAGGTGATGGGGGTCGGTGAGAAGGTCTCTTTGGTGGGTCGAGAGGGGAGTGGGGTGCCCCCATACTCAGGCCCCCTCGGGAGGCAACAGCAGAGGCGGGAGCACACTGGGGCTCCCCAAGCAGGCAAGAGCCCGGATCCATTGTTGAAGGTCTCCACATAAACCCCCTGAGGGAACTGAGCCTGAGAGGCGGCCCTGCCCCCACCTGAGCACCTGAACTTAATCTCACACTAAATAGCAGCCCTGCCCCCGTTCAAAGCCCTGAGGCTGGGAAGCAACATTTGAGTCTCAGACCCCAAGTGCTGGCTGGGAGGATCCGGAGGCGAGGTGGGTGTGAGGAGAATATTCTGAGGTCAAGTCACTGACTGGGAAAATGCCCAGAAAAGGGAAAAAAACCCAAGACTATAAAGGGTTACTTTCTTGGTGAGCAGGTTTCTCCTCCCCTCCTTTCTGATGAGGAAGAGCAGTGCTCACCATCAGGGGAAGACACGGAAGTCAGTGCTTCTACATCCCAGCCCACTCAATGGTATCAGTTCTGGGAAAAGGTCATAAAGAGCTCAAAAAATTTTCAAAATTATGTTAGAGAAGTGGAGGAAAAATTGGGAAGAGCAATAAAAGACTTGCAAGCAGAGTATGAACAACAGATCAGCACCCTGCTAAAGGAGACCCAAAAAAATGCTGAAGAAAATAACACCCTGAAAAATAGGCTAAATCAATTGGCAAAGGAGGTTCAAGAAGCCAATGAGGAGAAGAATGCTTTCAAAAGCAGAATTAGCCAAATGGAAAAGGAGATTCAAAAGCTCACTGAAGAAAATAGTTCTTTGAAAATTAGAATGGAACAGATGGAGGCTAATGACTTTATGAGAAACCAAGAAATCACAAAACAAAACCAAAAGAATGAAAAAATGGAAGATAATGTGAAATATCTCATTGGAAAAACAACTGACCTGGAAAATAGATCCAGGAGAGACAATTTAAAAATTATGGGCCTACCTGAAAGCCATGATCAAAAAAAAGAGCCTAGACATCATCTTTCATGAAATTATCAAGGAAAACTGCCCTGAGATTCTAGAACCAGAGGATAAAATAAATATTGAAAGAATCCACCGATCACCACCTGAAAAAGATCCAAAAAGAGAAACTCCTAGGAATATTGTGGCCAAATTCCAGACTTCCCAGGTCAAGGAGAAAATATTGCAAACAGCTAGAAAGAAACAATTCAAGTACTGTGGAAATACAATCAGGATAACACAAGATCTAGCAGCTTCTACATTAAGGGATCGAAGGGCATGGAATAGGATATTCCAGAAGTCAAAGGAACTAGGACTAAAACCAAGAATCACCTACCCAGCAAAACTGAGTATAATACTTCAGGGGAAAAATTGGTCTTTCAATGAAATAGAGGATTTTCAAGCATTCTTGATGAAAAGACCAGAGCTGAAAAGAAAATTTGACTTTCAAACACAAGAATGAAGAGAAGTATAAAAAGGTAAACAGCAAAGAGAAGTCATAAGGGACTTATAAAAGTTGAACTGTTTACATCCCTACATGGAAAGACAATATTAGTAACTCTTGAAACTATTCACTATCTGGGTACTTGGTGGGATTACACACACACACATGCACACGTACACACTCATAGAGACAGAGTGCGCAGAGTGAATTGAAGAGGATGGGATCATATCTTAAAAAAAAAATGAAATCAAGCAGTGAGAGAGAAATATATGGGAGGAGAAAGGGAGAAATGGAATGGGGCAAATTATCTCTCATAAAAGAGGCAAGCAAAAGACATTTTTAGTTTGGGGAAAAAGAGGGGAGGTGAGAGAAAAACATGAAGTTTACTTTCATCACATTCGACTAAAGGAAGGAATAAAATGCACACTCATTTTGGTATGAAAACCTATCTTACAATACAGGAAGGTGGGGGACAAGGGGATAAACAGGGTGGGGGGACGATGGAAGGGAGGGCATGGGGAGGAGGGAGCAATTTGAGGTCGACACTCACAGGGAGGGACAGGATCAAAAGAGAGAATAGAAATAATTGGAAGCAGGATAGGATGGAGGGAAATATAGTTAGTCTTATACAACACGACTATTATGGAAGTCATTTGCAAAACTACACAGATTTGGCCTATATTGAATTGCTTGCCTTCCAAAGGGAGGGGGTGGGGAGGGAGGGAGGAAAAGAAGTTGGAACTCAAAGTTTTAGGAATAACTGTCAAGTACTGTTCTTGCCGCTAGGAAATAAGAAATGCAGGTAAAGGGGTATAGAAAGTTATTTGGCCCAACAGGCCAGAGGAGAGGATGGAGACAAGGGCAGAGAGGAATGATGGAGGAGAGAGCGGAGTGGTGATGGGGGCAATTGGAATGCTCGGTGTTTTAGGGTGGGTGGAGGGGACAAGGGGGGAGAAAATTTGGAGCCCAAAAATTCTGTGAAAATGAATGTTAAAAGTGAAATAAATAAATTAATTAAAAAAAAATAAAAATAAAAAGTTAAAAAAAAAGAAAAAAAGAAATATTAAATGAAAACTGCTCACATATCTTACAAGTAGAAGGTAAAGTGAAAATATTGATCACCTCTAGAAGGAAACACAAAAGGAGAAGTCCTAGAAATGTTATAACCAAAATCCAGAGAGTCAAAGCTAAATAAAGAAGTACTCTAAAGGTCCAGAAAATAGATCAAGTACTAAGTAACTACAGCTGGGATTCCCTAAGACCTGTTAACTTCTATTAAGAATAAAGAGATCTTGCAATGTACTTTTCCAAATGTGAAAAGTGTAAGTTTATAATCCACAATAACTTTCCTACGAAGATGAGTATAATTTTGGTGGGGTGAGCACATGGAAATTGGCCTTTAAATTGGAGAACTTTCTATCATTTCTAATGAAGAGTAGAGCTGAGTAGAAACACTGAATTCAAAAGCTAGGAGTTCAAAGATAATAAAAAAGATAAATTTAACTGAATACTTGGAAGGAAATGTATGATAACATAATGCTAAGAGAAGAAATAAATGTATCCTCAGAACTTTAATGTCCTCCAAGAGCATAGAAAAAGTTTAATCAGAAAAGCAGAGGTCCTTTGGGTATACTGATATTGTTCTGAGGTTTTGAAGAATTAAAGAGAAGGGAGGATGAAATCAATATACTATTATCAGAAAAGAGGAAGAGGGATGTGGAACTTGCTATGTCTCATAATTGGGGTGTGTGAGGAAAATATACAAAAGTGGAAGAAGGGGTGACAGAGTGGGTATCAGTCATTAAGTCATTAAGAATTTGTTAGGGGTAGCTACATGGTTCAGCAGACAGAGTATTGTACTTGGAGTCAGGATGACTGAGTTCAAATTCAGCCTCAAACACTTAGTCGTTATGTGACCCTAAGCAAGTCACTTAACTTCTGTTTGCCTTAATCCACTGGAGAAAGAAATACCAAACCACTCAGGATCTTTGCCAAGAAAGCCCCATGGTCCATGGGGTCACAAAAAGTTGAACTCAACTAACTGACTGAACAACAACCAATGTTCCAGGCTCTGTGCTAAGTCCTAGGGATACAAAGAAAGGTAAAAGACAGTCCCTCCCCTCCAGGAACTCCCAATCTACCAGAGGAGACAATAAGCAAATAGGTACAGATAAGCTATATAACAAGACAAATAGGAAATAATTAACAGAGAGAAGTTACTAGAATTAAGAAGAATCCAATAAATATTCTTGTCTGAAACAGAAAATGGAGGGTACTAAAAGTATCTAAGGCTTAGACGTCAGAAGGAGGATAAGTGAACCCAAAATCTTAAGTAGAAGGAAATAAACTAATAAAAAAGTTACTACAAACGTAAGAGAAGAAGGCCTCCATGACATTTAGACAAATCCAAACATCTTTGAGTAAATACATCAAGACAAGGGAAATTAAACAAAATTCAATGAGGTAAAGACATTGTGAATTCTCAGTAGAGCATCGTATCATACCAGGATGTTCCCAAATGGCTCAAGAGAAAAAATAAAGCCTTGAAAGCAGAACATATGACCTACACAACTGAATAGAAAAACTTGAATCTACAATACCAAGGCTCAACAAAGGAAGAAAAAAGAGAACAATTGCTTTGTCTAAAGCAAAGGGTGATCTGAAAGAAGAAAAACAAAGCAACAACATTAAAAGCAAGCATAATTCAGATGTAGACAAAATATATTGATCTCAAAGACAGGATGAATAAAGACAACTTCTTGACTATAGGTCTCCCCAAAGAACATGACAGATAAAAATACCTGAGCATCACAATGACTATTCCAAGCCAATATAATAAAAATACTACCAAAATTAATTTACATTTTTAATTTTATATCAATGTAATGCTAACAAATTTAAAGATCTTCCTAACCCATTAATGGGCCTACCCATTAAGGGAAACTTGATTAGGGGAGATTTTTTTGATGTTGCTGGAAGGCCTACACCTTTTGTTAATTTGGAATGAGGCACTGTTTCTTTTTGTTTGTTTGTTTGTTTGTTTTGTTTTGTTTTTTAATTTTTATTTATTTATTTAACTTTTAACATTCATTTAAACAAAATTTTGGGTTCCGAATTTTCTCCCCTTTTGTCCCCTCCCCCCCCAAACACCAAGCATTCTAATTGCCCCTATGACCAATCTGCTCTCTTTTCTATCATCCCTCTCTGCCCTTGTCTCCATCTTTTCTTTTGTCCTGTAGGGCCAAATAACTTTCTATACCCCTTCACCTGTATTTCTTATTTCCTAGTGGCAAGAACATTACTCGACAGTTGTTCCTAACACTTTGAGTTCCAACTTCTTTACCTCCCTCCCTCCCCACCCCTTCCCTTTGGAAGGCAAGCAATTCAATATAGGCCAAATCTGTGTAGTTTTGCAAATGACTTCCATAATAGTTGTGTTGTATAAGACTAACTATATTTCCCTCCATCCTATCCTGTCCCCCATTACTTCTATTCTCTTTTGATCCTGTCCCTCCCCTGAGCGTCGACTTCAAATTGCTTCCTCCTCCCCATGCCCTCCCTTCCATCATCCCCCCCACCCTGCTCATCCCCTTATCCCCCACTTTCCTGTATTGTAAGATAGGTTTTCATACCAAAATGAGTGTGCATTTTATTCCTTCCTTTAGTGGAGTGTGATGAGAGTAAACTTCATGTTTTTCTCTCACCTCCCCTCTTTATCCCTCCACTAATAAGTCTTTTTATTGTGAGGCACTGTTTCTTAAGGGTTGTGATGCCCTCTGGCTCTGAAGAGTGTATAAATACCCTGAGGCAAGGTTTTACTTTGAGGCTTACTCATTGGAAATGTTTGTTTGAACACACTCTGGAAGCCACTAAAGAGCCCCATGGCTTTGAAAACCCAGATGTTGGTGATTCTCTCTCTGGTAGCTATGTACATCAGACAGTTGGAAACCCTGTTTGTTGATCTTTATTTCTCTGTTTGTATTTTCTCTGAAGTTCAGGGTGCTGACTTTCTCCTGAAGAAAGTGAATGATATTGTAATTGTAATTTGAATTGGAAAATTTTTCCTATTCATTAACAGGCCCATTCAATCACCTGGAAGCCTAAGTCACATGTGGTGGGAGGAGCTTGCTGAACAGGTAGAACAGGAAAGGTGGAGCAGAACTGGGAGGAAGTGAGTGAGCCAGGTAGGGGTAGAAAGGAGAAGATGAGGATGCAGGTGAGGATGCAGACAGCCATGCATATACAAGGCTCAGGCTCATGAGTGTTTGCTTGTGAGAAGGACCTGACTGAGGTGGGAGAGGCTCTGAATTGTTTTGCTCCTTGTGGTGATCATGTTTATTAACTTCTTGTTGACCATAATGGAATTTGCTTCCTGGTTCTGGGATATGGTTTTCTGGTGTCTAAATAAATATTTTTCTTCTCTCTTCTGTATGCAGAGTCTTTTATATTTTGCAATTGGGAACTGCTTTGGCATATTAATAGTCACCACCAGTTCTGTGATGATTGCCTTGGCAATGCAAATATACGTGCTTGATTAAAGTACATTGTTGACTCCTCAAAAGTTGCAATTCCTTTTAGAAAAGAATATCTAAGAGCCTGTACAACAGGCCCTCCTGTGTATGCTGGAGTCCTTGCTGTTACAATCAGTCAAACTATGAAAGCAATACTTTAGAGAATTCAAGAAAATATAACAAAATTAAGAAATAAAAGAATAAAAAAGTAAAAGATATAGAATCTCAAAAGCAGATAGCACTTGCAGGCCACAAAATATATTATAAAGGCACAGTAATTAAAACCATCTAGTATTGGTTAAAAACAGTTCACTGGAACAAACTAGATGAGAGAAAATCAGACACAATGTGGAACTCAATAATGCAGTATTATAGTAACTGAAAAAAATAAATTACGATGGAAAGAACTCTCTATTTGACTTTTTAAAATGGTGAGAATACTTGAAATCAGTCTGGCCAAAATTAGATTTAGACATGTTATGCAATGTTCCATAGTAAATTCAAAGTAAATATTTGGCCTTAATATTAAAAATTGTACCATTAAAATTTAGCAGGGAAGCAAATCATATGCCCTTCATGCCTGTTAGTATTCCTAACTATAAAATAGAGACAATTGCAAAAGTTAAAATCATTAATTTTGATTATATAAAACTCAAAAGTTTCTGTACAAACACAATTAATGAATCCAGTATAAGAAGAAAAGCAGGAAAAATGAGTAAAAATATTTGCTTTAGATTTCTCTGATAAGGATGATGGTCAAAAATACTCTGTACTGGGATGCAGTCAAGATGGCAGAACAGGAGGATGGAGCTGTAAAAACTCCTCTCCATAACCCATAAAATACCTTGAAAAATGACTTTAAATGAATTCTATAGTAGCAGAAGCCACAAAACGACAGAGTGAAAGAGATTTCCAACCCAAGACAGCTTGGAAGGCCAACAGGAAAGGTCTATAGTGCCAGATGTGGAGCTGAGCACAGCCCAGCCTTGGTTTCATGCTATGGCAGGGACAAGACCAGAGCAGGCCTCAGGGTGCCACCAGCAGCAGCAACAGATTCCAGATTGCTCAACCCACAAATGCCAAAGACAGTTTCAAAGGTCAGTGAGAAAGTTCTTTCACCTTGGGGAGAAGGGAACACAGTCTGATTCTGCCAGCAGCAGCCACTGCAGTGGCAGCATACATTTTTGGAGTTCTGGTCTTAAAGACCCTGGGGGAATTGAGCAGCTGATCTAGGTGCCAGCCCTGGGTGTCAGTCCTGGGGTGAGGAGGAGCAGCAGTGGAGGTTCTGGAGAGGTAATCTTACTGGCAGATCCTGGGCAGAAGTGTGCTTGTGGTTGCTCTCAGACCAGGGCACAGGCCAGGAGAGAAGTGAACTCCTCTCCTTTGATTATGCCACCTTGGAGGAACTGAAAACTTACATGTCCCTGGAGTATGTCCTCCTCTTGAGAAAGGACTCAAAAGTTAAGCAACTGACTGGGAAAATCCCCAAAAAGTGGGAAAAAATAAGACTATAGAAGACTGCATTCTTGGTGAACAGGTATTTTCTTCCATTCTTTTGGGTGAGGAAGAACAATGCATACCATCAGAGGAAGACCTAAAATTCAAAGCATCTGCACTCAAAACCTCCAAAATAAATGTGCAATGGTCTCAGGCCACTGAAGACCTCACAAAGGAGCTTTAAAATCAAGTAAGAGGTGGAGGAAAAATTGGAAAGAGAAATGAGAGCAATGCAAAAAAAATCATGATAAACGAGTCAATAGCTTGCTAAAGGAGACCAAAAAAAAAAAATACTGAAGAAAATAACACCTTTAAAAACAGGTTAACTCAATAAGCAAAAGAGTTTCAAAAATCCAATGAGGAGCAGAATGCTTTAAAAAGCAGAATTAGCCAAATGGAAAAGGAGGTTCAAAAGTTCACTGAAGAAAATAGTTCTTCAAAAATTAGAATGGAGAAGATGGAATGATTTTATGAGAAGCCAAGAAATTACAAAATAAATAGAAGACAATGTGAAATATATCATTGGAAAAATAATTGACCTGGAAAATAGATCCAGGAGAGACAATTTACAAATTATGGGACTGCCTGAAAGCCATGAGTCAAATTTATAAAAGCAAAAGTCATTCCCCATTTGATAAATGATGAAAAGATATGATCATTTCTCAAATGAAATAATCAAAACCATCTACAGCCATATGAAAAAAATAATGTAACTCACTATTGATTGGAGAAATGCAAATTAAAACAATTCTGAGGTACTAACTCGTACCTATTTGTTTGGCTAATAGGACAAATGAAGTAAAAGACAAATGTGGGAGGGAAAATGGGGACAAAATGAGACTTTAATATACTGTTGGTGGAGTTGTGAACTGATTAAATCATTCTGCAGAGCAATTTGGAACTATTCCTAAAGAGCTATAAAACTATACATATCCTTTAATCTAGCAAAACCACTACTAGATCTGTATCCCAAAAGAGATAAAAAGCAAAAAGGAAAAGATCTATATGTACAAAAAATATAAGAATTAGAAGTCGCGGGGATGTCCATTAATTGGGGCATGGCTGAACAAGTTGTGGTATGTGATTTTGATAGAATACTATGGTACTATAAGAAATGATGAGCAGGCTACTCTAATAAAAACCTGGAAAGACTTGCATGAACTGATGCAGAGTGAAATGTACTGTATACAAAGTAACAGCAATACTGTAAGATGATCAGCCATGAATGATTTAGCTATTCTCAGCACTATAATGATCCAAACCAACTCTAAAGGACTTATGATGAAAAATGCTAACCATCCACAGAGAAATAACTGATGAGATTTGAATACAAAGTGAAGCATTAAAAAAAACTAAAAAAAAACTGCTCTCTCCAAAGTTACCAATGATCTCTAAGTTGCCAAATTCAATGTCCTTTTCTCAGTTCCCATTCTCTTAAACTTCTGCATCCTTTAACATTGTTAGTCACACTCTCCACTTTGATATTTCTGCTCTCTAGGTTTTTGGTACACTACTGTATCTTAGCTCTCCTCTTACTTATCTGACTATTCCTCTGTCTCTTTTGCTAGATCCTCATCTATATCACATCCTCTAATCTTAGTTGTCCCTCAGGGTTCTGACCCAGGCTCTCTTCTTTTCTCCCTCTGTTCTTCATTTTATCATCTCATTACCTATTTAATTACCATTTCTAGGTTGATGATTCTCAAATATGTCTTTGTTGACTTAACTTCTACTCACCTCCAGTCTTGCATCTCCAACTACCTTTCAGATATAAAATCATATCAGCTGCAAAGAGGGATTGTTTTGGCTTTCACTAAGTATTCTAATTTCTTTTATTACTTTTTCTTCTCTTATTGCTATAGCTAATATTTCTAGTACAATATTGAATAAAAATGGTGATAATGAGCATTCTTGCTTTACCCTCGATATTATTGAGTAGGCTTCTAGGTTATCCTCATTATAGATAAAGCTTGCTGTTAGTTTTAGATAGATTCTACTTATTATTTTGAGAAAAGCTCCACTTTTTCTGTTCTCTCTAGTGTTTTTAATAGGAATGGATAATATATTTTGTCAAAAGCTTTTTCTGTGTCTATTGAGATAATCATAAGATTTCTCCTTTTTGTTGCTATTGATATGGCCAATTATGCTGACAGTTTAATTAATATTAAACCAACTCTAGGTTCCTGGTATAAATCTCATTCGGTCATAGTGTGGTTTTCTCCTTCCACATAAGGATTGCTTCCCCAACTGATGGCAATAAGTGCTAGGCTAGAAATAGGACTAGTAGTCTAAGGGCTCATGAGGGGTCCTATGCCTATTTGCCTATAGGTGGAATTGTTCAACAATTACTTCTTATGGCAATAAGGAAGGCTGGTTTCATCTCTAGTGTATTGCCCTTCAATGAAACCAGTGGAGGCTGGGATGGAAGCCAATCTAGTGGCTTGGCATACACTGCTATTCCCCATACTCTTAAAAGAATAATATTGCTAGTGTGGTTTTCTTTGACTTGCCTGATTCCTGTTCCCTCTGTCTCTCCTTTAACTAAGATGGCTTGCCTGCACTTGTGGGTTACAGTTGGCACGACAAATATAGAACTCCAACTCAGATCTTTTGACTCCAAATCCATCAGTCTTTCCCCTTTACCATAGTTTTCCAGAAAGAAAAGTTTCAGTGAAGATTAAAATAAGTACATTACCATATATTGCGATAGACCAAGAGAAAAATCATACAATAGGGATAATGAAAACTAGTAGACTTTGCTTTGGCTTTTTTTTGGGACCTGTGGTTGGATGAGCTTTATCACAATTCACAAATTTCTTATTTGTTTGCTTATTTCTCACTAGCACCTCAATTTTCCCCCAAAAGAGATAAATCTTTTATTTGAAAGTTGTGTTAGTTCCTACGCAAACATATCTTCTTTCCTATTGTTCCATGATATTCCAGTCTTTAAATTATGGCAGTGAAATCATGATGTAGTAAAAAAAAAAATAAAAAAGAAGGAAAAGAAAAGAAAGGAAGGAAGGATGGAAGAAGGAAAGAAAGAAAGAAGGAAAAAAGGAAAGAAGAAAAGAAAGAAAGAGAAAGTTAGAAGTACCACTAAACTTGAAATGAAATCAGTCTACTAGTTAATAGTTAGCCTTAGGCAAATCACTTAATCTTCAGTGTCTTCATCTGCAAAAAAGGTAATGATATGTGTACTATCTACCTCATGGCGTGGCTGTAAGGAAAGGAAATTTAGTGCTCTATATAAATACCAATTTATATATAGTCTATTACATCAGGTTACTATGGCCATTATGGATTATGTGTGTGCAACAAGAACCACATGCCACCACTGAGTTCAGTGTGAGTTAGTCAAGGACAATCTTAATAACACTGAAGAAGGCTAAATTTGTCTTTAGTTGTGTCTTACATACCTTTTTGTTCACTCATCTCCCATCTTTCAAGCCCCTTTCCCCTGCATATCACATTTCTTCTTCCTTCCTATTGGCTACAAAGACCTTCCTGGACTCTGGTTTTATTTTGAAAGAACCTATAAAAGTAATTAACATAAGCACATTTGCAGTTCATCAGGACTCAATACCCTTCATGTTGTATTAAATTCTTAACAAATCTAATGCTTACCTGGAAGGAAAGAAGTTTCAACAATAGAATTTCAGATACTGTGATGAGTGACTATGGGAAGCAGTCTTCAAAGAGTACATAGAAAGTAACCTATTCTGATTATTCGTGGAGATGGTCTTAAATATCACTTTGGAAGGCAAATAAATTAATGAGATGACCTCATTGTTGAAGGAAGGAAGGAAAGAAAGAAGGAAGGAAAAAGAGAGAAAGAAAGAAAGAAAGAAAGAGAGAGAGAGAGAGAGAGAGAGAGAGAGAAAGAAAGAAAGAAAGAAAGAAAGAAAGAAAGAAAGAAAGAAAGAAAGAAAGAAAGAAAGAAAGAAAGAAAGAAAGAAAGAAAGGAAGGAAGGAAGGAAGGAAGGAAGGAAGGAAGGAAGAAAGAAAGAAAGAAAGAAAGAAAGAAAGAAAGAAAGAAAGAAAGAAAGAGAGAGAGAGAGAGAGAGAGAGAGAGAAAGAAAGAAAGAAAGAAAGAGAGAGAGAGAAAGAAAGAAAGAAAGAAAGAAAGAAAGAAAGAAAGAAAGAAAGAAAGAAAAGAAAGAAAGGAGGAAGGAAGGAAGGAAGGAATAGAAAGGAGGAAAGAAGGAAAGGAAGGAGGGAGGGAGGAAAAAAGCATGAAATTATTTATATTTATAAAAAGTTATCTTTTTGGCTCAATCCCTTAGTCACAACTACAAGGACATCATAAACTCTAGGTTAAAATTAAATATGAAGACCTAGTCCGTTAGAAAGTACCTGCCACCCTTTTTGAGGCCTTGCACCTCCCTATTGCCCTTTTCATGGCTCCAGCCACATCCTTATTTCTCAGGCTATAAATGAGGGGATTGAGCATGGGAGTAAGGATAGTATAGAATACAGAGAAAATTTTGTCCTGGGCTGCTGTGTGGTATGAATGGGGCACCATGTATGTATACATGGCTGCACCATAGAATAAAGTCACTACTGTCATATGTGAAGAACAAGTGGCAAAGGCTTTCTTCCTTCCTTCCACTGAGCTCATATGATGTACAGTAGTGAGAATCCTGGCATAAGAGGAGATTACCACAGAAAAGGGAATAAGTAGCATCAGTACACAGCACACATACATCACAGTCTCATAGAGAGCTGTGTCAGCACATGCTAATTTCAGCACAGCAGGTGCTTCACAGAAGAAATGGTTGATCTTTCGGGAATCACAGAAGGGAAAGCTCATTGTGATGGGGGTGAGTAGAAAGCCATCCAAAGAACCACCAAACCAAGAGCCAGCTATGATCATAAGACAGACCCTTCGATTCATTAGGATTGGGTAACGCAGAGGGTTACAAATGGCTACGTAACGGTCATAGGCCATGAGGCCTAACAGGAAGAATTCAGCCCCCACTAAAGTAAGGTAGAGGAAGTGTTGAGCTGTACAGCCCACAAAGGAGATGGTCCTCTGGTCCAGGATGTAGTCCACAAGCATCTTGGGCACAATGATTGAGATATACGTCATGTCAATGAAGGAGAGATGACTGAGCAGGAAGTACATAGGTGTATGGAGGTGGAGGTCTGTATAGATCAAGAAGATCATGATCCCATTGGCCATCAGGGCCGTGAAGAAAATAGCACAGACAATCACAAAAAGGAGGCCTGAGATTTCTCTGTTGCTGAAGAGGCCCACAAGGGTGAAGTCAGTGGAAGAGGTTGTGTTGTATCCCCCCATTGATTCTATCAAAGTAGAGAAATAAACCTATAGTCATGCAAAGAAATAGTGACATTAGTGCTAATGACCATCCCTTAACATAAGAAATAATAAAATTATGCACAAAGACTATAGACATCAGAACTATAAGTCAGGTAGTAGGATTCAATTAAAACAGAATTTATTCTGCTTTACTTTTTTGGTCTCTTTAGAGTATCTTTGACAACTTAAACGTTCTAAAAGTTTTTGTCAAATACTTATATCAATTGACATGATATGATTACCAACAAGAAACCATTTTGATTATCTGTTGCTTGAAATATCTGAAGACATACCTTATGGCTGATTACTGAGACCAAAAGTGAAATGTCTTGATTTAGAGTTAAAAGAGGTAGGTTCAAATCCCAGCCTTGTCACTTTCTGGCTGTATGACTCTGACCAGTTATATTGTCACTATTATTGTTAATAAAATAATGATAGTGATAGTGTATCATAGAGGATAGAAGAGTAGCTACTGAGTTAACAAGATCTGGACAGAAGTCCTTTATCTCTCACATCGGTTGTGTCACCAAAATGATTCTTAGTGCCCCAGACTAAAACTATAAACTGAAGAACTGTTGTCACTATATTTACAGAATGAATTTCCTCACAGGGTGTTCTGTATACTAATGAAATCATAGGCATGGACCAAAATATGAATAACAAGAGCTGTACACTACAATGTTATCTAATATTTATATGACCTTAAGGTTTTCAAAGTATTTTAATATAGTATTTAATTTGACCTCAGCAATATCCCTATGAAACAAGGGATGTGGGTATTGTCCCCATTTTACTAAGGTTAAGGTAATTTAAGTGACTTGCTCAGAGTTTGTTGCACTAACAGGGTCTGAGGCAGGATTTGAATTCATCTTCCTTAATTCAAATCCAGTGCTCTAATACTGGGCCTTAGTTTTCCCATGTTGAAGATACAAGTATAATAATACTTACTCTATCCATTGCTTCAAGGAAAATTATTTTAAACCTAATGCTTTATATAAATGTAACTTATTATTATCCACATGACTTTAGGCTATGGAAACCAACTAGTCCTTAGTCTTTTGCAACCTTCTTCCACAGTTGCTGTAATTGTGGAAAAGGGAAGGAAAAGGGGCCAAAGAGTGCCAATCATCACACAATTTTAAAATCATATATATAAACTTTAACTTACTTTGTACTATAAATATGAGATCTCTCTCCAATGACCAACGAATGAATATATAACTAGAAAAAAACAAAAAATGTATGTCTTTATTTTGTTACTATATTTACTATACAAAACAAGTAAAAGAAAAGAGTTGTACCTAAGGGGGAGGATTGCTGACAAATTCTCCTTAGAAAGACAACTAAAAGAACTGGTTTAATTATGTGCCCAAAGGCAATGAGAAATATCATTTTATAGGATATTTAATGAAAATAATTTTAGCTTTTGCACCAACGTCCTCTGAAGGTGAAGGAGAGAAATTCTATTAACTCAGTAAAATTCTCCAAAACAAATTAATATATTAATTCATGAATTCAGTGACTTCAATGCAAAGGTAATAATAAATTATGATAATAAGGAAATATCAACCAGAAATATAGAACAAATTGCCAAAGACTGTAGGCTATGCAGAAGTTCCATAGCCATATATGTCATGCACATTTCCTTTTAAAGAAAGAATTAGAATGCTAGATAAATTATTAATGAAATTAGTTATATTTTAACGACATAAATTACTGATTTCTGATATCAATTGTATTATACAATCATACTACCAGCTTATCAGATAAAATATCAAAATGAGCATGGATATAAAAGGAAAAAAGAAATATACATATGTATATATGTATGTATGTATATAGGTATGCAATTAACAAAACTTTATCCTGAATTATCTTAATAGGTTATTGATGTTGAAAAATAGACAGAAGAAAGGACATAGTCATAGACTACAGCAATTTCATAGAAAAGTTAAATCAATGTAAATCAATTACCATAGTAAAGGAACCAAACAAAGCATAAAATGCTGTACTTGGAGTCTGGAAAACCTGGGTTCAAATCATGCTTACTACTCTGTGATATTGAAGAAGTCTTAAATTATTTTCTTAAGTCCTCTAACAACCTTCATTTTTCATCAGTAAAATAAAGAGATTGGAATAGGATGTCCTCTGACATACCTTCCATTTCTAAATCTATGATCTTATCATGTCTAGTGAACCTACAAACATCCTTAGTCACCAACAAAAAACTTGACACTTACTGGGAAAAGAGATTTGATAGTCAAGTATTACACTAGCTTACAATAAATATTTATTTATCAAATGTTAAGGGAAAGATGGTTGAGGATTATGAGCAGAATCACCATGAAAAATAGGGAGAAATGAAAGTGAACACAATTTAAAGAAAATTTGGTAAGATACCCAACTAACCAAAAATACTAAGGACACATTAGGGGGAAAATGAAAGGTCAACAAATAAAAGAAAAATACCGAAATGATCTGCATAGATTTTGCTGTTTTTGCCAACAATACCACATTCGTACTCCCAGATTCTACTTAAAAGGAGTAGTAATAGCTTTGAAAAGACTATAATTGGGGACACAAGTTTTGAGAACATTAAGAGATAAATTTACAAGGTATCTGAAAGAAGGAAAGAAAGCAAATATGTGGGGGAAAAGATCATACCTTATGAGTAATTTAAAAAAGGTGACTTAGACTCCACTTGCAGCTCTATTCCTGACTCTCTGGACTTTTGCACTTCCTGACCAACAGCCTTTTCACTCTGGAGATACCTTGAAGTCTTCTGTAATTGATAAGTGCATGGAATAGACCATCATTTCGTGAAGTGCCTAGGACATTCATGATCACTTCAATCCTGGCTCCTGAGTACACTCCTGATCTTCTAGACTCCTCTACACCAGTTATGTCCTTCCTTCTCTCCCTCTTCTGCTTTCCAGCTCCTTTGTATGTCTTCTCTTTCCCCGTTAAAATATAAGCCCCTGGAAGATAGGGACTGTCTTTTTTTTTTTTTTTTGCTTGTAATCGTATCTCCAGTGCTTAGTACAGTGTCTGGTACATAATAGATATTTAATAAAGATTTCATCTGCCTTTTTGAGATATCTGGTGGTTCAGTGAAGAGAGTACTAGAGTCAGAAAAACCTGACTTCAAGTCTGATCTCAGACACTACCTCTGTAACCCTGGGCAAGTTACTTAACCATCTGTCACCCCTCACCCTCCTGCCCATTGTCTCAATTTGCTCAATTATAAAATGAGGACAATAATAGCACTTACCGTTCAAGAATTATATTCAGGATCAAATGAGAAATAAAAATGTCATGTGAAAGTGTAAGATAAAATTACAAATGTAAAAGTGCTTAGTATAGTGCCTGGCACATAGGAGGTGCTATATAAATGTTTATTTCCTTCCCTTTCTATCTAGAGAACATGAATAATTACTGTCCCACATGCCTGTATTACCATCTATATTAAATTTTTTTCCTGAGAAGAATCTTTACATTATTGAGGTTATCCTTGAGAAGGCATTAATAAGGAGTAGGTAGCTTTTTGCTAGAATTTTTCCATAGCATTCATCATCAAACAACTAACTGAAAGGTACAGAGAATATAAGACTTTGCTTTACCAAGTTGATTTTTTTAAAAAAGGATTAACTCAATGTGTTAAAGTCTTTCTTCTGGCAAGGTACCTCTGATGGATATGTGAAAACTGTACAAACTCATTTGAAAGATCATTCAGCAGAGATAAATTTATTCAAAAGCTTCTGATTATTTATATCAGGTAAGGTGAAAAATAGGGAGAAATATGCTCGTCAAAAGTAATCATCTTTATCGTGGAGGACATGCAGTAAAAAGTTCACAGCTGGAAAAAATTCCATGGATCATGAGGTCATTCAGTATCTGTATTTACAGATGAGATTATGCTAGTCATTTCAAATTCACAATTTTCCAGTTTTCTGGAAGATAACTAAAATCGCTTGGGCATTTGTACTAATCATCCACATAACAAAAAAGAAATTGGATGCAAATTGCCTATTGTTCAGTCTATTAAATGAAGTTAAATGAACAAATCATATAACTTGTCCATAGAAGTGCATTTATTGACACACACGTGTATATGTGTGTATATGACACACATATATGTGTGCATGTGTATAATGAAAAATGCAAATGTATAATAAGCTGTTACCAACATTTTCAAAGAGAAGGAAAATAGGTTGACTGACTTTAAAGAAAGTGAAAATTTCTTTTAATGATGTTAATAACTTCTCCCAGGAATAAAGTTCCATCTTAATATTGATATCCTACTTGAATTGCATGGTAGTGAGTTACAGGACACTGTCAAATTAAAAATGAGTATCAGAATAACTGAGTTCAATTTCCTATTCCATTGGAAATTTTTTAAGACTATAAATTGGAGGGAAAGATGAATGGAGATTAATATTCATTGCTAATATTTATTGGTAGAGGTGATTTCCAAACTGGGGATTCCATACACCAGCAAAATCACGTCTGGATTAAAAAAAAAATAAAAAAAACCCAAACCTATGGAAAAGAATTTTATGTTTTCATTCAAATATCATCATAAAAATGCAAAAACAAACATTGCAACACTGAATGAAACCAGAACTTTACTCAATACAGCAACCAATTGTGACTTCATAGGACTGATGGTGAAAAATTTATACAAATTCATGTATCTTACTTGATTCTAATTTTTTTTTATTACCAGAGAAGATTCCATTGAGGATGGGGTAGAAACATCATTGGGGCTGAGGGTAATGTAAAACAAAAGAGCAAAAATAAAATATTTTAAAAATCATCTTGAGATAGCTCTGATGCAATGCTAGATTTAGAATTAGAAGACCTGGGTTAAAACAAGTCTTCATCTACAAAATGGCTGTAATACTTCCTGCACTACTTATCTCATTAGGTCTCTTGTAAAGACTGAATGTTTTCTAAACTTCTAATATGTAAACATATATATGTGTGTAGGTAGTTATTACTATCAAAATAATTATTAAAAAACTCTCTACACACTTGGAGTATAGAGAAAGCCATGGTATTGTAAAAACTCCAAACACTGAGACTCCAAATTTGGAGTTTTAATGTGTGCCTTTCAGACCTACCTTTGCCATTTCCTGCCTGTGTGACCTTGGACCCATTAATTGCATTGTCAAGACTTTAATTTCCATCTTCTATGAAACATAGATAGTAATACCTACAATACCTAATTTATGGGGTTATCATAAGGAAGCCAGTTTTTATATCGGAAAATACCATGTAATTGTGTTATTGTCAAAACAATAATTGTTATTTCAGTACTTAAATGATCCCTGACTTTGCCAGTGGCCTTGAAGTAAAAAAATTACAAACTACAGGGTTCTTTGGATTTGTCATGACAATGAATGCTAATCTATTTGTCAGTCTCTGATGATGAGCCTCTCCATGTCTTAATTAACAAAGATCCAATCTGCACTCAAAATCTTTCTCATCTGAAAGAGTTATATAGAGCTTGGACTCCCCTCAGCCGAATTTTTGAAAATTCTAAGCACAAGGAGCCATCAGTGTATGATTTTAGGGAGTGATAATGAAAATTATTTTGATAGTGACTATGACAATGGTGATGATGATGATGGTGGTGGTGGTAATAATGGTAATGATAATAGTAATTATTTTAATTACTGTGGCTTGTATAATTGCATAGCTCTTTCTATGACAAATTTCAGTAAAATCAAAAGTTGGTCAGCCACAACTTGCCATAAATTTAGAATCATCCAAAATCTCAGATAAGTACCAGTAGTGCTATCATCTACACTGACTTTTCACTGGTCTGAGGAAATGTTATTCTTTTTCAATTGTAAGTATAATTATATCCATAGCTTTGCATTTTTAATTAGATTATTTTGGTCAGATACAACTTATGCAAAATATTATCACTTACATAACTAGAAGTCATATTAGGATTGGCTAGACATGAAAATGTTAAAATTGAAAAATCCATTTTCTCAACCTTAGCTCCAAAGAAGATGCAAGAATATTAACTTCTTTCTTTTCAGAGATGGGGGACTATGAGTGGGTGAAATTATGTGATATTATACTCAATAAATGTTTTAGTTTTGTTAAACTGCTTTTCTTATAACTAGGTATGCAACCACAGGAAAGTTATTTAATATTTTAATTTCTACTTCTTTCCAAAGGGAATTGTAATAATTACCTTACCATCCTCACAAATTTTGGAAGATCAAATGATATGAGGAAAAAGTGTTAGAAAAGCTATAAGCACTATACAAATTTAAGATTTTATTGTTATTATTATTAAATGATTCTTTGTATATAGGAAAAATAGCAAAGTTCATACATATCAATGGGATGTCAGAGTACTTTCATATTTATTATCTCATTTGATCTTCAAAAATAACATCAGATAGGCAGCATGCTTATTATCTAATTCACCAGATGAAGAAATGAGACTTCAGAGAGATTGTCATTTGTCTATAGTCATATAACTTTTTCCTTAGTCTAGTTTTGTCATTACTATATCTTATGTTCCTTCTCTAATACATTTATTCCTCTAGGTTTTATCCTGATAGCTAGAGACTCTACAACAATACAATCTCCTGAGTCACAGAACATAGGATACTATTACTTTTTCAGTTAATCATAGCAATAGGAACTAATTTTTACATTCTTGAAAAAAGAAACAAGAAAAACTTCAATTTCTAAGTATATATCAGCCATTTTCTGACCTCTGGTCCAGAAAATCTATTTGTCTACCTTTCAAACATATTATCACAGAGTGTCATAGGTAGAAAGGGTCTTAATCATTTCTCCAACATCATGGTTACACATGTATGATCTGTGTTAACAATAATTCTGAGTCTCAGACTAATTGCAACACAGGAACATCTTCCTTCAGCTCACTGACAGAAATGGTTCTGTAATAGTTCTGTTAATCAGCAAGTATACATAGTTCTGATTCACTATTATAGAAAAATTGATTTTCGTATCTGTTTAAAATATGATAATTGCCTTCAGCTTGCATACATTTTCTCTGAAATAGTTTTTTGCATCATGTAAACATCTCTTCCATAAAAAAAATCATAGAATTCTATAAGACCTGGAAGTGCGTCTAGAGATCATGTATGCTAACCATTTCATTTTATACACAAAGAAAGAGTCTGAGAAAGATGAAGAGACATTCAAAATCACACAGCAACAAGTCATAGAACTAGTATCATTTTTGCTCCACATTTCAGTGCTTGTTTGGTTGTTTCCATACTACATCACTGCATCACAAAAGCTTTAATTTCACTTCCTATGAATGGTCGTTATACACCTAATTGTTTAACCCTTATTGTATCTCTATACCTCTTCTCCTTCATCTCTTGATATCCAAAGCTAAAACCAATAACTCAGGGTGGTAAACTCTACAAGATAGTAAATACATAATTTAAAGTATAATTTGCACTTGAAATTTTAGCACAACAGAAATACTTAGTGGTCTCTACTCTTTAGGCTCTGTTACATCTTTTAAATTTGCATGACTAATTTGCATATGCCAATCTTTGCCAAAAAAAATATTCTGAATTGAAAAGGCAACATTGTGTTGAAGAAGAAAGGATTATGGTGAACTTCACCAGGCATAAATTTATTGCTGAACTCAAAGGTGAGACTTCATAAGGAAAGATCACTGAGTTGTAAAAGAAAAGAAGCAAGAGAGAAAAAGAGAAAAACTGAGTACTGTTTCTAAAGCTTCTACTTACCATCTCTCTGTCCTGGGGCAATTCATGGAAGCTCTTTGAATGACAGTTTCTTCAATCTGAAAAATAGGAAGATTCTAGCTCCTAACAATCTATGGTTTTAAGAAAACAAATCTGAAAGAGAATTGAGATTTTTCTGTGGGAAAAAAGAAAGACATCAAAAGAAATGCAAACCTTTAAGGAATCAATAGAACTAACCCATTAAACTGACAGAGAAAAGTGAGTCCACATTTTCATCTATGATAAAGAGGTAAGAGTGATAGTCTAGATTTTACTCCAAGATCTCTTTGATTTGAGATTAAAATTTCTCTTTAAGTTTTTAGTTTTCATGATACAGGATATAATGGTATAGAGAAACAGGTTTCCCACCAGATGTTGTTGGAGGTGATATGAGAATGGATATTGCTCAAGATTACAAGAGCCTAAGTATTATATATTGCAGTAATAAAACTCTGAAAAAGAAAGAGTAATCAAACATATAAATATAAGTATATTCCCAGTATGGTGGGAATAATCTGGCCAAAACATCTAGTACTAGAAAATACAAGAGCCTTAGATATGCGACCTTGGGGAAATACACTAATGTCTCTATTTTTCCAATGTGACCTGCTTCTTATCTTCTTCAAAGGCATGTCTGGAAACCAGAAGAGAAAATATCTATTGACACATAAGAAGGAAGAGATTACAGGCAATCAGACAGTGATGATTTCTTCGATGTCTTTCTAGTAAAATGAGCTCTTTGAAGAGCTGTAGCTAGGGAAGACAAACGGCTTAAATAATTTAGTTTCAGAGCAGCTGGCATGTTTTAAAAATAAGACGTCTGGTGGAAGAAATCCATTTTCTTCCTAAGAATCCCAAAAGGAATCAATTAGATAGTCTCATGATTATTTAAGTACAACTTGATTTATAGGGTCCAGACAATGCTGAGGGAATGGATCTTAGAGAAAAAAAACACAAGGGATTTTAAAAAGTTGTTTACTATTTCCCTGTGTTCCAAGCTGCTGATGAAATTATTTCTATGTTTTTTTAATAAATCATTACTGATGCTTCTTACCTCTGAGAGTAATGGTAAAATGAAAAATTATACATATATTTTTTAGCATTTTAATGAAAGGAGGAAACATTTTAGACTTGATGCAACCCTTTGATGCCACTCTGGTTTATGAAAGCATGCACAACAATCCAGCAATGGAAATGTCGCTTTGGCTCCTTTTATTGCTATGACAGTTGGAATAACTGTGAAAGTGAGTCCTGCTGTAGTAGGAAAGAGAATCATGATGGAAATCATGGGAAGGAAATGTTGTTAGTTTTGGTTCTGCCATTTATCAGTTCTTTGACCTTAAGAATAATATTGTATCTGTACAGATTTCAATTTTCTTGTCTGTAAGATGACTCAATTGGATTTATTAAGGGTTTTAAATTGGGGTCCATCAACAATTTTTTTTAAATTTAATGATTATTTCAAAATAACTGGTCTCCTTTTAGTCCTATATATTTTATTTTATGCATTTAAAAATATCATTCTTAAAAGAGGTTCATATACTTACCCAGACTACAAGGGGTCTAAGAAACAAAAAGGGGTAAGAATCCCTGGACTCACATTTTTTAGATCCCTTTCATTTCTAACACTCTAAGATGAATGATACAGTGAACAATTAAATTACACAGACCGAGAGTATTCTGAAACCCTAAATTTATTTTTTAATGATGTAAGCAGTCCTAGAACCATGGGAGCAGTAATGTGTATTGGAAAGGTACTAGACAAGAATTCAGAAGACCTGGTTTCTAGTATGAATCGTTTCCTCTGTCCACCATTTTTTCATCTGTAAAGTAAAAGAGTTGGACTAGATAATCTCTAGGCTTGCTTCTAGATCTAATGCTCTGTAATTTTATGATTCTAATGCAACAGAAGAGAAAAGCCACAAAAAAAGCCATCAAGTATCAACCACAAGGATACTAATTTTCACTAGGATTTCCAATAATCTAGTTTCCAAATGAACTATTTACTTTTTAGAGATGAGGCTGCCTGGCATATTGGAAAGAGTGTTAGATCCTAAGTTACTGATAACATCTCTAGGCCTCAGTTTTCTCACCTGCAGCATCAGGATAACAACACTTAACCTTTTTGCCTCTCAGGTTTGGGAGGAAAGTTATTGCAATGAAATAAATATTATATGCCCATTATGCACAAAGGCTTCACTAATTCTTATTCAAATGTGTCATCATGCCATGGAAATGTCCCTAAGTTCCTGGTGGAAAAATAGCAGCACAAGCTGGAAAATGTTCTGACAAACTCAGTTCAGGCCATGTCAGTTATCCAAGCACAAGCCTATCCGAATAAGGAGAAAAGGCTTTTGGTCACACCAACTAAAGAATGCTGGCTGAAGACACAGAAGAGTTTTGATCTTCATCAGACAAAAGAAATCCCCAAAATTATGAAGCTGTGGGATTTTTTTTTTACTATTTATATGCAAGGCACTAGGGGTAAAAAGATGAAAAATAATGAAGTCCTTGTCCTCAAGGAGCTTACACTCTAACAGAGAATGAGACATTAATTACAATAGGATAAAATACATAAATTATAAAGACTTTCTTACCAGAAAACTCTATATCAGTCCTAAATCCAGACCCCCAGCCTGTGACTTCTCTGTTACTGAGCCTTTACAGGGAGGCATCCACTGCCCTGGACCTAGGTCTGTGGGCTATTATGGCCCTTTTATTCCAGATATTTTTCCCAGAGTCCTGCAGTCACTCCTTCCTTTCTCTCCTGGATTGATTTCTGACACTTTGGACTTCTCCATCATTCCCCAGAAGGCTTCTCATCTTGATACACGCTTCCTCTACTTCAGTGTTCTCAGTCTGGAAGATCCCTCTACCCCTCTAACTCTTCCCCTGATTGGTGAGTTCCCTGCACAGTTTTAATTTTAAGGAAGTACTTAAACCAACCACACTCACTCTACTCCTCTTGCAGCTCTACTCTTGCCTCTTCAGATTTCTCCAAATGCTGCATGAGTACCTTCTACACCATGCCACCCCACATAGTCTTTATAGCTCTCTTCTATATGTTATCTTCCCTATTAGAATGTCAGTTCCCTGAGGAAAAGGACTTCCTTGTTTCTTGCATTTGTATTCTCAGTTCTTAACACTGTGTCTGGCACAAAGAAAGTGTTTACAAATGCTTGCTGTGGGCTCTGTCCTTGTCCCATGGACTTCTTCAGAGTCTGTTCTCCAATGAGATTCATCCTAAATTATCAGTCACTGCCTCCTGTCTAGACTCCCTCAAGCCATCCCTTTTGCTTTGCCTGATTCTGAATACTATGAATAGCTATGACCTTCATGGGTCTCACAGGATTCAACATCTCCACCTGCTACAAAGTTAGTCTGAAAATTTTAGTTGCTTGCCTCTCCCAATATGTCTCTTTCCAGCAACTGATTCTCTGTACTCATTCCTCAGTGGTTAGTATAACCCCATCCTATCCATTCTTTATTCTAGTTAGTCTAAAACCCTAGCTGCTACTTTGCTGATGGGCTCTATTGATTGATGTACTGAAAAAGATAATGTCTGTAAATTACATTACTTAATTAATTTATTAAATTACAGAGATAATTCTTGTAGTCCAGTATCCAGGGATACTCACTCTCCAGTGACTACTGAATGATTCATATTCCTCATGAGAATAAGAAAGGACTAGTGCAAGTCACTGACTAAGTCCTCAAGGCCCACTTCTGTTAGAGATTTGGGTATCTAGATTAAATCCCTACTGACATAAGGCTCTCATCAAAGGGTCTGAAAACAAGGCATCCCTTGGATGTCTATAATCTTGGTGTCTATATTCTCCTCATTCAGCTCAGATAAATGACAGAATGGACAGTTAGAAGAACAACAATTTCCACAACTCATGGAAGGGATTTCTAGATTGTCTTCCCTATGCACACCATCCCCAAAAGAATCATTTCCCTTAGGCAATCTACTGAACAAATATTTATCAGGGGATAGAGACCAGGGATTGCAACTGATTTTGACAGTGATAACTATTTTTTCTAAGTCCAAGTTGGAGGTGGTGTCTTTTCTCAGTCTGTGTAGAAGGTCAAAGATGTATGAACACCATGCCCACAGAGAGCTTGGATCCACTATATAGGCTCCTGGTTTTACTATCTTGTAGAGAAAAGTTTCTCAGGACATAGAACTCCCTTCCATTTTCCCATGTTTATGCTGGAGAAGACCTTCCCCAGCAAGGGGAATATTTAGAGTCAGATGGGAAGTTTTAATATAGACATCCAACAACTGGTAAAGGGAACCCTACACATCAGGCAAAGAAAACGTGTTATAAGTTTCAGAAGAGAAGATGAACTGTCTTGTAGTGGTGTATGTATGACCAAAAATGAATAGAAAAGACGGTAGGAGGAACTAACCATGTCCTTTATACTTAAAGGAAGCCTAGAGACCCTTTTACTGACTAATCCTGCTGATAACAGTTATAGTCCTGAAACCACAGCTCTCTGGCTCCCCTAATCACCATGACATCAATCTATTTTGTCATGATAGCTCTTGTGCTATTGCTCTCTGCTGTACCATCCCTAGGTCAACAATGACTCAACAACTAACAACAGTACTCTGAGCCTATCACTAAGGCAGCTAATGTGATATCCTACTGATTATGACACTCACACCCTGGGACTACACCAAAGAGCAACTCTCTGACAAGAATGTGATAATACCTGAAGGAATTCTTGCTCCATAAATACATTAGATGTGTATCTACTCTCTGCACAATGCTTCCCACATATGTAAGTGTATACAATGTAGCACTATAGTCTGTAATCAGAATTCACACATGAGATATCAAAGTCTTCTTTGGGGAACTCAAAATTAGATACATGAGAGACTTCTTCCTTTTAAAAAAAAATGATCAATTTATCTTGAGTTTTAAACATTTATTTACACAAGATTTTGAGTTTCAAATTTTCTCACTGTCTCTCCCCTCCCCCCATGATATGGTATGCATTCTGATTACCCTTTTCCCTCCTCATCTGCCCTCCATTCCCACCCCCATCCCCTTGCCCTTACTTTCTTGTAGAGCAAGATAGATTTCTATATCCCATTGCTTATATGCTTATATATCTTATTGAGAGAGAGAGAGAGAGAGAAAGAGAGAGAGAGAGAGAGAGAGAGAGAGAGAGAGAGAGAGAGAGAGAGAGAGAGAGAGAGAGGAAGTATGTATATTCTTTCCTCTTTTGGGCAGTTCAAATGAGAGTGTAATTCAAGTGTCAGTCATTTCTTTCATATTTTCCTCCTTCTTAGTACATACAGACTTATAATTGCACATGCTGATTATGTAAGATAATTTTTCCTTTCTTCCTCTTAAGGGCAAGCTCAGTGATGCAGTAGATAAAGCACCAGACCTGGAGTCAGGAAAACTTAAGTTCAAATTCAGCTCCAGACACTTCTTAGTTGTGTGACCATGGATAAATCATTTAACCCTGTTTGCTTCAGTTTCCTCATCTCTAAAATGAGTTGGGGAAGGAAATAGCAAACTACTCCACTATTTTTACCAACAAATTAAGAGTAGAACATGACTAAAATAAATGAACAAACCTTCCTCCCTTTCTCCTCTCCCAGACACCAATATGTTCTCTTTTCCTCTCTTTTCCATTCTTCTTTTAAGATCGTTAAGCCATTGGATAAAGACTCTCAGACTAATTAATCAGTCAGATCTTTTGTCTAATTAGACTCTCTCTGAAACCTGAGGGGGTATGTATCTTATCCTCTTGTTAAAATAAAGTTTACCTTTATTTACTCCTTATAATTGCTCGATCATGTTTACCTTTTTATGTTTCTCTTGACTTACATGTGTTTTTCTCTTTGTTTTAAGATTTTTTGTTGTCTCTTGAAACGTGTCTGATCTTCAAAGTTTTTAATCAGCTCTGCTCTTTTGATCAGAAATGCTGGGAATCCTCTTTCATTAAACTTCCATTGTTTTCCTTGTAAAATTATACTCATTTTAGGGGTGAAACCAAGATGACAGATAAAAGACAGAAACATGCCTGAGTTCTCCCACATTCATCTCCAAACAACTTTAAATGATGCCTCAAAATGAATTTTGGATTGGCAAAATTCACAAGAGAATGAGGTATAACAATTTTCCAGTTCAAGATAACTTAGAAGGTCAGTAGGAAAGGTCTGTCACACCAGAATGAAAGCCAATCCCAGGCCAGTACAGGCAATGCCCCAGCAAGCAGCAACTAGTTACTCCTTAGTAAGCCAATAGCAGGCCTTGGGGACAACTGAATTGATAGCAACATCTTCCAGAGCTCTTAACCCACAGACACTGGAGGAATTGGATAAAAATTTATATCACAAGGGCCCATTTGTTGACAGTGGGTGGGAGATTCTGTTGCACTGCAAATACTTGGATCCACATCGCAGTTCTGGTTTATTGACACAGGGCAAGGAGAGGCCATAACACGCAAGAATTTGCAGCCACAGGGAAATAGGGTCCCTGGTCATGGTTTCAGGGTAGAAGGGGATGCTTGTGATCACTCACAGACCAGAGTACAGGCCAGGAGAAAAATAAACACATTTCTAACAGATCAGCACTTCTTAAACTGTAGGTCATGGCCCCATATGAGGTAGCAAAAATTTGGCAACAGTAAAAGGGTTCTGAACGTGCAATGAACAAAAATTAATTAAAAATCAAATGTGTAATGAATATGAAGTGTTTCTGGCAGAGCTTGTTCGTGTTGTAACTTGCAACTTCACTGTGGTCTTGGCTCTGAATACAAAGCATGCACACTCTGCACTGACCATGCTGTTAGTCCATTAAATGCCAACAAATGCTGAAAAAATGCAAAAAGGGGTTTAAAGTGGAAAAAGTTTAAGAAGAGCTGCCTTAGATCACTCCACCTAGAAATTAATAGACCCCTAGACCTAACCTGAAAGCAGCTACACACACACACACACACACACACACACACACACACACACAAATTAAGCTTGAAAAGTGCCCACTCCAGCCAGGGAAGAGAGTACAAGTTTAATATAGACTTAAAAGTCAATAAATAAGTGGGAAAAATAAGATTTTTTTTAAAAAAAGGAATAGTACCAAAGAAGGTTACTATGTAGATGGAAAATATCAAAACACAAATTCAGTAAAAGGAAGCAAAGTCAAAACAACCACATCCAAAGCCTCAAAGAGAAATCCAACTTCATCCCAGGCCCAAAATGGATTCCTGGAAGAATTCCAAAAGCATTTTAATAAGCAAATAAGAGAGGTAGAGGAAAAATTGGGGAAAAAATGAGAGTTATACAAGTAAATCATGGGAAAAGAGTCAATAGTATGAGAAAGAAGGTTAAAAAATATTTTTAAAACAAAATAGGTCAAATGGTAAAAGAGGAACAGGAATCCAATGATGAGAAGAACTCCTTAAAAGCAGAACTGATCAAATGGAAAAGGATACACAAATTCACTGAAAAGACCTCTTAACAAGAAGAATGGGTCAAATCGATAAGGAGGTACAAAAATTCGCTAAAGAAAATAAATCCTTAAAAATTAAAATTGGGCAAGTGGAAGTTAATGACTCTATGAGACATAAGGAATCAGCCAAACAAATTTTAAAAAATGAAATAAATAGAAGAAAATATGAAATATCTTATTGGAAAAAACAACTGACATGGAAAATAGATTGAGGAAAGATAATTTAAGAATTATTGGACTACATAATAGCCATAACAAAAAACGATCCTAGATATCATTTTTCAAGATATTATCAAGAACTGTCCTAGAACTGTTCTAGATCCAGAGAGGAAAAAAAAGAAATTGAAAGAATCCTTTAATCTCCTTCTGAAAGAGATCCTAAAATGAAAACTCTCAGGAATATTGAAGGTAAATTCTAGAACTCTCATGTCAGGGAGAAAATATTTCATGCAACCACAAAAAAATGCAAATATCCAGGAGCCACAGTCATGATCATTTATCAGCTTCTACATTAAAGGACTGGAAGACGTGGAATATGATAGTTCAGAGAGAAAAGGAGCTATAATAACATCTAAGAAAGACGTATCCAGAAAAACTAAGTATAATCATTCAGAGGGTAAAATGGTTATTCAATGAACAACAGAATTTTCAGGCATTTCTGATGAAAAGACCAGAACTGAATAGAAAAAATGACTTTTGAATACAAGAATCAAGAGAAGTATAAAAAGAGGAAAGAGAAAATAAAAGGGATTCAAAAATGTTAACTGTTTACATTCCACTCATGGGAAGATGATACTTTTCCTAAGAACTTTATCATTGTTGGGGCAGTTAGAAGGAATATACATAAGCATTGAGCTTAGTTGTGAATTGAATATTATGGGATGATATAAAAACATAAAATTAAGGTAAGAAAGAGAAGGGGAAAGAGAGAGGTCAAATGGGGATAAATTGCCTCACATAAAAGAGAGGTAAGAGATCTTTTACAATGAAAGGGAAGATAGATATGGAGGGAAGAGTTTGTACCTTAATTTCATTGGAATTGGCTCAAAGAAGGAATAGCATGCACACTTGATTGGTATAGAAATTGTCCTTACCCTACAGGAAAGTAGGAGGGAAAGGAAATAAGATAAAATGAGGAGGCTGATAAAAGGGAGGGTGGATTGGGGGAGATGGTAGTCAAAACAAAACACTTTTGAGAATAGAAGCAAAACACTTTTGAAAGGAGAAAGAGTAGGGTAAATGGGGGTAAATAAAGTGGAGAGAAATACACAGTAATCATAAATACAAAACAGTTTCTCTGATAAAGGTCACATTTCTCAAATATATAGAAAAATGAGTCAAATTTATAGAAATATGAGTCATTTCCCAAGTGATAAATGATCAAGGACTATAAATATGCAGTTTTCAGATGAAGTAATCAAAGTTCTCTAGAGTCACATAAAAATATTTCAAATTACCATTGATGGGAGAAATGCAAATTAAGGAAACTGAAGTACCATGTAATAACTATCAGATTGACCAATTTGTCAGGGAAGGGAAATGACAAATGTTGGAAGAGACATGGGGAAATGGAGAAACCATTGCACTGTGGAGTAATGTCTATGGTAACTTTAAGTGGAACTTCCCTTTCTGTCTCTTACTATTGGGCTTTGTTAGTAATAAATAGAAACACTGATGATTTATGAGGGTTTATTTTATAACTTGCAACGTTACTATAAACGTTTATTATTTAAAGTAGTTTTTTCTTGACTCTCTAGAATTCTCTAAGTATATTATCATATCATCTGCAAAGAGTGATGACTTAGTTTCTTCTCTGCCTATTCTAATTCCTTCAATTTCTTTTTCTTCTTGTTTCTAAAGTTAACATTTCTGTTACCATATTGAATTACAGTGGTGAAAATGGACATTCTTGTTTCTCTCTCAATCTTATTGGAAATTCTTCTGGCATGTTTCTAATACATATAATGTTTCTAAATGATTTTAGGTATATGCTTCTTATCATTTTAAGCAAGATGTTATTTATTCTAATGTTTATTGTTTTTAAAAGGAATGGGTGCTATATTTTGTCACAAGCTTTTTCTGCATCCATTGAGATAATGATATGATTTCTGACAGTTTTATTGTTGATATGATCAATTATGCTGATAGTTTTCCTAAAATTGAGTCAGCCATGAATTCCTGATCTGATATGTGATCATATCTCATCATAGTGTTTTATTCTCATGATAAGTTGTTGTAATCCTTTCGTTAGTATTTTATTTAAAAATATTTCCATCTATATTAATTAGGGGGATTGGTCTATAACTTTCTCTGTTTTGACTCTTCCAAGTGTAGTTATCATATCATATTTGTGTCATAAAAAGAATTCGGTAGGACTCTTTCTTCACCTAGTCTCTCAAGTAATCTATATAGTATTAGAATGAAGTGTTCTTTAAATGTTTGATAGAATTCACTTATAAATCCATCTGGCCTTGGAGAATTTTTCCTAGGAAATTCATTGATGGCTTGTTTGATTTGTGTTTTTAAAATGGGGTTAAGCATTTTGTTTCCTCTTCTGTTAATCTGGGCAATTTTTATTTTTTTGGAAATATTCATCCATTTCAGTAAGATTGTCAAATTTATTTGCATACAGTTGGACAAAATAGTTCCTAATTATTGTTTTAATTTCCTTTACATTGCTAGTGAATTCACCCCTTTCATTTAAGGTACTTGTAATTTGGTTTTCTATTTTCTTGTTCTAAAATCAGGTTGGTCTATTTTATTGTTTTTTCCCATATAAACAGCTCTGTTTCATTTATTAATTCAATAATATTCTTAATTTCAATTTTATTCGTCTCCCTTTTGGTTTTCAATATTTCTTATTTGGTATTTCTTTGTTTTTTTTTTAAATTAGTTCTTTTTCTAGCTTTTTAACTACATGATCAATTCATTGATCTGTCTTTCTTTATTTTATTCACATAAGCATTTAGAGATGTAAAACTTTTCCTAAGAACTGCTTTCACTGCATCCAATTAGTTTTGATATGTTGTCTCATTATTGTCATTTGCTTGATAAAGATAGTGATTGTTTCTCTGATTTGTTGTTTGACCCATTCATTCTTTAGGATTAGATTATTTAGTTTCCAATCAGTTTTTCATCTATCTTTCTATAGCCCTTTACAACATATAAATTTTTATTGCATCACTATCTGAAAAAGATGCAATTAACATTTCTGCCTTTCTGCCTTGAATTGTAAGGTTTTATGCCCTAGTATATGATCAATTTTTGTGCAGATATCATCTTTCTCAAAGAAAAATGTGTATTCCTTTCTATATCCATTCAATTTTCTCCAGAGATCTACCATATCTAACTTTTCTAAAATTCTATTCACCTCCTTAACTTCTTTCTTGTTTTTTTTAATTATTTTTTTAATGTTTTACAATTGCTACCATAAAGCTTAGATTTTTATCCCCCCACACCTACCCCCTACTACCCTGTCCCTCCCCAAGATGGCATACAATTCTATACAGGCTCTACATATACTTTCCTATTGAATACGTTTTCACTATAGTCATGCTATGTAGAGAAACTAAAATAAATGGAAGAAATCATATAACAAATCAAAACATCATACACACACACACACACACACACACACGCAAACATGATCTGCTACATTATGCGAATGAATCCCATTGTTCTTTCTCTGAGTGTGGAAGGCATTTTACCTTAGAAGTCCACTGGGAATTTTTATTTTAAGGTCTTGCATTGTTTCGAAGTTCCAAGTCTACCAGAAAAAACCCTTGCACACTCTGGTCGTTGCTGTGCACAAAGTTCTCATGGTTCTGCTCCTTTCACTCAGCATCAGATCATATAAGTCCTTCCAGGCCTCTCTGAAGTCTTCTTGTTCATCATTTCTTATGGCGCAATAGTACTCCTTTACATTCATATACCATAATTTATTCAACCATTCCCCAATTGATGGGCATCCCCTTGATTTCCAGTTTTTGGCAACTACATAGAGTGCTGCTATAAATATTTTTGTACATGTGGGACCCTTTCCCATTTTTATGATCTCTTGGGGATACAGTCCTAGTAACAATATTGCTGAGTCAAAGGGTATGCACATTTTTGTAGCCCTTTGGGCATAGTTCCAAACCGCTCTCCAGAATGGCTGGATGAGTTCACAGATCCACCAACAATGAATTAGTGTTCCAAAGCTCCCACAGCCTCTCCAACATTTATCATTTTCCTGTTCTGTCATGTTTGCCAGTCTCTGGTACCTCAGAGTTGTTTTGATTTGCATCTCGATAATCAAAAGTGATTTAGAACATTTTTTCACATGATTATAGATATCTTTAATTTCTTCCTCTGAAAATTGCCTGTTCATATTTTTTGAACTTTTTTTTTTTTTTTTTTTTTTTTAAGGTCAGATTTACCTAGTTCTGAGAGGTGAAAGTTGAGATCCCACACCAGTAGAGTTTTGCTGTCTATTTCTTCCTGTAAGTCTCTTAACTTTTCTAAGAATTTGGATACTCTACCACTTGGTGCATATATGTTTGATAATAATATTACTTCATTGTCTATGGTTCCTTTTAGCAGAATGTAGTTTCCTTCCTTATCTCTTTTAATTAGATTGAATTTTGCTTTTGCTTTATCTGAGATCACGATTTCAATACCCGCTCTTTTTTTTTGCTTCACCTGAAGCATAATATATTGTACTCCAGTCTTTTACCTTTACCTTATGTGTATCCCTCTGTTTCAAATGTCTCTTGTAAACAACATATTGTAGGATTATGTTTTTTAATCCATTCTACTATCCATTTCTTTTTTTGTAGGAGAGTTCACCTCAGTCACATTCACAGTTATGATTACTATCTGTGTGTTTCCATTCTATTCCTCCCATTTATCATTTTATTTCTCCCTTCTCCCTTTCCCTCCTCCCTAAAATTTTGCTTTTGACCACCACTTTCCTCAGTCTCTCCCTCTTTCTATGCTCCCCACCACTTTTCTCTCCTCTTTGCCTTCCTACTGCCTATATGGAAAGATAGATTTCTATACCTAACTGAATGTGATATTCCCTGCTTGAGCCCAATCAAATGGGAGTAAAGTTAAAACAATTCTCATCTCCCTCCCTTCTTTCCCTCTACTGTAATATATCTTTGTGCCTCTTCATGTGATGAAATTTACCCTTTTCTGCCTCTTCCCTTCATCTTCTCCCATTTAAATCCCCTTTCACCACTTAATTGGGTTATTTAGCATCATATCAAAGTCACCTTAAATCCCCTCTCTGTCTATATTTATCCCTACTAAATGTAGTAATAAAGATACAATTCTCAAGAGTCATAAGTATCATCTTCCCATGTGGGGATGCAAACAGTTAGACCTTATGGAATAACATCGTTTCCCCCCTTTTCTGTTTACCTTTTTATGCCTCTCTTGAGTCTTGTATTTGAAGATCAATTTTTTTGTTGATCTCTGCTCTTTTCCTCGGGAAAATCTGGAAGTCCTCTATTTCACTGAGTGCTCATCTCCTTCCCTCAAATATTGTGCTCAGTTTTGCTGGGTAGTTGATCCTTGGTTGTAATCCAAGTTCTTTTTGCCTTACAGAATATCTTATTACAAGCCTGCTGATCTTTTAATGTAAAAGCTGCAAGGTTCCATGTAATCCTGACCATGGTTCCACAGTTTTTTTAATTTTTTCTTTCTGGATACTTGCAGTATTTTCTCCTTGACCTGATAATTCTGGAATTTGGCTACAATATTTCTGGGCATTTTCAATTTAGGATCTCATTCAGGAGTTGATCAGTGGGTTTTTTCAAAGACTATTTTACTCTCAGGTTCTAGGATCTCAAGGCAGTTTTCCTTGATGATTTCTTGAAAGATACTGTCTAGGATTTTTTTTTTGAGCATGGCTTTTAAGTATACCAATAATTCTTAAATTATCTCTCCAGGATCTATTTTCCAGGTCAGTTGCTTTTCCACTGAGGTATTTTATATTTTCTTCTACTTTTACATTCTTTTGATTTTGTTCAACTGATTATTGATGTTTTATAGAGTCATTAGATTCCACTTATCCAATTCTTCTTTTTAAAGAATTATTTTCTTAAGAGTTCTTTTTTCCATTTTATCAATGTATTTTTAAAGGAATTGTTATATATATATATATATATATATATATATATATGTATGTATATATATATATATATATATATATATATATATATATATATATATATATATATATATACATGTTTGTCTGTGTGTGTGTGTGTGTGTGTGTGTGTGTGTATTCCTTCCACCTCCCCTAATACTGGCAAATATCTCATGAGTTACAAATATCTTTTCCATGTAGGAATGTAAACAGTTCAATTTTAATAAGTCCTTTGTGATTTTTCTTTCCTGTTTACCTTTGCATGCTTCTCTTGAGTCTTGTATTTGAAAGTCAAATTTTCTATTCAGCTCTGGTCTTTTCATCAATAATTCTTGAAAGTCCTCTATTTCATTAAATATCCATTTTCCTCCTGAAGGATTATATTCAGTTTTACTGGGTAGATGATTCTTGGTATTAATCCTATCTCCTTTGTCCTCTGGCCTATCATATTCCAAGCATTCCAGTCTCTTAGATACTGCTAGATCTTCTGTTATCCTGATTGTGTTTCCACAACACTGGAATTGTTTCTTTCTGACTGCTTGCAATATTTTCTCCTTGACTTGAGAACTCGGAAATTTGGCCATAATATTCCAGGAGAACACTGTACAAAGTAACAGTAAGATTGTGCAATGATCAATTATGATAAACTTAACTCTTTTCAGCAGTGCAATGATGCAAGACAATTCCAAGACTCATGATGGAAACAACCATGGAGTCTGAATGCCGATTGAAGCATATTATTTTCGTTTTGTTTTTTTTTCTTGCTTGTGACTTTTTTCTTTTGTTGTGATCCTTCTTTCGCAACATGACTAATGTGGACATATGTTTAACACGATTGTACATGTATAACCTGTATCAGATTGCATCATATTTTGTTGAGAGGGGAGGGAAGGGAGGGAGAAAATTTTGCAACTCAAAATCTTACAAAAATGAGTGTTGAAAACTATCTTTACATGTAGTATAAAAAACCTAAATACTATTAAGGGGAAAAAAAAAGAACTGTTAGGTGCTATGCTTACAAAACCAAAAATGAAACAATTGCTGCCTTCAAGGAGTTTACATTTTGTAAGCAGATACAATACATACAAAAATAGAAGATATTTCAAGAAGGAAAAGAGAATTAACAATGAGAGAACTTGGGGAAGCCTTCAGGTACTGAATAACAGCTCAGCTAAATCTTGAAGGGAGCTAGGGATTCTATATATACTAAGAAGTATTTGTCTTCCAGGTTTTTATTGTGGCAAGCTTTTTGTAAATCTTAAAAGCACTGTGGATGCTTTCAATTAAAGCAGCACCAAAAATATGTTACTGTTGTCATCATTATTGTTGCCATCACTAAATTACTTTCTACTCCTTTTGCTCCTTCTAGTGTTAAGTTTTCATAGATTGCCCTACCTCTCCCTCTATCCCCTATACAAATTCACCTGATAGTGTCATCTACCTACTAGCAAGGAAGTCACTTAACCATTCTGGACCTGACTTTTTTTTTTTCATTTGTTATAGAGTCTGATGCAAATCCTCTCAAACTAACATGCAGAGAAGGCTTTTAAGCTATGAAATGAGATTGATAGAGCAAGTATTTTTATTCTTATTTTACAAAAAGGAAATCTAGGCTCAGAGCTTTTATAGAATTTGATTGATGACAGGCCTCTAATCTAGGCTTTCTTACTCCAACTCCAGGGTTCTTCCCATTACAGCTAATAAATTTACAAGCCTTTGTCACTAGGTTCCCAAGTCCAATTATGGTAACCAATAAGATGCAGTAAATTTCATCAGCTTCTTTATAAGCAAATCATCCCATTCTTCTTAGTACTACACAAAGTTTTCTCTTTGAATTTTCACAAATTGACTTTATTATCTCTTTTTGACAGCATGCTTTTCTGTGTCAAGAAGGGACCTGAATTCTCTCACAACTGATATATCCAAGCAAATCTTTAGAAGGATTCCCTATGAAGGTTATGTTTGCTTAGCTTCCTATCCTAAGTTGGAGGATTGAGGACATTATGTTTACTATGCATTATCTACCAGAACACTAGTACCCTGGTACCTGGGAAAATTCAGTTACTGGGTAGGAGGTGTATCACAGAAGACAGTGTGCCCCCTTCTAGGTGATAAGGTTCAGTCAAAATGGGAGAGTGGTGGCTAATCCCCTAGAGGACTGCCATACCCTCCATAGGTATGACCAATAAACCCAGGGAGGAAGCAGAGGTGTGTGGGAATGAATGATAAGGATATGGCAGTGGTAAAGGGTAGACACTGTGCAGAGGGGTATGATTCTCAGGCATGTTGCCACAAAAGAAAAAGAACATTTCAGAACCTCAAGAAATTAACACTTTGCAAAACAAGCATCTTCTCCATTTCATTTCCTTGATCCAGTTATGTTTCTGTCATCTATATATGAATACTAGTTATCAGTTTACTTTCACAAGTGTCATCTTGTTTTATCTTTTCATATACTTGCTAGGTATATAGTGTTAAGTATTATAACTCAAGGTTATACGACAATTCAAGGTTTCATAAATCACTTTCCTCATAACAACCTTATAAGGCATATGGTTCAAATACTATAGTGATGTGTGAATTACTGAAGGGAAAGTAAAACAATAAAAATATTGAAATAAAAAAGCCTTTCTCTACAGCTTAAAAAATATCCTCCTTTTGTTGTAACCACTTGTTTTAATCAATGTGTCAGTGAGTTGACAAGATTTTACACATTCTTTAATTTTCATTATGAAAACATACCATATTAGATATCAACATACCTTTAATAAAGTCCATTTTTCCAACTTAGCTTGATGATAACCCATAAATTTTCAACTGGGCTTATATAATGTCAGTCCACAGGTTTTAATCATGTTAAGTTTCATATTGTGATGTTTTCCCTAACCTTTCATGACCTGTAGCATGGATAAAAGGGTGTGTTCCAATATGCCATCTCCATTTGGGAATTTCAGTAAATCTGGATCAACTCTGCTTCTCAGTATATCGATATATTTCTCACATCATTTGCTCAATGAGGACATGACTTCCAGGCCTTGTGGAAATAAAATATTTCCCTGAAATTTTAGCAGGTGAATGTTTTATAGACTGATGAAGATACCCAATTTTACAAGCCCCCCATGGACCTCTGATAATAGCTTTCATATACCCTTGAATGAAAACGTGAATTTCATCAGTAACAGCTTCTTTCAACTGCCAATATTCCAGTCTTTGTTCATGGTAAGAATTTTTCTTCATAGCTAGCACTATTCCTTTTGGTTTTAATGGTCAACTTCAAGAACACTATGTCGTACTGTAGAGAAATCTATAATAATCAAAACAGCTTTCAGGAGCTTCTGAAGGTCTTTACTTATTGTCTTAGGATTAATTATTCCTTGGTTTTAATTTTTGTTGTTCTTTTGGACCTCACTTTTCCTTTGTACTTCAGTATGATACTGACCATTATGGTTTAAATGGTCCTTGAAATGCTTGTGTTTCTCATGCCAGTAACTGATTCAGTACTTCTAATAGTCATCGAAATCTCATCTTCAAGAAATATAACTTTTTCACATTTCTTTAAAGTAACATTCATTCTTTAAAACCACATAGTTAAAAGAACAGCAAAAGAGAACAATGAAATACATGCTTATGGTATAAAATTCAGCACTCACCTGACAGAGAATTAGCCAAAGGTGGAAAACCCAGCTCAATCTAATTTCATATGGTCAAGGTCAGACATCATGAATTAGCTTAGTGTTAGCAAAAGAAGGTACATGAGGCCACTAGAATCATAAACTGAAGCCAAATCAAAATTATTGCTTAGACCAAGTAATTCTTCTATCATTGGATTGTTCTTATTTTACAGAAAAGAACAATGAGATTCAAAGAGCTGAAATAATTTTCCATAATTTGTGCAACTAGAAAATGGAAGAGATGAAACTTCAAACTAGATCTTACTGAAGCCAAATTTAGGCTTCTTTCTAAAATATCATGTTCTCTCTCTCATTAGGCAACTTTATTAAACTTCTTTCCCACCTATTTTTATATACAGAAACATGATATGTATTATTGGCTACTTTACTATTTGCAAATAGATCAGATATCTCAAAAAATACATAGGTGAAAAAAACTAGTGTATTCCTACACACAACAGGGAATTTCTATGGAGACTGAAGTGTTTAGAGTCAAGAGGAGTTAATATGATTCATTTAGAATTAGGTTAGATGTCTGGGCTATAGAATGCCAAATATAGAATTTACTGTATATTTTAATTTGACTGAAAGAATCGAATTTAGTAAAGAAAGGAAGGAGGGAAGAATAGAGGGGGAAGAAAATGTGAAAGAAAGGAGGAGAGGGAGAGAAAAGGGAAGAAGAAGGAAGTAAGTCTTTTGATTTCCCCCTCCCCAGGGAAAACCTGTCAGATGTGTAATTCAATACCAAACCTCTATGGAAATCTTGTTTTGTACATACTAGAATGTTATTTTTTGATACCATCCTTGTCTGTGCACCTTTCCATAGTTGAGAGAAACAACTTTATGTATTTTTAAAATCAGTATCAGCTGAATCCTTCTGCCTGATTCTTGACTCATGAAAGGGGATAAAGAACAAGTATTTATGAAGTGCGTACTATGTGCCAGGCACTGTTAAGCACCTTTCACAGATATTATCTTATTTGTTCCTCACAACCTTATGAAGTAAGTGCTATTATGATTCCCATTTTATAGTGGGTGAAACTGAAGGAAATAAAGCTTAAATGACCTGCTCCAGGGTCATACAGCTAATAAATCTGAGGTTGAATTTGAACTTGTCTCTTTGACTCTGCACCTAGCATTTGATCCACTGTGCCACCTAACTGCTCCATTTAGTTTTGGATCTGAATTGTTAAAATTCATCTCCTGTTACCCTAGGTATCCTTTTACACCTCCCCAGTGCCCTCTTCATGGCTCCAGTCACATCCTTGTTCCTCAGGCTATAAATGAGGGGGTTAAACATAGGTGTGAGGATGGTGTAGAAGGCAGAGAAAATTTTGTCCTTCACTGGGGTGTGGTATGATTGGGGCAACATATAGGTATATAAGGCTGCCCCATAGAATAAGGTAACCACGATTATGTGTGAAGAGCAGGTGGTTAAGGCTTTCTTTCTCCCCTCTGCAGAGTTCATATGATGCACAGTGATGAGGATCTTAGTGTAGGAGGTAATGATTATAGAGAAGGGAATTAGTAACATCATGACACAGCAAACATACATTACCATCTCATAGACAGCTTTGTCACCACATGCTAGCCTCAGCATAGTGGGTGCCTCACAAAAAAAGTGATTGATCTGGTGCGAGGCACAGAATGGTAGGCTCATTGTGATGGGGGTGAGAAGAAAACTATCCAAAGACCCGCCAAACCAAGAGCTCACCAATATTACAACACAAATCTGTCTACTCATAAGAACAGGGTATCGTAAAGGGTAGCAGATAGCTACATAGCGGTCATAGGCCATGAGACCCAGTAGGAAAAACTCAGCTCCCACAAAAGTTTGGTAGAGAAAATATTGAGCAGTACAAGCCATAAAAGAAATAGTTCCCTGACCTGAAAAGTAGTCCACCAGCATCTTGGGGACTATGGTGGTGATGTATATGATATCAATGAAAGAGAGATGACTAAGTAGGAAGTACATGGGTGTATGGAGGCGAGTGTCTGTATTGATCAAGAAAATCATGGCACCATTAGCCACCAAAGCAATAAAGAAGATGATGAAGACAATGATAAAAATGAGGCCTGAGGCCACACTGTGGCTAAAAAACCCCATAAGGAAGAAATCAGTAGAATTTGTTCTGTTGTCCCCATACATTACTGTTGAAAAAGGCCTTGAGGAATTCAAGGAAGAAGCAACATTGGGAAGAGAAATCATCCATGGGCAAGAGTTCTTATCCACCTAAACCAGATTTGAAAAAAAAAAATTTAATACAGTGTTTCAAAAATTAAAATAATATAAATTTTATATATGAACATATATAAGAACTTATATAATATTGTGTATGTCACATATGCACATATGCATACAATTATGTATAATTATAATTACATATATATGTATAATTTCTCTCTTCATTCTAAGTCATTTTCTTCAGGACCTAATAAAATTCTGAAGTTGGCTACCCAGCACAAATGGAACTAGGTATTTCGTAAGTAGGTGTTTCATTTGATCACCTAACTTATTCACTTATATTGATGAAATTAAACAAATGCCATTTCTTTATGACATTTAGGCTACAATGTGTATGTATATATGCTTGTATATGTGTGTATACATGTATACACATGCATATATACATATATTTATAAGTGTGTAAACACATACCTGTTTCTCAAACCATTAATTAAAACAATTTACAATCAATTAAGTGAATTATTAAATTTACTTTGTCTGAGAATTCAGACAAATAGGTAGAACAAATAGCCTTGTAGGAAACAGCTGAAGTCCATCTATCTAAACTAAAACATCCCTGGAGACAGTGTTATCTGGACCATATTCATGGTGAACAAAAAATATCTCACGCCTGAACGGACCAAAGTGGGATCATGAAACTCAGTTGTTAATAAAGATGCAACTATTATATGTTATATGTTATACCTATATATTATTATAATTAATTATTAACATGATCTAAACAACTGAAATATGCTTTTAAGTAAGCAGTACCATCCACTTTTTAATTGATTTTACAAGAAAAAAGATATATAATGAGAAAAACATGATAGGTAAATGGTTATAACTGTGTATTCGATGTCATTTAGGGGGACATTTTTGAAGTTAGAAAATTAATTCTAAGACTGACATTATGCCCAATTATCTGAGCTATTTATTGGAAACTGTTATGGAGTGAAGTTTTCTGAAGATGTATTGGAGATTTCATGTCCTTTTATGATGGTAGAGGCAATGACCAGTATGCTCAGTCCTATGACATACGAAAACTATTGTTGTACCCCAAAGAACAGAAATGGAAGTATCATGAATTTATATTATGAAAAAAGGAAGTTTTTATTTCCTTTCTCCTAATTTTTCATATTACCTCTCCTCAGAGGCAAAGTTGTTGTATACTATTCTTATGTAGTCTAGGGATAGAGTACTGTGGATACTTAGTCAGCTATTATGTGCTTATGCTAATGGTGTTTAAATCTAAAATCTCACAAATGAGGTAGACTACTAGACATCTCATTCTGACATTTATGAGACAATCTTAGTTTTCCTGGTGGAAGCAGGGAATGGACAAAATGGCAGCAGATTTAAAAGGTGTAACTATGTCCTTGTCCTACCTAATAATAGTAGATTTCGTGAAATCCATCAGAGAAGCAAAGTGTCTTGCCCATAGTCTCATCTAGTTCACTGATTGCAGAACTAGGGCCAGAACCTGAGTATCTGGGATTCTGTCCCAGTGCTTTGTTACTTCTATCTCCATTCATATCTGTTGGGGATATATCCCATAGCTAACCAAACTGATGAATGAAATGAAATCCTTACCCAAATGTAGTAATCCCTGAGTCCTATAGTCATAACCCCTGATATTCTGTCATTGCTAACAATTTGCTTTATCAGTCAGATATGGATCAACCTTCCCTCTCACAAAATCCCCAATCAATGTTATAGCTAGCTTGTTTCAACTACTGTCATTTGTAGAGATATATTTAAATGACTAATAGTCCATATGTAGATGATGTAAAAAGAGGTAAAATGAAATAAGTTTTCAAACTTCCATAGATCCATACATGCCACCCAGAAACCCTCTACCTACTTGTAGATTAAAATTATGTACTGCTGCTTTTACTTATAGATAAAGGCATAGTGAAGGACTTAGTGGGACACTAACCTAAGACCAGTTTCTTTAACTTCTTTAGTTACATCAAGGGTACCACCATGATTCTAGGTATTTGCTTCACAACTGTGACACAATCTTCCACTCTTTATATTCAGTTGGGGTGTATGGGTTTTCAGGAAGACTAGTAACTCTGGTATGAGGGCTGGCTAAGCCTTTTTCGGGGTTACTCATCCATCCTTAGTGTCCACTTGAGCTACCCAGCTCTCACCTGTGGCTCCAAGAACGTGTGGTGATAGGCCATGAGATCCAGCAGGAAAAGCTCAGCTCCAACAAAAGCTTGGCAGAGAAAATATAGAGCAGTACAAGCCATAAAAGAATTAGTTCCCTGACCTGAAAAGTAGTCCACCAGCACCTTGAAGATCATCGTGGTGACGTATATGATATCAAGGAAAGAGAGATGACTAAGTAGGAAGTACAGCCACCCCCTAGTAAACTATCTTGGCAGATGAGCTAAATCACATTAAGGGTACCTCTAACCTGTCACTGAATTAGAGGGCTATCTACCCCAAACATGTGAAGATTTTCTCTGGTGGAATGGGCAGATGAGAACAATTTGTTCCAACAGCCATGAAGGTGGGTTGAAGCAGGCATTGTGGAGCACTTAGAGCTTGGTCAGACATCAAAGACACTATGGTTATCCACTGCATACTGAGTCATTGAAAGTCATCTTAACTTTTGTCCTGCTATTGAACTTCAATGACTCAGGAAAAGAGAGTGAGGTTGACAAACCATGTGCAGCTCTGCCTTACTTAAACCCGATTCACACACATGTAGAGACATAACCTGTGATGTCATTAGCCCTCTTCAGAAAAACAAACAACTCTCAGTCACCTTGTATATATCATCACTTGTGAAATTTTGTCTTTTCTGTCCCTTATATCCTTACCTTTCTCTCTATTCCTGTGATCATAATTCTAGTTAGGGTCCATATTACCTCCCATTTGAGATATTGCAGCAGCTTTCTGATTGATCTCTCTACCTCAAGTCTCTCCCCTTCACTAACTCCACAAAGTTACCAAAGTGAAGTGTGACAATGCCACTAAAATATTCAAAATACTCTAGGGGCTCCTTCTTACCTTGTGGGTTAAATAAAATATCTTGTTTTACATTAACATTTCTTTATAATCTAATTCCAATCTGTCTTTCCAGCCTTATGACTTCCTCCCTTTCACTTATCCTATGAGCTAAACATTCAGTTATCAAAATGTTTCATATCAGGATCCTTCTATACTCTTAAAAATTATTAAGGAGTATCTTTCCCACCCTCCCCCCACCAAAGAGTTTTGTTTAGGCTTTAGTTTGTTACAGCTATTTGCCATGAACTCCCTGTTTTGCCTCTCCCTTCATTTCCTATCACTCAGGAGCTTTCTGCTGCTCACTCCTTCTTCACCCCTGCCTCACACAAAGAAGAGACCTTAGTTGTTACTAAGGCTAACCCATCTACCCGTTCAAGTAATCTCATTCCATCTCATCTCTTCCAACAGATTGATCTCTCTCTCATCTGCACTTTTTCGCTTGTTTTCAATTTCTCCCTCTCTGATAATTCATTTTCTACTGCCTACAAACATGTCCATTTCTCCCTATTCTGAAAAAAATTCTCACTTGACTTCGCCGTTTCCATTATTGTACTATGTCTCTTCTGCCCTTCATACCAAAACTCCTCTAAAAGGCATCTACAATAGGTACCTCCACTTGTTCTCCTCTCACTCTCTTCTTAACTCTTTATGATCTGGCTTCCAATGTTATTATTGCACCAAAACTGCTCTCTTCAAAGTTACTAATGATCTCCTAATTATCAAATCCAGTGGACTTTTCTCTATACTCATTTTTCTTGATTTCTTAGCAGCTTCTGACACTGTTGATAACACTCTCCTCCTTGATATTCTCTTCTCTAGGTTTTCCAGACACCATTCTCTCCTGATTTCCTCCTATCTATCTGACCACTTCTTTGTCTCCTTTGTTGTATCTTTCTCCAGACCAGACCCTGTACTCATAAGTATCCCTCAGGATTCTGTTCTGGGACCACTTCTCTTATCCCTCTATACTACTTCATTTGATGATCTCATTGACTTCCATGTTACCAGCATTTTGCTGGTGATTCTCAAATCTACCTTTCTGGCCACAGTCTCTCCTAACTTTTAATGTCACATCTCCAACTGCCTTTCAGATATCTCAAACTGGATTCCAGTAGATATCAAGTTCAGTATGTCCAAAATAGAATTCATTATCTTCCCCCAAACTCTCATTGCCTCTTACCTTAGAGGACAACACCATCCTCCTAGTCCCTCAGGCTTGTAACCTAGGAGTTGTCCTGGACTCCTCATTGTCTCTTATCCCCCATATGCAAGCTATTGCCAAGGCCTGTTGATTTTAAATTTACAATATTTCTCAAATATGTCCCCCTTCTTTCTTCTGATACTCCTGCTGCTCTAGTGTAGATTGTCATCACCTCACACTTGGATTATTGAAATAGCTTGCTGGCTGGGTCTTCCTGCTGCAAGTTTCTCCCCATTCCAATCCATTCTCCTTTCAGCCACTGAAGTAATTTTACTAAAACACAGGTCTGAACATGTCACATGCATCCCCCTCTCAATAAATTCTAGTGGTTTCCTATCGACTCCCGAAACAAGTACAAAATGCTCTGTTAGGCCTTCAAAGCCCTTCAAAATCTAACCCCCTCCTACCTGTCCAGTCTCCTCGCTTCTTGACATATATTCTCTGATCCAGTGACATTAGCCTTCTGGCTGTTCCAGGAAGAAGACACTCCATCTCTCAGCTCTGGGTATTTTTTTCTGGCTGTTCCTCATGCCTGGAACATTCTTTCTCCTTTGCTTGCACAACTGACTTCTCTGGATTTCTTTAAGTTCCAACTCTAATCCCACCTTTTACAGGAAGCCTGCCCTAATCCCTTTCAATTCCAGTGATTTCACCCTTTTAATTATTTACCATTTATCCTATACATGGCTTGCTTTGTATATATCTGTCTCCTCCATCAGACTATAAGCTCCTTGAGGGCAGAGACTGCCTTTTGCCTCTTTTTGTCTCTCCAGAGCTTACCTTAATGTCTGGAACAAAGTAGGCACTTATAAATGTTTATAGAATGGAATTGAAGGTGGATTATATCTATTAATGTTTAATATCATACAAATTAAAATATTGTTATGAAAATAATTTTGGCCTTGAGGAGGCCTTGAAAAGGACTTGGGAACCTCTAGGTGTCCACTTGCAACACTCTGAGAGCCACTGGCCCAGACAAATTGTTCCTGCTGTTCCCTACACTGGATGTTAAATCTTCAACTGCTATGCTTAAAATGTACTCTTTCTCACCATTGAATTCTTAGTTTTTCTTAAAGTGCAAATTCATTTACTAACTCCTACATGAAACCTTATACAGTGTTAGTCCCTCCTCCCATTACCTAGTTTTTATTTTGCATATACTTAAATCTATACATATTGTCTCTTCCTATAGAACATAAGCTCTTTGAAGACAGGAGTGGTTTTCTTTTTTTCTATCTACAATGCTTAGCACAGTGCTTAGTGCATAACAAGCACTTGATAAATTTTTGTTGTTCAGTTTTTTGATATTTCAAGATTGGACAGCAAGTAAGTCTTATGTAAGTTTTTTTTTGTTTTCCCACTGCCTAATATATAGTAGATGTTTAATGAATGCTTAAATTTAATATTATTTACTGGGCAGATAAAAGGTACTCAAATAGTAATTGAATTAGACTGACCTGGAATAAACTGAACAAAACTCAATTGCTCTCTTCATGGTCTGGGGCAGAACCATTAATGTTAATAAAAAACTGAACTCAGCCTAGTAGAATCAAGTTACTCAGATGGATGCATATAGATAACCATTGACTGAAATATAATATAATTCATGTTTCTTAATCTTACCTTTAGAAGTCTCCCTTTATAGTAAAAAGAAAATGATATGAAGCAAATTAATCCACACTGTTTTTCTGTGACTTCCAATTTGACAAATTAGACTTTGGAGGCAACATGGTAGAGTTACTAATAGTAGAGAAGTTCAGACAATATTCAAGCTTTTCGAATCAATTTACTTCATCTTTCAAACAAGTTTTATTTTTTCCCTTTGAGCTGAGAATGACATTTACTCCTCATTTCAAATTGCTCTTGGATTTATTTCTTGTACACATAAAAAATTAGATATATGGGAGTCTAAAATTACTGAAACATCTGCTCCAGAGCATGCTTGGGTAAAAACAGTCGGTGATCAACCCATATTTTCTACTTTGCCGCTTGGAGAATTACTTGTCTGGATCATTTCTTTATATGCAGTTATGCAATTTTTCCTTACTCAGTGTAAATTTAACCTTATTATAACTCAGTCTCCCTCATGGGAAAAAGGGAGGAGAAGGAAGTTTTAAATGAATGATTCTTCACTATGTGAATAAGTAGGATCCTAGCACATCAGAAATAGAAAGGACCTTAGAGATCAAATAGTACTATTCTCCGTTTATGGAGGGCTCAGAAAGAAACTGAGGACCCAGAAAGAGGCTTATATAACATTTTGCAGCTAGTGAGAGGACTGGAATTAGAATCCAGTCTCCTTGGGTTCTAATTTTCTTTTCCCTAAACTTTTGCTATTTCTTCCCACTACATTATTCAAAAACCAGAGGAATTCCAATTGACAAAAGAAATCCTTTCATGGATTTACATAGGTGAGAGATTTGGGTTCCCCTCCTCTATCCTTACCTACCCTCAACATAGGAATAAATTTCATATTTATTTCTTTAACATTCTTTTTTGAAAAAATTTTCCCTCCTTTTACCTCCTTCACAATCCATTGAGAAGGCAAGCAGTATGATATACATGTGCAGGTATGAAAAGCATATTTAGTAGAAGGATAGCTGAAAGTTTATCCACTCTATGAAGTGGAAAAAAGTCTTGTGTTCTGTAACTTTGAACAATTCATCAATTTGATTAAAGGCAATTAATTTTATGGTAGGGAGAAATAGGTATTGTGTAGATGGATTGCTTTCCTTTTAAGCAAGTTATTTATAATTGTGTTAATTTTCTATATAAACAATTTAATGTTAGGAACTAGATAGAAAATAGTTACCTGTGGAACTTCAGATTTAATTCAAAGGTAGTAATCTGGATCATCAATCTGTCATTCCTTAGTCTGAGTTATTTTAGATAATGGAATTTCAGAATGTATTTCTTTTGGACTTTGATGTGAAGTATTACTACTATGAATTCTCAATGACTAAGTGGGAAAATATGAATTATTCAGGGAGGGTTCTGGGTAATTTCACCCTAGGAGAAAAAGTATTCTAGTTAAATGTCACATGATAATAGACCCTAGAGAAGGACCTTGGATAGCAACTAGCATTTAAAAAGACAAAGACCTGACAGGGCCAATTTGACTTTTTCCTATAACCAGGGAAGAATCCATTTTGACATTATTTTAATGTTTCTTTCTGATCAGTGATGGGATGAGCCTCAGTTCATTCTGATGATAAAAAGCTTTCACTTTCCTTCCTTATTTGGTATTAAGTAGGTACAGACTATGCCCTACAACACATATCTGTCAATAATCAGGGGGAATATTACATGGATCAAAGGTCAGGTTTCTATTTTACCTGAAGTGTTGAAGGCAACTAAGCAATGTTCAAAATTGATAGATCTATGAAATAATGGGGGAAAGGAGAGGGAAAATGAAGTTAGTTAGTTTTCTATAAACTAAAGTAGGAGGTTTTACACAAAACTCCATAAAGGAAGGGACCATATCTTATCTAAACTTTGCTTTTCCTCCACTGACCTTGCCTCTCCAACAGTAGACAATTACTTAATATATATTTGTAGAAATGAATCTAACACCAGGGAACGAATAATGAGTAGAATGAAAAGAAGAGGGATAATGAGAAAATGGAAGAGAGGAAAAAAGTATCAAAGGATTATAGATGGCTATAACATTTGAAGAAACCCTACAGGTCATCCAATACTACCCTTTTATATTACAGATGAGCACATTGAGGCCCAGAGTGAATAGATTTGCCCAAAGCAAACCATAATTTGAGTTTAGATCCTTTAACTCCAAATGTGGAACTTTTTTTGTTACAAGGTACATTTGGTATATCATACCCCCAGCATACTGAAATCAATATCTATCTATCCATATCTCTATATCTCTACTTGTAGATATAGAGATATGGATAGATAGATAGATATCTACTTACCACATATATATATTATATATATACATACTTACCATATAATAAAAAGTTTATTAAAAATAAAAAGGACACTTGAATGAAAATTTTCCTAAATATCTACGTAAATCTCAAAATTCTTTTACAGTTTTAAAAATGAGAAACTCTCTAGTTGATAACTGTCTCATTCCAGACTATCTGTCTGGACCCTCTGCTCAAGATCAGTAGAAATGGGAAATGAAATTCTTTTACACATATTTCCTTTCATCATGATCTTTGAGCACAATCACTTGGTACATCAGTTTAACAGGCAAGGTATGGAGGAATGAGTCTTCTGGGCTCTCCAAATTTTCAGTGCCAGCTCCCATATGCATAATTGAGAGGGAGGGATGGAGGAAGGAAGGAAGGAAGGAAGGAAGGAAGGAAGGAAGGAAGGAAGGAAGGAAGGAAGGAAGGAAGGAAGGAAGGAAGGAAGGGAGGGAGGAAGGAAGGAAGGAAAGAAGGAAGGAAGGAAACTTTTAAGTCTAACATGTACCTGCTGTAACTCTGAACTAGTCATGCAGCTGTTCAATACCCCGGGCGACTTCCTAAGAATATAAATTGCAGAGAAGGTACTATGATGCATTGGCAGAAGGAAGCTCCTCATTTGATTGAATCACAAGTCATTTTTAAAAAATCTGAGACATAAAGAAAGTTGACAGAAATATAGCCAATCAAAAATGCTGAAATATTAAACCAGAAGTAATTCCCAAAATATGTTCTCAAAACATATGAACAAATCATTTGAAATAAAACAGTAGACTATGAATAAACACATAAAAATGCTTCAAATCATTAAAAATAAAAGATTCAAATTATAGCTGATATTTTACCTAATATACACTTAATTGCAAAAATGATTAAAGGTGAAAACAGTCTGTGTTTTAGAGGCTATATGGAAAGACACTGAATTGGTCCAACAGTTTTGGAACATAATCTAAAATTGTGCAAAAAATATCATTAAACTGTTCATACTCTTTGACCCAGCAATCCTAAAACTGAAAATAGAACCCAAGTCAAGACAGAAGTTCCATATATACCAAAAACATTTCAAGCAACACTTTTCATGGTAGGAAAAAAACTAGACAAACTAAAAAAAAGTGGACACCCGTCTTTAGGAAAGTTTTGGAATGTAAACATAATGAAATTTTATTAAGCCATATGAAGTGATGAATATAAAAATTGAGTGAAACATAGAAAACTGTATGAACTGCTTTTTATATTTCAAGGAGAAAAATATGCACAACAATGAAAAGTAGTAAATTAAAATGACACAAAAGGTCAGCTGATCTCAGATTAATTGCAGTGACAATTCTAACTTCTGGAGAATAGTTGATGAAATATACTTCCTTTCTCTGGTACAGAGGTAGAACTATAGGTAAAGAGAATTGTACAAATTGACAGATATGATTCCCATGTCAGTTTTGTGTGTGACTGTGTGTATGTGTACATGTTAAGAATTCACTGTGATATTAAAAAAAGTCATCAATAAAACATTTTTATAAGAATTACATGATGGAAGATGTAGAAGAAGTATACTAACTACATTTCAATTAGGATGAACTTTGTCCCCACACAACCCTGTAGACCTGACTACTCAAATCATGAAAAATAAACAAAAAGTAGTTTTAATTGAGAATTCAGTTTATTTTGCTGAATTCAGTTCTCTCCTCTGTAGAGGTAGCATAGAGTTACAGAACATACACCTGACTAGTATTCAGAAGATCTACATTTTATCCCAGGTCTGCTTGTTGCCAATTGTCACTTTGCCTCTCTGAAACACAGTTCCCTGAGTCTGTAGAATGTGGGTAATAATATTTATTCTTTAAACATGCATTGTGAGGATCAAATAAACTAAGGTATGATAGTGACTTCAGAAATATAACATGCTATATTCAGGAATGGTGTTATTAAAACATATTTAACTAGATTCCAATTCTGCTATTGAAACTTTACAATAACTAACTCTTACAGAATAGTAGAATTGATAATAGATCCATGAAAGTGGGGAAATAAATGTCTCCTAGCTATTTGTACCTCACAAGGGCTCTTGTCTTCTATTTTACAGTAGTTCAACCTCCAATTCATGCAACATATAATCATGCTAAGCCTGCTGAAATGATAACAGAAAAGTCTATAATCTATCCAACATTAAAAACAGGCTAATAATTCAAAACAACGAATTGAAAATGACATTGCAGCTAATTTACTGAAAAGTGACCAATCTAATAATTGGTTCAGTATTTTTAAGTTGACCATCTCACCCACTTCAGTACTCCAACAATTGAGGGTACTCCATTGATACTAACTGAACTTCCTCTAGCTAGACGTTTTTTTTTTTTTTTAATTGCTGCAATCAAAATCATTTATCACCTGGTGGTCAAGCTTCTGTTTGGCCAACTGCTCTAGGCTATTCCCCCAAATGAAAGAAATATAGTCCACTACTACTGCTCTCAAACTCAAAACATTTTTGACCTGAAAGGACCTTGTAGAATTCGTACTGCCTTGCCATCTGCCTAAAAGAATACAGAGTCATCCTTATATCATGATGGGAAATCAAAATAGAGCTTTAATGGAAACTAAATTGAGGGTATAATGTAGACAATCCTTCTTAACATTACTACATAACACAAGTTCTATTACTTAAAAAGATATTTCTCTTTCTATAACTAAATAAAATACTTTGTAAACATAAATCCCTACACAGTGCAATTTGTCAGGTTTTTTGGTCTACAACTACAATTTCGTCAGGACAGGGAACTACTAGTACAAAAACTCCCTTCCTCCAAGTAAATTTTTAAAAGCATCTATAACATAAAATCTTAAAATTATGAGAATAGTGGAGAGGTCAAAGATAGATGCATAGATAGTGTCAGAGGCAATATTTGAATGCAAGTCATTCTGCCTCCAAAGCCAGCCTTCTATTCAAAGTAACCATAATTCACAATTAATAAATATTTTTGTCTTCAAATAGATATTATTTGTTTCTTACATATGAGCTCTTAATTTTATTATAGGAACTATGAGTACCAACAAATAATGAAAATGTGCAGCAATGTACATATTTGATGTGACTACTATCAATGAGAAGTTAATTTAATTGTTCTTCCTTCTTATAATTTCAATAGTGAAATTGAGAAAGTTTTCAAAATAAAGAGATAAAAATGTAAAAAAAGAAAAGGAGGAGAAAAGATTGCTGATCTTTCTGAAAGGAAAATTCCATCAATCTGCAGTTCTCTATCAATAACTGAACAAAAGAAATTGCACTGTCCTCATCCAAGGGAAAATAGAAAATCTTACATTGGTTTTTAGAATAAGGAGGGAAGTAGGGTTGCAAATTATCCTACCTTGTTTATCCTGTGAAGAACTTCATGCAGTCTCAAATTACTTCATAATTTCCAGCTAATGGAGCTAAGAATTGGTTTACTTACGATAATAAAGAGTTTAAATTTGCTTTTCCTCTTCACGATTACAGAAGGGATAAAGTAAGTAGTAAAAAAATAAAAGATAACACAAGTGATAGCTAGTGAAAATCCTACTTCAAACAGATATAATCTGTATCTAATTTCTGAATTATAAATTGTGTCTTCTGCACAGCTGCACTACAATTTCAAAATGACTAACCCTTGGATCATACAAAGATTTGAGCATTTTCATATATGTACACAGTAGATGGAAACATATCAAGAGATAGAGATAGCAATATAAAAGAGGGAAAACAGAAAGAATCATAGAAGTTTGAGTTGGAAAGACTTTAAAGATCAATTAGCGCAACATTTTGACTTAACAGATAACGACCTTGAAACTCAGAACAGTTACATGGATTAGTGAGAGTGTTAGGACTTGAATTTTGGTCTTCTGATTCCAAGTCCAGAAGAAAGGAAGGAAGGAAGGATGGATGGAAGGAAGGGAGGGGGGAAAGGAAAGAAGAGAGGGAGACAGAGAAACATTTTTCAATGAAAGGAGGAAAGTGTTTAGTGTAGTTGTAGAAGAAGATAGCTACACAATAAATATTAAACCAGACTTTACATATTATCGCCAAGTTTAATGAGAAAGTTCCTAAGTTTAAGGGACATTGATTTTTAATAATTTACTTTTTAACAACTAGTCTTATCTCTGACTCATTGTATAACGTTCAATTCTCTTAAGCTACCTCATTCTCCAGATTCTTGTAGATAAAATAGAGATATTCATACCTGATGCCTAGTTTCCAAAAAGAAATGTTAAAAGATCAAATAGGGAAGGAATATTAAATACCTCCAAATAAAAATGTTGAAGATGTTCAGATGTTCATTTCTCTTAGATTCATTGGCCTTTGTCACTATGCTATAGGACAACAGACACAGCACCAGACACCTATAGCACCAGGGACTGGAGAAATCAGAATTTAGATAACCTACAGTAAGATGTCAGTAAACAGACCTGAGATTTTTCAGAGGAAATAGAGTCTATGACTAAAAAAATCTAAGGGGAATATTAATTAAGCAGGAGTCTCTTTGCTTAAGAAGAACTTTATGCAAAAGATTCAAACAAAAACTGCAGAGCATGTCTTCTTGAAACCACAAGTCTTTGGTTTTAGTGCTTTCATGTTACCTTTAATTAACAGCTGGTGAGCAACTGTTTTCTCAATGTTTCATCATCAGTCTCATTAGGTGTTCTTTCCTCTAGGGAGAACATTATCACTCATGGGAAAAACATAAAAGAAGAAAAGTTTATATCACTTTAAGATCTAGAGATGGGGAGGATCGGCAATGTGTGTGAGGGGGCAGGGGAGGGAGGCATATTGAAACAGCATGTTTGCTTCCCATAGAGTCTGGAACCTAATGTGTTATTTGGGAAAGAGTAATCAATTTATGGTCAGAGGGCATTGGCTTGAATTTCAACTATGTTAATTTCTACCTATGTAACCTGGGATAAATCCCTTAACCTGTTTTCTCATTTGTAAAATTAGAAAATTAAGAGTAAATGTGCTCTCTAAGTTCTCTTTCAGATCTAAATTCTATGATAATAGAACAAAGGACCTGAAGAACTTTTCATCTTTTCCCCATTAAAAAATTATTTTCTCACAATTTTAGAGCCAAAAGAGACCATAAAAATCATCCAGTTGTGGTCAAGTCACTTTACTTCTCTACGTGTCAATTTATTTATCTGTAATAGGAGGAAATCAGACTAAACAATCACTGAGAATTCTTCCAATGACTGTCCAACTGAATGCCTTCTTTTTATGCATGAGAAGACTGGGAAAATTAAATCTTACATCTTACAAATTAAGTCTGAGTTCTTAATGGCTACAACTAAACTCTGAAAATTTCTGCCTCATGGAAAGAATCCACTTACAGACTGTCTCTGTCTTTCAAGGAACAGCCTTGCTAAGTTCAATTCTTCAAACATTTTTGTTAAACATTTACTGTATATGTTAGACATGTACAGATTGCATAAAATTGCACCCTGCATCTTGTGTTTTTCTACCAAATGGGTGGGTCAATTCTTTGATTGAGTAGCCAGAAAAGGGTGCAGTTTTAAAACTAACCAGGTTGAGACAGCAAGTCTTCTTCCTGCTGTGTCCAGAGAGCTGTGATCACTTTTCACCCATATTGCAAATGTCATGAACCCAATGAGAAAGAAAGTACTTCCTTATCCTGCTCTCACTCCTCCGAGACTTCTCATGGTCTGGAAGGTGTATTTGTTTCAGGTGCCCTTAGTAATTAATTCCCACCACCTGACAGGACTGAGAGTTTGATAAACTGAGACTTTAGAGTCAGGGTTACAGGTGAGAAGCTATGGACAGTTAGCCAGGCAATAAAACACTGAAGAAGACAGGTAATTTAGCACTCAAGCTCAAGGGAAGTTTTGGACTTGGATCTGGGAATATGCTGTATTAGGACCTAAGCTAAACTGATCACATATGTGTTATTCTACCTTGAAGTAAATATTCCTTTGTAAAACTCTTAAGTAGCTAAATGGAATTCAGGTTCAGGATGCCACCCCCTACATTTGAGAGCTCACTATTGATCTGGACTAGAGTCATTTGCAGAGAGCCCAGATGTCTCCAAATTCCCTTTGAAACCCAGAGTAGGGGGTGAAATGTAACATACCTAGCCTTCAGGCTCTGGTAGCCAGGGTCAATGGAGTTACATATTCTCCCCTTTTCAGCTATGAGGCCATCTTCACCCCTCCTTCTCATAACATGAAGAAGTTCTCTTTAGCAAGGAAAACTCTACTATTTTCACAAGTGATTCCATTCCATCTTGTCTTCTCAAGCCGATTACCCCCTCCATCAACCCTACCCTCTGACTTATCTTCAATCTCTTCTTATCAACTAATTCTCTGCTTCCAAAAAAACATGCCAATGTCCCTCCATTCCCAAAAGATCCTTGCTTGATTCATTCATCATCCCTACTACCTATTATTATCCCACATTTCTTCTCCTTTTTGTTGTTAAAATCCTCAACAAGGCCATCTATAATCCATGCCTTCACTTCTTTTCTTGTCATTCTCTTTTTAATTATACAGTCTGTCTTCTGACTTCATCATTCCAATCAAAACTTCTTATTTCCAAAGTTACCAATGATCTCTTAACTTGCAAAACTTAACTACCTTTTTTGTTCAGTCCTCATTGTCCCCATCTCTTTGTAGCCTTTGACACTGTCAGTCACCCTCCTACCCTTGATATTTGGCTTCTCTCTAGGATTCTATGCAACAACTATCTCCTGATACTCTCCCTATGTCTCTGACTCTTCTTTCTCGGTTTTCTTTGCCAATTTTACTGTCACTTGCTAAGTTTTACCAGTTTTACCTTCATGATTTTACCCCCTTCTCTCCTCTGACACTGCCACCACCCATGAAAGGTCCTCATTACCTCACTCCTAAACTATTGCAGTAATCTACTAGTTGATCTCCCTAACACATCTTTCCCCACTCCAGTCTATCCTCCATTCAGCTGTTAAATTAATATAAATAATCTAAATTGAACTAAAGTGCAGATGTGACCATGTCACTCCCTATCCAAACAACTCCAGTGGTTCCCTGTTACCTCCATGATCAAATACAAAGGCCCTTCACATCCTTTCTTTTTTGTCCTTCCTTTTTCTTCATTCCTTCCTTCTTTTCTTTCTTTCTTTGTTAATATCTTTCTTTTCTTCTTTCCCTAGTCTTCAGCACAATGCTTGGTCCATAAAAAGGTACTTGATAAATACTTATTAAGAATACATAATATATTGTTTTCTTCATGGCAACCCATAAAACAAAGGAAAATGCAAAATTATTCTATTTCTCCTTCCACAAGGATATTAGAAGTAGGGGTTTAAAAGAGAAGAAAGGACATTAAGAATCACACTGGTTTTAGAACTTCCAAAACATTGACAATTAGTTCTCTAAATTTAATTAGATGAAATATATAAATATGCCTGTTGTCATATCCCTGTATAGCAATTGCAATTTTCCTTTTGGGTCATCTTTTCTAGTCTGATAGGTGTCAGATAGAATCTAATAATTGTTTATCAGGTAAACAAATTGGTGAACAATTTGTTTAACAAATAAATTGTTTATTTTATAATTCATGATTTGAAGTATTTTCTATATTGATGATAGCTTAGCTTTCTCTTGAGATATTTATTCATATCTTTGTATCATTTATCCATTATGAAATGGTTATTTTTCTTAAAATATCTGATTGAGTTCCCTTTATATCTTTGATAACTTATTTTTATCAGAAAAAATTGCTATAATAATTTTCCCAGTGACCTGTTTCCCTCCGATTTTAAGGAAATTGATTTGGTTTGCACAAAAGCTTTTCAATTTCATGTAATGAGCATCCATTTGATTTCCTCTAATATCTTCTATCCCTTATTGAGTCAATAAGTCTCTTATCCAAAGTTTGAAAACAACATCTTTCTCTGCTCGTGTAATTTGATTGGAATTGACTTTTTATAAAGAGCTATACTTCTAATTCTACAAAGTAATCTAAGGTAATTTCATTATTTTGGCATCAAATAAATAAACTAAGGTAGCTAATATTGTCATGTGTTTTGTTTTTTGTTTTTTTTGTATTGACAGGGCCAAACCCTCAGCAAGAAGTATCTCTCAAAATATTTAGAGCTTTCTTTATTCCTCTAAAGACTGCCTTGTCATTTTATTCCTGACTGTGTTTTGATAGTTGAGTGCCAAAATATTTTGTATACTCTGTAATAATTTTGAATGTAATTTCTTTTTCCATTTTATCCTAATGAGTTTTATTTTTGCTTATCCATTGTACTTAAAAAGGACAATGTTGGGATCAAGGTACAGTGTTTTCAACTGTGACTCATCAGTCTAATGCAACCTCGAAAGACTCTACCATAGGTTGGACACAAATAGTCCACATGAGTACTTGGCATGGAACTGTTACTAGAGTTATGCATCACAAACTTTCTTTGTGCAATGAGATTTTGCTTTGCTCATAGAACATAGTGCCTTCTTTGATGCAGCCACACCATGTTGGTAAGTCTAATGTAGGAGTATCCCATGTCTCACAATCAATAGTAAAGTTCTTCAGAGAGACCTTGAGAGTGTCTTTGTACTGCTTCCTCTGACCTCCAGAAGAGCATTTGCCCTGTTCTCCATAAGTTTTTTGGTAAACTCACATTGGACATTCGAGCAGTGTGGCCATCATATTTGAGTTGTGCTGTCTGCAATAGAGTTTGAATGCTTAGATGTTCAGCTAAAGAGAAAACCTCAGTGTCTGGTACTTTATCTTGACAGGTAAACTTCAGAATCTTTGTAAGATACTTCAAATGGAAGAAGTTCAATTTTTTGGCATGGTGCTAGCATACCGGCAGTGAAGTCAGCACAGTGGTACTGTAGACTTTCAGTTTGGTATGCAGCCTGATACTTCTTCCCATACTTTTTTTCATGAGATACCTTTAATGAGGATGAAAAGTGCATCAAGTTCAGCCTCTTCACTGATGGTAAATTATTTGCCTTGAAAAGACCAAGATGGAAGGAAATTTGGTGCATGACTTTGTGTTCCCAAATGATTGTGCGTTCAGTGCAGCCTCCAAAACCGAGATGCAGCAATCTGGATCAAATTTCTGCTGCTTCTGCTAATTTTTGCTTGACAATTAACACCAAAGAAAACAGAGGTTCTTCACCAGCCAACACCACACCATCCATATGTTATAGCAAACAAGAAATTTATAATGCTGTTGAAAAAGTTCACTTACCTCAGAAGTATACTTTTTAGGGATGTCTACATAGAGGATGAGGTTGATGCATGCATTGCCAGAGCTAGCTCAGTGAGTTTTACTAATAATGTACAGAAGGGTTGATGTTTCATGGGGTTTATTTCATATGGTGCTGTTTTGCTGAAATTATTGTTTTAATTCAGTTTAGTTGAAATTCTAGTTATCTAAGAAGATCATTATTACCAGAAAAAAACATTAATTTGGGTTCACCTTAAATTATTATAATTCATTTATTTTCCTTGTGTTATTGCCATTCCTAGAACTTCTAGTATTATATGAAAGAGTAATGATGATCATTGACATTATTGATTTGCCCCTAATTTTACTGGAAAAAAGTCACTAGTATTTGTCCATTGCATATAGAACTGGATCTTGTTCTTAGGTAGATATGATTTAACACATTAAAGAAATATCCACTGATTTCTATACTTTTTAATGTTTTCAACTGAAATTATTGTTATATTTTGTCAATATTTTTTCACATATATTGACCATACCTTTTCAATTATTTTGTTATTAATATGGTTTATAGTTTTCCTAATATTGAACCAACTCTAGATTTCTGGAACAAATTCAAGTTGTACTGCATATATCACTTTAATATGTTTTCTAGCATCTATGTGAACATGTCATACAGTATATTCCATTGATCTCCACCAATTAAGTTGATCTATCATTTTTATTTTTCCTATTTTATCCTTTCCTAGTTTAGATATGAAGAACACATTTAAATTATAAAAGTAGTTTGGGGTGATCCTTTAACTATTGTGGCAAATATTTTGGGCAATATTGGAATTAATGAATTTTAAATGCCTCATAGAATTCACTTATAAATCCATTTTAAATCATTTATATCTTTTTTTTTATTTTTAGTTCCATGCCTAAATCTCTCTCTCTCTCTTTCTCTCTCTCTCTCTGTCCCTCTCTCTCTCTTTCTCTCTCCCTCCCTCTCCCTCTCTTTCTTTCTCAACTATTAAAAGATAAAGATTTTCCCCTCAGGAATTCTTTGGACTCATTCCAGAAATTTTGGTATATTATCCCACTGCTATCATTTTTTAAAAATGAAATTGCATATTGCTTGAGTGATTTGTTCTTTGACTCATTCTTTAGGATTAAATTACTTAGAATCCAATTAATCAATTTTTCTTCAGGAAAAAAGGTTTTCTTTAAAAGTTATGTCTTGGATATGATTTTATTGCATTTTGCATAGTAAATGATGCCTTCAATTAGGTTTTTCTATATCCATTTCAGAAATCTTTTCTGCACTAAAACAAGTTCATTTCCCGTAAAGGGGATAAGTACAATAGAGAGATTCACAAAGATTGCATTTTTCAGTTTTCTAAATCCTAGAATTTTGTTGCTCATATTTTTGTTATATTTCTCTGACATTCGAGTTGGTACATTGGAATACTCCACAATACTCTTACTGCCCATTTCTCCCTGTGTTTTGATTAAATATTTAAGTATTTAGATGCATTGCCATTGCATTAATACATAATAAATTATCATGTTATTTAATCATGACCTTATCATTCCGCTAAAATCTACTTAGATCAAAACTTTCAGTGATCTCTTGATTGACAGTTCTAGTGTCTTTTACCGAATTCTCATCCTTCATGATCTTTCTGCAGCTTTTGACACTGTTGATCCCCTTTTGCTTCTTGTTACCTCCTGTCTATCTTCTCTTTCTTAGTCTAGATAACATCCACTAATTGTAGGTGTCTGCAGGCAATCCTCTGGAGCACTCTTCTCATCTCCTTCTATATTATTTCACTTACTTACCTGGATTTATCATGTCTATACTGATGATTCTCAGATCTGCTTACCGAGTGCTAACTTTTCTCCTGACAGGCAGTTTTGCACTTCCAACTGTCCATGGAACATCTCAAACCAGATCTTCCAAGAGACATCTTAAATTCAACATTTTCAAGCAGACATCATTATCTTTGCAACAAACACTTGATTCTTCCTAACTTCCCTGTCCAGCCTAATTGCTGTGGGCTGCCCAGGTCCTCTTACCTATATCAGGTCTTCAGTAGCCAGCGGGATAAACATATGAGAGAAGAGACCTCCAGAGTCAAACAGAGGTGTAGGCTTTATTCTGGATACAAGCTACATATCAGCATGCAGGGCTCGCTCTCCCTGCCAGAGCCCTCTCCTTTCTTCCCAAGGAGCAAGCGAAAAGACCAACAACAACCTCTCAGGCTTTCCTATCCCCACTTAAGCTCTCCCAGCTGCATAGCTCACTCGTGGACACCATGCATGCTCTCAGCCCCTTAGCTAATTAACAAAATGTGTGCTCAGACCATGGACCAATCTCAAGGATGGGATGCTCTCCCCAGCAAGTTTCCACTGAGAAGAGGTGGAAAATGAGATAGCTCGTGTCTCACTCCTCAATTCCCAGCTGTTCTGAGGGGCCTCGTGAGAGCTCAAGAAGCCCTCACCTTCCTGACCCGAGACCATTCACATGAGAACCGAGCTTACCTTAACACTTCCCTATTGCTTTTGAGGTCACTATTGTCTACCTAGGTACCCATGAATACAACCTAGGTGTCATCCTCTACTTCTCAGTCTTTCTCACTTCCTATATCTAATCATTTGCCAAGTGCTATTGATTTTTCTTTTTCAATACCTCACATATTTGCTTCCTTTCTCTTTTCTAACAACTAACACTACCTTGCTGCAAGTGTTCATGACCATACAATTGAACTGTTTCAATAGCCTTCTGGCTAACTTCCTGCCTCAAGTTGCCTCCAACATGGTTCATTGTTCATTCAGCTATAAAGTGATCTTCACTAAGTACCAGTCTCACTATACTGCCTCACATTCAATAGATTCCTTATAAATTTCGGGATTAAATGTAAAATTGTCCTTTTGTCTCTTAAAGTCCTCCATAACACAAACCTTTTCTACTTTTCTAGTCATCTTATATGTTACTTCCATCCATACACTCTATAATTTAGGGATTCTGTCCTCCTTACTGTTCTTTACATGTAACACTCTATATACCAATTCCATATAATTAGACTGACTTCCTCCATTCCTAGAATTCTCTCCTTCCTCACCCCCACCTCCAGGTTTCCTTCAAATCTCAAAGAAAATCCCACCTTCAGCAAATCTTTCTTTTAAATTCAGGTATATTTTATTATCAGTTCCATTGAAAAAATGAATTCATGCAAAACAAATGTCCACATTAACCATGAAAGGAAGAACAGGAATGAAGAAAAAAAAAGGAAGGAAGAAAAGGAGGAAAGAAAAGAAAGAGAAAATATGCTTCAATCTACATTCTGATTCCATCAGTTCTAGAAGAGGATTGCATTTTTCATCATGAGTCATTTGGAATTGTGGTGGGTCATTGCACTGATCAGATTTAGTAAGTCTTTCCACATTGATTATCTTTAAACATTGCTGTTTAATTCTTTGCTCCTACAAAAAAGAGCTGCTATGAATATGTTGGTATACATGGATTCATTTCTTTTGATTTCTTTGGGATGTAAATCTAGTAGCATCATGGGAAGGACAAAAGTTAGACACAGTTTAATAACATAGTTCCAAATTGTTTTCCGGAATACTTGGACCAGTCGACAGTTCTATTCACAGTGCATTAATAAACCTGTTATCCCATATACCATCACTTAAAAAAGTTTCATAAATTTAACTATTTCCACATTCACCATTATGAAACAACTCAACTTTGTTCTACTTACCTCCTAGTCTCTTTCATGGAAATAGATTAACTACAGGTTGATTTTCTGTAAGGAAAATTTGAAATGTTCAGAAAAAATTTCCAGTGAGGCTAGAGTTGTAATATTATTTTCCACTTCAAATGCAGAGAAAAATGGAATCAAATTCCTAGAATATGAGGGGAGAGAAGAAAGATGGAAAACTCAGAACTTTGTTGGAAAATACAAATGTTTCTTCTCAATGGGAAAGCTGGTATTACAGATGAACAAATTTTTTAATGAAATTGAGACTTGGAAGAGTCAAATTAGAAAATTGGTGAGGTGTTTTCTCTTTTCCAGCTATATTTACAGAAAAATCAGAAAAGTTAACGTAACAATGCGGTTCTAGGGTTGATGTTGAGAATGTGATTTTGAAGACCTTTCCTCTTTTGACTAATACAAGTGTATGATGTAACTGTACTGTCTATGTGATCCCTCTAAACACTGGCACTCAGGGGAAAGAGCAAAGAAGACAGATTTCAATACACTGAGGTAAATAGAAATGCTATATCACCCACTTTTTAATTCTCTCAAGCCATTTCTTGTTGATCATAGACATCCCCTACTCTCCACATCTTAAAAACAAAACAGGACAAAACAAAGCTCTCATTTGGCCCTTATATCTTCTCAAATTATCATATTAGATATCTTCTTCCTTTCATAACCAAACTCCAAGAAAAATAATGTTTACCTTTTTTTGCCTCTACTTTCCCTATTATCATATCTCAATTCATAACAATTTGACTACCAACTTCATGACTTAATTGAAACTTCTCTACCTAAATGGATCATGGTATTCTAATATTTAAGCCTAATTTTTAAGTGGTTACCATTTTTAAATGTTCCATACCATGTTTTACTACTGACTACCTCACTCTCTTGGATACTGTCTCTTTCCTAATAGTTTGTGATTGCTTTCACTTGATTCTCTTCCTACTATTTTGAACTCTTCTTAGTCTGCATTGCTGGATCACAAACTATCTCTAACTCCTCTGGTTGTAAGTGGACCACAGCATCTGTCCTAGGTCCTCTTCTCATATCTCTCTACATTCTCTCTGTAGTGGTACCCACATCATTTGCTATGCATTTAATTATCACTTTGGTACAGATAATTTCCAAATTACACATTCAATTATTGTCTCTCTTCTGAGAGCCAGTCCCATATCTCCAATTTTCTATTCGACATTTCGGACTGGATACCTCATAGGCATCTCAAAATCAGTCTGTAACAAAATTCATTATTTTTTCCAAAAAAGCACTCCGAAACTCCCCCATTTCTATCAGTTACCATTGTCTTTCTATTCATCCTGGTTCATTTATCTTTAATCTTTCTATTGATTCTGCCAATAGGTGTCAGGCCTTGTGAAAGACATTTCTAATCTCAGAATCTTAGCACCTTCATCTAAAAAATAAAATATTAGACTAAATGGTATCTAATTTTTTTTACCTCTAAAATTCTAGGATTCTGCATCATTTGATCTGCCTGCTTTCAAATCCACAGAACAAGATGAATGTTCTAAGTTAACTTTATTACCCTAATCTCATCACCATGATGCTAACTTAAGCTTTGACTGACACCACCTCCCTCAGACTCCTCTCCAATCTGACTGAAAGTTTGCACGGTGAAATTACGAACTCTCCTTGATGTTTTTCCTTATTGAGAGCAGAAAGTGCATTTGTGGGCTCACTCCACTCTGCATCTGTTACTCGATGTGGTTTCAACTCCATGGAACAAGGTGCCCTTCCTAGGCTAACTTCATCACCTTGATCTTCACTTCCCCATTCCAGCAACCTATAGTACTTAGAACAGTGCCTGGCACATAGTAGGCACTTAATAAATGTTTATTGAATTATATTATGAATGAATTTGAAAAAAGTACATTTATTAACCACTTACTAAGTTCTAGGTATTGTACTAAGTACTGAGGATACAAATACAAAAAGTAAGAAAGCCTTTGCTATTTGGTACCTTAAGTCTAATGGGGGAGATAGCACATATAAGGGAGTGGTAAGCAATGAACTTTTGGTCCTAGAAATGCCAGAGATAATGAGTAGATCTACATGGCACTCAATTAACCCACCATTAAAGAAACAGTGGGAGTATTTTTTTACCACTGTGCCCAAAGAAAGAGGAAGAAAGCAGAAGGAAGATGGGAAGTTTGAGGAGAGGATGACTGGTGGCAGAGCAGATGGCAAGGTGCCCTGAAGAGGCAACAAGATGGGACACAAAACTTGTTCTGGTCTGGGGCTGGTTATATAGAGTAGGCTAGAGAACCAATCAATTATCAATCACAAAGCCTTAGACCCAGGATCAAAGTTCTAAAATTGAATAAAGCAACTCCCTGGGTGAATGAGAGCATGGTTTCTGGTGGTCCCGTCCAGAAGGTGCTATTCCACATTGGAGAAACAGGATCGGGAAAAATGGCAAGTTAGCAAGAGTAGATGGCTCAATGGGTTATAGTACTCTAGATTTTGGGGCCACAGTCAGTTTTTCATTTAGTTTACAGTAATTTTAAAATTTTTATTATTACTATTAAAACACCTTGGACATTGATATTGAAAAAGAAAATCTTTCCTGCCAACTGGTTTAGGGAAGCAGGATAGAAACTTTAGGTGGTTCCTCTAACTATAGACCCATCACTTTTGTTGACTGAAAGGACCTTTTGAGCCTTAGAAATGCAAGGTTAATGGTTCACCAAATGAGCATTATGGCATTTAGTATTAAGCCTCATTTCTAAGTATACAGAATGATTAATTGGAGGTCTTCAAATAGAAAACTGGATGATCCCTTGTTAGCCTTATTGTATACTATAGTCTACTTGAGGCATATAAATTGGACTAAGTGGACCTCTCAAGTGCCTTTCAAATATAAAAATTCTATGGTTCTTTGCCTGTGATTCTGAATATATCACAGTTTCTTCTACAAGCTGATATTGCATATGTGGGAAGGGTAGAAAAAACTGAGCGAATGAGGCTAGGTTAGGCAAAACCTCGTCTTTTCCAAAACAGCAAAATTACCCTCTGACTCACTTTTGTCTGAGGAGGAAGGAAACAAAGGAAGAAAACAAGACTTAATTAAATGCCTACTGTATACCAGGCAGTTAGTTGGCTTTACAAATATTCTCATTTTATCCTCCCAACAAGTGTGGTGTTATTATCTCTATTTTATAACTGAGGAATCTGAGGTACCAGAGGTTAAGTGACTTCTCCAGGATCTTAGTAAATGTCTGAGGATAAATTTGAATTCTGGCCTCCTGGTTTCAGGCCCAATACTCTATGCATTGTACTACCTGACTATATTCTGAGTTGGACAAGTAAAACCCTGGATCCAGTTTAGATTTGTCTTTAGGAATTGTAGGCCAGTCTCTATGCTCATTCTCCTATGTATGGGTTGAATGACCAGGCTGTTTCCCCAAAGGGCTACTACTACTTTACCTTCTCAGGATCATAGAGGTAACCATGGAGTTATGAGGTTTTCTATTACTCACACTAATGAGTTCCCATCTGTTATGATCCCTTAATGTCAAAGTTAGCATTTCACCAATATAAATTTATTTACATCAATTTACATCTTTTACAAAAGAATATATACTGTGAAGGTATAGCAAGGACTGAAGTACAACATTCTCCCTGGACTAAGATGTGCTTCCTCTCTACAGACCTACTTAGTCACAGAAGAGAATGAACTCCAATTTAAAGTGATTGCTAAAAATTCCTGTGCCCCTCCCTCCCAATTCAGGGCAAGGGAGGCACTTCTTGATCCAACAAATCCATTTCTCCTCACAGTGAATACCTGTTAAGGTCACTTCTTGGCATATTAACTGATGGATAAATCCTTCCTTTCCTTGTAGACAGAGTGTCTCGCTGTCAAGTTGATTCTCTACTAGAGAGGGTCAAGAAGTTTGTTCCTCAAGGCTAACTCCTCATTGGACTTGCCTTCTTCTACTATCAGTTCTGTGTTCCTTGGATGACTTTTCTGACATTTTGAACATCATAATGTTCAAACAGAAATGGGGCTCAAAAACTCACTGAAGATAATAATTCCTTAAAATTAAAATTCCTTAAAAATTAAAATGACACAAATGGAAGCTAACGACTCTATGAGAAAATGAGAAATTACAAATCTAAACCAAAAGAATGTAAAAATTGAAGATAATATATCTCAATAGAAAAACAATTGACATGGAAAATAGATCCAGTAGAAACAATTTTTAAATTACTGGAATACCTGAGAGCCATGATCAAAAAAAGAGCCTAGACATCATCTTTCAAGAAATTATCAAGAAAAACTGCCCTGATATTCTAGAACCAGAGGGGAAAATAGTAATCGAAAGAACGACTGATCACTTCCTGAAAGAGATCCAAAAAGTCCGACTTCTAGGAATATTATGGCCAAATTTCAGAGTTCTCAGGTCAAGGGGAAAATATTGCAAGCAGCCAGAAAGAAATCATTTGAGTATTGTGGAAACACACTCAGGATAACACAAGATTTAGCAGCTTCTACATTAAGGAATTGGAGGGCTTGGAATATGACATTTCAGAGGTCAAAGGAGATAGGATTAAAACTGAGAATTACCTACCCAGCAAAACAGAATACAAACCTTCAGGGGAAAAAATGAAAATTCAATGAAACAGAGGACATTCAAGCATACTTGATAAAAAGATCAGAACTGAGTAGAAAATTTAACTTTCAAATCTAAGACTCAAGAGAAGCATGAAAATGTAAACAGGAAAAAAAATTGTAAGGAACTTACTAAAGTTGAACTGCTTACATTCCTACATAGAGAGATGATACTTGTAACTCTAGGGTAGTTGGTGGGATATCTATTTATTTATTTATATGGAATACACATACATACATACATACATATATATATATGTATATATATATATATACATATATATATATATATATATGTATATATATATATATATAGAGAGAGAGAGAGAGAGAGAGAGAGCCAGAGACAGAAACAGAGACAGAGACAGAGACAGAGACAGAGAGAGACAGAGGGCTCAGAATGAGTTGAAAATGAAAGAATGATATATAAAAAACTGAATTAAGGGTGGGAGGAATATAGTGGAAGAAGAAGGGAAAGGTACAATGGCGTAAATTATATCATATAAAAGAGGCAATAAAAAGCTTTTACAGTGGAGGGGAAGGTGAGGGAGGTGACAGGGAATGAGTGAACCTTACTCTCATTGGAATTGGCTTAAGCAGGGAATAACATCCACACTCAATTGGGTATGGCAATCTATTTTACTTTACAGGAAAGTAGTGGGGAAGGGAGGATGATAGAAGGAAGGGCAAACAGGGGGAGGAGATAATCAGAAACAAACACTTTTGAGGAAGCACAGGGTAAAAACAGAGAATAGTATAAATGGGGGACGTGATATAGGAAAGAGGAAAATATAGTTAGTCTTTCACAACATGACTATTATGAAAGTGTTTTCTATGACTACACATGTATAACCTGTATCAAATTTCTTGCCTTTTCAATGAAGGTGGGTGAGGAGGGAGGATGGGAGAGAATTTGGAACTCAAAGTTTTAAAAATGAATGCTAAAAACTGTTTTTACATGCAACTGGAAAGAAGGTATACAGGCAGTGGGCTATAGCAATGTATCTCACCCTACATGAAATGGAAAGGGAAGAGAATAAAAGAAGGAAGTTGGGATGACAGAAGAGTAGGCAGATTGGGGAAAGGGGTAATTATAAAGCATGCCATCTTGGGGTGGGTGGAAGAGGTGTGGAAAATTTCAAACTCAAAATCTTGTGGAAATGAATATTAATAACTAAAATTAATTAACTAATTTGAAAAGACTTAAATGAAAAAAACCTTTCGGTCCCAAACTCTCTCCCTTTCTCCTCTGGACACTGTACCCCACCCTCTCACCATCAGGAAGGCAAGCAATTCAATATAGTCTATACATATGTAATCATGCAAATGTACCTTAAGTCATGTTGTGAAAGAAAACATAGACAAAAAGCTCAAGAAAAAAATAAAAGTAATAAAAAAGCATACTTTAACCTATATTCACACATCATCAGTTCTTTCTCTGGGATTGGATACCATTTTTCATCACAAGTCCTTCAGAGTTGTCTTGGATCATATTAAAACAATAGTTTTGCTGTTGTTAATTCATTTCAGTTGTGATTGACCCTTCTTAACCCCAGTTGAAGTTTCTTGGCAAAGATACTGGAGTGGTTTTCCATTTTCTTCTCCAGATCATTTTACAGATAAAGAATCTGAGGTAAGCAGAATGAGGTGACTGCCCAGCTGTCTGAGTTTAGATTTGAATTTAGGTCTTCCTGAGTCCAAGCCTCTCACTCTATCAACTATGCCACCTAGCTGCCTTAATACAATAGTGAGCTAACCTTTTTGGATCCGTGGCAAATATTACAAACTTTCTTCAGAAATTACTGTGTGAGAAGATAAGTTATTGTCTTAGCTTGTGGTTTCTCTAACCAGCCTCACCTTCACCTCCCACCTTTGCAATCCATTTTCCAATCTCCTCTCACAGTCTCAAAGTGAGGAGTTTCATTTTTTTAACTTGTGTTTCACACAGACTCGATTGAACCAAATAAATCCGAACACTGTCAAATATAATTTACTTTTTAGTTCCCTAATTTAATATTGTGTATTTGCTATGTTTCATTGCTGCTTGTCCTCAGAATTGTTTTATTTAAATGTTAGATTGTTTTCTGCCAGGGTCTGTGAGCATCTAACCTAGAAATTCAATGCATCCATATAAGCTTTCCCCAGAACATACCTCTTTTTCTTTGTAAGGTCCTAAGATTACCTAACCTGGGCACTAAGAGAACTTGCACATGTTTGATACAGAATATTCCTAAATTAGGTTTAAGACAATCAGCAGTCCTCTGTCCATTTGATTGTTAATAGTTTAATGCCTACCATGACCCTCAGAGAGCCAGGGTATCCACCTGGATAAGACTGCTCAAATATAAGCAGTCCTATTATCTGTGATATCTAAAAATATATAGTAAAGTAAGTACAGGATTCTTTTTAATATGACAGTCCCAGTTCTGCAAAAAAATTCCTGACTGACGGTTTAAATAGAGAAATAACAGGTTTCCATCCCTTTAAGAATGATAGATGTCTAATAACCGTGGTCTGAGATCTACTAGCACAGCTGAAAAGTGAACAATAGCAAACCTTACTGAAATAATCTGTGCAATTTAAAGGCAAATCAAGAGTCAAGGAAGGGATTCCCATTATCAAATTCAGATTGTTTTTCAGTCACATAATCATCACCAATTGCTAAGCATTCAAAGGGAAATGTTCAAATATTAAAAATAAAACCAGAGTCAAATATATAGCTTGTTTATCCAAGTGAGATTTACTGAAGGACATGACACAACGGACTAGATATAAAGATAACAGAAAAAACAGCTGCCACTGCTGTCTCTCCTAGTTTTTGACGTGTACTGATTTCTCCTAAGATGCTGAACTGAAGAAGGCAGGCAGACGTGAACTAGGAGAATTCTCTTTGTAGCAATATATCTTCAGTATCGTGCATTCTGAAGGGAATTTCTCTTCTTTAGAAGAAGGCCATGTTTCTGACAGCAAATACTCTCCTTCACTCTACAGCCGAAGATTTGGGACACAGAGTAATTGACATGCATAAATTCACAACTGGTCTTTTTAGAAACTCAGCCTTGACATATTTTCAGCAATGCACTTACAGGGTATGTGACTAATATACTCACAGAAAACCTATACTAGGTAGCATCAAATGATTACTGCATGTTGGTTTACACAAACGGCCCATTTCAAATGTTAGACTTATCTTGAGAATGATTACAAAATAAATTAACATTCTCTTAGATTGTAGGAGAGCACAAACCCTGTATGGTAACAGTTCTAATAAGTTATTTGTTTTATTTATTGGTTTAACAAACCAAGACATTACAAATCATCAGTTAATCCGTATTAGTGAACAAAGAAAATTGTTAATTCAACGTGTAAGTAGAAAGAGTTAAAGCACACTACACTACAATAAATCTCTAATTTACCAAGGAAAAAAAAATACCTGAAAAACCAAACCAAAGCCAGAGTGAGGACCTCAGAAACCCAGAGAAACAGCAGCAAGCAGCAAGCAGCACAGGTGCTAACCAGCATCATACCCACAGCTAATATTGTACCTTTAGACTTCAGAGAGAATCCTGAAGATTGCACACTCTGAGATGAATTGAGCAAAATCAATTTTTGATAAATTTATATTGGTCCCATTCACCTTTTAGGTATTTAATAACTATTTCTTTAATACACATTAATGCAACAGTTCTTTAATAGAACATTGGACCAAGTCTCAAATAAACAACGTCTCAGAGCCTTTTAATCATTTGTTCAAGATAACCTAGTTAACAAGTTGTGAGTAGAGAAGCTAAATCCTTATATTCTGACTTAAATATCAAGGATTTTTGTACTAAACCTGGAGAGGAAATTAATTTGGAAGAACAGAGGAGGGAGGGAGGGAAATGCCTGTTTACCACAGAGCTACAAGATATAAAATGAAAAAAAGTGGAATATTTTTTAAAGCACTCTACTTCTGAAAATTAAAAAAAAACACCTTTGACCATAATATTTTCTTCAAAGCTGCTGTAATATCTTTATTCCTGACACTATAGATGAGAGGGTTTATAACAGGTGTTAGGATAGTATAGAAGAAAGACACCATCATATCCTTCTCAGCAGTATGATAAGAAGGAGGGAGCATGTAGTTATAGACAGCAGCTCCAAAAAAGAGAACAACAGCAGTTATATGGGAGGAACATGTCACAAATGCTTTCCTATGACCCATTGCTGAATTCATCCTATAAACTGTGAGGAGAATAAGCGAGTAAGAACTTAAAATTACTATGACAGGGATGAGGAGCATAAGGACGCAGCACAGGTACATGACAATCTCATAGAGTGATGTGTCTGAACAGGAGAGTTTCAACAAGGCAAGGACTTCACAGAAGAAGTGTTGGATCTCTCTGGACTTACAAAATGGGAAGTTCATGGTGATAGGGGTCAGAGTGAAACCATCAACGGAGCCCAAGAACCAACAGACAATTGCAAGAAGCATGCAAACTCTGTGATTCATGAGGATGGGGTAGCGGAGAGGGTGACAAATGGCCATATACCTGTCATAGGACATGGCTGCCAAAAGAAACAGCTCTGATCCCATAAGTGTTAGGTGGAGGAACATTTGGATTCCACAGCTTGGGGCTGAGATATTATGAATCCCAATCACCTGATCCAGCAGCATCTTGGGCACAGTAACAGAGATATACATCATGTCCATGAGGGAAAGCTGACTGATGAAGAAGTACATGGGAGTGTGGAGGTGGGGATCACTTTGAATCAAAAGAACCAAAGTGGCATTTCCAGTCAGCGCTACTATGAAAATGATGACTATCATTGAGTAGAATAGAGTAGGAGATTTGCTTTGGCTAAAGAGCCCTAACAAGATGAAATCAGTTCCAAAACTTTGATTCTCCGACAACATTCTTTGCTTCACATCATCACACCTAGAGAAGATTAAAAACACAGAAGGATTTTACATTCTGTCCCTTATACATAAACGATAGATTGTTTACTAGTGAAGAAAAGATAAATGTTATAAATTGTTCTAACAAGAGCAGATATTTTTCCTAACAGGAGAGATTCTCATCAATCTATGACACAGATGGTCTGACTTGAAACTAAAGATAGATCTATTTTATAAAAAATTGTCTTCAGTTATTTTAAAACCCTGAGATTCTGCCTAATTATTTTTATATAGTGTTCAAGATGAGCTCTAACTTAAGATAAATATAATAGAAAACTTTATACTAACAATGATTTTCCTTTTGGTTTTGTCACATGAACATCTCAAATTCAATATGCCTTAAATGGAGCTCATTTATGCTTCTCTTTTCAAAGCTTCCCTATTAATGTTAAAGGCATTACAATAATTTCAGTCACTCAATCTCACAACTTTGGTGTTGTCCTGAACTCTTCATTCTCTATTCCCCCATCTTTTTAGCACAATGCCAAATCTTATACTTTATTCTTTCTTAACGTCTCTTATATACGACCCTTTCTATCACTCAATATCTTAGTTGAAACCCTTGTCATTTCCTGTTGCAGATGTTCACCTAAACTACTGCAATACCCTCAAATTGGTCCTCCTGCCATAAGTCTTTCCCCACTATAATTTAACTTCCACTCAATAGACAAAGAGATTACCTAATGTTTAGGTCTTACCAATTAAGCCCCTACTCTGTAAACTGCAGTGTCTTCCTGTTTCCTGCATGACAAAATAAAAACAAAAAAAACCCACTTTAGTATCTAAACCTCTTCATAACCTACCACTTGTCTACACTTTACCTCCCTTGATTCAGCTACAATCTCCTAAATGCTATTCTCCACCCACAATATTCCATCTCCCTTCTCCTTGTCTTTACATTGACTATTCCCCATGCTTGAAATAAATAATATCTTTCCTAACTTCCTACCTCTTAGTTTCTCTGACTTCCTTCAAGACTCAGCGTTCCCCAGATCCCCCCAGTTGCTACTGCCTTCTGCCCTCCCTTCTTTAATCAGTTTCTTGGTGAGGAGTAGTATATTATGGAGAGAGTTTTTATAAGGATCTGCTCATGTTGAGAGCAATTCATTACATATATGTGTGGTCAAAATAAAAATTCTGGGGAAAAATCAACTCCATAATCCTAGGGGAATATCTACAGAAGAAAGCAAAGAAGCATTTATTAAGCACTTACTAAGTGTCAGGCACTATGCTAATCACTTTATAAAATGATATGAGATGCAAATATTTTGTTTGATCATCACAACAGTCTTAGGATGCAGGTTCTATTATTATCTCTACTTAACAGCTGAGGAAATTGAGGCAGGCAGTGTTTAAGGGACTTACCCAGGGACACATATCTAGTGTCTGAGGTTGGATTTGAATGTAGGGCTTCCTGATTCCAAGTCAAGCACTTTAATTACTACACCACCTAGGATATTGACACTTCTATTTCTCTCAACACAACTTGTAGGACTCTTCTTCACTTTCTAAGCATTTTTAACTTTTTTCATGATTATGCCAGGAATGTACCTTTCCTTATAGGACATAGTACTTAATGCAAGAAGTTCCCTTAGTTTCAAAAAGGCAATTTGTATGCTGAAATTATTTATTTCACAGAAATTTCTAGCTTGCTACTTCAGTATATATCCCTATAGGCAAAAACTGATGCTTTAATTTAGATTGATGAATATATAAATTATGAAATACCTTCAAGGTAGAAGTACTTCATCTATGAAAACATTAACATATTCACAGAAATACATGTACCTTTTAATGAATTTATAAAAATATATTCATTTGTAATACTTTAACCCCTGATTTGGTATAGTTCTTATTTGGTCTTTACTGCATCTATGAATTTCTTCATCTGTAGAAATGAAGCTTGACATATCAACTTTCAGAACTCTTTTATTGTTAAAATTTCTACAGTTCTATGTCTCTACTGTCAAGTTTCCTCAGAACTCATAGAAATGCTGCCAATCATGAGGGTTTCTTCACTTTATTTCCCCACCTTGAATGAGCATCTAATCTTCCCCTTTGCCTAACTCAAATCCTACCTTAGACATTTTTATTTAAAATGATTCATGGGATTCAATCATGTCTGTATTCAGATGCATGAGACAATTAAGCTTTGTGCTACTTACCTCCAATTCCTTCAATAGAAAAAAAGAGCCAGAGGTTGATTTCCTATAATGAAAATTGGAAATATTCACATCTATTCCCAAAGGCCAAACAAGTGATATTCTTCTCCACTACAAATGCAGAGAGAACTTGTAAGAAACTCTCAGGAAAATGATCAAAGTGGTCTGTGGAAACTAAGAGTACATTTAGAAAGTGTGTTAAGTTTCCCATCAATGTGAAAACTAGGATTACACAAAATCAAATTATTTTTTTAAGAGAAATAAAGCCTGATACTAGAAGTATGAATAAGGTAATAGCTGGACATGTTTTTCATCTAGTTGCAGAAAAATCTAAGAGGTTATTGTAAAAACCAAGTAACAGAGCTGCTGTTGAGGAGTGGTATGTGTTATTGAAGTCATTAGATGAACCTCTCCTGTCTCAGCTCTACCTAAGTTTCTAGATAAATGTTACTATAAGAGTAATGCATCAAGAAACTGGCCCTGTGGGAAGGGAAAGAAAGAAAAGATGTGAGTGTGATGTGAATCTAAAGAATGAGGTCAGAATATTGCATCATCCCCTTTTTCACATGAATTATAGAATTCTGGAACCCAGACTGAATTAAAAGAGTACTGTCTTGGGGACAAGATGTTTGGATGGGTGTGGTGGGGAGTCATATCTCTGAGTCTACCTGCCTGTGTGATCTGGTGAAAGGTATTTGTTTTCTTGGAACCTTGGTCTCTTTATCTCCAAAATGAAAGACTGAACTAGATGTTCCTTCCTGCTCTAAAATTTTGTTTTCTGTATCTACTAGGAAATTTCTGAGAATTTGAAAGTAATGCATTTGAAGCAATACACGTAATAAAGTTACTTGATTTTAAATGTTTTATTGGTTCATTTTTCTTTTTAAAAAAACAAACTCTTCAACAAACGCTAAGTTAACAAAACACTTGACAAAGTATATACCTCCAAAATAACAAAAAATTTCCCTCTCTACTTGAAAATTTTTAATAAGAGGACAATCACTATCTACTAAGGCATCTAATTCAATCTGTGCATACCTCCAAATTTTAGGAAACAAATAGTCCACAGGAATATTTTAGATGGAGCTATCTCTAGAGTTTTGCATCACAAATTTTCTTTGTGAAACGAGATTTTGTTTCCTTCATAGAGCATAGTGTCCTCTTTGATATGATCACACCATGTTGGGTAGTCCAATGCTGTAGGCTTCCATGTCTCACAATCAATAATAAAGTTTTTCAGAGAGACCTTGAGAGTGTCTTTGGACTACTTCCTCTGATCTTCAGGTGAGCATTTGCCCTGTTCAAATTCTCCATAAAATAGTCCTTTAAACTCACATTGGACATTCCAGTTATGTGGACGTTGTGCTCTCTGCAATACAGTTTGAATGCTTAGATGTTCAGCTAAAGAGAAAACCTCAGTGTCTGGTACCTCATCTTGCCAGATAATCTTGAGAATCTGTCTAAGATAATTCAAATAGAAGGAGTTCAATTTTTTGGAATGGAGCTAGTATACTGGCAATAAAATCAGCACAATGGTTCTCTGAACGTTCAGTTTGATATGAAGCCTGATATTTTTCCATATACTTTCTTTCATCAGGCACTTTCAATGAGGATGAAAAGTACATCAAGTTTGGTCCCTTCACTGATAGTAAATAATTTACCTTGAAATTGCCAAGATGCAAGAAGAATTGCTGCATGACTTGTTCTCATACGACTGTGTTCTCAGTGCAGCCCCCTAGACTCAGATACAACAGTCTGGATCAGTTCTCTGCTGCTTGTGCTAATTTTCACTTGACAATTAAACACTAAAGAAAATGGAGGTTTTTAATCAGCCAACACCACACCATCCATATGTTGCAGTAAATAAGAAATTTGTAATGCTGAGGAAAATTTCACTTAACCTTGGAAGTACACTTTACAGGGATGTCTACATAGAGGATGAGGTTGATACACACATTGCCAGAGCTAATTCAGAGAGTTTTACTAATAATGTACAGAAAGGTTGATGTTTCATGGGGGTTTATTTCATATGGCACTGTTTTATTGAAATTATTGTTTCAATTCATTTTAGTTGAAATTGTAGAGTTACCTAAGAAGACCATTACTACCAGAAAAAAAAAAACAAACTTTAATTTGGGTTCACCTTAAACTACTATAATTCATTTATTTTTCTTGTGTTATTTGCATTCCTAGAACTTGTAGTATTATATGAAATAGAAATAATTATCACTGACATTCTTGACTTACCCCTGATTTTACTGGAAAAAAGTCACTGGATCTTGGTCTTGGATAGAAATCATTTAACACATTAAGGAAATGCTCATTGATTCTTATACTTCTTAATATTTTCAACTGAAATTAATGTTATATTTTGTCAATACTTTTTCTACATATTGATCGTGCATTTTAAAATTGTTTTGTTTTTACTATGGTTTATAGTTTTCCTAATATTGAAACAACTCTTGGTTTCTAGGATAAATTCAAGCTGTACTGTATACATTATTTTAATATGTTTCCTAGCTTTTTTGTGAATAGTTCATGCAGTATATTCTATTGATCTCCATCAGGTATGTTGTTCTATCATTTTCCTTTTTTCTACTTTATCCTTCCCTAGATTAGATTTCAAGAACTCATTTAAATTGTAAAAGGAATTTGGTATGATCCTTTGTCTATTGTGGTAAATATTTTGTGCAATATTGGAATTGATTTAATCTTTAAACACTTGATAGAATTCACTTAAGAATTCATTTTAAATCATTTATACCTTCTTCAATTATTTTATAAGATTTGTTTATTTAAGTTTTCTCTTTCTTTTTATTGTTTATCTGGCTGTGTGATTCCACACACACATATGTATTTCTATACGCATATATATTTGTACAGAAACAAACATATATATATATTCATCCATTTCATTTGTTTTCACTTTTGTTTGTGCATAGTTTGAATAATTCCTTTTGTTGTTTTGCTTCACTTGGGAATTCTCCTTTGTCATTTTATAGATTGTTATTTTGATTTTCTTCTCTTTTTTTAATCAGAATAACTAATGGCTTCTTTAATTTTTTGAAAGGTATTTTTACCTATCAACTCAATGAAAATTTCTTCCTTACAACTTTTGTTTGTTTTCTCATTTTAAAAATTTTGCAGGAGATTATTTGTTTATTATCTAGTCACTTTTATTTCCTTGCTCAATTCATTGATTCTCTCTCTCTCTCTCTCTCTCTCTCTCTCTCTCTCTCTCTCTCTCTCTCTCTCTCTCTCTCTCTCCTCCCCTTCCCTCTCTCTCTCCCTTAACTGTTAAAAGATTAAAATTTTCCCCTCAAGATTACTTTGGCCTCATCCTTGAAATTTTGGTACGTTATTGCATTACTATAATATTTTTATAAAATTATATATTGTTTGCATGATTTGTTCTTTGACTTTCTTCAGGATTAAACTATTTGGAATCCAACTAATTAATTTTTCTTCAGCAATAAACGGTTTTCTTTAAAAGTCACTTCTTGAATATAAGTTTATTGCATTTTGGTTATAAATGATTTCTTTAATCCTCTTTGTCTATATCTATTTGAGAAGTCTGTTCTGCACTTACGTATGGTCATTTCTTTTTCTTTTTGTTTGTTTGTTTTTGTCATTTCTTTTTCTAAAAACTGAGAGTTGCAGTAGTTTATTTTTTGATTTAATTTTATTGATTTATTTGTTTACAGTTTTCAACAATCACTTCCATAGGTTTTAAATTTTCTCCCCATGCCTTCCCCATCCCACCCTTAGACAGCGTGCAATCTTGAATGGGTTCTACACTTACATTGTTATTAAACACATTTTCACATTAATCATGTTGAATAGAAGACTTAAAATGAATGGGAGAAACGGTGAGGAAACAAAAACATAGCAAAACATAACACAGCAGAAAATAGACTGCTTCATTCTGCATTCTGATTTCATACTTCTTTCACTGGATGAGGATAGGGTTTTGCCTTGAGAGACCATTGGGAATGTTTTAGCTTCTTGCATTGCTGTGAAAGGCTAAGTCTGTCAGAAGCAGTCCTCTCATGCTGTAGCTGTTACTGTATATAATGTTCTCCTGGTTCTACTCATTTCACTCAGCATCAGTTGATACAAGTCTTTCCAGGTTTTTCTGAAGTCTGATTGCTCTTCTTTTCTTGTAGCACAATAGAATTCCATTATATTCTATACTATAACTTTTTCAGCCATTCCCTAATTGATGGGTATTCCCTCTACTTCTTGGTCACCACAAAAAGATTTGCTATAAACATTTTTTTGTACATTGGGACTCTTTTCCCATTTTTATGATCTCTTTGGGTTACAACCCTAAGACATGGTCATTTCTTGTAAAGGGGGCAAGTTCAGTAGAGAAATTCTCAAAGACTGCATTTTTTATTTTTCTGAATCCTAGAAATTTTCGCTCACATTTTTCTAGGTTTCTTTGCATTGAAGTTGGTATATTGAAGTATTCAACTATAGTCTTACTGCCCATTTCTCCCTGTACTTTCATTAAATGTTTGAGTACTTTGGTGCTTTGCCATTGAATGAATACAGAGGAATTACTTATGTTATTTCATTATTGCCTTATCATTCAGCTAAAAACTACTCGCACCAAAATTTTCAGGGATCTCTTAATTGACAGCTGTAGTGGCTTTTAGTGAATTATCATGCTTCATGACCTTTCTTCAGGCTTTGACACTATTGTTCACCTTTTCCTCCTTATTGCTCACTTGTCTCTTAAGTTTTTAAGTCCCTGTTCTCCTTTGGTTCTCTTTCTGTCTACCTGCTATTTCTCAGGTCCAGATGGCATCCACTAACTGTAGGTATCCCCAGGCAATCTCTCTGGAGCACCCTTCTCATTTCCATGTTATTTCACTTAGGTATCAGGATTTGTCATGTCTATACTAAAGATTCTCAGATCTACTTAGTGAGTGCTAACTTTTCTCTGGACAGGCAGTTTTGCATCTCCAACTGTCCAGGGACATCTTAAACCAGATCTTCCAAGAGACATCTTAAATGAAACATTACCAAGTAGAAATCATTGTCTTCTCCCCAAATTCTTGACTCTTCCTAACTTCCTATTACTTTTGAGGGCACTATCATCTACCCAGTTACCCATGAATATAACCTAGGTGTCATCCTCAACTTCTTAGTCTTTCTCACTTCCCATATCTAATCAATTGCCAAGTCCTGTTCATTTGTCTTTTTCAACACCTCATATATTTGCTTCCCTTTTCTTTTCTGACAACTGATACTACCCAATTACAAGTGTTCACCACCATACACCAGAACTATTTCAATAGCCTTCTGAATAACTTCCTGCCTCCAGTTTCTTCCAATGTGATTCATAATCCATTCAGCTATGAAAGTGAGTACTGGTTATTAAGTACAGGTCTGACTATACTACTTCACATTCAATAGATTACTTATTACTTCTAGGATTAAATACAAAATCGTTCTTTTGTCTCTTAAAGTCCTTCACAATCTAATCCTTTCCTACCTTTCAGGTCTTCTTAGACCTCATTTCCCTCCATAAACTCTATAAGTTAGTGATTCTGTCCTCCTTACTGTTCTTTACATGTAAGATACCATCTCCTAATTTAGACTGACTTCCTCCACTCCTAGAATTCTCTCCTTCCTCACCCTACCTCCTGGTTTCCTTCAAATCTCAGCTAAAATCCCACCTTCAAAAAATGTTCTTTTTAATTCAGGTATATTTTATTTTCAATTCCATTAAAAATATGAAACCCTTTCCAACAAATTTTCACATTATTCCTGAGAGGAAGAACAAGCATAAGAATGAGGAATAAAGGAAGGAAGGAAAGAAAAAAGGAAGCAAGGAAAAGAAAGAGAAAATATGCCTCAATTTGCATTACAAGTCCAGCACTTCTTGAGATGAATTGCATTTTTCATCACGAGTAATTTGATATTGTGGTGGATCATCACATTGATCTAATTTAGTATGTCTTTTAGCATTGATTATCTTTACAACATTGCTGTTCATGTGTAAATATTTCTCTTAGTTCTGGTCATTCCACTTTGCATCCATTCATTTAAATCTTCATAGGTGTTGTTTTTTTTTTTTTTTAAATTATCTCCATCATTCTTTGCAGCGCAGTAGTATTCCATCAGATTTATATACCATAACTTTTATTAAACCACTCAACAAGTAATGGGCATCCCCTCACTTTCCAATTCATTGCCATTACAAAAAAGAGCTGCTATAAATATTTTTGTACATATGGGTTCATTTCTTTTGATTTCTTTGAGGTGTAAATCTAGTAGCATCATTGGAGGGTCAAAAGATAAACACAGTTTAATAACATAGTTCCAAATTGCTTTCCAGAATGCTTGGACCATTTGGCAGTTCTACCCACAGTGCAGTAATAAACCTATTGTTCCACATACCATCATTTAAAAAAAAGTTTCCTGAATTTGTTTGTCTCCACATTCACCATTATGAAACAATTAAACTTTGTGCTACTAACTGCTTAGTCTCTTTCATGGAAATAAATCAGTTGGAGATTGATTTTCTGTAATGAAAATTTGAAATGTTCCGAAAAATTTCCAATGAAGCTAAAGTTGTAATATTATTGTCCGCTTCAAATGCAGAGAAAAATGGAATCAAATTCCCAAAGTGTGGAGTGAGAGAAGGAACATGGAAAACTGAGAACATACATGGAAAATACACTGTAATGTTTCTCACCAATGGGAAAACTGGCGTTATAGGAGAACGAAGAAATTTTTAATGTAATTGAAACTTAGAAAAAATCAAATAAGAAAATTGGTGAGGTTTTTCTGCTTTCTAGCTATATTTAAAGAAAAATCAGAAAATTAATGCAACAACCAAGTCCCAGGGTTGATGTTGAGAATGTGCTATTGAAGACCTTTCCTGTTCTAGCTCATCCAAGTGTCTAATTTAACTGTCCTGTTCAGGTGATCCATCTAAAAGAGGGAAGGAGATGGATTTAAATACACTGAGTTAAATAGAATTCTTATTTGTGCCATCTCCTCCATTACCATTAAGCTACTAAAGAGTAAAGGCTTTCCCAATTTTTGTGTTTGTATCTTCAGTACTTAGTACAACAATACCTAGAACTTAGTAAATGGTTAATAAATGCTTCTTTCAAAATTAATTAACTCATTTTGATATAATTCAATAAACATTTATTAAGTGCCTACTGTGTGCCAGACACTGTGCTCAGTGCTATAAGTTGCTGGGATGGGGAAATGGAGACCAAGGTGATGAAACTAGCCTGGGAAGGGCATCTCGTTCCATGGAGTTGAAACCAAACACTGGTTAACACTGAGTAAAATAGAATTCTTATTTCCCTCAGGCCATTTCTCATTGATCACAAACATCCCCTGCTCTCCCCATCCTATAAACCAAACAAAATTCTCATTTGGTTCATCTATCTCCTCAAATTATCATCTTCTATATTTTCTCCCTTTCATAACCGAACTCCAAGAAAAATGTATTTGTCTACATTTGCTGCCACCATTTATTACTTCTCAATTTGTAACAATGTGACTACTAACTTCATGATTTAACTATAACTTCTCTGCCTAAATGCCTCATGGTCTTCTAATTATTAAACTTAATTTTTCAGTGTTTATGAGTTTTAAATATTCTATACCATGTTGTATTACTGACCGCCTCACTCTCTTGGATACTCTCTTTTTTTCCAACATTTTCTGATTGTCTTCACTTGATTCTCTTTCTACTATTCTTATTTCTCCTTAGTCTGCATTTCTAGAACACAAGCTATCTCTAACTCCTCTAGTTGTAAGTGGACCATAGCATTTGTCCTAGGTCCATCTCTCTCTCCATTCTCTCTATAATGCTACCTACTTCAGCTGCTATGCATTTATTTATCACTTGGGTACAGATAATTTCCAAATTATATATTCAATCACTGTCTCTCTCCTGAGAGCCAGTCACACATCTCCAATTTCCCATTGGATATTTCCAAATGAATGCCCCATAGACATCTTCAAATCAGGCTGTAACAAAATACATTATTTTCCCCCTAAAAGCACACTCAACTTTCCCTTTTTCTATCAGTTACCATTATCTTTCTACTTTTCCTGGTTCAGTTATTTTTAAATCTTTTCTCTTGTGTCCACCATTATATAAGTGTGTGTCCTTGTGAAAGACACTTGTAATCTCAGAATCTCAGTACCTTCATCTAAAAAATAAAGCATTAGACTAAATGGTATCTATTTTTTTTTTTACCTCTAAAATTCTATGAATCTGCATTATTTGTTCTCCCTGATTTCGGCTCCACAGAACAAGCTGAACTTTCCAGGTTAACTTTATCACCCCTAATCTCATCACCTGCTGCTAATTCAGTCAAGCTTTGACTGACACCACCACCTTCAGGCTCCTCTCCACTGTCATTAAAAGGCTGGAAGGCAGAATTCCCAATTCCTCTTGAGGCCTTCCCTTATTGAGAGCAGAAATTACATTTAGTGGTCACTCCATTCTGCACTGGCTACTTTGTCTGGTTTCATCTTCATGGAACAAGATGTCCTTCCCAGGCTAGTTTCATCACCTTGGTCTCCACTTCCCCAACCCAGCAACCTATAACACTGAGCACAGTATCTGGCACACAGTAGACACTTAATAAATGTTTATTGGATTATATTAAAATGAGTAAATTAATTTTGAAAGATGTATTTATTAACCATTTACTAAGTTCTAGGTATTGTTGTACTAAGTACTGAAGACATAAACACAAGAATTGGGAAAGCCTTTACTCTTTAGTAGCTTAATGGTAATGGGAGAGATGGCACATATAAGGGAGTTGTGGGCAATGGAATTTTGGTGCTATGAATGCCAGAGATAATGAGTTGATCTATAAGGCAGTCAATTAACCTACTCTTAAAGAATCAACGGGAGTATATTTTTGGCTACTGTTCCCAAAGAAAGAAGGGGGAAGGTTTAAGGAATAGATGACTCTGATGGTAGGGCAGATGGCTAGGTGCCCTTGGGAGTTTGATTTTTTAACTTAACTTTTGCTTCACACAGACTCTCCTCAACAGAATAAATCCCAACACTGTCAAATGTAATTTGATTTTTGTTCCTTAATCTAATATTATACATTTGCTATGTATCATTGTTGCTTATCCTCAGGATTGTTTTATTTAAATAGGATTATTTTCTGCCAGAGTCTTTGAGCATCCAACCTAGGAATTTGATGTATCCATATAAGCATTTCCCCAGAATCTCCTTTATTTTTTAAGATCCTAAGGTCATCTAACCTGGGACTTAAGAGAACCTGTACATGTCTGATATGGAATTTTCTTAAATTATGTGTAAGATAATCAACAGTCCTCTGTCCATTTGATTGTTAATAGTGTGCTTACCAGGACCCTCAGGGAGCCAGGGAATCCACCTTGATAAGACCGCTCAAACATAAGTAGTCCTATTATCTGTGATATGTAAAAAGATATAATTCAAGTAAATACAGGATTCTTTTTAACATGACAGTCCCATTTCTGCAAAAATTCCCACTTGATTGTTTAAATAAAGAATTAATAGCTTTCTTTCCTTTAAGGATGATAGATTTCTAATTACCTGGACCAATCTACTAACACGTCTGAAAAAAATGAAGAATAACAATTATTAAAATATTATGTGTAATTTAAATTACACATATGTGTAATTTAAAACCAAATCAAAAGTCAAGGAAGGGATTCCTATTGTCAAACTCAGACTGTTTTTCAGTCACATAATCATCATCAGTTGCTAAGTGTCCAAAGGGAAATTTTCAGAGGCTAAAAATCAAAACAGAGTCAAACACATAACTTGTTTATCCAAGTGAAATTTATTGAAGAACATGACACAACTGACTTGATATTAGTATAACAGAGAAGATAGCTACCTCTGGTGTCTCACCTAGCTTTCAATGGGCACTAATTTCTCATAAGACACTCAACTGCAGAAGTTAGGCAGCCATAATCTTCTATGAGAATTCTCTTTGAAGCAATACATCTTCAATATGATGCATTCTCAAGGCAATTCCTCTTATTAGGCCATGTTTCTGACAGCAAATACTCCTTTCACTCTGGAGCTAAGATTTGGGGCACAGTATAACTGACCTCATGAATAAATTCACAACTGCTTTTTTGAGAAGCTCAGTTACAGTACACTTACAGGGTGTGTGGCTAATAATATTCACAGAAAGCCTATAGTAGACAGCGTCAAATTATTAGTGTATGTCAGCCTACATAAGCTGTCCATTTCAAATGTTAGACTTATTTTGAGAATGATTATGGAAGAAATTACAATTACCTTAGATGGGAGGAGGGTACAAAGTCTATATGGTAAATGTTCTAAGAAGTTATTTTATTGATTTTTTGGTCTAACAAACCAAGAGTTTACAAGTCACTAGTTAATAATATATATCAGTGAACAAAGAAAATCATTAATTCAACATGAAAGTAGAAAGAGTTAAAGCACACTACACTTAAAACAAATCTCTAATTTACTAAGGAAAAAAAAACCCTGAAAAACAAAACCAAACCCAGAGAGAGGATTTTGGAAGTCCAGACAAGATGTAGCAGGCAGCAAGTGGCACAGGTGCTAACCAACATCATACCCACAGCTAATACTGTATCTTTAGACTTCAGAGAGATTCCTGAAGATCGCACATTCTGAGCCAAATTGAGTAAAAGCAATATTTGATAAATCTATGTTTGTCCTGTTCATCTTTTAGGTACTTAAAAACTATTTCTTTAATACAGCATTAATACATTTCTTTAATACAACATTGGAACAAGTCTCAAGTAAACCTAGTCTCAGAGAATTTTAGTCATTTATTCAAGATAACCTAATTAGTGACTTGTGGGTAGAGAAGCCAAATACTTATATTCTGACTTAAATATCAAGGATTTTCATACTAAACAGGGAAAATATTAACCCAAAAGGTTAGAAAAACTCTCAGGGAGAGGAAATTAATTTGAAAGGACAGGGAAGGGAGGAAGGGAGATGTCTGTTTATCACAGAGGTACATGAAATAAAATGAATCAATAATAAATAAAAGTGGAGTGTTTCAAAGTATTCTACTTCTGAAAATTAGCTAAAACCATCTTTGACAATAATATTTTCTTCAAAGCTGCTGTGATATCTTTATTTCTGACACTATAGGTGAGAGGGTTTATAACAGGTGTTAGGATACTGTAGAAGACAGACACCATTATATCCTTTTCAGCAGTATGATATGAAGCAGGGATCATGTAGTTAAAGAAAGCAGCTCCATAAAAGAGAATAACAATAGTTATATGGGAGGAACATGTCACAAATGCTTTCCTATGACCCATTGCTGAATTCATCCTATACACTGTGAGAAGAATGAGGGAGTAAGAGCTTAAAATAACTATGACAGGGATGAGGAGCATAAGCACACAGCACAGGTACATGACAGACTCATAGAGTGATGTGTCTGAGCAAGAGAGTTTCAACAAGGCAAGTACCTCACAGAAGAAGTGCTGAATCTCTCGGGACTTACAAAATGGGAAGTTCATGGTGATAGGGGTAAGTGTGAAACCATCAAGAGAGCCCAAGAACCAACAGACAATTGCAAAGAGTATGCAAGCTCTGTGGTTCATGATAATGAGGTAGCGGAGAGGGTGACAAATGGCCATATACCTGTCATAGGACATGGTTTCCAAAAGGAAGAACTCAGCTCCCACTAGTGTTAGATGGAAGAACATCTGGAGTCCACAGCTTGGGGCTGAGATATTATGAATCCCAATCACCTGATCCAACAGCATCTTGGGCACAGTAACAGAGATATACATCATGTCCATGAGGGAAAGCTGACTGATGAAGAAGTACATGGGAGTGTGGAGGTGAGGATCACGCTGAATCAAAAGAACCAAAGTGACATTGACAGTCAGCGCTACTATGAAAATAATGAATATCAGTGAGTAGAAGAAAGGAGAATATTTGCTTTGGCTAAAGAGCCCCAACAAGATGAAATCAGTCCCAAAAGTTTCATTCTCCAATGACATTGTTTGCTTCATATCATCTAACCTAGAGAAGATTAAAAACCACCAGAACAACAAAGGATTTTATATTCTGTCCCTTACACATGCAAGATCATTCATCTATTAATGAAGGAAAGAGACATGCTATATATTGTTCTACCAGGAGCAGAGATGTATTTTTTGCTAAGAGTAGAGATTCTCTTCAATCTATTATACAGTTGGTCTAACTTGAACTTAAAGATAGATCTACTTTCATAGAAATTTATCTCCAGTCCTGAGATTCTGCCAGATTCCTCTTGTATAAAAGAGTGTTCAAGATGAGCTCTCTAGTTTGAGATAAACATTATAGAAAACATTAGAGAAACAACCATTTTCCTTTCATTTTTGTCACATGAGCATCTCCAATTCAATATGCCCCAAATGGAGCTCATTATTCTTCCTCTTTCCAAACTTCCTTATTATTGCCAAGGACATTAGCATATTCTCAGTCACTCAGTCATTCAGTCACTTGCAACCTTGGTGTTGTCCTGAACTCTTCACTCTCACTTCTCCCATATTTGTAGCCCATTGCCAAATCCTGTAGTTTTTAATTTCATAATATCTCTTATATAGGACCTGTTCTGTTCATCACTCACTATTCTAGTTGAAGTCACTATCATTTCCTGTTCCAGATGTTCACCTGAGCTACTGCAATAAACTCAAATTGGTCCTCCTGCTATAAGCCTTTCCCTACTCTAATTTATCTTCCACACAGCTGATAAAGTGATTTTCCTAATGTCTAGGTCTGACAAAGTAAGTCCCTACTCTGCAAACACCATAGTCTCCCTGTTTCTTGCATGACAAAATAAAATAATGAATAATCCTCATTTTAATATCTAAAGCTGTTCATAACCTAACTCTTTTCCACACTTTAACTCTGTCAATTCATTGAACTTCATTAATACATTGTCCTAGGTGGTATTCCTCAAGTGCAATATTCCATCTTCCTTCACCATGTCTTTACACTATCACCCAAGTCTGGAATAGTGTCTTTCCTAACTTCCTACCTCATAGTTTTTCTGGCTTCCTTCAAGACTCAGCCATCCCTAGTTCCCCACTTTTTATAGCCTATTACTCTTTTCTATTACCACATCTACTGCTGTATATGCCTACTTATTTGAATGTTATCTCCCACATTACAATATGAGCTTGTTGAGGACAAGAGCTATTTTTGCCTTTCTTTGTATCCCCAGCTTAGCTCAGTAAGTGACACAGAGTAAATAAAAAATAAATGTTTGTTGATTGACTAATTAAAATGTGTTAAAATATCAGTCCCCTGCTGGGCAGTAGTGTACTAGGGAGATAGTTTTTATAAAGATCTGTTCATGTTGACAGCAATTCTTTACATATCTATGAAGTCAAAATCAAAATAGGGGCATGGGGGGAGAAATCAGTTCATAATCCCAGGGGAATATCCACAAAAAGAAAGTAAATAAGCATTTATTAATCATTTACTATGTGTCAGACACTATGCTAACCACTTTATAAAATGATATGAGATGCAAATATTTTGTTTGATCATCACAAAACCTTGGGATGTAGGTGCTATCATTATCCCTACTTTATAGCTGAGGAAATTGAGGCAGACAGTGGTTAAGGGACTTGACCAGGGACACGTATCTAGTAAGTGTCTGAGGTTCCATTTGAACATAGGTCCTCCTGAGACCTATAGGTCCTCAAGTCAAGCCCTGTATTACTACTTCACCTAGGATATAGATACTTCTATTTTTCTCAACCAAATTCATGGGACTCTTCTTCACTCTCCAATCATTTTTAACTTTTTCCATGAATGCACCAAGAAAGTACCCTTCCCTATAGGACATGGTACTTTGTGCCATAAGGGGCCTTTAAGAATCACCCAGTTTAACCACTTTATTTTTTTAAATTATGAGAAAATGCAAAAGAATATTATTAATTCACTCATAGTTACATAGGTGACAAAGCGAAGCTATAATTCAAACAGATTCTCTGATTCATTATTTTCCTTCCACTGCACCATGGTTGTTGCCTGTGAAAATCATTTGGGTCCTCTGAACTCCAGCTACAGTTTTAACATATTCTATTCATCCTTCCCTCATCCCACTAATTGAAGGAGATCTTTTTCTTTCCAAGGGTACTGTTACTTCTTTGAATCTGATATGTTTATCACATTTTGCTGTGTATCATAGTTATTTCTGTCCTATCTTCTCTATTTGATGTTATGAATCTTGGACCTATTTCCTTTTTTTGAGCATCAGGACTTAGAGAAGACCTTGCATAATAGGTATGCTTTACTTGAATACAATTGTATTGCATCAGATTGAATTAAAATCATTTTTGTCTCACACTGAACTTCTTTAGAAAATGATTGACATTATAATCTTAAAGGTTCTCACTGGAAAAAGTTAAGATAGTTCCTTGCTTGTTTTGATTAACCTTGCGAGAATTGTAAAATAGAATAAATAGTACCAGAAAAATGGGTTTGTTTTCAAATGATCTCTATGGGCAGGTAAGGGGTACAGCAAATAGAGAGCTTTCCCTGGAGTCACAAGGACCTCAATTCAAATCTGATCTTATTTACTAGCTATATGGCCGTGGGTAAATCCCTGAAGTCTGATTGCCTTTCAAAAATAAATACACAAGTAAAATAAACTCTAAATTTCCTTACTTTCAAATTGAGGCAATTTGTATGTTGCAATTATTTCACAGAAATTTCTTGTTTGGTGTTTCAGAATATTACCCTATAGGCATAAAAATGATGCTTGAATTCTGGTTGATGAATATATATGTGTATATACATACACACACACACACACACACACACACACACATATATATATATAATGAAATACCTTCAAGGTAGAAGGACTTGTGTCCACAAAAACATTCGCATATTCACAGAAATTCATGTGTCTTTGAATGATCTGTAAAAAAAACCATTTATCTATGAAATTTTTACCCATGAGTCTGCATGCATCTCATGTGGTCTTTACTGCATCTATGAATTTCTTTATCTGTGCAAGTGAAGGTTTACTTATATCAACTTTCAGAACACTTTTATTACTAACATTTCCACAATTCTATGACTCTACTGTCAAATTTCCCTAGAAATTGGAAAAATGTTGCCAATCATGATATATTTCTTCATATCATTTCCCCCATCATGAATGAGCATCTTTCTTCCCATTTGCCTACTCAAATCCGATTTCTTTAAAATATTTAGTAAGATTCAGTCATTTCTACATTCAGATGCATGAGACAATTAAGCTTTGTGCTACTTACCTTCAATTCCTTCAATGGAAAAAAATAGGCAGAGGTTGATTTTCTACAATGGAAACTGGAGATATTCACAGTTATTCCCAATGGCCAAACAAATGACATTATTCTCCACTCCAAATGAAGAGAAAACTTGTAACAAATTCTCAGGAAAATGATCAATGTGGCCTGTGAAAACTCAGAATACATTTAGAAAGTGTGCCATGGTCCTTATTAATGTGAAAACTAGTTTTACACAAAATCAAAGTAATTTTTAAGAAAAATTCGGACTGATACTAGAAGTATCAATAAGATAATAGATGGACATGTTTTCCATGTAGCTAGAGATAAATCTAAGTTATTAGTGTAAAAAGCAAGTAACAGAGCTACTGTTGAGAATCAACACGTATTATTGAAGTCATTAGATGGACCTCTCCCTTCCCAACTTTATCTAAGTGTCTAGATAAATGTTCTTGCAATACATCAAGAAGTGTGAACTGGAGGAAAGAAAACATGTAAATGTGATGTGAATCCAAAGAATGAGGTCAGAATATTGCATCATCCCCTTTTTCACATTAATGACAGAAGAATTCTGGAACCCAGATTGAATAAAAAAAAACCCCACTGTCTTGGGAACAAGAGGTTGGGATGGGGGGGGAGAGGAGGTGTCACATCTCTGAGTCTACCTGCCTGTGTTGTCTGGAGAAAGGTATTTGTTTTCTTGGAACCTTGGTCTCTTTATATCAGAAATGAAAGAGTGAACTAGATGTCCCCTCCTGCTTTAAAATTTTGTTTTCTGTATCTACTAGGAAATTTCTGAAAATTTGAAAGTAATTCATTTGAAACAATACAAGTAATAAAGTTATTTTCTTAAAATATTTTTGTTGGTTCATTTTTCTTTTAAAAAGGCAAACTTTTCAATAAACACTAAAATAACAAAACACTTGACAAAGTGTGTTCCCCCAAAATAACAAAAAAGTTTCACCTCTACTTGAAAATTTTAAATAAGGGAACAATCACCACTTCCTAAGGCATCTAATACTATCCACACATAGCTCTATTTTTTAGGAATCTTGTTATGTCAAATTTAAATTTACTTCTTGAAATTTCCACCTAGATCTAAATTAAATAATTCCAACCCCCTTTCAATGTCATAGCCCTTCAAATGCCTGAGGATAGTTATAATGTGTTTCTTCCAACCCGACCTCCTTTCTCTTCTCAAGACTAAATATTCCCAGTTCTTAAACCAATCTTGAAATGACATAAACTTAAAGCTATTCAACATTCTGCTCATCTTCACTGGATGCTCTCCAGTTTACTTAAAAGTGCTACTCAAAACCAAAGACAGTTTTGCTGGTGAGTTTTTACCAAAGCAGACTAAAAGAGAAATAGCAGCTCCTTGTTCACAGACATTTTTAATCTCTTATGTACCCTAAATGGCATTAACTTTTGGGCCTGTCATATCACTTGCTAACCCATACAAAACATGCAAAACAGTCAGATCTTTTACAAACCACTGGCTAATCATGCATTACTTATTTTTGAACACGTGAAAATGTGCGTGTATCCTTATTGAATTTCAATTTTCTTTGTGTATTGCCCAGAATACTACTGTCTCAGTATAGTTTTTCAAATTTTGGCTGTCGTTCACTTTGCAATATTTCCTTCCCAGATTTCTATCTGGAAATTTCATAAGCCTATCATCTATTCCCAAATCATTGAGTTAAAAAATGTTTTATAGCGTAGATCACTATTAGAAAGCTTTGAACAAGATGAAATGGAATTACTAATGATTATTCTTTACATTCAGGCATTTGGTCAATTAAGAATCCATCTCTTTGTATTATAATTAATCTCATTTTTCATCATATTTTCCAGACAAATGAAAATCTAGGAAACTCCATTTGGAAGGTTTCCAGTACTTCCTCATTGTAAATAATTCTACCTTTTCATTCTTGATCATAGCCCCAGTGTGTTAAATGGGAATTCCTTTTGTGTGGCTTTGAACCAATGATTGCTAAGGTCCATAACAACTCTACTAAAACTTATTTGATTCTCTTAGTTTTGAATCATATTATTTTTGTAATCATGTTTTATTACCATTCTCCTATGCTTTGTTAGATGATTCATGTTTATATTATATTGTATATTATATTATAAATGAATAATTTAGAAGTATATATAATTATATGATACATAATAGAATGTAAACATATTATAATTTATAATATAAATATCATGCTATAAATGTTTATTGTCCTTTATGTAAGTTCTTCTCTATGAAATAATCAGATTGATTCTATAACATCTTTAAATTGATCCTATTTACAGTTAATTGATTTTACCCTGTAATTGCCCACATCATGGTTCTTTGTCTCACAGCTTAGTTCAGTAATTCAGCTGGTTTATAATAAGTCAAGTTGAGAAATCCAGTTCTTCTGCTAATCACTGTTCTATTTTTCCCTCAGGGAAATCTGTCATTCCTGAGAGATGTGGGTTGTTAGCAGGGAGTATGGTCCAGTATGGAAATACTCCTGAGTTATTCTTCAAGGATGTCTGGTTTATTATCCAAAGAATCTGGTCTACTATCTCTAACCTGGCAGGTGGACTCAAACAAGGAAATATTTCTTAGTCACAGGAGGGAAGGAGGGAGTTCATGTTAGCCCCTAATTTCCAATTATTGAGGAATCATATTTTTCCCAATGCCTCAGCATGAAGTCCAGCTCTTTTTACCAATCATAATTCATCCCCCACTTACAAAAATCCCATTCTTTGTTCTATACTCCCAAAAACTACAAAAAAGAGTCACCTCCTTCATTTTAGGGTCTTTCCTTGGGAAGCTGGAAACTTATTTAGTGTTAAATACGTACTTTAATAATAAATTGATCATGCTTGGAACTGTGTGCCTCCGTTGTAACATCAGATGAAGCATCTGCTTCTACTGATAAAATGATTAATAAATGTTATTCTTTTATATATATGTATATTTAATTCTAATTCCTAATATTGAATAATTCTTGTGTGCCTTCAATTAATTCAATTTGGTATTAGCATTTCTAGATTTTTGCTTTGTTTTATTTTTGCGGCAGTCTTTTCTTAGGACTCTATTTAAAAATGTTAATCAAGGTTCATTAGACATATTTTGCCCTATTCCTTTAACCCCTTTTCCTCTTATTTTTCTGTTGGAAAAGAAATATTTCTGAACCCAAATGTATATATACATATATATACATATACATATATGTGTATATATGTATATGTATATACATGTATATATTTGTGTATGTATTTTTTCTCCTTTTATGAGTTCAAGTGAGACTGTCACTCAAGTGTCACACAAAACTTCCCAAGTTCCTCTTCTTGTGGTGTGGAGTTCCACTTGTGCTCTCCATTGATGTGAGATGTTTTCCCTATTGTTCCTCTCCTGCCCACCTGGTCTAGTAGTGTGTTACTCTTCCCCATCTTTTCTTTTGAGATTACCAAAGCATAATAGACTCCCTCTGTCTAACGAAGTTTCCTCTAGGACCCCTGATGATGATAGAGTTCTGTGAGGCTATACAAACCATGTCTTCAATATCACAATAAAAATAGTTTAACCGCTTTTAGTTCCTTTTGATTGCTTGTTCATTTTTATACTTTTATGCTTCTCTTAACTTTTGTGTTTGTATAGGCTTGTTGTATGGATTAAGTGAGAAAATATTTGTAAAGTGTTTAGCACAAGACCTGGCACATAGTACATATCTGATCCCTTTCCCTTTTCTAAGGTTTTTCTTTAGCATGATGAATCAAAAGATCCACTGTTTTTGTAATTGACTAGACTATGACTTTTACAAAATCTTCTTAGTCACACAGTTTTTGATAGCTATTAACTAGCTCTGTAACTTTAGGCAAGTTACTTTACCTAGGGATCACTTTAGGCTACACCATAGTATTTATCTTTAAAGTTACAGTAGAGAGGGAGCCAAGATGGCGGAGTAGAAAGACGCACATACACATAGCTCTGAACCCACAACCCATAGAATGGCTACAGGGAAGTAACTCACGGCAAATTCCGCACCCAGAGGCCACGGAACATTGGAGCGAGGGAGATTTCTGTTCCAGAGAGACCTGCAAACCTCTCGCGGGGGGTCCTTCGCGCCGCGGACTGGGCGCCGGGACTGGGAGCTGAGTGCAGCCCTGCCGCGGCCGCGGCACCGAGAGGAAAAGATCCGAGCAGGCTTCACAGACAGGATCTCCAGCGGCCACGCGGGTCCCTCCACCCACAGAGGGATCTGCAAACCTCTCGCAAAAGGTCCGTCGCGCTGCAGACACAAAGCCCAGCCCAGACCTGCTGCGGCCACGGCTGCGGCACCGAGAGAAAGAGATCTGAGCAGGCTTCAGGGTCGGGATCTCCAGCGGCCGCACAAGTCCCTCCACCCACAGGTGACAGGGGTGGGTGAGAGAGTCTCTTTGGCGGGTCGAGAGGGGAGTGGGGTGCCCCCATAATTCAGGCCCCCCCCGGGAGGTAGAAGCTGAGAGGCGGCTGCAGACAGGGGCTCCCCAAGCGGACGGGAGCTTGAATCCATTGCGGAAGGTCTGCGCATAAACCCCCTGAGGGAACTGAGCCTGAGAGGTGGCCCTGCCCCGATCTCAGCACCAGATCATAATCTCATACTGAATAGCAGCCCTGCCCCCGCCAAAAGCCCTGAGGCTGGAAGCAGCATTTGAATCTCAGACCACAAACACGGGCTGGGAGGATCAGGAGGTGAGGTGGGTGTGAGGAAAATATTCAGAGGTCAAGTCACTGGCTGGGAAAATGCCCAGAAAAGGGAAAAGAAATAAGACTATAGAAGGTTACTTTCTTGGCGAACAGGCATTTCCTCCCTTCCTTTCTGATGAGGAAGAACAATGCTTACCATCAGGCAAAGACACAGAAATCAAGGCTTCTGTGTCCCAGCCCACCCAATGGGCTCAGGCCATGGAAGAGCTCAAAAAGAATTTTGAAAATCAAGTTAGAGAGGTGGAGGAAAAGCTGGGAAGAGAAATGAGAGACATGAAGTCAAAGCATGAACAGCAGATCAGCTCCCTGCTGAGGGAGACCCAAAAAAATGTTGAAGAAATTAACACCTTGAAAACTAGCCTAACTCAATTGGCAAAAGAGGTTCAAAAAGCCAATGAGGAGAAGAATGCTTTCAAAAGCAGAATTAGCCAAATGGAAAAGGAGATTCAAAAGCTCACTGAAGAAAATAGTTCTTTCAAAATTAGAATGGCACAGATGGAGGCTAATGACTTTATGCAAAACCAAGAAATCACAGAATAAAGAGAGAAGAATGGAAAAATGGAAGATAATGTGAAATATCTCATTGGAAAAACAACAGACCTGGAAAATAGATCCAGGAGAGACAATTTAAAAATTATGGGACTACCTGAAAGCCATGATCAAAAGAAGAGCCTAGACATCATCTTTCATGAAATTATCAAGGAAAACTGCCCTGAGATTCTAGAACCAGAGGGCAAAATAAATATTCAAGGAATCCACAGAACACCGCCTGAAAGAGATCCAAAAAGAGAAACTCCTAGGAACATTGTGGCCAAATTCCAGAGTTCCCAGGTCAAGGAGAAAATACTGCAGGCAGCTAGAAAGAAACAATTCAAGTATTGTGGAAATACAATCAGGATAACACAAGATCTAGCAGCCTCTACATTAAGGGATCGAAGGGCATGGAACAGTATATTCCAGAAGTCAAAGGAACTAGGACTAAAACCAAGAATCACCTACCCAGCAAAACTGACTATAATACTTCAGGGGAAAAAATGGTCTTTCAATGAAATAGAGGATTTTCAAGTATTCTTGATGAAAAGACCAGAGCTGAAAAGAAAATTTGACTTTCAAACACAAGAATGAAGAGAACCATGAAAAGGTGAACAGCAAAGTGAAGTCATAAGGGACTTACTAAAGCTGAACTGTTTACATTCCTACATGGAAAGACAATATTTGTAACTCTTGAAACATTTCAGTATCTGGGTACTGGGTGGGATTACACATGCACACACGCTCACATACACAGAGACAGAGTGCACAGAGTGAATTGAATAGGATGGGATCATATCTCTAAAACAAAATGAAATCAAGCAGTGAGAGAGAAATATATTGGGAAGAGAAAGGGAGAAATTGAATGGGGCAAATTATCTCTCATAAAAGAGGCAATCAAAAGACTCATTAGTGGAGGGATAAAGAGGGGAGGTGAGAGAAAAACATGAAGTCTACTCTCATCACATTCCACTAAAGAAAAGAATAAAGTGCACACTCATTTTGGTAGGAAAACCTATCTCACAATACAGGAAAGTGGGGGATAAGGGGACAAGCAGGGTGGGGGGGATGATAGAAGGGAGGGCATGAGGAGGAGAGTGCAATTCGAGGTCGACACTCATGGGGAGGGATAGGATCAAAAGAGAATAGAAGTAATGGGGAACAGGATAGGCTGGAGGGAAATATAGTTAGCCCTATACAGCACAACTATTATGGAAGTCATTTGCAAAACTACACAGTTTTGGCCTATATTGAATTGCTTGCCTTCCAAAGGGAAGGGGTGGAGAGGGAGGGAGGTAAAGAAGGTGGAACTCAAAGTGTTAGGATCAACTGTCGAGTAATGTTCTTGCCACTAGGAAATAAGAAAAACAGGTAAAGGGGTATAGAAAGCTATCTGCCCCTACAGGACAAAAGAGAAGATGGAGACAAGGGCAGAGAGGGATGATAGAAGAGAGAGCAGATTGGTCATAGGGGCAATTAGAATGCTTGGTGTTTGGGGGGGGAGGGGATAAAAGGGGAGAAAATTTGTAACCCAAAATTTTGTGAAAATGAATGTTAAAAGTTAAATAAATAAATCTAATAAAGTTACAGTAGAGTTGCAAATAGCTTTCTTTGCTGTAGGAGTTTGCTAGAATTTCAGAAGTAAAACTATTTAACATGACTGTTATATTTTCAGTTTTCGAATTTTTATTTATATTCATGGTATATGACCAAAATTGTAATAGTGAATAATTTTTAATGTATCACTATATATTCTGCAAATATTTTAATCAATGTTGTAACAAAAAAAACATTACTTAAAATAATCAATAGTTTTCTTTCTCTTTTGTTGTCTTCCAGGTTTATATATCAGGATAACGTGTGTCAAGAAAAAGTTTGAAATTAATTATTTTTCCATTTCTGTAAATGGTTTATGTAGCATGAAAACTAGCTGTTCTCCAAACACTTCATAGAATTAATGTGTAAATCAATCTACTCCATCTACATCTGAGATTTCTGTGTATGTATATGCATGTCTGTGTGCATGTGTTTGATTTGAGAGTATCCCAGCTTTTCTTTCTGAGACTGAGTTTTTAGTAGTTGTTATCTACCCACATCCAAAGATTCTCTCTTTCCTTCTTCAATATATTCAGTGCCTGGCTTACAGCCTGTCTCTCCTCCATATGACCTACTTTCATACTAAGGGACTTCAATGTGCATATTTATACAATCTCAAACACCATCATTTCTTTGCACTTAGTAATTGACCATGATTCATTCCTCTACATTATCTCAACTGTATGTCAAGTAACTATACCCTTGACCTTGCCATCACTGAAAACTGTTCCACTCTCTTGTACTTAAACTCTGAAATTCCTTTATCTAATCATAATTTGCTTTCACTCCACCTATCCTTCTGCTTATAACCCCTAATCTTATTCTGCATTCTCATCATAACATACTAATTCCTCCAATGATAGATTCTTTCTCAGTTCATCACCCATGTGCTCGTTTTACTCTCCTCCCTATCTCATCCCTTTACCCCCATCCTACCAGTAATTTTGCCCTGCCAAGTCTCATTCTTTGAATAAACCCACCCCAAACAACCATTGTCTTCACCCCTATTCATATAACTACTGAACATAGCTGGAGAAAATAATGAAACTGTGATTACTTGTTCCACTACAAATGTATGTCACATAATATCAATTATGCCCTCATTGCTATGAGGCAATCTTTTCATATCTTCCTCAGAAAAATCATTATCACATGTTGAGGGCCAGAATGGAGTGTAGTTGAGAAGTTCAGAATAGACCTTCGGGGAAGCTACTCTTTGAGACTGTGCTCATTATCATCCAGAATGGCTCTCCATGCCCCACAGATGTTCCTGTCTCCGTGAGACAAACAGGAGAACTACAGAATACAAGGGATATGTAAAATAGATGCCCTCTAGGCTCACAATCTTTAAAGGCAATAAGACTGGCCAAATCTCTAGGACAGGAAAAGAGCAGAATGTCACAGAGGTTTGCAGGTTCTGTCTATAAATACCCTGACCCTCAGATCAATAAACGGAGTTGGTCTGTCTTCTCCTGCCTCCTGTGTATTTCTTCTTCACCACATCACTGAGCCGTGTGGGGACGCAGGCTGTCCGCTACAATAACACCCATCATAGCAATTTTTCCAGCCTTTTCATCATTCTCCAAACCTCCCATGGTTCCCATATGCATATCCTTTCATCCAAAGAGTTTGCCTCATATTTTCCTGAAAAATGTGAAGACATTCATTTTTCTACTCTTTTCTTCATCTCACATCACTCAGATAGTTTCAATCTCCTTCAATACTGTCTCACACAAAGACATGGTCCTCCTTGCCATGTCAAACCTTTCTACATGCACATGATCCTATTTCCTACTGTCTTCTCCAGCAGATTATCCACTCTATCATCCACACTCTCTTACTTATCTTCAGTCCCTCTTGGTCTACTGGATGCTTCTCCACTACCTACAAACATTTCCATATCTCCCCCATTTTCAAAAAGAAAAGAAAAACAAACTTCACTTGATTCATATCCATTAGCTACTGTCCTTTATCTCTTTCTTGGCTAAACTTTTTCAGAAGATTGTATGTGTTTCCTCTGCTTACTTGCTTCTCATTCTCTTCCTAACTGTCTATAATCTGGCTTACACTGCAATAAGGTCAGCAAAAGAGTTCTGTAGACCTTCTGCTGACCTCATTGCTGTATACCTGTGAAAACTGGATAGTATACCAGTGGCATACCAGGAAGCTGAATCACTTCCATTGGAACTGTCTTAGGAAGATTCTGAAGATCACCTTGCAGGATAAGATAATGGACATTGAAGTCCTTTCTCAAGTTAAACTGCCAAAACTTCAAACTCTACTGCAGGGAATCTAACTCCAATTGGCTGGATATATTGTTTGATTGCCAAACATAACCTTGCCTAAAAGATTATTTTATAGAGAATTTGTGCAAGGAAGACACTCACATGGTGGTTAGAAGAAACAATACAAGCACATTCTGTAGGTCACTCTGAAGAACTTTGGAATTGATTGTGTGACCTGGAAGATGCTGGCAAAGGACTACCCAGCCTTGCATACCCACATGCAAGAAGTTGCAAAGTAGAACAGCAGTAGATCAAAAGCAATGTGAGTTGTGAAAATTTAGAGAATTCATCCCAAATATTCACATGGACTATATTTGCCTGGCCTGTGGTGGAGTGTTTTGAACTCATTTTGGTCTGATCAGCCAGTAGAACACATTGTAACTTGATTCTAACATAGTGATGTCATTTTGGTCTTCTTTAAGAATGAAGGACAGCAGCGCAGATAGGTGACACAGTGAGCAGAACATTGACCCTGGAGTCCAGATGACCTGAGTTCAAATCTGGACTCAGACACTTGACACATGCTAGCTGTGTGACCTTGGACAGGTCATTTAATCCCAATTTCTTTGCCTTCCATTCTCCAAAAAAAAAAGAAAAAAGACAAAAGAATGAAGTACAGAAACCAGACAAATCAGTAATTGGGCTATTGAGCACATTATTCAACTGATATTTCTCTCTCTAAAATTATAATGATCTCTTAATCACCAGATCGAATTACTTAATTTTCATTTCATTACATTTACTTATTTCGCATGATTTATTCATCATGCCAACTGAAGCATACACAGGACAATTATACCCTTGACCTTACAAGAAGAGCCTTAAAACTTTTAATGACTTCTTCCCCTGATATTCTCATCTCTGTAGGTTTTAATGACACTGTTTCCTTCTGGTTCTCCTATTTGTCTGACCATCATTTATCAGTCAGTATTCTTTGCTTGATATTTATCCAGGTTGAGCCTGCTAAATATGGGTGTTCTCTATTGAGGACCTTTTCCTCTTTTTCCTCTATGTGACTTTAAATGATCTCAATAGTTTTCATGGATTCATTTGGATTACTTTGCAGAAAATTCTCAGAACCTTTCCCATCTCATAACTAGATAAATCTAAGCAAAAATAATAAAGAAGTGAAGGAGATGAATAGATTTTTGGAAGAATTAAATAGGATAGACCTTAGGAGAAAACTGAATAGGAATAGAAAGGAATATACCTTTTTTTCTATCATCATACCTACACAAAAGTTGTTCATAAAAACCTTTAAAATGCAGAAAAGGAAAAAATATTAATGAGTTCTTTTTAGATCATAATGCAACAAAAATTACATTCAGGAGAGGACTATTTAAATGTGGATAATATATTAATTTGTAACTGAATGATTAAATCCTAAAGAGTAAATGGGTCAAAGAACAAAGTACAACTGTCAATAATTTCATCAAAGACAATGACAACAATGAGAAAACATAAATAAATTTATGAGATGTAGTCAAAGCAGAACTCAAGGGAAATTTTATATTGCTAAGTGCTTACATCTATAAAATAGAGAAAGAACAGATCATTGAATTGGGCATGTAACTAAAAACAAGTACTAGAAAAAAATTAAAAATACCCAACTAAAAATTAAATTGAAAACCTGTAAAATCAAATAAAAGATTAATTAGAACTGAAAATAAGACCACTGAACAAATAAATAAAACCAGGTGCTCCTTTTATGGGGAAAATAAAATAGGTCAATGAATGGTGGTGATGGTGGTGGTGGTGGAGGTGATTGTTAAGTCATCTTTCTTAAGGTGGACTAGCCATATCATATCCCAAACTATATCATAAAATGTAGTCATATCATGTCCCACACTGTATTATAAAATGAAAACCATCAAAACTATTTCATACTGACTAAGAAATAGAGTGGTAGATCAGTGAAGTGGAATGAATAATTTTGGATAAATTAAAAAATACATACATATATACCCATATTAATACATACATATATACACATACATATATACATACACATATATATATATATACACATAAGAAGGCACAGGGTGAGTTGAGTATGAAGGGATGATATCTAAAATATATAATTAAAGGGTCAGAGAGGAATGTACTGGGAAAAGGAGAACAAGGGAGGTAGAATGGGGTAAGTTATCTCAAATAACTGGCAAACAAAAGCTTTTACAGTGGAGGGCAAGAGGGGGTAGATGAGAGGGAATGGGTGAACATTACTCTCAAGGAATTTACCTTAAGGAGAGAATAACAACACACTCAGTTGGGTATGGAACTCTATCTTACTCTACAGGAAAACAGGAAAGGGATAAAGGGGGAATGATTGAAAGGAGGGAAGACTGGGAGAAGAGGTAATCAGAAGCAAATAATTTTGAGGAGAAGCAGAGTCAAAGGAAAGAACAGAGTAAATGGGGGATGGGATAAAATAATATTTCACAATATGACTATTATGGAAGTGTTTTACAAGAGTACATATGTACAACCTATATGGAATTGTTTTCCTTCTCAATGGGGGTGGGTCAAGAGGGAGGAAGGGAGAGAATTTGGAACTCAAAATTTCAAAAATGAATGTTAAAAATTGTTTTTACATGCAACTGAGAAATAAGATATATAGGCAATGAGTTGAAGAAATCTATCTTGCCCTACAAAAAATAGAAAGGGAGGGGATAAGAAAAAGAGGGGCAGGTGACAGAAAGGAGGTTAGATTGGGGAAAGAAGTAACAGCATGCAGGTCATCTTGGAATTGGGTAGGGTAGAGATGGGGAGAAAATTTGGAACTCAAAAGCTTGTGGACATGAAGGTTGAAAACTAAAGACATATTCAAAAAAGACATATTTAAAAATTCATTTTTAAAATTTTGAATTCCAAGTTTTAAATTCCGAATCTCCTTTACAAAAGCTTCTTTTGCATTCTAGACCCTCCTCCATTTAGTGAGAAGGCAAAGAATTTGATACCTATTAAGATATGAAGTTATACAAACATTTTAATATTAGTCATATTAAAAAAAGCAAAGAAAAATGATGATAATGAAAAATAATTTGCTTTATTCTGTATTCAGAGTTAATCAGCATGAGAAATGATTCATTTGAGCCCGTACTCTGTTTCAATCATCATTAATTAGTTTGATATGATTCTGCAGAGGTAGTGATTATAAGTTCTGTGTATTAGACCTCAGATATATGATCTACAGATTGTAAATTTACTTGCTTAATCACAGGAAGCTAACAAGGGGCTCTCCATCCTTGTGTTCCTTTTTATGGAGACAAAAGTCAGCATGGTAGAGGTGGCTCAATTACATGGGAATTACTCCAACTTATTTTTTGTACTTCCTAATTTATCCATATAATATATTGTTTGTTCTTAGATATATTTTACTTGTCATTTTAAGAAAATCTTCACAATAACACTACTAGATCTGTATCCCAAAGAGATCATAAGAAAGGGAAAAAAGTACCCACATGTACAAAAATATTTAGAGCACCTCTATTGTGGTGGTAATGAATTGGAAAATGAGAACATGTTCGTTTTCACTTTTCTTTTATTTCTTGCTGTGGAAATATGGTTAACATCACTGTACATCCATAAACTATAATTGTTTGTTTTCTTAGGGAGGGGTAAGGGGAAGGAGAGAGTGAAAAAGTTTGGAGCATAAAACCTTATAAAAATGAATGTTGAAAACTATCTTTACAAGTAATAAGACAAATTAAAATACTCAAGTGAAAAAAGAGAATAAATTCACATATCTGTGTGCTTTCTAATGTTTTTAAATAAGAATGGATGCCTTATTTGTTAAAAGCTTTCCTACATCTATTGATATAATCGTGTGATTTTTGTTGTCTTTGTTACTGATGTGGTCAATTACAGTGGTATTTTTTTAAATATTTCACCAGCCCTGAATTCCTGGTATAAACCCTACCTGATAGTGATATATAATAATCTTTGTGATACATAACTATAGTCTCTTTGCTAGTATTTTATTTAAAATTTTTGCATCAATATTCATTAGGGAAATTGGTCTATATTTTTCTTCTGTTTTTGTTTTCATTGACTTAGGTATCAAAACTGTATTTGTGTCATAGAAAGATCTTGGTAGGACTCATTCTTTACATTTATTTTTCAAATAGTATTGGCACTAGTATATAGTACTGGAATTAATTGTTCTTTAAATTCAGGAGAAGAAAGTGAGGTTGGTGACCTTGCACAGCCCTCCCTCACTCAAATCAAAGTCAACTTCAATTCATGTCATCATCTTGATGTCATGATCCTCATTGAGAATGAAGGACAAACACAACTTGTTCTTTAAATGTTCCGCAGAAGTTCCTTATAAATCCATGTGGTTCAGGGAATTTTTTCTTAGGGAGTTGATTTGTTTAGTTTTGTTCAATTTCTTTTTCTAAGATAGGGTTATAAGCATTCTATTTCCTTTTCTGTTAATCTGGAAAATTTATGTTTTTGCAACTGTAAATCTATTTCACTCAAGTTATCAATTTTACTAACATATATTTGGGCCAAATAGCTCCTGAATTTCATCTTTGTTGATGATGCATTCACCTTTTTCATTTCTCATGCTAACATTTTTTTCTTTCTTTTTAAAATCAGATTGACCAATGGTTTATCTATTTTGTTACTTTTTCATAGAACCAACCCCTAGCTTAATTTGTTGGTTCAGTTTATTTATTTTTTACTTTCAATTTTATTTTTCTCTCCTTTAACTTTTAGAATTTCTATTTTGGTGTTTAATTGGGGATCTTTAATTTTCTCCTTTTCTAGCTTCTTTTTCTTTTAGTTGTACACCTAATTAATTGGCCTGGTCTTTCTCTCTTTTACTGATCACTGCACTTAGAGATATAAATTTTGCCCTCATTACTGCTTTAGTTGCATGTTACAAATTTTGCTAAGTCATCTCATTTTTATCATTATCTTTAATGAAATTGTGGACTGATTCTATAATTTGTTCTTTGACCCACTGATTCTTTTTTTCAATAGTATTTTTTTTGTCCCCTGTTACATCAAGAAAAATTTTGGCATTCATTTTTATAAGATTTTGAGTTTAACCTCACACCAATCAGATTGCTTAAAGGAAAATGCTAAATGTTGGAAAGAATGTGAGAAAACTGAGACTCTCATGTACTGTTGGTAGAATTGTGACCTGATCCAACACTCTGGTTGGCAATTTGGAACTCTGCCCAAAGGGCAACCAAATTGTGCATAACCTTTGATCCAGCAAGGCCTCTAGTAGTTCTATATTCAAAAGAGATCATAAAAAATGGAAAAGAGCCTACATGTGCAAAAATATTTATAGCATCCCTTTTCATGGTTTCAAAATACTGGAAATTGGGGAATGCCTAAACAAGCTTTGAAATATGAATATAATAAAATATTATTGTGCAAAAAGAAATGATGACCAAGCAGATTTCAGAAAAGCTAGAAATATCAGTACAAAGTGATGTCAAAAGAAATGAAGAGAACTGGGAAAACATTGTACACAATATTAGCAACAACTTGTGAAGACTAACTCTGAATGACTCTGCTCTTCTCAGTAAATGCAATGATCCAAGATAAGTACAAAAAAAAAGTGCTAAACATATCCAGATGAAGAACTGATGAACTCAGAATGCAGACGGAAGTATATATTTTCACTTACTTTTTTTTTATTTCTCACGGTTTTATATCCTTTTTATTTGTTTCTTTTTCCATGAATGTGAATCTTCCCCTAGGATTATGGAGTTATTCTTTGCCTCTAAATTTTTATTTTAACTTCATGTATATGTATAGAATTGCTGCCAACATGAACAGATCCTTATAAGACTAGTATATGTGAGCACCCTTCTCCCTAGTACAATTCTGCCCAGCAGGGGACTGATTTTTAATACATTTTAGTTAGTCAATAAATAATTTATTATTATTATTAAAATTATTATTAAAATTATTTAATTATTTGTTTGATATGTGTCACTCACTGTGCTAAACTAACAACATAAACAAAGGCAAAAATAGCTCTTGCCCTCAAGAAACTCATATTGTAATGTGAGATAACATGCAAATAACTAGGCACATAAAGCAGTATGTGGAGTACAACAAGAGTAGTAGACTCTAAGAAGGGAAAGCAATAGCTACTGGGAAATGGTGAATTTTACAATGAGGCATGGGTTTAGTCAATGAAGAGCTTGGACAGGGGGAGGGGTGTGGCTGAGACTTTGATCCTGTTGTTGGTCATGGTCAAAAAGACTCATCTTAGGGTATTGAACCATGGGCCAAAATTCACCCAGATTAGAAACTCTTTATCCATTAATCAGAAATAGGCTTTCCCAGTTGGATAGGGTACCATCTAAGATTGAAGAGAATGTTAACCCAATTCCAGCCATCATGCTTATTTGTAAGGGGTTGCTTTGGACTATTCTTTAAATGAGGAAATGAGTCAAGGGATGGCCCATTTAATTAGCAAAAAAATTCAGACTAAGAGGGGAAGTCACTCAGGGCTACTGGTCAAAACAGAAACAATTACTATTGTTTCTACAATGACCTCCAGTGTAAAATGGGCTCAAGGTCTGATCGTTGAGAAGGGAAAGAAAGAAAGAATGAAAGAAAGAGAGAGAGAGAGAAAGAGAGAGAGAGAGAGAGAGAGAGAGAGAGAGAGAGAGAGAGAGAGAGAGAGAGAGAGAGAGAGAGAGGAAGGGTCTCGAATTGCATCCAGAGCTACCTCTACTCCTCCTGATGAGCATCTGCCCTTTAGACCCAGATGGCTCTGGAGGACCATAGGAGGTTGGTGTCCTTGCACAGCCTTCCCTCACTCAAATCAAAGTCAACTGCAAGAAATATATCACTTATAAAAACTGTAAGATTGCTTGTTATGCTTTAATGCTAAATAAGCTGATGATAGATTTCTGCGTGTGTATGGGTGGAAAGGAGCAGTCCTCAGGGATAGTCAAAAAGTACAGCCCCAGCAGCTCTAAAGAGCTTGTTTGAGTCATGGAGTTCCTAAAGAAAGAAGATGTTTTGGTGAGAAGTTGAAAACATATGGAAATGTTTGCTAGCAATTGGCTTTTGCACAAGGACAAATTTAAAATTCGAGATGTGAGTCCTGGTAAATTTTTGATTAGTGAAACTTCCGATCTGAGGTAAAAGCTCTTAGGACTGTAATGAAATATGTTTTGAGTTATATGATAGATCATAAAAAATCCATCAAAAGTCAATAGTCAATAATCCACCATCTGAGAGAAATGCCACAGGCTACTCAGAGAAAATGTGATTATTATAGGTGGAGATCTTCCTCTAGAAAAACTGAGGGGAAAATCCTATCCTCTGCATAGGATGGGATCCTCTTAGCTCAGTTTCCCCAATGTGTTTCTTTGAAAAGGAATGTTTCCCACATGACTATTCCTGAGTATGGCTATGAGGTAGAATTGATACTACATGTTTGGAAAACTGTGATGTTTTAACTAGTCATGTCCTTGTTTTTCCTTTTTATGGCAAATTTTTGTAATCAAGGCACGTGGTCGATCTGAATGGGTAGTTATTTACTCCTGCATACCCATGTGAAAGATTAAATCCCCAGAATAGAACATTCTTTCTGAATGATATGGAAATAATCAGACAAAAGGAAAAGAAATTTGTGAAACAAACATACAAACACAATGTTGACTACATTAAAGTGTGTATTTAATATCTGAGCTATTCAATCTATCATACTCCTTTTTATACCTTAAACAACTTAGTAAATGGGTGTTTGGTCTAGTCATTGGCCTGTTACTAGATATATGTCTGTATAGAATAAGGTCCTTAAATGTTTTTAAATGATTTTAGAATAATTGGGTATTGGTACAGCTGAATGAGGGACCTGCCTGTTATTCTATTAATTACTGAATGAGATCAGAAACATCTTCAGTTTGAGGAAAAGAATTTTCTCAGTACAATTTTCTCAGGGGGAGGTAACATGAAATATTTTTATATTGATGGAGAAGTCAACTTCATTCAAAGTTTCTTACTATTGTGCAACGAATACCTGTTTATACTGCGTGTTCTATGTTCTGTGGTACAAACATGTTTTATCATAAGCAACTTATGGATATGCACTGTTTTGGAATTAATTACTTATGAATCCTCCCAAGTATTTTATGGTAAGTGGAGTAAAAGTCAGTCTCTTGTAAGTAAATTCATCTGTATGACTACTGAACTCAAGAGTGGAAAGCTTCCACCTGGAAAATGTTACTTATATTTACAGGTGTAGAGTTGGATCCTCAATAGCCTCTGATCTTCCTAAAGTAACTGGAATCAGAGTGGAAATTTTTGAGAATATAACCAGAACAGAAAATCCTCTGTGGCAAAAAGTAAATAAAAACATCGTGGTGCTCTTGACTTCTTTCTTTATTTTCTCCTTTTCTGTCCTCATTTTGAATGCTCCTTCTGTTTGGAGCCCTGCATATTGCACTTGTTAGATTAGTGTCTCCTAGATAATACTGTCCACCTGCTGATGGTCATGCAACAAGGATACCTGTTCCACACTTTCCTCACCCCTGGACATTGTTTCAGCTTTATTTTACTCCCTTCCCTTCCCCACTCAGGGACAGCTCCTTTGTCACTATCTCCAAAGCATTTGGGAGGATAGTGAGGCAGAGAGGAGTGCTGAGGCAGATGAAGCAAGCAGGAAGCAGGATATAAGATGTGAGATAAGATGCCAGGCTTGATTAGTCAGAAAAGTGATGAAAGAAGATCATGCATTGAAACTGCTAAGGATGGGGACTTGCCTGTGTGCTTTCTAGCTGTGCTGTGCTCTGGGCCCCACATTTAACCACTTCTATTATCTAGCCCACCAATTCTTGATTCCTGCCTTGTGACAAGGGTTACTCCTGATGTGCCAGGGCTGGGAATCTAATGCCTTAATTCAAATAGGGAACTCCTCTGGCCAGGGCAGAATTAATGATTGCTGGGTGTGTTGCCATCATTTCCAGTAAAATAATTTATTTCCCATAGTTCTTCCCCTATTCTATGAAGACCCTGCATGGAATTTATCCTTTGAACAGTGAAAGGACATTACAAGCAGCCTCTTAGATGCAGCACATTTACTCCAGCCTGATATCTTCCCCTACCTTCTCCTGAGGGGTGTGGTTTCTCTCCCTTCTTTCCTCTATTCTGAGTCCATTATTGATCATTTAACTCACTCTTATACTTGATCTAGGCTTGTTTAACCTCCTGGTTTGTGTTGTGTCGTCTTACCAGCAGCAACTTTTAGGATATTAACCTTTTCCCTTGATGACCCTGATTGGTTTGCCTCTCTCCACCTTGGACTCAATGACACTGCATTCTTCATCCCACATGGATCCCCCCCAACCTTCTTTGATCCCGGAACTAGACTCTACATCCCTGTTCAGCAGTAAGCAGCTGCTGAAGACAATGATCTTTGCCCCGTTTCCCCCCAAAATTCTCCTGCCTACTGGTTGAGTCAGAAAATGATGAGGATAAAAGCAATGCACTAGGAGTTAAAAATAATATTATGGATACACATTGTGAAGCTCCTGTTTTATTTTCTAACCTGAAAGTGCCCTTATCACAAAACTTCCCCTTATCCTGCACCATAAAATTTCTTGTCCCTCCCCCATCCTGGAGAATGGGATTTCCTTGTCTCCTTTCTCTTGTGTCCTTCATCTTCCTCATCTTGTGTCTATATCATGCAAGAATTCTCTATTTTGAAAAGCTTCCCTGAGATATCCAAACCCCACAGGAAACCATAAAATAATCCTATATAAGTTCAATCTTTTTCCTATATCGTTGCCTTGGTTTGGCTTCTTGAAAAATCTCAAGTCAGCTGCTTTTGCCTCAATAAAGCTCCCTTAGGCTAAAGAGAAGATCCAAGTGAATTTATTCACATCTGCACCAGTTATTGCATCTCTCTGTACAACACTGTCTTTCTGTTTGTCTTACAGTTTCTTTTCCCTAACTCTAAGCCTTAAATCCCATTTCCCTTTGGAGCTCACCAATTTCACCACTCCAGGCTCAGAATGAATGTCAAGGGTAACTTTTTGCCTTTAGATATGCATTCCTGATGGTCTCCTGGCTTCCCAGTTTGATGTTTGCTTAAAATTAGAGAGGACATCCCTGAACTCACTTTTTAAAGAGGCCCATTCACCAAATGGGTGCTCCCTCTCTCAAAGTGAACACCTGAAAAGGCCTTACCTAAAAGGACCAGGGCCTTCCATTGCATCCTGAGGCATCTCCAATTATCCTGATGAATATCTAGTCACTGGATCAAGATGACGCTGGAGGAGAAAGTGAGGCAGGTGATCCTGCACAGCCATCAGTCAAAGTCAACTGCAAGTCATGCCATCATTTCCCTGATATGATAGTCCTCTTTGAAAATGAAGGACAAACACAGCCTGTGATTAATCTGAGCTTCTTTGAGTGGGGATGGAAACAGTTGGGCAACTCACTTCATCCTCTTCTGCAACCTCTTCCTTCCAAAAGAAGGGAAATTTTGATGACTGGAAGCATCTCTGTTAATTTGGGGATTATTAGCTTCATTCTTTCCTTCCTTCTCTCATTTCCTCTTTACTGTCATCCTTCTTTTCTTTCTTCTTCCTCCTTTTCTCCCTTCTTTTTTTCCTTTGTCTTCCTTTGTCTCTCCTTATTTCATGTCTCTTTTTATCTTTTTTTTTTGCCCTTCCTGTCTCTTTCTCTCTTTTCTCCTTTCTTTTCCTTATTTTTCTCTCTTTTCTCAAAGAACAAACCATAAACTTCATTTTTCTCTGGATCTCACAGATTAGACCTGAATCTGTCCTGCCCAAGCATCAGTTAATGGATGCATTTTGGGACCTGCAGGCTCACAGTGAATGTCAATATTAGCTGTTTCTACTTGGAAAAAAGCAATACTGGAGTATCCTCCACTCCTAATTTCAATTTTTTTTAATTAAAGGAGTCATCCCTTGTCTTGCATCATAAAGAGACCTGTTCACTGAAAGGGTGCTACCTCACTCAAAATGAGATCATGAAAATGCTTTAGCTTTAAAATGACCAGAGTTACCTATTGCATCCTGAGTCATCTCCATTTATCCTAAGGAATATCTAGCCACTGTACATAAATGGCTCTGGAGGAGAAGTTGAGGCTGGTAACTGTGCACAGAGTTCCATTACTCAAATCAAAGTCAACTGCAAGTCAAGTCATCATTACCTTGATGTCATGGTCCTACTAAAAAGGAAGGACAAACACAAGCTGTGAGTAAGCAGAGCTGCCTGAATGGGACACAGTCAGTTGGGTAACTCAGGGCATCCTCTCACTCTCCTCTCCAAAGTAAGGTAAATTGTGATGTCTGGCAACTGCCCTATAAATTTGGAATTTACTGGTTAGCTTCCTTCCTTCCTTCCTGTAGTCCTTCCTATCTCTTTTTTATTTGTTCCTTCCCTCATTACTCCCTTTGTCATTATGTTTCTTCCTTCCATTCTGTCTCTTTCTTTTTTCTAATTCTTCTCTTCTTTCCTTTGTATCTTCTTTCTTTCTTTGTACCTTTCTTTTCTCTTTCTTAATTTTTATTTATCTTTCTGTCTCTTTTCTTGGGGATCACCTGTTCAATCCCATTCCCCTCTGGAGCTCACAGATTGGACCACAACTTCTCCATACTAAAGCAGGATTTACTGGCTCTATTTTGGGGCCTCCAGGCTCAGAGTGCATGTCAATAGTAGCTGTTTTCTCATGAACCAGATGGCCCATCACTTGTTGATGTTTTTAAATGAAAAGTACCGTCCCTTTACTGACTCTATAAAGAGGTTTATTCACTGAATGGGTGCTACTTCACTCAAAGTAAGAACCTGAAAATTGACAGTCTCTCTTGGATCCTGAATCATCTCCAGTTCTCCTGATCAATACCCAGTCACTGGACTCAAATGACTCTGAAGGAGAAAGTGCAAATGGTGACCATTTACAGCCCTACCTTGCTCAAATCGAAGTCAGCTGCAAGTCATGTCATCATTTCCTTGATGTCATGGTTGTCCTTCAAAAGGGAAAACAAACACAACCTGTAAGTAGAGCTGCCTGAATGGGACACAGTCAGTTGGGCAACTCTGGTCATCTCCTTCTTCCTCTTTCCCTCTCCATTTCGATATCTTCTCTCCAAAGGAAGGTAAATTTTGACAACTGGAAGCTTCATGGTTAACTTGGGTTTTACTGGCTAGATTCTTTCCTTCCTGCCTTCCTTCCTATCTCTTCATTTCTTTCTTCCTTTCCTAGTTACTTCCTTTCTCATTTTCTTTCTTTTTTCCTTCCTTCTTTCTTCAATTCCTTCTTTTTCACCCTTCCTTTCTTCCTTCTTTTCTGTCTGTTTCCTACATTTTTGTTTCTTTCTTTTTTGTATCTTAGTTTTAATTTGAGTTTCTGTCTCTTTCCTCAGAGGTTAAAACTTAAACCCCATATCCATTTGGCACTCACAGATTGGACTACAATTGCTGCATACCCAAGATGTCCAGTAACCTGAACCTGAGATCTATTAGCATGACTGAAAAATGAACAATAGCAAATCTTATTAAAATAATCTGTGTAATTTGAAGGCAAATCAAGATTCAGGGAAGGGATTCCCATTGCCAAAATCAGATTGTTTTTCACTCACATAGTCATTACGAATTGCTAAGTGTTCCTTCAAAGGAAAATTGTCAGATACTAAAAATAAAAGCAGAGTCAAACACATAACTTGATTATCCAAGTGAAATTTATTGAAGTACATGACACAACTGACTAGATATGAGGATAATAGAGAAGATAGCTGCCACTGATGTCTCTCCTAGTCTTTAATGCACACTGATTTCTCATAAGATACTCAACTTCAGAAGCCAGGCAGCCATGATCTTCTGTGAGAATTCTCTTTGTAGCAATACATCTTCAGTATGGTACATTTTGAAAGGAATTTATCTTATTTAGAAAAAGGCCATATTTCTGAGAGCAAATACTCTCCTTCACTCTAGAGTTGAAGATTTGGAACACAATATAACTAATCTCATGAAAACTGACAGTTGTTTTTTTGAGTTCAGCCTTGATATATATTCAACAGTGCACTTACAGGGTGGATGACTGTTATATCCACAGGAAACTTATGCTAGGTGTCTTCAAATTACTAGTCTATGTCAGCCTACACAAGGAGCCCTTTTCAAATGCTAGACTTACCTTGACAATGTTTATGAAATAAATTATTATTATCTAAGATTGGTGGAGGGCACAATCCCGTTATTTAATTTATTTATTGGTGTAACAAACCAGCAGGTTAAAAGTCATTATAATAATGACTTAGTTAATAATCAGTTTTAGTGGACAAAGGAAGTGATTCATTCAACATGTAAGTAGAAAGACTTAAAGTACATTATACTTAAAAATATGTAATTTAGTAAGTAAAAAAACTGAAAAACAAAACCAGAATGAGGACTTTGGAAGCCCTGATGACAGCCGGAGGCAGGAAGTGGCACAGATGCTAACCAGCCGACTACCCCCACAGGTAATACTCTACCTTGAGATATCAGAGAGAGTCCTGAAGATTGTACACTGCCAAGTGAGTTGTGTAAAAGCAAATGTTTATAAATCAATGCTGTTCCCATTCACCTTTTAGGTATTTAATAACTATTTCTATAGAGCATTGAACTAAACAGCAAACCAAGTCTCTGAGACTTTTAGTCATGTGTTCATGATAGCATGGTTGAGAAGTTCTAGGTAGAGAATGCAAATACTTTTATTCTGACTTAAGTTTCAAGGATTTTTATACTAAACTGAGGAAATATTAATCCGAAAGATTCAGAGACTTTCAAGGAGATGGAATTCTCTGGGAAGGACAGGGGAGGGAGGGAAGCAGATGCCTGTTTACCACAGAGCAGCATGAATAAAATGAAACAATACTAAATCAAAGAATGTAGAGTGTTTTGATGTGTTCTACTTCTGAAAATTAGTGGAAACCACCTTTTACCATAGCATTTTCTTCAAATCTGCTGTGATACCTTCATTCCTGACACTATAGATTAGAGGGTTTATAACAGGTGTAAGGATATTGTAGAAGACAGACACTATCATATCCTTCTCAGCAGTATGATAAGAAGGAGGGAGCTTGTAGTTAAAGACAGCAGCTCCAAAAAAGAGAATAACAACAGCTATATGAGAGGAACATATCACAAATTCGTTCCTACGAACCATGACTGAATTCATCTTATAGACTGTGAGAAGAATAAGGGAGTAAGAGCTTAAAGTGACTATGATGGGGATGAGGAGCATAAGGACACAGCACAGGTACATGACAGTCTCATGGAGTGATGTGTCTGAGCAGGAGAGTTTCAGCAAAGCAAGGACCTCACAGAAGAAGTGGTGGATCTCTCAGGACTTACAAAATGGGAAGTTCATGTTGATAGAGGTGAGTGTGAAACCATCAAGAGAGCCCAAGAACCAACAGACAATTACAAGGAGTATGCAAACTCTGTGATTCATGAGGATGGAGTAATGGAGAGGGTGACAAATGGCCATATCCCTGTCATAGGACATGGCTGCCAAAAGGAACAACTCTGTTCCCCCTTATATTACATAGAGGCACATCTGGATTCCACAGCTTGGGGCTGAAATATTATGAATCCCAGTCACCTGATCTAGCAGCATCTTGGGCACTGCAACAGAGATATACATCATGTCCATGAGGGAAAGCTAACTGATGAAGAAGTACGTGAGTGTTTGGAGTTGGGAATCACTTTGAATCAAAAGAATCAAAGTGGCAATCCCCGTCTTCACTACTATGAAAATAATGAATATCAGTGAGTAGAAGAGAGTGGGATATTTGCTTTGGCTAAAGAGCCCCAACAGGATGAAATCAGTTCTAAAACTTTGATTCTCCAACAACATTGTTTGCTTCATGTCATCTCACCTAGGGAAGATTAAAAACAACCAAAGAAGTTTCTATTCTGTCCTTTATACAGACATGATAGATCATCTAATAGTGAGGGAAATAGATAAGCTATAGATTGTTCTCACAGGAACAAAGATGTATTTTTGTGAACTGAAGAGATTCTCATCAAACTTTGATTCAGATGTTCTCATGAACCTAAAGATATTTGGATAGAAAATTATCTTCAGCCATTTTCAGAACCTGAGATACTGCCAGATTAATCTTACGTAGTGTTCAAGATGAGATTTATAGGTTACCAAAAACATCACAGAAAACGTTATAGAAACACCAACTTTCCTTTTATTTTTGTCACGTGAGCTTCTCAAATTCAATATGACTAAAATGGAACCCATTATGCTTCCCTTTTCAAAATTTCACTATTAATGCCAGGGACATTACCATGCTTTCAGTCACTCAGTCTCACAACCTTGGTTTTGGCCTGATCTCTTCACTCTCTCTTCTCCCATATTTATAGCACAATGCCAAATCTTGTAGTTTTTAATTTCATAACATCTCTCAGATAGGACCCATTCTGTCCATCACTCAACATCCTAGTTGAAGCCATTATCATATCCTTTTCCAGAGGTTTACCTGAACTACTACAATACCCTGAAATTGATACTCCTGGCAAAAGCCTTTCCCTTTTCTAATCCTCTACCAACTGACAATGTAATTTGTCTAGTACTTAGGTCTGACCAAGAAAACCCCTACTCTGTAAAATGTAGTACCTTCCTATTTCCTCCATGACAAAAGTCTTCTCTTTAGTATTTAAAGCTGTTCTAAAGCTTGAACTTTTCTACATTTCAACTAAATTGTCATAGATGCTATTTTTCACATTCAAAATTCTATTTCCCTTCTCCATGAATTTACATTGACTCTCCACCATGCCTGGAATAGTCTCTCTTCTAACTTCCACCCTATCAGTTTCTCTGGCTTCCTTCAAGACTCAGACTTCCCCAGTTACCCCCAGTTTCTACTGCCTTCCTTTCTGAGAGTCTGCTATTCTTTTCTACTGCCACAATCCTGTTGTATATGCCTACTTATTTCAATGCTATCTCCCACATTACAATATGAGCTTCTTGAGGACAAGAGCTATTTTTGCTTTTCTTTGTATCCCCAGCTCAGCACAGTGAATGACACAGAGTAAATAAATAATAACTGCTTGTTGATTGACTAACTAAAATGTGTTAAAAATCAGTCCCCTGGTGGACAATAGTGTACTAGGGAGAGGATTTTTATAAGGATCTTTTGATGTTGATAGCAATCCTTTACATATCTGTGAAAGTGAAATCAAAGTTTTGGAGGGAAAATTAACTTCATATTCCTAGAAGATCTTCAAAAGAAAGTATATAAGCATTTATTAAACCCTTACTATGTATCAAGCACTATGCTGAGCACTTTATAAAATGATATGATATATAAATATTTTGTCTGATTATCACAACAACTTTAGGAAGTAGGTCCTTTTATTATCCCTACTTCATAGCTGAGGAAACTAAGGCAGACAGTGGTTAAGGGATTTGCCCAGGGACACATATCTAATAAGTGTCTGCGGTAACATTTGAACATAGGTCTTCCCAACTCCTAGTCAAGCCCTCTATTACTACTCCACCTAAGATACAGATAATTCTATTTTTCTCTATCAAATTCATGGGGCTCTTCTTTACTCTCTAAACATTTTTAGCCTTTTCCATGAATGCACGAAGAAAGTACCTTTCCTTAAAGGACATAGTACTTTGTACCAGGAGGAACCTTTAAAATCACCCAGTTTAGCCACTTTATTTTTCAAATTATGAAATAATCTAAAAGAATATTATTAATTCACCTATAGTTACATAGGCAACAAAGCAAAGATATAATTCAAACATTCTCTGATTCATTATTTTTCCCCCACGGCACCATAGCTTCTGCCTATGAAAATCATTTGGTTCCTCTAAACTCTAGCTACAGGTTGAAATATTGTACTCATCTTTCACTGATCCCACTAATTGAACAGGATCTTTTTCTTTCCAGGGTACTGTTATTTCCTTGAATCTGATGTGTTTATCACATTTTGCTGCGTATCATACTTATTACTGTCCTATCTTCTCCATTTGAATTTAAGATTCTTGGGCCAATTTCCTCTTTCTGAGCATCAGGACTTAGGGAAGGACCTTGCATAACAGATATGTTTTAATTGAATAGAACTGAATCGGATCAGATTGAATTAAAATCATTTTTGTCTCACACTGATCTGCTTAAAACTGATTGACATTATAATTTTAATGGTTCTCACCAGAAAAAATGAAGATATCTCCTTGCTTGTTTTGACTAATTCTCTGAGAACTGTAAAATAGAATAAATAATGCAGAAAAATATGAGTTTGGTTTCAAATGATTTCCATGGGTAGGTAAGGGGTACAGTGGATAGAACACTGGCCCTGGTGTCACAGGGACATCAATTCAAATCTGGCCTCACTTACTAGCTATCTGATTGTAGGTAAGTCACTTAATTCTGAGTACCTCTCAAAAATAAATAAACAAATAAAATGAAATCTCTAAATTCCTTTAGTTTCAAAGCGAAGGAATTTGTATATTTAAAACATTACACAGAAATTTCAAATGTGCTAATTCAGAATATAATCCTATAAGAGTAAAAGTGATGCTTTAATTCAGGCTGGTGAATATATAAATTGTGAAATACCTTCAAGGTAGAAGTACTTGCATCCACAAAAACATTCACATATTCACAGAAATTTATATATCTTTGAATGAATCTACAAAAATATATTTGTCTATGATATTTTTCCCAGGAGTCTGTACACTTCTCATCTGGTTTTTATCACATCTATGAATTTCTTCATCTGTAAAAATGAAGCTTGACTTATATCAACTTTCAGAATCTTTTTATTACTAATATTTGTACAACTCTATGTCTGTACTGTCAAATTTCCTTAAAACTTGGAAAAATGTTAATATTCTTGAGGGATTTCTTCATATCATTTCCCCACCTTCAATGCACATCTTTCTTCCCATTTGCTACTCAAATTCAAACCTAGATATTTTTATTAAAAATATTTCATGGAATTCTGCCATTTCTACATTCAGATTCATGAGACAATTAAGGTATGGAGTTCTTATCTCCAGATTTTTCAATGGAAAAAAAATAACCAGAGATTGATTTCCTGTAATGAAAACTGGAGTTCACAGCTATTCCCAAAGGCCAAACAAGTGATGTTCTTCTCCACTCCAAATGCAGAGAAAACATGTAACATACTCTCAGGAAAATGACCAACGTGGTCTGTGGAAACTAAGAATACATTTAGAAGGCTCTGTTCCTTATTAATGTGAAAACCAGGATTACACAAAACCAAAGGAATTTTTAAGAGAAAGTAAGACTAATATTAGAATTATCAATAAGATAATAACTGGACATGTTTTTGATCTAGTTAGAGGACAATCTGAGAAACTGATGTAAAAACCAAGTATCAGAGCTACTATTGAGAAAGGGTATGTATTACTGAGGTCATTAGAAACACCTATCCCCTCGCAGCTCTATCTGTGTCTATATAAATATTACTGTAAGGGTAATACATCAAGAAGCTGGCCCTTTGCGAAGTGTAGGAAAGAAGAGATGTTAGTGTGATGTGAATCCAAAGAATGAGATCAGAATATTGTATCATTGCCTTTTTCATATTAATTACAGAAGAATTCTGGAACCCAGGTTGAATTAAAATACCCCTGTCTCGGGAACAAAGGGTTTGAATGGGGGTCTCATATCTCTGAGTCTCCCTGCCTGTGCGTTTTGGAGAAAGGTATTTGTCTTAGAACCTCAGTCTCATTAGCTCAATAATGAAAGACTGAACTAGATGTCCCTTCATGCTCTAAAATTTTATGTTTTTTGTATCTACTAGGAAATTTCTGAGAATTTGAAAGTAACATTTGAAACAATACAAGTAATAAATTTACTTTATTTGAAATGTTTTTATTGTCTTATTTTTCTTTTGAAATACAAGCTCTTCAACAAGCACTAAATCAACAAAACACTTGATAAAGTATATTCCCCCCAAACAACAAAAAGTTCCATTACTACTTTACTTAAAAATGTTTGGTAAGGGGACAATCACTAACTCCTAAGGCATCTAATTCTATCAGTGCATAGCTTTAATTTTTAGGACACAAGTAGTCCACATGAATATTTGGCATGGAGTTGTCTCTAGAGTTGTTCATTACAAGTTTTATTTGGGCAATGAGATTTTGCTTTGCTCACAGAATAGTGTCTTCTTTGATGTGGTCACACCATGTAGGGGGGTCCAATGCTGAAATCCACCATGTCTCATACTCAATAGTAAAGTGAGCATTTGACCCTTTCAAGTTGTCCATAAGATAGTCTTTAAGGTAAACTTACATTGGACATTCCAGCTATGTGGCTGTCATATTTGAGTTGTGCTCTCTGCAATAGAGTTTGAATGCTTAGAAGTTCAGCTAAAGAGGGAAACTCAGTGCCTGGTCCCACCAGGTAATCTTCAGAATCTTTCTAAGATAATTCAAATGGAAGCAGTTCAATTTTTTGGCATGGTGCTAGTATACTGGCAATGAAGCCAACACTGGTTCTGTAGACTTTCAGTTTGGTTCGCAACCTGATATTCCTTCCCATACTCTCTTTCATCAAACACTTTCAGTGAGGATGAAAAGTGCATCAAGTTCAGCCCTTTCATTGATGATAAATTATTTACCTTGAAAAGCCCAAGATGGAAGGAAAATTGTTGTATGACTTTTTGTTCCCACATGATTGTGCACTAAATGCAGCCTCCAAGACTGAGATACAACAGAGTCTGGATGAGTTCTGTGCTTCTGGTACTAATTTTTGCTTGGCAATTAACACCAAAAAATACAGAGGTTCTTCAGCCAACACCACATCATCTATATATTACCACAAATGAAGAAATTTTTAATCCTGCGGAAAAGTTCACTTACCTTGGACGTTCACTTTCCAGGGATGTCGACATAGAGAATGAGGTTGATGCATACGTTGCTAGAGCTAGCTCAGTGAGTTTTACTAATAATGTATAGAAAGGCTGATGATTCATGCGGGTTTATTTCATATGTCACTGCTATACTGAAATTATTATTTCAATTCATTTTAGTTGAAACTCAAGTTATCTAAGAAGGCCATTATTATCAGAAAAAAAACATTAATTTGGGTTCACCTTAAGCTATTATGATTAATTTTTTTTCTTGTGTTATTTTCATTCCCAGAAATTCTAGTACTATATGAAATAGTAATGACGATCATTGACATTCTTGATATACCCCTGCTTTTAGTGGAAAAAGTCAGTAGTATTTGTCCATTGCATATAGTACTGGATCATGATCTTAGGTAGATATTATTCACTACATTAAGGAAATATACATTAATTCCTATATTTTTTAATGTTTTCCACTAAAATTGTTATTATATTTTGTCAATGCATTTTTAAAATATATTGATCATGCAATTCAATTGTTTTGTTATTACTATGGTTTATAGTTTTCCCAATATAGAACCAACTGTAGTTTTCTGGGATAAATTCAAATTATACTGCATATATTATTTTATTATATTTTTAGCTTCTTTGTGAGTAGTTCATGAAGTATATTCTATTGATCTCCAACAGGTAAATTGTTCTATCATTTTCCTTTTTCCTACTTTATCTTTCCCTAGTTTTGATGTGAAGAACCGATTTAAATCATAAAAGGAGTTTGTAGTGATCCTTTATCCATTGTGGAAAATATTTTATGTAATATTGGACTTAAATAATCTTTAAATGCTTGATAGAATTAACTTACAAATAATTTATATCTTGTTCAAATATTTTATAAAATTTGTCTATTTAAATTCTCTTTCTTTGTACTGTTGATCTTGGTGTGTAATGGTGATTCCATTCACACATACATGTGTTTGTATGTATGTATATTTGTATATAAACAAACATATATATTCCTCCATGTCATTTGTTTTCACTTTTGTTGGTGTATAGCTGGGAAAAAATAGCTTTGAACAATTCCTTTTATTTTTGGCTTTACTTGTTATAGATTCTCCTTTTTCATTTTTTAGATTGTTAATTTGATTTTCTTTTCTTTTTTATCAGAACAGTTAGTAACTTCTTCAATTTTTTTAAAAAGTATTTTTGCCTACCAACTCAATGAAGATTTTCTTGCTGACAAGTTTTATTTGTTTTTTCATTTTAAAAATTTTGCAGGGGATTATTTGATGATTATCTAGTTGTTTTTAGTTCCATGCCCAATTCATTGCTCCCTCACCCCCAGACTCCACTTTGTCTCAACTGTTAAAAGATAAAGATTTTCCCTTCAGGAATGCTTTGGCCTCATCTCAGAAATTTTGGTATGTTGCCTCGTTGCTACAATTTTTAAAACTATGTATCGTTCTTGTGATTTGTTCTTTGACACTTTCTTCAGGATTAAATTATTAAATTAATTAATTTTTCTTCAGGAAAAAAGGTTTTCTTTAAAAGTCATTTCTTCAATATGATTTTAATGCATTTTGGTTAATAAATGATGTCTTTAATCCTGCCTTTCTATATGAATTTGTGAAGTCTTTTCTGCACTAATGCATGGTCATTACCTTTTTTTTTGTTTTTTACTGACAGTTATAGTAATTTTTTTTTAATTTAATTAATCTGTTTTCAGTTTTCAACAATCACTTCCATCAGTTTTAAATTCTCTTTGCCCTCCTTTCCCACTCTCTTCCTGAGACAGCATGCAATCTTGTATGGGTTCTACACTCACATTCTTATTAAACACATTTTCACATTAGTCGTGTTGCATAGAAGAATTAAAATGAATGAGTGAAACCATGAGGAAAGCCAAAAGAAAACAAACATTAAAAGAGAAAGTTGTGTGCTACATCCTGCATTCTGATATCAGAGTTATTTCTCTGAATGTGTATGACATTTTGCCTTAAGAAACCTTTGGGAACGTTTCAGCTTCTTGCATTGCTGTGAAGGGCTAAGTCTATCAGAAGCAATTTTCTCACACTGTGGCTGTTACTGTGTATAATGTTCTCCTGATTTTGCTCATTTCATTCAACATCAGTTCAAATAAGTCTTTCCAGGTTTTTCTGAAGTCTGACTGTTCATCATTTCTTATAGCACAATAGTATTCCATTACATTCATATACCACAACTTGCTCACCCATTCCTCAATTGATGGGCATTCCCTCAATTTCCAGTTATTGGTCACTACAAAAAGAGCTGATACAAATATTTTTGTACATGTGAGACCTTTTCCCATTTTTATGATCTCTTTGGGATGCAGCTCTAACACATGGTCATTCTTGTAAAGGGGCAAGTACATTAGGGAAATTCTCAAAGATTGCATATTTCAATTTTCTAAATATAGGAATTTTGTTGCTCCTATTTTTGTTAGATTTCTCTGGCACTGAAGTTGGTACATTGAAGTACTCTAATATAGTCTTACTGCCCATTTCTCCCTGTATTTTGATTAAATGTTTAAGTATTTAGGCACTTTGCTATTGAATGAATATGTAGTAAAGACTCATATGTTTCATCATGGCCTTATCATTCAGCTGAAAACTACTCACACCAAAATTTTCAGTGATTTCTTAATTGACAATTCAAATGACTTTTAGTGAATTATTATCCTTCATGAACTTTCTGCAGGTTATGGCACTACTGATCCCCTTTTTTCCTTGTTACTCACTTCTCTCTTAAATTTTTAAGTCCCTATTCTCTTCTGTCCTCTTCCTGTCTACTTGCTCTTTCTCAATCTAGATAACATTCAGTAATTGTAGGTGTCCCCAGGCAATATCTCTGGAACACTCTTCTCATCTCCTATATTATTTCACTTAGTCATCTGGATTTGTCATGTCTATACTAGTGATTCTCAGATCTACTTACTGATTGCTAGCTTTTCTCCTGGCAGGCAGTTTTGGACCTCCAACTGTTCATGGAACACCTTAAACCAGATCTTCCATATATATCTTAAATTCAACATTTCCAAGCATAAGTCATTATTTTTTTTCTCTGAGTTCTTGATTCTTCCTAACTTCCCTATTACTTTGAGGGGGCTATCATCTACCCAACTATCCATGAAGACAATCTCAGTGTCATCCTCAACTTCTCAGTGTTTCTCACTTCTTATATCTAATCAATTGCCAAGTGCTGCTGATTTTTCTTTTTCAAAACCTCACATATTTACCTCCCTTCTCTTTTGCGCAACGACATTACATTGTTGCAAGCGTTCACCATCATACACCTGAACTATTTCAATAGACTTCTGGTTAACTTCCTGCCTCAAGTTTCTTGCAACATGATTCATAGTCCATTCAGCTATGAAAGTGATCTTCATTAAGTACAGGACTGACTTTATTATCTCACATTCAATAGATTCTTTATTACTTCCAGGATTAAATACAAAATCTTTCTTTTGTCTCTTAATGTCCTTCATAACCTAATCCTTTCCTACCTTCCAAGTCTTCTTAGACCTTATTTTAATCCACAGACTCTATAATTTAGTGATTCTGTCCTCCTTACTGTTCTTTAAATTGAACATACTATCTCCTAATTGCATATATTTGGACTGACTACCTCCATTTTTGGAATTTCCTTCCTCACCCATACCTTCTGGTTTTCCTCAAATCTTAGCTAAAATATCAGAAAACTTTCCTTTTTATTCAGGTATCATTATTTTCAGTTCCACTTAATGTATAAATTCACATCAAACAAATTTCCACAGTAGTCATGACAGCAAGTACAAGAACAAGAATGAGGAATAAAAGAAGGAAGGAAGAAAGGAAGGAAGGAACAAAACAAGGAAAAGAAAGAGAAAATCTTCTTCAAACTGCCTTCCAATCTCATCAATTCTGGAGATGGATTGCATTTTTCATCTCAAGTCATTTGAATTGTGGTGGATTATTGTACTGATCCAATTTACTATGTCTTTTAAGATTGACTATCTTTACAACATTGCTGCTTCTGGGTACATTTTTCTCTAAATTCTGCTCATTCCAGTTGGCATCAGTTCATTTAAATCTTCATAGTTGTTTCTTTCTAAAATTATCTCCATCATTTCTTGCAGCATAATAATATTCGGTCAAATTAATATACCATAAATTTAATTGAACCACTCACCAAGCAGTGGATTTCCTTTCACTTTCCATTTTTTTGCCACTGCAAAAAAGAGCTGCTAAAATTATTCTTGTATGTATGGGTTCATTTCTTTTGATTTCTTTGAGATGTAAATCTAGTATCATAATTGGATGGCCAAAAGGTATACACAGTTTAATAGCATAGTTCCAAATTACTTTCCAAAATGGTGGGAGCAGTTGACAGTTCTCCCCACAGTGCAGTAATAAACCTATCGTCCCACATATTATCCCTTTAAAAAAAGTTTCAGGAATTTGACTATTTCCACACTCAGAATTATGAAACCACTAAGCTTTGTGCTACTTACTTTCTAGTCTCTTTCATGGAAATAAATAAGCTAAAGGTTGATTTTCTGTAATGCAAATTTGGAATGTTCAGAAAAATTTCCATTGAAGGTAGAGTTATAATACTATTTCCCACTTCAAATGCAGAGAAAAATGGAATCAAATTCCCAGGAGTTGGGGAGAGAGAAGCAACATGGAAAACTGAGAACTTACTTGGAACATACACTCATTTTTTCTTATCAATGGGAAAGCTGGTATTGCAGGAGAACAAAGAAATTTTTTAAATGAAATTAAGACTTAGAAGAATTAAATACGAAAATTGGTGAGGCTTCTCTCCTTTCTAGCTATATTTAAAGAAAAATCAGAAAATGTAAAATAACAACCAAGTCCCAGGGTTGATGCTGAGAATATGGTATTGAAGAACTTTGCTCTTCTGGCTCATCCAAGTGTCTGAAACAATTATACTGTCCAGGTGATCCATCTAAATACTTTCTACTCCTTCTACTTACTATTTGCCACTGCTATGTACATGGCAGGAATAGATGGGGAGAAAGAACACACCAATGCCAAGAGCATCCTTCTGGAGATGGGGGAATTTTTTCAAATTCAAGATGATTACCTTGACCTTTTTGGTGACCCCAGTGTGACTGGCAAGATTGGTACTGACATCCAGGATAACAAATGCAGCTGGCTAGTGGTGAAGTGCCTTCAGTTTGCATAATCTGAGCAAGAAAAGACGTTGGAGGAGAATAATGGACAGAAAGATCCAGAGAAGGTTGCTAAAGTGAAGGAACGGTATGAGAAACTTGAATTGCCTGATCATTTCACCAACTTTGAAGAAGAAAGTTAGAGTAGACTGATGGGGCTTATCGAGAAGCATTCATCCCCCCCTTCCTTCATCTACCTTCTTGAAAATGGCAAAGAAGATCTGCAAACATCAGAAGTGACCAATGAGTTGGACATGAGGAGGGGGGCTGGGGAGGGCTGGATACCTTGTGTGGAGTTGGGAGAGGATATACTCTCAATAAATTATGGCTCTTCAAAAAAAAAAGAAGCAATGGGAGTATTTATTTGACTACTGTGCCCCAAGAAAGAAGAAGAAAGCAGAAGGAAAAGGGGAGGTTTTAGAAGATAATGATTCTTGTGGTGGCAAATGGCAAGGTGCCCTGAGAAAGCAACTAGATGGGATACAAAACTTATTCTGGGTCTGGTTATATAGAGTACGCTAGAGAATCAATCAATAATCAATCAAGAAACATTAGGCCCAGTATCAAAGTTTTAAAACTGAATAAAGGAACTACCCGGGTGAATGAGAGCATAGTTTCTGGGGGTCCTACCCAAAGAGAAACAGAATCTGGCAAGATGGCAAGATAGCAGAAGTAACTGGGAGCCAGGAGTCAGGTTTTCATTAACTTTATGGTAATTTTTAAATTTTTATTATTGTTATAGAAACACCTTGGACATTGGTGATAGAGGAGAAAATCTTTCCTGCAAACTGGTTTAGGGAAGCAAGATAGAACATTTAGATAGTTCCTCTATCTGTCTATAGATCCATCATTTTTTTTTCACTTTTGAGACTTAGGAATACAAGATCAATGGTTCACCAAATGACCATCTTGGCATTTAGAATTGGGGCTCATCCCTTAGTATACAGAATGATTCATTGGAGGTCTTCAAATAGAAATTGGATGATTGTATACTATAGACTATTTGGGACATATAAATTGGACTAAGTGGGCCTCTGAAGTGCCTTCCAACTATACAAATTCTATGATTCTTTGCTTGTGATTCTGAATGTACCACACTACATCTTTTACAAGATGATATTGCATATGTGGAAGGGTAGGGAAAACTGAGTGAATGAGGCCAAGTTAGTTAAAAGCCTCATGTTCTCCAAAACAGCAAAATTGCCCTCTGAATGACTTTTGTCTGAGGAAGGAAACAAAGGAAGAAAATAAGACTTTATTAAACATCTACTGTATATCAGGCAGTTAGTTGGCTTTACAAATGTTGTCTCATTTTATCCTCACAAAAACTATGATTTTATTGTCTCCATTTTACAACTGAGGAAACTGAGGCACCAGAAGTTAAGTGACTTCTTCTCCAGTATCACATTGCTTAGTAAGTGTTTGAGGCTAAATTTGAATTCAAGTCTCCTTACCTCAGGCCCAATATTCTATACATTGTACTATCTGACTGTTTTCTGAGGGGCACAGGAGAAACCCTGTTCCCAGTTTAGTTCTGCCTTTGGGAAGTATATATCAGTCTCCGTGCTCATTCTCCCAACTATGACTTGGATGAGCAGGCTGTTTCACCAAAGGGCTACTACTACTTTTCTCTATCAGAGTCATAGAGGTAACCCTGATGTATGAGTTTGTCTACTACTATCACTAATGAGTTGCCATCTGGTGTGTTCCCTTACTGTCAATCAAAATTAAAATTTAATACATTTTATTATTACAATATATAATAATATTATATTGTATATTACATGCAATATATAATATATTATTATATGTTATATAATTATATAACTTAATTATATGATGATATAATTTAATAGTATAACACAAATATAAATTGATTAACATCAATTAGATTTTACAATAGAATATTTGCAGAGAAAGAATATCAAGGACTCAAGTACAACATTCCCCCCTGGACTGAGTTGTGTTCTCTTCCCTACAAACCTACTTAGTCACAGAAGAGAATGAACTCCAATTTGAACTGATTGCTAAAAATTTCTGTGCGCCCTCTCCAAATTCAGGGTGAGCGAGATACTCCTTGGCCCAGCAAGTCCATTTATCCCTACAATGAGTTCCTATCAAGGTCACTTCTTGGGATATCATAGCTGATGGACGTCTCTCCTTTCCTTGAATACAGGGTGTCTCACTGCCAAGTTGATTCACTACTAGAGAGGGTCAAGCAGTTTGCTCCTCAAAGACAACTCCTCACTGGACTTGGCTTCTTCTACTAGCAGATCTACGTGCCTGGGATGGCTTTTCTGATATTTTGAAGCTCACAGTGTCATAATCCAATCTGTTACATTTCTGACACTTATTCACCTATAATTAGGAATGATAAACACAGAGACAAGAGAAATAGCAATACTATGGATTTTCAGCTATGGTCAAAGTAGAATATAAGAGAGCTAGTGACAGGTGATAGAGTGTTGCTATTACTGACACTGCCCTTCACCAGAACGCTCACATCATTTCTTCTTCCCTACTTGAAAGTTTCAAGGAAAAGACAAAAAAATAATTTCTTTGAGCCTTTTGTATATAAAATTCCTATTCAGAACACAATTACAAGATGTTTTATGACCTCATAATAAACCAGCAGGAAACAGTCATAACTACTCTAAAGTAAAGAGGCAACGGAACCCTCCAGCAGCCAATGTTGGAAGTAGGCTCCATCTGCCTGTAAAATGAATGTCAGCAGGAAGAAAATATTGTGCATGCTCTAAAGATGGGTCCTCTCTGGCTGGTCCTCCCACCATAGAATTAAGACAAAATGAATAGATCAGAACCCTAAAATTATCTCTCATTTTGATTCTCTCTCAAGTCATTAAAAAGCCTGGTATCTTTGGACAACGATTTGAAACAAGATCCCTTCTAAATCTCTATATACTAAAATCAAACTCTATTTCTTCCTCTTGTACGCCTGGTTCATAATTAAGGACACACAAATAAAAAACTGTTAAAATTAACCATATCTTCCCTATAATGGGATACAATTTTAAGATTTATGTATATAGGAAATAACTTTAAAAAAATAAAACTGTCATCTCAGACAGAAAAAGTAAGAGAAAGACAAAAGTGGTTTCATCAGTTGTCTGTATTCTCTGGTAGGGGAAAGTTCACAAATGACTGGATGATCCACACGCTGTGGTCCTGTATAGCTCTCTGTTTTTCTGTCCTGCTGGACCAAGGCACCAGCCCTTCTTTCTTTTCTCTCTCTGCCAGCTCCTATCTCCACCATGAGGGCAGTGGTTGTGCTATAACCACCCCTATAGTTAACATCCATCACTCTTGGGAAAATTCTAGAATCTCTTCCATGGCAGAAAGAAGACAACTTACCTCTTTCAAAGTATACCTCATAGGAACCTGCTCAAGCTAGTCACATTTGTTAATTTTTGTACAAAGTGATCTTATAGAGGAGTGGGCATTGGAAGACGCGATGCTCAAATTAAGCCTCTTGCAAAAAATGTGCTGCTTGAGCTGAACCCTGGGTGCAAGTTGTCAAATTATTCAGTTCCCAATTTAATAATACATAGTGACTACATTCAGAGAATTTTATATGGATGTAGACCCAAGAGCTAGTGTTGACATCAAAATCTATTTCCCATTATAATTTTTAAGAATTTCATCAGATTCACATTAAAAAGGTCATCGATGAGCCCTTAAAATCCCTTCTTAAAGGAAAAATCTCAATCTTATTTTTAAAATGTTCATCATTCTTAATGCATGAAATTTTAGGAGTACATGAATATGTTTCGTTGATTATCATGATCAGTTCATTTTCTATTACCATAATGCAATCCTGAACAAAATGTTTGCTGAATTTATCAGTGAAATGCTCCCCTTTTTTGTAAGGTACCATTTTCCATTTTGATTGAAGGTTTATTGACACTTTTAAATGGATAAAACAAAAATTTAGGTCAAAACTCACTCAAACACATACAAAGAGAAACTTTTTGGGGGTATTTGATTAGTATTTTATTTTTAACCAGTTACAAGTTAAAAGAGTATTTACCATTTGTTTTTTAAAACTTTGAGTTCCAAAAGCCAATGAGGAGAAGAATTGTTTAAGAAGCAGAATTGGATAAATGGAAAATTAGTTCCAAAAGCTCACTGAAGAAACTAATTTCTTAAAAATTAGAATGGAACAAAATAAGAAGTCAAAAATGATAAAATAAAACCAAAAGAATGAAAAAAATTGAAGACAATGTGAAGAATGTCATTAGAAAAACAGCTGACCTACAAAAAGATCCAAGAGAGATAATATTAAAATAATTGGACTACTTAAGAGCCATGATAAAAACAAGAGCTAAGACATCATCTTTAGAGAAACTATCAGGAAAATCTGCCCTGATATTTTCAAATAGGAGGGTAAAATGAAAATGGAAAGAACCATTGATCACCTACCAAAAGAGATCACAAAAGGAAAACTCAAGGAATATTCTAGCTAAATTCCAGAGTTCTCAGGTCAAGGAGAAAATGTTGCTAGGAGGTAGAAAAAAAATAATCTGAGTACTTTAGAAATACAGTCAGAATAACACAAAATCTAGCAGCATCTACATTAAAAAATTGGAAGGCTTGGAATATGATATTCCAAAAGTCAAATGAGTTAGAATTAAAATCAAAAATCACCTACCCAGCAAAATTAGGTAAAATTCTTCAGGGGAGAAATGACCTTCAAATACATGGAGAACTTTCAAGCATTCTTGATGAAAAGATCAGAATTGAGTAGAAAATTTGACTTTCAAATGCAAGACTTAAGAGGATCATGAAAAGGTAAACAGGAAATAAAAGTCATAAGGGACTTATTAAAGTTGAGCTGCTTATGTTCTTCCATGAAGAAATGACATATGTAACTCATGAGACTTTTGTCAGTATCAAGACAGTTACTAGGAACAAATGTATACACACACACACACACACACACACACACACACACACAGAGGGCACTGGATGAGTTGAGCATGACAGGATGATATCTAAAAATAGAATTAAAGGGTGAGAAAGGATTGTACTGGGAGGAGAAAGGGAGTGGTAGAATGGAGTAAATAATCTCACATGAAAGAAGCAAGAAAAAGCTTTTACAGAGGAGGGGAAGAGGGGAGAGGTGAAAGGGAAAAACTGAATCACAAACTCATTGGAATTGGCTTAAGGAGGGAATGACATAAACACTCATTTTGGTATGGAAACACATCTTCCCCTACAGTAATGTAGAGGGTAAAGAGATAAGAGAGGAGATGATAGAAGGAAAGACAGACTTGAGGTGGGGGTAATCAGATGCAAACACTTTTGAGCAGGGACAAGGTGAAAGGAGAAAACAGAATAAAAGGGGGTGGAGAAGATGTAGGGAAATATAGTTAGTCTTTCACAACATGACTATTCCAGAAGTATTTTGCATGAATACACATGCATAATCTATATCAAATAGCTTGCCTTCTAACTGAGGGTGGGTGAGGAAAGAGGAAGGGAGAGAACTTTGAACTCAAAGGTTTTAAAAAGAATGTTCAAAACTGTTTTTACATACAACTGGAAATAAGATATAAAGTTAATGGGGTATAGAAATCTATCTTGCTCTACACGAAAAGAGAAGGAGAAAGGAATAAAAGAAATGGGTGAGGGTGACAGAAGAGAGGGCAGATTGAGGAAAGGGGTACTCAGAAAGCCTGCCATCTTGGTATTGAGGGAAGATATGTGGGAAATTTTGGAACTCAAAATCTTGTGGAAGTGATGTCCAAAATTAATTAGTTAATTTTAAAAGACTTAAAGAAAAAACATTGAATTCCAGATTTTCTCCAGACAATCCACCCCACACAACCACCACCACCACCACCATAGAGAAGGAAAGCATTGTGATATAGGCTATGCATATGTAGTCATGTAAAATATATCCATAAGTCATGATGTGAAAGAAAATGTAGACTGCCAAAAAATCTCAAAAAAAAATTAAAGAAAATAAAAATTATGCTTCAACTTGTATTCAGACAACATCAGTTTTGTCTCTGGAATTGGATAACATTTTTCATCATAAGTCCTTCAGAGTTATCTTGGATCATTGTATTAATATAATAGTTTTCACTACTGCTGTTGTTCATTCGTTTCAGTTGTGACTGACCCTTCATAACACTAGTTGGAGTTTTCTTGCCAAACACTAGAGTAGTTTGGCATTTCCTTTTCCAGATCAGTTTACAAATAAAGAAGTTTAGGCAAACAGAATGAAGAGATTGTGCCAGGCTGACACAGCTTACTGAGTCAGATTTGAATTTAGGTCTTCCTGAAACCAAACAGTACTCTATGCCATATAGCTCTCTTAAAACAATAGTGAGCTAACCTTTTTGGATCCATGGCAAATATTACAAGTTTTCTCCAGAAGTGAGTTTATGTGAAGATTGTCTATTCTCTTAAATTGTGGTTTCCCCAACCAGCCTCCCATGGATCTCTGACACTTACTATCCATCTTCTCACTTCCTCTCACAGAACCAAAATGAGACACTTGATTTTTTTAACTTAAGTTGTGTTTCACATAGCCTCTGATAACTGAATTAATCACAACACTGTCAAATATAATTTGCTTTTGAGTTTCCTAATCTAATATTATGCATTTAATAATCTAATATTCTGCATTTTCTATTTGTCATTGCTGCTTGTCCATAAGACTATTTTATTTAAATCAATAGTAGATTGTTTTCTGCCGAGGACTGTGAGAATCCAACCTAGGCATTCAAGGTATCCATAAGGGACTTGCCACAGAATATTTTTTTAGGTTCCTAAGGTTACCTAACCTGAGCAACAAGAGAGCCTGTATATGTCTGATAGGGAATTTTCCTAAATTAGTTTTAACATAATCAGCAATCCTCTGTCCATTTGACTGTTAATAGTTCAGTGCCTACCAGGACCCTCAGGGAGCCAGGATATCCACCTTGACAATACTGCTCATGTGAAAGAAGTTCCGATATTTATGATATCTAAAAGGATATAATTAAAGTAAGTATATGATTCTTTCTAGTATGACAGCCCTAGTTATGCAAAATTTCCTAAGTAATGGTTTATATAGAGAAGTAATAGGTTTTCTTTCTTTTAAGGATAATAGCTGTCTAATAACCTTGACCTGAGATCTACTAGCATGACTGAAAAGTGAACAATAGCAAAATTTATTAAAATAATCTGTGTAATCTAAGGGCAAATCAGGGTCAAGGAAGGGATTTCCATTGCCAAACTCAAATATGCTGTCAATCACATAATAATAATAAATTCTTAAGAGTTCAAAGGGAAATTTTCAGAGGCTAAAAATAAAAGCAGAGTCAAACACATAACTTGTTTATCCAAGTAAAATTTATTGAAGGACATGGCACAATCGACTAGCTATTAGGATGATACAGAAGGTACCTGCCTCTGATGTCTCTACTAGTGCTAAATGTGCACTGATTTCTCATTAGATACTCAGCTCTACAAGCCAGGCAGCCATGATTTTCTGTGAGAATTCTTTTTGTATCAATACTTCATCAATGTGGTGCACTCTGAAGGGAATTGCTCTTATTAGGCCATATTTATGACACCAAATACTCTCCTTCACTCTAGAGCTGAAGTCTTGGGACACAGTATAACTGACCTCATGAATAAATTCACAACAGGTCTTTTGAGAAGCTCAGTCTTGACATATACTCAACAGTACACTTATTGGATGTGTGACTTATATCCACAGAAAACCTATACTAGGCAGCTTGAAATTATTTGTGTATCACAGCCTACACAAAATGCTCACTTCAAATGTGGCACTTATCTTGAGAATGATTATGAAATAAATTACTATTATCTTAGATTGGAAGAAGGCAAAAAGTCTATAGGGTAAGAATTGTAATAAGTTATTTTTTTTATTTATTGGTTTAACAAACCAAGAGGTTACAAGTCATTAGATAATAACCATTAATAAATACAGTGACTAATTCAACATCAGGTAGAAAGGGTTAAAGCACACTACACTTAAAACAAATCTCTAATTTACTAAATAAAAAACCTGAAAAGCAAAAATAAACCCAGAGTGATAACTTTGGAAGCCCAGACGATCACCAGCAGGCAGCAACTGGCATAGGTGCTAACCAGCATCATACTCACAGCTAATGCTGTACCTTCAGATTCAGAGAGAGTCCTGAAGACTGCACACTCTGAGGTGAGTTAAGTAAAAGCAATTTTTGATAAATTCATGTTGGTTCCATTCACCTTTTAGGTATTTAATAAATATTTCTTTAATACAGCATTGGACAGAAAAGTAAACCATGTCTCAGAGACTCTCAGTCATTTGTTCAAGGTAACCTAGTTAGTAAGTTGGGAGTAGAGAAGTCAAATCCTTATAATCTGAAAAAAATATCAAAGATTGTTATACTAAACTGGGAATATATTAACCCAAAAAATTGCAAAAACTCTCAAGGAGAGGAATTTAATTTGGAAGGACTGGGTAGGGAAGAAAGTTCCTGTTTGTGACAGAGCAACATGAATAAAATGATCCTATAATAAATAAAAAAATGAAGTGGTTTTAAGTATTCTGCTTCTGAAAATTAGCTAAAACCACCTTTGAACATAACATTTTCTTCAAAGCTGCTGTGATATCTTTATTTCTGACACTATAGATCAGAGGGTTTATAACAGGTGTTAGGATATTGTAGAAGACAGACACCAACATATCCTTCTCAGTAGTATGATACAAAGGAGGGAACATGTAGTTATAGACAGAAGCTCCATAAAAGAGAATAACAACAGCTATATGGGAGGAACATGTGACAAATGCTTTCCTATGACCCGTAGCTGAATTCATCCTATAGACTGTGAGGAGAATAAGGGAGTACGAGCTTAAAATAACTATGAGAGGGATGAGGAGCATAAGGACACAGCACAGGTACATGACAGTCTCATAGAGTGATGTGTCTGAGCAGGAGAGTTTCAACAAGGCAAGGACCTCACAGAAGAAGTGTTGGATCTCTCTGGACTTACAAAATGGAAAGTTCATGGTGATAGGGGTGATAGTGAAGCCATCAACAGAGCCCAAGATCCAACACACAACTGCAAGTAGGATGCAGATTCTGTCGTTCATGATGGTGGAGTAGCGGAGAGGGTGACAAATGGCCATATACCTGTCATAGGACATCGCTGCCAAAAGGAAGAACTCTGCTCCTATAAGAGTTACATAGAGGAACATCTGGAGTCCACAGGATGAGGCTGAGATATTATGAATCCCAATTATCTGATCCAACAGCATCTTGGGCACAGTAACAGAGATATACATCATGTCCATGAGGGAAAGCTGACTGATGAAGAAGTACATGGGAGTGTGGAGGTGGGGATCACTTTGAATCAAAAGAACCAAAGTGGCATTGCTAGTCAGAGCTATTGTAAAAATAAGGAATATCAGTGAGTAGAGGAAAGGAGAATATTTGCTTTGGGTAAAGAGCCCCAACAGGATGAAGTCAGTCCCAAAAGTTTGATTCTCCAACCTCATTCTTTGGTTCATATCATCTCACCTAGAGAAGATTAAAACCAACCAGAACAACAAAAGATTTTATAATCTGTCCCATATACATAAACGATAGATCATCTATTAGTGAAGAAAAGAGATATGCTATAGATTTTCCAACAGGAGCAAAGATGTATTTGTGCTAATAGGAGCGATTCACGTCAATCCATGATACAGATGATCTAGATAGATCTATTTGGATAGAAATTTAATTTCAGTCATTTCCAACCCTGAGATTCTGCCAGATTATTCTTATAGAAAGTAGTATTCAAGATGACCTCTGTAGATTGAAATAAACATAATAGAAAACATAGAAACAGCCATTTTCTTTTTGTTTTTGTCACATGAGCATCTCCAATTTATTATGCCTGAAATGGAGCTCATTATGCTTCACTTTTCAAAACTTCCCTATTAATGTCAAAGACAGTACCCTACTCTCAGTCACTCAGTCTAAAAATCTCATTATTGTCTTGAATTCTTGATTCACTGTTCCCCTATATTTATAGCATAATGCCAAATCTTGTAGTTTCTACTTTCATAATATCTCTCATATAGGACCTATTCTCTTCATCACTCAACATCTCAGCTGAAGCCATTATCATTTTCGTATCCAGATGTTCACCTGAACTGCTGCAGTAGACTTAAATTGGTCCTCCTACCACAATACTTTCCCTCCTCTAATTCGTCTCCCACTCAGCTGACACAACAATTTTCCTAATGCTTAGTTCTGACCAAGAAATCTCCTACTTTGTTAACTCCATATCTTCCTATTTCTTCCAAGACAATATAAACACAAAAATTAATCTTTTCCTTAGTATTTAAAACTCTCCATAACCTTATATGTTTCTACGCTTTACCTCCCTCGAATCAGCTAAATTATCCTACATGCTATTCTTCACACACAATATTCCATCTCCCCTCTCCATGTCTTTACATTGACTATCCCCCATGCCTCTAATAAATGGTCTCTTTCCTAACTTCCTACCTCTTAGCTTCTCTGGCTTCCTTCAAGACTCAGCCTTCCTCACTTCCTCACAGTTGCTACTGCCTCCCCTTCTGAGAGTTTACTGCTCTTTTCTACTACCACATCTACTGCTATATATTCCTACTTATTTCAGTGTTGTCTCCCACATTACAATATGACCTTCTTGAGGGCAAGAACTAATTTTACCTTTCTTTATATCCCCAGATTAGCTCCGTGAGTGACACCGAGTAAATATTAAATGGTTGTTAACTGACTAATAAAATGTTAAAAATCAGTCCTCTGGTGGTCAGTAGTGTACTAGAGAGAGGGTTTTATAAAGACCTGTTTATGCTGACAGCACTTTTTTACAAATCTGTGAAACCAAAATCAAAATGGTTGTGGGGAGGATCAACTCCATAATTCCAGGTGAAGATCTTCATAAGAAAGCAAATAAGCATTTTTTAAATACTTACTACGTGTCAGGCACTATACTAATCGGTTTATAAAACAATATGAGATGCAAATATTTGGTTTCATCATCACAACAACCTTAGGATGTAGGTGCTATTACTATCCCTACTTTATAGCTGAGGAATTTGAGGTACACAGTGGTTAAGGGACTGGCCCAGGGATACACATCTAGTAAGTGTCTGAGTTTGCATTTGATCAAAGGCATTGTGACTCCAAGTCAAGCCCTCTATTACTACTCCACCTAGGATGTCCATACATCTGTTTCTCTCAATACAATTCATAGGACTCTTCTTCTCTCTTTAAGCATTTTCAGCTTTTTCCATGAATGTACCAGGAATGTGCCCTTCCTTATAGGATATAATACTTAGTGCCAGAAGGGAATTAAATTATAAAATTATCCAGAAGAATATTATTAATTTACCCATAGTTCATAGGGAAAAAGTAAAGATATAATTCAGACACATTCTCTGATTCATTATTTCCCTTTCACTACACCATAGTTCCTGTCTATAGAAGTCATTTGGTTTCTCTGAACTCTGGCTACATTTTAAAATATTTATTCATCTTTCCCCGATCCCACTAATTGAAGGGGATCTTTTTCTTTCCTTGACACTACTGCTTCTTTGGATCAGATGTGTTTATCTCATTTTCCTGTGTATCTTAGTTATTGCTATCTTATCTTCTCTATTTGAATTTAAGATTATAGGGGCTATTTCCTCTTTCTGAACATCAGCATGTAGAGAAGGGCCTTGCACAATAGATACACTTTAATTGAATAGAATTGGATTGGATCAGATTGAATTAAAACCATTTTTGTCTCACAGCGATTCACTTAAAACTGATTGACTTAAAAGACTCTCACAGGAAAAAAGTGATCATACCCCCCCCTGCTTGTTTTGACTAAACGCCTGACAATTGTGAAATAGAATAAATAGTGCAGAAAAAATTGATTTGGTTTCAAATGATATCTATGGGCAGCTAGGGAGGAGAATGGATAGAGCACTGACGCTGGAATCACAAGGACGGCAATTCAAATATAGACTCACTAGCTCACACATTGTGGGCAAGTCACTTAACCTGGATTGCCTTCCAAAAATAAATAAACAAATAAGATAAGTGCTCCACACTCAGTTAATTACAAAGTGAGGCAATTTATATATTGAAATTACTTATTTCATAGAAATTTCTAGTTTGCTACTTCAGAATATAATCCTATAAGCATAAAAATGATGCCTTAATTCAGTGATGAATATATAAATTATGAAACACCTTCAAGGTAGAAGAAGGACTTGCATCCCCAAAAATATTTGCAAGTTCAGAGAAATTCATGTATCTTTGAAAGAATCTATTAAAAATTTATTCATCTATGATACTTTTACTCATGAGTCTGTATACTGGTCATCTGACATTTTCTGCATCTATGAATTTCTTCTACTTTAAAAAATAAACTTGACTTACATCAATTTTCAGAACCCTTTAAGAGGTAACATTCTACTATTCAATGTCTCTTCTTTCAAAATATTGCCAGTCATGATTGATTTCTTCATATCATTTTCCCCACCATGAATGAGTATCTACCTTACCTTTTGCCTACTCAAATTCTAGTCTATTTTTATTGTTCATGGAGCTTGGCTGTTTCTACATTCAGATGCATGAGAGAATTAGACTTTTTGCTACTTACCTCCCATTCCATCTATGAAAAAAATTTGCCAAAGGTTAATTTTTTATAATGCAAACTGGAGATGTTCACAGGTATTCCCAAAGACTAAGTCAGTGATATTCTTCTCCACTCCAAAAGCAGAAAAAACTTCCAACAAACTCTAAGCAAATGACCAAAGTCATCAGTGGAAACTAAAAATACGTATGTAAAATGTGCTATGTTCCCTATTACTGTGAAAACTAGGATTACACAAAATCAAAGTAATGTTAAGAGAAATTATGACTGATACTAGAAGCATCAATAAGATAATAATAGATGGACAAGATTTACATCTACTTCCAGCAAAATCTGAGAGGTTAGTGTAAAAACCAAGTACCAGAGCTGCTATTGAGAAGCAGCATGTATTATTGAAGAAATTGGATGGAACTCTGCCATCCCAGGTCTCTCTTTGTCAACATAAATGTGACTATAAGGGTAATACATCAAGAGGCTGGCCCTGTGTCAAGGGGATGGAGGAAGAGATGGGTGTGATGTGAATACAAAGAGTGAGGTCAGAATATTACATCATCCCCCTTTTCATATTAATTACAGAAAAATTCTGGAACCCAGATGGAATTACAAGTATATTGTCTTGGGAACAAGAGTTTTGGATGTGGAGGGGTCATATCTCTGATTCCACCTTCCTGTGTGGTCTGGAGAAAGGTATTGGTTTGATTTCCATATGCAACAGTATGAAGTTCCCACCTGCCTGGAATGTCAGGAATGTCTGGTCTCTTTAGGTTTCTCATCAATACCCTTCAGGGTAACTGATATATCTAAACACTCTGTGTTTGGGTCCAGCCTCCACTGATGGTATTCCTCCAGTGTAAGAGAAAGTGAGGGAAGTACCCCACAGGACAATTTCTTTTAATCATGCACAGCATTTACTTGAAGAGGTAAAACAAATATCTTACTCCCTAACACTGGTAAGAATAATCCTCTCCACACAGGACTTTAGTCTCTGAGGAGGTGAAGGGGATTAGGTTCATAATTTAACTCATTTCATATTCAGTCCCATTTTCAAACCCTGGCTCCCTGGCTACTCAGAGCTTCCTTGCTGGATTGTCTCACTGCCATGGCCCATCTTTAATCCTGACTCCAGCGTCACCTTGGTAGAGGGTGTAGAGAACCTCCATTATAGACAAGCTGGACATGTTCAGAGCAGCTTTATGATATATACACATATACATAAAATTAATATCTGTTTTTATGTAAAAACAATAATAATCCAAATGTCCATTTATATAACAATTCTACATGGATCAAACTACTAGTTCTTGCATTAAAAGTATATAAAAGTGTTTATGTTATGCTAAAATGAAAAAAGAGACAACAGCAAGTCTAATTTATATTCATTTTTTATGCTGTGTCACCCAGGTAATATGCTATATCAATTTCCTCTTGAGGTTTGCTTACCTTGAACTAACTTTTGGTTTTCATTAGCGTATAGGCATTAGCCTCCCAGAATTTCAATTAAAACTGCATTGCTATACTTGTACTTTATACCATTTCTGGGCCAAATGATGCTGACACTATTTGACATTTTTCTCCCTCTGAGATCTGTCAGTTCATGTCTTTTGACCCTTTGTCTGTTGCACAATGGCTCTGATTTCTCTAAATTTGGCTCACTTAACTTATATATCTTAGAACAATGTATACTTCATCATGGAAACTAATTTTTCTTGTTACCTGTTTTGCATTATTTTTTGTAGAATTGGTTGTTCTCCCCAAATCCTTGTAGTTTTATACAATCAGAATTATACATCCAAACTCTTCTAACTATCTCTATCTTTTCTTTCATCATGAACTCATCATTTCCTCTTTGTAGACTTGACATAACTTCTTCTTTGTTGTCCTATTTTACTTATAATGTAATCCTTTATCTAAATCATCTACCCATTTTGAGCTTTTCTTTGTATATAGGGTTTAATTCTGAGCTATGGATAATGTCTCCCAGACGGCTTTTAAAGTTTTTTGACAGTTTTTATTGAATAGTGAATTCTGTCCCCACTAGATGTCATCTTTGAGTTCATTAAACATTAGATTATTACGTTTATTTTTTTCTGTGCTTTATATGCCTGGGGCAGCTAGATAGTACAGTAGATAAATTGCCAGGCCTGAATTCAGGTAGATTCAGCTTCCTGAGTTCAAATCGAGCATTAAACACATACTAGCTGTGTGACGCTGGGCAAATCACTTAACCATGTTTATCTCAGTCCACATTTGTAAAGTGAGCTGGAAAAGGAAATGGCATCCAACTCCAATATCCTTGCCAAGAAAACCTTAAGAGAGGTCACAAAGAGTCAGAAAGACCTGAGAAACAGATAAACAGCAACAAAGTCTATGTATCATGTTTAATTATTAATCTCTCTTTTGTTCTCCTGGTTCTGCTCAATTCACTTAGCATCTGTTCATATGTCTTTCCAGCTATTTCTGAAGTCCAACTTTGTCATTTCTTATAGAAAAATGGTCTTCCATTACATTCATACACAACAACTTGTTCAACAATTCCCAAATTCATGGACATTCTCTTGATTTCCAGTTATTGGTGACCACAAAAAGATGTGCTATAAATATTTTTGTACATGTGTAACCTTTGCCCATTTGTATGATCTCCTTGGGATACAGCCCTAACACATGTTCATTTCTTGTAAAGGTGGCAAGTACAGTAGAGAAATTCTCAAAGATTGCATTTTCCATTTTGCTAAATCCTACAATTTTGTTGCTCATATTTTTCATAGGTTTCTCTGGCATTGAAGCTGGTACACTGAAATATTTGACTATAGCCTTATACTCATTTCTCCCTATATTTTGATTAAATGTTTAAGTACTTAGATGATTTGCCTTTGCATGAATCCATAGTAAATACTCATGTTATTTCATCATGGCCCTATCATTCAGCTAAAAATTCCTCACACCAAACTGTTGAGTGATATCTTAATTGACAATTCTAATGACTTTTAGTGAATTCTCATCCTTCATGACCTTTCTTCAGTCTCTGACACTTGATCCTCTTTTTCTTCGTTACTGTTCCTCATTTCTCTCTTAAATTTTTAAGTCCTTATTCTCCTCTGATTCTCTTCCTGTTTACTTCTTCTTTCTCAGTTTAGATGACATCCAGGAATTGTAGGTTTCCCCATGCAATCTCTCTGGAGCACTCTTCTCATCTCCTTCTATATTTGACTTACTTATGTGGATTTGTCATGTCTATGCTAATTATTCTCAGATCTACTTACTGAATGCTAACTTTTCTCCTGACAGACAGTTTTGCATCTTCAGCTGTCCATGGGAAATCTGAAACCAGATGTTGCATAAGCATCTTAAATTCAACATTTCCAAGCAGAAGTCATTATCTTTTCCCCAGACTCTTGATTCTTCCCAAATTTCCCATTAATTTTGAGCACAATATCATCTACCCAGTTACACATGTAGGGAACGTAGGTGTCATCCTCAAATTCTATCTTTCTCGCTTCCCATATCTAATCAGTTGCCAAGTGCTTTTCATTTCTCTTTTTCAACATCTCACATATATGCTTCCCTTCTTTGTTCTGACAAGTTATACCACCTATTTTCATGTACTCATGATCATACATGGGAATTATTTCAATATCCCTCTGGTTAACTTCTTACCTCAAGTTTCTTCCAAAATGGTTCACAGTCTATTCACAGCTATGAAAATGATCTTCATTAAGTAAAGGTCAGATTACATTATCTCTCATTCAATAGATTTCTTATTACTTCCAGAAATAAAAATAAAATCCTACCTTTTTCTCTAAAAGTCCTTCATACCTTAATCCTTTCCTACCTTTCCACTCTTCTTGAACCTAATTTCTATCCATAAACTTTATAATTTACTGATTCTGTCTTCCTTACTGTTCTTTACATTTAACACTCCACCTCCCAATTACACATATTTAATCTGACTTCTTCCATTCCTGAAATTCTCTCCTTACTCACCCCTACCTTCCAATTTCCTTCAAATCTCAGGTAAATTCCCAGCAAATCTTTCTTTCTAATTCAGGTATATTTTATTTTAAGTTCCGTTAAAAATATGAATTCATGTCAAACAAATTTCCACATTAGTCATGAGAAGAAGTACAAAAAACAAAAATGAGGAAAAAGGAATGAATGAATGAGTGAACGAGGGAATAAAAGAAGGAAAAGAAAGAGAAAATATGCTGTAATGTCCACTCCAGGTCCACTAGCTCTGGAAGTGGATTTCACTTTTCATCTCAAGTCATTTGGAATTGTAGTAGATGATTTAGTAAATACTTAGCACTGATTATCTTCACAACATTGCTGTTTCTGTATAAATTTTTCTCTTAATGCTGCTCATTCCACTTCACATCAGTTTATTTAAATATTCATAGTTGTTTTTTTCTAAAATTATCTTCATCATTTCTTGCAGCACAATAATATTCCAATATATTTATATAGTATGAGCATTTTTAAACCACTCACCAAGTAATGGACACCCCCTCACTTTCAAATTATTTGCCACTACAAAAAAAAGGAGGTACTATAGTTATATTTTTATGTTTGGGTTCATTTATTTTGATTTCTTTGGGATGTGAATCTAGCAGCACCATTCGAGGATTGATACACACCATTTAATAATATAGTCGCAAATTGCTTTCCTGAATGGTTGCACCAGTTTACAATTCTACCCGCAATATAGTAATAAACCTATTGTACCATGTTCCACTTCTTAAAAACAAAGTTTCGTGAACTTGACTATTTCCACATTCAGAATTATGAAATAACTGAGTTTTGTACTACTTACCTCCTGGTTTCTTTCATGAAAATAGATTGATAGGTTGATTTTCTGTAATGAAAATTTGAAATGTTCAGAAGAATTTCCAATGAAGCTAGAGTTTTATTATTATTTTCCACTTCAAAAGCAGAGAAGAATGAAATGACATTCCCAAAGGTTGGGGTTAGAGAAGCAACATGAAAACTGAGAACATACTTGGACAATACTCTGTTTCTTAGCAATGGGAATGCCGGCATTATACGAGAGCAAAGAAAATTTTTTAATGAAATTAAAGAATCAAATGATAAAATTGGTGAGGTTTTTCTCCCTTATAACTGATGTTAAGAATTTTTTTAAAGAATTAAATTTAAATAACTACATTTAGAGAATTTTAAATCAGAAGAGTTAATGTTCCAATGACGTCTCAGGGTTGATGTTGAGAATGTGATATTGAAGAATTTCTTGTATTGTCCAGGTAATCCATCTAAACGCTGGCACTGAGAGATAAGAGGAAAGGAGCTGGTTTTAAATACACTGAGTTAAATAGAAATGTAATATCACCCACTTCTTATTCCCCTCAGGTCATTTCTCATTGATCACAAACATCTCCTACACTCCACATTCTAAAAACAAAATAGAACAAAATAAAATTCTCATTTGGTTCTTATATCTCCTCAAATTATCATCTTCACTTTCTTCTCACGTTCATAGCCAAACTCCAAGAAAAATGTACTTAGCTGCATTTGTTGCCTCCACTTATCACCTCTAAATTCATAGCAATCTGACTACCAACTTCATGACTTAACTGAGACTTCTCTACCTAAAGACATTCTAGTCTTCTGATTGTTAAGCCTAACATTTCAGTGTTACCATTTTTAACTCTTCTGCATCATGTTTTGCTATTGCCTACCTAACTCTCTTGGACACTCTCTCTTTCCTAATAGTTTGTAATTCCTTTCACTTGATCCTCTTGATACTATTCTGACCTCTCCTTAGTCTGCATTGCTGTATCACAAGCTATCTCTAACACCTCTAGTTGGAAGTACACCACAGCATCTGTCCTAGGTCTCCATCTCATCTGTATATTCTCTTTGCTAGTACCCACATCAGTTGCTGTGCATTTAATTATCACTTTAGTACAGATAATTTTCAAATTACATATTCAGTATTTCTCTCCTGAGATCCAAGCATGTTAGAGACAATGAGTTGATCTATAGAGCAGTCAATTAGCCCACACTTAAAGAAGCAGTGGGAGTTTTTCTTTGACCACTGTGCCCAAAGAAAGAAGAAAGCAGAAGGAAAAGGGGACATTTGAGACAAGGATGACTCTGGTGGCAGCCCAGATGGCAAGATACCCTGAGGAGACAACTAGATGGGATACAAAACTTATTGTGGTCTGGGGACTGTTATGTATAGTAGAGAAACCACAGTCATAGGATAAAAGCTGAAAAACTGAATAAAGTAAATCTCTGAATGAATTAGAGCATAGTTCCTTGGGGTCTTGCCCTGAAGATGCTATGGGAAAAACAGGATCTGGAAAGATGACAAGTTAGCAGGACTAGATGGCTCAATGGGCTATAGGACCCAGGAATTGGGGTCACAAATCAGATTTTCATTTATTTTATGGTAATGTTAAAGTTTTTATTATTACTATTCAAACACCTTGGATATGGGTGTTAGAAGAGAAAATCTTTCCTGCTAACTGGTTTAGGGAAGCAAGATAGAAGCTTTAGAGGGTTCCTCTGTCTATAGACTCATCACTTTTGAGCCATAGGAATGCAAAGTTAATGTCTGACCAAATGACTATTACAACATTTAAAACTGGGGCTCATTCCTTAGTATGCAGAATGATTCACTGGAAGTCTTCAAACAGAAACTGAATGATCCCTTGTTAGTCTTATTGTATACTTACTATAGACTATTTGGGGCATATAAATTAGACTAAGGGGACCTCTGAAGTGCCTTTCAACTATAAAAATTCCAGAACTCTTTATCTGTGATTCAGAGTATACCAAACTGTTTCTTTTACAAGCTGATATTACGTATGTAAGAAGGGTAGGGAAAACTGAGTGAATGAGGCCAAGCTAGTCAAAAGTCTCATCTTTTCCAAATCAGCAAAATTACAGTCTAACTCACTTTTGTCCAAAGAAGAAGGAAAAAAGGCAGAAAACAAGAATTTATTAAATGCCAACTGTATACCAGGTAGTTAGTTAGCTTTACAAATATTTTCTCATTTGATCCTCACAACACTTATGGTATTTTTGTCTCTATTTTACAACTGGGGAGACACAGACTCCAGATGTAAAGTGACTTCTCCAGGATCACACTGCTTTTTATGTGTCTGAGGCCAGATTTGAATTCAAGTCTCCTGATTCCAGATCCAAAACTCTATGCGTTGTGCTAACTGACTGTTTTCTTAGGGGCACAAGGAAAACCCTGGATCCAGTTTAGTTCTGCCTTTAGGAAGTATAAGTTAGTCTCTATGCTCACTTTCTCAACTATGACTTGAATATGCAAGCTGTTTCCAAAAGGGCTACTACTTTTCCCTATCAGGATCATAAAGGTAACCCTGATGATATGAGGTTGTCTATTACCATCACTAATGACTTCCCATCTTGTGTGCTCCCTCAATGTCTATCAAAGATAACATTTAATATATTTAGTTACTATAATATCTAGTACTTTATTATATATCATATATGTAATATTATAATATATTATATAATTAATAACACCAAAGAAAAATGATTAACATCAATTAGATTTTACAAAAGAGTATTGACTGAGAAAGAATATCAAATACAACATCCCCCCTGAACTGAGTTGCTTTCCCCTCGACAAATTCACTTAGACACAGAAGAGAATGAACTCCAATTTCAACTGATTGCTAAATATTCCTGTGCCGCTCCCTCCAAATTCAGGGGAAGCAAGGTAATTTTTGGCTCAGCAAGTCCATTTCTCCCTACAGTGAGTTCCTGCCAAGGTCACTTCTTGGCATATCATAGTTTAAGGATAAGTCCCTCCTTTCCTTATACACAGGGTGTCTCGCTGCAAAGTTGATTCACTACTTCAGAGCGTCAAGCAGTTTGCTCCTCAAGGGTAGCTCCTCATTGGACTTGACTTCTTCTACTAAAAGTTTCATGAGCCCTGGATGGCCTTTCTGATGCTGTGAATCTCACAATATCATAATCCAGTCTGTTACATTTCTGATACTGATTCACCTATACTTAGGAATGATAAACACACAGAAACAAAAGAAAAAGCAATGCCTTGGATTTTCAGCTATGGTCAAGATGGGATATGAGAGAGCTAGTGACAGGCAACAGATTGCTGGTATTACTCCCACTGCCCCTCACCAGATGGCTCATATCAATTCTTCTTCTTTGCTTGAAAGTTTCAAGGAAAAGACAAAGAATTAATCTCTTTGAGCCTTTGTATATAAAATTCCTATTCAGGAGACAATTACAAGACGTTTTTTGACTTCATAAAAACCAACAGGAAGCAGTCATAACTACTCTAAAGCATAGAGGCAACAGACTCGTCCAGCAGTCAGGCTTCCCCCGCCTCTAGAATGAGTGTCAGTAGGAAGAAAATATTGTGTATGCTCTAAAGATTGAGTCCTCAGTGGCTGGTCCTCCTATCACAGAATTTAGTCAAAAGGAATAGATCAAAATCCTAAAATTAGCTCTCATTTTACTTCTATCTCAAGCCAATAGAAAGCCTTGTTTCTTTGGACCATGACTTGACGACTGATCCCTTCTAAATCTCAGTATAATAAAATCAGACACTGTTCTTCCATCTTGTATGCCTGGTTCATAATTAAGGACACACACAAATAAAAAAAAATTTTTAATTACTCCTATCTTCCTTGAAGTGGGCTAGGCTTTTCAAATATTATGTCAATAGGAAGTAACTTTATAAAACAGAAAACTGTCTTCTCAGAAAGAATAGGAAAGAGAAATAAAAATGTTGTTTCGTTAGTTTTGTGTATTCTTTGCTAGGCTAAAATCCCCCAATGACTGGATAAACTCCTGCTCTGGTCACATAGTTCTCTCCGTGTGTCCTGCTTAACCAAGGAACCATCCCTTCTTTCTCTTTTCTCCCTGCCAGGTCCTGACTTCACATTGAAAGCAGTTGCTGTGTTACAACCACTTTTATTGCTATCATTCAGAACTCTTGGGCAAAGCATAGAATGTCTTCCCTGGCAGAAAAAAGACAACTTACTTCCTTCAAACTATACCTCACAGGGACCCACTCAATTCAGTCTCATTTATTAATTTTTGTACAAGGCGGTCTGAGAGAGGAGTGCACACTGGAAGCTGTGATGCCCAGAAAAGGCCTCTTGGAGAAAATGTACATCTTGAGCTGAGTTCTGGGTGCAACCTTTGCAAATTATTCAATTCTCAATTTAGCAAACCATGCTGACTACATTCAGAAAATTTTATATAGAAGTAGACTGAAAAATTAGTGTTGACATTAAAATCTGTTTCTCATTATAATTTTTAAGAATTTCCTCACATTCACATTAAAAGGTCATCCCTGAGCTCTTGAAATCACTTCTTAAGAGGAAAATCTCAATGCTTTTAAAAAATTTTTTGTGCAGTTTATGCATTATTTCCTTTTCTAACATATTAAACTTTAGGAGTACATGAATATGTTATATTGAATACCAATGTTAAGTTATTTGCCAATAGGTTAATACAATCCTGAATAAATTGTTTGCTGAATTTATCAGTGAAAGGCTCGTCTTTTCTGTAAGGTGCCAATTTCCCTTTTGAGAGAAGGTTTACTGACATTAATAAAGATACAACAAAGCAAAAATTTTGCTCAAAACTCACCCAAACATACACAATAGAAGCTTATTTTTGTTATTTCTTTAGTGTTTTACTTTTAACCAGCTACATGTTAAAAAAGAATTTTTAGCATTTGTTAAAACTTTGACTTCCAAAAGTGAATGAGGAGAAAGATGGGTTGAAAAGCAAAATTGGGCAAATGAAAAACTAGTTCCAAAAGCTCACTGAAGACACAAATTTCTTAAAATTAGAATGGAACAAATGGAAGATAATGAGCAATCAAGATAGCATAAAATAAAAACAAAAGAATGAAAAATAGAAAACAATGTAAAGAAAATAATTAGAAAAAGAAGTGACTTATAAAAACATCCAGAACAGATAACTTACACATTATTGGGCTACTTGAGAGCCATGATCAAAATAAGAGCCTAGACATCATCTTTCAAGATATTATCAAGAAAAAATGCCCTGATATTCTCAAACCAGATAGAAAAATAAAAATGGAGGAAACCACTGATCATCTCCTGAAAGAGATCTCCAAAGGAAAACCCCAGGAATATACTAGTCAAATTTCAGAATTCTCAGGTAAAGGAGGAAATATTGCAAGCAGTCAGAAAGAAATAATTCAACTATTATAGAAATAAAGTCAGGACAACACAAAATCTAGCAGCTTCTACATTAAAGGTTTAGAGGGCTTCAAATACGATATCCCAGAACTCAAAGGAGTTTCAATTAAAACCAAAAATCACCTACCTAGCAAAACTGAGTATAATTCATCAGGGGAAAAATGGACCTTCAGTCAAATGGAGGACTTTCAAGAACACTTAATGAAAAGACCAGAACTGAGTAGAAAATTTGACTTCCAAAAACAAGATTCAAGAGAAGCATGAAAAGGTAAACAGGAAAAAAAAAACCATTAGAGGGTTATTAAAGATGAACTGCTCAAATTCTTCCATAAAGAGATGATATTTGTAATTGATGGGAACTTTCTCAATGTTAGGGTAGTTGTCTATATATAGACAGAGAGAGGGCACAGGATGAGGTGAATATGATGTTATGGTATCTAAAAAGTAGAATTCAGGGGCTATAAAAGATTGTACTGGTAGGAGAATGGGAGAGGCAGAATGGGGAAAATCATCTCACATAAAAGAGGCAAGAAGAAGCTTTCAGAGTGGAGGGGAATGGGAGTGATGAGAAGGAAAATCTGAATCTTACTCTCATTGGTATTGGTTTCAGGAGGGAATGACATACACACTCAATAGGGCATGGAAACAGATCTTACCCTACAGGAAAGCAGAGTGTAAGGGGATAAGAGAGAGGAGGTGGTAGACAGAAAGGCAGACTGAGGGATGGGGTAATCAGAAACAAAAACTTTTGAGAAGGCACAAGGTAAAAGGAGAGAATAGAAGAAAAGGGGGGAAGAAGATGTGGAAAAATATAGTTAGACTGTACTGCAAGTGTTTTGCATGACTACACATGTATAACCAATATCAAATTGCTTGCCTTCTAATTGATGTTGGGTGGGGATGAAGGAAGGGAGGGAATTTTGAACTCAGATTATTTAATATAAATGTTAAGAACTGTTTTACATGCAGCTGGAAATAAGATATACAGTTAATGGGGTATAGAAATTTACCTTGCTCAAATTGAAATAGAAGGGAAAGAGAATAAAAGAAAGGGGTGGCAGTAAAAGAAGGGAGAGCAGAATGAGGGAAGGGGTAATCAAAAAGCCTGCCTTCTTGTGATGGGGGGAAGAGATGTGGGAAAATTTGGAACTCACAATTGTGTGTAAGTGAATATCCAAAATGAAGAAATAATTAATCAATTAATTAAACTTAAAACACTTCAAAAAAACTTTTGAGTTCCAAAGTCTCTACCTTACTCCCTCCTGACACTCCACTGCCACTGCCACCAGCATTGAGAATGAAAGCAATTTGATATAGGCATGACACATGAACTCATATAGAACATATCCATACATTATGTTGTGAACAAAAATTTAGATGGCCAAAAAATCTCAAGAAAAATAAAGACAGTTAAAAAAGTATGCTTCAACCTGTATTCCGACACCATCAGTTCTTTCCCTGGAATTGTATAGCATTTTTCATCATAAGTCCTCCAGAGTTAGCTTGGATTGTTGTACTTACACAATAGATTTTGAAATTCTTCCTGTTCATTCATTTCAGTTGTGATTGACCCATCATGAGTTGGAGTTTTCTTGGGAAAGATACTGGAGTTACTTGCCATTTCTTTCTCTAGATGATTTTGAAAATAAGAAACCTGAGGCAAACAGAATGAATAGACTGTCCCAGGCTCACACAGCTTACTGAGTCAGATTTGAATTTAGGTCTTCCTGAATCTAAGATTAGCACTCTATCAAATATATCACCTAGCTGTCTTTATACAATACTGAACTAACCTTTTTGTATCCATGGCAAATATTACAAGTTTTCTCTAGATGTCAGTATATGTCTATACTGAAGATGGTCTATTTTCTTAAATGGTGGTTACTCCAACCAACCTTCTGTGGACCTCCCACCCTTACTATCCATCTTCCCACTTCTTCTCACAGACCTAAAGAAAGAAGCTTGTTTTTTTAACTTAAGTTATATTTCACACAACCCCTGATCAACTGAGTTAATCACAACACTGTCAAATATAATTTACTGTTGAGTTCCCTAATCTAATATTGTGCATTTCCTATTTATCATTGTGGCTTGTCCACAAGGCTATTGTATTTAAATTAATAGTAGATTGTTTTCTGCCAAGGACTGGGAGAATCCAACTTAGGCATTCAAGGTATTCATAAGGAACTTGCCCCAGAATATTTTTTAAGGTTCTAACATTACCTAATCTGGACATTAAGAGAAAATGTACATGTCTGACAGGGAATTTTTTAAAATTAGTTTTAAGACAATCAGCAGTCCTCTGGCCATTTGATTGTTAATAGTTTAATGCCTACCAAGACCCTCAGGGAGCCAGGGTATCCACCTTGAAAAAGTTGCTCAAATAAAAGAACTTCTAATATCTGCGATATCTAAAAGGATATAATTAAAATAAGTACATGATTCTTTTTAGTATGACAGTCCCAGATATGCAAAAATTCCTAACTGATGTTTTGGGAAGAGAACTAAAAGATTTTTTCCCCTTTACGGGTGATAGATGCTAAATAACCTTGAACTGAGATCTATCATCAGTGCTAAAAAACGAACAAGAGGAAAACCGAATAACATAATCTGTGTAACTTAAAGGAAAATCAAGAGACAAGGAAAGGATTCCCATTGCTGAAGTTAGATTGTTCATGCAGTCAAATAATCATAATGAATTATTAAGGGTTCAAAGGGAAACATTCAGAGGCTAAGAATAAAAGCAGAGTCAAACACATAATTTGTTTTTCAAGTGAAACTTCTTGAGGATCATGACAAAGCTGACTTGATATCAGAATAATAGAGAAGGTAGCTGCTTCTGATGTCTCTCCTAGTCTTCAACATACACTGGTTTCTCATGAGACATTCAACTGTCGAAGTGAAGCAACCATGATCTTCTGTGAGAATTCTCTTTGTAGCAATGCTTCTTTGGTATAGTGCATTCTGAAGGGAATTGCTCTTATTCTGTCATGTTTCTGACAGCAAATACTCCCTTTCACTCTAGACCTGAAGACTTGGGACACAGAATAACTGAACTGATGAAGAAATTAACAATTCATCTTTTGAGAAGCTCAGTTTTGACATATATCTCACAGTGTACTTACTGGGTATGGGATGGTTATATTCATAGAAAACCTATACTAGGCACCTTCAGATTATTAGTGTAGCTCAGCCCACCCAAACTGCCACCTTCAAATTCTAGACTTATCTTGAGAATGAGTATGAAGAAAGTTATTATTATATTTGATTAGAGGAAGACACAACCCCTATATGGTAATAGTTCTAACAAGGGTATTTAATATATTTATTGGTTTAACAAACCAAAATGTTACAGGTTTTGAGATATTAACCAGTATTATTCACAAAGCAAGTGAGTAATTCAACATGCAAGTAGAAAGAGTGAAAACACACTACACTTAAAAGAAAATCTATAATTTACTAAGGAAAAAATGGAAAAGCAAAAGGAAACTCAGAGGAGGACTTTGAAAGCACAGATGAGCACCAGCAGGCAGCAAGTGACATAGGTGCTAACCAGCATCACATCCACAGCTACTACTATACCTTCAGATTGGATGGAGATTGCACACTGTGAGGCAGTTGAGTAAAGATAATTCTTGAAAAATTTGTGATGGTTCCATTTACCTTTTAGGTATTTAGTAACTATTTCTTCAACACAATATTGGACAGAAAAGTAAGCCAAGTCTCAAAGACTTTCAGTGATTTCTTCAAGGTAACCTAGTTAGTAAGTTGCGGGTAGAGAAGTCAAATTCTTCTATTTTGACTTAAATATCAAGGATTTTTATACTAAACCAGGAAAATATAAAGCTGAAAGGTTTCAAAACAATCAAGGAGAGAAAATTAATATGGAAGAAGAGAGGAGGGAGGGAAGAGCCTGTTTATGACAGAGCAACAAGAATAAAATGAGCCTATACTCAATAAAAGAAAGTGAAGTGGTTATAAGTATTCCACTTCTGAAAATTAGGTAAACCCGGTTTTGAACATAACATTTTCTTTAAAGCACTTGTGACATCTTTATTCCTGACACTATAGATGAGAGGGTTGATGGCAGGTGTTAGGATATTGTAGAAGACAGACACCACCATGTCTTTCTTAGTAGTATGATATGAAGGAGGGAGCATGTAATTATAGAGAGAAGCTCCATAAAAGAGAATAACAACAGATACGTGGGAGGAACATGTGACGAATGCTTTCCTATGATCTGTGGCTGAACTCATTTTATAGACAGTGAGGAGAATAAGGAAGTAAGAACTTAAAATAATTATGAGAGGGATGAGGAGCATAAAGACACAGCACAGGTACATGATTAATTCATACAGAGATGTGTCTGAACAGGACAATTTCAACAGGGCAAGAACTTCACAGAAGAAGTTTGGGATTTCTCGAGATTTACAAAATGAGAAGTTCATGGTGATAGGCGTGACCGTGATACCCTCAATAGAGCCCAAGGACCAACAAATAATTGCAAGGAGCATGCAAACTCTGTGGTTCATGAGGATGGGGTAGCGGAGAGGGTGACAAATGGCCATATACCTATCATAGGACATAGCTGCCAAAAGGAAGAACTCTGCTGCCAAAAGTGTTGCATAGAGTAACATCTGGAGTCCACAACTTGGGGCAGAGATTTTATTAATCCCAATTATCTGATCCAACAACATCTTGGGGACAGTAACAGAGATGTACATCATGTCCATGAGGGAAAGTTGACTGATGAAGAAATACATGGGAGTGTGGAGGTGGGGATCACACTGAATCAAAAGAATCAATGTGGCATTTTCAGTCAAGGCTACTATGAAAATAATGAATATAAGTGAGTAGAGGAAAGGAGAATACTTGCTTTGACTAAAGAGTCCCAACAGGATGAAATCAGTCCCAACACTTTGATTCTCCAAACTCATTCTTTGCTTCATAGCATCTCACCTAGAAAATGTTAAAAACAACAAGAACAAGAAAAGATTTTATATTCTTTGCCTTCTATATAACGGATAGGTAATCTATCAGTGAAGAACAGAAATATGCTACAGATTGGTGTAACAGAAGCAGATATGTATTTTTGCTAACAGGAGGGATTCTCTATTAATATCAAAGACAATGTCTTACTTTCAGTCACTCAGTCACAAAACCTCTGTGTTTTCCTGAACTCTTCAGTCGTTATTCCCCCATATTTACAACATACTGCCCAATCTTGTAGTTTCTACTTTCATAACATCTCTCATATAGGATCCATTCTTTCCATCACTCAGCATCCCAGTTGAAGTCATTATTATTTCCATTTTCAGACATTCACCTGAAGTACTACAATAGACTCAAATTGGTACTTCTACCACAGCACTTTCCCTCCTCTAATTTATCTTCCACTCAGCTGGTACAGTGATTTTCCTGATGCTTAGATCTGACCAAGTAGCCCCCTACTCTTTAAACTCCAGTATCTTCCTATTTCTCCCAGGACAAAATAAAAATAAAAAAATCCTTTCTTCAGTATTTAAAGCACTGCATAACCTTATACATATCTATGCTTTAACTACCTCAAATCAGTTAAATTATCCTACGTGCTATTCTTCACACACAGTATTCCCATCTCCCCTCTCCATGTCTTTACATTGACTATCTCCCATGCCTGTAATAAATAGCCTCTTTCCTAACTTCCTACCTCGTTGATTCTCTGGCTTCCTTCAAGACACAGCCTTCCTCACTTCTTCACAATTGCAACTGCCTTCCCTTCTGAGAGTTTACTATTCTTTTGTACTACCACATCTACTGCTGTATATGCCTACTTGTTTCAGTGTTATCTCCCACATTACAATATGAGCTTCTAGAGGACAAGAACTACTTTTACCTTTCTTTGTATCCCTAGTTTATCTCAGTGAGTGACACAGAGGAAATAAAATATGGTTGTTATCTGACTAGTAAAATGTGTTAAAAATCAGTCCCCTCATGGGCAATAGTATGCTAGAGAGGGGGTTTTTATAATAATGTGTTGATATTGACGTCAATTTTTTACGTATCTTTGAAATCAAAATCAAAATGAGAGGGTGGGAATCAACTCCATAATCCTAGGTGAAGATCTTCAGAAGTAAATAAGTGTTTTTTAAATGCTTACTGTGTATCAGGTACTATTATAACGACTTTATTAATCGATATGAGATGCAAATATGTTCTTTGATCATCACAACAACCTAAGGATATCTGGGTTATTATACTCCCTACTTTATAGTTGAGGAAACTGAAGCTCACAGTGATTAAGGGACTTGCCCAGGGACAGATATCTAGTAAGTGCCTGAGGTTGCATTTGAACAAAGGGACTCTATTACTACATCACCTAGGATGTCAATATGTTCATTTCTCTCAACACAATTCCTAAGACTCCTCTTCAATCTCTAAGCATTTTCAACTTTTTTCACGAATGTGCCAGGAATGGACCTCTTCGTACAGGACATAGTTCTTAGTGCAGGTAGGGTCTTGAATTATAAAATGATGCAGAACACAATTATTAATTTACCTATAGTTACACAGGCTAAAAGGCAAAGATATAATTCAATCATACATTCCTTGATGCATTATTTTCCCCGCACTGCACCATGGTTCCTATCTATAAAAATCATTTGGTTTCTCTGAACTCTAGCTACACTTTAAAACATTTACTCATCTTTCCCTGATCCCATTAACTGAAGGGGATCTTTTTTCTCTTCCTAGACACTGTTGTTTCTTGCGATCTGATGTGTTTATCACATTTTCCTTTGAATCTTATTTATTTCCTATCTTCCCTAATTGAATTTAAGATTATTGGGCCTATTTCCTCTTTCTGATTATCATCTTGTAGCGAAGGGCCTTGCATAGCAGATAGGGTTTAAATGAATAGAATTGGATTGGATCAGAGTGAATTAAAAGCATTTTTGTCTCACACTGACCCACTTAAAACTGATTGAGATTATAATTTAGAAGATTCTCACAAGAAAAAGTGAACATTCCTCCCTGCTTGTTTTAATTAAACATCTGAGAACTGTGAAATAGAAAAAATATGGACAAAAAGTGGGTGTGGTTTCAAATGATATCTGTGGATAGGTAGGGGGTACAATGGATGGAACAGTGGTCCTGGAGTCAAAAGGACCTTATTTCAAATCTAGTCTCTCTTACTAGCTATGTGATTATGGGCAAGTCACTTAACCCAATTGCCTCCCCAAATAAATAAGCAAATAACATAAACTCTCTAAACACCCTTAATTACAGAGTGAGGAAACTTGTATGTTGAAATTACTTATTTCATGGAAATTTCTAGTTTGCTATTTCAGAATATAATCTTAGAGGCATAAAAATGATACTGTAATTCAGAGTGGTAACATTCTACAGTTCTACGTCTCTTCTTTCAAAATATTGCCAATCATGGGTGGTTTCTTCATATCATTTCCCCCACCATGAATGAGCATCTCTCTTCAACTTTGCCTACTCAAATCCTGGTCTATACATTTTATTTGTATTGTTCATAGGATTTGACTGTTTCTACATTCAGATGCATGAGACAATTACACCTTTTACTACTTACCTCTCATTCCCTCTGCGGAAAAATTTCCCAAAAGCTGATTTTGTGTAATGCAAACTGGAAATACTCACAGGTCTTGCCAAATATTTAGCCAGTGATATTCTTCTCCACTCCAAATGCAGAAAAACTTCAAACAAACTCTAAGGAAATGACCAAAGTCATCAGTGGAAACTAAAAATATATATAGAAAGTGTGCTTTGTTTCCCATTAATGTGAAAACTAAGATTAGACAAAATCAAAGTAATGTTAAGAGGATTTAAGACTGATACTAGAAGCATCATTAAAATAATAATAGATGGATGTGATTTACACCTATTTCAAGCAAAATCTGAGAGGTTAGTGCCAAAACCAAATGCCAGATGTATTATTGAAGTCATTGGATGGAACTCTCCCATTCCAGCTCTTTCTATGTCAATATAAATATTCCTGTAAGGGTCATGCATCAAGAGGCTACCCTGTGTCAAGGGGACAGAAGAAGAGAAGAGTGTGATGTGAATCCAAAGAGTGAGGTCAGAATATTGCATCATCCCTCTTTCACATTAATTACAGAAGAATGCTGGAACCCACACAGAATGAAAAGAATACTGCCTTAGGAATACGAGTTTTCAACGAGGAAGAGTCATATCTCTGATTCTACCTTCCTGTGTGGTCTGGGGAATAGTATTCTATTACTTTCATATACCACAACTTGTTCAGGGATTCCCCAATTTGTGGACATATCCTTGCTTTAAAATTCTTGGCCACCACAAAAACAGCTGTCACAAATATTTTTGTGTATGTGAAACCTTTTCCCTTTTGTATGATCTCTAATACATGACCATTTCTTGTAAAGGGGCAAGTACAATAGGGAAATTCTCAAAGATTGCATTTTCCACTTTGCTAAATCCTACAGTTTCATTGCTCATATTTTCATAGGTTTCTCTGGCATTGAAGTTGGCACATTGAAATATTGGAGTATAGCCTTACACCCATTTCTCCCTGTATTTTGATGAAATGTTTAAGTACTTAGTTGATTTACCATTGAATGAATACACGGTAAATACTCATGTTATTTCATCATGGCCTTATCATTCAGCTAAAAACTCCTCACACCAAACAGTTGAGTGATATCTTCATTGACAATTCTAATGTCTTTTAGTGAATTCTCATCCTTCACGACCTTTCTGCAGCCTTTGACATTTGATCGCCTTTTTCTTCTTGTTACTGTTCCTCACTTCTCTCTTAAGTTTTTAAGTCCTTATTCTCCTCTGATTCTCTTCCTGCTTACTTGTTCTTTCTCAGACTAGATGACATCCAGTAATTGTAAGTTTCCCCAGGCAATCTCTCTGGAGCACTCTTCTCATACCCTTCTGTATCATTTCATTTACTTATGTGGATTTGTTATGTCTATACTAATTATTCTCAGATTTAGTTACTGAATGTTAACTTTTCTCCTGACAGGCAGTTATGCATCTTCAGCTGTCCATGAGAAATCTCAAACCAGATGTTGCTTAGGCATCTTAAATTCAACATTCCCAAGCAGAAATCATTATCTTTTCTCCAGACTCTTGATTCTTCCCAAATTTCCTATTAATTTGGAGGACAATATCATCTACCCAGTTACACATGCATGCAACCTAGGTGTCATTCTCAACTTCTCAGTCTTTCTCACTTCCCATATTTAATCAATTGGCAAGGGCTGTTCATTTTACTTTTTTCAGCATCTCACATATATGCCTCCCTTCTTTGTTCTGACAAGTTACACTACCTCGTTTCAAGTGTTTATGACCATACACGGGAACTATTTCAACAGCCTTCTGGTTAACTTCTTACCTCAAGTTGCTTCCAAAATAGTTCACAGTCCATTCAGCTTGAAAGTGATCTTCATTAAGTAAAGCCCTCTCTATATTATCTCATATTCAATAAATCTTTATTATTTCCAGGTTTAAATAAAGAAAACCCACTTTTTTCCCTAAAAGTCCTTCATAATCTAATCCTTTCCTTCCTTTTCAGTCTTCTTAAACCTTATTTAGATGCATAAACTCTATAGTTTACTGATTCTGTCCTCCTTATTGTTCTTTACATTTAACACCACACCTCCCAATTCCATATTTATTTAGACTGACTTTCTCCATTCCTAGAATTCTCTCCTTCCTCACCCCTACCTCCTGATTTCTATCAAATCTCCGGTGATATCCCAACAAATCCTTCTTTTTACTTCAGGTACATTTTATTTTCAGTTCCATTAAAAATATGAGGAAATCATGAGAGGAAGTACAAAAACAAGAATGAGGAAAAAGGAAGTAAGGACGAACATACGAACAAAGGAACAAAGGAAGGAAAAGAAAGCAAAATTATGTTTCAAACTGCATTCCAGGTCCAGTACCTCTGGAAGTGGATTTCAGTTTTCATCTCAAGTCATTTGGAATTGTGGTAGATGATTGCATTGTTCAGATTTAGTAAATCTTTAGCATTGATTATCTTTACAACATAGCTGTTTCTGTGTGAATTTTTCTCTTACTTGTGCTCAATCCACATCTCATCAGTTCACTTAAATCTTCATAGGTGTTCTTTTTTCTAAAATCTTCTTCTTCATCATTTTTTCAGCACAATAGTATTCCATCAAATTTATATACCATAACTATTATTAACCCACTCACCAAGTAATGGACAGCCCCTCACTTTCCAATTATTTGCTGCTATGAAAAAAAGAGTAGGTATAATTATTTTTTATATATGGGTTCATTTCTTTGGATTCGTTGCTACATGAATCGAGTAGGACCATTCAAGGGCTAGAAGGCATACCCCATTTAATAACATAGCTGCAAATTTCTTTGCAGAATGGTTGCACCAGTTTACAATCCTGCCCACACTGTGTTAATAAACCTATTGCCCCACATACCATTACTTAAAAACAAAGTTTCATGAACTTGACTATTTCCACCTTCAGAATTATGAAACAACTAAGCTTTGCAATACTTACCTCCTGATTTCTTTCATTGAAATAGATTGGTAAAGGTTGAATTTCTGTAAGGAAAATTTTACATTTTCAGAAAAATTTCCCAGGAATTTCGAGTTTTACTATTACTTTCCACTTCAAATGCAGAGAAAAAGGAAATAAAATTCCCAAGGCTTGGGGCTAGAGAAGCAACATGAAAAACTGAGAACTTCCTTGGACAATACTGTGTTCCTTCTCAATGGGAAAGCTGGTATTATAGGAGAACAAAGAAAATTTTTTAATGAAATTAAAGAATCAGATGAGAAAATTGGTGAGGTTTTTCTCCTTTGTAAGTACATTTAAAAATTTCTTGCAAAAGAATTACATTTAAAGAATTTTTAATCAGAAAAATTAATGTACCAACGAAGTCCCAGGGTTGATGTTGAGAGTGTGGTATTGAAGAACTTTGCTCTTCTAGGTCATCCAAGTGTCTGAATTACCTGTACTGTCCAGGTGATCCGTTTAAATGCTGGCAATGAGGGAAAAGTGATGGGTTTAAATAAACTGAGTTCAATAGAAATGCAATATCAGTGACTTCTTTTTCCCCTGTGGTCATTTCTCATTGATCACAAACATCTCCTGCTCTGCACATTCTAAAAACAAAACTGAACAAAACAAAATTCTCCTTTGGTTCTTTTTTTTTTTTTTAATTTAATTTAATTAATTTATTTTTTTTAATGTTCTACATTCACTACCATTAAATTAAGATTTTATCCCCCCTATACCTACCTCCCACTGCCATCCTCCCTCCCCATGACAGCATGCAATTCTATATAGGTTTACATATACTTTCCTATTGAGTACATTTTCTACATAGTCATGCTATGTAGTCGAATTAAAATAAATGGAAGAAATCATATAACAAATGAAAACATAATACACAAAAACACACACAGACTCAAACATGATCTGCTACATTCTGTGAATGACTTCTGTATTTCTTTCTCTGAGTGGAAGGCATTTTGCCTTAGATAACCACCACTGGGGTTTTTTAAATAGGTTCTTGTGTTATTATGAAGTTCCAAGTCTACCAGAAAGAACTCTCACACACTGTGGTTGTTGCTGTGCACAAAGTTCTCCTGATTCTGCTCCTTTCACTCAGCATCAGATCATATAAGTCCTTCCAGGACTCCCTGAAGTCTTCTTGTTCATCATTTCTTATGGCGCAATAGTACTCCATTACATTTATATACCACAATTTATTCAGCCATTACCCAATTGATGGGCATCCCCTTGACTTCCAGTTTTTGGCACCTACAAAGTGTGCTGCTATAAATATTTTTGTACTTGTGGGACCCTTTCCCATTTTTATGATCTCTTGGGGATACAGTCCTAGAAGCAATATTGTTGGGTCAAAGCATATGCAAGAGCCTAGACATCATCTTTCAAGATATTATCAAGAAAAAAATGCCCTGATATTCTCAAACCAGATAGAAAAATAAAAATGGAGGAGACCACTGATCACCTCCTGAAAGAGATACCAAAAGGAAAACCCCAGGAATATTCTAGCCAAATTTCAGAATTCTCATGTAAAGGAGAAAATATTGCAAGCAGTCAGAAAGAAATAATTCAAGTATAGTAGAAATACAGTCAAGATAACACAAAATCTAGCACATTCTACATTAAAGGTTTGGAGGGCTTCAAATATGATATCCCAGAACTCAAAGGAGTTTCAATTAAAACCAAAAATCAGCTACTCAGCAAAATTGAGTATAATTCATCAGGGGAGAGATGGACCTTAAATTAAATGGAGGATTTTCAAACATGTTCGGCCTAGAGGCCAATGAGCTACCCGAGCCTTCTTACCTTTTGCAGGCCTTCGGTGATCAGCCGGATAAACATATTGAGAGAAGAGACTTTCCAGAGTCAAACAAGGGTTAGGCTTTATTCAGGGTCTTAGTTACATATCCATATGCAGGGTGAATTCTTCCTCAGGAGAGAGGAATCCTCCTCCTCCCAAGGAGCAAGGATCATACAGCAAGAGGATGGGAGCAGAAGAGGGGAAGGACCCTCTTCCCTCCAAGGGCCCCTCAGCCCTAAGAGTGCCTTCAGGCTTTCCTGTCCCTACTTAAGCTCTCCCGCCGCATAGTTTGCACTTGAATACCGTGCGTGCTCTCAGCCCCTAGCTAATCAACAACAGGTGTGCTCAGACCACGTGCCAATCTCAAGGGTGGAATGCTCTCCCCAGCAAGTTTCCCACTGAGAAGAGGTGGAAATGCATGAGATAGCCTGTGTTTCACTCCTCAATCCCCAGCTGTTCCCTGGGGGGGCCTCCTGAGAACTCTGAGGTTTAGAAGTCCTCACTTTTACCTGCCCAAGACTGTCCATGTGAAAACTGAGCTTACACCCCCAACAAAACACACTTAATGAAAAGACCCAAACTGAGAAGAAAATTTGAGTTCTGAAAGCAAGATTCAAGAGAAGCATGAAAAGGTAAACAGGGAAAAAAAAAACATAAGAGAGTTATTAAAGTTGAACTGTTCACATTCTTCCATAAAGAGATATTTGTAACTGATGGGAACATTCTCAGTGTTAGGGTAGGTAGTGGAAATATATATGTACACATAAATATGCCCTCTGTCTATATATATATATATATATATAGACAAATGGCAAGGATGAGTTGCATATGATGTTATGATACCTAAAAAATAGAATTTGGTGGCTATAAAAGATTGTACTGGTAGGAGAATGGGAGAGGTAGAATGGGGAAAATTATCTCACATAAAAGAGGCAAAAAGCTTTCAGAGTGGAGGGGAATGGGGGTGATGAGAAGGAAAACCAGAATCTTACTCACATTGGAATTGGCTTAAGGAAGGAATAACATACATGCTCAATTGGGTATGGAAAGGGACCTTACCCTACAGGAAAGCAGGGTGTAAAGGGATAAGAGAGAGGAGGTGGTAGACAGAAGGGCAGACTGAGGGATGGGGTAATCAGAAACAAAAACTTTTGAGAAGGCACAAAGTAAAAGGAGAGAATAGAGGAAAAGGGGGGAAGAAGATGGAGAAAAATATAGTTAGGCTGCTCTGCAAGTGTTTTGCATGATTATACATGTATAACCAATATCAAATTGCTTGCCTTCTAATTAATGTTGGGTGGGGATGAAGGAAGGGAGAGAATTTTGAACTCAAAGTATTTAATATGAATCTTAAGAACTGTTTTACATACAGCTAGAAATAAGATATACAGTTAATGGTGTATAGAAATCTACCTTGCTCAAATTGAAATAGAAGGGAAAGAGAATAGAAGAAAGGGGTGGGGATAAAAGAAGGAAGGGCAGAGTTGGGAAAGAGGAAATCAAAAACCTTGCCTTCTTGTGATGGGGGGAATAGATGTGGGAAAATTTGGAACTCACAATCTTGTGTAAGTGAATATCCAAAATGAAGAAATAATTAATCAATTAATTAAATTTAAAACACTTAAAAAAGCTTTTGAGTTGCAAAGTCTCTCCCTTCTTCCTTCCTAACACTCCACTGCCACTGCCACCACCATTGAGAATGAAAGCAATATGATATAGGCATGACATATGTAGTCATATAATACATATCCATACAATATATTGTGAACAAAAATTTAGATGGTCAAAAAATCTCAAGAAAAATGAAGACAATTGAAAAAGTATGCTTCAACCTGTATTCAAACACCATCAGGTCTTTCCCTGGAATTGTATAGCATTTTTTTTCTTAAGTTCTCCAGAGATGGCTTCAATTTTTGCATTTACACAATAGATTTTGCAATTCTTCTTCTTCATTCATTTCAGCTGTGAGTGACCCATCATGAGTTGGAGTTTTCTTGGGAAAGATACTGGAATGATTTGCCATTTCTTTCTCTAGATGATTTTGAAAATAGGAAACCTGAGGCAAACAGAATGAAGAGACTGTCCCAGGCTCACACAGCTTACTGAGTCAGATTTGAATTTAGGTCTTCCTGAATCCAAGATTAGCACTCTATCAAATATATCACCTAGCTGTCTTTATACAATACTGAACTAACCTTTTTGTATCCATGGCAAATATTACAAGTTTTCTCTAGATGTCAGTATATGTGAAGATGGTCTATTCTCTTAAATGATGGTTACTCCAACCAGCCTCCTGTGGACCTCTCATCCTTATTATCCATCTTCCCACTTCTTCTCACAGACCTAAAGAAAGAAACTTGATTTTTTTTTAACTTAAGTTGTATTTCACACAGCCCCTGATCAACTGAATTAATCACAACACTGTCAAATATAATTTACTGTTGAGTTCCCTAATCTAATATTGTGCATTTCCTATTTATCACCGATGCTTCTCCACCAGGCTATTGTATTTAAATCAGTATAGATTGTTTTCTGCCAAGGACTGGGAGAATGCAACCTAGGTATTCAAGGTATTCATAAGGAACTTGCCCCAGAATATTTCTTACGGTTCTAACATTACCTAACCTGGACATTAAGAGAAAATGTATGTGTCTGATAGGGAATTTTCTTAAATTAGTTTTCAGATAATCGGCAGTCCTCTATCCATTTGGTTGTTAATAATTTAATGCCTACCAGGACCTTCAGGGAGCCAGGGTATCCACCTCAAAAAACTTGCTCAAATAAAAGAAGTTCTAATATCTGCAATATCTAAAAGGATATAATTAAAGTAAGTACATGATTTTTAGTATGACAGTCCCAGATATACAAAAATTCTTAATTGATGTCTAGGGAAGAGAATTAATAGATTTTTTCCCCCCTTTATGGGTGGTAGATGCTAAATAACATTGAACTGAGATCTATCATTGGTGCTAAAAAGTGAACAAGAGCAAAACCGAATAACATAATCTGTGTAAATTAAAGGAAAATCAAGAGAGAAGGAAAAGATTACCAGTGCCAAAGACAGATTGTTTTTTTCAGGCACTTAATCGTAATGAATTACTAAGGGTTCAAAAGGAAATTTTCAGATGCTAAAAATAAAAGCAAAGTCAAACATATAATTTGTTTTTCAAGTGAAATTTCTTGAAGACCTTGACAAAGCTGAATAGATGTTAGAATAATAGAGAAGGTAGCTGCTTCTGATGTCTCTCCTAGTCTTCAAGGTGCACTGATTTCTCATGAGACATTCAATCGCACAAGTCAGGCAGCCATGATCTTCTGTGAGAATTCTCTTTGTAGCAATGTTTCTTTGGTATGGTGCATTTTGAAGGGAATTGCTCTTATTCGGTCACGCTTCTGACAGCAAATACCTCCCTTCACTCTAGACCTGAATACTTGGGTCACAGAATAACTGAACTGATGAAAGAATTAACTATTGGTCTTTTGAGAAGCTCAGTTTTGACATATGTCTCACAGTGTACTTACTGGGTATGGGATGGTTATATTCATAGAAAACCTATACTAGGCACCTTCAGATTATTAGTGTAGCTCAGCCTACACAAACTGCCAACTTCAAATTCCAGACTTATCTTGAGAATGAGTATGAAAAAAGTTATTATTATCTTTGATTGGAGGAAGACACAACCCCTATATGGTAACAGTTCTAACAAGGTATTTAATATATTTATTAGTTCAACAAACCAAGAGGTTATAGGTCTTTAGACAATAACCAGTATTATTCACAAAGCAAGTGAGTAATTCAACACGCAAGTAGAAAGAATGAAAGCACACTACACTTAAAAGAAAATCTAGAATTTACTAAGGAAAAAAATGGAAAAACAAAAGGAAACTCAGAGTGAGGACTTTGAAAGCACAGATGACATAGGTGCTAACCAGCATCACATCCACAGCTATTACTGTACCTTCAGATTGGATGGAGATTGCACACTGTGAGACAGTTGAGTAAAGACAATTCTTGAAAAATTTGTGATGGTCCCATTTACCTTTTAGGTAGTTAGTAACTATTTCTTGAACACAATATTGGACAGAAAACTAAGTCAAGTCTCAAAGAGTTTCAGTGAGTTTTTCAAGGTAACCTAGTTAGTAAGTTGTGGGTAGAGAAGTCAAATTCTTATATTCTGACTTAAATATCAAGAATTTTTATACTAAACTAGGAAAATATAGAGCTGAAATGTTTCAAAAGTGATCAAGGAGAGAAAATTAACATGGAAGGACAGAAGAGGGAGGGAAGTGCCTGTTTATGACAGAGCAACACGAATAAAATGAGCCTATACTAAATAAAAGAAAGTGAAGTGGTTATAAGTATTCTACTTCTGAAAATTAGGTAAACCGAATTTTGAACATAACATTTTCTTTAAAGCAGTTGTGACATCTTTATTCCTGACACTATAGATGAGAGGGTTGATAGCAGGTGTCAGGATATTGTAGAAGACAGACACCACCATGTCCTTCGCAGTAGTATGATAAGAAGGAGGGAGCATGTAATTATAGATAGAAGCTCCATAAAAGAGAATAACAACAGATACATGGGAGGAACATGTGACGAATGCTTTCCTATGACCTGTAGCTGAATTCATTTTATAGACTGTGAGGAGAATAAGGGAGTAAGAACTTAAAATAATTATGACAGGGATGAGGAGCATGAAGACACAGCACAGGTACATGATTAACTCATACAGTGATGTGTCTGAGCAGGACAGTTTCAACAGAGCAAGAAGCTCACAGAAATAGTTTTGAATTTCTCGAGATTTACAAAATGAAAAGTTCAAGGCGATAGGTGTGAGTGTGATACCTTCAATAGAGCCCAAGGACCAACAAATAATTGCAAGGAGCATGCAAACTCTGTGGTTCATGAGGATGGGGTAGCGGAGAGGGTGACAAATGGCCATATACCTATCATAAGACATAGTTGCCAAAAGGAAGAACTCTGCTGCCAAAAGTGTTACATAGAGTAACATCTGGAGTCCACAACTTGGGGCAGAGATTTTATTAATCCCAATTATCTGATCCGACAGCATCTTGGGGACAGTAACAGAGATATACATCATGTCCATGAGGGAAAGTTGACTGATGAAGAAGTACATGGGAGTGTGGAGGTGGGGATCACACTGAATCAAAAGAAACAAAGTGGCATTTTCAGTCAAGGCTACTATGAAAATAATGAATATCAGTGAGTAGAGGAAAGGAGAATATTTGCTTTGGCTAAAGAGCCCCAACAGGATGAAATCAGTCCCAACACTTTGATTCTCCAAACTCATTCTTTGCTTCATAGCATCTCACCTAGAAAATGTTAAAAACAACAAGAACAAGAAAAGATTTTATATTCTTTCCCTTCTATATAATGGATAGGTAAACTATTAGTGAAGAAGAGAAATATGTTATAGATTGGTGTAACAGAAGCAGACATGTATTTTTGCTAACGGGAGGGATTCCCTATTAATATCAAAGACAATGTCCTACTTTCAGTGACTCGGTCTCAAAACTTCTGTCTTGTCCTGAACTCTTCAGTCGCTATTCCCCCATATTTATAACACACTGCCCAGTCTTGTAGTTTCTACTTTCATAATATCTCTCATATATGATCCATTCTCTGCATCACTCAACATCCCAGTTGGAGCCATTGTTATTTCCATTTCAGACATTCACCTGAACTACTACAGTAGACTCAGATTGGTGCTTCTATCACAATACTTTCCCCCCCTTTAATTTATCTTCCACTCAGCTGGTACAGTGATTTTGGTAATGCTTAGATCTGACCAAGTAGCCCCCTACTCTTTAAACTCCACTATCCTCCTATTTCTTCCAGGACAAATTAAAAATAAAAAAGCCCTTTCTTCAGCAATTAAAGCACTGCATAACCTTATACATATCTATGCTTTAACTACTTCAAATCAGCTAAATTATTCTACATGCTGTTCTTCACACACAATATTCCATCTCCCCTCTCCCTGTCTTTACATTGACTATCTCCTGTGCCTATAATAAATAGTCTCTTTCCTAATTTCCTACCTCCCTGTTTCTCTGCCTTCCTTCAAGACACAACCTTCCTCACTTCTTCACAATTGCAACTGCCTTCCCTTCTGAGAGTTTACTACTCTTTTCTACTACCACATCTACTGCTGTATATGCCTACTTATTTCAAAGTTATCTCCCACATGACAATATGAGCTTCTTGAGGACAAGAACTACTTTTACCTTTTTTTGTATCCCTAGCTTATCTCAGTGAGTGTCACAGAGGAAATAAAACATGGTTGTTATCTGACTAGTAAAACGTGTTAATAATCACTCCCCTCATGGCAGTAGTATGCTAGAGGGGGGGTTTTTATAGTGATCTGTTGGTATTGACATCAATTTTTTAAGTATCTGTGAAATCAAAATCCAAATGAGAGGGTGGGAATCAACTCCATAATCCTAGGTGAAGATCTTCAGAAGAAAGTAAATAAGCATTTTTTAAATGCTTACTGTGTGTCAGGCACTATGATAAAGACTTTATTAATCAATATGAGATGCAAATATGTTCTTTGATCATCACAACAACCTTAGGATGTTGGTACTATTATAAGCACTACTTTATAGTTGAGGAAACTGAAGCTCACAGTGATTAAGAGACTTGCCCAGGGATACCTATGTAGTACGTTCCTCAGGTTGCATTTGATCAAAGGGGCTCTATAACTACACCACCTAGTATGTCAATATATTCATTTCTCTCAACACAATTCCTAGGACTCCTCTTCAGTCTCTAAGCATTTTCACCTTTTTTCATGAATGTGCCAGGAATGTACACTTTCCTACAGCACATAGTTCTTAGTGCAGGTAGGGTCTTAAATTATGAAATGATCCAGAACACAATTATTAATTTACCCATAGTTACATAGGCAAAAAGGGAAAGGTATAATTCAGACACACATTCCTTGATTCATTATTTCCCCCCACTGCACCACAGTTCCTGTCTATAAAAATGATTTGGTTTCTCTAAACTCTAGCTGCACTTTAAAACATTTACTCATCTTTCCCTGATCCCACTAACTGAAGGGGATCTTTTTTCTCTTCCTAGACACTGTTGTTTCTTGCGATCTGATGTGTTTATCACATTTTCCTTTGAATCTTATTTATTTCCTATATTTCCTAATTGAATTTAACCTTATTGGGCCTATTTCCTCTTTCTGATTATCATCATGGAGGGAAGGGCCTTGCATAACAGATAAGTTTTAATCGAATAGAATTGGATTGGATCAGAATGAATTAAAACCATTTTTGTCCCACACTGATCTACTTACATCTCATTGACATTATAATTTAGAAGATTCTCACAAGAAAAAGTGAACATTCCTCCCTGCTTTTTTTGACTAAATATCTGAGAACTGTCAAATAGAAAGAATAGTGGAGAAAAAATGGGTTTGGTTTCAAATGATATCTGTGGGCAGGTAGGGGGTACAATGGATGGAACAGTGGTCCTGGAGTCACAAGGACCTTATTTCAAATCTAGTCTCTCTTACTAGCTATGTGATTATGGGCAAGTCACTTAACCCAATTGTCTCCCCAAATAAATAAGCAAATAACATAAACTCTCTACAGACCCTTAATTACAAAGTGAGGAAACTTTTATGTTGAAATTACTTATTTTATGGAAATTGCTAGTTTGCTATTTCAGAATATAATCCTAGAGTCATAAAAATGATACTGTAATTCAGAGTGGTAACATTCTACAGTTCTATGTCTCTTCTTTCAAAATATTGCCAATCATGGGTGGTTTCTTCATATCATTTCCCCCACCATGAATGAGCATCTCTCTTCAACTTTGCCTACTCAAATCCTGGTCTATACATTTTATTTCTATTGTTCATGGGATTTGACTGTTTCTACATTCAGATGCATGAGACAATTACACTTTTACTACTTACCTCTCATTCCCTCTGTGGAAAAATTTCCCAAAAGCTGATTTTGTGTAATGCAAATACTCACAGATCTTGCCAAATATTAAGCCAATGATATTCTTCTCCACTCCAAATGCAGAAAAACTTCAAACAAACTCTAAGGAAATGACCAAAGTCATCAGTGGGAGCTAAAAAAATATATAGAAAGTGTTCTTTGTTCCCTATTCATGTGAAAACTAGGAGTACACAAAATCAAAGTAATGTTAAGAGGATTTAAGACTGATACTAGAAGCATCATTAAGATAATAATAGATGGACATGATTTACACCTATTTTAAGCAAAATCTGAGAGGTTAGTGTAATAACCAAGTATCAAAGCTGCTGCTGAGAAGCAGCATGTATTATTGCAGTCACTGGGTGGAACTCTCCCATTCCAGCTCTTTCTATGTCAATATAAATATTCCTGTAAGGGTCATGCATCAAGAGGCTACCCTGTGTCAAGGGGATGGAAGAAGAGAAGAGTGTGATGTGAATCCAAAGAGTGAGGTCAGAATATTACATCATCCCTCTTTCACATTAATTACAGAAGAATTCTGGAACCCAGATTGAATGAAAAGAATACTGCCTTGGGAATACGAGTTTTCAACGAGGAAGGGTCATATCTCTGGTTCTACCTTCCTTTGTGGTCTGGGGAATAGTATTCTATTACATTCATATACCACAACTTGTTCAGGGATTCCTCAATATGTGGACATATCCTTGCTTTAAAATCCTTGGCCACCACAAAAACAGTTATCACAAATATTTTTGTGAATGTGAAACCTTTTCCCTTTTGTATGATCTCTAATACATGATCATTTCTTCTAAAGGGGGCAAGTACAATAGAGAAATTCTCAAAGACTGCATTTTCTACTTTGCTAAATCCTACAATTTCGTTGCTCATATTCTCATAGGTTTCTCTGCCATTGAAGTTGATACACTGAAATATTTGACTATAGCCTTACACCCATTTCTCCCTGTATTTTCATGAAATGTTAAAGTACTTAGATGATTTGCCATTGAATGAATACACAGTAAAGACTCATGTTATTTCATCATGGCCTTATCATTCAGCTAAAAACTCCTCACACCAAACTGTTCAGTGATATCTTCATTGACAATTCTAATGGCTTTTAGTGAATTCTCATCCTTCATGACCTTTCTGCAGTCTTTGACACTTGATCCCTTTTTTCTTCTTGTTACTGTTCCTCACTTCTCTCTTAAGTTTTTAAGTCCTTATTCTCCTCTCATTCTCTTCCTGCTTACTTGTTCTTTCTCAGACTAGATAACATCCAGTAATTGTAGGTTTCCTCATGCAATCTCTCTGGAGCACTCTTCTCATACCCTTCTATATTATTTCACTTACTTATGTGGATTTGTCATGTCTACACTAATTATTCTCAGATTTACTTATTGAATGCTAACTTTTCTCCTGACAGGCAGTTGTGCATCTTCAGCTGTCCATGAGAAATCTGAAACCAGATGTTGCATAGGCATCTTAAATTCAACATTCCCAAGCAGAAATCATTATCTTTTCTCCAGACTCTTGATTCTTCCCAAATTTCCTATTAATTTTGAGGACAATGTCATTTACCCAGTTACACATGCATGCAACCTAGGTGTCATTCTCAACTTCTCAGTCTTTCTCACTTCCCATATTTAATCAATTGGCAAGGGCTGTTCATTTTACTTTTTCAGCATCTCACATATATGCCTCCCTTCTTTGTTCTGACACCTTACACTACCTCATTTCAAGTGTTCATGACCATGCAGAGGAACTATTTCGATAGCCTACTGGTTAACTTCTTACCTCAAGTTGCTTCCAAAATAGTTCACAGTCCATTCAGCTTGAAAGTGATCTTCATTAAGTAAAGGCCTCACTATATTATCTCATATTCAATAAATCTTTATTACTTCCAGGATTACATAAAGAAAACCCACTTTTTTCCCTAAAAGTCCTTCATAATCTAATCCTTTCCTTCCTTTTCAGTCTTCTTAAACCTTATTTAGATCCATAAACTCTATAGTTTACTGATTCTGTCCTCCTTATTGTTCTTTACATTTAACACCACACCTCCCAATTCCATATTTATTTAGACTGACTTTCTCCATTCCTAGAATTCTCTCCTTCCTCACCCCTACCTCCTGATTTCTATCAAATCTCCGGTGATATCCCAACAAATCCTTCAGGTACATTTTATTTTCAGTTCCATTAAAAATATGAGGAAATCATGAGAGGAAGTACAAAAACAAGAATGAGGAAAAAGGAAGTAAGGATGAACATACGAACAAAGGAACAAAGGAAGGAAAAGAAAGCAAAAATATGTTTCAAATTGCATTCCAGGTCCAGTACCTCTGGAAGTGGATTTCAGTTTTCATCTCAAGTCATTTGGAATTGTGGTAGATGATTGCATTGTTCAGATTTAGTAAATCTTTAGCATTGATTATCTTTACAACATAGCTGTTTCTGTGTGAATTTTTCTCTTACTTGTGCTCATTCCACATCTCATCAGTTCACTTAAATCTTCATAGGTGTTCTTTTTTCTAAAATCTTCTTCTTCATCATTTTTTCAGCACAATAGTATTCCATCAAATTTATATACCATAACTATTATTAAACCACTCACCAAGTAATGGACACCCCCTCACTTTCCAATTATTTGCTGCTATGAAAAAAGAGTAGGTATAATTATTTTTTATATATGGGTTTATTTCTTTGGATTCTTTGGTACATGAATCGAGTAGGACCATTCAAGGGCTAGAAGGCATACCCCATTTAATAACATAGCTGCAAATTTCTTTGCAGAATGGTTGCACCAGTTTACAATCCTGCCCACACTGTATTAATAAACCTATTGCCCCACACACCATTACTTAAAAACAAAGTTTCGTGAACTTGACTATTTCCACCTTCAGAATTATGAAACAACTAAGCTTTGCGATACTTACCTCCTGATTTCTTTCATTGAAATAGATTGGTAAAGGTTGAATTTCTGTAAGGAAAATTTGAAATATTCAGAAAAATTTCCCAGGAATTTCGAGTTTTACTATTACTTTCCACTTCAAATGCAGAGAAAAAGGAAATAAAATTCCCAAGGCTTGGGGCTAGAGAAGCAACATGAAAAACTGAGAACTTCCTTGGACAATACTGTGTTCCTTCTCAATGGGAAAGCTTGTATTATAGGAGAACAAAGAAAATTTTTTAATGAAATCAAAGAATCAAATGAGAAAATTGGTGAGGTTTTTCTCCTTTTAAAGTACATTAAAAAATTTTTAAAAAAGAATTACATTGAAAGAATTTTAAATCAGAAAAGTTAATGTACCAACAAGGACTTTGCTCTTCTAGGTCATTCAAGTGTCTGAATTACCTGTACTGTCCAGGTGATCCGTTTAAATGCTGGCAGTGAGGGAAAAGAGATGGGTTTAAATAAACTGAGTTCAATAGAAATGCAATATCAGTGACTTCTTTTTCCCCTGTGGTCATTTCTCATTGATCACAAACATATCCTGCTCTGCACATTCTAAAAACAAAACTGAACAAAACAAAATTCTCATTTCATTCTTATATCTCCTCAAATTATCATCTTCCATATCTTCTCACTTTCATAATCAAAAGCCAAGAAAAATTTATCTTTATCTATATTTGTTGCCTCCACTTATCACTTCTAAATTCGTAGAAATCTGACTACCAACGTCATGACTTAACCGAAACTTCTCTACCTAAAGGCATTCTGTTCTTCTAATTGTTAAGCCTAATGTTTTAGTGCTTACTCTTTTTAAATGTTCTGTATCATGTTTTACTACTGGCTACCTAATTGTCTTGGATGCTCTCTCTTTCCTAGTAGTTTGTAATTTCTTTCACTTGATTCTCTTGATACTATTCTGACCTCTTGAGTCTGCATTGCTGGATCACAAACTATCTCTAATTCCTCTAGTTGTAAGTGTACTACAACATCTATCCTATGTTGCCTTCTCATCTCTACACTCTCTCTTTACTGTTGCCTGCATCAGCTGCTGTGCATTTAATTATCACTTTAGTATAGATAATTTCCAAATTATATATTCAATATTTCTCTCCTGAGATCCAAGTACACATCTTCAATTGGATATTGGATATTTTCTATTTGATGCCCCATAGGCATCTCAAAATCAATCTGTAATAAAATTTATTATTTTTCCAAAAAAAATTTCCAAATTTCCCTTTTTCTGACAGTTACCATTATCTTTCTATGCATCGTTGTTCAGTTATCTTTACACCTTTCCTCTTGGGCCTGCCATTATATAAGTGCGTGGCCTTGTGAAAGACATTTATATTCTCAGAATCTCAATATCTTTATCTAAAAAATGAAGTTTTAGACTAAATGGTATCCAGGTTTTTTTTGCCTCTAAAATTCTATGATTCTGCATCTGTAACTCTGCCTGATTTCATCTCCACAGAACAAGATGAACTTTCCAGGTGAACTTTATCACCTTTAATTTTATCACCATGCTGCTAACTTAAGCTTTGACTGACACCACCTCCCTCAGACTGCCCTCCACTCTGACTGAAAAACCAGAAGCTGGAATTCCAAACTCATTTTGTGGCCATCCCTTACTGAGAGCAGAAAGTATATTTAAGGACTCAATCTACTCTACATCTGTTACTCTGTCTGGTTTTAACTCCATGGAACAAGATACCCTTCCCAGGCTAATTTCATCACCTTTGTCTTCACTCCCCCATCCCAGCAACCTATCCCACTTAGCTAGAACTTAATAAATGTTTATTGGATTATATTAAAATGAATGTATGAATTGTGAAAAATGCAATTACTAACTACCTACAAAATTCTAGATATTATAGTAAGTACTGGGTATACAAATACAAAAAGTGGAAAAGCCTTTACTCGTTGGGAATTAAATATAATGGCAGAAATAGAATATATTAAAAGAATGGTGGCCAATAGAGTTTTGGTCCTAGGAATGTCAGAGACAATGAGTTGATCTATAGGGTAGTCAATCAACCCACTCTAAAAGAAGCAATGGGAAAAAGGTTGGAGCCAAGAAGGTATAGTAGAAAGATAGATCTGTAGAGTTCCCCCACATAGCCCATAAAATACCTGTAAAAAATGACTCTAAACAAGTTCTAGAGCAGCAGAAGCCACAAAACAACATAGTGAAAGAGATTTCAAGCCCAAGAAAGCCTAGAAGGCTGACAAGAAATGTGTATCATTACTTGGCATGGAGCAGAGTGCAGCCCACTGCTGCATGGTGCTGCAGAGACAGGACCCAGAAGAGGCTTCATGGAGTCACTGGGAGCAACAGCTTTCAATTTCCTCAATCCACAAATGCCACAGATATTTTCAAAGGTAAGTGAGAAAGCTTTTTTTGTCTGGGTGAGAAAGGAACATGGTCTGGCCCCTCTAGGAGCAGCCCATGCAGTGGCAGTATCCATTTTTTTGGAGCCTTCCACCTAAAGCCCCTGGGGAAATTGAGCAGCTGATCTGAATCTCAGCCCTGAGCCAGGCCCTGGGGTGAGGAGGAGGAGCACTGGTTTGGTAGAGCTGGAGGTGGTAGTGGAGAGGGAATTCTACCTACAGATTCTGGGCATAAAATTTTTGGTTTCTCCCAGACCAGTGCATAGGCCAGGAGAGGAGTAACTCTTCTCCCTTGATTGTGCTATATGGGAGGAACTGAGAACTTACATGTCCCTAGAGTATATCCTCCTCTTGGCAAAGAACTCAAAACTCAAGTAAGGGAAAAGGTCAGAAAAAGGTAAAAAAAAAATAAAACTATAGAAAGATACTTTCTGGGTGAACAGGTATTTTCTTTCATCTTTTTAGATGAGGAAAAATAATGCATACCATCATAGTAAGTCAAGGCTTCCAACACCTCCAAAATAAATATACAATGGTCTCAGGCCATGGATAAGCTCAAAAAGGATTTTGAAAATCAAGTAAGAGAGGTGGAGGAAAAATTGAGAAGAGAAATGAGAGTGATGCAAGAAAATTATAAAAAGCAAGTCAATAGCTTGCTAAAGGAGATCCCAAAATTGCTGAAGAAAATAACACCTTTAAAAATAGGCTAACTCAATTGGCAAACGAGGTCCAAAAAGCCAATGAGGAAAAGAATTCTTTAAAAAGCAGAATTAGCCAAATGGAAAATGAGATTCAAAATCTCACTGAAGAAAACAGTTCTTTTAAAATTAGAATGGAGCAGATGGAAGCTAATGACTTTATGAGAAAACAATAAATTACAAAACAAAACCAAAAGAATGAAAAAATAGAAGATAATGTGAAATATCTCATTGGAAAAACAACTGACTGGGAAAATAGATGCAGGAAAGACAATTTAAAAATCGTGGGACTACCTGAAAGCCATGATAAGAAAAAGAGCCTAGACATCATCTTTCATGAAGTTATCAAGGAAAACTGCCCTGATATTCTGGAACCAGAGGGCAAAGAATCCATCAATCACTTCCTGAAAGAGATCCAAAAAGAGAAGCTTCTAGGATATTGTAGCCACATTCCAGAGTGTCCAGGTCAAGAAAAAAAATATTGTAAACAGCTAGAAAGAAGCAATTCGAGTATTTTGGAAATACAATCAGAAGAGCTCAACATCTAGCAGCTTCTACATTAAGGGATCGACGGGCTTGGAATATCATATTCCAGAAATCAAAGGAACTAGGATTAAAAACAAGAATTGCCTATGCAGCAAAACTGAGTATAATACTTCAGAGGGAAAATGGTCATTCAAAGAAATAGAAGACTTTCAAGCATTCTTGATAAAATGTCCAGAGCTGAAAAGAAAATCTGACTTTCAAACACAAGAATCAAGAGAAGCATGAAAAGATAAACAGAAAAGAGAAATCATAAGGGACTTTCTAAAGTAAACTGTTTACACTTCTACATGGAAAGATAATATTTGTAACTCTTAAGACTTTTCTCAATATTTGGGTAGTTGGAGGGATTACACACACACACACACACACACACACACACACACACACACACGTATATGTAGAGAGAGAGCACAGGAAGAATTGAATAATGAGGGGTAATACCTAAAAAAATAAAATTAATAGGTAAGAGTGGAATATATTGAAAGGAGAAAGGGAGAAATGTAATGGGACCAACTATCTCTCATAAAATAGGTGAGAAAAAAACTTTTTCAATGGAGGAGAAAGGGGAGGAGATCAAAAGGAAAACGTGACACTTACTCTGCTCACATTGGGCTTAAGGAAGGAATACCATGCTCACACAATTTGGTATGAAAATCTATCTTACCCTACAGGAAAGTAGGAGAAGAGGGGACAAGTGGGGTGGGGGAATGAGAGAAGAAAGGGCAAATGGGAAAAGGGAGTAATCGGAAGTAAAGTCTTTTGAGGAGGACAAGGTCAAAAGATAGAATACAATTAAATGGGGGGGCAGGATGGAAAGGAAGGAAATATAGTTAGTATTACACAACATGACTTTTATGGAAAATCATCTGCAAAACTATGCATATATAGCCTATATTGAATTGCTTCCTTTCTCAGTGGGGATGGATGGGGAGAGAAAGGTGTTGGAACTCAAAGTTTTATGAAAGAATGTTGTGAAATGTTTTTGCATACAATTTGTAAATGAGAAATACAGGTAATGGGGTCTTGAAGTCAATATTGCCTACAAGGAAAGAGAGAAGATGGGGATAAGGGAAGGAAAGGGTGTGATAGAATGGAAAGCATATTGAGGGAAGGGTTAATTAGAATGCAAGATGTGATAGCATGGAGGAAGCAGAGATGGGGAGAAAATTTGGAACTCAAAATTTCATGGAAATGAATGTTGAAAATGAAAAAATAAAGAAGTAGACTTTAATAACAAAAAATAAAGAAGCAATGGGAGTATTTCTTTGACCACTGTGCCCAAAGAAAGAAGAAAGCAGAGGGAAGAGGGGAGATTTGAGGAGAGGATGACTCTGGTGGCTGCCCAGATGGCAAGGTGTCCTGAGGAGGCAACTAGATGGGATACAAAACTTGTTCTCATCTGGGGATTGTTATATATAGTAGACTAGAGAACCAATCAGTTATCAATCAAGAAACCATAGTCGTAGGATAAAAGTTCAAAAACTGAATAAAGCAACTCCTTGGTGAATGACAGGACAGTTTCTTGGAGTCCTGCCCTGAAGATGCTATTCCACATGGGAAAAATAGGATCTGGGAATTTGGCAAGTTAGCAGGACTAGATGGCTCAATGGGTTATACTACCCAGGAATTGGGATGACCAGTCAGTTTTTCATTTATTTTATGGTAATTTTAAAGATTTATTATTGTTGTTAAAACACTTGGGATATGGGTGTTAGAGGAGAACATCTTTCTTGCTAACTGGATTAGGGAAGCATGATAGAAACTTTAGATGGTTCCTCTATCTACAGACCCATCACTTTTACTAGCTGAAAGGGTCTTTTGAGCCTCAGGAATGCAACGTCAATGATTCATCAAGTGACCATTACAGCATTTAAAGTTAGGCCTCATCTCTTAGTATACAGAATGACTCATTGGAAGTATTCAAATAGAAACGGGATAATCCCTTGTTAGCCTTATTGCAGACTCTAGACTATTTGGGGCATATAAATCTGACTAAGTCAACCTCACAAGCCTTCCCACTGTCCAAATTCCATGGCTCTTTGCCTGTCATTCTGAACATGCCACACTGTTTCTTTTATGAACTGATATTGCATGTGTGGGAAGGGTAGGGAAAACTGAGAGAATGATGCCAAGTTAGTCAAAAACCTCATCTTTTCCAAAACAGCAAAATTATACTCTGACTCACTTTTGACTGAGGAGTAAGAAAAAAAGGAAGAAATCAGGAATGTATTAAATGCCTACTGTATACTAGGCAGTTAGTTGGCTTTATAAATATTGTCTCAGTTTATCTGCACAGCAAATATGGTGCTGTTGTCTTCATTTTACAACTGAGGAAATGAAGGCTCCAGATGCTAAGTAACTTCGCTTAGTAAGTGTCTGAGGCCAGATTTGAATTCAGATCTCCTGATCTCACACCCAAGACTCTATGTATTGCACTACCTGACTGTTTTCTTAGGGGCATGAGGAAAACTCTGGATTCAGTTTACTTCTGCATTTAGGAAGTGTAGGTGAGTCTCTATGCTCACTCTCTTAACTATGACTTGAATTTGCAGACTGTATCCACAAAGGGCTGTTATTACTTTTCCCTCTCAGGATCAGAGAAGCAACTCTAATGGTATGAAGCTGTCTATTACTATCACTAAAGATTTCCCATCTGGTGTGCTCCCTCAATGCCAATCAAATATATATTTAATATATACATTATGTATATTTATATTTATATATTGAATTTATATAATATATTTATATATATTTAATATATATTTAATTATTACAATATATACATTTAATATATTTAATTATTACAACATATAATAATATCTTATATATTTAAATATATTATAATATATAATTTAATAGTATAACACCAATATCAATTGACTAACATCAATTAGATTTTACAAAAGAATATTTAATGAGAAGGAATATCAAGTACTAAAGTTCATCATCCCCCCTGGACTGAGTTGTGTTCTCCCCTCTACAAACCTACTTCGTCACAGAAGAGAATGAACTCCAATTTAAACTGATTGCTAAACATTCCTGTGCCCCTCCCTCCAAATTCAGAGCAAGTGATGTAATTCTGGCCCAGCAAGTTCATTTCTCCCTACAGTGAGTTCCTGCCAAGGTCACTTCTTGGCATATCATAGTTTATGGATAAGTCCCTCCTTTCTTTGTACACAGGGTGTCTCGCTGCAAAGTTGATTCACTACTGCAGAGGATCAAGCAGTTTGCTCCTCAAAGGTAGCTCCTTGTTGGACTTGACTTCTTCTACTAAAAGTCCCATGTGCCCTGGATGGCCTTTCAGACCTTTTCAAGCTCACAGTGTCATAATACAGCCTGATACATTCTGATACTTATTCACCTATAATTAGGAATGATAAGCACACAGACACAAAAGAAATAGCAATGCTATGGATTTTCAGCTATGGTCAAGATGGGATGTAAGAAAGCTAGTGGCAGGCAACAGATTGCTGGTATTATTCCACTGCCCCTCACCAGAAGGCTCACATCACTTCTTCTTCCTTGCTTGAAAGTTTCAAGGAAATTCAAATAATTAATCTTTGTGAGCCTTTGGTATATAATAATCCTATTCAGGAGATAATTACAAGATGTTTTTTGACCTCATAATAAGCCAACAGGAAACAGTCATAACTACTCTAAAGTATAGAGGCAATGGAATCTTCCGGTGCCCAATTTTGGAAGCAGACTTCCCCTGCCTGTAAAATGAGTGTCAGTAGGAAGAAAATATTGTGCGTGCTCTGAAGACTGGGCCTTCGGTGGCTGGTCCTCCCATCATAGAATTTAGTAAAAATGAATAGATCAGCACCCTAAAGTTAGCTCTCATTTTGCTTCTATCTCAAGCGAATAGAAAGTCTGGTATCTTTGGACCATGACTTGAAGACTGATCCCTTCTAAATATCTGTATACTAAAATCAAGCTCTATTCCTCGATCTTGTACCCCTGGTTCATAATTAAGGACATATACAAATAAAAATCTGTCAAAATAATCTTATTTTTCCTATAGTGGGCAAGACTTTTAAAATATTATGTCAATGGGAAATAAGTTTAAAAAACAGAAAACTGTCTCCTCAGACAGAAAAGGAAGGAGAAAGAATAATGTGGCTTCATCAGTTATCTGTAGTCCCTGCTAGGCTTAAATTCTCCAATGATTGTAAGATCTCCTTGGTCTGGTAATGTACAGTTATACCTCTGCTTGTCCTGCTGGACCAAGGAACCATCCCTTCCTTTTTTTTTTCTTTCTTCCAGGTCCTGTCTGTGCACTGAAGGCAGTTGCTGTTCTATAACCACTTTTAATGCTATTATCCATAACTCTTGGGAAAAGTACAAAATGTCTTCCCTGGCAGAAAGAATACAACTTACTTCCTTCAAACTATACCTCATAGGAACCCATTCAAGTCAGTCTCATTTATTAATTTTTATACAAAGTGGTCTGAGAGAGGAGTGGGCACTGGAAGCTGTGATGCCCAGAAAAGTCCTCTTGGAGAATATGTACTGCTTGAGCTGAGTTCTGGGTGCAACCTTTGCAAATTATTCAATTATCAATTTTGCAATCCATGCTGACTACATTCAGAAAATTTTATATAGAGATAGACTGAAAAGTTAGTCTTGACATCAAAATCTATTTCTCATCACAATTTTTAACAATTTCTTCAGATTCACATTAAAGGTCATTCCTGAGCTCTTAAAATCCCTTCTTAAGGGGAAAATCTCAGTTTAAAAAAATTATGCTGTTTATGCATTATTTTCTTTTTTAATGCATTAAATTTTAGGAGTACATGAGTACGTTTCATTGAATACCAATGTTAAGTTATTTTCTAATAGCTTAATACAATCCTGAATAAATTGTTTATTAAATTTATCAGTGAAACGCTCCCCTTTTCTGTAAGGTGCCACTTTCCCTTTTGAGAGAAGATTTACTGACATTTATATATAGACAATAAAACAAATATTTAGGTCAAAACTCACCCAAACACACACAATAGAAACTTATTTTTGGTATTTATTAAGTGTTTTATTTTTAACCAGCTACATGTTAAAAAAGAATTTTTAGCATTTGTTGTTAAAACTTTGAATTCCTAAAGTGAATGAGGAGAAGAATTGCTTGAAAACCAGAACTGGACAAATGGAAAAGTAGTTTCAAAAGCTCACTGAAGACACTAATTTCTTAAAAATTAGAATGGAACAAATAGAAGGTAATGAGAAATAAAGAAATTATAAAATAAAAGCAAAAGAATGAAAAAATAGAAAACAATGTAAAGAATCTCATGAGAAAATCAACTGACTTATAAAAACATCCAAGAGAGATAACTTAAACATTATTGGACTACCTGAGAGCAATAATCAAAACAAGAACTTAGACATCATCTTCTAAGAAATTATCAAGAAAAAATGCCCTGATATTCTCAAACCAAATGGAAAAATAAAAATGAAAAGAATCACTGATCACCTCCCAAAAGAGATCCCAAAAGGAAAACCCAAGGAATATTCCAGCCAAATTCCAGAATTCTCAGGTAAAGGAGAAAATATTGCATGTAGTTAGAAAGAAATAATTTCACTATTGTAGAAATGCCCTCAGGAAAGCAAAATATCTAGCAGTTTCCATATTAAAAGATTGGAGGACTTGGAATATGATATTCAAGAGCTCAAAGGACTTTGAATTAAAACCAAAAATCACCTCCCCAACAAAACTGAGTATAATTCATCAGGGGGACAATGGACCTTCAATCAAATGAAGGACTTTCAAGCATACTTAATGAAAAGGCTAGAACAGAGTAGAAAATTTGACTTCCAAAAGCAAGACTCAAGAGAAGAATGAAAAGGCAAACAGAAAAGAAAAAACATAAAGGAGTTATTAAAGTTGTACAGTTTATATTCCTCCATGCATAGATGATATTTGTAACTCACAGGAACTTTCTCAGTATTAGGGTACTTAGTGGGAATATATGTATTTAGGCAGTGGGCACAGGATGAGTTGTGTATGATGGGATGATATCTAAAAAATAGAATTCAGGGGCTATAAAAGATTGTACTGGTAGGAGAATGGGAGAGGTAGAATGGGGTAAATTATCTCACATAAAAGAGGCAAGAAAAATCTTTCACAGTGGAGGAGAATAGGGGGAGATGAAAAGGAAAAACTGAATCTTACTCTCATTGGAATTGGCTAAAGGAAGGAATAACATACACACTCAATTGGGTATGGAAATCAATTTTATCCCACAGTAAAGTAGGGTGTAAAGGGGATAAGAGAGAGAGGCTTATAGACAGAAGGGCAGACTGGGGGATGGGGTAATCAGAAGCAAACACTTTTGAGGAAGTACAAGGTGAAAGGAGAGAATAGAATACAAGTGGGGAGAAGATAGAGGGAAATATAGTTAGACTCTTACAAAAGTGTTCTGCAAGACTACACATGTATAAGCTATATCAAATTTCTTGTCTTCTAATTGATAGTGGGTGGGGATGGAGGAAGGAAGAGAATTTTGAACTCAAAGTTTTTATATGAATGTTAAAAGCTCTTTTTACAAGCAGTTGGAAATAAGACATACAGTTAATGGGGTATAGACATCTACCTTGCCCAACATTAAAATAAAAGGGGAATGGAATAAAGAAGGGTCTGGGGGTGACAGAAGGGAGGGCAAAGTTGGGGAAGGGGTAATTGAAAAGCCTACTATCTTGTGGTGGCATAAGAGATGCGGGAAAATTTGAAATTCATAATCTTGTGGAAGTGAATATTCAAAATGAAGAAATAATTAATCAATTAATCAATTTTAAAATACTTTCAAAAAACCTTTGAGCTTCAAATTCTATCCCTTCATCCTCCCCAACACCTGACCCCCACTCCCACTACCACTGAGAATGCAAGCAATTTGATACAGCCTATGAGTGTGTAGTCTTGTAAAACATATCCATATGTCATGTTGTGAACAAAAACATAAATGACCAACAAAATCTCAAGAAAAATAAAGACAATTGAAAAAGTATGCTTCAACCTGCATTCAGACACCATCAGTTCTTTCCCTGGAATTGTATACCATTTTTCATCGTAAGTCCTTCAAAGTTGGCTTGGATTGCTGTATTAATACAATAGTTTTTACTATTCTTCTTATTCATTCATTTCAGTTGTGATTGACCCCTCATAACATGAGGTGAAGTTTTCTTGGCAAAGATACTAGAGTGGTTTGTCATTTCCGTCTCCAGATGATTTTACAAATAAGAAACCTGAGGCAAACAGAATGAAGAGACTGTCCCAGGCTCACACAGCTTACTGAGTCAGATTTGAATTTAGGTCTTCATGAATCCAAGATTAGCACTCTATCAAATATATCACCTACCTGTCTTAATACAATACTGAACTAACCTTTTTGTATCCATGGCAAATATTACAAGTTTTCTCTAGATGTCAGTATATGTGAAGATGGTCTATTCTCTTAAATGGTGGTTACTCCAACCAACCTCCTGTGGATTTCCCACCCTTACTATCCATCTTCCCACTTCTTCTCACAGACCTAAAGAAAGAAACTTGATTTTTTTTAACTTAAGTTGTACTTCACACAGCCGCTGATCAACTGAATTAATCACAACACTGTCAAATATAATGTACTTTTCAGTTGCCTAATCTTATATTGTGCTTTTCCTATTTGTCATTGCTACTTGTCCACAAGGCATTTTTGTTTAAATGAATAGTAGATTGTTTTCTGCTAGGGATTGGAAGAATCAAACCTAGGCATTCAAGGTATCCATAAGGGACTTGCCCCAGATTATTTTTTTAAGGTTCTAACATTACCTAACCTGGACATTAAGAGAAAACGTACGTGTCTGATAGGGAATTTTCTTAAATTAGTTTTAAGATAATCAGCAGTCCTCTGTCCATTTGATTGCTAATAATTTAATGCCTACCAGGACCTTCAGGGAGCCAGGGTATCCACCTCGAAAAACTTGCTCAAATAAAAGAAGATTTAATATCTGTGATATCTAAAAGGATATAATTAAAGTAAGATTACCCAACCTGGACATTGAGAGAGCTTGCACATGACTGATAGGAAATTTTATTAAATTAATTTTAAGAAAATTAGCAGACCTTCATCCATTTGATTGTTAATAGTTTGATCACTACCAGGACCCTCAAGGAGCCAGGGTATCTAACTTGATAAAGCTGCTCAAATAAAAGAAGTTATAGTATCTGTGATATCTAAAAAGATATAGTTAAAGTAAGTAGAGCACTATTTTTAATATGACAGTTCCAATTATCCTAAAATTCCTAATTGATGGTTTCGACAGAGAATTAATAGGTTTTCTTCCTTTTAAGTATGATAGATGCCTGATAACCTTGGCCTAAGATCTACCAGCATGAATGAAAAATGAGCAATAGCAAAATTGATTAAAATAATCTGTGCAATTTAAAGGCAAATCAAGAGACAAAGAAAGGATTCCCATTGCCAAAGTCAGATTTTTTTCAGTGCTATAATCATAATGAATTACGAAGTGTTCCAAGGGAAATTTTCAGAGGCTAAAAATAAAAGCAGAGTCAAACTCATAACTTGTTTATCCAACTGAAATTTATTGAAGGACATGACACAACTGACTAGATATTAGGATAATAGAGAAGGTAGCTGCCTCTGATGTCTCTCCTAGTCTTCAATGTGCACTGATTTCTCATGAGACACTGAACTGCACGAGTGAGGCAGCCATGATCTTCTAAGAGAATTCTCTGTGTAGCAGTACATTTTCAGTGTGGTGCATTCTGAAGGGAGTTGCTCTTATTCGGTCTTGTTTCTTCACTTTAGAGCTGAAGACTTGGAACACAGAATTACTCACCTTATGAAGAAATTAACAATTGGTCCTTTGAGAAGCTCAGTCTTGACATATATCCCACAGTGTACTTACTGGGTATGTGACTGCTATATCCAGAGAAAATCTATACTAGACAGCTTCAAATTATTAGTGTAGCTCAGCCTACACAAACTGCCAACTTCAAAAGCTAGACATCTTGAGAATGATTATGAAGTAAGTTATTATTGTCTTAGATTGCAGGAAGAAACAAACCCTATGTGGTAACAGTTCTAACAAGTTATTTGATATATTTATTGGCTTAACAAACCAAGAGGTTACATGTCATTAGATAATAATCAGTATTGGTCACAAAGCAAGTGATTAATTCAACATACAAGTGGAAAGATTTAAAGCACACTATACTTAAAACAAAATATCTAATTTACTAAGGACAAAACTGAAAAGCAAAATGAAACCCAGAGTGAGGACTTTGGAAGACCAGATGAACACCAGCAGGCAGCAAATGACATAGGTGCTAACCAGCATCAGAGCAACAGCTAATATGGTACGTTCAGACATCAGAGAGAGTAATGGAGATTGTACACTGTGAGGATAGTTGAGTGAAAGCAATTTTTGATATATCCAAACTTGTCCCATTCACCTTCTAAGTATTTAATAACTATTTCTTTAATGATACATTGGACAGAAAAGTAAGTCATATCTCAGAGATTTTCAGTGATTTGTTCAAGGTAACCTGTTTAGTAAATTGTGAAAGAGAAGCCAAATCCTTATATTCTTACTTAAATATGAAGGATTTTGATATTAAACCAGGAAAATATTGAGCCAAAAATTTCAAGGAGAGGAAATTTATTTGCAAGGAGAGGGGAAGGAGGGAAGTGCCTTTTTATGACAGAGCAACATAAATAAAATGAGTCTATAATAAATACAAGAAAGTGCAGTGATTTTAAGGGTTCTACTTCTGAAAATTAGCTAAAAACACCTTTGAACACAACATTTTCTTCAAAGCTGATGTGACATCTTTATTCCTGACGCTATAGATGAGAGGGTTGATAGCAGGTGTTAGGATATTGTAGAAGACAGACACCATTATATCCTTCTCAGTAGTGTGATATGAAGGAGGAAGCATGTAGTTATAGACAGAAGCTCCATAAAAGAGAATAACAACAGTTATATGGGAGGAACATGTGACAAACGCTTTCCTATGACCCGTAGCTGAATTCATCCTATAGACTGTGAGGAGAATAAGGGAGTAAGAACTTCAAATAATTATGACAGGGATGAGTATCATAAGGACACAGCACAGGTACATGACAAACTTATAGAGGGATATGTCTGAGCAGGAGAGTTTCAACAAAGCAAGGATCTCACAGAAGAAGTTTTGGATTTCTCGGGATTTACAAAATGAGAAGCTCATGGTGATAGCAGTCAGGGTGAAATCATCAAGAGAGCCCAAGAACCAACAGACAATTGCAAGGAGTATGCAAACTCTGTGGTTCATGAGGATGGGGTAATGGAGAGGATGACAAATGGCCATATACCTGTCATAGGACATAGCTGCCAAAAGGAAGAACTCTGCTCCCATAAGAGTTACGTAGAGGAACATCTGGAGTCCACAACTTAGGGATGAAATATTATGAATCCCAATTATCTGATCCAACAGTATCTTGGGCACAGTAACAGAAATATACATTATGTCCATGAGGGAAAGCTGACTGATGAAGAAGTACATGGGAGTGTGGAGGTGGGGATCACACTGAATCAAAAGAACCAAAGTGGAATTTTCAGTCAAGGCTACTATGAAAATAATGAATATCAGTGAGTAAAGGAAAGGAGAATATTTGCTTTGACTAAAGATCCCCAAGAGAATGAAATCAGTCCCAAAACTTTGATTCTCCAACATCATTCTTTGCTTCATATCATCTCACCTAGAGAATACTAAAAACAATGAGAACAAGAAAAGATTTTATATTCTGTCCCTTCCACATAAATGATATGTACTCTATTAGTAATGCAAAGAGATATGCTACAGATTGGTCTAACAGAAGCTGAGATGTATTTTTGCTAATGGGAGAGATTTTCATCAATGTATGATAGAAAATGTCTAGATTACAACTAAAGACAGATCTAATGGAATAGAAAAGTATCTTCAGTCATTTTCAAACCCTGAGATTCAGTCAGATTATTCTTATATAAAATAGTGTTCAAGATGAGCTCTGTAACTTCAGATAGACATCACACAAAACATTATAAAAACAAGGATTTTCCTTGTTTTTGTCACAAGAGCATCTCAAATTCATTAAGACTAAAATGGAGCTCATTATGCTTCACTTTTCAAAACTTCCCTATTAATATCAAAGACAGTGCCCTACTCTCAGTCACTCAGTCTCAAAACCTCTGGTTGTCCTGAACTGTTCACTCGCTATTCTCCCATATTTGAAACGTAAGGCCAAGTCTTGTAGTTTCTACTTTCATAGCATCTTTCATATGGTCCTGTTCTCTCCATCACTCAACATCCCACTTGAAGTCATTATCATTTCCATTTCCAGACATTCACTTGAACTACTACAATAGACTCAAATTGGTCCTCCTACCACAGTACTTTCCCTACTCTATCTTCCACTGAGCTCATACAGCGATTTTCCAAATACTTAGGCCTGACGAAGTAACTGTCTAATCTGTAAACTCTAGTATCTTCCTATTTCTTCCAGGACAAATAAAACAAGATCATTTTTTTTTTTTTTAGTATTTAAAGCACTTCATAACCTTACACATTTCTACAGCTTAACTCTCTCGAATCAGCTAAATTATCCTACATGCTACTCTTCATAAACAATATTCCATCTACCTTCTCTGTGTCTTTACATTGACTAGCTCTTAGATTCTCTGACTTCGTTCAAGATTCAGCCTTCCTCAGTTCCCCACAGTCGCTACTGCCTTCCCTTCTGAGAATTTACTACTTTTTTCTACTACCACATCTACTGCTGTATATGCCTACATATTTCAGTATTATCTCCCATATTACAATATAAGCTTCTTGAGGACAAAAACTCTTTTTACCTTTCTTTGTATCCCAAGTTTAGCTCAGTGAGTAACAGAGTAAAAATTAAAAAATGGTTGTTAACTGACTAATAAAATATATTAAAAATCAGTCCCCTGGTGGGCAGGAGTATACTAGAGTGAGGGTTTTTATAATGATATGTTGATGCTGAGAGTAATTTTTTACATATCTGTGAAACTAAAATCACAATGAGAGGGTGGGAATCAACTCCATAATCCCAGGTAAAGGTATTCAGAAGAAAGTAAATAAGCATTTTTTTAAATGCTTGCAATGTGTCAGGTACTATGCTAACCATTTTGTAAAACAATATCAGATGCAAATATGTTGATCTTCACAACAACCTTAGAATATAGGTGCTATTATTATCCCTACTTTATAGCTGAGGAAACTGAGGCACACAGTCATTAAGGGACTTGCCCTGGGACACATATCTAGTAAGTGCCTGAGGTTGCATTTGAACAAAGGGCTTCCTGAGTTGAACTCAAGGACTCTATTACTACACCACCTAGGATGTCAATAAATTTATTTCTCTCAACACAATTTGTAGGTCTCCTCTTCACTCTCTAAGCATTTTCAGCTTTTTCCATGAATGTGCCAGGAATGTACCCTTTCTTACAGGATACACTACTTAGTGCAGGAAGGGTCTTAAATTGTAAAACGATCCAGAACAATATTATTAATTTACCCATAGTTACATACCAAAAAGGCAAAGATATAATTTAAACATACGTTCTCTGATTCATTATTTTCCCCCACTGCACCACAATTTCTGTCTTTAAAAATCGTTTGGTTTCTCTGAACTCTGGCTACATTTTAAAATATTTATTCATCTTTCCTTGATCCCACTAACTGAAAGGGATATTTTCCTTTCCTGGACACTGTTACTTCTTTGGATCTGATGTGTTTATCACATTTTCCTGTGAATCATAATTAATTCTATCCTATTTTCTCTATTTGAATTTAAGATTAATGGGGCTATTTCCTCTTTCTGAACATTAGCATGTAGGGAAGGGCCTTGTATAACAGATAAGGTTTAATTGAATAGAATTGGATTGGATCAGAATGAAGTCAAACCACTTTTGTCTCACACTGATCTACTCAAAACTGATTGACATGATAACTTAGAAGATTCTCACAGGAAAAAGTGAACATTCCTCCCTGATTGTTTTGACTATAAACATCTGACAATTGTGAAATAGAATAAATAGTACAGAAAAGAACGTTTGGTTTCACATGATTTCTATGGGCAGGTAGGGGGAAGAATGGATAGAGCACTGACCATGGAGTCACAAGGACCCCAATTCAAATCTAGTCTCCCTTACTTAGCTATGTGATGGTGGGCAAGTCACTTAACCCTCACTGCCTCCCAAAAATAAATAAGCAAATAAAATAAATTCTGTACACTCCCTTAATTACAAGTGAGGCAATTGGTATGTTCAAATTGCTTATTTCATGGAATTCTAGTTTGCTACTTCAGAATATAATCCTATAGGCATAAAAATGATGTTTAATAAATTATAAAATATCTTCAAGGTAGAAGAAGGACTTGCATCCCCAAAAATATTTGCATATTCACAGAAATTCATGTATCTTTGAATGAATCTATAAAAAAAATTCATCTGTGATATTTTTAACCATGAGTCTGTATACTTGTCATCTGACCTTTACTGTATCTATGAATTTCCTCTTTAAAAAGTAAACTTGACTTACATCAACTTTCAGAACCCTTTAAGTGGTAACATTCCACAATTCTCTGTCTTTCCTTTCAAAATGTTGCCAATCATGGGTGATTTCTTCATATCATTTCCCCCACCATGAATGAGCATCTGTCTTCCCCTTTGCCTACTCAAATCCTAGTCTATACATTTTTATTTGTATTGTTCATGGGATTTGACTGTTTATACATTCAGATGAATGAGACAATTAGACTTTTTACTACTTACCTTCCATTGCATCTATGGAAAATATTTGCCAAAGGTTGATTTTGTATAATGCAAACTGGAGATGTTCACAGCTATTCCCAAAGACTAAGCCAGTGATATTCTTCTCCACTTCAAATGCAGAAAAACATCCAAAAAACTCTAACAAAATGATCAAAGTCATGAATGGAAACTAAAAACACATATAGAAAGTGTTCTGTGTTACTTATTAATGTGAAAAGTAGGATTACACAAAATCAAATAATTTTAAGAGAAACTAAAACTGATACTAGAAGCATCAATAAGATAATCATAGATGGACATGATTTAAATCTAGATGGAGCAAAATTAGAGAGGTTAGTGTAAAAATCATGTACCAGAGCTACTGTTGAGAAGCGCATGTATTATTGAAGTGACTGGATGGAACTCTCTCATCCCAGCTCTATCTGGGTCAACATAAATATTACTGTAAGGGTAATGCATGAAGGAGCTGGCCCTGTGTCAAGGGAATGGAAGAAGAGATGTGTGTGATGTGAATGCAAAGAGTGAGGTTGGAATATTGCATCATACCCTTTTTCACATTAATTACAGAAGAATCATGGAACCCAGATTGAATTAAAAGAATACTATCTTGGGAACAAGAGGTTTGAAAAGGGAGGGGCCATATTTCTGAGTCTACCTTCCTCTGTGGTCTGGAGAAGTATATTTTCTTTTCTTGGAACCTTGATATTTTTAGCTCAAAAATGAAAGCCTGAACAAGATGTCCCTTACTGCTCTAAAATTTTCTGTTTTCTGTATCTACTAAGAAATTCCTGAGAATTTGAAAGTAATTCATTTGAAACAATACAAGTAAGAAATTTACTTTCTTTAAAATGTTTTTATTAGTTCATGTTTTTTTCAAAAACCAAACTTTTCAGCAAACACTAAATTATTAAAATACTTGACAAAGCATATCGCCACAAAATAACAAAAAAGTTCCATCTCTACTTTACTTGAAAATTTTAAAGAAAGAAAGCAAGAAGGAAAGGAATACAAAAAGGGAGGAAGGAAGATTCTCCCATTGTATGCAGAGACAACTCTAGTCCTCCTGATGAGACCCAGATGACTTTGCAGGACAATGTGAGGTTGTTATCCTTGCACAGTCCTCCCTCACTCAAGTCAAAGTCAACTGCAAGTCATGCCATCATTTCCCTGATGTCATAGTCCTCGTTGAAAACAAAGGACAAACACAGTCTGGGAATACTCCAAGCTGCCTGAATGGGGACCCCTATAGCTGGGTAATCCAGCTCATCCTCTCCCTATTCTGGTCCCTCTCCTTCTAATCTCCAAAGCAAGGTACTATTGATGCCTGTTCAGGACAATTTAACTTGGGATTTATGGGAAAGAGTCCTTCTATTCTTCCTTCTTTCCTTCTTGTCTCTTTCTTTCCTTTTTTCTTTCTTTCTGTCTTTCTTCCTCCTCAAAGAGGAAAAGTTAAACCCATTTAAGTCTGGATCACCTAGACTGGACCACAATAGGTGCCTTCTCAAACTCCATTTGAAGGCTATATTTTGGACCCTCCAGGTCAGAGTGAATGTCAGTAGTAACAGTTTCCCTTTTGGCCAGCAATCCTTGGAGTCTTCACCTTCAAGTGGATTTACTTTTGGTATTTAACATAACTCACTATTCCCAGATGTCTATTCAGTGAATGGACTTTACCTCACTCAAAGTGAGAACCTGAAAATGCCTTAGTCAAAAAGTTCCAGCATCTCCTAATATATGCTGAGCAGTCTCTAGTCCTCCTGATGAATGTCTGGCCAATGGAATCAGACAGCTCAGTAAGAGAAAGAGAGATTGGTGTCTTTACAAAGTCCTCCATCACTCAAATAAGTCAAGTGCAAGTCATGCCATCATTTCCCTGATGCCATGATTCTTTTTTAAAAGAGAGGACAATGGGAGTGGAGCCATTATGGTGGAGTAGAAGGATGGACCTACTGGAGCTCTCCCCCCATAGCTCATAAAATACCTGTAAAAAATGACTCTAAACAAATTCTAGAGAAGAAGAAGAGACAAAATGAGAAAGTAAAAGAGATTTTGAGCCCAAGGCATCCTGGAAGGCTGACAGGAAAGGTCTATTGCACCAGCATCTGAGCATAGCATAGCCCAGTCCAGCCTTGCCCATGCAGCATGGCATGGACAGGACTGGAGCAGGCTTCAGTGTGTGGAATCATGGGCAGCAGCTGGGGTTCCCAGATTTCTCAACCCACAAACACCAAAGACAGCTTCAAAGGTCAGTGAGAAAGCTCTTTCATCTGGGTGAGAAGGGAACAGAGTCCTACCCTAGCTCCAGCCCCAGGTGGCTGTAGCATCCATTTTGTGGAGCCCTCAACCTAAATGCTCTGGGAGAATCAAGTAAGTGATCTGAATTCCAGCCCTGAGTGGCAGCCCTGGGGTGAAGAGGAGCACTGATGTAGTGGAGCTAGTGGTGGTTGTGGAGAGGGAACCCTACTTGCAAATCCTGGCCAGAAAAGCTTATGGTTGCTCCCCGAACACATCACAGGCAGGGAAACGAGCAAACTTCCCTCCTTTGATTGTGCCACCTTGAAGGAACTGAGAACTTACAGGTCCCTAGAGTATACCCTCAACTTTACAAAGTACTCAAAAGTACTGGGAAAGTGCTCAAAAAAGGGGGAAAAAAGAATATAGAAGGTTAGTTTTTTGGTGACCAGGTACTTTATTCCATCCTTTTGCATGTGGAAGAATAAAGCATACCATGATAGGAAGACAGAAAAGTGAAGAATTCTGCATCCAAAACCTCCAAAACAATGTGCAATGATCTTGTGCCATGGAAGAGGTCAAAAAAGATTTTGAAAATCAAATAAGAGAAGTGGAGAAAAATTTGGGAGGAGAAATGAGAGTGATGAAAGAAAATCATGAAAAATGAGTCAACAGCTTGCAAAATGTAACCCAAAAAAATGCTGAAGAAAATAACAAATTTAAAAATAGAGAAACCCAAATGATGAAAGAGGTCCAAAAAGCCAAGAAGGAAAAGAATTCTTTTAAAAGCACAGTTAGTCAAATGGAAGAAGAGGTTCAAAAGCTCATTGAAAAAAGTAGTTTTTTAAAAAATTAGAATGTAACAGATGGAACCTAATGACTTTATGAGAAACTAAGAAATTACCAAAAAAAAAAAAAATCCAAAGGAATGAAAAAATATAAGACAATGTGAAATGTCAATGGAGAAACAACTAACCTGGAAAATAGATCCAGGAGAGACAATTAACAAAATATTGGACTACCTGAAAGCCATGATCAAAAAAGAGTCTAGGCATCATCTTTCGTGAAATTATCAAGGAAAACTGCCCTAATATTCTAGCACCAAAGTGTAAGACAATTGTTGAAAGAATCCACCAAGCACCTAATGAAAGTGATCTGAAAGGACAAACTCCTAGGAATATTGTAGCCAAATCACAAGTTCTGAAGTCAAGGAGAAAATATTGCAAGCAGCCAGAAAGAAACCATTTGAGTACTGTGGAAATACAATCAGGTTAACACAAGACCTAGCAGCTTCTACATTAAGGAAGTGAAGGGCTTGGAATATGATATTCGAGAAGTCAAAGGAACTAGAATCAAAACCAAGATTTACCTACCCAGCAAAATTGAGTATAATACTTCATGGGAAAAAAATGATCATTCAGTGAATTACAGAGCTTTCAAGAACACTTGAAGAAAAGACCAGAGCTGAGTAGAAAATTTGACTTTCAAACACAAGAATCCAAAGAAGCATGTAAGCAGGGAAGAAAAATCATAAGGGACTTACTAAATTTGAACTGTTTACATTCCTACATGGAAAAATAGTATTTCTAACTCTTGAAACTTTTCTCAGTATTTGAGCAGTTGGCTGGATTTTATACATACATACATACATACATGGATACATACATACATACATACATACATATATATATACACACATATACACACAAATAGGAAGGGATGATGTCTAAAAATCAAATTAAGAGTTGAGAGGAATGTACTGGGAAGAGAAAGGGAGAAATGGAATGGGACAAATTGTCTCTCATAAAAGAGGCAAGGAAAAGCTTATTCAATGGAGGAGAAAAGAGGGGAAGTGAAAGGGATAAAGTGAAACTTACTCTCCTCACATTTGACTTAAGGAAGGAATAATGCACACTCAATTTGGTAGGAAAATCTATCTTATACTACAGCAATGTAGGGGAAAAGGGGATATGTGGATTGTGGGGGGAGGATAATAGAGGGAAGAACAGATGGGTGGAAGGAGTAAATTAGAATTACAGACATTTGGAAATAGACAAAGACAAAAGAGAGAACAGAATAAATGGGCAGAACAGGATGGATGGAAATATAGTTAGTGTTTCACAACACGACTGTCATGAAAATCTTTTGGATAACTATACATTTATAGTCTATACTGAAATTGCTTGCCTTCTCATTGGGGTTGGGTAGGGATGGAGGAAGGGAGAGAAGTTGGAACTCAAAGTTTTAGGAATGAATGTTGAGAATTGTTTTTGCATGCAAAGGGGAAATAAGAAATACAGGTAATGAATAGGGTATAGAAATCTATCTTGCTTGAAAAAAAAAGAGAAGATGGGCATAAGGGATTGAAAGTGTGTGATAGAAGGGAGAGCAGATTGGGGGAAGGGGTAATTAGAAAGCACAGTGTCTTGGGGTGGGGGAGGTGAGAGATGAGGAGGAAATTTGGTACTCAAATCTTGTGGAAATGAATGTTGAAAATTAAAAATAAATACATTTTTTAAAAAAGAAAAGACAGGATGAAAGCAACCTGTGAGTAATCCAAGCTGACTGAATGGGAACACAGCAAGCTTGGTACCTCAGCTAGTCCTCTCCCTCTCCTCCTCTCCAAAGAAAGGCAAATTTTGATAACTACTAGCAAGTATCCTTCTGTTTTTTTTCTTCCTCCCTTGCTGTCCCTTCCTTCCTTCCCTCCTTCCTTTCTTCCTTCCTTTATTCCCCAATGTTTCTCACTTTCTCATTCTTTCTTAATCTTTCTTTGTCTCCGGTGTATTCTTTCTTTCTTCTTTCTTTCTTTTTTTCTTTCTTTTTTCCTTTTTTGTTTCTTTCTTTCATTCTTTCTTTCTTTTTTTCCTTTCTTCCTTTCTGCCTCTTTAAAAGCCAAACCTTAAGGCTTTTGTGTGGCAAAATTCCTATAGGAATTTAAAGGACTAGTAAACTGCTATTATGATAAGGCTAGTTTGATTGGGTGTGTTCTTGCCTTAGGAAAAAACTTAATTTTCTGCCCAAGGTAAATATTGCTTGGTACTTCGGAATTTGTGGTTACTGAGAATTTTGATTTTATGGCACACTGGAGGTTTGTGATACTTAAAAGACATTTTGCACACTCTTGGTTTCCACAAATCCCAATCTTTAAGGTTTCCAACTAATTTACTTAAAAAAAGTTTAGTCATGATCTCTTTTAGCATCAGGAGGAATGGTGAGCTTTTATGCAAAGGGAAATACTTTCTACAAGGAAATGCTTTGCAAAACCTTTTTTTCCATGTGATTCTAAAGGCCTACTAAATATCCAATTGCAAGCTAATTTGTTGCAATAATTTCATACTCATAACAAGTCATATCCAAACTTACAGTGACTTTTCTAAGTTTCACTCCTAGGTTTTTTGTGTTGTTGGATGGCCTTAAAAAGATACTTTCAGGGAAACAGAGTCATTGGTTCATGCTTCAAGTATTCTAAGAAAGGGTATTAATCTCATGAATGTCAGTCTCAAAGGTTTAATGCCTCACTCAAAATTTTTAAGAGGTGGACTTGGAATTGAAAAGTTAGAATCTTAGCAGATTCTAGAGGTTTTGTCATTGTTCATTAAGGAGTTTTGAAACACTTCCTTATAAATCTGGTCACTCCCTTCCCTGACTCCCTTACTTTGAGTCGAGGGTATAGGGGGATGGGTCAAGATACAGATGCCAGCCAGTGGCTGGCTGCACTTGGTAAGTCAGACCATTCACCTGTCAGTATTATTGTATGATCTGGAAATGCAATTGATATCATCATTATTACTTGTGTTTACAACTAAAACAATTTCATTATCACTTATTCAGATTGTAGGATGGCTGGTTATGCTTTAATGCTAAAGAAGCTGGTGATTGATTAATGTGTGTGTGTGTGTGTGTGTGTGTGTATGTGTGTGTGTGTGTGTGTGTGTGTGTGGAAAGGAGCAGTCCTCAGGACTATTCAAAAGTACAGCCCCAGCAGCTCTAAGGAGCTTATTTGAGTGATGGAATTCCTAAAGAAGGAACTTATTTTGGTGAGAAATTGAGAATATATAGAAATGATCACTAGTAATCGACTTTTGCACAAGGACAAATTTAAAATTTGAGATGCGAGTCCTGGTAAATTTTTGATTAGTGAAACTTGCCATCTGAGGTAAAAGCTCTTAGGACTCTAACAAAATATGTTTTGAGTTATCTGATGGATCATACAGAGTTCCTCAAAAGTCAATAGTCAACAGTCCACCATCTGAGTGAAATGTCACAAGTTACTCAGAGAAAATGTGACTACTACAGGTGGAGAGCTTCCTCTAGAAAAACTAAGGGGACAATCCTATCCTGTGCTTCAGATGGGATCGTCCTGGCTCTGCTTCCCCATTGTGTTTCTTTTAAAAGGAATGTTTTCCACTTGACTATTCCTGAGTCTGGCTATGAGGTACAATTGATACTACAATGTTGGCAGAACTGTGAGATTTTATCTAATCATATCCTTGCTTTTCCTTTTTATGGTAAATTTCTGTAATCTAGGCAAGTGGTCAATATGAATGGTTAGTTATTTTATACCCCAGTTGGGTAAATTAGTTGATATTCACACAGACTTTCTGTGCCCAACCTGTGGTCAAGCATTCCGAGTTCGTATTGGTCTGATCAGCCACCGTCGTACACACTGAAATTTCACGTTACCATGGTGATTTCATTTTGATCCTCTTCAAAAATGAAGGTCAACAACCAACCACCTCCTGCATAGCCATGTGAAAGATTAAATCCTCAGAATAGAATATTCTTTCTGAATGATATGGATATAATCAGACAAAGGAAAAAGAAATTTGGGAAACAAGCTTACAAACACAATGTTAATTACATTAAAGTGTTTATTTAACATCTCACCTATTCAGCCTACCATCATGCTCCTTTTCAGATTATTAACAAATTAGTAAATTGGTTTCTCGCCCAGTCATCTCCCTGTTACTAGATATATGTCTGTATGGAATAAGGTCCTTAAGTGTTTTCAAATGATTTTAGAATAGTTGGGTTTTGGTGCAACTGAATGAGGGACCAACCTGCTGTTCTATTAATTACTGAACAAGATCAGACACATCTTCAGTTTGAGAAAAAGAATTCCATTGCAGTTTTCTTAGAGGGAGATAGCATGGAATATTGTATACTAATGGAAAAATCAACTTCATTCAAAGTTTGTTACTGTTGTGGAAAGAATAGCCATTTATTCTATGTGTTCTGTAGTACAAACATGTTTTATCATGAGCAACTTATGGATATGCACTGTTTTGGAATTAATAATTTATGGATCCTCCCAAGTCTTTCAAAGTAAGTGGAGTAAAAGTCAGTATCCTGTAAGTAAATTCATCTGTATGACTACTGAACTCAAGAGTGGAAAGCTTCTACCTAGAAAATGTTACTTATATTTACAGGTGTAGAGTTGGATCCTCACTAGCCTCTGATTCTCCTAAAGGAACTGAAATCAGAGTGGAAACTTTTGAGAATATAGCCAGATCAGAAAATCCTCTGTGGCAAAAGTAAATAAAAACATCATGGTGCTCTTGACTTCTTTCTGCATTTTCTCTTCTGTCATCATTTTGAATGCTCCTTCTGTTTGGAGCCTTGCATATTGCACTTGTCAGATTTGTGTCTTCTAGATAATGCTGTCCACCTGCTGATGGTCATGCAACAAGGATACCTGTTCCACACTTTCCTCACCCCTGGACATTGCTTCAGGCTCATTTTATTCCCTTCCCCTCCTCACTCAGGGACAGCTCCTTTTTCACTATCTCCAAAGCATTTAGATGGATAGTGAGGCAGACAGGAGTGCTGAGGCAGATGAAGCAAGCAGGAGGCAGGACATAAGATGTGAGATAAGATGCCAGGCTTGACTAGTCAGAAAAGTGATTAAAGAAGATTAGGCATTGAAGCTGCTGATGATGGGGACTTGCCTGTGTGCTTTCTAGCTGTGCTGTGCTCTAGGCCACAGATTTAACCATTTCTATGTCTAACCCACCAATTCTTGATTCTTGCCTTGTGACAAGGGTTAGGCCTGATGTGCCAGGGCTGTGAGTCTAATACCTTAATTCAAAAAGGGAACTCCTCTGGCCAGGGCAGAATTAATGATTGCTGGGTGTGTTGCCATCATTTCCAGGAAAATAATTTATTCCCCATAGTTCTTCCCCTATTCTATGAAGACCCTGCATGGAATTTATTCTTTGAGCACTGAAAGGATATTACACGCAGCTTCTTGGACTCAAGACATTCATTCCAGCCTGATACCTACTCCTACCTCCTCCTGGGGATTGTGGATTCTCTCCTTTCTTTCCCCTACTCTCACCCCATTATTGAGCATTCAACTCACTCTTATATTGGACTGGGCTTGTTTAACCTCCTGGTTTCTGTTGTGTCATCTCACCAGCAGCATCGTTTAGGATACCAACCCCTTTCACTGATGACCCTGAGTGGTTTGCCCCTCTCCACCTTGAACTCAGTGGCCACTGCATTCTTGACCCCACACTGATCTCCCCCAAACTATTTTGGCCCCTGAAGTGGACTCTACACTCCTATTCAGCAGGAAGCAGCTACTGAAGACAACGATCTTTGCCCCATTTCCCCAAAGAATTCTCTTTTCTAGTGGTTGACTCAGAAACTGATGTGAATACAAACAATGCACTAAGAGCCAAATATAATATTATGGATAGATGTTATGAAGCCACTTTTTTGTTTCCTTCACATTTTGAGAGAGTCCTGAAGATTGCATGTGTTGAGCTGAGTTGACTGAAAGCAATTTTTGATAAATTCATGTTGGTCCCATTCAACAATTATGTATTTAATAAATATATCTTATATACAACATTGGACAGATGACTGAGCCATGTTTCAGAGACTTTCAGTCATTTGTTCAAGGTTACCTAGTTAGCAAGTTGTGGGTAGAGAAGTCAAATCCTTATATTCTGACCTAAATATCAAAGATTTTTGCACTAAACCAAGAATACATTACCCCAAAGTTTGCAAAAGCTGTCAAGGGGAGAAATTTAATTTGGAAGGACAGGGGAGGGAAGAAAGTGCCTGTTTAGGACAGAGCAACAGAAATAAAATTAGCCTATAATAAATAAAAGAAAGGGGAATGGTTTTAAGTATTCTAATTCTGAAAATTGGCGAAAACCACCTTTGAACATATCATTTCATTCCAAGCTGATGTGACATCTTTATTCCTAACACTACAGACGAGGGAGTTTATAACAGGTATGAGGATATTGTAGAAGACAGACACCATCATATCCTTCTCTGCAGTATGATATGAAATAGGGAACATGTAGTTATAGGCAGAAGCTCCATAAAAGAGAATAACAACAGTTATATGGGAGGAACATGTGACAAATGCTTTCCTGTGACCTGTAGCTGAATTCATCCTATAGACTGTGAGGAGAATAAGGGAGTAAGAGCTTAAAATAACTATTAGAGGGATGAGGAGCATAAGGACACAGCACAGGTACATTACAAACGCATAGAGTGATGTGTGTGAGCAGGAGAGTTTCAACAAGGCAAGGACCTCACAGAAGAAGTGTTGAATCTCTCGTGATTTGCAAAATGGGAAGTTCATGGTGATAGGGGTGATAGTGAAACCATCAAAAGAGCCCAGAAACCAACAGACAATTGCAAAGAGTATGCAAACTCTGTGGTTCATGAGAATGGGGTAGCGGAGAGGGTGACAAATGGCCATGTACTTGTCATAGGACATCGCTGCCAAAAGGAAGAACTCTGCTCCCATAAGAGTTACATAGAGGAACATCTGGAGTCCACAACTTAGAGCTGAAATATTATGAATCCCAATTATGTGATCCACCAGCGTCTTGGGCACAGTAATAGAGACATACATCATGTTCATGAGGAAAAGCTGACTGATGAAGAAGTACATGGGAGTGTGGAGGTGGCGGTAACTTTGAATCAAAAGAAGCAATGTGGCATTCTCAGTGAACGCTACTATGAAAACTGCCCTGATATTCTAGAACCAAAGGGCAAAATAAATATTAAAAGAATCCCCTCAAAATTTCATGGAAATGAATGTTGAAAACTAAAAATAATTGAATAAACATTATCAACACCAAAAAAGAAGCAATGGGAGTATTTCTTTGACCACCGTGCAGAAAGAAAGAAGAAAGCAGAAGGAAGAGTGGAGATCAGAGAAGGGGATGACTCTGGTGGCATCCCAGATGGCAATGTACCCTAAGGAGGTAGCTAGATAGGATAGAAAATTTCTTCTTGCCTGGGGATTGTTATGTATAGTAAGCTAGATAACCAATCAGCTATCAATCAAGAAACCATAGACATAGGACAAAAGTTCAAAAAGTGAATAAAGCACTCTCTGGGTGAATCAGAGCATAGTTTCTTAGGGTCCCACTCTGAAGGTGCTATTCCACATGGGAAAGAAAAGATCTAGGAAGATGGCAACTTAACGGGACTAGATAACTTAGTGGTTTTTAGTACCCAGGAATTAGGATGACAAGTCAGTTTTTCATTCATTTTATGGTAATTTTAAGGTGTTTATTGTTGCTATTAAAGCACCTTGGATATGGGACAAATGGAAAAGTAATTCCAAAAGCTCACTGAAGAAACTAATTTCTTAAAAATTAGAGTGGAACAAATGAAAGCTAATGAGAAATGAAGAAATTATAAAATAAAAACAAAACAATAAACAAAAAAGAAAATGATGTGAAGAATATCACTAGAAAAACAATTGACTAGCAAAAATGTCCAAGAGATATAATTTAAACATTATTGGACTGCCAGAGTGCCATGATCAAAACAAGATCCTAGACATCATGTTTCAAGAAATTATGAAGAACAACTGCCCTGATATTCTCTCACCAGAGGGAAAATAAAAATGGAAAGAATCATTGATCACCTCCAAAAAGAGATCCTAAAAGGAAAACCCAAGGAATATTCTAGCCAAATTCCTGGGTTCTTAGGTGAAGGAGAAAATATTGCAAACAGTCAGAAAGAAATAATTCGAGCATTTTAGAAATGCAGTCAGGATAACATAAAATCTACCAGCTTCTATGTTAAGGGATTGGAGGACTTGGAATATGATATTTCATAGACCAAAGGAGTTAGAATTAAAATCAAAACTCACTTACCCAGCAAAACTGAGTATAATACATCAGAGGGAAAATGGACCTTCAATCAAACGGAGGACTTTCAAGCATACTTAATGAAAAGACCAGAACTGAGTAGAAAATTTGACTTTCAAAATCAAAACTTAAGAGAAGCACGAAAAGATAAATAGGAAAGCAAAAACATAAGGGAGTTATTAAAGTTGAACTGTTTACATTCCTCCATGGAGACATGATATTTGTAACTCATGAGAACTTTCTCAATATTAGGGTAGTTAGTGGGAATGTATAAACATATATGTGCCTTCTGTCAGTATATATATATACGGACAGAGGGCACAAGATGTGTTGAATATGATGTGATGATAACTAAAAGAGTAGAATTCGGGGGCTATGAAAGATTGCACTGGTAGGAGAATGGGAGAGCTAGAATGGGGTAAATTATCTCATAGAAAAGAAGCAAAAAAAATTTTCACAGTGGAGGGGAATGGGGGCATTGAGAAGAAAAATCTGAATCTTACTCTCATTGATATTGGCTTAAGGAGGGAATAACATGCACACTCAACTGGATGTGGAAATTGATCTTACCCTACAGTAAAGTAGGGTGTAAGGGGATAAGACAGAAGAAGTGATAAACAGAAGGGCAGACTGAGGGATGGGGTAATCAGAAACAAAAACTTTTGAGAAGGTACAAGGTGAAAGGAGAGAATAGAATAATGGGTGGGAAGAAGCTGAAGGGAAATATGTTTAGACAGTTCTGCAAGTGTTTTGTGTGACTACACATGTATAACCTATATCAAATTGCTTGCCTTCTAATTGATGGTGGGTGGGGACAAATGAAGGGAGAGAATTTTGAACTCAAAGTATTCAATATCAATGTTAAAAACTGTTTTTACATGCAACTGGAAAAAAGATATACAGCTAATGGGGCACAGAAATCTACCTTGCTCAACAATAAAATTGAAGGGAAAGGGAATAAAAGAAGGGAAGGGAAGCTTGCCTTCTCGTGGTGGGGGGAAGAGATGTGGGAAAATTTGGAGCTCAAAATCTTGTGTAAGTGAATACCCAAAATGAAGAATTAATTAATCAATTAGGTAATTTTAAAACACTTTAAAAAAACTTTTGAGTTCCAAAGTCTCTCACTTCCACCCTCCTGACACTCCACCCTCACTTTCGCCACCATGAAGAATGCAAGCAATTTGATATAGGCTATGCATATGTAGTCACTTAAAACATATCCATACATCATATTGTGAAGAAAAACTTAGATGGCCAAAAAAATCTCAAGAAAAATAAAGACAATTTAAAAAGTATGCTTCAACCCGTATTCAGAAATCATCAGTTCTTCCCCTGGAATTGTATAGCATTTTTCATCATATGTCCTCCAGAGTTGGCTTGGATTATTGTTATTAAAACAACAGTTTTTGCAATTCTTCTTGTTCATTCATTTCAGTTGTGATTGTCCCGTCATGAGTTGTAGTTTTCTTGGGAAATATACTGGAGTGGCTTGCCATTTCTTTTTCCAGATGATTTTGCAAATAAGGAACCTGAGGCAAACAAAATGAAGAGACTGTCCCAAGCTCACACAGCTTACTGAGTCAGATTTGAATTTAGGTCTTCATGAATCCAAGATTAGCACTCTATCAAATATGCCACCTAGCTACCTTAATACAACAGTGAGCTAACTTTTTTGTGTCTATGGCAAATATTACAAGTTTTCTCTAGATGTCAGTATATGTGAAGATGGTCTGTTCTCTTAGATAGTGGTTACTCCAACCTGCCTACCGCAGACCTCCCACCCTTGCTATCTATCTTCCCACTTCTTCTCATAGATCCAAAGAAAGAAGCTTGATTTTTTTTTTAACTTAAGTTATGTTTCACAAAGCCTCTTATCAACCGAATTAATCATAACACTGTCAAATATAATTTACTTTTGAGCTCCCTAATCTAATATTGTGCATTTCCTATTTATCATTGCTGCTTGCCCACAATGACATTTTATTTAAATCAGTAGTAGATTGCTTTCTGTCAAGGACTGGGAGAAACCAACAACAGGTCTAACAAGTTATTTAATATATTTATTGGTTTAAGAAACCAAGGGGTTACAAATCATAAGATAATAATCAGTATTATGACAAAGAAAGTGATTAATTCAACATGCCAGTAGAAAGAGTTAAAGTATATTACACTTCAAATAAATCTCGAATTTAATAAGAAAAAAACTGAAAAGAAAAACGAAACCCAAAGTGAGGACTTTGGAAGCCCAGGGGAGCACCAGAAGGCAGCAAGTGGCACAGGTGCTAACCAGCATCACACTCACAACTAATATTGTACCTTCTGACTTCAGAGTAATGGAGATTGCACACTGTGTGGAAAGTTGAGGAAAAGCAATTTTTGATAAATTCATGTTGGTCCCATTCACCTTTTAGGTGTTTAGTAACTGTTTCTTTAATACAACATTGGACAGAAAAGTAAGTCCAGTCTGAGAGACTTTCAGTAATTTGTTCAAGGTAACCTAGTTAAAAAGTTGTGGGTTGAGAAGACAAATCCTTATATTCTGACTTAAATATCAGGGACTTTTATATTAAACCAGGAAAATATTAAGCTGAAAGGTTTCAAAAGCACTCAAGGAGAGGAAATTAATTTAGAAGGACAGGGGAAGGAGGGAAGTGTCTGTTTACAACAGAGCAGCATGAATAAAATGAGCCTGTAATACATAAAAGAAAGTGAAATGGTTTTAAGTGTTCTACTTCTGAAAATTAGCTAAAACCACCTTTGAACGTAACATTTTTTTCAAAGCAGTTGTGACATCTTTATTCCTGACACTATAGATGAGAGGGTTTATAGTAGGTGTTAGGATATTGTAGAAGACAGACACCATCTTATCCTTCTCAGCAGTATGATATGAAGGGGGGAACATGTAGTTATAAACAGAAGCTCCATAAAAGAGAATAACAACAGTTATATGGGAGGAACATGTGACAAATGCTTTCCTGTGACCTGTAGCTGAATTCATCCTATATACTGTGAGAAGAATGAGGGAGTAAGAGCTTAAAATAACTATTAGAGGGATGAGGAGCATAAGGACACAGCACAGGTACATTACAAACTCATAAAGTGATGTGTCCAAGCAGGAGAGTTTCAACAAGGCAAGGACCTCACAGAAGAAGTGTTGAATCTCTCGGGATTTACAAAATGGGAAGTTCATGGTGATAGGGGTGATAGTGAAACCATCAAAAGAGCCCAGAAACCAACAGACAATTGCAAAGAGTATGCAAACTCTGTGGTTCATGAGAATGGGGTAGCGGAGAGGGTGACAAATGGCCATGTACCTGTCATAGGACATCGCTGCCAAAAGGAAGAACTCTGCTCCCATAAGAGTTACATAGAGGAACATCTGGAGTCCACAACTTAGAGCTGAAATATTATGAATCCCAATTATCTGATCCACCAGCATCTTGGGCACAGTAACAGAAATATACATCATATCCATGAGAGAAAGCTGACTGATGAAGAAGTACATGGGAGTGTGGAGGTGGGGATCACTTTGAATCAAAAGAATCAATGTGGCATTCTCAATCAAGGCTGCTATGAAAATAATGAATATCAGTGAGTAGAGGAAAGGAGAATATTTGCTTTGGCTGAAAAGCCCCAATAGGATGAAATCAGTCCCAAAAGTTTGATTCTCCAACCTCATTCTTTGCTTCATATCATCTCACCCAGAGAATATTAAAAACAACAAGAAAAAGAAAAGATTTTATATTCTGTCCCTTATGCATATATGATAGATAATCTATTGATGAAAAGAGATATGCTACAGATCAGTCTAACAGAAGCAGAGATGTGTTTTTGGTAACAGGAGAGATTATCCTCAATGTATGATACAGAGGTTCCAGCTTAAAAATAAAGATAGATCTGTTGGGATAGAAAATTATCTTCCGTCAATTTCAAACCCTGAGATTTACCCTTATTATTCTTATATAAAGTAGTGTTCAAGATGAACTCTGCAGCTTCCGATGAACATCACAGGAAACATTATAAAAACAATCATTTTCCTTGTTTTTGTCACATCAGTATCTCAAATTAGCTTTTCCTAAAATGGCGTTCATTATGCTTCACTTTTCAAAATTCCCTATTACTATCAAAGACAATGACCTATTCTCAGTCACTCAGTCTCAAAACCTTATTATTGTTTTGAACTCTTTATTCACTATTCCCCCATATTTATAGCATAATGCCAAATCTTCTAGTTTCTACTTTCCTAACTTCTCTCATATAGGACCCATTCTCTCCATCACTCATCATCCCAGTTGAAGTCATTATGATTACCATTTCCAGACAGTTACCTCAACTACTACAATAGTCTCAAATTGATCCTCCTACCACAATACTTTCCCTCCTCTAATTTATCTTCCATCCAGCTGATAGAGTGATTTTCCTAATGCTTAGGTCTGACCAAGTATCCCCGTACATTGTAAACTCCAGTATCTTCCTATTTCTTCCATGACAAAATAAAAACAAAAACTCCTCTCCTCAGTAACTAAAGCTCCTCATAACCTTACACATTTCTTCACTTTAACTCCCTTGAATCAGTTAAATTATCCTACATGCTATTCTTCATATACAATATTTCATCTCCCCTCTCCCTGTCTTTACATTGACTATCCCCCATGCCTCTAATAAATAGTCTCTTTCCTAACTTCCTACCTCTGAATTTCTCTGGCTTGTTTCAAGACTCAGCCCTCCTCTCTTCCACACAGTTGCTACTGCCTTTCCTTCTGAGAGTTTACTACTCTTTTGTACTACCACATCTACTGCTGTATATGCCTATTTATTTGCATGTTTATCTCCCACATTACAATATGAGTTTCTTGAGAACAAGAATTATTTTTACCTTTCTTTGCATCCCCAGCTTAGCTCAGTGAGTGACATATAGTAAATAAATAATAAATATTTGTTAATTGACTAATTAAAAGGTGTGAAAATCCATCCCCTGGTGGGCAGTAGTATACTAGGGGAGAGAATTTTTATAAAGATCTTTTCAGGTGACAGCAATTTTTTACATATCTGTGAGGTCAAAATAAAAATTAGGGAGAGGGAATCAACTTCATAATCCCAGGCAAAGATCTACAGAATGAAGTATATAATAAACATTTTTTAAATGCTAACTATGTGTCAGGCACTATGCTAACCACTTTATAAAATGATATGAGATAGAAATATTTTGTTTGATCATCACAACATTCTTAGTATGTAGGTGCTATTATTATCCCTACTTTATAGCTGAGGAAGCTAAGGCAGATAGTGGTTAAGGGACTTGCCCAGGGACACATACCTTGTAAATATCTGAGGTTGCATTTGAACGTAGGGCTTCCTGACCCCAAGTCAAGCACTCTATTACTACACCACCTAGGTTGTCGACTCTTCTATTTCTCTCAATACAGTATGTAGGATTCTTTTTCACTCTCTAAGCATTTTTAGATTTTTCCAGGAATGCACTCTTCCCTATAGGATATAGAACTTAGTACAAGAAGGGGCTTCAATTATAAAATGATCCAGAAGAATATTATTAATGTACCCATAGTTACATAGGCAACAAAGCAAAGTTATAATTCAAATATAGATTCTCTGATTCGTCATTTTCCACCCACTGTACCATAGCTCATCCATATAAAAATCATCTTGCTCCTTTGAACTCTACCTACAATTTAAAATATGCTATTTATCTTTCCCTGATCCCACTAACTGAAGTGGATCTTTTTCTTTCCAGGGCACTGCTGCTTCTTTGGATCCAATGTGTTTATTACATTTTTCTGGGTACCATAGTTATTTCTGTCCTATCTCCTCTATTTGAAGTTAAGATTCTTGGGCCTATTTCCTCTTTTTAAGCATCAGCACTTAGGGGAAGGTCTTACATAAAAGATATGTTTCAAATGTATAGAATTGGTTTAGATCAGATTGAATTAAAGCTATTTTTCTGCCACACTGATTGGTTTAAAACTGATTGACATTATAACTTCCAAGGTTCTCACAGGAAAAAGTGAACATACCTCCCTGCTTATTTTAACTAACCATCTGAGAATTGTGAAATAGAATAAGTAGTGCAGAAAAATAATGGGTTTGGTTTAGAATGATCTCTATGGGCAGGTAGGGGGTACAATGGATAGAGCACTGGTCCTGGAGTCACAAGGATTTCAATTCAAATCTTGCCTCACTTATTATCTTACTGAGGGCAAGTCATTTAACTCTGATTGCCTCCTAAAAATAAATAAACAAGAAAAATGAACTTTCCACGTTGCCTCAATTTCAAAATGAGGTAATTTGTATGTTGAAATTATTTATTTCATAGAAATTTCTAGTTTGCTACTTTAGAATGTAATCCTAGAGGCATGAAAATGATTCTTTAATTCAGGCTGATAAATATTTAAATTATGAAATACCTTCAAGTGAGAAGAAGGACTCGTGTCCCCCAAAACATTTGCATAGTTACAAAAATTCATGTATCATTGAATGAATCTATAAAAATATATATTTGTCTATGATATTTTCAACCATGAGTCTGTGTACTTGTCATCTGATCTTTACTGCATCTATGAATTTTTTCTTTAAAAATAAAGTTTGACATACATCAACTTTCAGAACCCTTTTAGTGGTAACATTCTACATTTATATTTCTCTTCTGTCAAATTTCCGCAGAACTTGGGAAAATACTGACTATCGTGGTTGATTTCTTCATATCATTTCCCCCACCTTGAGTGAGCATCTATCTTCCCCTTTGCCTATTCAAATCCTAGCCCAGGCATTTTTCTTTAAAATAGTTCATGGGATTTGACCATTTCTACATTCAGATGCATGAGACAATTAAACATTGTGCTACTTACCTCCAGTTCCATCTATGGAAAAAAAAATTGTGAAATGTTGATTCTCTGTAATGAAAATTGGAAATGTTCACAGCTATTCCCAGTGACCAATCCGGTGATATTCTTCCCCACTTCAAATGCAGAGAAAGCTTGTAATAAACTCTCAGAAAATGACCAAAGTCATCTGTGGAAACTAACGATACATGAAGAAAGTTTACTACATTCCCTAGTAATGTGAATAGTAGGATTACATGAAATTAAAATAATTTTTAAGAGAAATTAAGATTGATACTAGAAGTATAAATGAGATAATAGCTGGACACGTTTTACATCTAGTTAGAGCAAAATCTGAGAGGTTAGTGCAAAAAGCAAGTACCAGAGCTGATGTTGAGAAGCAGCATGCATTACTGAAGTCATGAGAAGGACCTGTCCCATTCCAGCTCTATGTGTGTCAACATAAATGCTACTGTGATGATAATGCAACAAGAAGTTCACCCTGTGTCAAGGGGATGGAAGAGATGTGAGTGTGATGTGAATCCAAAGAGTGAGGTCAGAATATTGCATCATCACCTCTTTCATATTAATTACAGAAGAATTCTGGAACCCAGATTGAAATGAAAGAATACTCTTGGGAATAAGAGTTTTGGATGGGGAGGGGTCACATCTCTGAGTCTACCTTCCTATATGGTCTAGAGGAAGGTATTTATTTTCTTGGAACTTTAGTCTCTTTATCTCAAAAATAAAAGCCTGAACTAGATGTCCCTTCTTGCTCTAAAATTTTCTGTTTCCTCTATCTAGTAGGAAATTTCTGACAATTTGAAAATAATGCATTTCAAGCAATACAGTTACTTTCTTCAAAATATTTTTATTGGTTCATTTTTGTTTTGAAAAAACAAACTTCTCAGCAAACACTAAATTAGCAAAACAGTTGACACAGTATATTCCCCCAAAACAACAAAAATATTCCATCTTTACTTGAAATCTTGAAAGAAAGAAAGAAAGAAAGAAAGAGAGAAAGAAAGAAAGAAAGAGAGAGAGAGAGAGAAAGAAAGAAAGAAAGAAAGAAAGAAAGAAAGAAAGAAAGAAAGAAAGAAAGAAAGAAAGAAAGAAAGAAAGAAAGAAAGAAAGAAAGAAAGAAAGACAGGAAGGGAAGAAGGAAGGTTCAATCATTGTATCCAGAACCATCTCTACCCTCCTGATGAGTATCGAGCCTCTAGACCCAGATGGCTATGGAGGACAAAATGAAGTTGGTGTCCTTGCACAGTCCTCCCTCACTCAAATCAAAGTCAACTGCAAGTCATGGCATCATTTCCCTGATGTCATAGGCCTCTTTGAAATCAAAGTACAAGCACAACCTGTGAGTACTCCAAGCTCTCTGAATGGTGATCCTGACAGCTAGGTAACTCAGCTGATTCTCTCCCTGTCCCTGTCACTCACCTTCTAATCTCCAAAGCAAGGTAAATTTTGATGGCTATTAGGGCCTAATTAATTTGGTGTTTAAGGTCCAGAATTTATCTATTCTTCTTTCCTCCCTTTCTTTCTTTCTTTCTTTTTCTTTCTTTCTTTCTTTCTTTCTTTCTTTTTCTTTCTTTCTTTCTTTCTTTCTTCCTTCCTTCCTTTCTTTCTCTTTCTTTCTTTCTTTCTTTCTTTCTTTCTTTCTTTCTTTCTTTCTTTCTTTCTTTCTTTCTTTCTTTCTTTCTTCCTTTCTTTCTTTCTTTCTTCTTTCCTTCCTTCCTTCCTTCCTTCCTTCCTTCCTTCCTTCCTTCCTTCCTTCCTTCCTTCCTTCTTTCTTTTTTTTTCTTTCCTTTCTTCCTTTCTCTCTTTCTTTCTTCGTCTTCAAAGACTAAACCTTATACTCATTTCATTCTGGATCTCCTAGACTGGTACACAATAGGTACCTTCCCAAGCTCCAATTTATGAGTATATTTTGAGCCCTCCAGGCTCAGAGTGAATGTCAGTAGTAACCATTTCCTTTTTGGCCAGCAAACCTTAGGGTTTCAGCTCACAATATAATGTATTTTTGGTAATTAAAGGGGCCATTCCTTGACTCTCTTCTCAAAGAGGCCGATTCAATGAATGGACTTTACCTCACTCAAAGTGAGAACCTGAAAAGGCCTTAGCCAAAAAGGACCAGAGTCTCCCAATGCATCCTGAGCCATCTCTAGTCCTCCTGATGAATATCTGACCATTGGACCCAGATGGCTCAGGTGGAAAAAGAGAGGTTGATGTCCTTGCACAGTGCTGCCTCACGCAAATCAGTCAACTGCAAGGTATGTCATCATTTCCCTGAAATCACAGTTCTCTTTGAAAAGAGAGAATGAAAACAACCTGTGAGTATTCCATGCCATCTGAATGGGGAACTAGCCAGCTTCGTGTCTCAGCTCCCCCTCTTCTTGTCCTTCTCTTCAAAGCAATGTAAATTTTGATACTCTTAAGGGACCGGGTAACTTGTTGTATACTGGCAAGAATCCTTCTGTCTTTCCTTCTTCCTTTGCTGTGTCTTCCTTCCTTTCTTCCTTTTTTCCTTCTTTCCTTAATCTAGCTTACTGTCTTTCTTTCTTAACCTTTCTGTCTCTTTTATTATCTCTTTTTCTTTCTTATACTTTCTTTGTTCTGTCTTTCCTTCTTCCTTTGCTGTTTCTTCCTTCCTTCCTTCCTTCCTTCCTTCCTTCCTTCCTTCCTTCCTTCCTTCCTTCCTTCCTTCCTTCCTTTCTTTCTTTCTTCCTTCCTGTTTTTCTTTCTTCCTTCCTGTTTTTCTTTCTTTCTTTCTTTCCTTCCTTCCTCCTTTCTTTCTTTCTTTCTTTCTTTCTTTCTTTCTTTCTTTCTTTCTTTCTTTCTTTCTTTCTTTCTTTCTTTCTTTCTTTCTTTCTTTCCTTCTTTCCTTCCTTCCTTCCTTCCTTCCTTCCTTCCTTCCTTCCTTCCTTCCTTCCTTCCTTCCTTCCTTCCTTCTTTCTTTCTTTCTTTCTTTCTTTCTTTCTTTCTTTCTTTCTTTCTTTCTTTCTTTCTCCCTCTTCAAAGACCGAACCTTAAGTCTATTTCACTCAGGAGTTCCTAGATTGCACCACAAAAGGTAACTGGTATTTAATTGATTCTGCTTCAAGTTTTAAATACATGATATTTTCTTGTGGTATGGTTATATTTCTGAAATTTCTTACATTGTGTAATTTGTTATTACCTCTGTTGTTAGAAAAGAAATTTCTGTTATTATCTATATGTGGTTAGATTAAGAATTGTATTGTCTGATTATGAGGTTGTTTAATAAAGTAAGAATTTGGGGAAGCGTCTAGACATAATTCTTATCAAGCCTGTGTAAAGGCTTCTGTGTGGCAGAATTCCTACAGGAATTTACTGTTATTGTGATAAGGCTAGTTTGATTGGGTGTGTTCTTGCCTCAGGAAAAAACTTAACTTCCTCCCTAAGGTAAATACCTTTTGGTTCTTAGGTATTTGTGATTACTAAGAATTTTGGTTTCATGGCACATTGGGAGTTTGTGATACTTAAAAGGCATGTTGCACACTCTTGGTTTCCATGAATTCCAATCTTTAAGGTTTCCAGCTAATATACTTTAAAAAACCTTAGTCATTGTCTCTTTTAGCATCAGGAGGAATGGTGAGCTTTTATGGAAAGGGAAATACTTCTTACTAAGAAGTGCTTTGCAAAACGTTTTTTGTTTTTCCATGTGATTCTAAAGGCCTACTAAATTTCCAGTTGCAAGCTAATTTGTTGCAATAATTTGATAGTCATAACAAATTATATCCAAACTTACTGGGAGTTTTCTAAGTTTCACTCCTAGGTTTGTTGTGTTCTTGGATGTCCTTAAAGAGGTACTTTCAGTGAAACAGAGTCATTGGTTCATGCGTTAGGTATTGTAAGAAAGGGCATTAATCTGGTGAATGTCATCTCAAAAGTTTAATGCCTCATTCAAAAGTTTTAAGAGGTGGACATAGAAGTGAAAAGTTAGAATCTTAGCAGATTCTAGAGGTTTTGTCATTGTTCATTAAGGAGTTTTGAAACACCTCCTTACAAGCCTGGTCACTCTCTTCCCCCATTCCTTTACTTTGAGGGAAGAAGGTGAAGGGGGACGGGTCAAGATACAGAAGTCAGCCAGTCCCTGTCTGCACTTGGTAAGACAGTCCATAATTCTTTCAATTTTCATACAATCGGGAAATAAAATTGATGTCATCATTATGGTTTGTGTTTACAAGCTAAAGCAATTTAGTTATCACTTATTAGGATTGCAAGATAGCTAGTTATGCTTTAATGCTAAATATGCTGGTGATTGATTACTGTGTGTGTATGTGTGGAAAGAAGCAGTCCTCAGGGCTAGTCAAAAAGTACAGCTCCAGTAGCTCCAAAGAGCTTGTTTGAGTCATGGAGTTCCTAAAGAAGGAACTTGGTTTGGTGAGAACTTGAAAATAAATAGAAATGATCACTAGTAATTGACTTTTGCACAAGGACAAATTTAAAATTTGAGATGTGAGTCCTGGTAAATTTCTGATTAGTGAAACTTGCCATGTGAGGTAAAAGTTCTTGGGACAGTAAAAAGATATGTTTTGAGTTATCTGGTGGAGCACAAAAAATCTGTCAATACTCAATAATCCATGGTCTGAGAGAAATGTCACAAGCTACTCAGAGAAAACATGACTATTACTGGTTATGTGCTCTGATTCTAACCCTAAAATCTGAAGATCTCTTCCTCTAGAAAAACTAACAGGACAATCCTATCCTCTGCCTAGGATAGAATCCTCCTGGCTCAGTTTCCCCTTGTTCCTTTGAAAAGGAATATTTCCCACCCGACTGTTCTGAGTCTGGCCATGAGGTGGAATTGATACTACCTGTGTGCAAAACTGTGATGTTTTATCTTGTCATGTCCTTGTTTTTCTTTTTTATGGAAATCAAGGTAAGTGGTCAAATTACATGGGTAGTTATTTTATACCCCAGTTGGATAAAATAGTACTCCTGTGCAGATATGTGAAAGAGTAAATCCCTGGAATAGAATATTCATTCTCTTTCCTTTCTTTACGGAAAAGAAACTTGTGACACAAACACATAAACACAATATTGATTGCATTGAAGTGTGTGTTTAGCATCTGAGCTATTAAGGCTAAGATTATATTCCTTTTTATACCTTAAAGAACTTAGTAAGTGAATGTTTGGTCTAGTCATCTCTCAGTTACTAGATATATGTCTTTATGGAATAAGGTCCTTAAATATTTTAACATGGTGTTAGAATAATTCAATATTGGTGCAACTGAATGAGGGACCTACCTGCTATTCTATTAAATACTGAAACTTGATCAGAAACATCTTCAGTTTGAGGAAAAGAATTTCAGTGCAATTTTCTTAGAGAGAGGTAATATGGAATATTTTTATATTAATGGAGAAGTCAACTTCATTTAAAGTTTGTTACTGTTTCGGAAATAATATCTTTTTTTCCTGTATGTTCTATGTTCTGTGGTACAAACATGTTATATTATAAGCAGCTTATGGATATGCACTGTTTTGGTATTAATTACCTACCCAAATCTTTTTTGGTAACTGGAGTAAAAGTCAGTGTCTTGTAAGAAAATTCTTCTCTATGAATATTGAACTCAAGGGTATAAAGATTCTACCTGGAAAGTGTTACTGATATTTACATAGAGTTGGATCCTCAATAGCCTCTGATCCTGCTAAAGGAATTGGAATCAGACTGGAAACTTTTGAGAAAAAAACCAGATCAGAAAATACTCTGTGTCAAAAGTAAATAAGAACATCATGGAGGTGTTTTTTGTTTCTTTCTTTTTTCCCTTTTCTGTCATCACTTTTAATGCTCCTTCTCTTTGGGAACCTGCATATTTCACTTCTCCGATTTGTGTCTTCTACACTATACTGTTTACCTGCAGATCTGGTCATGCAACAAGGATACCTGTTCCACACTTTCCTCATCCTCTGCACATTGCTTCAGCCTCATTTTTCTCCCTTCCCCACCCCCACTCAGGCTAGGACAGCTCCTTTGTTACCATCTCCAAAGCATTTGGGTGCATAGTGAGGCAGACAGAAGTGCTGAGGCAGATGAAGCAAGCAAGAGGCAGGCTGTGAGATGTGAAATAAGATGCCAGGCTTCACTAACCAGAAAATGCCCAAAGATGATGAACTGAAGCCCCTAAGGATGGGAACTTGCCTGTGTGTTTTCTAGCTGTGCTGTACTTTGGGCCCCACATTTAACCACTTCTGTTTCTAGCCCACCAATTCTTGATTTCCACCTTGTGTCAAGGGTTAGGCTTGCTGTGCCAGAGCTGGGAGTCTAATGCCTTAATTCAAATAGGCAACACTCCTGGTCAGGGCAGAGTTCATGATTGCTGAATGTGTCACTATCATTTCCAGGAAAATAACTTATTTCCCATAGGTCTCCCCCTATTCTATGAAGACCCTGAATAGAATTTACCTTTTGAGCACTGATAGGATATTACAGGCAGCCTCTTGGATGCAAGACATTCACTCCAGACTGATATTTCTCCCTATCTCCTCCTGGAGGTCATGGTTTCTCTCCCTTCTTTCCTCTATTTTTAACCAATTATTGATCATTTTACTTGCTCTTATACTTGATCTGGGCTTGTTTAGTCTCCTGGTTTGTACTGTGTCATCTCATCAGCAGCAACTTTTAGGATACCAATCCCTTCCCTTGATGACCTTGAGTGGCTTGCCTTTCTCCAACGTGGACTCAGTTGGCACTTCATTCTGCACCCAACACTGATATCCCCAACCTATTTTGGCCCCTGAAGTGAACTCTTGTCCCCTATTCAGCAGGAATCAACTACTGAAAACAATGATCTTCACCTTTTTTCCCTGAAGGAATTCTCCTTCCTAATAGTTGAGTGGGAAAATGATGTAGGTGGAAACATGCACTAAGTTAAAAATATTAAGGATAGACACTGTGAAGCTCCTGTTTTATTTTCTAACCTTAAGACTCCAAAAGTCTCCCCCTACCACAAGATTTCCCTGTATCCTGTACCATAAAATTCTTTGTCCCTCTCCCATCCTGGGGAGTGGAATTTCCCTATCTCTCTTCTGTTGTGTCCTTTATCTTCATACTATGTCCATATCAACCATGATTTCTTTATCTTGAAAGGCTTACCCTAGATCTCAAACCACCACAAGAAAATCAGAAAAGCATCCTATATAAGCTTGATCCTTTTCCTATATCATTGCCTAGGTTTGTCTTCTTGCTAAATCTCAGGCCAGCTGCTTTTGCCTCAAGAAAACTCCCTTAGGCTAAAGAGAAGGTCTAAGTGAATTCATTCACTTCTGAAGCAGCTATCCCATCTCTCTCTACCAACATTGTCTTTCTGTCTGTCCTACAGTCTCTTTTCCCTAAATCCAAGCCTTAAATTCCATTTCCCTCTGGAGCTCACAGACTGCACCACTCCAGGCTCAATGTCAGTGGTAACTTTATCCGTTTGGTTCAGCATTCCTGAGGGTCTTCTGCTTCCAGTTTGATATTTGTATTAAATTAAGGAGGACATTGCTGAATTCACCTTTTAAAGAGGCCTATTCACTGAATAGGTGCTACCTCACTAAAGGTAAAAACCTGAAAAGGCCTTGCCTAAGACGGGCCAGGGTCTCCCACTGCATTCTGAGTCATCTTCAATTATCCTGATGAATATCTAGCCACTAGGCCAAGATGACTCTGGAGAAGAAAGTGAGGCAGGTGACACTGCATAGCCCCCCATTGCTCAAATCGCAGTCAACTGCAAGTCATGGCATCATTTCCCTGATATGATGGTCCTCTTTGAAAATGAAGGGCAAGCACAACCTGTGATTTAATCTGAGGTTCCTTGAGTGGGGAACCAGACAGTTGGGCAATTCACTTCATCCTCTTCCTCAACATCTCCTTTGGAAAAGAAGGGAAATTTTTATGGCTGGAGGTATCCCTGTTAACTTGGGGACTACTGGCTGCATTCTTCCTTCCTTCCTTCACTCATTATTTCCTTCCTTCCTCCTTTCTTTCTTTTCTACCTTCCTTCTTTTCTCATTATAACTACCTTCATCTCTCCTTGCTTCCTGTAACTTTTTATCTCTTTTTTTATCCTTCCTCTCTCTTCCTTTCTCTCTTTCATTCATTCTTTATTTCTTTTTCTTTCTTTGTCTTTCTGTTTGTTTTCTCATTGATTAGACCATAACCCCCATTTATCTCTGGAACTCATAGACTAGACTACAATAGGTCCCTGCCCAAGGATCACTAAGTGGATTTATTTTGTTCCTCCTATCTCAGAGTCAATGTCAGTAGTAATTGTTTCCCTTTGGACCAGCAGTCCTGAGACTTTTTCCTGGCAGATTGATATGTTTTTTAATTAATTGAGCGGGTCAAGAGGCCTATTTACTGAATGAGTTGTACTTGACTCAAAGTGAAAATGTCTGCCATGACATTCTGAGTCATCTCCATTTGTGTTGAAGATATCTACCTAACACTGTGCACATGAATAAATAAATTACAGTAGCAAGGAACAGCACAGTTATCAGAAAGAAAATGGCGAATTTTTGACCAAATAAGAGATATAGAACATTATGAAGTGCAAAATGCATAATATTGATTATATTAAATTGAAAAGTTTTTACACAAACAAACAAAATGCAGCCAGGATTAGGAGGGAAGCAGAAAATTGGAAAAGAATTTTTGCAACTAGTATCTATGATAAAGGCCTCATTTCTAAAATATATAGAGCACTGAGGCAAATTTACAAGAATACATGTCATTCCCCAATTAATAAATGGTCAAAGCATATGAACAGGTAGTTTTCAGAGGAAGAAATTCAAGCTATATATAATCATATAAAAATGCTTTTAAATAATTCTGGATTAGAGAGATGCAAATCAAACAACTCTGAGGTACCACATCACACCTGTCAGATTGGATAACATGACAAAACAGGAAGATGATAAATGTTGAAGAAGATGTGGCAGAGTTGGAACACTAATTGATTGCTGATGGAGCTGTGAGTTGATCCAACCATTCTGTAGAGCAATTTGGAACTATGCCCAAAGGGCTACAAAAATGTGCACCCTTTGATCCAATAATATTGTTTCTAGGATTGTTACCCAGAGATCATAAAAATGGAAAAAGTTCCCACATGTACAAAAATATTTGCAGCAGTTTTCTTTGTGGTATGCAACAACTGTAAATCAAGGGGATGCCCATCAACTGAAGAATGGCTGAACAAGTTGTGGTATATGAAAGCAATGAAATACTATTATGTTATAAGAAACCATAAACAGGAAGACTTCAGAGAAGCCTGGAAGGTCTTATGTGAACCAATGCTCAGTAAAATGAGCAGAACAAGCAGATGATTGTACACAGTAACAGTCACAGTGTGTGAGGACTGTTTCTGATAGACTTAACCCTTCACAGCAATGCATGGACCTAAAACATTCCCAAAGGATTCTTGAGGCAAAATGCTATCCACATCCACAGAAAGACCTATGGAATTGGAACACAGAATGAGGCAGACTATTTTCTCTTGTGTTATGTTTCTTTTGATTTGGTTTTTCTCATAGTTTCTCCTACTCATTTTAATTTTTCTGTGCAACTTGGGGCTAATGTGCAAATGTGTTTAGTAAGAATATGTGTGTTGAACCCATTTGAGATTGCTGGCTTTCTTGGGGAGGGAGGGGGAGAGAGAGAAGAGGAAAAAATTTAAGACTCATAGAAGTGACTGTTGAAAACTGAAAACAAATTAATTTTTTTTTTAAAAATTTATTTTCAAAAAACCCAAAAATATCTAGCCAGTTGATCCATATGGCTCTATTCAGAACATGAGACTGATGACCTTGCACAGCTCTCCCTTATTCAAATCAAAGTCAACTGCAGATCAGGTCCTCATTTCCCTTGATTTCATGGTCCTGGAAAACAAAGGACAAACACAACCTGTGAATAAGCATAACTGCCTAAATGGAGACCCAGATTGTTGGGCAATTCAAGGAGTTCCCTCACTTTTCCTCTTCCTCTTCCTCTCCATGTCCCTCTCCTCTCCAAAGGAAGGTAAATTTTGATGTCTGTAAGTTTCCTTGTTAGCTTGGGGTTTGCTGGCTAGATCCTTTCCTTCCTGCCTTCCTATCTCTTTTTTTCTTTCTTCCTTCACTCATTATTTCGTTTTTCATTTTGCTTCTTGTCTTCCTATCTCCTTCTTTTTCATACTTTCTGTCTTTCTTCTTTATTTCCTTCTCTCTTTGTTTCTTAGGGTTTTTTTTTGTCTTCATCTCTTTTCTCAGATGTCAACTCTTTATCCCCATTTCCTCAACAGGTCCTTTCCCAAGCATCAGTAATTGGCTGTGTTTTGGAACCCCCAGGCTCAGAGACTGCTTACAGTATAGATCGTCCTCACTGTTTTCTTTCTGATTTTCTATCCAAAATTATTGGAGGCTGTTAGGCCTCTAATGAATTTAACATTCTATTAACATTCTGTGTGAGTCCAGCTCTGCTACACTGGTAGGTAAACCCCTTTTCCTCAGTGGCAGCAAGTTGTAAGGCCACCCAACTATCCCAGCACCCTCTTTTCCTGCCTCTCAATAAATATAGGTTTTTCTGTACCTTCTGAGTCACTAACCTTACTAAGGAGTCTAGTCAAGTTCACTTATTAATAGCTATATGCATTGCCATTAAATGATTACCTTGCCCTGGAGAAAACATTTGTTATATTTCCTCAGTTTCATTTTACTCACCCCACTGACATGGTTCAGGGCAAAGTTGTCTGGAAAAATTTGTGGAATCAAGCAATCTTCCAGTCAAGTGGCAAAAAGTTTATTGTAATGCTATATAGCAAGTAGAGCTCTTTGGGAACTCACAACTCAATCAGAGTGATGCTCAAGCTTATGGAAAAGAAACTCAGTGAATGGATGCCAAGGATGCTAATTACTTCAATAGGCCACCCTGTCTGTTACCAGCCAATGTCCCCTTAGATAATGTAGCCTTGGGAGCTGACATCTTGGAATGTATACTACTATTGGTTTCTCAGGAATCAGTATGAGATAATTTTGCTGGTACAAGATAGTCCTATTCACATGAGGAAAACTCTACAGGGTCAGGTTCTTACTACTATAAGAGGGAGAGATAGTTTGATTCACTGGTCCCACATATGAGGTATTGATGGAGATAGGGTCTTTGAACTGGGGAGATATATGATCCAAGGGTTGGGGTCTAAACACAAGTATGTCATCAATACCACTCTCTCCTTATTTGTAAAGAGGGGACAGGGCATGAAAAGAAGAAAAATTACAAACAAATCAGCCCAAAGGAAACACAATTAATCATAATTATATTAACTCACCCATAATGCAAAATGCACCAGGAGAAATTAGAAGCAAGAATCTGTTGATTGTTTTGTAACAAACTTAAAAAGCACCATGGAGAGTGGCAATAAAGGGATGGAATAAAATATACTTTAGCTATCCTAAAAAAGAGGAGTGGGGAGAAATCTGAACATCAAGAAACTTAACAGCTACAAAAAGACTTGATTAAATGAACTGTATTTTCTTTATTCAAATAATGTTTACAAATATACAAATATGAAGGTATTACAAACACCTGATGGTCCATTCCAGAGATTTCTGTCTAAAACACTACATACCTGGAAGTAATTAAACTTAGCACTAATTTGCAATTGATGTGTAACAGTACTAAGTTCTCTACTTGCCTGGAATGTTAGGAATGTTATCTTTCTGACCTCTCTAGGCCTCTCCAATACCTTTCAGGAGAACTGGGATATCTAGGCACTGTGATTGGGTGCAGCATTCACTGATTGTATTCCCCCACTACAAGAGAAGGTGAGGGAAGCCCCCTACAGGACAATTTCTTTTAATCATGCACAGTATATGCTTGAAAAGGTAAAACTAATACCTTAGGCCCTAATACTTGGTAAGCATAATCCTCCCCTCATAGGATTTTAGTCACTAAGCAGGTGAAGGGGATTAGGTTCATAATTTAGCTCAGTTCATATTAAGTTCCACTTTCAAGCCCCAAACTCACCCCTCACATGCCAGCCTCCTTGGCTGCTCAGTGCTTCCTTGCTAGGCTCTCTCACTGCCATGTCTCATCTTTAATTTTGGCTCCAGTATCACCATGGTATAGTGTGTAGAGAGCCTCCATGATAGGCAAACTTGACATGTTCAGAGAAACTCCATTATATGTACATAGGCACATAAAATTAATATCTGTTTTTATGCAAAAACAATAATAAGCCAAATATCAATTTATATAACAATTCTATATGGATCAAACTTTTATTTCTTGCATAAAAAGAATATAAAAGTGTTTGTGTCATGCTAAAATGATAAAAGAGGCATCACCATCTCTAATTTATATTCACTTTTCACTCTATGTCACCCAGGTATCATGCTATATAATTTTCCTCTGGAGGTTTGCTTACCTTGGACTAATTTATGGTTTTAATTAGTATCTCAACATTAGCCTCCCAGAGTTCCAATTAAAACTGCATTACTATACACACACTTTGTAGCATTCCTGTGCCAAATGGATGCTGACACTATTTGACATTTTTCTCCCTCTGAGATCTCTCGATTCATATCTTTGACCATTTATCTGTTGTGCAATGGCTCTGATTTCTGCAAATTTGAATGAGGTAACTTACATATCTTAGAAATTATACTTTTATCATAGAAACTACACAGCACAAGTATCTGTGTCTATTGCTTTCAAAAGGTGAGTGTAACCCGAAGCTGATATCCCTCAGCTTACATAAGAGACTAATAGTAAATAATGAATAAACCCACTTACCCAAACAAAATGTCAAACAGAAATCAGAGAATTTGTCCAATTGGAATATGACATTAAATGCACAAGAGTAAATGAGTTGTTCATCTGCAATTGAAATAAGTTTTGAGATCAAACGTGGAATGAGCAAGCAATCTCGCTCACAGAAGGTCTATTCTTAGCAATCTCTAGAATTTCAAAGACAAGTTAGGGCTTTCCTTCTATACACACATGCCATTGCAAAGGTTTACTTCTTTAACACTCTGGAGTTTCCTGTGCCCATGCTTCTCTCTGAATCATGCCACTAATGTCTTTGAAGCCAGTTGAGGTAAGTCTATGAGCCACCTAGGCATGTTGGTACTTAGCATTTTTTGTCAACCAAGTGCCACAACAGGTACAAATAAGATAATATTTATAAAGCACTTAGCAAATTTTAAAACTATTAATCCTATGATTATGATGGGTCATCATCACATAAATTCACTCCAACAGATAATGTGGATATTTTTTAACCTAAGTGAAATTTCATTCCATTCAATTCTCCCCTCATTCTGACCTGTAAAAAACTTTTGAATCCTGGCTCTGTTCCCTAATATGTTAGATAAGTCTCCCAGTTCCAAGTTTTCTGAAAATCCTCTTCACAGGTCTTCTATGCCTTCATTCAAGGCACTGATAAAAACATTGATTAGTACAGAATCAAGGACAGATTCCTGGTATTCTCTACTGGAGAATTTCCTCCTATCTGACATTCTGTCATTAAGGACTCCTCTTGGGACTCCAACCATTCAACCATTTCCAAATCCAGCTAAAAACACTGTCCATATCTTTAATGCACCTCCCCATGGACAGCATTGGAGATTTTGTCAGACTCTTTTTTAGAATCTAGGTTTAATATATCGACAAGATTCTCTTGATCCATCAAGTTACAGAGTCAAATAGGGAAGAATCATCTGGTGGAACCTGTTTTTATGAGGCCTTGAGGGCCTTTGTACGATCATTCTTTCTTTTCCACATACTCACAAACTATATCTTTTATAATGGATTTTAAACTTTTTCTATGAGCCAAAAGTAGAATTCATTGAACACTGAATAGAGTACAGACTCATCAGTCTTTCTTTTTTAAAAATATTGGAACATTTGTCTCCAAAATTTAAGGGAGACACTACAATAGTGAAGACTTTCACTGATCTCCACTAGTAACTCAGCTTTGGCACCCTAACATTTGTCTATTGAGATAGTCCAGGCAACACATTACATCTTCCTTCCCTGAGATTCTAGGATTTCTGCAACTTTTATTTTTCTTCACCAGAAAAACACTGAAGTATGAGAGAAGATCCCGAAAAAGGAAGCTCTGCCTGGGAACAAATGATGTACTTCATTCCTAATGTTAATGGGTTCTCTCAACTCTGTGGCTGACCAGTCTCTGGACAGAGAAGAGAGTCTGTAAATGGTTAGTCTGGAAAATGTTGAGAGTTGTTCCCATCAAGTGAGGGCCACCTTGTTATATCTCTCTGAGTCCTTCAGTCTCACCTTGTTTCCAGGATGAAGTGTGTGTGTAGCTCTCCCAGGGTATCTGGACATAGGTTCTGGCTGTGACCCTGCTGGTGCTGAATTCCCAGGTGGCTGCAGGTGACATCCTCTAGGTAAGTACAGAGCAGCTGCTCCCCAGAGAGCCCAGGTGTGGCCCGAGGGGAGCACTCTTCTCTCTGGGCCCAGACCACAGGAAGGACATCACACAGGATGGCCCTCATATAGATGGGCAGTAGAGGAAACTGGGTTTCAGGTTCCCCTCCCAACTAACTCTTCTTTAGGCCCTTGTTTCCTTTCTCCCTTTTCTTCAAGGTTCTGGGACCTGATGTCGAGCCCCTTCTCCCTTTACCCCCTCCAAGGACTGAGGGCTCCAGGGAGTTTGTCACTAAGCAGTTATAAAACATTTACTCTCTCCCAGGCCCTGTGCTGATGCCAAGGATAAAAAGAAAGGCAAAAGGCAGTTTTTGTTCACAAAGAGCTTACAGTCCAATTGAGAGACAAACAGCTCTGTATGAATAAGATAGAAACAGGAGAAATGGGTCATGATCATGAGACTGAAGGCACTGACATTAATGAGGATCAAGACAAGTTTCCTGTTAAAGCTGGGGTTTGAACTGATGTTTGAAGTAAGCCAGGGAAGTGAGGAGGCAGAGGTGAAGGAGAAGAGGATTCTGAGCATGGGGGACAGTCAGAAAGGGCCCAGAGTGGAGAGATGGAGAAATGTATGGGAGGAAGCACGAGAAGGCAGGTATCACTGGATAGCAGAATGCTGGGGGCCTGGGAACATAAAGTGGAAGAAGGCTGGAAGGTAGGAGGGGTTCAGGTTCTGAAGGGCCTTGAAGGCCAAGCAGAGGATTTTGTACTTGATCCTGCAGGTGATAGGAACTCACTGGAGTTTATTGAATAGGGGGTGACATGGTCATAAATGCCAAGGTCTCCTACCCCTGTCTAAACTTTTTCTGTCCCAGTAACTGTCTTCATAGAATCTGCCAAAGCTACTGGAAAGATTTCAATTTTGCTGTTTTTGGGGGAGCAAAGGGATTAAATTCCCAGGTATGATTTCAAGACCAGTAGAGAAGCTGGAGTATTTGGGACTCTTGGTTTTCATGAATAAGAGAAGGTCTCCCCATCCATTCCTTGGAGACAGGTTAGAGTATTTGGGTTGGAGAGACCTAAGGGATTGATCCAGGTTGGCTTTTCTCCTAACTTCATGGTTCCTTGTTAATGGGTCAAACAAAAGAGGTATAGACCCAATGTCCTCAATCCTCCACTCTCTTGAATCAGCCAGGGCTTGCTCTCTCTGACTTCCATCTGCCTATGTCATTTCTGGTCTCCACATCTCTGCTGCTCTCCCTGAAGCCCTGTTCTGGATCAAGGGGCCTCTGTCATCACTCAGCAGGGATGTGAGATCCTCTGTCCCAGGTAGGCAGGGAGCCCTCTGGGATGGGACACAATCCTCATTGAGAGAGTGCAAGTATTGTAGGAGGACAGATAAAAGCCTCTCTGGTACTGTCCATTTCATTTCCCCTGCAGCCTGGCCTGGTCAATCACAGTCTCTTTGGGATCCAAACCTGCTCTAGAGCAGTCCTCAAGGAATCTGTCTCCCTTTTCAGCATTGTCACCTGCACTGCCTCTGGGGGGAATGTAACACCCATTCTCAAGGGCTGGGAAAGAGAGAAGGGGCCTTCTAAAGACAGTCTGTCAGGACCTGACCATGGGAAATACAAGGGCAGGGGGATCTCCCACAAGTATGAGGATGATGCCTGCTTAACCCAGCTGACAACCCCTGGATCATCCTGGTATCAGCCATGGATGTACTAAGCAGGTGCTGCTCCCGTGTGGACAATCATCCAAACTGCACAATATTTAAGTAGCCTCCCTGCTACAAGTCAGTCAAACTTTTATTAAACTCTTACTATGTGCCATGTACTGTGTTAACTGGGAGGATACAAAGAAAGGTAAAAGTTCCTGGGGTTGACAACATGAATACAACTGTCTGTAAACAAGTTACATTTAGGATCATTTGGAAATAACCAACAGAGGGAAAGAACTACAAGGAAGGGGTACTGGGAAAGACTTCCCAGAAGATGATAATTTAGTTGGACTTGAAGGAAGGCAGGGAAGCCACGAGACAGGGATGAGGAGGGAGAGCATTCCAGACATGGGGACAGCTAGAGGAAATGCTCAGACCTGGGAGATGGAGTGTCTAGTAAGAGAACCACAAGTCAGCCAGTGTCGCTGGATCACAGGGTACATGGGTGGGGGAGGAGGGAGTCCAATGTACGCCAATTACTCCACAAACTGGGACCAGACTTCCTCAGCTTAGGTCTGGAGCCTGAATATAGGACAAGACAGACTTTTATATATTTAAAACAATTGTTCACATAAGGCCATTGCATTAAAAATCAACAAACAGCAGTAAGTAACTTGAATTCTAATTGAAGGAAGGATTAGGGACTTTCCAAGTTGGAAGTTCCAAGTTCAATTCTCTGAAATCAGAAAAAAGAAGCACTCCTCCTAAGTGCCTGTAAACAATGAAAGGAACACGGAAACAATATCTGATTGATTATTATGGGGCAGGTCTCAGATAAGACCTACGGATTGTTTGGAATGTACAATTATGAGAAAAATCCTTGCCTCGGTCTCTGAATCTGCCCTTGTTTCTGGTCACCTCAACTTCAGGCCTTAGTTAAAGCTCCCTTAGCAGTAGCAGAGCTGGTCCAGTTCCCCAGCCATGTAGCACTAGGTTCCAACAATGTAATAAGGTTTTCTCCCCATATCCACAACTGAACACAATTTTCTGACAGGACAGAAATTGGACTCTGGGTACACATAATCGTACAGAAAGGGAATGGAGTTAGCTCCAGAACTGAGTCACAAGATGGAGTCAAGTCCCACAATTCAACTCTTGCTAAATAAGCTCCTCCACTTCTTCCTTCATACAACCCTTTCTGCTCAGACCCAGGGGCAGCTATGTGGTGCAGTGGATAGAGCACGAGTGCAGGAGCCAGAAGGAGCTGAGTTCAAGTCTCACCTCAGACACTTGACTCTCACTAGCTCTGTGACCTTGGGCAAGTCACTTAACCCCAATTGCCTCATCCTGGGTCATCTCTAGTCATCCTGATGAATATCTGGTCACTGGATTCAAATGGCTCTGGAAGAGAAGTGAGGCTGGTGACATGCACAGCCCTCTCTCACTCCAAAGAAAGTCAAGTGCAAGTCATGTCATTATTTCTCTGATGGCATGGTCTTCTTCAGCAACGAAGGACAAACACACACACACACACACTCTGCTCAGACCCTCACCACTTGTCACTGAGATTATTGATGGCCTCCTAACTGCTGTCCCTGCTCCAAGTCTTTGTTCACTCCAGACCATCTGTCACACACCTAAAAATGAGTTTTTCCTTAAGAACAAATCTGAATGTTACTCCTCTCCTCAACAGAGAGCAGTGGTTCTGTTCTGCTTATGTGAAAATTTAGAACTTACTCTATTTATTCCTTCACAACCTAGTTGGAACCCTCTCTTATATGACAATCCTCCTATCTCTCTACTGTGATCTGTCCAACAGAGCCTTTGCCTCATGCACTGCCCTGTCTCCATCTCTGGGCCTTTGCTCCAGCCATCCCCCATTTCTGGAATACACTCCCTCTTTTCTTCTGCCTCATGGACTCTCTCTTCCTTTAAGGCCCAGCTCAAGCACCACTTTCTAGATGAAGCTTTTCCTGATCTCCCCAAATGCCAGTGCATTCCCTCCCTCCCTATGTTCTCCTACCTTGGCTTCATGCCCTCCGTATTTTTATGGACTCTTGTCCCTCCCATTTGAATGTAAGTCTGGGGATTGTTCCTTTTTTTATATTTTTATTCCCAGCACCTAACAAGGTGCCTAGGACACAGTAAGCACTTCATAAATGCTTATTGATTGACTGCCTTTCTAGGGAAGAGCAGTAGTGCACAGAGAAGGAAAGACTGCTAAATATAAACGATGCAAGAAATCCATGAGTTGGACAGAAGGCAGACCAGGCATGTAGGTTGTGCACATGTGTGGAGGTAGGAGATGAAATGCTGAGTTTGGGGAGCAGCAAGTAAGTCAGTTTGACTGAAACATGCATTATGTGTGAGGGGAAATAATAAGAAATGCTGGAAAGTTAGGCTGGAGTCAGACTGAGGAGGGCTCTAAATGCCAAGGTTAGGGTTTTGAAATTTCTCCAAGGGTCCATAGGGAGCCACTACAGGTGCTTGAGGAGATGAGTTAAGCAGTCAGACTTGCACTTTGCAAAACTTATTTTGTCGTTTGTGGGGTGGATAGATCAATGATATCAATCAGTCAATAAACAGTAATTTAGTGCTTACTATATACTATGCACTGTGCTGAGTGCTTCTTTACAAATAAAAATGAGCCATTTGCTGGGTTCCAGGAGGTTACATTCTAGGAGGAGGAGGATGAAAGACATGTCCAGGAGGGGTGACTGGGGGAGGGAGCCCTGGTCCAGGAGTCACAGGAACTGTGAGCAGAGCCCTCCATAGCACAGCAGATCTCCAAGCCCTTTCCAGTATCGAGGGCAATATTGATCTGATTATTGTCCCCTGATCAAAGGGGAGAAGGGGTGTGCCTCTAGGGTTATGGAGGTGGGGGGGCGGGTCAGTCACCTGCCCAGGTCTCTGCAGAGGGGCTGGGAGGGGGATACAAAGATACACTCGAGGGATAATGATCAGAGAGTCAGTTAAACCCTGGTGAGGAGGACTTGGGGTGTGTTTTCCGGAGAATTTCCTGGGAGTGTTTGCCCCAGGCTGGGGGTAGTAGAGAGGCAGTGACGATGCAGGAGAGAGACAGCACTGGTCTGGGAAGCTGAAGATCTGGCTTCTGGTGCTGCTCCCCTCCAGATTTGCTCTGTGACCTCGGAAAAGTCGCTTGTGGTTTCTGGGCCTGAGCATGCGTAGGAAGGAGAGCCGGTTGTTGGCCACTTTCTGGTTGGTCGGGCCCAGACTGCGGTCATGGATTAGAGGGCGGGGTGTCCATCTGGGCTGACTGCTCCAGGTGTACCCCCAGGGCACATCATGGAGCAGGTGAAGGCGGAGTGTCACTTTGTGAAGGGGACTGAGCACGTGTGGCTTGTGAGGAGATATATCCACCACCCCCAGGACTAGGAGAGCTTCCATTCTAAGGGGAGGGAGGGGGTTTTCTACTGGGCTTAGATATTCCCTATGTGTCTCGGATAATAGACCTTTATCAGAGACATTTGATGCAAAGACATTTTTCCCCATCAACAATTTTTTTAGCTTATCATTCAAAGACTTCTCAGTTTCAGATAAGCAAAATTGTTTTCTCCTCTGATTTCCTCAAACTCTTAGTTAGTGAAAAATTCTCCTGTTAGCCACAGTTATGAAATCTGCTATGAAACCAGCTGTTTCCTGGACCTTTGGTAGAAGTTTGTTAGCTTTTTATTGGTAAGGATAACAGACTCTCATCTAATATTCCCCCACATTAGTGCTGTTTAGGGTAAGAAGGAAATTAATTGTTAAAAATCATCATTCCATTTTCCAATAATGTTTAGCAGGAAATGCTTTTCAATGAGTGGATTTTGTGGTTAGTTCATTTCCATGGAAGAGGTGAGGTGGTGTGGAACTTACCTTTACCTAATGAAGTTTAGGGGAGGCCATTCTTGACCAGCAGCAGAAGTGTCAGGATGGGTGGAAATGGGGATGCTGGGCCTCCTCTGCTCTGCATCCAAGTTGGGTTCTTTTCCCTTTTTAGAAAATGCAGAAGCCTGTCAGTGTCAGAGCAATATATAGGAGCTGGGGAGATGCAGGGAGAATAGCATCTCCCTAAGTAGTTGGTGGGGGATGAGACACCCAACGTTGCTCATCTGCCTTTTCTTTTTTTTAACAGAAGCAATGTCATTTTTGAGCAATATTTCAGTTTTGAGATTCCCATAGATTCCAGTCCATTGTAAAATTTATCTTTGTTTTTTATCTCTACCAATGATCATTTGGAAGAATGCATGTATTTGTTATTATTCCTAGCATCTAGGCCAACAAATTCAATTATTTTGACTGAGATGAGTCTTGAAATCATCATTTTTGGAAAAAAAGATCTTAGGAATTTAAGTACATATGGTACATAGGAGAAAAAAATAAATCACAGAGGAAAGCAAAGAATGAAATGATTATTAGGAGCACATGAATGCCAAGGAATTTCTCTTTAGTCAATAAGTAACCTGTCCATTTCCAAGAGAATTGTCCCTCTGGCATGTTCTTTGGTGAGAATGTAATAGATCATGGGTTCAAAGACTTCATTGTTTCCTTTGATATAATTTCTGAATAAAATAGAGAAAGAGGAGCTCAAGCTAGAAAGAAGAACGAATTGAAAATCCTCAAGTAAATACCAAATTAGAAATGCTGAAAACAAAGAGAAATATATAAATAAGATATGAAATTGAAATTAAGAATTGAAATAAAATAATTGAAATTTAAAAAATTGAATATTGAAGTTGAATATTGAGTAAATAAATAAAATTGAAAATAAGAAAACTATTTGACTAATAAGTATTCTAAGAGTGGTTTTTATGAAAAAACAACAATAAAACTGATAAATGTTTGGCCAATTTGATTAAAAAGAAAGAAAACCAAGTTACCTTTATCAAAAATGAAAAGGGTGAGCTCAGCTGTAATGAGAAAGAAATTAAAGCAATAATTAGAAATGATTTTGCCCAACTTTATGCCCATAAATTTGACAAATTAAGTGAAATGGATGAATATTTTAAAAAACATAAATTGCCCATATTAACATAAAAGGAAGCTAAATACATAAATAACCCCATCTCACAAAAAGAAATTGAACAAGCCATCAGTGAACTCATTAGGAAAAAATCTCCAGGGTCAGATGGATTTACAAGTGAATCCTATCAAACATTTAAAGAACATCTAATTCCAATATTATATAAAATGATTGGAAAAATTGGAGAAGAAAAAGTCCTACCCATTTCTTTCTATGATACAAATATTGTTCTGATACCTAAACCAGGAAGAACCAAAACAGAAAAATAAAATTATAGACCAATTTCCATAATGAATATAGATGAAAAAAATTGAAACAGCATATTAGAGAAAACATTACAGCAACTTAGTACGAGACAATATATTATCATCAGTTAGGATTTATGCCAGGAATGCATGATTGATTCAATATTAGGAAAACTATCATCATTCCCTAGAAAGAAATCCCTGGGGCTGGATGTATTTACAACTGAATTCTATCAAATATTTAAAGAGCAGTTAATTCCAACACTACACAGACTATTTGGGAAATTGGTGAAAAAAGAGTCCTATCAAATTCTTCTTATGATACAAAGATGATTGTGATACCTAAACCAGGAAGAGCCAAAACAAAAAACGAGGATGATAGAACAATATCTCTAATGACTATAGATGCAAAAATTTTCAGTAAGATATTGGCAAAAAGAACACAGAAACTTATCACAAGAATAATACATTATGATCAGGTAGGATTTATAGTAGGAGTATAGAGCTGGTTCAATATTGGGAAAACTGCAAGCATTATCGGTCATATCAACAACAAAATATCATAAAACATATGATTGTATCAATACATGCAGAAAAAGTTTTTGACAAAAATACAACACCCATTCCTTTTGATAATACTGGAGAGCATAGGAATAAATGGAGCCTCCCTTAAAATAATAAGCAATATCGATCTACAAGCATCAGCAAGCATTCTCTGCAATAGGGGTAAGCTAGATGCAGTTCTAATAAGATCAGAAGTGAAACAAGGATGTCCATTATCACCACTATTATTCAATATGCATGCAGATTGTAGCATTTCTGTGCCAATGATGCTGAAACTATTTGATATTTTCCTCCTTCCGAGATCTGTCAGTTCATATCCTTTCACCATTGATCTATTGCACAATGACTCTGATTTCTCTAAATTTGGCTTAGTTAACTCATATATCTTAGAAATTACACCTTTGTCACAGAAACTAAATTCCCTGGTATCCTGGTATCATTTGTTTTTGTAGAATTGGTTGTTATTCCCAAATCCTTGTATTTTTATGTAATTAAAATTATACATCTAATTTCTTTTAAATATCTGTCTTCTCTTTCATACAGAACCATTTCCCTCTTCACAGATCTGACATAATTTCTTCCCTGTTATACTAATTTGCTTATAATGTCATCCTTTATCTTTTATGTCTAAATCATCTACCCATTTTGAGCTTATCTTGGTATACAGGGTTTAATGTTAATCTGTGGATACTTTCTGCCAGACTACTTTCAAATTTTTCCAACAGTTTTTATTGAATTCTGGCCCCACTTGATGTCATCTTAGCGTTCATTAATCATTAGGTTATTGTGTTTATTACTTTCTATATATAATATATCTGAGGCAGCTAAATGGTACAGTAAATAAATCCCAGGCCTGAAGTCAGGTAGATTCATCTTCCTGAGTTCAAACCCAGAGTCAGACACTTACTACCTGTGTGACCCTGGGCAAGTCACTTAACCCTGTTTATCTCAGTTTCACAAGTGAATAGGAAAAGGAAATGGAAATTGACTGATCCAATCATTCTGGAAAGCATTTTGCAACTATATCCAAAGGGCTATAAAAACATTCATACATTTTGATCCAGCGATGCTACTTTTAGGGCTCTGTCACAAATATCATAAATTTTGGAAAAGGACTGACATGTACAAAAATATTTATGGCAGCTCTTTTTGTGGTGACCAGGAATTGGAAATTGATGTAATACCTATCAAATGGAGAAGGCCTGAACAAGTTGTGATACATGAATGTAATGGAATACTATTGTGCTGCAAGAAATGTTGAGTAGGCAGACTTTTAGAAAAACCTAATAAGACTTATATGAACTGATGCTTAGTGAAATGAGCAGGAACAAGAACATTGTACACAATAGCAATCCCATTATGCATTCACTGACCTTGATAAACTTTGCTCTTCTCAGAAGTGCAAGGTACTGGGACAACTCCAAGAGACTAAGGACAGAAATTCCTATCTACATCCAGAGGTAGAGCTATGGAGTCTGAGTGTATATTGAAGCATAGTATTTGTTCCCTTTTTTTTTTTTGACTTTTCTTTCCAATGGTTTCTCCCATTCTTTCTAATTTTTCTTTTTAACAGGACTAATATGAAAATATGTTTACTAAGAATGTATATGTAGAGCCTTTATCATGTTGCATGCTATCTAAAGAAAGGCCAAGTGGTGGGAGGTCAAGAAAATTAAAAACTAAAAAACTAATGGAAATGAATGTTGGAAACTAAAGTTAAATAAATTAATTTTTAAAAGAATTGTTTTTTAAATATTTGGCAGAATTCACCTGTAAATGCAATAGATCCTGGGAAGTTTTTCTTTAGAAGTTCATTTATGATTTGTACAATTTCTTTTTCTAAGTTGGAGCTATTTATAGACTCTTTCCTGCTCTTTTAATGTAGGCAATTTATATTTTTGGTAAGTAATTGTCTATCATAATTGCATTGTTAACTTTATTAGCATATAGTTTGGCAAAATAGCTCCTAATAATTATTTTTATTTCATCATTGCTTTGCTTTTGCTCTTTTTTATTTTTGATACTTCTAATTTTGTTTTCTTTTTTTCTTTTTAAAAACAAATTACTTAGTGTATTATCTATTCTACCCCCAAAAAAATACCCAGATCCTATTTTTGTTTACTAATGTAGTGTGTGTTTGTATCTCTGTGTGTTTTACTTTCAATTTTTTTTTCCTTTGACTTTCAGGATTTGTATTTTGGTGTTGAATTGTTTGTTTTCAGTTTATTGGTTTTCTAATTGTTTTAGCTGTGGGCCCAGTTCACTGATTTGCTCTTTCTCTCTTTTATTGATGAATGAGTTTAACATTTGAAAAATTTCCCCAAGAATTGCTTTGCCAGCATCCCAATATTTTGGCATATTATTACATTGTTTTCATTATCTTTATAGAAATTATTATTTCCATGATTTGTTCTTTGACACACACAGTTTTTAGGAATATTAATTAGTTTTGAATTAATTTCCAACCTTGCTTCACAGGTATTTTATTGACTATAATTTTTATTGAGTTATGCTTGGTAAAAAGATACATTTACTCTTTCTGCTTTGTGCTTTTGTAATGTTTTTAGATCTCATACATGGTCAATTTTTGTGAAGATGCCATGCATAGCTGAGAATTTGGTATATTTCTTTCTATTCTTATTCAATATTTACAAGAAGTCTATAACATCTAACTTTTTCAAAATTCTGTTCAGGTCTATAGCTTCTATTTAGTTTTGTTTTGATTCTTCTGGTTTTGAAGGAAGTATTGAATTTACATCCAACTCCATGATAATTTTCCTATCTCTTTCCGTTTATTCATTTCACTTTCCTTTAAGAATTAGGTGCTAGATTATTTTGTTCACATGTCTTTAGTACAGATATTAAGTCATTGTCTATGTTAACCTTTAGCAAAATATAATTTCCCTGCTTTTCTAATTAGGTTTATTTTTGTTTTTGTTTGTTTGGTAACCATGTTTTTTTTTGTTTTTTTTTTTTTTTATTCCAGCTGAAGCATAATAGATTCTGCTCTAGGCTTTTATTTTAACTATGTATATATCCTTCTGCTTCAAAAACATTGTTTATAAATGACAAATTGTCAAATTATGATTTGTAAATTATTCTATCTTCTATTTTACCTTCCATCTCATTCACATTCACAATTATGATTGCTAACTGTTTATTTCTTTCCATTTTCTCCTGTTGTACTTATTATCTTTCCTCTTCCCACTTTAGGAGTTTCTTTTGATTCTAATTAATGTCTCACTTAATCCGTATTTCCTCTTACACTGCTTCCTTTCCTTTTACTTCTTTCTTTCCTGTTTCCTTGTTGGAAATCTCAAAGTCAAACTCACTGGTCTGTAGTTTACAGCTGAAATTCTCTTTCTTATTTTGAAAATGGGAACAAATATCCTTTTTTGGTCTTGTATCACCTCTCCTGTTCTCCATAGTTTTTCAGTATCACTTTTAGTGACTCAGTCATAACATCCTAGAATTATTTCAGTTTCCACACAGTAAAGTCTATTTTGGACCAGATGATGTGAGGACAGGTAGTTGCTTTTTTTTTTTTTACTATCTTTCTACTGATCTTGTCAATTAGCCATTTTTACTCTGTCTTTTTTACATCAAAAGGTCATTCATTCTCTTTGACAGAGGAAAGAAGCAAAATAAGAATTAGATTTTCTACCTTTACTTTATCATCTGTTATCATTTTTTCATGAATATTGAGCATCTTTCATCTTTGATGCTCCTTTTTGTAAATGCAGCTTTCAAAAACTTTTTTGAAACCCTTACATTTCCTCACTAGCCTTAGCTTATTTTGTACTTAAGCATTCCTGGTACATTGTTCTCTACAACATGCTGCCATATTTGTGTGCACATTCTTTGTTTCCTGTACTTGATACACTATATTATATTTATCTTTTAAAATCTAAGTTGGTTTATGATTTCTTTGCATATTAATGTCGGTCTCTATAAATATTGTTTTAACCCCTCATTGGAATTCACTTTGTGTATTCAATATTGCAATCTTCAAAGATTCACATCCCTTTTGGTCTGACTTATGCTGGAGAATTTTAGGTAACAAGATATCACTTATCTTTCCTCTGAATCCTTTGAAGTCTATGCTTCCTACTTCTAGGTTGCTTACCAGGATAAATCTAGATTTCCTTGCTATCAATGGTCATTTTTCACTGTCATTGTTTTTCTCTGAACTATTGGTTTATTTTTTATTTTTCTCCATGTGGTCTGTCACATATTTCCACAATTTTTTTTAAAAAAAGTTCTCATTTCCTTACCTTTATCCAAATTTTCTACAGCATATATGATCCTTCTAATTTCTAAATTTCCTCACCCAAGTATATCCTAAGAAACATTCTTATTCTTCCTTCTACTCCTTTACCTAAAGTTTTACATTCCCTTTAAAAAGCTAAGTATTTAGAGAGCTATATTATGATTATGTAACCTATTAAAGATGCCCATGAGGCTTAATTTTCCTCCATGCTTTTGCATACCTAATTTATTTTGCATATTAACCATGTTTTGTGCATTTATGTAAATGTATCCATGGTTTTTCTTAGCAGTTCCTTTCTTGGATTCTTTATCTTTTAAATTACTGAGCATATCTGATTTGTATTCCTATATTAGAATTCATTTCTGTTATAAACAGCTTGATAGGGTGGGTAATTTTCCCCTACCTATTTCACTTGCTTGCTTATATGAAAGCCCTCTTAATCAAGATTTGTAGGGGGGGCGGAGCCAAGATGGCGGAGTGAAAGCAACAACTCACCTAAGCTCCTGGAAAAACTCCTCTGGATATATCTGGGGGGAGAGTCTGACCAGACTTTGGAGGTGTAGAATCCAGTGGGAGACGGACTTTGACAGATTCGGAGCCCAGGCTGGACTAGAAGGTCCACGGGAGGGATCTGTTCCGCGGGGGTAAGACCCCGGCGCACAGCGCAGCGCAGTCGGCGCGGCAGGGCGGAGGGGACCCGAGGGGCCCGAGAGTGGCGGGCGAGACCAGCGGAGCAGGAGATAAGCCAGGCCGAGCCAACGATATCAGGGCAACAGCCTTTGAAATCTTCAGCCTAAAGACGGGACTTCAGTGGGTCACTACTTGAACATCCAGAAGCTGGGATGCCGGAGTGATCAGTAAGTGCTCTCCCCTCCCCCCCCGATGACTGTGAGGGAACCATAAAATTCTTCCCCAGATTGATCCTGGATCAGTGGGAGCAGCAGAAGAGGGCGGGTGGTCTCATAACACCAGAGGCTGGAAAAGTGGCAAAGGGGGATTCTTCCTACCGTGGTGGAGGCTATCTGGAGGGACAGACGACCCAGGGCAGAGAAAAATTTGCACTGAGACCCAGGCAAGCCGCAGCCCGGGAGACGAGCCCCAGGAGGGGCGGGAACACACATTAGCCTCTAGGCGTGCCCCAGCCCTCCAGGGGAAAAGGGAAGACAATAGGGAAGCTGGGATCACCATCCCCGGACCTTGCCTTTGCCTCAGGCCAGCTGAGGAGATATCCTGAGACCAGACCACACCTCCCACACACCTATCAAGCTAACTCCAGGGTTGATCTGGGAAACAAAAAACAAAAGCCTGCTTTTAGCCTAGACAAACATCAACTCAACTTAAAAGATCTGTATCTTCTGACTGAAAGAACCAAAAGCTGCAACACTCAGCCAACATCATGAATCAGAAAAAGCAGACGAAAAGTGAAAAAACCATAGAATCTTTCTATGGGGATAAGGACCAAAACACAAACACCAAAGAGGTCAGAGCTGAGACTGTACTTCCATCTGAAACCTCAGATGGGACTATGAATTTCTCGCAAGCACAACTAGATTACCTGGAACGTCTGAAGAAGGATATAAAAGAAAAACTGGCCAATGATTTTAAAACCATAAAAAAAGAATTCACTGATGAGAACATCAATCTGAAAAAGAAAATTGAAGAAATGGAAAAGGAAGTTCAAAAATTAACTGGAGAGAATAATTCCCAAAAAGGAAGAGTTAATCAAACGGAAAAGGAAACTCAAAACCTAATAGGGAAAATTGATCAGATGGAAAAGGAAACCCAAAACCTAACTGGGAAAATTGGTCGAATGGAAAAAGAAGTACAAAAATTAAATGGAGAAAATAGCTCCTTAAAGGGAAAAATTGGCCAGATGGAAAAGGAGATGCGAAAGCTAACTGAAGAAAACAATACGATCAAGATTAGAATTGGGCAAGTAGAAACTAATGACTCAATGAGGCAACAATAATCAGTCAAACAAAATCTAAAGAATGAAAAGATAGAAGAAAATCTAAAATATTTAATTGGAAAAACAACTGACCTGGAAAATAGATCCAGGAGAGAAAATCTAAGAATCATTGGCCTGCCAGAAACCCATGATGAAGAAAAGAGTCTGGACAATATCTTCCAGGAAATCATCAAGGAAAACTGCCCAGAAGTACTAGACTCAGAGGGCAAAATAGTCATCGAAAGAATCCACCGTTCCCCACTGGAAAGGGATCCCAAACTCAAAACCCCAAGAAATATAGTTGCCAAATTCCAGAGCTATCAAGTGAAGGAGAAAATACTACAAGCAGCCAGAAAGAAACAATTTAAATATCAAGGTCACACAGTCAGGATCACACAGGACCTTGCAGCTTCTACATTAAAAGATTGAAAGAATTGGAACCCAATATTCCGTAAGGCAAAGGAGTTGGGACTCCAACCGAGGATCAACTACCCAGCAAAGTTCAGCATAACATTTCAGGCAAGGAGAAAGTCATTCAACGAAATAAGGGATTTCCAGAGCTTCCTGACCAAAACACCAGAACTCAATAGACAATTTGATCTTCAAATGCAGGTCTCCAGAGAATCATAAAAAGGTAAACAGAGGGGAAAAAACAAAAACAAAAACTTGCAACTCAATTAGGGCAATCTGTTTTCCTCCCTGTAAGGGAAGATGATACCTGTTAATCTTGAGAACTGTGCAGCTCTTATGATAAAAGGGATATACGTAGAGGGAACGGGCATAAAGTAAATGATGTCATGGCAAAAATATGATTTAAGTATGAGAAGGGAAAGTAATAGGAGGTGTGGAAAGGGGGAAGCAGAAAATGGCAAATTATATCACAGGAAGAAGTACAAAACTATAGTAGAGGGAAGGAGGGGAGGGAGATGAGCATTGTTTGAGAGGTACTCTCATCTGATTTGTTCAAAGGAGGGAACAATAACCTTAAGTAGATAATCCTAACTAGCTCTATAGGTAGTAGGAGGGGAAGGGGGAAGAAAGGGGAGGGTGGCTAAAAGGGAGGAAAGAAGCAATAAGAGTAAAGGGGACTAAAAGGGAGGGGGGCTAAAAGAAGGAGGGGAAGGCTGCAGGAGGAGGGGGAGAAAAGTGAATACTATTGAGGAGGGGAAGGGAGACGGGAGAGTTAAAAGCACAAATGGTGGGAAAGAGGGTGGAGGGAAATACACAGATTGTAATCATAACTGTGAATGTGAATGGGATGAACTCTCCCATAAAACGGAGACGGATAGCAGAATGGATTAAAAGCCATAATCCAACAATATGCTGCTTACAAGAAACACATTTGAAACGGGGGGATACACATAGGATAAAGGTCAAAGGATGGAGCAGAATATATTGTGCTTCAGCTCATGTAAGAAAGGCAGGAGTAGCAATCCTAATCTCAGACAAAGCGAAAGCAGAAATAGATCTAATCAAAAGGGATAAGGATGGAAACTATATCCTACTAAAAGGCACCATAGACAATGAAGCAATATCATTACTAAACATGTATGCTCCAAGTGGTATAGCATCCAGATTCTTAGAGGAGAGGTTGGGGGAGTTGAAGGAAGAAATTGATAGCAAAACTATACTAGTGGGGGACCTCAACCTCCCCCTCTCTGAACTAGATAAACCCAACCTTAAAATAAACAAGAAAGAGGTTAAGGAGGTAAATAAAACTCTGGATAAGGTAGATATGATAGCTCTTTGGAGAAAATTAAATGGGAATAGAAAGGAATATACCTTTTTCTCAGCGGTACATGGAACATTTACAAAAATTGACCATGTACTAGGACATAAAAATCTCACAATCCAGTGCAGAAAGGTAGAGATAATCAATGCATCCTTTTCAGATCATAATGCATTAAAAATTACATGTAATAAAAGGCCATGGAAAGAGAAACCAAAAATCAATTGGAAACTAAATAATCTAATTCTAAAGAAGGATTGGGTTAAAGAAGAAATCATAGGAACAATCAACAACTTCATTCAAGAGAATGACAATAGTGAGACAACGTACCAAAACTTATGGGACACTGCAAAAGCAGTTATTAGGGGAAGTTTTATATCTCTGAATGCTTACATAAATAAAATAGAGAAAGAGGAGATCAATGACTTAGGCTTGCAGTTGAAAAAGCTAGAAAAAGAACAAATTGAAAATCCCCAAGTAAATACCAAATTAGAAATACTGAAAACCAAAGGAGAGATTAATAAAATTGAAATTAAGAAAACTATTGAATTAATAAATAAAACCAATAGTTGGTTTTATGAAAAAACTAATAAAATTGATAAACCTTTGGTTAATCTGATCAAAAAAAAGAAAGAAGAAAACCAAATTACTAACATTAAAAATGAAAGGGGTGAACTCACCTCCAATGAGGAGGAAATTAAAACAATAATTAGAAACTACTTTGCCCAACTTTATGCCCACAAATTCGACAATCTAAATGAGATGGATGAATATTTTAAAAAATACAAATTGCCCAGATTAACAGAAGAGGAAGTTGAATACTTAAACAACCCCATCTCAGAAAAAGAAATTGAACAAGCCATCAATGAACTCCCTAGGAAAAAATCTCCAGGGCCAGATGGATTCACAAGTGAATTCTATCAAACATTTAAAGAACAGTTAATTCCAATACTACATACACTATTCTTGAAAATTGGGGAAGAAGGAGTCCTCCCAAATTCTTTCTATGATACAAATATGGTTTTGATACCCAAACCAGGAAGAGACAAAACAGAGAAAGAAAATTATAGACCAATTTCCCTAATGAATATAGATGCAAAAATTTTAAATAAGATTTTAGCAAAACGAATACAGCATCTTATCACGAGATTAATACATTATGATCAGGTAGGATTCATACCAGGACTACAGGGCTGGTTCAATATTAGGAAAACTATTAGCATTATCGATCACATCAACAACAAAGCTAACAAAAACCACATGATTATCTCAATAGATGCAGAAAAAGCTTTCGACAAAATACAACATCCATTCCTACTAAAAACATTGGAGAACGTAGGAATAAAGGGAACTTTCCATAAAATAATAAGCAGTATCTATCTAAAACCTTCAGCAAGCATTATATGCAATGGGGATAAGCTAGATGCATTCCCAATAAGATCAGGGGTGAAACAAGGTTGTCCATTATCACCACTATTATTTAATATGGTACTAGAAATGTTAGCTGTAGCAATTAGACAAGATAAAGATATTCAAGGAATTAGAATAGCCAAAGAAGAAACTAAGTTATCACTCTTTGCAGATGATATGATGATTTACCTAGAGAATCCCAGAGATTCAAGTAAAAAATTACTTGAATTAATAAACAACTTTGGCAAAGTTGCAGGGTACAAAATAAACCCACACAAATCCTCTGCATTCCTATATATTAGCAACAAAGTTCAACAGCAAGAGATAGAAAGAGAAATCCCATTTAAAGTTAGGGTAGACAGTATAAAATACTTAGGAGTCTACCTGCCAAAACAAACCCAGGGACTATATGAACACAATTACAAGACACTTTTTGCACAAATAAAGTCAGATTTAAGTAAGTGGAAAAACATTAGTTGCTCATGGGTAGGCCGTGCTAATATAATAAAAATGACAATTCTACCCAAATTAATATACTTATTTAGTGCCATACCAATTAAACTATCAGACAATTACTTTCTAGAGCTGGATAAAATAATATCAAAATTCATTTGGAAAAACAAAAGGTCCAGAATATCAAAGGGACTAATGAAAAGAAATGCTTGGGAAGGTGGCCTAGCGCTACCAGACCTTAAACTGTACTATAAAGCAGCAATTATCAAAACCACTTGGTATTGGCTAAGAAACAGAGAGGTAGACAAGTGGAATAGACTTGGCACTCAAGATGCAGTAGGCAAGGAATATAGCAACCTTTTGTTTGATAAACCCAAGGACCCCAGCTTCTGGGATAAGAACTCATTGTTTGACAAAAATTGCTGGGAAAACTGGATAACAGTGTGGCGGAAATTAGGCATAGACCCATACCTGACACCGTACACAAGAATAAAGTCCAAATGGGTACATGATTTAGGTATAAAGATTGATACCATGAATAAACTGGAGAAGCAAGGAATAGTGTATTTATCAGATCTATGGAGAAGGGAAGAATTCTTTACTAAAGGAGAGATAGAATGCATTATGAAATGCAAAATGGATAACTTTGAGTACATTAAACTGAGAAGTTTTTGCACAACCAAACCCAATGCAACCAAAATCCGGAGGGATGTAGTAAATTGGGAAAAAATTTTTACAGCTAAGCTCGGGGATAAAGGCCTCATTTCTAGAATATATAGAGAACTGACCCAAATGTATAATCATACAAGTCATTCCCCAATTGATAAATGGTCAAAGGATATGAACAGGCAATTTTCAGAGGAAGAAATTAAAGCTATCTATAATCATATGAAAAAATGCTCTAAATCACTATTGGTTAGAGAGATGCAAATCAAAACAACTTTGAGGTACCACATCACACCTATAAGATTGGCAAACATGACAGAACAAGAAAATGATAAATGCTGGAGAGGATGTGGGAGAGTGGGAACACTAATTCATTGTTGGTGGAGCTGTGAGCGCATCCAACCATTCTGGAGAGCAATTTGGAACTATGCCCAAAGGGCTACAAAAATGTGCATACCCTTTGACCCAGCAATATCGCTACTAGGACTATATCCCCAAGAGATCATAAAAATGGGAAAGGGTCCCACATGTACAAAAATATTTATAGCAGCACTCTATGTAGTTGCCAAAAGCTGGAAGTCAAGGGGATGTCCATCAATTGGGGAATGGCTGAATAAATTATGGTATATGAATGTAATGGAGTACTATTGTGCCATAAGAAATGATGAACAAGAAGACTTCAGAGAGGCCTGGAAGGACTTATATGACCTGATGCTGAGTGAAAGGAGCAGAACCAGGAGAACTTTATGCACAGCAACAACCACAGTGTGTGAGAGTTTTTTCTGGTAGACTTAGATTTTTGTAATAACACAAGAACTTCTGAAAAAAAAAAAAATCCCGGTGGTGGACCTCAAGGCAAAATGCCTTCCACGCTCAGAGAGAGAAATATGGAAGTCACTCACATAATGTAGCAGATCATGTTTGTGTATGTGTATGTGTTTGTGTATCATGTTCTGATTTGTTATACGGATTCTTTCATTTATCTTAGTCTGACTACATAGCATGACTATAGTGAAAATATACTCAATAGGAAAGTATATGTAGAATCTATACAGAATTGTATGCAGTCGTGGGGAGGGAGGGAGGTAGTGGGGGGTGGGTGGGGAGGGATAAAATCGCAATTGTATGGCAGTGATTGTTAAACATTAAAAAAATAAAAAAATTAAAAAAAAAAAAAGATTTGTAGTATTTTGGAAACATATGTTTTCAATTTATTTAAAAATCCATGTTTCAAAACCTGAAACTGCAGCCACTCAAAGTATTGTAACTAAAAGTCTGAGTGAAACCACAATTTGTGTTTAAGCTATAAAATTATACTAAGGCTTTTTAAAACATGTTATATACATAACTGTTTATGTATGTATGTACATATATGCACATGTGTATATATACATATATATGTACATATGTGTGTTTGTGCATGCATGTGTGTGCTGTTCATAGTAAGAGAAAGAAAGGTTACACACTGAATTCCAAAAGTCTATTTTTCAAGGAATCCAGTTGTATTTCTGATGACATCAGATCATTTTTATAGTAGAATGCATTCCAGATTGTCCAAAGAAAGCTCAAATGTATTTCATCTGTGTGTGTGTGTGTGTGTTTGTGTGTGTGTGTGTGTGGACTTCCTTTGAGGAATATTTACAGAGCGAATTTTTGGGCAACCCACATCCATAAAATTATGTAAGAAGCAATGCATTCTAACTCTTTAGTATCCTATCCTCTCTAGATACCCAGTAATGTCCTCATGAGATGAACTTTATGAATGCTTGATAACCAACTTTGCCTACTTAGAACTCTAGGTTATTTGGCAAGGAAATGGAAATCTTTTATGAGAATTCCACTGATTTTTATCTTTTTGGGACCTTCATCAATCCCGTATTCCTTGGCTTGGTCTTCACTATTATTTTATCTATCTTCATGGTGACTGTAATGGCCAATGTCATCATAATTCTGCTTATCCATGTGTACTCCAAGCTTCATGCTCCCATGTACTTTTTACTTAGTCAACTCTATCATGGACACTGTCTACCCCTGCATCACTGTTCCTAAGATGTTGGCAGACCTTCTGTCCAGGGAAAAGAACATTTCCTTTTCAGGCTGTGCAGTTCAGATCTTCCTTTACCTGACTTGGTTTGGGAGTGAATCTTTTTTCTTGTATCCCATGGCCTATGATTGCTATATAGCTGTTTGTAATCCCCTTCATTATTCTCTCTTAATGAGTCATAGGATCTGCTTATTTATGGTAGTGGCGCCCTGAATTCATGGTTGTTTTGATGGCTCTATGCTAACCCTTATCAATGTGAGTTTTCCTTATTGTGGTTCACAAAAGACCAACCACTTTTTTTTCTGTGAGATTACTTAGAACTGTACTATAACTGTCATGTGCAGACACATCCCTATATGAGACCCTTGTGTGTCTGGGCATATCTGTTTTGTCCTGATGCTCATAGTTCCCACATCCCTTAGCTCTTTTTCTTATATCTGGATGTGGGTTACTGTCTCTCACATGAATACTTCTGAAGGTAGACAGAAAACTTTAGCCACTTGCTCATCCCACATAATAGTAATCAGTGTTTTCTATGAGGTTGCTTTCTATTCTAATATTTTGCCCTGCTCCTTTCACACAGTAGAAATAGGCAAAGTAGTTTCAGCTTCTTACATCATTCTTGCCCCTATGCTCCAGCCTGTGATATACAGTTTAAGAAATAAAGATGTGTTAGCAGCTCTAAACAAAAACATTAAGAAAATGTGTGTTTTCCCAGAAAATTCAAGTAAAGTATTGATAGGAAGTAATATATGAAATTGTGAAGACCTAACTCAGATATTATCTCTATCATGTCTCCAGGCAATGTCGAATATTTTCTCAAGAAAGTGTTTAATGATTTGGAAAACAATGCATTTAATGACATCTAGGTTACCCAAGGTTTTTTCACTAAAATATTATTGTTATCTTTCACTTAGCTTCAGTTTTTCTCACTCCACTGACTCCTTCACCACTACCAAAAATGCTAACTGTGTCTCACCCATGCTCAAAAAACCCTCACTTGCTCTCTCCATCCTCACTCCCTATCATCTTTCTCTTCTGCCCTTTGAGATTAAATTCTCTGAGAAGCCACTCTAAAAGGCCTCCACTTACTCTCCTTTAATTCTCTTCTTAATTCCCTGTAATACAAATTCTGATTTCAACATTCCACCAAAATTACTCTCTCCAAAGTTACCAATGATTTTTTAATTGTCAAAATATTGTATTCAGATTCCAAGAAAAAATGAAGGGAATGTATTCCTAGGGATATGGTTCAGTTTTCTAATAATCAAGCAGGTAAAATTAAGTTATCTGTGTCTAAAAGTAAAAAAAGAAATAGTGGCAACATACATTTAACTTTATGACAGAGTTTGCATGGCATAAGAGAAATTCAGGGGAATCATTCCTTATTAGATTGAATTAATGCCTGTGGGAAACGTGGTTAGACCCTACTGAAATTCCGGTAGAATAGATTTCATGGAGTAGAGTATAGGAAGCCCAGTTCTAGGGAGATGCCATATGTAGAACCTATTCCTGCTGAAATTTAGAACAGACTTTTAAGCTAGCCCTTTCACTCTGTTTAACTCCCTCTCTTATAGGCATTAGTCTATGAATTTTGAAAAGCATTGGCCAAGTTGGCTGAGACTCAAGATCTAAATGGCTCCAAATTAAGACCCATACAACAACAGTTGGAAAAGACCTTAGCAATAAATAAGCCAAAGACAATTAATTAAGAAACGAACATCACTAGACTAGACATGGGCTGGGGTACCGTGAGAAGTAGATAAGCAATGTCATGCAGTGTCAATAAAGGGGTAGAGAATGATGAAGCTCCATCAGCAATATTTCAGAAAGAATCCATTAGTCCCTTCTGAAGAATCAAAGGCCCCTGACACAAGAAAGAAAACAAAAACACTGCATCACTCCCATGCTGCCTGGAAGCTTCCTGAACCCATAAGGGAGTAGGGGCAAAACTGAGGTTCCCAAGAATAAGGTAGATTGAGGGAAAATGGAGACCAAACATGGAAGTAATCTTTTATTGCTCATGAGAACATAAGCATGAAAATTGGCATAGGTTCCCCAGTCTCCCTGGTTTTCATTGATTGTTATGTGGGCACTGCAACTCCAACAAAAAGAAATGAAGTTCTGTTACAAACTGAGCACTTACCATATTAAAAACATGCTGGGTATATTTCATAAATCCTTGAAAACACAATAGGTATACCTCTTCATATAGTGTTTTACTTTATTGTGCTTGAAAAATACTGTGTCTTTTACAAATTAAATACTTGCAGCAACCTTGCAATTGAGCAAATCTGTTGGTGCTATTTTTCTAGCAGTATGTCTCTGTATCACATTTGGGTAATTCTTGCTATCATTCAAGCTTTCCTTATTGTTGTATTTATTAAAGTGGTCTGGGATCAGTGATCTCTGATGTTACTATTTTCATGGTTCTGGGCTACCAAAAAGTGCCCACATGAGAAGACAAATTTAATAAACATACTATGTGTTCTGACTGCCCCTCAACCTGTCATTTCCTTGTCTTTCTCCCTCTCCTTGGGCCTTTCTATTCTCTGAGAAATATTGAAATTAGGTCTTTAAGTTACCCTACAATGGTCTGTAAGTGCTATTGGAATGTGGAATGTTTTTAAATATTCTACTTCTAAAAATTACCTAAAACCAGCTTTTACCATAGTATTTTCTTCAAAGCTGCTGTGACATCTTTATTCCTGACACTATAGATGAGAGGGTTTAGAACAGGTGTTAGGATAGTGTAGAAGACAGACACCATCATATCTTTCTCAGCAGTATGATAAGAAGCAGGGAGCATGTAGTTATAGACAGCAGCTCCGTAAAAGAGACAAACAACTGTTATGTGGGAGGAACATGTGACAAGTGCTTTCCGATGACCTGTCTCTGAATTCATCCTATAGATTGTAAGGAGAATGAGGGAGTAAGAGCTTAAAATAACTATGACAGGGATGAGGAGCATAAGGACACAGCACAAGTACATGACAGTCTCATAGAGTGATGTGTCTGAGCAGGAGAGTTTCAATAAGGCCAAGACCTCACAGAAGAAGTGTTGGATCTCTCGTGTTTTACAAAATGGGAAATTCATGGTGATAGGGGTCAGAGTGAAACCATCAAGAGAGCCCAAAAACCAACAGACAATTGCAAGGAGTATGCAAACTCTGTGATTCATGAAGGTGGGGTAGCGGAGAGGATGACAAATGGCCATATACCTGTCATAGGACATGGCTGCTAAAAGGAAGAATTCTGCTCCCCCTAGGGTTAGATAGAGAAACATCTGGATTCCACAGCTTGGGGCTGAGATATTATGAACGCCAATCACCTGATCCAGAAGCATCTTGGGCACAGTGACAGAGATATACATCATGTCCATGAGGGAAAGCTGACTGATAAAGAAGTACATGGGAGTGTGGAGGTGGGGATTACTTTGAATCAAAAGAACCAAAATGGCATTCCCAGTCAGTGCTACTACAAAAGTAATGAATATCAGTGAGTAGAAGAAAGGAGAATATTTGCTTTGGCTAAAGAGTCCCAAGAGGATGAAGTCATTCCCAAAAGTTTGATTCTCCAACCGCATTGTTTGCTTCATATTTTATCACCTAGAGAAAATTAAAAACAAGAAAACAACAAAGAATTTTATACTCTGTCCTTTATAGATAAATGATAGATTATCTGTTAGTGCAGGAAAGAGTTATGCTATAGATCATTTTAACTGGAGTAGAAATGGATTTTTGCTAACAGGAGAGATTCTCATTAATCTATGATAAAAAATGGTCTAACTTGAAAGGAAAGATAGATCTATTTGGATAGAAAATTAACTTCAGTCATTTTCAAACCCTGAGATTCTGCCAGATTATTCTTGTTTGGAAGAGAGTTCAAGATGAGCTCTGTAGCTTGACATAAACATCATAAAAAACATTACAGAAATATTCATATTCCTTTTATTTTTGTCACATGAGTATCTCGAATTCAAAATGCCTAAAATGGAGCTCATTTTCCTTCCATTTTCAAAACTTCCCCATTGGTGTCAAGGACATTACCAGATGTTCAGTCACTTAGTCTCACAACCTCAGCATTATTCTGAACCCCTTACTGTTATGTTTACCGTATTTACAGTACAATGTCAAATCTTGTAGTTTCTACTTTCAGAATATCTCTCAGATAGGATCCATTCTGTGTATCATTCAGTATGCTAATTGAAGCCATTATCATTTCCTTCCCCAGATGTTCACCTGAACTACGGCAATACCCTCCAATTGGTCCTCCTGCCATAAGTCTTTACCTACTCCAATCCTCTACTCAACTGACAAAGTGATTTTCCTTAGACTTAGGGTTGACCAAGTCACCTCCTACTCTTTAAAATCCAGTGCTTACTATTTCCTCCATGACAAAATAAAATCAAAAAGACTTCTCTTTAGCATTTACAGCACTTCATAACCCGGCACTTATCTACACTTCAACTAAACTGTCCTAGAGGCTATTCTTCAAACACAATATTCCATCTCCCTTCTCCATGTCTTTACATTGACTTTCTCCTAAAGCCTGGAAGAGTCTCCTAACTTCCTACTTATCAGTTTTTCTAACTTCCCTCAAGATTCAGTCTGCCTTAGTTTACCCCAGTTGCTACTGCTTTCTCTTCTGTGAGTCTACTAATCTTTTCTACTAACACATGTAGAGGTGTATGTGCCTACTTATTTGCATGTTATCTCTCACGTTGCAATATAAGCTTCTTGAGGACAAGGGTTATTTTTGCTTTTCTTTATATCCCTAGCATAGTACAGCAAATAAATAAATAGTAAATGCTTGTTGATTGACTAATTAAAATATGTCAAAAATCTGTCCCCTGTTGGGCACAAATGTACTAAAGAGAGGGGTCTTATAAGGATCTGTTCATGTTGACATCAATTCATTATGTATTTGTGAAGTCAAAATCAAAATTTGGGAGAAAAAACAACTCTACAACCCTGTTCTGCATAAGAAAGTAAATAAACATTTCTTGGGCACCTAGTATTTGTCAGGCTCTATGTTAAGCACTTTATAAAATTATTTGGGATATAAATATTTCATTCCATCATCACCACCTTAGTAAGTAATTGCTATTATTATCCCTATTTTACAGTTAAGACAGCCAGTGGATAAGGTACTTGACATGGGACACACCTCTAGGAAGTGTTGAAGGTTGTATGTCAGCATAGGTCTTCTTGACTCCAGGTCAAACACTCTAGTACTACACCACCTAAGATGTAGACACTCCTATTTCTCTCAACCCAATTCACCAAACCCTTCTTCATTCTTGAAGCATTTTTAACTTTTTTCATGAATGTGCATTTGTTCATGGTAGACCACGTGACAGGAATGTATCGTTCCCTATATGACAAAGCATTTAGTGCCAGAAGGGACCTTTAAAACCATTCAGTTTAACCTCTTTATTTTTAAAATTACGAAAGATTCCAGGAGAATGTTGTTAATTTGCCCATATTTGCATAGGCAATAAAGCAGCTATAATACAACCATAGATTCTATGATTCATTATTTTTACCCGATTGCACCATAGTTCCTATCTATGGAAATCATTTGATTCCTCTGAATTCTACCTACAGTACAAAATATTCTATTCATTTTTCTCTGATACCACTAAATGAAGGGGGTCTTTTTCTTTCCAGCATATTGTTATCCTTACATGTTTATCACATTTTGCTGTCTATTATAGTTATTCCTGTCCTATCTTCTCTGTTTGAATTTAAAATTCTTGGGTCTCTTTCCTCTTTCTGAGCATCAGCACTTAGGGAAGCACTTTGCATTATAGATATGTTTTAATTGAATAGAATTGGACTGGATCAGATTGAATTAAAACCATTTTTGTCTCAAACTGAACTGCTTTAACCTAAATACATTATAACTTTAAAAGTTCTCACAGGAAAAAGTGAACATAGCTCCCTGTTTGTTTTGACTAACCTTCCGAGAATTGTGAAATGCAATAAATAGTGCAGAAAAAAAATGGGTTTGGTTTCAAATGTTCTCTATGAGCAGACAATGGATAGGGGGGAGGTTTAAGTGGATAGACAACTGGTCCTGGAGTCAGGAGGACCTCAGTTCAAATCTGACCTCACTTACTAGCTATCTAACCATGTGCAAGTCACAAAACTCTGACTGCCTCTCAAAAATAAATAAATAGATAAAATAAACTTTCTGAATTCTCTTAATTTCAAAGGGGAGAAATTTATAAGTTGAAATTATTCATTTCACAGTGATTTCTAGTTTGCTACTTCAGAATGCAATCCTATATACATAAAAATGATTCTTTAATTCAGGCTGATGAATATGTAAATTAAGAAATACCTTCAAGGTAGAAGAAGAACTCATGCTCACAAAAACATTCATATATTCACAGAAATTCATGCATTTATCTTTGAATGAATCTATGAAAAATAGATTTATGATCTTTTCACTCACAAGCTTGTATACTTCTCATTAGGTCTTTACTTCATCTACAAAGTTCTTCATTTGTAAAAATGAAATGACTTATGTCCACTTTCAGAACACTTTTAGTGTTAAAACTTCTACAATTCCATGTCTCTATTGTTAAATTTCCTCAGAACTTGGAAAAATAGTGCCAATGATGGGTTCTTTTCTCATAATATTTCCCCCACCTTGAATGAGTATCTTCCCATTTGCAAATCCTAGCCTAGATATTTTTCTTTAAATAATTCGTGGAATTTGACAAATTCTACATTCAGATGCATGAGATAATTAAGCTTTGTGCTACTTACCTCCACTTCCTTCAATGGAAAAAAAAATAGCCAGAGGTTGATGTTCTGTAATGGAAACTTTAGATGCTCACAGCTATTCCCAAAGGTCAAACCAGTGATATCCTTCTGCACACCAAATGCAGAGAAAACTTGTAACAAACTCTCAGGAAAATGATCAAAGTGGTCTGTGAAAACTAAGAACATATGTTCCTTATTAATGTCAAAACTGGGATTACACAAAATCAAAATGACTTTTTTTTTTTTATTTAGCTTTTAACATTCGTTTTCACAAAATTTTGGGTTACAAATTTTCTCCCCTTTTCTCCCCTCCCCCCCCCAAACGCCAAGCATTCTAATTGCCCCTATGACCAATCTGCTCTCTCTTCTATCATCCCTCTCTGCCCTTGTCTCTGTCTTCTCTTTTGTCCTGTAGGGCCAGATAGCTTTCTATACCCCTTTACCTGTATTTCTTATTTCCTAGTGGTAAGAACATTACAGTTGATCCTAACACTTTGAGTTCCAACTTCTTTAGTTCCCTCCCTCTCCACCCCTTCCCTTTGGAAGGCAAGCAATTCAATATAGGCCAAATCTGTGTAGTTTTGCAAATGACTTCCATAATAGTTGTGTTGTATAGGACTAACTATATTTCCCTCCATCCTATCCTGTCCCCCATTACTTCTATTCTCTTTTGATCCTATCCCTCCCCATGAGTGTTGACCTCAAATTGCACTCTCCTCCCCATGCCCTCCCTTCTATCATCCCCCCCCACTCTGCTTATCCCCTTATCCTCCACTTTCCTGTATTGTAAGATAGGTTTTCATACCAAAATGAGTAGGCATTTTATTCTTTCCTTTAGTGGAATGTGATGAGAGTAGACTTCATGTTTTTCTCTCACCTCCCCTCTTTATCCCTCCACTAATGAGTCTTTTGCTTGCCTCTTTTATGAGAGATAATTTGCCCCATTCAATTCTCCCTTTCTCCTCCCAATATCTTTCTCTCTCACTGCTTGATTTCATTTTTTTTTAAGATATGATCCCATCCTCTTCAATTCACTCTGTGCACTCTGTCTCTATGTGTGTGTGCGTGTGTGCATGTGTGTGTGTGTAATCCCACCCAGTACCCAGATACTGAAATGTTTCAAGAGTTACAAATATTGTCTTTCCATGTAGGAATGTAAAGAGTTCAACTTTAGTAAGTCCCTTATGACTTCTCTTTGCTGTTCACCTTTTCATGGTTCTCTTCATTCTTGTGTTTGGAAGTCAAATTTTCTTTTCAGCTCTGGTCTTTTCATCAAGAATGCTTGAAAATCCTCTATTTCATTGAAAGACCAATTTTTCCCCTGAAGTATTGTACTCAGTTTTGTTGGGTAGGTGATTCTTGGTTTTAGTCCTAGTTCCTTTGACTTCTGGAATATCCTATTCCATGCCCTTCGATCCCTTAATGTAGAAGCTGCTAGATCTTGTGTTATCCTGATTGTATTTCCACAATACTTGAATTGTTTCTTTCTAGCTGCTTGCAATATTTTCTCTTTCACCTGGGAGTTCTGGAATTTGGCCACAATGTTCCTAGGAGTTTCTCTTTTTGGATCTCTTTCATGCGGTGTTCTGTGGATTCCTTGAATATTTATTTTGCCCTCTGGTTCTAGAATCTCAGGGCAGTTTTCCTTGATAATTTCATGGAAGATGATGTCTAGGCTCTTCTTTTGATCATGGCTTTCAGGTAGTCCCATAATTTTTAAATTGTCTCTCCTGGATCTATTTTCAAGGTCAGTTGTTTTTCCAATGAGATATTTCACATTATCTTGCATTTTTCCATTCCTCTGGCTTTGTTCTGTGATTTCGTGCTTTCTCATAAAGTCCTTAGCCTCCATCTGTGCCATTCTAATTTTGAAAGAACTATTTTCTTCAGTGAGCTTTTGAATCTCCTTTTCCATTTGGCTAATTCTGCTTTTGAAAGCATTCTTCTCCTCATTGGCTTTTTGAACCTCTTTTGCCAATTGAGTTAGGCTAGTTTTCAAGGTGTTATTTTCTTCAACATTTTTTGGGGTCTCCTTTAGCAGGGAGCTGATTTGCTGTTCATGCTTTGACTTCATGTCTCTCATTTCTCTTCCCAGCTTTTCCTCCACCTCTCTAACTTGATTTTCAAAATTTTTTTTGAGCTCTTCCATGGCCTGAGCCCATTGAGTGGGCTGGGACACAGAAGCCTTGATTTCTGTGTCTTTGCCTGATGGTAAGCATTGTTCTTCCTCATCAGAAAGGAAGGGAGGAAATGCCTGTTCACCAAGAAAGTAACCTTCTATAGTCTTATTTCTTTTCCCTTTTCTGGGCATTTTCCCAGCCAGTGACTTGACCTCTGAATATTTTCCTCACACCCACCTCACCTCCTGATCCACCCAGCCAGTGTTTGGGGTCTGAGATTCAAATGCTGCTTCCAGCCTCAGGGCTTTGGGCGGGGGCAGGGCTGCTATTCAGTGTGAGATTAAATTCAGATGCTCAGGTGAGGGCAGGGCCGTCTCTCAGGCTCAGTTCCCTCAGGGAGTTTATGCACAGACCTTCAACAATGGATCCAGGCTCCTGCCTGCTTGGGGAGCCCTGGTCTGCCGCTGCCCCTCAGCTTCTGTCTCCCGAGGGGGCCCGAGCCATGGGGGCACCCCACTCCCTCCTCGACCCGCCAAAGGGACTCTCTCACCGACCCCCGTCACCTGTGGGTGGAGGTACTTGTGCGGCCGCTGGAGATCCCGTCCCTGAAGCCCACTAGGATCTGTTCCTCTCGGTGCCACGGCTACGGCAGGGCTGTACTCAGCTCCCAGTCCCGGCGCCCAGTCTGTAGCACGAAGGACCTTTTACGAGAGGTTTGCAGGTCTCTCCGGAACAGAAATCTCCCTCGCTCCAATGTTCTGTGGCCTCTGGGTGCAGAATTCGCCGTGAGTAACTTCTTTGTAGTTGTTCTATGGGTTGTGGGTTCGGAGCTATGTGTATGTGCGTCTTTCTACTACGCCATCTTGGCTCCGCCCCCCAAAATGACTTTTTAAGAGAAATTAAGACTGATATTCCAAGAAACAATAAGATAACAGCTGGACATCTATTTTCTATAGAGTTAGCGAAAAATTTGAAAAGTCACTGTAAAAACCAAGTACCAGAGCTGTTGTTGAGAAGCAGCATGTATTATTGAAGTCATTAGATGATCCTCTCCTGTCCCAGGTCCATCAAATGCCCAAATAAATGTTAATGTAAAGGTAACCTGGCCCTGAGTGAAGGGGAAGGAAGGAGACAGTGTGAATTAAAAGAGTGAGGTCAGAATATTACATAACCCACTTTTTCACATTAATTACAGAAGACTTCTGAAACCCAGGTTGAATTAAAGGAACACTGTCAAGAACAGGAGGTGTGGGAGTGGGGGAGAGGGTCAAAACTGACTCTACCTGACTGTGTGGTCCGGAAAAAGGTACTTCTTGGAAACTTGGTCTCATCTCAAAAATGAAAAACTTTACTAGCTATCCCTTCACACTGAAGAATTTTATGTTTTCTGTATTACTTAAAAATGATACTCAAAACCAAAGACATCTTGCCAAATGAGTTCTTAACAAAGCAGAATAAAAGAGAAATATCACTTCCTTTTTCACAGATACTGTTTATCTCTTATGTAGCCTAAATAGCGTTAATTTTGGGGGCTGCCATATCACTTGTTTAACTCAAGTAAAACATATAAAACACTCAGATCTTTACCAAAGCACTGACTATTTCTGCGTTACCTATTTTGCACTAACATTTTTTTTTCTAAGAACAAGTTTGTTTATTTCTTAAGCACCAATGGTATGTTTTGCAGTATTCTACACATAATTTACATTCCTCTGTACTCCAGAATGCTGTAATATTTTGGAAAAAAAATAAATATACATGATTCAAAAAGGAAATTATACAAAACCCTAACCAAAAGAATACCATACTTGCTGTGGTACAGACTGGAAGCTAAGGTAAATTTAAGAGAACTGGAAGATCCTTGGGGATTTGTATCAGTAATCACTCCAACATACACAGGGGGTCCTGCTACAACTGATCATTAGATCTGTATTCAGATCTTTCTAACTTTCAAAGGGCTAACAATCACTTTAGTCAAGCATAAGTATCAGAGAAAATCAAAATTTCAGAAAAATCAAAAATAAATCAATGGACAGCGCTTCCAAACTGCTTGACCGTTACATACATACACATTGTTGACCATAACATACATACACAGTTACCAGAGAGGGAAGCATCAATTTCTGGGTTTGGGAGGCATAGGGGGAGAAGGAGGGCTCCTTAGCATCTTCCCAGAGTCTCTCTGACCAAAGTAATACTTCCAGTCAGTAAAACCCTAAGTCAAACCTCACCCTCAAAGTATTTATACTCTTTTTAGAGCCAGAGGGCATAACCCTCAGATCCAGGGCCTCAGTAGAAAAAGCAAAAGGTACCTGGGACCATCCTACAAAGCAACTCCCCTAATCAAGCTTTCCACAATGATCAGCCCCATGAAATGGTGGGAAAGATCCTTCCCAATCACATTAATCAATCAGAGGCAGTTTAGTACAACAACCAGCAAAAGATCCTAATTTCATTGCCATTACACTCCACCCTCTGCAGCCTAAGCTCATAAATTTAAATGTCCATGGATCCTGGAAGAAAACTTCATTATATTTTGCAATCCCAAATCCAGGTGATTTAAGCAGAGTACATGGGCAACATGTATCTGAGTAAGCATTAATGTTTCTCTAGTAAATGCAACATAATTCACATTTTGCAGAACACATAACACAGCAGTTTATTACCAGTCTGGCCAAATGGCTTTAAACAAACACAAAGGTATAGATATAACATAACATCACTCTTTGAGGAGAGATCAACCCAGCTCCTCCTTCCTCAATCCCAGACAGAAAGATCCAAGCAAAGTCCACTTGGGGGCATATCCTCCCCACCCCACACTATGAGGGCAACAAGAAAATAAAGCCATCAGGGTGAGGTCCTTGGGGATACATGGCACTTACCCCCATCCACCACAGGAAGCTCCACCCCCTGGTTGCCAAACTGTCCCAGGAGAACACTGCAAAACACTACACTCAGTGCCTTGTGGTGCAGTCCCAATCTTGCCCCAGGGTTGAACTTCAAACTCCTAGGTTCCTGCTCCTCTAGCAAGAGCCAGCTACTTCCGGCTCCTGCCTGGGCCTGTGGGGAAAGCAGCTCTGTGCTCCTGCTCCATTTCCTCTCACCTCACCAAGGTCAGCATAATGGCCCTTCCTGCCTTCTCTTGGGTGGTTCAGTATGCAGTGAGGTTCCAAGGCTCCATTCCAAATTCTTGCTGCTCTGGTCTGGTTTCTGAATACAATACACTTTCAAGACCTTTACTCCTCCTGGCACTAATCCACTCTAGGCCTGGTTCTGGCCACCCCCCACCAGGGTCCTGGGGTACCACAGAATCATAGCCACCAAAACTGGGACACAACAGACAATTATCCCAGTATCCATAATTTCCTTTCAATTCATGCAGATCCCATCTTCTTTGCCATAATGTAACAGTAAGCACCCCAACATACACAGAGGGGCCTGATATCACAGGTTCTTGGATCTGCATTCATAAAAGGAAAGCAACTTTCAAGGGCTTAACAATCGCTTTATTCAAGTACATGTATAAATCCTTTAGTCAAGCACATATATCATTCACCTAGTTCGGAGGAGTTGATACTCTGAACCCCAAAGTAGTCAACAGATGCGGCTTCCTCTATCTGACCATAATTTAAGAGACAGGTACAACTGTCTGACCGTAATTACCAGAGAGGGAAGCAAGACATTTAGGTTCTCAAAGCTGGGAAGGCTCCTTTAGCTGCTTCCCAGAGTTCTCATCTGGCATTCAAACCTTATTACAAAAACCAAGGACCCCACAAAATCTATTTTTGAGCACATGTAAAAATTTGCATTTATCTTTACTGAACTTGAATTTTCCTTTTATTTGGCCCAGAATTCCACCATCAGGATATTTCTGAATTTTGACTGTCATTCATTTCTTTCTTCCCCAGATTTCTGTCAGAAAATTTAATGTCTAGCATCTCTTCCTTTATCCAAATCATTGAGTTACAAAAATACTTTCCAGCATAGATCCCTATGACTTTACAATGGAAGGTAATAAAAAAGATGAAATTAAATAGCTTATGATAGTTCTTTGGATCCAAGGATTTGATCAGTTTAGAATCCATACAATTGTACTATATTTAATCTCATTTTTCTTCATATTTTCCTGACAAATGAAAATCTAGGAAACTCCAGATGGAAGACTTCCAGTATTTCTTCCCGGCAAATAATTTTAACTATTCATTTCTGATCTTCTCCCCACTATGTTAAATGAGAATTCCTTTTGTGTTGGTTTTGGAACAAATGATTGCTAAGGTCCCTTACAGCTCTACTAAAACTTAGGTGATTCTGTTACTTTTTAATCATATTATATTTATTATCATGTCTTATTATATATGATTCTCCTTTGCTTTGTTATATTGTTCACATAAATGTTTATAGTCTATATGTAAGTTCTTTTCTGTGAAATAATCTGAGGATTCTTATCGTCCCCAGTTCCTCAGCTCTGTAATCATTCATACTGATTTCACCATTCATGATGCCAAGCTCTTTTTTACCAACCATTATTTGTTCCCCACCTACAAAGCCCTGTTCTTTGTTCTATACTCCCTAAAACTACAAAAGAGAGCCATGTCCTTCATTTCAGGGTTTTTTCTTAGGAAGCTGAAAACTTATTTATTGGTAAATTTATACTTTAGTAATAAATTGATCATGTTTGTAATTGTGTGCCTCACTTGAAACATCAGATATAGCATCAGCATCTACTGATAAAAACAATAATAAGTTTGTATGTGTGTATGTGTGTGTGTATATACCAGGGTATGTATACACTCACACATATACACATACACATATAATTCCAATAATTCCAACTCCTAATATTGTATCATTCTTGTATGCCTTCCATAAATTTAAGTTGGTCACAGTATTTAGGGGTTTTTATTTTGGTTTGGTTTGGTTTTACTGCAATCTTTTCTAGATTGTTGAAAATTTGTAATGAATGGTCATTAATGATATTTTGACCCTTTGCTTTAACTGTTTTCTTATTATTTCCTTGTTGGAATAGAAATATTTTTGAACCCAAATCTGTGTATATATGTATCCTTTCCTCCTTTGACCAGTTCATGTGAGACTTTCCCGAAGTCACCCACAACCACTCACTTTCCTTTTGTTGTTGTATAGGCTTCTTCTTGTGCACTCCATTTCCATGAGATAGTTTTCCCTAATGTTCCTCTCCTGCCCACCTGGTGTACTAGTGTGTTACTCTTCCCAACCCTTTCCATTCTTCTTTTGAGATTACCAAAGCATAATACACTCCCTCTGTCTAATTAAACTTCCTCTATGACCCCTGATGATGACAGAGCTCTGTAAGGCTATACAAGTCATCTCTTCATACAACAACAAAGACAGTTTTACCTCTTTTAGTCCTTTTGATTTCTTGCTCGTGTTCACGCTTTTGTGCTTCTCTTAACTTTATGTTTGTATGCTCTTGTCTTACGGCTTAAATGAAAAAATATTTGTGAAGGGTTTAGCAAAATGCCTGGCACATAGTAAATATCTGTAACATGACAAATAAAAAGTCTGTTCCTTTTATAACTGAACAGATTAACTCTCTTACAAAATCTCCTTAGTCACACAGTGGCTGGTAGTCATTAACTAGGTCTGTAAGAATAGATGAGTTATTTTACTTAGGGATCACTTTTGTCTACACCCTGGGATTTATCTTCTAAGCTACAGAAGGGTTGCAAATAGCTTTGGTGGAGCAGATTGCTAGACTTTCAAAATAAAAGTTATTTAACATATGACTGTTAAAATATTAATATTCTAATTTTTATATATATTCCTGATCCAAGAGCAAAATGGCAATACTGAATAATTTTTGATGTATTGCTACACATTCTACAAATATTTCAGTCAATATTTTAACAAAATTAAACATTCCTTAAATTAATCAATAGTTTTATTCCTCCACTTTGTCTCTCAGGTTTGTATGTGTGAATAATACACTTCAAGAAATAGTTTGTAATTACTTTACTTTTCCATTTGTGTAAATGGTTTATGTAGCATAAGAACTAACTTTTCTCTGAAAGTTTGGTAAAATTAAGTTGTAAATAAGTCTAACCCATCTACAAGTGAGATTTCTTTGCATGTCAGTGTTTGTGTGTTGTATGTGTGTATGTGTTTGCTTTGCGAGTTTTTCAGTTTTTCTTTCTGAGATGGTTTGTAATAGCTGTTATCTACCAGCATCCAAGATCCTCTGCTTCCTTCTTCAATATTTTCAATGTTTTTCTTAGTCTTTCTCTCCTCCACAAGACCAACTTTTAAAAATAAAGGACTTCTACAAGCATATTTATGGCCCCTCAAACACTAGCATATCTTTACACTTAGTAATTAACCATGGTTTATTCCTCCATGCCATCTCAACTTTATATAGAGGTGACCTTGCCATCACCAACAAGTGCTTCACTCACATGTTAATAAACACTGAAATTCCTTTATCTCATAATATTTTGTTATCATTGCATTTATCCCTCTGCTTATGACCCCTAACCCTATTCTCCATTCTCACCAAGGCATACCAACCCTTACAGCCATCTATTCTTTCACAGTCCACCACCTACATGTTGGATTTACTCTCCTTCCTATCTCATCTTGATTCCTCGATGAACCAGTTCAATTCTGTACTGTTCTCTAACATGTCTTTGGCTCTTATCCTGCTAACAATCTTGCCTCCCAGTTCTCATCTTTGGATTACACTCACTCCAAGCAACCATTGTTTTCACCCTTATTCATATAACTCCTGGACAGAGCAGGAGAAAATAATGAAATTGTGATCACTGGGGCCACTCTAGATGTATGCTACAGAGCATCAATTATGCCCTCACTTCTATGAAACAATCTTTTTATGCCTCTTTGAAAAAAATACATTATCTCACCCATCTCAGCAATTTTCCAACCTTTTCATACTTTTCCAAACCTCCCATTGCCCCCATATGCATATCCTCTCAGCCTAATGGACTGCTTAATATTTTGCTGAAAAACATGAATGCATAAGACTACCCTCCTTCTTTTCTCACAGCATTCAGATACTCTTCATCTCCTTCTTCAAACCTCTCTCACACAAAGACATGGTCCTTCTCCTTGCCAGGCCAAATCTTTCTACATGCATGTGATCCTATTCTTTCCGGTCTTCTCCAGCAGATGATCCACTCTGAGATCACACTCATTTATCTTCAATGCCTTTCTATCAACTGGATGCTTCTCTAGTACCTACAAACATTTGTATGACTCTAACCATTTTTAAAAAGAAAAGAAAAAACCTTCCCTTGATCCATCCCCAGTATCTATTGCTTATCTCTCTTCCCTTTTTGGCTAACCACTTTCACAAGGTTGTCTGCAAGTGCTTCCTCCACTTATGTTCCTCTCATTCTCTTCTTAATTCTCTATAATCTGGCTGATACAACGAGATCAACAAAAGAGCTCTGTAGACCTGCTGACCTCATTACCATATGCCTGTGAAACCTGGACAGTCTACCAGTGCCATGCCAGGAAGCTGAATCACTTCCATTGGAATTATCTTAGGAAGATTGTGAAGATCATCTGGCAGGACACTGAAGTCTTTCTCAAGCTAACCTGCCAAATCTTCACATTCTGCTGCAGGAAGTGCAATTCCAAAGGGCAGGACATGTTGTTTGCTGGCTGAACATACCATTACCTAAAAGACTATTTTACAGAGAATTTGTGCAAGTAGGACACTCACATGGTGGTCAGAAGAAGCAATCCAAGCACACTCTGAAGGTCAATCTAAAGAAGATTGGAATTGATTTTGTGGCCTGTGAGACACTGGCAAAGGACCATCCTACATGACCAGTCCACATGAAAGGTGTTGTGCTCTATGAGCAAAGGAGAGCAGCAGCAGCTGAAAAGAAATATGAGATAAAAAATTTAGTGAATGTACACCAAATGTTCACATTGGCTATTTATGCCTGACTGCACCATAGATCATCGGTCTGATCAGCCACTTGAACACACTATAACTTGACCCTAACATGGTGACATCATTGTGGTCCACTTTAAGAATAAGAACAGCAAAGAGACCCACTGGTGAACTGGCTATTAACTTCATTATTCATCTGAACTTTCTCTCTCCAAATTTATAATGATCTCTTAATCACCAGATCTAATTACTTCATTCTCCTTTCATTGCCCTTATGAATTTCCCATGATTTATTCCTCCATGCCACCTAAACTATACACAGAGTAATTATACTCTTGACCTCACAAGAGCCTTAAAACTTTTAATCAACTCTCCCCTTGATATTGTCCTCTCTGTAGGTTTTAATGAAACTGTTCTATTCTGGTTCTCCTAGTTGTCTGACCAACATTTATTAGTATTTTTTCCTGGACATTGATCCACATATTATCTTGCTAAATATGGATATCCTCCATGGCTCTATTGTGGGTCTTCTTTTCTTTTACTTAATGATCTCAACATCTTTGTTGGATTCATTTATGGTTTCTGTGTAAAAAAAATTTCAGATCATTTCCCCTCTCATAACTAGGTAAATCTAACCCTCACAAATAAAGGATGAAGTTAAGTAGATGAATAGAATTTTGGAATATTTGGATAGCATAGACTTCCAGAGAAAACTGAATGGGGATCAAAAAGAATAGCCTTCTTTTTCTGTGCAGGTCATGGCACCTACAAGAAAAGTGATCATAAATATCTCTCACCCAAATGCAGAAAAGGAAAAATATAAATCATTTTTTCATTTCATAATTCATAAAGCCATGAAGATATAGCTTAAAAATTAATTACAAAGTGAAAAATTCAATCCAAAAGAATGAATGGGTCAACAGACAAATCATAGAAAAGTCAAAATTTCATCAAATAGAATAACAACGATGAGACAACATAACTACATTTATGATATAGTGACAAATCGGTACGCATGGGAAATTTTATATCTCTAAATGCTTACATCAATAAAATAGAGAAAGAGTGGATCAAGAATTGAGAGTGTAACTAAGAGAACTAGGAGTAATAATCCCCAACTAAACACTAAGTTGGAAATCCTGAAAATGAAAGGAAAGACTAACAAAGATTAATGTAACACCATTCTACTAGAAAATAAAGCCAGGAGCTGCTTTTATTAGAAAAATAAAATAGATAAATAAATGGTGGTGAGGTGGTGGTGGAGGTGGTGGTGGTGGCAGTGATTGTTAAGTCATTTTTCTTGAGGTGAATTAGTCATACCATATCTCACACTGCATTAAAATGTAGTGACCTTAAAAACTACCTGGTACTGGCTTAAAAATAGAGTGTCAGATCAGTGGTATGGAATGGATAATTCTGATTGTATTAAATTTAAAAGATATTGCAAGAACAAAACCAATGCAACCAAGATTTGAAGGAAATCTGAAAGTTTGAAAATATTTTATACAGCAAATACATCTGATATAGGCATCTTTTCTCAAATAAATAGAGAACTGAGTCAAACTTATAAGAATACAAATTATTTCTCAATTGATAAATGTTCCAAGGATATGAACAAACAGTTTTAAGATAAAGAAATCAAAGCAATATATGGTCATATAAAAATGTTGTAAATCACTCTTGATTAGATAAATACTTATTAAAACAGCTCTGATGTACAACCTCATACTTATCAGGTTGGATAATGTGATAGAAAAAGAAAATGACAAATGTTGGAGGGGTATGGGAAAATTCAAGCAATAATGCATTGTTGTTGGAGTTGTGAAATGATGGAAACATTGTGGAGAGGAATTTGAAAGTACTCCTTAAGGACAATCAAATTGCATGCCCTCTGACATAGCAATACTACTACTAGATCTATATCCAAAAAAATTTAAAAGAGAAGGAGTGGAGTGGAGGGACAGGACTTACTTCTACAAAAATATTTAAAGCAGTTCTCGACCTGGTGGCAGAGAATTGGAAATTGAGGGGAAATTCATCAGTTGGAAAATGGTTGATCTGGTTGGGGTTTATAAATTTATTTGAAAACGTTGTCTCATGAGAAATGATGAGCATACAGATTTTATTAAAACCTAGTAAGATTTACATGAGCTAATGCAAAGTGAAGCAAGCAGAACCAGGAGAATATTGTACACAGTAACAGCAAAATCACACAAACAATACCTAAGCCATTCATAGTTCATCATTGTACAATATGTCTTTCTCTAGATGGATATTCCAAAGTTCTCATGAGCAAAATGCCTATTTATAACCAAAAAGAAAATTGATGGAGTCTTAATGCAGAGCAGAGAATGGTATTTTCAACTTTATTTTTTTCAGGGTAGTTTTTTTTTTTATTTGGACTATTTCTTCTTTCAAAACATTACTAATATGGAAATGTTTTATGTGATTGCACATATATAGTGTATTAAACTGCTTATTGTCTTAAGGAGGGGGGAGATAAGGAGAAAACTGGGACCTCAAAATTTCCCAAAGATTTTTAAAATTTGTATTTAATCTAATTAGAAAAAATGAAATGTGGTTTAAATTTTTTTTTTCAGAACCCAGACCAGGAGATCAGGGAACAGACCTCTTACACTTTGAAAGAACTGAAAACTTCAAAGTTCCTAAACTAAGTTTCAGAAGCAGTAGAAAACTGAAAATAGACAGAAGTTCAGTACAGATATCTTTTCTCATAGTATGCAGTTCCCAGAACTAACCAAAATTCTAAAGTCAATAAATAAGCCTGAAAAATAAACAAGGAAACAAACAAAAGCTCAACATAAAGAGTTACTTGTGGTGATGGAGTAGTAACTGGGTGAGTCCTGGAGCAGGAAATGAAAAACCACTTCAGTATCTTTGCCATGGAAAGTCCCAACTAAAAACACTGAAAAAAGGCTACTTGGTGATAGAAAAGCTGAACAAAGACAAAAGAAAAAAATGACTTGAAAACTTCTACAAGAAAATGCCCAAATACCAATGTAGACACAAGCAAAGTGAAATAGAACAAAAAAAATCGCAGAAAAATTAAATAGCAAAAAAAAGAAAAGAAAAGAAAAAACCAAAGAACAAAACAATGTAAGAACCAGAGAAAACAGTAGAGGAAAAATGGGAAAAGGAATGAGAAGTATGTGATAGAGTTATAAAAAGAGAGCTAACAGTTTATTAAAGGAAGCATAAAACTTTCCTAAAGAAAATCATTTCTTGAAAATTAGAATCTGCCAAATGGAAGCAAATTTCTTCATGAGATATCAATTAATAATAAAGCATACTCCAAATATGTTAGGATGTTAAACATTTCAAAGAGAATAGTGGAGTATTTAGAGGAGAAATAATTTTAAAATCACTGGACAAACTAAAAGATTTAAAGAAACCAAAACACTACCCAGACTTCTTATAACCAGAGAGCAAAATAGAAACTGTAAGAATCAATCACCTTCTAGAGACACCCCAATTGAAAACTTGCAAGAATATTGTAATCGACATCCAGACCTCCCAGATCAAGGAACTAATACTTCAAGTATCCTGAAAAAAAAAGATTCAAGCACTACAGAGCCATTGTCAGGATGCAATAAGGTTTAGCAGGCTCAAATCTAAAGAAGTGATGAGTTTGGAATATTTATTCCTGAAGTCAAAGGATGTAGAATTACAGCTATAAATAATGTACAAAGCAAAAATGAGAACATACTCCCAGGGAAAAAACATAGATCTTCAATGAAGTATAGGATCTTTAAGCATTCCTGATGAAAAAGCTAGACTTGAGTAGAAAATGTGACTTTCAAACATACTAATCAAAAAAAATATATAAAAGTTAAGCCTTCATAAGAAGCCTTAAGGCAGTAGTCAAGATTAAATCTCTTACATTATTATATGGGGATATGCTACCTTTAATTCCTCAGAGCTTTCTAATCACCAGAGATCTTGGAAAAGTCTAATTACAGAGAGAGCCTGAGAGTGATTCCATGTTGGATGATCTCCAAATATGAACAGAAGGGGAGAGGGAAAAATACACTGAGATAAGGTAGAGAAGAGAAGAATAGGGAAAATTATCTTACATAAATGGGGAACACCAGTAAGAGTTTCTAACAAAGAAAGGATCAGTGGGAGGAGTAGATGACAGTTGAACATCATTCCATCTGAACTGGTTAAAGGAAGAAAGAATACACATACAAACAGTTGGGTACACAATCTTATTGTATCTAAACAAGAAGTGGAAGGGAAGTGAAAGGTGAGATAAAAGCACAGGTAAATTATGGGAGGCGGTGACCAGAAGCAAAATAGACTATTAAGAAAGAGATATGGGGAAAAGAGAGGGAAAATTTTAAGAGAATAGGGTGGAGGGAAATACACAACAGTTATAATTGTGAATGACAAGGGGATTAACAAATCTGTAAATAGAAAAGAATAGCTAAATGGATTAGAAACTGGAATTCAACAATATTTGTTTTTTCCAAAAAGACACTTGAAAGAGAAAGATAAACACAGTGTTAAAATAAGAGGCTGCAAGAAAATATACTGTGTTTCATCTGAGAGGAAAAATAAGTGACAAAGGACGCAAGCATGATCTCACACAAAGCAAAGCCAATAATAGACCTAATTAAGAGAGATAATCAGGGAAACTACATTTGAATGAAAGGTACCAGAGAAAATTATTTCCTATCGGTACTGAATATATATGCATCATAGCATATCATCTAAACAGATGAAGAAAATTTACATGAATTCTAGAAGGAAATAGGAAAAAAAAACCCCAGAAATATGGGAACTCAATTAAACCTCAGACCTAGATAAAGCCAAACATAAAATAAAGAAGAAAGCTCAGGAGATGAATATAATTTTTAAAAAGTTATATATTATAGACCTCAGGAGAATAGTGAAAGGGAATAGAAGGGAGTATACCTATTTTTTAGCTGTGCATGGCACCTTCAGAATAATTGACATTTTAATGACTTGGTCATTAAAAACGTCAGTACAAATGAAGAAAGCAGAAATATGATATGCATCTTTTTCTGATCATAGTAAAATACAAAGTAAATTCAATAAAATATCTTTGAGGCATAAATTAAAAATTAACTGGAAACTTTATAACAACCCTAAAGAGTATGCAAGTCAAAGAACAAATCATAAAACCATAATATCATTAAAACCAATGAAAACAATGAGATAATATACCAAAATTTGTGAGAGGAAGTCAAACCATTGCATATGGGGAAAGTGAGGCCATTATAAACAATAAAAGAGAAAAAGAGGTAATCAATGGATGAGATGTGGAATGTTTTTTATAGCCTAGAAAACCATCAGATTAAAACTACTGGTTAAATAACAGTTTAAAAATAATTTAAATCAAAGAGAGATGAGAGCAAAAATTTGAAAATGATCTAATAAATAAAAATAAAAATAAACTTAAAAAACATAAAACTTAAAAATAAAATAGGTGTACCATGACATGATTCAATTTCAAAAATAAAGAAGGTAGATAAATTGAAGGTATTAAAAATGGAAAGATGAATTCACAACTAATGAGCAAGAAAATAAAGTAATGATTGGGAGCTTTTTAACCATACTTTATGCCAATAAAACTGACAATCTTAACAAAATTATAAATTCTACAGATTTGTGTAATAGAAAATAATGCTAGAATACTTCTACCTGAGAAAAATGAATCAAATAAGCTATATTTGAACTCTCAAAGGGAGCAAAACCCCCCAAAAAAAGATTCACAGATATATTATACAAAATATTTAAAGAAATATGAATTCCAATGCTATATACATGTTTTCAAAAATAAGTAAAATAATCCATGACACAAATATAGGCCCTTAAAAATTCCTTTTTGGGGAAAGGTGGAGTCAAGATGGCAGTACTCTTCCTCAAACACCACCAAAAGCCTATAAAAATTGAATCTATATAAAGTTTATAGCAGCACAACTCACAAAAACAGAATGAAACAAGTTCCTTGCAGTGTACAACCCGGGAGGTTGACAGGAAAGCTCTATTGCACCAGGCTGGGAGAGTGCTTCTTCCACCACAAAACATGTCTGCACAGACTTGGTCCCAGTGAAACTAGGGCTAGCCCCAGGGGAATGAATCACAGGCAGCTGTGATGGTTTCCAGACTTCTCAATTCACAAATGCCAAAGATAATTTAGAAGGTTAATAGGAAAGATATGTCAGGCCTGGGTGAAAGAGGAGCCTAGTCCAGCCCTACACTGGGAAGAAAGCAGTGGTGGTGGCAGCTGCTGCTTCCAGAGATCTCAATACATATAGCATGGGCATTGAGCACCTGATCAGAAGAGGATTGTAAGGATCTCTTTGCTGGTGTTTAGGCAGGATTCTCTTGCTTTACTGGTACTTAGATCTTGGTCACAATCTTGTGTGGCAGTTCTGAGATTAAGAGGAGTGCTGGCATGGTCGAATTTGTGACAGCAGTGGAAAGAGAATCCTCCCTATAGTTCAAAAATAGAAAAGACTGCTTGTGGTAACTCACAGACCAGATCACACACCACGAGATGTCCTTTGATCATACTACCTTGGAAGAAGTAAAAATTTACAGATTCCTAGAAATATCTCTGAAAATAGCGGCATAAAACCCCTGAGACTTGGGACAGTGCACTCTTCAATCTGGAAGCAGAGCCCTACCTTAACAAAGAATTAAAAAGTCAAATAATTGGCTGAGAATATGAGAAAACAGTGGCAGGGAGGGAGAGGGGGAGAAATCAGAATATAGACTCTTGCTTTAGTGACAAAGAAGATCAAAATATACAAAAAGAAGAAGAAAACAAAGTCAAAGCAACTACATCCAACGACTGCAAGTAGAATATGAATTGTTCTCAGGTCATGGAAGAGCTTAAAAAGGATTTTAAGTATCAAGCAAAAAGTAGAGGAAAAGTTGGGCAAAGAAAGAAGAGTGATGCAACAAAATCATGAAAAAAAGTCAACAGATTGCTGAAGGACACTCCAAAAATACTGAAGAAAATACCAAGTTAAAGACTAGATTAACTCAAATGGCAAAAAAGTCCAAAAAGCCAATGAGGAAAAGAATGCCTTAAAAAGCAGAACTGGCCAAATAGAAAAGGAGGTCCAAAAGCTCACTGAAGAAGATGATTTCTTAAAAATTAAAATGGAGCAAATGGAAGCTAATGACTCTATGAGAAATCAAGAAATTATACAACAAAACCTAAAGAATGAAAAAAATAGAAGACAATGTGAAATATCTCACCAGAACAAGAAAATGAACTAGAAAATAGATCCAGGGGAGACAATTTTAAAATTATTGAACTACCTGAAAACCATGATCAAAAAAGAGCCTAGACATCATGTTTCATGAAATTATCAATGAAAACTACCCTGATATTCAAGAAAAAGTGTAAAATAGAAATTGAAAGAATCTACCAATCACTTCCTGAAAGAGATCCCAAAAGGAAAATGCCTAGGAATATTATAGTCAAATTTAAGAGTTCTCAGTTCAAGGGGACAATATAGCATGCAGCCAGAAGGAAAAATTTCTACTGTTGTAGAAAGACAAGTAGGATAAAACAAGATTTAGCAGCTTCTACATTAATGGATTGAAGGGACTGGAAAGTGATATTCTGGAGATCAAAGAGCTAGGATTAAAAATAAGAGTTGCCTACCCAGCAAAACTGAGCATAATTCTTCAGGGGGCAGGGGGGGAATGGATATTCGATGATGTAGAAGAATTTAACGTATTAATGAGAAGCCAGAGCTAAATAGAAAAGCAGACTTTCATATACATGACTCCAGAGAAGCCTGTAAAGGTAAACAGGAAAGAGAAATCATAAGGGATTTATTAAAGTTCAACTGTTTCCATTCATACATAGAAATATGATATTTGTAAATCATGAAACTTTTCTCAGTATTAGAGTAGTTGAAGGGGAATTTTACATATATATATGTATATATATAAATATAGACAGAGTGCACAGGATGAAGTGATATATCAAAAATAAATTTAAGGGATGAGAGAGCAATGTATGGGTTGAAGAAGAAAGGGAGAGACAGAATGAGATAAATTGTCTCACATAAAGGAGGTAAGCAAAAGCTTTTACAGTAGAGGAGAAGAGAGGGGAGGTAAGAAGGAATGAGTGAACCTTACTCTCCTTGGAATTGGCTTAAGGAGGAAATAACATATGCAGCCAGTTGAGTATTGAAATCTATCTTACTCTACAGCAAAACATGCAGGAATGGGAGAAGAGAGGATGCATGATTTTAGAAGGGAGAGCAGACTAGGAGAGGGGATAATAAGAAGGAAACATTTTTAGGAGGAATAGGGTCAAAGGGGAGAATAGAATAAATGGGGGTTTGGAGAGGATGGAGGGAAATACAGTCTTTCACAATATTAATTTTATGGAAGTGTTTTCTATAACCACACATGTGTAACCTATATCAAATTGATTGCCTTCTCAATGAGATAAAATGGAAAGCAGGGGAGGAAGAGAATTTAGAACTCAAAGTTTTAAAAACCAATGCCAAAAATTGTTCTTTACATGTAATTGGGAAATAAGATACACAAGCAATGGGATATAGAAATCTATCTTGCCCTGCAGGAAAAAATAAGGGAAAGTGGATAAGGGAAAGGAGGGAGGTGATGGAAGGGAGGAGAGAGTGGCATAATAGGTATCAAAAAGCATACCACCTTGTCTTAGAGGAAGAGGAAGATGAGGACAAAATGTAGAACTCCAACACTTATAGAAGTGAACACTGAAAACTAAAATTATATAAATTATATTTTAATGCTTATGTATTTATTTTTAGGTTTCAACATTTAGTTCCACAAAATTTTGAGTTCCAAATTTTCTCCCCTCTTTCCCCTCCTCCCACTGCAAGACTTCTAATTACCCCTTCCCACAATATGCCCTCCCTTCTATCACACCCCTCCTTTCACTTACCCCCATCTTCTCTCTTGTGTTCTAGGGTAAGATAAATTTCTATACCCCATTACCTGTATTGCTTGTTTCCCAGTTGTATGTGGAAACAATTCTCAACATTTCTTCCTAAAATTTTGAGTTCCAAATCCTCTCCCCACCTCCCTCCCCACCCATCCCCATTGAGAAAGCAAGCAATTCAGTGTAGGCTATAGATATGTAGCATTCCAAACGATTTCCATAATAGTTATGTTGTGTAAGACTAATTATATTTTTCTTCATCTTATCCTACCCCCCATTTATTCTCTTCTCCCTTTTGACCTTGTCCTTCCCCAAAAGTGTTTACTTCTAATTGCTCTCTCCTCCCATTTGCCCTCCCTTACATCATCCCCCACCCCACTTATTCCCTTCTCCTTTACTTTCCTGTAGTGTAAGACAGATTTTCATACTGAATTGAGCATGCATGTTAATCCCTACTTAAGTCAAATGTGATGAGAGTAAGCTTCACTTTTACCCTCTCAACTCCCCACTTTTCCCCTCCATTGAAGAAGTTTTTTCTTGCCTCTTTTATGAGAAATAATTTACCGCATTCCATTTCTCCTCCTAATATTTTCCTGTCTCACTCATTAATTTTAATTTTTTAGATATCATGCCTTCCTATTCAACTCACCCTGTGCTCCCTGTCTATGTGTGTGTGTATATATATATATGTATTATATATATATAATATATATATATTTATATGTATATTATATATACACATAGAAAGATAAAGATATTCATACATATATCTATATCTATCTTTATACATATATATGTATATAATCCCTCCAACTACTCAAATACTGAGAAAAATTTCAAGAGTTACAAATATTATCTTTCCATGTAGGAATGTAAACAGTTCAACTTTACTAAGTTCCTTATGATTTCTCTTTCCTGTTTACATTTTCATGCTTCTGTTGATTCTTGTGCTTGAAAGTCAAACTTTCTATTCAGCTCTGGTCTTTTAGTCAGGAATGCTTGAAAGCCCTCCATTTCATTGAATAACCATGTTTTCCCCTGAAGTATGATCCTCAGTTTTGCTGGGTAGGTGATGCTTGGTTTTAATCTTGTTCCTTTGACTTCTGGAATATCATATTACAAGCCCTTTGATCCCTTAATGTAAAAGCTGCTAGATCTTGTGTTATCTTGATTGTATTTCCACAACACCCAGACTGTTTCTTTTTAGCTGTTTGCAATATTTTTTCCTTGACCTGGGAGATCTGGAATTTGGCTACAACATTCCTAGGACTTTCACTTTCTGGATCTCTTTCAGGAAGTGGTCAATGGATTCTTTCGGTATATATTTTGCCCCCGGGTTCTAGAATATCAGGGGAGTTTTCCTTGATAATTTGATGAAAGATGATGTCTAAACTCTTTTTTGATCATGACTTTCAGGTAGTCCTATAATTTTTAAATTGTCTCTCCTGGATCTATTTTTCAGGTCAGTTGTTTATTCCAGTGAGATATTTCATATAATCTTCCATTTTCTCACTTTTTTTGTTTGCTTTGTAATTTCTTGGTTTCTCATAAAGTCAGTACTTTCCATCTACTCCATTCTAATTTTTAAAGAACAATTTTCTTCAGTGAGCTTGAACCTCCTTTTCCATTTTGCTAATTTTACCTTTTAAAGAATTCTTCTCTTCATTGACTTTTTGGACCCTTCTTTGCCAATTGAGTTAGCCTATTTTTAAGAGTGTTATTTTCTTTTTTATTATTATAATTTTATTTGTTTTCAGTGTTCTACAATCTCTTCCATGTAACTTAGATTGTTTCCATCCCCATCCCACTCCTTCCCCTTTCCTTCCCCCCTCCTTTCCTGAGATGGCATACAAGTTCATATAGTTTCTACACATACATTCTTAATAAATACATTTTCACCTTAGGCATGTTCCATAGAATAATTAAAATGAATGGAAGATGTTATAAGAGAAACTAAAACATAATTCAAAAGAAAAATGATCTGCTCCATTCTGCAATTGAATTTCATAGTTCTTTCTCTGGATGTGGAAGGCATTTTGGCTTAAGAGACCACTGGGAATTTTTTAAGTCCTTGCAATGCAATGAAGTACTAAGTTTACCAGAAAAATTCCTCGAACACTGTGGTTGTTGCTGTGTACAAAGTTCTGCTGGTTCTAGTCTACAGAGTATTGGAATCAACCATTCTTTAAATGTTTGATAAAATTCTCTTGTAAATCCATCTGACCCTGGAGATTTTTTCCTAGGGAGTTCATTGATGACTTGTTCAATTTCTTTTTCTGAGATGGAGTTATTTAAGTATTCAACTTCCTCTTCTGTTAGTCTGGGCAATTTATATTTTTTAAAATAATCATCCACCTCATTTAGATTGTCAAGTTTATGGGCATACAGTTGGGCAAAGTAATTGCTAATTATTGTTTTAATTTCCTCTTCATTTGGAGGAGGTGAGTTTACCCTTTTTGTTTTTGATAATGATGATTTGGCAACCTTCTTTCTTTTTTTAATCAAATTGATCAAACTATAAATTTTATTGGATTTTTAATAAAACCAACTCTTAGTTTTACTTATCATTTCAATAGTTTTCTTAATTTCAATTTTGTTAATCTCTCCTTTTGGTTTTCAGTATTTCTAATTTGCTATTTACTTGGGGATTTGCAATTTGTTTTTTTTCAAACCCTTTCAGCTGCAAGCCCAATTCATTCATCTCTTCTTTCTCTATTTTATTCATGCAGGCATTCAAAGATATAAAACTTCCCCTAAGAATTACTTTTGCAGTATCTTATAAGATTTGATAGGGTGTCTCATTATTGTCATTCTCTTGGATGAAGTTGATTGTTTCTATGATTTGTTGTTTAACCTAATCATTCTTTAGGATTAGATAATTTAATTTCCAATTAATTTTTGATCTATCTTTATTACAGATAAATTTTATGGCATTATCATCTGAGAAGGATACATTGACTATCTCTGCATTTCTACACTAGATTGTGAGGGTTTATAACTTAGCATATGGTCAATTTTTCATTTTCTTTTCCCCAGACTCTTGATTCTTCCTCATGTCCTGTTAGTTTTAAGGACACTATCATCTACCCAGTTACCCATGAGTACAGCCTAGGTGACTTCCTTGACTGCTCAGTCTTTCTCACTTCTCTTATCCAATCAATTTCCAAACCTTGTTCATTTTTCCTTTTCAAAACCTCACATATTTACTTCCCTTCTCTTTTCTGACAACTGACACTACATTGTTGCAAGTGTTCATGATCACACACCTGAAGCATTTCAATAGCCTTCTGGTTAACCTCCTGTCTCAAGTTTCTTGCAACGTGGTTCATAGCCCATTCAGCTATCAAAATGATCTTCATTAAATACAGGTCTGACTCTATTACCTCACATTAAATATATTCCTTATTACCTCCAAGATTAAATTCAAAATCCTGCTTTTGTCTCTTAAAATCCTTCATAATCTAATTCTTTCCTATCTGTCCAGTTGTCAAACCTTATTTCTATCCATAAACTCTACAATTTAAGGATTCTTTCCTCCTTGCTGTTCTTTACATTTAACACTCCATTTCCAGTTTCATATATTCAGATTGGCTTCCTCCATTTCCAGAATTCTCTCCTTCCTCACCACTACCTTCTGATTTTCTTCAAATCTTGCCTAAAATCCCAGCAAACCTTTTCTTTTTATTCAGGTACATTTTACTTTCAATTCCATTAAAAATATGGATTCACGTTAAAAAAATTTCCACATTAGTCATGAGAGTAAGTACATGAACAAGAATAAGGAAAAAAAGAAGGAAGGAAAGAAACAAGGAAGGAAGGAAGTAAAGTAAAGAAAAAATATGCTTCAATATGTATTCCCAGTCCATCAGTTCTGGAGGTGAATTGCATTTTTCATTTCAAGTCATTTGTAATTGTGGTGGATCATTTCACTGATGAGATTTAGTAAGTCTTTGAGTATTGAGTATCTTTAAAATATTGCTGTTTCTGTGTAAATTTGTCTCTTAGTTATGCTCTTTCCACTTTGCATGAATTCACTTAAATCTTAATAGGTGGTTTGTTTTTTTCTTTCTTTCTAAGAGCATCTCTATCATTTTTTGCAGCACAATAGTATTCTGTTAAATTCATATACCATAAATGTAAATTAACCACTCACCAAGTAATGGACATCTCCTCACTTTCCATTTCTTTGCCAATACAATAAAAGAACTGGTGTAGTTATTTTTGTAAGTATGGGTTCATTTCTTTTGATCTCTTTGGGATGTAAATCTAGTAGAATCATCAGAAGGTCAACAGGTATACACAATATAATTACATAGTTCCAAATGGCTTTTCAGAATGGTTGCACAGTTGACAGTTCCACCCACAGAGTGGTAATAAACCTATTGTACCACAAACCATCATTTAAAAAATAGCTTCATGCATTCAACTGTTAGCACATTCAGGAGTATGAAACAACTAAGCTTTGTGCTACTTACCTCCTAGTCTCTTCCATGCAAATAAACTAGCCAGAAGCTGATTTTCTGTAAAGAAAATTTGAAATGTTCAGAAAAATTTCCAGTGAAGCTAGACTTGTAATATTATTTTCCACTTCAAATGCAGAGAAAAATGGAATCAAATTCCCAGAACTTGAGGTGAGGGAAGAAACATGGAAAACAGAGCTTACTTGGAAAATAAATTACTTTGTTTCTTATCAAAGGAAAAGCTGACATTATAGGAGAACAAAGAATTTTTGTTAAAGAGATTGAGACTTAGAAAAGTTAAATGAGAAAATTGGTGAGGTTTTTCACCTCTATAGCTATATTTAAAGAAAAATCTAAAAGGTTAATGTAATAGCCAAGTCCCAGGTTTGTTGCTGAGAATGTGGTATTGAAGAACTTTTCTAGCTTAGCCAAGTGTCTGAATTAACTGTACTGTCCAGGTGACCTATCTAAATGATGGCACTGCAGGGAAAGAGGAAATAAGTCGGATTTAAATACCCTGAGTTTAATAGAAATGTAGAATTTCCCACTTCTTATTCCCTTCAGGTCATTTTTCATTTGTCACAAACATCTTCTGCTTTCCCCATCTGAAAAACAAAACTGAACAAAACAAAATTCTCATTTAGTTTTTCTATCTCCTCAAATTTTCATCTTCAGTATCTTCTCCCTTTCATAGCCAAACTCCAAGAAAAATGTATTTATCTGCATTTGTTGCCTCCACTTATCACTTCTAAATTCATAGCAATCTGCCAACTTCATGACTTACCTGAAACTTCTCTACTTAGTGGCATCCTGGTCTTCTAATCGTTAAGCCTAATATTTCATGTAATGCTTACCATTTTTAAATGTTCTGTACCATGTTTTACTACTGACCATCTCTCTCTCTTAGATACTCTCTCTTTCCTAATATTTTGTGATTGCTTTCACTTGAATCTCTTCCTACTATTTTGACCTCTCTTTAGTCTGCATTGCTGAATCACAAGCTATCTCTAACTCCTCTAGTAGCAAGTGTACCATAGCAACTACTTACTGAGTTCTAGGTATTGTACTAAGTATTGAAGACATAAACACAAAACATGGGACAGCCTCTGCTCTTTGGAATCTTAATGCCAATGGTAGGATATAGCACACATAAGTGAGTGCTGGGCAATGGAGTTTTGGTCCTCCCAATGCCAGAAATAACAAGTTGATCTACAGAACAGGTAATTAACCCATCCTTAAAGAGGCAAAGAGAGAATTTATTTGACCACTGAGCCCAACGAAAGAAGAAAATCGAAAGAAGAAGGTAAGTTTGAGGAGAAGATGGCTCTGTTGGCAGAGCAGATTGCAAGGTGCCCTGAGGAGGCAACTAAATGGTATACAAAAATTGTTCTGCTCTGGGGAATCGTTATATGTAGTAGGATAGAGAACCAATCAGTAATCAATCAAGAAACCTTAGACTCACGATGAAATTTCTAAAACTGAATAAAGCAACTCACTGGGTGAATGAGAGCATAGTTTCTGATGGTCCTGCCCAGAAGGTGCTGTTACACATAGGGGAAACAGGATCAAGGAAGATGGCAAGTTAACAGGAGTAGATGGCTCAATGAGTTATAGAACATAGAAACTGGGGGCTGAAAGTCAGTCTTTCATTAACTTTATGGTAATTTTAAATTTTTTATTATTACTTTTAAAACACCTTGGTTATGGGTGTTAGAAGAGAAAATCTTTCTTGCCAACTTTACTAGGGAAGCAGGACAGAATTTTTTTATGGTTCCTCTGTCTATAGACTTTTGTTGGTTGAAAGGGCCTTTTGAGCCTTAGGAATGTAAGGTTAATGGTTCACCAAATGACTATTATGGCATTTAGAATTAAGCCTCATCCCTTAATATACAGAATGATTCACTGGAGGTCTACAAATAGAAATTGATGATCCTTTGTTTGACTTATTGGACACTATAGACTACTTGGGCATATAAATTGACCTAAGTGGACTTCTTATGTGTCTTCCAACTATACAAATTCTATGATTCCTTGCTTGTGATTCTGAATATATCACATTGATTCTTTTACAAGCTGATATTGCATATGTGGGAAGGGTAGGGAAAACTGAGTGAATGAGGCCAAGTTAGTCAAAAACCTTGTCTTTTCCAAAACAGCAAAATTGCACTCTGACTCACTCTTGACTGAGGAGGAAAGAAAAAAAGGAAGAAAACAAGAATTCATTAATTTCTACTGTATACTAGGCAGTTCATTGACTCAACAAATACTATCTTATTTTATCCTAACAGCAAGGATGGTGTTTTTTCTCTGTTTTACAGCTGAGGAAAAACAGGCTCTAGACATGAAGAGACTTCTCGAGGATAACACTGCTTACTAAGTGTCTGAGGCTGCATTTGAATTCAGGTCTCTTGATTCCAGACCCAACACTCATTGCATTGTACTAACTGACTGTTTTTTGAGGGGCACAAGGAAAGTCCTGGATCCAGTTAAGTTCTGCCTTTAGACAGTATAGGTAAGTCTCTGTGCTCACTCTCTCAACTATGACTTGAATGTGCAGGTTGTTTCCCCAAAGGGCTGCTACTACTTTTACCTCTCAAGATCACAGAGGTAACCCTGATGGTATGAGGTTATCTATTGCTGTCACTAATGATTTACCATCTGATGTGCTCCCTCAATACCAATAAAAGTTAACATTTAATATGTTTAATTATTGTAATATATAAAATTATATTATATATGTATTATATAACATATTTTAATATAATCCTATTATATATTATATAACTTCATTATACAGTTATATAATATAGCATCAATATAAATTGATTAACATCAATTAGAGTTTACAAAAGAATATTTACTGAGAAGAAATATCAAGGACTGAAGTACAGCATCCCCCCTGGACTGAGTTGTGTTCTACCCTCTAAAAATCTACTCAGTCACAGAAGAGAATGAACTCCAGTTTAAGCTGATTGTTAAAATTTCCTGTTCCCCTCCTTCCCATTTCAGGGAAAGAGACATAATTATTGGCCCAGCAAATCTATTTCTTCCTACAGTGAGTTCCTGTCAAGGTCACTTCTTGGCATACCATAGCTGATGGATAAGTCACTTCTTTCCTTGTAGATAGGGTGTCTCACTGCCAAGTTCACTTGCTGCCACACAAGGTCAAACAGTTTGCTCCTCAAGAGTAGTTCCTCACTGGACTTGGCTTCTATTACTACCAGTTCCATGTTCCCTAGATGACTTTTCTCACCTTGTGAACTTCACAGTGTCATAATCTAATCTGTTATATTTCTGATACTTATTCACCTATGACCAGGAGTGATTAACACACAGAGACAAAAGACATAGCAATGCTATGGATTTTCAGCTATAGTCAGGATGTGATGTAAGAGAGCTAATGACAGGCAACAGAATGTTGGTATTACTGCCACTGCCCTTCACCATAATGCTCACATCACTTCTTCTTCCTTATTAGGAAACTTGCAGAGAAAAACAAAGAATTTATCTCTTTGAGCATTTTGTATACAAAATTCCAATTCAGGAGACAATTAAAAGACTTTTTCTTAATTCACAATAAACCAACAGTTAAGAGTCATCACTGCTCTAAAAAACAGAAGCAAAGGACCCCTCCAGCACCCAATTTTGGAAGCAGACTCCCCTGTAAAGTGAATGTCAGTAGGAAGAAAATATTGTGCATGCTGTAAAAACTAGGCTGTTGTTGACTCGTCCTACTATCAAAGAATTTAGTCAAAATGAATACATAAAAAACCATTAAATTGGCTCTCATTTTGCTACTGTCTCAAACCAATAGAAAGCCTGAAGCCTGATCCATTCTAAATCTCTGTATACTAAAATCAAACACTAGTCCTCCCTCTTGTACACCTGGTTCATAATTAAGGACACACACAAATAATAAAAGAATGTAAAGTTAGTCCTATCTTCCCTATCAATCTGGCTATAGAGGGTTAGACTTATAAAATATTGTGTCAATAGGAAATGGCTTTAAAAAAAGAAAAAAAAGTCATCTCAGAAAAGGAAGGGGGAAGAAAAAAGTCATTTCATCAGTTGTCTGTATTCTCTAGTAGGGGAAAGTTCATCAATGATTGGATGATCCCCTTGCTCTGGTCATGTACAGCTATCTGTACTGCTGAACGAAGGCACCATCCCTTGCTTCTCTTCTCTCCCTGCCAGTTCCTGTCACCATATTGAGGGTAGTTGCTGTGCTATAACCATTCTATAGCTAGCATTCATCACTCTTGGGAAAACATATAAATACATTGTGTTGTGAAAGAAACTTAGATGACCAAAAAAAAAACCTCAAGAAAAATAAAAACAATAAAACGTATGCTTCAACCTGTATTCAAACACCATCAGTTCTTTCTCTGGGATTGAATGGCATTTTTCATCATACGTCCTTCAGAGTTGACTTGGATGGTTGTATTAACACAATAATTTTTGCTATTGTTGTTGTTCATTCATTTCAGTTGTGATTGACCTTTCATATCACGAGTTGGAGTTTTCTTGGCAAAGATACTGGACTGGTTTGGCATTTCCTTTTCCAGATCATTTTATACATAAGGAATCTGAGGCAAACAGAAGGAAGAGACTATCCCAGGCTCTCACAGTTTACTGAGTCAAATCTGAATTTAGGTCTTCCTGAATCCAATCCTAGCACTCTATCAACTAGGTCACTTAGCTGCCTTAATACAATTGTGAGTTAACCTTTTTGGATCCATGGAACATATTACAAGTTTTCTCCAGAAGTCAGTATATGCGAAGATGGACTATTCTCTTCGCTTGTGGTTGCTGTAAAAAGCCTCTCATTGACCTTCTACCCTTACTATCCATCTTCCCACTTTCTCTCAAAGACTCAAATTGAGGAGTTTTGATTTTTTTAGACTTAAGTTGTGCTTCACACAGCCTCTGCTCAAGTAATTAATAACAACAATGTCAAATATAATTTACTTTTTAGTTCCCTAATCTAATATTGTGCATTTGCTATTTATTGTTGCTGCTGGTGCACAAAGTTATTTTATTGAAATCAATGCAAGACTGTTTTCTGCCAAAGACTGGGAGCATCCAACCCATGCATTCAAGGTATCCATAAGGGCTTAAACCTAGAATATTCTTTTTTTTGTAAGGCCCTAAGGATACCTAACCTAGGCACTAAGAGAATCTGTACATGTCTGATGTTCAGCCTAGAGGCCGAAGGGCTACCCGAGCCTTCTTACCTTTTCGTCCAGGTCTTTGGAGATCAGCTGGATAAACGTGTTGAGAGAAGAGACTTTCCAGAGTCGAACAAGGGTTAGGCTTTATTCAGGGTCTTAGTTACATGTGCAGGGTGAATTCTTCCTCAGGAGAGAGGAATCCTCCTCCTTCCAAGGTGCAAGGATACAGCAAGAGGATGGAAGCGGGAGAGGGGAGGGACCCTCTGCCCTCTAAGGGCCCCTAGTGCAAAGGAACTCCTTCAGGCTTTCCTGTCCCCACTTAAGTTCTCCCAGCTGCATAGTTTGCACGTGAATACCATGCCTGCTCTCAGCTCCTAGCTAGTCAACAACAGATGTGCTCAGACCACAGGCCAATCTTAAGGGTGGGATGCTCTCCCCAGCAAGTTTCCAACTGAGAAGAGGTGGAAATACACAAGATAGCCTGTGTTTCTCTCCTCAATCCCCAGCTGTTACCTGGGGGACCTCATGAGAACTCTGAGGTTTAGAAATCCTCACCTTTACCTGCCCAAGACTGTCGTCATGAAACTGAGCTTACACCCCTAACAGACTAATAGGGAATTTTCTTAAATTAGTTTTAAAACAATCAACAATCCTCTATCCATTTGATTGTTAATATTTTAATGCCTACCAGGCCCCTCACGGAGTCAGGATATACATCATTATAACGCTGCTCAAACAGAAGAAGTTTTAATATCTGTGATATCTAAAAGGATGTAATCAAAGTAAGTACAGGATTCTTTTTAGTATGACAATCCCAGTTAAACAAAAATTCCTAACTGATGATTGAGATAGACAATTAATAGGTTTTCTTCCTTTTAAGGATGATAGATGTCTAATAACCTTGGCCTGAAATTTACTAGCATGGTTGAAAAATGAATAATAGCAAAATTTATGAAAATAATCTGTGTGATTTAAAGGCAAATCAAGAGACAATGAAGGGATTTACATTGCCAAACTCAGACATTTCTTCAGTCATATAAATCATCATTAGTTATTAAGGGTTAAAAGAGAAATTTTCAGAGGCTAAAAATAAAAGCAGAGTCAAACACATAACTTGTTTATCAAAGTGAAATTTATTGAAGGACATGACACAATTGACTAGCTATTAGGATAATAGATAAAGTAGCTGCGTCTGATGTCTCTCCTAGTCTTCAATGTGCACTGGTTTCTCATAAGACACTCAACTGCACAAGCCATGCAGCCATGACCTTCTGTGAGAATTATCTTTGTAGCAATGCTTCATCGGTATGGTGCATTCTGAAGGGAATTGCTGTTGTTAGGCCATGCTTCTGAAAGCAAATACTGTCCTTCACTCTAGAGCTGAAGACTTGAGACACAGTATAACTGACCTCATAAATCAAGTCACAGTTAGTCTTTTGAGAAGCTCACTCTTTACGTATTTTCAACAGTTCACTTACTGGATGTGTGACTGTTATATCCACAGAAAATCTATAGTAGGCAGTTTGAAATTATTAGTGTAGCTCAGTCCACACAAACTGCACACTTCAAATTCTAGACTTATCTTGAGAAGGATTATAAAATAAATTACTGTTATCTTAGATTGGAGGTGGTCACAAAGTCTACATGGTAAGAGTTCTAAGTTATTTTATTTAATTATTTTTTTAAAAAAACCAAGATGTTACAAGTCATTACATAAAGATCAGTACTAGTGACAAAGAAAATGCTTAATTCAGCATACAAGTAGAAAGAATTAAAGTACACTACACTGAAAAAAAGCCTCTAATTTAGTGAGGAAAAAACCGAAAATTCAAACCAAAGCCAGAGTAAGTACTTTGAAAACCCAGGAGAGGAGCAGCAGGCAGCAAGTGGGACAGGTGTTAACCAGCATCATGCCCACAGCTAAGATTGTACCTTCAGACTTCAGAGAGAGTCCTGAAGATTGCACACTCAGAAGAAAGCTGAGAAAAAGCAATTTCTGAGAAATCTATTTTGGTGTCATTCACATTTAGACATTTAATAAGTACTTCTTTAACACAACATTGGCCAAAAAAATAAGCCAAATCTCAGAGACGTTCAGTCATTTGCTCAAGGTAACAGAGTAACTTGTGAGTACAGAAGTCAAATCCTTATATTCTGACATAAAGATCAAAGATTTTAACACTAAATGAGAAAAAATATTAACCCAAAGATTTCAAAGGCTCCAAGAAGAGGAAATTTATTTTGGAAGGACAGGGGAGGGAGGGAGGTGCCTGTTTTTCACATAGCAACATGAATATAATAAGCATATAACAAATAAAAGAAAGTGGAGTGATTGTAAGTATTCTACTTCTCACAATTAAAAGTAAGCTTTGAATGTAACATTTTCTTCAAAGCTGCTGTGACATCTTTATTCCTGACACTATAGACGAGAGGGTTTAGAACAGGTGTTAGGATAGTATAGAAGACAGATACCATCATATCATTCTCACTAGTATGATAAGAAGGAGGAAACATGTAGTTATAGACAGCAGCTCCATAAAAGAGAATAACTATAGTTATATGGGAGGAACATGTGACAAATGCTTTCCTATGACCCGTAGCTGAATTCATCCTATAAACTGTGAGGAGAATAAGGGAGTAAGAGCTTAAAATAACAGTGACAGGGATGAGGAGCATAAGGACACAGCACAGGTACATGACAATCTCATAGACTGATGTGTGTGAACAGGAGAGTTTCAACAAGGCAAAGACCTCACAGTAGAAGTGCTGGATCTCTCGAGATTTACAAAATGGAAAGTTCATGGTGATAGGGGTGAGCGTGAAACCATCAAGAGATCCCAAGAACCAACAGAGAATTACAAGGAGTGTGCAAACTCTGTGGTTCATGAGGATGGGGTAGTGGAGAGGGTGACAAATGGCCATATACCTGTCATAGGACATGGCTGCCAGAAGGAAACACTCTGTTCCCCCTAGTGTTAGATAGAGGAACATCTGGATTCCACAGCTTGGGGCTGAAATATTATGAATCCCAATCACCTGATCTAGCAGCATCTTGGGCACTGCAACAGAGATATGCATCATGTCCATGAGGGAAAGCTGACTGATGAAGAAGTACATGGGAGTGTGGAGATGGGGATCACTTTGAATCAAAAGGAGCAAAGTTGCATTCCCAGTTAGTGCTACTACCAAAATAATGAATATCAATGAGCAGAAGAAAGGAGAATATTTGCTTTGGTTAAAGAGCCCCAACAGGATGAAATCAGTCCCAAAAGTTTGATTCTCCAAGGACATTGTTTCATGTCATCTCACCTATGGAAGATTAAAAACAACCAAAGTAACAAAGAATTTTGTATTCTGTCCTTTATGCATAAATGATAGATTATCTATTAGTGAAGGAAAGAGATACACTAGAAATTATTTTAACTGGAGAAGATGTATTTTTGCTAACATGAGAGATTCTCATCAATCTGTGGTACAGATGATCTAACTGGAACCTAAAGATAGATCTATTTGGATTGAAACTTATCTTCAGTCATGTCCAAACCCTGAGTTTTGGCCAGATTATTCTTGTATAGAAGTGAGTTCAAAATGAGCTCTCTAGCTTGAGGTAAATATCATAGAAAACATTACAGAAACATCAAAAATGCCAAATTCAATACGCCTAAAATGGAGTTCATTGTACTTCCCTTTTCAAAGTTCCCCATTAGTGTCAAGGACATTACCATGTGTTCAGTCACTTAGTCACTTAGTCTCACAACCCAAATGCTATCGTAAACTCTTCACTGTTATACCTACCGTATTTATAGCACAATGCCAAATCTTGTAGTTTCTCCTTTCTGAACATCTCTTATACAGGACCCATTCTGTCCATCACTCAACACCCTAGCTGAAGCCATTATCATATCCTTTTCCACTTGTTCACCTGAACTGCTGCAATAACCTCAAATTGGTCCTTTTGTCATAAGTCTTTACCTACTCTCATCCTCCACTCAACTGACAAAGTGATTCTCCTAATCCTTAGGGTTGACCAAGTAATCCCTTATTCTGTAAAATCCAGTGCCTTCCTATTTCCTCCATGACAAAATAAAATCAAAAAGTTCTCTTTTCAGTATTTAAAGCTCTTTATAAGCTTGCACTTTTCTACACATCAGCTAAATTGTCCTAGATGATATTCTTCACACACACGATTTCATGTCCATTCTCCATGTCTTTACACTGACTTTCCCCCCATGCCTGGAAAAGTCTCCCAACTTCCTATCTATCAGTTTCTTCAACTTCCCTCAAAACTCAGCCTTCCCCAGTTCACCCCAGTTGCTACTGCCTTCCTTTCTGAGAGTCTACTATTCTTTTCTACTGCTGCATCTACTGCTGTATGGGCCTACTTATTTGGATGTTATCTCCTATATGACATTATGAGCTTCTTGAGGACAAGGGTTATTTTTGCCTTTCTTTGTATCCCCAGCTTAGCACAGTGAATAAATAAGTACTAAAAGCTTGTTGATTGACCAACTAAAATGTTAAAAATCAGTCCCCTGATGGGCAGATATGTACTAGAGACAGGAGTCTTATAAGGATCTGTTCATGTTGACAGCAATTCATTACATATCTGTGAAGTACAAATCAAAATTTGGGAAAAAAACAACTCTATAACCCTAAGAAAAAATCTGCAGAAGAAAGTAAATAAGCATTTATCAAACACCTACTATTTGTCAGGCATTATGCCAACCACTTTGTAAAATTATTAGTGACATAAATATTTTATTTTGTCACCACCACCTTAGTTGGTAGGTACTATTATTATTTAGTTGAGGCAACCAGTGTTTAAGGGACTTACCCAGGGACACACTTCTAGCAAGTGGCTGAGGTTATATTTGAGCGTAGGTCTTCCTGACTCTAGGTCAAACACTATTACTACACCACCTAGGATGTAGACACTTCTATTTCTCTCAACCCAATTCACCAAACTCTTCTTCATTCTCTAAGCATTTTTAGCTTTTTCCATGAATGTTCATTTGTTCATGATAGACCATGTGACAGGAAAGTACCTTTCCATATATGACAGAGCATTTAGTGCCAGAAGGGACCTTTAAAATCACCCAGTTGAACCACTTTATTTTTAAAATTATGAAATGTTCCAAGACAATGTTATTATTTTGCCCATAGTTACATAGAAAATAAATCAAAGGTATAATTCAAACACAGATTCTCTGATTCATTATTTTTCCCCATTGAACCATAGTTCCTGCCTATGAAAATCATCTGATTCCTCTGAACTCTAGCTACAGCTCAAAATATTGTATTCATTTTTCCTGATACCACCAATTGAAGGGGATCTTTTTCTTTCCACGGTACTATTACATCTTTGGACCTCATATGTTTATCATATTTTGCTGTGTATCATAGTTATTTCTGTCCTGTCTTCTCTATTGGAATTTAAAATTCTTGAACTTATTCCCTCTTTCTGAGCATCAGCACTTAAGGAAGCACCTTGTATTATAGATATGTTTTAATTAAATAGAATTTGAATGGATCAGATTGAATAAAACTATTTTTGTCTCACAGTGAACTGCTTTAAACTGAATGACATTATAACTTTAAAGGTTCTCACAGGAAAAAGTGAAAATAGCTTCCTGCTTGGTTTGACTAACCTTCTGAGACCTTTGAAATAGAATAAATAGAGCAGAAAAAAATGGGTTTAGTTTCAAATGATCTCTATGGGCAGGAAGGGGGGTACAGTGGCTAGACTACTGTTCCTGGAGTCATGAGAACCTCAATTCAAAGCTGGCCTCACTTACTACCTACCTGATCATGTGCAAGTCACTTAGCTCTGAGTGCCACTCAAAAAAAAATAAACAAATAACAAAATATTCTAAATTCTCTTAATATCAAAGGAAGGAATTTGTAGGTTAAAATTATTTCACAAAAATTTCTAGTTTACTACTTCAAAATATCCTACATACATAAAAATGATGCTTTAATTCAGGCTGATGAATAAAGAAATTAAGAAATACTTTCAATGGAGAAGAACTTGTGTCCACAAAAATATTCATACATTCACAGAAATTCACATATCTATCTTTGAATGAATCTACAAAAAATATAATCATTTATAATATTTTTACTCATGAGTTTGTATACTTCTCATCTGGTCTTCACTTCATCTAGGAATTTCTTCATCTGTTAAAATGAAGTTTGACACATCCACTTTCAGAACACTTTTAGTGCTACAACTTCTACAATTCCATGTCTCTATTGTTAAATTTCCTCAGAACTTCAAAAAATAATGCCAGGGATGGGTGTTGTTTTTTTTTTTTTGTAACATTTCCCCCACCTTGAATAAACACTTATCTTCCCATTTGCAAATCCTAGTCTAGATACTTTTTTTTTTTAATAATACATGGAATTTGATCATTTCTGCATTCAGATGCGTGGGACAGTTCAGATTTGGGCTACTTACCTCCAATTCTTTCAACGGAAAAAAATAGCCAGAGGTTGATTTTCTGTAATGAAAACTTTAGATGCTCAGCTCTTCCCAAAGGCCAAACTGGTGATATTCTTCTCCACTCCAAATGCAGAGAAACTTGTAACAAACTCTCAGGAAAATGATCAAAGTGTTCTGTGAAAACTAAGAATATATTTGGAAAGTGTGCTATGTTCCTTACCAATGTCAAAACTAAGATTACACAAAATCAAAATAATTTTTTAAGAGAAATTTACAGGGATACTCCAAGGAACAATAAGATAGTAGTTGAATATCTATTTTCTACAGAGTTACAGAAAAATTTGAAAGCTCAGTGTAAAAACCTAGTACCAGAGCTGCTGTTGAGAAGCAGAATGTATTATTGTAATCGTTACATGATCCTTTCCTATCCCAGGTCCATTAAATGTCTAAATAAATGTCACTGTAAAGGTAATGCATCAAGAACCTGACCCTGAATGAAGGGGAGGGAAGAACACAAGTGTGATGTGAATTAAAAGAGTGAGGTCGGAATACTACATAACCCACTTTTTCACACTAATTACAGAAGACTTCTGGAATTCAGGTTGAATTAAAGGAACCCTGTCTTGGGAACAAGACTTTTGAGGAAGCAGGGGTAGTCATAACTCTGAGCCTACCTGACTGTGTGGTCTGGAAAAAGGTACTTCTTGGAAACTTGGTCTCTTTATCTCAAAAATGAAAGACTGAACTAGATATCCATTCACACTGAAGAATTTTACGCTTTCTGTATCAGCAAGAAATTTCTGACAACTGGAAAATAATGCTTTTGAAGCAATATAGGCAATTAAGTTACTTTCTTTATAAAGTTTTATTGCTTCATTTTTCTTTTAAAAAAACAAACTTTTGCACAAACACGAAATGAACAAAACACTTGACAAAATATTTTCCCTGAAAACAACAAAAAATTCCACCTCTACTTTCCTTGAAAATTTAAGGGTACAATCACTACTTTCTAAGGAATTCAATTCCATCTGTATTTAGCTGTGATTTTAAAGAAACTTGTTATACCAAGTTTGAATTTACTTCATTGAAATTTCCACCTAGTCCAAACTAAATAAGTCTAATTCCTTTTCAATGCAACAGCCATTCAAATACTAGAAGGCAGTTAAAATGTGTTTCTTCTAGCAACATCTCCCTTCTCTTCTCAAGACTAAAGAGTCCCAGTCCTCTAAGAAATCTTGAAATGACATAAGCTTACAGCTATTTACCATTCTGGTTTTCTTCTCTGGATGCTTTCCAGTTTATTTAAAAGTGACACTCAAGGGGAGCAGAGCCAAGATGGCAAAGTAGAAAGACACACATACACATAGCTCCGAACCCACAACCCATAGAACGGCTATAGGAAAGTAACTCACGGCAAGTTCTGCACCCAGAGGCCACGGGGCGTTGGAGCGAGGGAGATTTCTGTTCTGGAGGGACCTGCAAACCTATCGCAGGGGGTCCTTCGAGCTGCAGACTGGGCGCCAGGACTGGGAGCTGAGTGCAGCCCTGCCCCGGCCGTAGCACTGAGAGGAAAAGATCTGAGCGGGCTTTGGGGACAGGATCTCCCCCGGCCACGTGGGTCCCTCCACCCACAGAGGGACCTGCAAACCTGTTGCAAAAGATCCGTCGGGCTGCAGACTCGGAGCCCAGCCCAGACCTGCTGCGGCTGCGGTGGCGGCCAGAGCACCGAGAGATACAGATCCGAGCAGGCTTCAGGGATGGGATCTCCAGTGGCTGCGTGGGTCCCTCCGTCCACAGGTGACGGGGGTCGGTGAGAGAGTCTCTTTGGCCGGTCGAGAGGGTAGTGGGGTGCCCCCATGATTCGGGCCCCCCCGGGAGGTAGAAGCTGAGAGGCGGCTGCAGACCAGGGCTCCCCAAGCAGGCGGGAGCCTGAATCCATTGTGGAAGGTCTGTGCATAAACCCCCTGAGGGAACTGAGCCTGAGAGGTGGCCCTGCCCCAACCTGAGCACCTGAACATAATCTCATACTGAATAGCAGCCCTGCCCCCGCCAAAAGCCCTAAGGCTGGAAACAGCATTTGAATCTCAGACCCCAAACGCTGGCTGGGAGAATCAGGATGCAAGGTGGGTGTGAGAATATTCAGAGGTCAAGTCACTGGCTGGGAAAATGCCCAGAAAAGGGAAAAGAAATAAGACCATAGAAGGTTACTTTCTTGGCGAACAGACATTTCCTCCCTTCCTTTCTGATGAGGAAGAACAATGCTTACCATCAGGCAAAGACACAGAAATCAAGGCTTCTGTGTCCCAGCCCACCCAATGGGCTCAGGCCATGGAAGAGCTCAAAAAGAATTTTGAAAATCAAGTTAGAGAGGTGGAGGAAAAACTGGGAAGAGAAATGAGAGAGATGAAAGAAAAGCATGAAAAGCAGATCAGCTCCCTGCTAAAGGAGACCCAAAAAAATGTTGAAGAAATTAACACCTTGAAAACTAGCCTAACTCAATTGGCAAAAGAGGTTCAAAAAGCCAATGAGGAGAAGAATGCTTTCAAAAGCAGAATTAGCAAAATGGAAAAGGAGATTCAAAAGCTCACTGAAGAAAATAGTTCTTTCAAAACTAGAATGGCACAGATGGAGGCTAAGGACTTTGTGAGAAAGCATGATATCACAATACAAAACCAAAAGAATGGAAAAATGGAAGATAACATGAAATATCTCATTGGAAAAACAACTGACCTGGAAAATAGATTCAGAAGAGACAATTAAAAAATTTTGGGACTACCTGAAAGCCATGATCAAAAGAAGAGCCTAGACATCATCTTTCATGAAATTATCAAGGAAAACTGCCCTGAGATTCTAGAACCAGAGGGCAAAATAAATATTCAAGGAATCCACAGAACACTGCCTGAAAGAGATACAAAAAGAGAAACTCTTAGGAACATTGTGGCCAAATTCCAGAGTTCCCAGGTCAAGGAGAAAATATTGCAAGCAGCTAGAAAGAAACAATTCAAGTATTGTGGAAATACAATCAGAATAACACAAGATCTAGCAGCCTCTACATTAAGGGATCGAAGGGCATGGAATAGGATATTCCAGAAGTCAAAGGAACTAGGACTAAAACCTAGAATCACCTACCCAGCAAAACTGAGTATAATACATCAGGGGAAAAAATGGTCTTTCAATGAAATTGAGGATTTTCAAGCATTCTTGATGAAAAGACCAGAGCTGAAAAGAAAATTTGACTTTCCAGCACAAGAATGAAGAGAACCATGAAAAGGTGAACAGCAAAGAGAAGTCATAAGGGACTTACTAAAGTTGAACTGTTTACATTCCTACATGGAAAGACAATATTTGTAACTCTTGAAACATTTCAGTATCTGGGTACTGGGTGGGATTACACACACACACATGCACACGCACACCCACACATGCATAGAGACAGAGTGCACAGAGTGAATTGAAGAGGATGGGATCATATCTTAAAAAAAAAATGAAAAGTGACACTCAAAACCAAAGACATCTTGCCAAATGAGTTCTTACCAAAGCAGAATAACAGAGAAATAGCACATCCTTGTTCACAGACACTATTTATCTTTGAGGTAGCCTAAATGGCATTAACTTTTGGAGTTGTCATATCACTTGTTTAACTCATGTAAAACATATAAAATATTCAGATCTTTTACAAACCACTGGCTAGATTTGCATAACCTATTTTGAAATCACATTTTTTTTTTCCAAGAACAGGTTGGTTTTTTTCCTTAAGCACCAATAATATGTTCCGCAGTATTCTACACATAACTTACATTTTCTGTACTCCAGGGTTTTGTAATACTGGGGAAACAAAATAAACATACATGGATCAAAAAGGAAATTATGCAATCCCCTAACTCAAAGAATACAATCTTGCTATGGTATAGACTGGAAGCTAGGTAACAGTTCAGAGAAGTGGGAGATCCCTGTGGATTTGTATCAGTAAACACCCCAACACACACAAGGGGCCCTACTACAACAGGTTCTTATATCTGCATTCATAAAAGGACAATAACTGTCAAAGGGTTAACAATCACTTTAGTCAAGCACAGGTATCAGAGAAAATCAAAATAAAAATTTCAGAGAAATCAAAAATAAATCGACAGCGCTTCCAACCTGCCTGACCATTACATACATATATATGTCTGACAAGTACATATATAAATCGTTACAGAGAGGGAAACATCAACTTCTGGGTTTTGGGAGGCATGGAAGTGGGAAGGAGGGCTTCTTAGCAGCTTCTCATAGTCTCTCTGGCCAAAGAAACACTTTCAGCCAGTAAACCACTAAGTGAAACCTCACCCTCAGAGTATTTATACACTTTTTAGAGCCAGAGGACATGACCCTCTGATCTAGTCTCTCAGGAGAAAAAACAAAATGTACTTGGGACCCTCCTACCAAACAACTCCCCCAATCAAGCTTCCCACAATGAGCAGGCCCATGAAACGGTGGGAAAGATCCTTCCCAATCACATTAATCAATCAGAGGCAGTTTTAGTAAAACAAAACCAGCAAAAGATCCTAATTTCATTGAAATTACAATCTACCCTCTGCATCCTTGGCTTAAAAATTTAAATGTCCATGGATCCTGGAAAAAAAAAGTCATGCAGGTGATTTAAGCAGAGTACATGAGCAATACTTACCTGAATAGGCATTAACATTTCTTTAGTAAATGAAACATAATTCACATTTGCAGAACACATAACATAGCAATTTATTACCAGGCTGGCCAAATGGCTTTAAGCAAACACAAAAGTATAGATATAACATAACATCATTCTTTGAGGAGAGATCAACCCAGCTCCTCCTTCCTCAATCCCAGACAGAAAGATCCAAGCAAAGTCCACTTGGGGGCATATGCTTCCCACCCTACACTATGAGGGCAACAAGAAAATAAAGCCATCAGGGTGAGGTCCTTGGGGTTACATGGCACTTACCCCCATCCACCACAGGAAACTCAACCCCTGGTTGCCAAACTGTCCCAGGAAAACACTGCAAAACACTACACTCAGTGCCTTGTGATGCAGTCCCAATCTTGCCCCAGGGTTGAACTTCAAGCTCCTAGGTTCCTCCTCCTCTAGCAGGAGCCAGCTACTCCAAGCTCCTGCCTGGGTCTGTGGGGAAAGCAGCTTTGTGCTCCTGCTCCATTTCCTCCTACCTCACCAAGGTCAGCATAATGGCCCTTCTTGGCTTCTGTTGGGTGGTTCAGCATGCAGTGAGGTTCCAAGGCTCCATTCCAAATTCTTGCTGCTCTGGTCTGGTTTCTGAATACAATACACTTTCAAGACCTTCACTATTCCAGTACAGTCTGGAGCCTAGCTAATCCACTCCAGCCCTGGCTCTGGCCACCCCCCACCAGGGTCCTGGGGCACCACAGAATCATAGCCACCAAAACTGGGACACAACAGACAATTTTCCCAGTATCCATAATTTCCTTTCAATTCATGCAGATCCCATCATCTTTGCCATAATGTAACAGTAAGCACCCCAACATACACAGAGGGGCCTGATATCACAGGTTCTTGGATCTGCATTCATAAAAGGAAAGCAACTTTCAAGAGCTTAAAAATCACTTTGTTCAAGCACATGTATAAATCCTTTAGTCATTCACCTGGTTCAGGGGAGTCAATACCCTGAACTCCAAAGTAGTCAACAGACATGGCTTCTTCTATCTGACCATAATTCAAGAGACAGGTACAGTTCTCTGACCATAATTACCAGAGAGGGAAGCACGACATCTAGGTTCTCAAAGCTGGGGAGGCTCCTTTAGCTGCTTCCCAGAGTTCTTATCTGGCGTTCAAACCTTATTACAGAAACCAAGGACCTCACAAAATTTATTTTTGAGCACATGTAAAAATTTGCATTTATCCTTCCTAAACTTCATTTTCCTTTTATTTGGCCCAGAATTTGACCATCGGGATATTTCTGATTTTTGACTATCACTCATTTCTTTCCTTCCCAGATTTCTGTCAGAAAATTTAATGTCTAGCATCTCTTCCTTTATCCAAATCATTGAGTTACAAAAATACTTTCCAGCATAGATCCCTATGACTTTACAATGGAAGGTAATAAAAAAGATGAAATAAAATAACTTACGATAATTCTTTAGAGCCAGGGATTTGGTCAGTTTAGAATCCATACAATTGTACTACAATTACTCTCATTTTTCTTCATATTTTCCTGTTAAATGAAAATCTAGGAAACTCCAGTTGGAAGACTTCCAGTATTTCTTCATGTCAAATAATTCTAACTTTTTATTCCTGATCATCTGTGTTCAATGAGAATTCCCTTTGTGTAAGCATTGGACCAAATGATTGTTAAGGTCTCTTACAACTCTACTAAAAATTCTGTGATTCTGTTACTTTTTAATCATATTATTTTTATAATCATGTCTTATTTTATATGGTTTGCTTTGTTATATCATTCATGTAAATGTTTTTTGTCCTATACATAAGTTCTTTTCTATGAAATAATCTGAGGATTCTTATTGTCCCCAGTGCCTCAGCTCTGTAACCAATCATTCTGATTTCACCATTCATGATGACAAGTTCTTTTTTCCAACCATAATTTGTTCCCCACCTACAAAGCCCTGTTCTTTGTTCTATACTCCCTAAAACTACAAAAGAGAGCCATGTCCCTCATTTCAGGGTCTTTGCTTGGGCAAAGTTATTTGGAAACTTATTTATTGGTAAATTCATACCTTAGTAATAAATTGATCATATTTGGAACTGTGTGTCTCACTTGAAACATGAGATACATCATGAGCATCTACTGATAAAATCGATAATAAGCTTGTGCATATATGCATATGTGTGTATACAAACACATACACACACATATAATTTAAATTCCTAACATTGAATCATTCTTGTATGCCTTCAATAAATTCAATTTGGTCATAGTATTTAGGGGCTTTTATTTTGGTTTGGTTTGGTTTTTCTGCAACCCTTTCCTAGGACTATGTTGAAAATTTTGAATCAATGGTCATTAGTGAAAATAGCTCGAATCAGCTAAATTATCCTACATGCTGCTCTTCATACACAATATTCCATCTCCCCTCTCCGTGTCTTTACATTAACTGTCTCTTAGTTTCTTTGACTTCCTTCAAGATTCAGCCTTCCTCACTTCCCTGAAGTTGCTATTGCCTTCCCTTCTGAGAGTTTACTACTCTTTTCTACTACCACATGTACTGTTGTATATGCCTACATATTTCAGTATTATTTCCCATATTACAATATGAGCTTCTTGAGGTTAAGAACTATTTTTACCTTTCTTTCTATCCCCAGCTTAGCTCAGTGAGTGACAGAGAGTAAAAATTAAAAAACGATTGTCAACTGACTAATAAAATGTATTAAAAATCAGTCCCCTGGTGGGCAGTAGTATACTAGAGAGAAGGTTTCTATAATGACATCTTGATGTTGGCAGCAATTTTTTTACATATCTGTGAAACCAAAATGAAAATGAGAGGGTGGGAATAAACTCCATAATCCCAGGTAAAGGTCTTCAGAAGAAAGCAAATAAGCATTTTTTTAAATGCTTACTATGTGTCAGGCACTATGCTAACCATTTCATAAAACCATATCAGATGCAAAAATGTTGTTTGATGGTCACAACGTTAGAATGCAGGCCCTATTATTATCCCTACTTTATAGCTGAGGAAACTGAGGCAACCAGTGATTAAGGGACTTGCCCAGGGACACATATCTAGTAAGTGCCTGAGGTTGCATTTGAACAAAGGGCTTCCTGAGTCGAGCTCAAGGGCTCTGTTACTACACCACCTAGGATGTCAATAAATTTATTTCTCTCAACACAATTTGTAGGACTCCTCTTCATTCTCTAAGCATTTTCAGCTTTTTCCATGAATGTGCCAGAAATGTACCCTTTCCTGCAGAATATCTTACTTAGTGCAGGAAGGGTCTTATACTGTAAAACAGTCCAGAATAATGTTATTAATTTACCCATAGTTACACAGCAAAAAGGCAGAGATATAATTCAAACATACATTCTCTGATTCACTATTTCCCCCCCACTACACCATAGTTCCTATAAAACTATAGCACTATAGTTCTATAAAAATCATTTCGGTTCCCTGAACTCTAGCTATATTTTATAATAATTATTCATCTTTCCATGATCCCACTAATTGAAAGGGATCGTTTTCTTTCCTGGACACTGTTGCTTCTTTGGATCTGATGTGTTTATCACGTTTTCCTGTGAATCTTAATTATTTCTATCCTATTTTCTCTATTTGAATTTAAGATTATTGGGCCTATTTCCCCTTTCTGAGTATCAGTATGTAGGGAAGGGTCTTGCATAACAGATAAGGTTTAATTGAATAGAATGGGATTGGATGAGAATGAATTTAAACCATTTTTGTCTCACACTGATCCACTTAAAACTAATTGACATTATAATTTAGAAGATTCTCACAGGAAAAAGTGAACATTCCTCCCTGCTTGTTTTGACCAAACATCTGACAATTGTGAAATAGAATAAATAGCACAGGAAAAGTGGGTTTGGTTTCAAATGATTTCCATGGGCAGGTAGGGGGAAGAATGGATAGAACACCCGCCCTGGAGTCACAAGGATCTCAATTCAAATCTAGTCTCACTTACTTAGCTATGTAATTGTGGGCAAGTCACTTAACCCTAGTTGCCTCCCAAAAGTAAATAAGCAAATAAAATAAATTCTGTACACTCCCTTAATTACAAAGTGAGGCAATTGGTATGTTAAAATTACTTATTTCGTAGAATTCTAGTTTGCTACTTCAGAATATAATCCTATAGGCATAAAAATGATGCTTTAATTCAGGGTGATGAATATATAAATTATAAAATATCTTCAAGGTAGAAGAAGGACCTGCTTCCCCAAAAATATTTGCGTATTCACAGAAATTCATGTATCTTTGAATGAATCTATAAAAAAAATTCATCTATGATATTTTTAACCATGAGTCTGTATACTTGTCATCTGACCTTTACTGTATCTATGAATTTCCTCTTTAAAAAGTAAACTTGACTTACATCAACTTTCAGAACCCTTTAAGTGGTAACATTCTACATTTCTCTGTCTTTCCTTTCAAAATATTGCCAATCATGGGTTATGTCTTCATATCATTTCCCCCACCATGAATGAGCATCTATCTTCCTCTATGCCTACTCAAATCCTAGTCTATACATTTTTATTTGTATTGTTCATGGGATTTGACTGTTTATACATTCAGATGAATGAGACAATTAGACTTTTTACTACTTACCCCTCATTCTATCTAAGGAAAATATTTACCAAAGGTTGATTTTGTATAATGCAAACTGGAGATGTTCACAGCTATTCCCAAAGACTAAGCCAGTGATATTCTTCTCCACTCCAAATGCAGAAAAAGCAGCCAAAAAACTTTAATGAAATTGTCAAAGTCATGAAAAACAGATATAGAAAGTGTAGTATGTTCCTTATTAATGTGAAAAGTAGGATTACACAAAATCAAATAATTTTAAGAGAAACTAAAACTGATACTAGAAGCATCAATAAGATAATAATAGATGGGCATGATTTACATCTAGTTGCAGCAAAATCAGAGAGATTAGTGTAAAAATCATGTACCAGAGCTACTGTTGAGAAGCAGCATGTATTTTTGAAGTGACTGGATGGAACTCTCCCATCCCAGCTGGGTCAACATAAATGTTACTGTAAGGGTAATGCATCAAGAAGCTGGCCCTGTGTCAAAGGAATGAAAGGAGAGATGTCAGTGTGATGTGAATCCAAAGAGTGAGAATATTGCATCATTGCCTTTTTCATACTAATTACAGTAGAATTGTGCAAACTAGATTGAATTAAAAGAATACTGTCTTGGGAACAAGAGGTCCAAAAGGGAGGGGTCATATCTCTGAGTTTACCTTCCTCTGTGATCTGGAGAAGTGTGTTTTTTTTTTTCTTCGAATCTTAAATATATGGAATCAAAAATAAAAGCATGAACTAAATGTCCCTTCCTGCTCTAAAATTTTGTCTTTTCTGTATCTACTAGGAAATTCCTGAGAATTTGAAAGTAATTCATTTGAAACAATGCAAGTAAGAAATTGACTTCCTTTAAAATGATTTAATTGGTTCATGTTTTTTCAAAAACCAAACTTTTCAGCTAACACTAAATTATCAAAATACTTGACAAAGTATATTGCCACAAAATAACAAAAAAGTTCCATCTCTACTTTACTTGAAAACTTTAAAGAAAGAAAGCAAGAAAGAAAGGAATACAAGAAGGAAGGAAAGAAGGTTCTCCCATTGTATTCAGAGCCAACTCTAGTCCTCCTGATGAGACCCAGATGACTTTGCAGGACAATGTGAGGTAGATATCCTTGCAAAGTCCTCCTTCACTCAAATCAAAAACTCCAAGTGATGCCCTCATTTCCCTTATGTCATAGTCCTTGTTGAAAACAACGAAAAAACACAATCTGGGGGGCGGAGCCAAGATGGCGGAGTAGAAAGATGCATATACACATAGCTCTGAACCCACAATCCATAGAACATCGGTAAAAAGGAACTCACGGCGAATTCTGGAGTAGTAGAGGCCACAGCACAGTGGAGCAAAGGAGATTTCTGTTGCAGAGGGACCTGCAAACCTCTCGCAAAAGGTCCATCGCGCTGTGGACATGGAGCCCAGCCCAGCCCTGTCGTGGCCGTGGCACGGAGAGGAGCGGATCTGAGTGGGCTTCAGGGACAGGATCTCCAGTGGCCGTGCAGGTCCCTCCACCCACAGGTGAGGGGGGTCAGTGAGAGGGGACATCTTGGCAGGTCGGGAGGGGAGTGGGGTGCCCCCATAACTCAGGCCCCCTTGAGAGGCAGTAGCTGACTCAGTGGCAGACCAGGGCTCCCCAAGCAGGTAGGAGCCTGGATCCCTTGTTGAAGGTCTGTGCATAAACCCCCTGAGGGAACTGAGCCTGAGAGGTGGCCCTGCCCCAACCTGAGCACCTGAACTTAATCTCACACTGAATGGCAGCCCTGCCCCTGCCGAAGCCCCGAGGCTTGGGAGCAGCATTTGAATCTCAGACCCCAAGCGCTGGCTGGGAGGATCAGGAGGCAAGGTGGGTGTGAGGAGAATATTCAGAGGTCAAGTCACTGGCTGGGAAAATGCCCAGAAAAGGGAAAAGAAATAAGACTACAGCAGGTTACTTTCTTAGTGGACAGGCATCTCCTCCCTTCCCTTCTGATGAGGAAGAACAATGCTTACCATCAGGCAAAGACATAGAAGTCAAGGCCTCTGTATACCAAACATCCGGACTAAATATTCTGTGGGCTCAGGCCATGGAAGAGCTCAAAAAGGATTTTGAAAATCAGGTTAGAGAGGTGGAGGAAAAACTGGGAAGAGAAATGAGAGATATGCAGTCAAAGAATGAACAGCAGGTCAGCACCCTGCTAAAGGAGACCCAAAAAAATGATGAAGAAAATAACACCTTGAAAAATAGGCTAGCTCAATTGACAAAAGAGGTTCAAAAAGCCAATGAGGAGAAGAATGCTTTCAAAAGCAGAATTAGCAAAATGGAAAAGGAGATTCAAAAGCTCACTGAAGAAAATAGTTCTTTCAAAATTAGAATGGCACAGATGGAGGCTAATGACTTTATGAGAAACCAAGAAATCACAAAACAAAACCAAAAGAATGACAAAATGGAAGATAATGTGAAATATCTCATTGGAAAAACAACTGACCTGGAAAGTAGATCCAGGAGAGACAATTTAAAAATTATGGGACTACCTGAAAGCCATGATCAAAAGAAGAGCCTAGACATCATCTTTCATGAAATTATCAAGGACTACTGCCCTGAGATTCTAGAACCAGAGGGCAAAATAAATATTCAAGGAATCCACAGAACACTGCCTGAAAGAGATACAAAAAGAGAAACTCCTAGGAACATTGTGGCCAAATTCCAGAGTTTCCAGGTCAAGGAGAAAATATTGCAAGCAGCTAGAAAGAAACAATTCAAGTATTATGGAAATACAATCAGGATAACACAAGATCTAGCAGTTTCTACATTAAGGGATCGAAGGGCATGGAATAGGATATTCCAGAAGTCAAAGGAACTAGGACTAAAACCAAGAATCACCTACCCAGCAAAACTGAGTATAATACATCAGGGGAAAAAATGGTCTTTCAATGAAATTGAGGACTTTCAAGTATTCTTGATGAAAAGACCAGAGCTGAAAAGAAAATTTGACTTTCAAACACAAGAATGAATAGAAGCATGAAAAGGTGAACAGAAAAGAGAAGTCATAAGGGACTTACTAAAGTTGAACTGTTTACATTCCTACATGGAAAGACAATATTTGTAACTCTTGAAACATTTCAGTATCTGGGTACTGGGTGGGATTACACACACACACATGCACACGCACACACACACACACATACATAGAGACAGAGTGCACAGAGTGAATTGAAGAGGATGGGATCATATCTTAAAAAAATGAAATGAAGCAGTGAGAGAGAAATATATTGGGAGGAGAAAGGGAGAAATGGAATGGGGCAAATTATCTCTCATAAAAGAGGCAAGGAAAAGATTTTTTTTTAGTATGGGGAAAAAGATGGGAGGTGAGAGAAAAACATGAAGCTTACTCTCATCACATTGCACTAAAGGAAGGAATAAAATGCACACTCATTTTGGTATGAAAACCTATCTTACAATACAGGAAGGTGGGGGACAAGGTGATAAACAGGGTGGGGGGGACGATGGAAGGGAGGGCATGGGGAGGAGGGTACAATTTGAGGTCGACACTCACAGAGAGGGACAGGATCAAAAGAGAGAATAGAAGTAATTGGAAGCATGATAGGATGGAGGGAAATATAGTTAGTCTTATATAACACGACTATTATGGAAGTCATTTGCAAAACTACACAAATTTGGCCTATATTGAATTGCTTGCCTTCCAAAGGGAAGGGGTGAGGAGGGAGGGAGGTAAAGAAATTGGAACTCAAAGTGTTAGGAACAACTGTCGAGTAATGTTCTTGCCACTAGGAAATAAGAAATACAGTTAAAGTGGTGTAGAAAGTTATCTGGCCCTACAGGACAAAAGAGAAGATGGAGAGAAGGGCAGAGAGGGATGATAGAAGAGAGAGCATATTGGTGATAGGGGCAATTAGAATGCTCGGTGTTTGGGGGGGGAGGGGACAAAAGGGGAGTAAATTTGGAACCCACAATTTTGTTAAAATGAATGTCAAATAAATAAATTTAAAAAAAAAGAAAAAAAGAAAAAACACAATCTGGGAGTACTCTAAGCTGCATGAATGGGGACCCCTATAGCTCAGTGACTGAGCTCATCCTCTCCCTGTTCTGGTCCCTCTCCTTCTAATCTCCAAAGCAAGGTACTATTAATGCCTATTCAGGACCATTTAACTTGGCATTTATGAGCAGGAATCCTTCTACTCTTCTTTTTTTCCTTGTTGTCTCTTTCTTTCCTTCTCTCTTTCTTTCTCCTCAAAGAGGAAACCTTAAACCCATTTAACTCTGGATCACCTAGACTGGACCACAATAGGTACCTTCCCAAGCTCCATTTGAAGTCTATATTTTGGACCTTCCAGGTTCAGAGTGTATATCGGTAGTAACGGTTTCCCTTTTGACCAGCAACCCTCGGGGTCTTCACCGTCAAGTTGATTTATTTTTGTAGTTAACATAACTCACTATTCCAAGATGTCTATTCAGTAAATGGACTTTACCTCACTCAAAGTGAGAACCTGAAAAGGCCTTGGTTAAAAAGTTCCAGCATCTCCCAATGCATTCTGAGCGATCTCTAGTCTTCCTGATGAATATCTGGGCACTGGAAATAGACAGCTCAGTAGGAGAAAGAGAGGATGGCATCCTTACACAGTCTTCCCTCACTCAAATAAGTCAACTGCAAGTTATGACAATATTTCCTCGATGCCATGGTTCCCTTTAAACAGAAAGAGCAATGGGAGTGGAGCCAATATGGTGGAGTAGAAGGATGGACCTGGTGGAGCTCTTCCCCCATAGCCCATAAAATATTTGTAAAAAATGACTCTAAACAAATTCTAGAGCAGCAGAAGCCAAAAACGAGATAGGAAAAGAGATTTCCAGGCCAAGGCATCCTGGAAGGCTGGCAGGAAAGGTCTTTTGCACCAGGATCTGAGCATAGCACAGCCCAGTCTAGCCTTGGCCATGCAGCATAGCATGGACAAGACTGGAACAAGCTTCAGGGCATGGAATCATGGGTAACTTCTGCGCTTCCCAGATTTCTCCACCCCAAAACTCCAAAGACAGCTTCAAAGGTCAGTGAGAAAGCTCTTTCACCTGGGTGAGAAGGGAGTAAGAGAGTCTTACCCTAGCTCTGGTCCCAGGTGGCTGCAGCATCCATTTTGTGGAACCCTCAGCCTAAAGGCCCTGGGGGAATCAAGTAGGTGATCTGAATTCCAGCCCTGAGTGGCAGCCTTGGGGTGAAGAGGAGCACTGATGTTGTGGAGCTAGTGGTGGTTGTGGAGAGGGAACCCTACTTGCAAATCCTGGGCAGAAAAGCTTGTGGTTGCCCCTCAAATACATCACAGGTCAGGAAAGGAGCAAACTTCCCTCTCTTGATTGTGCCACCTTGGAGGAACTGAGAACTTACAGGTCCCTAGAGTATACCTTCAACTTTACAAAGTACTCAAAAGTGCTGGGAAAATGCTCAAAGAAGGGGGAATAAAAGAATATAGAAGGTGACCTTTTTGGTAACCAGGTACTTTATTCCATCCTTTTGCATGTGGAAGAATAAAGCATACTATAATAGAAAGACAGAAAAGGGAAGAATTGTGCATCCAAAACCTCCAAAACAATATGCAATGATCTTGTGCCATGGAAGAGGTCAAAAAAGGAGGAAAATGAGGGAGGAGAAATGAGAGTGATGCAAGGAATTCATGAAAAGCGAGTCAACAGCTTGCTAAATGTAACCCAAAAAGTTTCTGAAAAAAATAATACCTTTAAAAATAGACTAACTCAAATGACGAAAGAGGTCCAAAAAGCCAAGAAGGAGAAGAATGCTCCTAAAAGCACAATTAGCCAAATGGAAAAGGAGGTTCAAAAGCTCACTGAAGAAAATAGTTCTTTAAAATTTAGAATGGAACAGATGGAACCTAATGACTTTATTGAAAACTAAAAAATTACAAAAAAAGTTCCAAGGAATGAAAAAATAGAAGACAATGTGAAATATGTCATTGAAAAACAAATGACCTGGAAAATAGATCCAGGAGAGACAATTAACAAAATATGGGACGACCTGAAAGCCATAATCAAAAAAGAGTCTACACATCATCTCTCATGAAATTGTCAAGGAAAATGCCCTGATATTCTAGTATCAGAGGGTCAAATAATTGTTGAAAAATCCACCAATCACCAAATGAAAGAGATCTGAAAAGAAAAACTCCTAGGAATATTGCAGCCAAACCACAAGTTCCCAGGTCAGAAAATATCAGAAGCAACCAGAAAGATACCATTCGAGTATTGCAGAAATACAATCAGGATAGCACAAGACCTAGTAGCTTCTACATTAAGGAATTGAAGGGCTTGGAATATAATATTCCAGAAGTCAAAGGAACTAGGATCAAAACCAAGATTCGCCTACCCAGCAAAACTGAGTATAATACTTCATGGGAAAAAATAATCATTCAATGAAATAGAGGGCTTTCAAGAACTCTCAATGAAAAGACCAGAGCTGAATAAATAGAAAATTTGACTTTCAAACACAAGAATCAAGGAAAGCATGTAAGCAGGGAAGAGAAATCACAAGGGACTTACTAAAGTTGAACTGCTTACATTCCTACATGGAAAGATAATATGTCTAACTCTTGAAACTTTTCTCAGTATTTGGTTAGTTGGGTAGTTGGAGGAATTATACATACATACATACATATATATATGCATATATATATATACATATATACATGTATATATGTATATATACACAGAGGTGAGTTGAATAGGAAGGGATGATATCTAAAAAAATCAAAATTAAGAGTTCAAAGGAATGTATTGCGAGGAGAAAGAGAGAAATGGAATGGGACAAATTATCTCTCATAAAAGAAGCAAGGAAAAGCTTATTCAATGGAGGAGAAAAGTGGGGAGGTGAAAGGGAAAAAGTGAAACTTACTCTCCTTACATTTGACTTAAAGAGGGAATAACATGCAAACTCAATTTGGTATGAAAATCTATCTTACATTACAGCAAAGCAAGGGAAAATACGATACATGCATTGTGGGGGCGGGCATGATAGAAGGGAGAGCAGATGGGAGGAGGGATTAATTAGGATTAAAGACTTTTGGGAAAAGACAAGAAGAAAAGAGAGAACAGAATAAATGGGGTGGCAGCATAGGACGGATGGATATATAGTTAGTGTTTCACAACATGACAATTATAGAAGTCGTTTGGATAACCACATTTATTGCCTATATTGAAATTGCTTGCGTTCTCATTGGGAATGGGTAAGGAGGGAGGAAGGGAGAGAAGTTGGTACTCAAAGTTTTAGGAATGAATATTGAGAATTGTTTTTGTATACAACTGGGAAATAAGAAATACAGGTAATGAATGGGGTATAGAAATCTATCTTGCCTGAAAGAAAAGAGAAGATGGGCATAAGGGAATGGAAGTGTGTGATAAAATGGAGAACAGATTGGGAGAAGGGGCAATTAGAATGCACAGTGTCTAGGGGCGGGAGAGGGGAGAAATGGGGAGAAAATTTGGAACTCGAATCTTGTGGAAATGAATGTTGAAAATTAAAAATAAATACATTTTTAAAAAAAGAAAAGAGAGGATGAAAGCAACCTGTGAGTAATCCAAGCTGACTGAATGGGAACACAGCAAGCTTGGTACCTCAGCTAGTCCTCTCTGTCTCCTCCTCTCCAAAGCAAGGTAAATTTTGATAACCTTAAGCAGACCAGTTAACTTGTGGTCTACTAGCAAGAATACTTCTGTTTTTTTTTCCTCCCCTTGCTGTCCCTTCCTTCCTTCCCTCCTTTCTTCCTTCCTTCCTTCCTTCCCTAATCTTGCTTACTTTCTCTTTCTTAGTCTTTGCTTCCCTTTTATTCTTTCTTTCTTTTTTCTTTCTTTCTTTCCTTCCTTCATCCTTTCTTTCTTTGTTTGTTCCATTCTTTTTTCTTACTTGCTTGCTCACTTTACTTCTTATTTTCTTTCTTGTTTTTATTTCTTTCTTCCTTTCTCCCTCTTTAAAGGCCAATCTTTAAGCCCATTTCACTCAGGGGTCCCTAGATTGGACCACAAAGGTCACTTCCCTACCTCCACTGTATCTTGGACGTTCCAGTCTCAGAGTGAATATAAATAGTTCTCATCTGACCAGTGTGAGAGACAGAGGAAGTTAATTTTGTACAGAAGTTATTAGTTGATGAAGTCATTGAGAATAAGTCAGTTAGTAAGAAGGCCAGTAGACTGCGGATGGACTCAGCCAATCAGGAGACCTACAATGCTGTAGAAAATTACAGAGATTTTCATAAAGGAACCAAATCTATATCGAATGAAGCATAGTCACACTCAAAGCGAGAACCTGAAAAGGCCTTCTTCAAAAAGGACCAGGATCTCCCATTGCATCCTGAGCCATCTCTACTCCTCCTGAAGAATATCTGGCCCCAGGATGCAGATGACACTGAAGGAGAAGAAGTTGGTGTTCTTGCACAGCCCTCCCTCACTCAATTCAAAGTCAACTGCAAGTCATACCATCAGTTCCCTGAAGTCTTGGTCTTCTTTGGAAATAGGATGAAAACAACCTATGAAAATAATCCAAGCTGCCTGCATGGGGACCCTGCCAGCTTTATATCTCAGCTTATCCTCTGCTTCTCCTTCTCCTCTCTAAAGCACAGTACCTTTCTTTGTTCTCTCTCCCAGACCTTTCTGCTCCTACAGCTGCAAGACCCCTGGAGTGCCCAGACACTGCCAGAGGCATCTGTAGTTCTACTGCCCTCTGGGAGGTCTATCAGACTGTGGACCCTTGTATACAAGGACCCTTGTATACCCTTGTGCTACGTCAGTAATATTTTTTTCTCCCCTCTGTCCCAGGATGCTGGGACAAGTGAGAAGCTGCCAGGAGACTTCTGGGAGGAAATTGGAGATCTTAAGGAAAAGAAGCTAGTGTTCCATTGTAACATAATTAGACCACAATATAATCTGGAAAAGTAATTTGTGAAAGGGATTTCTAAATAAAACAAGCTTAGTAAGAAATTAGGTCTGCAAAAGTTAAAGAAAAGGCACCTTGCTCTGCTTAAGCTGACTTTTTACCCTGTATTACTCCATCCTCCGCCCCCCTCCCTGTACCCTCGTTTATCCTGCACTGTTCCATCCCCTGCCCCTTGGGACATTGGTACAGGGTAAGTGGGCCTCTGTCCTTGATTTTCTTTGGGGGTCCATGTGCCCTGATTTCAGGATTTCTGTGCCCTGTGGACTGCTGTGCATGGTTTTCTTTGGGGGCCCCAGTGCCTCAGTTTCAGGGTCTCTGCACCTGTGTTGTGCCCCTCCCCTGTGGGATGTTGGGGGAGTTGGATCAGTGGCCCACTCTACACTTGAAAAAGCAACCTAGAAGTAAGCCTTCTTTCTCTTTTTTATCTTTCCTTCCCTCCCCCAGGGATATGATGTTCTAGTCTGATAAGTCACTAAGGTAAAACAGACAAGGAACTACTGCTCTTCTCCAGGAATGTATGTAAGCCTAACCCTTTCTCTCCCTGCAGTTGGGGTAGCTCTCCAAGCACTTGGGAAGACTTGCAGTTGTCTTTTGGCCTGACCTCTCAGGTCCCATTAGAGCAAAAGTTACAAGGCTGTCTCACACTTGTCCTGACACTCCAGGCTCTGGTGGTTCAAGGCCATGGACGTGGGCACACCTTCCAAAGCCCTATATGGAAGGGTAAGTCCCATTCTCTCAATTCTTTCATCACTAGGGAATAGAGAAAACTGTTGGTGTTCCCTTCCTTCTGCACTCCAATATTCCCTGTTCCCTTGGGCAGCTAGGTGGTCCAGTAGATAGAGCACCAGTGCAGCAGTCAAGAGGACCTGAGTTCAAATCTCACCTCAGATACTTGACACTCACTATCTATGTGACCTTGGGCAAATCACATAACCCCAATTGCCTCATCCTGGGTCATCTTCAGTCATCCTGATGAATATCTGGTCACTGGATTCAGATGGCTCTGGAGGAGAAGTGAGGCTGATGATCTGCACAACCCTCCCTCTCTCAAAACAAAGTCAAGTGCAAGTCATATCATTATTTCTCTGATGATGTGGTATTCTTCTGCAGCTAAGGATGAACACAGTCCCTGTCCCCATGACCATGCCTGCAGGGTTATCCTTCTCTCTTGCCCTACTGCCCACTAGATCCTTGCATCTAGACTCAGGAGCACTTCACTGACAGTTCCCCTAGGTTAGCAAAAAAAAAAAAAACCGAAACAAAAAAAACCAAAACAAACTTGAATTTAAGAATACTTATCTTTTCTTTTAAAGTGCAGAGAGTAATGGGTTTTAGAAATTAAAATGTTACCACTACTGATTATGAATCTAGATCTGATTTGCTCATTCAACTAAGTTACAGCCACCTGATTGGTAATTAATTGGTTCTGCATCAACTTTTAAATACATGATATTTGCTTGTGGTATGGTTATATTTCTGAATTTTCTTACATTGTGTAAGTTGCTATTACCTATGTACTTAGAAAAGTTATAATCTAGACACGGTTAGATTAAGAATTGTACTATCTGATTATGAGACTGTTCAATAAAACAAAAATTTTGGAACCATCTAGTCATAAATTCTAATCAAGCCTGTGTAAAGGGTTCTGTGTGGCAAAATACCAATAAGGAATTTAAAGGACTAGTGAACTGTTATGGTGATAAGGCTAGTTTGATTCGGTGTGTTCTTGCCTTAGGAAAAAACTTAATTACCACCCCAAGGTAAATATCTTTTGGTACTTAGGAATCTGTGGTTACTGACAATTTTGGTTTTATGGTACATTGGGAGTTTGTGATACTTAGAAGACATTTTGCACCCTCTTGGTTTCCATAAATCTCAATCTTTACGTTTTCCAGCTTATTTACTTAAAAAAAGTTTAGTCATTATCTCTTTTAGCATCAGGAGGAATGGTGAGCTTTTATGGAAAGGGAAATACTTTCTACAAAAAAACCCTTGCAAAACCTTTTTGTTTTTCCATGTGATTCTAAAGGCCTAATAAATTTCCAGTTGCAAGCTAATTTGTTGTAATAATTTGATACTCATAACAAATTATGTCCAAACCTACCGTGATTTTTCTAAGTTTCACTCCTAGGTTTTTTGTGTCCTTGGATGGTCTTAAATAGGTACTTTCAGAGAAACAGAGTTATTGGTTCATGCTTCAGGTATTCTAAGAAAGGGTAACAATGTCTTGAATGTCGATCTCAAAGGTTTAATGTCTCACTCAAAATTTTTAAGAGGTGGACATAGAAATGAAAAGTTAGAATCTTATCAGATTCTAAAAGTTTTGTCATTAATCATTAAGGAGTATTGAAACACCTTCTTAGAACCCTGGTCGCTCCCTTCCCTCCCTCCCTTACTTTGAATCAAGAGGATGCAGAGGGATGGGTCAAGATACAGATGTCATCCATTTGCTGGTTACACTTGGTAAGTCAGCCCATCCATCTGTCAATATTTTTATTTGATCTGGAAATACAATTGACATCATCATTATTGCTTGTATTTACAACTAAAACAATTTAGTTATCACTTATTAAGATTGTAGGGTGGCTGGTTATGCTTTAATGCTAAAGAAGCTGGTGATGGATTAATGTGTGTTTGTGTGTATGTGTGTGTGTGTGTGCGTGTGGAAAGGAGCAGTCCTCACGGCTATTCAAAAAGTACAGCCCCAGCATCTCTAAGTAGCTTGTTTGAATGATGGAATTCCTAAAGAAATAACTTGCTTTGGTGACAAGTTGAAAATGTATAGAAATGATCACTAGTAATTGGCTTTTGCACAAGGACAAATTTAAAATTTGAGATGTGGGTCCTGGTAAATTTTTGATTAGTGAAACTTGCCATCTGAGGTAAAAGCTCTTAGGACTGTAATAAAATATGTTTTGAGTTATCTGATGGGTCATACAGAGTCCATCAAAAGTCGATAGTCAATAATCCACCATCTGAGAGAAATGCTACAAGTTGCTCAGAGAAAATGTGACTACTACAGGTGGAGATCTTCCTCTAGAAAAATTGAGGGGACAATCTTATCCTGTGCCTAGGATGGGATCCTCCTGTCTCAGTTTCCCCGCTGTGTTTCTTTGAAAAGGAATGTTTCCCACTTGACTATTCTTGAGTCTGGCTCTGAGGTACAATTGATACTACATGTTGGCAGAACTGTGATATTTTATCTAGTCATATCCTTGCTTTTCCTTTTTATGGCAAATTTCTGTGATCAAGGCAAGTGGTCAGTCTGAATGGGTAGTAATTTTAGCCCCAGTTAGGTAAATTAGTTAATATTCACACGGACTATCTGTCCCCAACCTGTGGTAGAGCATTCCGAGCTCGTATTGATCTGATCAGCCACTGTGAGTCATATTGAAATTTCACGTTACCATGGTGATTTCATTTTGGTCCTTTTCAAAATGAAGGACAACAACCAACCACCTCCTGCATAGCCATGTGAAAGATTAAATCCTCAGAATAGAATATTCTTTCTGAGTGATATGTAAATAATCAGACAAAGGGATAAGAAATTTGGGAAACAAACTTACAAACACAATGTTAATTACATTAAAGTATTTATATAACATCTCACCTATTCATCCTACTCTCATATTCCTTTTTAGACTTTTAACAAATTAGTAACTTGGTGTTTGGCCTAGTCATCTTCCTGTTACTAAACATATGTCTGTATGGAATAAGGTCCTTAAGTGTTTTTAAGTGGTTTTAGAATAGTTAGGTATTGGTGCAATGAATGAGGGACCAACCTGCTATTCTATTAATTACTGAACAAGATCAGAAACATCTTCAGTTTGAGAAAAAGAATTCCACTGTAATTTTCTTAGGAGCAGGTAACATGGGATATTTTTATATTAATGGAAAAGTCCACTTCATTCAAAGTTTGTTACTATTGTGGAAAGAATACCCATGTATACTGTGTTTTATGGCACAAATATTTTCTCATAAGCAACTTGTGGATATGCACTGTTTTGGCATTAATAATTTATGGATCCTCCCAAATCTTTTATGGTAAGTGGAGTAAAGTCGATATCCTGGAAGTAAATTCATCTGTATGACCACTTCACTAAAGAGTACAAAGTTTCCTCCTGGAAAATGTTACTTATATTTACAGGCGTAGAGTTGGAACCTCAGTAGCCTCTGATCCTCCTAAAGGAACTGGAATCAGAGTGGAAACTTTTGAGATAATAACCAGATCAGAAAATCCTCTGTGGCAAAAGTAAATAGAAACATCATGGTTCTCTTGACTTCATTTTTTATTTTCTCCTTTTCTGTCATCAATTTGTGCTCCTTCTGTTTGGAGCCTTGCATATTGAACTTGTCAGATTTGTGTCTTCTAGATAATGCTGTCCACCTGCTGATGGTCATGCACCAAGGATAACTGTTCCACACTTTCCTCACCTCTGGACATAGTTTCAGCCTCATTTTACTCTCTTCCCCTCCCTACTCAGGGACAGCTCCTTTGTCACTGTCTCCAAAGCATCTGGGTGAATAGTGAGGCAGACAGGAGTGCTGAGATAGATGAAAGAAGCAGGAGGCAGGATGTGAGATGTGAGATAAGATGCCAGGCTTGGCTAGTCAGAAAAGTGATTAAAGAAGATTATGCACTGAAGCTGCTAAGGATGGGGACTTGCGTGTGTGCTTTCTAGCTGTGCTGTGCTCTAGGCCACAGATTTAACCATTTCTATGTCTAACCCACCAATTCTTGATTCTTGCCTTGTGACAAGGGTTGGGCCTGATGTGCCAGGGCTGGGAGTCTAATGCCTTAATTCAAAAAGGGAACTCCTCTGGCCAGAGCAGAATTAATGATTGCTGGGTGTGTTGCCATCATTTCCAGGAAAATAATTTATTTCCCATAGTTCTTCCCTTGTTCTATGAAGACCCTGCATGGAATTTATTCTTTGAGCACTGAAAGGATATTATAGGCAGCTTCTTGGACTCAAGACATTCATTCCAGCCTGATACCTACTCCTACCTCCTCCTGGGGATTGTGGATTCTCTCCTTTCTTTCCCCTACTCTCACCCCATTACTGATCATTCAACTCACTCTTATATTGGACCGGGCTTGTTTAAACTCCTGGTTTGTGTTGTGTCATCTCACCAGCAGCATCATTTAGGATACCAAACCCTTTCACTGATGATCCTCAGTGGTTTGCCCCTCTCGGCCTTGGACTCAGTTGCCACTGCATTCTTGACCCCACACTGATCTCCCCCAAACTATTTTGGCCCCTGAAGTGGACTCTACACTCCTATTCAGCAGGAAGCAGCTACTGAGGACAATGATTTTTGCCCCATTTCCCCAAAAGAATTCTCCTTTCTAGTGGTTGAGTTAGAAAATGAGGTGGATACAAATAATGCATTGAGTCAAATATAATATTATGGATAGATGTTATGAAGCCACTTTTTTTATTTCCTTTACATTCTGAGAGAGTCCTGAAGATTGCATGTGTTGAGCTGAGTTGACTGAAAACAATTTTTGATAAATTCATGTTGGTCCCATTCAACAATTATGTATTTAATAAATATATCTTATATACAACATTGGACAGATGACTGAGCCATGTTTCAGAGACTTTCAGTCATTTGTTCAAGGTTACCTAGTTAGCAAGTTGTGGGTAGAGAAGTCAAATCCTTATATTCTGACTTAAATATCAAAGATTTCTGTACTAAACCAAGAATACATTACCCAAAAGTTTGCGAAAGCTGTCAAGGGGAGAAATTTAATTTGGAAGGACAGGAGAGGGAGGAAGGTGCCTGTTTAGGACAGAGCAACAGAAATAAAATTAGCCTATAATAAATAAAAGAAAGGGGAATGGTTTTAAGTATTCTAATTCTGAAAATTGGCGAAAACCACCTTTGAACATATCATTTCATTCCAAGCTGATGTGACATCTTTATTCCTAATACTACAGATGAGGGAGTTTATAACAGGTATGAGGATATTGTAGAAGACAGACACCATCATATCCTTCTCTGCAGTATGATATGAAGTAGGGAACGTGTAGTTATAGGCAGAAGCTCCATAAAAGAGAATAACAACAGTTATATGGGAGGAACATGTGACAAATGCTTTCCTGTGACCTGTAGCTGAATTCATCCTATAGACTGTGAGGAGAATAAGGGAGTAAGAGCTTAAAATAACTATTAGAGGGATGAGGAGCATAAGGACACAGCACAGGTACATTACAAATGCATAGAGTGATGTGTGTGAGCAGGAGAGTTTCAACAAGGCAAGGACCTCACAGAAGAAGTGTTGAATCCCTCGGGATTTACAAAATGGGAAGTTCATGGTGATAGGGGTGATAGTGAAACCATCAAAAGAGCCCAGAAACCAACAGACAATTGCAAAGAGTATGCAAACTCTGTGGTTCACGAGGATGGGGTAGTGGAGAGGGTGACAAATGGCCATATACCTGTCATAGGACATGACTGCCAATAGGAAGAATGCTTCTCCCATAAGTGTTACATATAGGAACATCTGGAGTCCACAGCTTGGGGCTGAGATATGATGAATCCCAGTTATCTGATCCAACAGCATATTAGGCACAGCAAGAGAGTTATATATCATGTTCATGAGGAAAAGCTGACTGATGAAGAAGTATATGGAAGTGTGGAGGTGGGGACAACTCTGAATCAAAAGAAGCAATGTTGCATTCTCAGTCAAGGCTACTATGAAAACTACCCTGATATTCTAGAACCAGAGGGCAAAATAAATATTGAAAGAATCCACTCAAAATTTCATGGAAATGAATGTTGAAAACCAAAAATAAATAAATAAATAAACATTAACAACACCAAAAAAGAAGCAATGGGAGTATTTCTTTGACCACTGTGCTCAAAAAAAAAAAGAAAGCAAAGGGAAGAGGGGAGATTCGAGAAGAGGACGATTCTGGTGGCATCCCAGATGGCAATGCTCCCTGAGGAGGCAATTAGATGGGATACAAAACGTGATCTTTTCTGGGATTATCTACAGTAGGCTAGAGAACCAATCAAGAAACCACAGACATAGGACAAAAGTTCAAAAACTGAATAAAGGAACTTCCTGGGTGAATGAGAGCATAGTTTCTTAGGGTCCTGCCCTGAAGGTGCTGTTCCACATGGGAAAAACAGGATCTGGGAAGATGGCAATTTAGCAGGACTAGATGGCTCAATGAGTTATAGTACCCAGGAATTGGGATGAACAGTCAGGTTTTCATTTATTTTATGGTAAATTTTAAGATTTTTATTATTGCTATTAAAACACCTTAGATATGGGTGTTGGAAGAAAAAATTTTTCTTGCCAACTGGTTTACGGAAGCAGGATAGAAACTGTGGATGGTTCTTCTGTCTATAGACCCATTACTTTTACTGGCTGAAAGGGCCTTTTGAGCCTTAGGGATGCAAGGTTAATGGTTCACCAAGTTATCATTACACCATTTAGAATTGGACCTTATCCCTTAGTATACAGAATTACTCATTGGAAGTCTTCATATAGAAACTGGTGATCCCTTGTTAGCATTATTGTATACTATAGACTATTTGGGGCACATAAATTGGACTAAGTAGACCTCTGAAGTGCCTTCCAACTATTTAAATTCTATGGCTCTTTGCCTGCAATTCTGAACATGCCACACTGTTTCTTTTACAAACTGATATTGAATATGTGGGAATGAGGCCAAGTTAGGCAAAAGCCTTGTCTTTTTCAAAACAGCAAAATTGCACTCTGACTCATTTTTGACTGAGAAGGAAGGAAATAAAGGAAGAAAACAGAAATTTACTAAATGCCTACTGAATACCAGACATTTAGTTGGCTTTACAAATATTGTCTCATTCTATCCTCACAACAACTGTAGTGATTTTGTCTCCATTTTATAACTGAGGAAACTGAGGCACCAGAGGTTAAGTGACTTCCCCAGGATCACATTGCTTAGTAAGTGTCTGAGGCTAGATTTTAATTCAGGTCTCCTGATTCCAGACCCAGCACTCTATGCATTGTACTACCTGACTGTTTTCTGAAGGGCACAAGGAAAAGCTTGGTTCTGGTTTAGTTCTGCCTTTAGGAATTATAGGTCAATCTCTATGTTCACTCTCCCAACTATGACTTGAATGAACAGACTGTTTTCCCAAAGGGCTGCTACTACTTTTCCCTCTCAGGATCATAGTGGTAACCCTGATGGTATGAGGTTATCTATTACTATCACTAATGATTTCCCATCTGATGTGCTCCCTCATTGCCAATCAAAGTTAACATTTAATATATTAAATTATTATAAAATTCAAAAATATCTTATATATCCTATATATTATATCATATAATTTAATAGTATAACACAAATGTGAATAGATTAATGTCAATTAGATTTTACAAAAGAATATTTACTGAGAAGGAATATCAAGGCCTGAAGTTCATCATCCCCCCTGGACTGAGTTATGTTCTCCCCTCTACAAACGTACTTAGTCATAGAAGAGAATGAACTTAAATTTAAACTCATTGTTATAAATTCCTATGCCCCTCAGTCCAAATTCAGGCAAGAGAGGTATTTCTTGGCCCAACAAGTCCATTTCTCCCTACAGTGTGTTCTTGTCAAGGTTACTTCTTGGCATATCATAGCTGATGGATAAGTCCCTCTTTTCTTGTAGACAGTGTGGCTCACTGTCAAGTTGATTCCCTATTAGAGATTGTCAAACATTTCACTCCTCAGGGGTAGCTCCTCATTGGACTGGGCTTCTTCTGCTACCATTTCCATGTGCTCTGGATGGCCTTTCAGACCTTTTGAAGCTCACAGTGTCATAATCCAGTCTGTTACATTTCTGATACTTATTCACCTATTATCAGGAATGCTAAACACAGAGAGACAAAAGAAATAGTAATGCTATGGATTTTCAGCTATGATCAAGATGGCATGTAAGAAAGCTAGTGACAGGCAACAGATTGTTGGTATTACTGCCACTGTCCTTCACCATAAGGCTCACATCATTTCTTCTTCCTTGCTTGAAAGATTCAAGGAAAAGACAAAGAATTAATCTCTTTGAAGCTTTTGTATGTAATATTTCTATTCGGGAGACAATTACAAGACATTTTTTTTCACCTCATAATAAACCAACAGGAAACAGTCATACCTGCTCTAAAGCAAAAAGGCAAAGGAACCACCCAGCAGCCAATTTTGGAAGCAGGTTCCCTCTGCCTGTAAAATGAGTGTCAGTAGGAAGAAAATATTGTGCATGCACTAAAGATGGGGCTCTCCGTGACTAGTCCTCCCTTCACAGAATTTAGTCAAAATGAATAGATCAAAACTCAATTTTAGGGTTAGCTCTCATTTGTCTTCTTTCTCAAACCGATAGAAAACCTGGTATCTTTGGACCATGACTTGAAGACTGATCCCTTCTAAATCTCTGTATACCAAAATCAAACACTGTTCCTCCATCTTGTACCCCTCATTCATAATTAAGGACACACACAAATAAAAAAGCTGATAAAATTACTCCTTCCTTCCTTATAGTGGGCAAGACTATTAAAATATTATATCAATAGTAAATAACTTCAAAAAACAGAAAACTGTTATTTCACCAAAAAAAAAAAGGAAAGCAAAAAGAAAAAAATGGTTTCATTAGTTATTTGTATTCTCTGCTAGGTGAAAGCTCATGAATAATTGGAAGATCCCTATGCTCTGGTCATGTACATCTATTTCTCTGTCTGTCCAACTGGAACAGAGCACCATCCCTTCTTTCTCTTCTCTCACTACCAGCTCCTGTCTCCACATTGAAGGCAACTGCTGTGCTATAACAATTTCTATAGCTATCATTCATCACTCTTGGCAAAAATCAAGGATCTCCTCCCTGGCAAAAAGAAAACAACTCATGTTCTTTAAATTGTTCCTCATAGGAACCCACTTAAGCCAGTCTCATTTATCATTTTTTATTCAAGGTGATCTTAGAGAGGAGTGGGAACTGGAAGCTGTGATGCCCAGAAAATGCCTCTTGCGGAAAATGTACTGCTTGAGCTGATTTCTGGGTTCAAGCTTTACAAATTATTCAATTCCCAAATGAGAAATCTATGGTAACCACATTCAGAAAATTTTGTACAGAAGTATACTCAAAAGTTAGTGTTGACATCAAAATTTATTTCTCATTATAATTTCTAAGAAGTTCCTCAGATTCACATGAAGAGGTCATTCCTGAGCTCTTAAAATTCTTTCTTAAGGGGAAAATCTCAATTTACTTTTTAAACTACTAATGCATTTTATCCATCAGTTCTTTTTAATGCATTAAATTTTAGGAGTACATGAATGTATTTCATTGATTATTTTCGTGAGATTTTTCTAATAGCTTAACACAATCCTGAATAAATTGATTTCTGAATTTATCAGTGAAATGTTCCATTTTTCTATCAGGTACCATTTTCCCTTTTGACTGAAGGCTTACTGACATTTATAAATAGACAACAAAACAAAAATTTGGGTCAAAACTCACTCAAACACATCCAATAGAAACTTTTTTTTGGTATTTGTTTAATATTTTATTTTTAACCAGTTACATATTAAAGAAGAATTTTGAACATTTGTTGTTAAAACTTTGAATTACAAAAATCAATAAGGAGAAGAATTTTTTAAAAAGCAGAATTGGACAAATGGAAAAGTAATTCCAAAAGCTCACTGAAGAAAGTAATTTCGAAAAAATTAGAATGAAACAAATGAAAGCTAATGAGAAATCAAGAAATTATAAAATAAAAACAAAAGAATGAAAAAATAGAAAACTAGGTGAAGAATCTCATTAGAAAAAAAAACTAACAAAAATATCCAAGAGATATAGTGTCAGTAGGAAGAAAATATTGTGCATGCTCTAAAGATGGGGCTCTCAGTGACTGGTTCTCCCTTCACAGAATTTAGTGACTATTGGACTTCCAGAGTGCCTTGATCAAAACAAGAGAATAGACATCATCTTTCAAGAAATTATCAGGAACAACTGCCCTGATATTCTCACACCAGAGGGAAGAACAAAAATGGAAAGAACCACTGATCACCTCCAAAAAGAGATCCCAAAAGGAAAATCCAAGGAATATTCTAGTCAAATTCTAGGGCTCTTAGGTGAAGGAGAAAATATTGCAAGCAGTCAGAAAGAAATAATTCGAGTATTGTAGAAATACGGTCAGGATAACACAAAATCTAATAGCTTCTACATTAAGGGATTGGAGGGCTTGGAATATGATATTCCATAGGTCAAAGGAGTTAGAATTAAAACCAAAAATCACTTACCCAGCAAAACTGAGTATAATACATCAGGGGAAAAATGGACCTTCAATCAAATGGAGTACTTTCAAGCATTCTTAATGAAAAGACCAGAACTGAGTAGAAAATTTGACTTTCAAAATCAAGACTCAAGAGAAGCGTGAAAAGATAAACAGGAAAGAAAAAATGTAAGGGAGTTATTAAAGTTGAACCCTTTCCATTTCTCCATGGAGACATGATATTTGTAACTCATAAGAACTTGCTCAGTATTAGGGTAGTTAGTGGGAATATATAAACATATATGTGCCCTCTGCCCATATATATACACATACATATATATGGGCAGAGGGCACAAGATGAGTTGCATATGATGTGATGGTATCTAAAAAATAGAATTCAGGGGCTATAAAAGATTATACTGGTAGGAGAATGGGATAGGTAGAATGCGGAAAATTGTCTCACATAAAAGAGGTAAGAAAGAGCTTTGAAAGTGGAGGGGAATGGGGGCATTGAGAAGGAAAATCTGAATTTTAATGTCATTGTAATTGACTTAAGGAGGAAAAAACATACACACTCTATTGGGTATGGAAATTGATCTTACCTTACAGGAAAGTAGGGTGTAAGGAGCTAAGAGAGAGGAAGTGATAGACAGAAGGGTAGACTGAGCGATGGGGTAATCAGAAACAAAAACTTTTCAGAAGGCACAAAGTGAAAGAAGAGAATAGAATAATGAGTGGGAAGAAGATGAAGAGAAATATAGTTAGACTGTTCTGCAAGTGTTCTGCATGACTACACATGTATAACCTATATAAAATTGGTTGTCTTCTAACTAATGGTGGGTGGCGACAAATGAAGGGAGAGAATTTTGAACTCAAAAGTTTTAATATGAATGTTAAGAACTGTTTTTACATGCAACTGAAAATAAGATATACAGTTAACAGGGTATAGAAATCTACCCTGCTCAAAATTAAAATAGAAGAGAAAGGGAATAAAAGAGGGGATTGGGAGTAACAGAAGGGAGGGCAGAGTGGGGGAAGGGGTAATCAAAAAGCCTGCCTTGTTGTGGGGGGGGGGGGAAGAGATGTGGGAAAATTTGGAAATCAAAATCTTGTGTAAGTGAATACTCAAAATGAAGAATTAGATAATCAATTAAGTAATTTTAAAACACTTTAAAAAAAACTTTTGAGTTCCAACGTCTCTCACTTCCACCCTCATGACACACCACCCTCACTCCCACCGCTGTGAAGAATGCAAGCAATTTGATATAGGCTATGCATATGTAGGCATTTAAAACATATCCATACATCATATTGTGAACAAAAACTTCGATGGCCAAAGAATCTCAAGAAAAATTAAAACAATTTGATAAGTATGCTTCAACCTGTATTCAGCCAGCATCAGTTCTTTCCCTGGAACTGTAAAGCATTTTTCATCATAAGACCTTCAGAGTTGTCTTGGATCGTTGTATTAAAAGAATAGTTATGGCAATTCTTCTTGTTCATTCATTTCGGTTGTGACTGACCTGTTATGAGTTGAAGTTTTCTTGGGAAAAATACTGGAGTGGTTTGCCATTTCTTTCTCCAGATGATTTTACCAATAAGGAACCTGAGGCAAAGGGAAAGAAGAGACTGTCCCAAGCTCACACAGCTTACTGAGTTGGATTTGAATTTAAGCCTTCATGAATCCAAGATTAACACTCTATTATATATGCCACCTAGCTGCCTTAATACAGTAGTGAGCCAACTTTTCTGTATCCATGGCAAATATTACAAGTTTTCTCTAGATGTCAGTATATATAAAGATGGTCTATTCTCTTAGATAGTGGTTACTCCAACCTGTCTACCATGGACCTCCCAGCCTTGCTATCCATCTTCCCACTTCTTCTCACAGACCCAAAGAAAGAAGCTTGATTTTTTAAAACTTAAGTTGTGTTTCACATAGCCTCTGATCAACCGAATTAATCACAACACTGTCAAACATAATTTACTTTTGAGCTCCCTAATCTAATACTGTGCATTTCCTATTTATCATTGCTGCTTGCCCACAATGACATTTTATTTAAATCAATAGTAGATTGCTTTCTGTCAAGGACTGGGAGACACCAACAACAGTTCTAACAAGTTATTTGATATATTTATTGGTTTAACAAACCAAGAAGTTACAAATCGTAAGACAATAATCAGTATTATGACAAAGAAAGTGATAAATTCAACATGCAAGTAGAAAGAGTTAAAGGACACTACACTTAAAATAAATCTCTAATTTCATAAGGAAAGAACTGAAAAACAAAATGATACCCAAAGTGAGGACTTTGGAAGCCCAGAGGAGCACCAGCAAGCAACAAGTGGCACAGGTGCTAACCAGCATCACACTCACAACTAAAATTTAACCTTCAGACTTCAGAGTAATGGAGATGGCACACTGTGTGGAAAGTTGCGGAAAAGCAATTTTTGATAAATCCATGTTGGTCCCATTCACCTTTTCGGTATTTAGTAACTGTTTCTTTAATACAACATTGGACAGAAAAATAAGCCAAGTCTGAGAGACTTTCAGCAATTTGTTCAAGGTAACCTAGTTAAAAAGTTGTGGATTGAGAAGACAAATCCTTATTTTCTGACTTAAATAGGAAGGACTTTTATAATAAACCAAGAAAAAATTAAGCTGAAAGTTTTCAAAAGCACTCAAGGAGAGGAAATTAATTTAGTAGGACAGGGGAGGGAGGGAAGTGCCTGTTTACAACAGAGCAACATGTATAAAATGAGCATATAATACATAAAAGAAAGTGAAATGGTTTTAAGTGTTCTACCTACGAAAATTACCTAAAACCAGTTTTGAACATAACATTTTTTTCAAAGCAATTGTGACATCTTTATTCTTGACACTATAGATGAGAGGGTTTATAGTAGGTGTTAGGATATTGTAGAAGACAGACACCATCTTATCCTTCTCAGTAGTATGATATGAAGGAGGGAACATGTAGTTATAGACAGAAGCTCCATAAAAGAGAATAACAACAGTTATATGGGAGGAACATGTGACAAATGCTTTCCTGTGACCTGTAGCTGAATTCATCCTATAGACTGTGAGGAGAATAAGGGAGTAAGAGCTTAAAATAACTATTAGAGGGATGAGGACCATAAGGACACAGCACAGGTACATTACAAATGCATAGAGTGATGTGTGTGAGCAGGAGAATTTCAACAAGGCAAGGACCTCACAGAAGAAGTGTTGAATCTCTCGTGATTTGCAAAATGGGAAGTTCATGGTGATAGGGGTGATAGTGAAACCATCAAAAGAGCCCAAAAACCAACAGACAATTGCAAAGAGTATGCAAACTCTGTGGTTCATGAGAATGGGGTAGTGGAGAGGGTGACAAATGGCCATGTACCTGTCATAGGACATCGTTGCCAAAAGGAAGAACTCTGCTCCTATAAGAGTCACATAGAGGAACATCTGGAGTCCACAACTTAGGGCAGAAATATTATGAATCCCAGTTATCTGATCCAAAAGCATCTTGGGCACAGGAACAGAAATATACATCATATCCATGAGGGATAGCTGACTGATGAAGAAGTACATGGGAGTGTGGAGGTGGGGATCACTTTGAATCAAAAGAATCAATGTGGCATTCTCAATCAAGGCTGCTATGAAAATAATGAATATCAGTGAGTAGAGGCAAGGAGAATATTTGTTTTGGCTGAAGACCCCAACAAGATGAAAGCAGTCCAAAAAGTTTGATTCTCCAACCTCATTCTTTGCTTCATATCATCTCACCTAGAGAATATTAAAAACAACAAGAACAAGAAAAGATTTTATATTCTGTCCCTTATACATATATGATAGATAATCTATTAATGATGGAAAGAAATATGCTACAGATTGGTTTAACCAAAGTGGACATGTATTTTTGCTAACAGGAGGGATTCTCATCAATTTATGATACAGATGGTGCAGCTTAAAAATAAAGATAGGTCTGTTGGGATTGAAAATTATCTTCAGTCATTTTCAAACCCTGAGACTCAACCAGATTATTCTTATATAAAGTAGTGTTCAAGATGAGCTCTGTAGCTTGAGATAAAAATCATAGGAAACATTATAGAAACAACCATTTTCCTTTTTTTTTTGTCATATGAGCATCTCAAATTAGTTTTGCCTAAAGTGAAGTTCATTGTGCTTCACTTTTCAAAACTTCTCTATTAATATCAAAGACAATACCCTACTATCAGTCACTCAGTCTCTTATTGTTCTGTTGAACTCCTTATTCACTATTCCCCATATTTATAACATAATGCCAAGTCTTGTATTTTCCACTTTTATAACGTCTCTCATATAGGACCCATTCTCTCCATCACCCATCATCCCACTTGAAGCCATTATCATTTCCATTTCCAGACAGTTACCTCAACTACTGCAATAGACTCAAATTGATCCTCCTACCACAATACTTTCCCTCCTGTAATTTATCTTCCGCTAAGCTGATACAGCGACTTTGCTAGTACTTAGTTCTGACCAAGTATCCCCTTACTTTGTAAACTCCAGTATCTTCCTATTTCTTCCATGACAAAATAAAAACAAAAACTCTTCTCCTCAGTAATTAAAGCTCTTCGTAACCTTACACATTTCTCCACTTTAACTCCCTTCATTCAGCTAAAGTATCCTAGTTGCTATACTTCACACACAATATTCCATCTCCCTTCTCCATGTCTTTACATTGACTATCGCCCATGCCTGTAATAAATACTCTCTTTCCTAACTTCCTACCTCTTAGTTTCTCTGGCTTGTTTCAAGACTCAGCCCTCCTCACTTCCACACTGTTGCTACTGCCTTTCCTTCTGAGAGTTTACTACTCTTTTGTACTACCACACCTACTGCTATATATGCCTATTTATTTGCATGTTTACCTCCCACATTATAATAAAAGCTTCTTGAGAACAAGAACTGTTTTTACCTTTCTTTGCATCCCCAGCTTAGCTCAGTGAGTGACATATAGTAAACAAATAATAAATATTTGTTAATTGACTAACTAAAATGTGTGAAAATCCATCCCCTGGTGGGCAGTAGTATACTAGGGGAGAGAATTTTTATAAAGATCTTTTCATGTGGACAGCAATTTTTTACATATCTGTGAGGTCAAAATAAAAATTAGGGAGAAGGGTGGCAAATCAACTTCATAATCCTAGGCAAAGATCTACAGAAGGAAGCATACAATAAACATTTTTTAAATGGTTACTCTGTGTCAGGCACTGTGCTAACCACTTTATAAAATGATATGAGATAGAAATATTTTGTTTGATCATCTCAACATCCTTAGTATGTAGGTGCTATTATTATCCCTACTTTATAGCTGAGGAGAGTGAGGCAGACAGTGGTTAACGGACTTGCCCAGGGACACATATCTAGTAAATGGCTGAGGTTGCATTTGAACATAAGGCTTCCTGACCCCAAGTCAAGCACTCTATTACTATACCACCTAGGTTGTCGACTTTTCTATTTGTCTCAATACAACTTGTATGACTCTTCTTCACCCTCTAAGCATTTTTAAATTTTTCCATGAATACGCAAGGAGGGCACTCTTCCCTATGGGATATAGAACTTAGTGAAAGAAGGGGATTAAATTATAAAATGATCCAGAATATTATTAATGTGTCCATAGTTACATAGGCAAAAATAGCAAAGTCATAATTCAAACATAGATTCTCTGATTTATTATTTTCCACCCACTGCACCATAGCTTCTCCCTATAAAAATCATTTTGTTCCTTTGAACTATACCTACAATTTAAAATATGCTATTTATCTTTCCCTGATCCCACTAATTAAAGGGGATCTTTTTCTTTCCAAGGCACTGCTACTTCTTTGGATCTCGTGTTTATTACATTTTGCTGGGTATCATAGTTATTTCTGTCCTATCTTCTGTATTTGAAGTTAAGATTCTTGGGCCTATTTCCTCTTTTTGAGAATCAGCACTTAGGACAGGGTCTTGCATAACAGATATGTTTTAAATGTTTAGGACTGGATTAGGTCAGATCGAATTAAAGTCATTTTTCTACCACACTGATCAACTTAAAACTGATTGACATTATACCCTCCAAGGTTCTCATAGGAAAAAGTGAACATACCTCCTTGCTTGTTTTGACTAACTATCTGAGAATTGTGAAGTAGAATAATTAGTGCAGAAAAAAATGGGTTTGATTTAGAATGATCTCTACGGGCAGGGAGGGGGTACACTGGAGAGAGCTCTGGTCCTGGCATCACAAGGACTTCAATTCAAATCTTGCCTCACTTCCTAGCTATCTTACTGAGGGGAATTCACTTAACTTTGATTGCCTACTAAACATAAATTAACAAGTAAAATAAACTTTCTACACTGCCTTATTTTCAATGTGAGGCAATTTGTATGTTGAAATTATTTATTTCATAGAAATTTCTAGTTTGCTACTTCAGAATGTAATCCTAGGGTCATAAAAGTGATGCTTTAATTTAGGTTGATGAATATTTAAATTATGAAATACTTTCAAGCTAGAAGAAGGACTTGTGTCCCCAAGAACATTTACATATTCACAAAAATTCAGGTATCTTTGAATGAATCTATAAAAATACATATTTGTCTATGATATTTTCACCCATGAGTCTGTGTATTTGTCATCTGATCTTTACTGTATCTATGAATTTCTTCTTTAAAAATAAAATTTGACATACATCAACTTTCAGAACGCTTTTAGTTGTAACATTTTAAATTATATTTCTCTTCTGTAAAATTTCCTCAGAACTTGGAAAAATACTGACAATCATGGTTGATTTCTTCATATCATTTCCCCCACCTTGAGTGCACATCTATCTTCCCCTTTGCCTATTCAAATTCTAGCCTAGGCATTTTTCTTTAAAATAGTTCACGGGATTTGACCATTTCTACATTCAGATGCATGAGACAACTAAACATTGTGCTACTTACCTTCAGTTCCATCTATGGAAAAAAATTGTGAAATGCTGATTCTCTGTAATGAAAATTGGAAATGTTCACAGCTATTCCCAGTGACCACTCCGGTGATATTCTTCCCCACTTAAAATGCAGAGAAAGCTTGTAACAAACTCTCAGAAAATGACCAAAGTCATCTGTGGAAACTAAAGATACATGAAGAAAGTTTACTACATTCCCTATTAATGTGAACAGTAGAGTTACATAACATCAAAGTAATTTTTAAGAGAAATTAAGACTGATACTAGAAGTATAAATGAAATAAAGCTGGACATGTTTTATGTCTAGTTAAAGCCAAATCTTGAGAGGTTAGTGTAAAAAACAAGTACCAGACCTGCTGTTAAGTAGCAGCATGTATTATTGAAGTCATGAGAAGGACCTCTCCCATTCCAGCTCTATCCATGTTAACATAAATGTTACTGTGATGATCATGCAACAAGAAGTTGACCCTGTGTCAAGGGGATGGAAGAAGAGATGTGAGTGTGATGTGAATCCAAAGAGTGAGGTCAGAATATTGCGTCATCACCTCTTTCATATTAATTACAGAAGAATTCTGGAACCCAGGTTGAAATAAAAGAATACCATCTTGGGAATAAGAGTTTTGGATGGGGAGGGGTCACATCTCTGAGTCTACCCTCTTGTATGGTGTAGAGAAAGGTATTTGTTTTCTTGGAACTTTAGTCTCTTTATCTCAAAAATGAAAGCCTGAACAAGATGTCCCTTCCTCCTCTAAAATTTTCTGTTTCCTTTATCTACTAGGAAATTTCTGAGAATTTGAAAGCAATGCATTTGAAGCAATAAAGCTACTTTCTTCAAAATATTTTTATTGGTTCATTTTTCTTTTGAAAAAACAAACTTCTCAACAAACACTAAGTTAACAAAACAGTTGACAAAGTATATTCCCCCAAAATAACAAAAAATTCCATCTTTACTGGAAAATTTTTTTAAATTTCTTTATTTAACTTTTAACATTTATTTTCACAAAATTTTGGGTTCCAAATTTTCTCCCCATTTGTGCCCTCCCCACACCCCAAAACACTGAGCATTCTAACTGCCCCTATCACCAGTCCATCCTCTCTTCTATCATCTCTCCCTTCCGTTGTCCCTCTCTTCTCTTTTGTACTGTAGGGCCAGATAACTTTCTATACCCCATTGCCTGTATTTCTTATTTCCTAGTAGCAAGAACAGTACTCAACAGTTGATCCTAAAACTTTGAGTTCCAACTTCTCTTCATCCCTCCCTCCCCACCCATTCCCTTTGGGAAAGCAAGCAATTCAATATAGGCCATATCTGTGTAGTTTTGCAAATGACTTCCATAATAGTCATGTTGTGTAAGACTAACTATATTTCCCTCCATCCTATCCTGCCCCCCATTGCTTCTATTCTCTCTTTTGATCCTGTCCCTCCCCAAGTGTTAACTTCAAATTGCTCCCTCCTCCCATTGCCCTCCCTTCCATCCTCCCCTCCACCCTGCTTTTCCCCTTCTCCCCCACTTTCCTGTATTGTAAGATAGGTTTTCATACCAAAATGAATGTGCATTTTATTCCTTCCTTTAGTGGAATGTGATGAGAGTAAGCTTCATGTTTTTTTTTTCTCTCACCTCCCCCCTTTTTCCCTCCACTTAAAAGCATTTTACTTGCCTTTTTTATGAAAGACAACTTGCCCCATTCCATTTCTCCCTTTCTGCTCCCAATATATTTCTCTCTCACCCTGTAATTTCATTTTTTTTAAAGATATGATCCCATCCTATTCAATTCATTCTGTGCTCTTTGTCTCTGTGTGTGTATGTGCGTGTGTGTGTGTAATCCCACCAACTACCCAGATACTGAAGAGTTTCAAGAATTAGAAATATTGTCTTTCCATGTAGGAATGTAAACAGTTCAACTTTAGTAAGTCCCTTATGACTTCTCTTTGCTGTTTACCTTTTCACACTTCTCTTCATTCTTGTGTTTGAAAGTCACATTTTCTTTTCAGCTCTGGTCTTTTCATCAAGAATGCTTGAAAGTCCCCAATTTCATTGAAAGACCATTTTTTTCCCTGAAGTATTATACTCAGCTTTGCTGGGTAGGTGATTCTTGGTTTTAGTCCTAGTTCCTTTGACTTCTGGATTATCCTATTCCATGCCCTTCGATCCCTTAACGTAGAAGCTGCTAGATCTTGTGTTATCCTGATTGTATTTCCACAATACTTGAATTGTTTGTTTCTAGCTGCTTGCAACATTTTCTCCTTGACCTGGGAACTCTGGAATTTGGCCACAATGTTCCTAGGAGTTTCTCTTTTTGGATCTCTTTCAGGCAGTGATCAGTGGATTCCCTGAATACTTATTTTGCCCTCTGGTTCTAGAATCTCAGGACAGTTTTCCTTGATAATTTCCATGAAAGATGATGTCTAGGGTCTTTTTTTAATTATGGCTTTCAGGTAGGCCCATAATTTTTAAATTGTCTCTCCTGGATCTACTTTCCAGGTCACTTGTTTTTCCAATGAGATATTTCACATTATCTTCCATTTTTTCATTCTTTTGGTTTTCTTTTGTGATTTCTTGGTTTCTCATAAAGTCATTAGCCTCCATCTGTTCCATTCTAATTTTGAAAGAACTATTTTCTTCAGTGAGCTTTTGAACCTCCTTTTCCATTTGGCTAATTCTGCTTTTGAAAGCATTCTTCTCATTGGCTTTTTGAACCTCTTTTGCTAATTGAGTTAGCCTATTTTTCAAGGTGTTATTTTCTTCAGCGTTTTTTTTTTGGGTCTCCTTTAGCAAGGTGTTGACCTGTTTTTCATGCTTTTTATTGCATCTCTCTCATTTCTCTTTCCAGTTTTTCCTCCACCTCTCTAACTTGATTTTCAAAATCCTTTTTGAGCTCTTCCATGGCCTGAGCCCATTGAATATTTAATTTGGATATTTTGGGTACAGAAACCTTGACTTCTATGTCTTTCCCTGATAGTAAGCCTTATTCTTCCTCATATGAAAGGAAGGGAGGAGCTATCTGTTTACCAAGAAAGTAACCTTCTATGGTCTTATTTTTTTCTCCCTTTTCTGGGCATTTTTCCAGCCAGTGACTTGACTTCTGAGTGTCCTCTCCACACCCACCTGGCCTCAAGATCCTCCCAGCCAGGGCTTGGGGTCTGAGATTCAAATGCTACTTAACAGCCTTAGGGCTTTGGCAGAGGCTGGGCTGCTATTCAGTGTGAGATTAAGTTCAGGTACTCAGGTGGGGACAGGGCCACCACAAGGGGCTCAGTTTCCTAGGGGGGTTTATGCGGAGACCTTCAACAATGGATCTGAGCTCCTGCCTCCTTTGGGGAGCCCTTGTCCACTGCTGCCTCCCCTCCTGCCTCCCGAGGGGGCCTGAGTTATGGAGACACCCCGCTCCCCTCCCGGTGAGCCAAAAAGACTCTCTCACTCACCCCTGGCGCCTGTGGGTAGAGGGACCTTCTCGGCTTCTGGAAATTCAGTCCCTGAAGTCTGCTCGGATCTGCTCCTCTCGGTGCCATGCGGCTAAGGCAGGGCTGGGCTCCGTTCTGGGTCCGGTGTGCAATGGACGTTTGATGTCTGTTTTTCAGAGCTCTCTGCAACAGAAATCTCCCCCTCTCCATTGCTCTGTGGCTTCTGCTGCTCCAGAAATTTTTGGGAGTTGCTCTTTACCGATATTTTATGGGTTGTGGGTTCGGAGCTAGCATATGTGTATCTTTCTACTCTGCCATCTTGGCTCCTCCCTGAAAACTTTTAAGAAAGAAAGAAAGAAAGAAAGAAAGAAAGAAAGAAAGAAAGAAAGAAAGAAAGAAAGAAAGAAAGAAAGAAAGAAAGAAAGAAAGAAAGAAAGAAAGAAAGAAAGAAAGAAAGAAACGAAGAAACGAAGAAACGAAGAAACGAAGGAAGGAAGGAAGGAAGGAAGGAAGGAAGGAAGGAAGGAAGGAAGGAAGGAAGGAAGAAAGAAAGAAAGAAAGAAAGAAAGAAAGAAAGAAAGAAAGAAAGAAAGAAAGAAAGAAGGAAAGAAAGAAAGAAAGACAGGAAGGGAAGAAGCCATCCAGTATCCAGAGCCATCTCTACCCTCCTGATGAGCATCTAGCCTCTCGACCCAGATGGCTTTGGAGGACAAAGTGACATTGGTGTCCTTGCACAGTCTTCCCTCACTCAAATCAAAGTCAACTGCAAGTCATGGCATCATTTCCCTGATGTCATAGTCCTCTTTGAAATCAAAGTACAAGCACAACCTTTGAGTACTCCAAACTGTCTGAATGGTGACCCTGGCAGCTGAATAACTCAGCTGATTCTCTCCCTGTCCCTGTCACTCACCTTCTAATCTCCAAAGCAAGGTAAATTTTGATGGCCATTAAGGCCCAATTAATTGGTGTTTAAGGTCAAGAATTTTTCAGTTCTTTCCTCCCTTGCTATCTTTTTTTTCTTTCCTTCTTCTTCCTTCCTTCCTTCCTTCCTTCCTTCCTTCCTTCCTTCCTTCCTTCCTTCCTTCCTTCCTTCCTTCCTTCCTTCCTTCCTCCTTCCTTCCTTCCTTCCTTCCTTCCTTTCTCCCTCTTCAAAGGCCAAAACTTAAGCTCATTTCACTTAGGAATTCCTAGATTACACCACAAAAGGTGACTGGTAATTAGCTGATTCTGCTTCAAGTTTTAAATACATGATATTTGCTTGCGGTACTATAATATTTCTGAAATTCCTTACATTGTGTAATTTGCTATTAATTATGTTGTTAGAAAAGCAATTTCCCTTGTAATGCATATGTGATTAGATTAAGAATGGTACTATCTGATTATGAGGTGGTTTAATAAAACAAGATTTTGGGGAACCATCTAGTCATAAATTCCTATCAAGCCTGTGCAAAGGCTTCTATGTGGCAGAACTCCTACAGTAATTTAAAGGACTGGTAAACTGGTATTGTGATAAGGCTAGTTTGATTACGTGTGTTCTTGCCTCAGGAAAAAGCTTAACTTCCTTCCTAAGGTAAATACCTTTTGGTATTTAGGAATTTGTGATTACTGAGAATTTTGATTTCATGGCACATTGGGACTCTGTGATACTTAAAAGACATTTTGTACCCTCTTGGTTTCCATAAATCCCAATCTTTAAAGTTTCCAGCTAATATACTTTTAAAAAGTTTGGTCATTATCTCTTTTAGCATCAGGTGGAATGGTGAGCTTTTATGGAAAGGGAAATACTTTTTACAAAGAAATCCTTTGCAAAATCTTTCTGTTTTTCCATGTGATTCTAAAGGTTCTGGTTGAAAGGTAATTTGTTGCAATAATTTGATACTCATAACAAATTATATCCAAATTTACTGTGAGTTTTCTAAGTTTCACTCCTAGGTTTGTTGTATTCTTGGATGACCTTAAAGAGGTACTTTCAGAGAAATAGAGTCATTGGCTCATGTTTTAGGTATTCTAAGAAAGGGCATTAATCTGGTGAATGTCGTCTCAAAAGTTTAATACCTCATTCAAAATTTTTAAGAGGTGGACATAGAAGTGAAAAGTTAGAATCTTAGCAGATTCTACAGGTTTTGTCATTGTTCATTAAGGAGTTTTGAAACACCTCCTTACAAGCCTGGTCACTCTCTTCCCCCATTCCCTTACTTTGAGGGAACAAAGTGAAGGAGCATAGGTCAAGATACTGAAGTCAGTCAGTCCCTGTCTGCACTTGGTAAGACAGCCCATACTTCTGTCAATAATTTTTATATGATCTGGAAATGCAATTGATGTCATCATTATTGTTTGTGTTTACAGCTAAAGCAATTTGGTTATCGCTTATTAAGACTGGAAGATAGCTAGTTATGCTTTAATGCTAAATATGCTGGTGATTGATTACAGTGTGTGTATGTGTGGAAAGAAGCAGTCCTCAGGGGTAGTCAAGAAGTACAGCCCCAGTAGCTCCAAAGAGCTTGTTTGAGTCATGGAGTTCCTAAAGAAGGAACTTGGTTTGATGAGAACTTGAAAATATACAGAAGTGATCTATAATTAGATCATTACTATAACTAGTAATTGGCTTTTGAACAAGGACAAATTTAAAACTTGAGATGTGAGTCCTGGTAAATTTCTGATTAGTGAAACTTGCCATGTGAGGTAAAAGTTCTTGGGACTGTAAAAAAACATGTTTTGAGTTAATTGATGGAGCATAAGAAGCCCATCGATACTCAATAATCCATGGTCTGAGAGAAATGTCACAAGCTACTCAGAGAAAACATGACTATTACTGGTGATGTGCTCTGATTCTAACCCTAAAATCTGAAGATCTCTTCCTCTAGAAAACCTAACAGGATAAGCCTATCCTCTGCCTAGGATAGAATCCTCCTGGCTCAGTTTCCCCTTGTTCCTTTGAAAAGGAATATTTCCCACCCGACTGTTCTGAGTCTGGCCATGAGGTGGCATTGATACTACCTGTGTGCAAAACTGTGTTGTTTTATCTTGTTATGTCCTTGTTTTTCTTCTTTATGGAAATCAAGGTAAGTAGTCAATCTGCATGGGTAGTTATTTTATACCAGAGTTCAATAAATTAGAACTCCTGTACAGCCATGTGAAAGAGTAAATCCCTGGAATAGAACATTCCTTCTCTTCACTTTCTTTAGGGAAAAGAAATTTGTAAATCAAACAAATAAACACAATATTGACTACATTAAAGTGTGTGTTTAACATCTGAGTTTTTCAGGCTAAGATTATATCCCTTTTTATACCTTAAAGAACTTAGCAAGTGGATGTTTGATCTAGTCATCTCTCAGTTACTAGATATATGTCTTTGTGGAATAAGGTCCTTAAATGTTTTAACATGATGTTAAAATAATTCAGTATTGGTGCAACTGAATGAGGGACCTACCTACTATAATATTCAATACTGAAACTAGATCAGAAACATCTTCAGTTTGAGAAAAAGAATTTCAGTACAATTTTCATAGAGGAAGATAACATGGAATATTTTTATATTAATGGAGAAGTCAACTTCATTTAAAGTTTGTTACTGTTTTGGAAATAATATCTGTTTTTTCCTGTATGTTCTATGTACTGCGGTACAAACATGTTATATTATAAGCAGCTTATGTATATGCACTGTTTTGGTATTAATTATCTACCCATGTCTTTTATGGTCACTGGAGGAAAAGTCAGTGTCTTGTAAGAAAATTCATCTGTGTGAATATTGAACTCAGGGGTAGAAGGATTCTAGCTGGAAAGTGTTATTGATATTTACGTAGAATTGGATCCTCAACAGCTTCTGATCCTAAAGGAACTGGAAGCAGAGTGGAAACTTTTGAGAAAATACCAGTTCAGAAAATACTCTGTGCCAAAAGTAAATAAGAAAATCATGGAGCTCTTTCTTTCTTTCTTTGTTTTTTCCCTTTTCTGTCATCATTTTTAATTCTCCTTCTATTTGGGGACCTGCATATTACACTTCTCAGATTTGTATCTATTACACTATACTGTATATCTGTAGATCTGGTCATACAACAACGATACCTGTTCCACACTTTACACATGCCGTGGACATTGCTTCAGCCTCATTTTACTCCCTTCCCCACCCCCACTCAGGCTAGGATAGCTCTTTTGTCACTATATCCAAAGCATTTGGGTGCATGGTGAGGCAGACAGGAGTGCTGAGGCAGAAGCAAGCAGGAGGCAGGTTGTGAGATGTGAAATAACATGCCAGGATTCACTAGCCAGAAAATATCCAAAGAAGATGATGCATTGAAACCCCTAAGGAACCTGAAAAGGCCTTGCCTAAAAAGGGCCAGGGTCTCCCATTGCATTCTGAGCCATCTCCAATTATCCTGATGAATATCTAGCCACTGGGCAAAGATGACTCTGGAGAAGAAAGTGAGGCAGGTACCCCTGCACAGCCCTCCATTACTCAAATCGCAGTCAACTGCAAGTCATGGCATCATTTCTCTGATATGATGGTCCTTTTTGAAAATGAAGGACAAACACAACCTGTGATTTAATCTGAGGTTCCTTGAGTGGGGAACCAGACAGCTGGGCAATTCACTTCATCCTCTTCCTCAACATCTTCTTTCCAAAAGAAAGGAAATTTTCATGACTGGAAGTATCCCTGTTAACTTGGGGATTACTGGCTGCATTCTTCCTTCCTTCCTCCCTTCTTTCTTTTCTCCTTTCTTTTCTCCCTTCTTTCTTTTTTTCTTATAACTTCCTTCATCTCTTCTTACTTCCTGTATCATTTTATCTTTTTTTATCTTTCCTCTCTCTTCCTTTCTGTCTTTCATTCATTCTTTCTTTTTCTCTCTTTGCTTTCTATCTGCTTTGTCATTGATTAAACCATAACCCCCATTTACCTCTGGAGCTCATAGACTGGACCACAATAGGTCTCTGCCCAAGGATCACTAAGTGGATTTATTTTGTTCCTCCTATCTCAGAGTCAATGTCAATAGTAATTGTTTCCCTTTGGACCAGCAGTCCTGAGACATTTTCCTGGCAGATTGATATTTTTTTTTAATTAATTGAGCGGGTCAAGAGGCCTATTTACTGAATCAGTTGTACTTGATTCAAAGTGAAAATATTTCCCATGACATTCTGAGTCGTCTCCATTTACATTGAAATTGTCTACCTGACACCGTGCACAAGAATAAAGTCCAAATAAATGCATAACCTGGGCATAAAGTCTTATACTACAAATAACTTAGGGCAGCAAGGAATAGCACAGAGAGAAAATGGAGAAATTTTTACCAAATAAGAGATGGAGAACATTATGAAGTGCAAAATGCATAATTGTGATTACATTAAATTGAAAAGTTTTTACACAAACAAACAAAATGCAGCCAGAATTAGGAGGGAAGCAGAAAATTGGAAAAGAATTTTTACAACTAGTGTCTATGATAAACTCCTCATTTCCAAATTATATAGAGCACTGAGGCAAATTTACAAGAATATATGTCATTCCACAATTAATAAATGGTCAAAGGATATGAACAGGTAGTTTTCAGAGGAAGAAATTCAAGCTATCTATACACATATGAAAAAATGTTTTAAGTCATTCTTCATTAGAGAGATACAAATCAAACAACTCTGAGGTACCACATCACACGTATCAGACTGGCTGACACGACAAAACAGGAAGATGATAAATGTTGAAGAAGATGTGGCAGAGGTGCAACACTAATTCGTTGTTGATGGAGCTGTGAGTTGATCCAACCATTCTGGAGAGCAATTTGGAACTACAGGAAAAAGGCTACAAAAATGTGTACCCTTTGATCTAATAACATTGTTTCTAGGATTGTTACCCAAAGAGATTGTAAAAATGGGAAAAGTTCCCTCATGTATAAAAATATTTGCAGCAGTTCTCTTTGTGGTGGTCAAGAACTGGAAATCGAGGGGATGCCCATCAACTGCAGAATGGCTGAACAAGTTGTAGTATATGAAAGTAATGAAATATTATTGTGCTATAAGAAATCATGAACAGGAAGACTTCAGAAAAGCCTGGAAGGTCTTATGTGAACCAATGCTCAGTAAAATGAGCAGAACCAGGAGATCATTGTACACAGTAACAGTCACAGTGTGTGAGGACTGTTTCTGATAGACTTAGTTCTTCAACACAATGCACTGACCTAAAACATTCCCAAAGGATTCTGGAGGAAAAATGCTATCCACGGAAAGACCTATGGAATCAGAATGAAGCAGACTATTTTCTCGTGTGTTATGTTTCTTTTGATTTGGTTTTTCTCATGGTTTCTCCCAATCATTTTAATTTTTCTAGGCAACATGGCTAATATGAAAATGTGTTTAGTAAGTATCTATGTGTAGAACTCATTTGAGATTGCTGGCTTTCTTGGAGAGGGAGGGGGAGAGAGAGAAGAGTAGAAAATTTAAGACTCATAGAAGTGATTGTTGAAAACTGAAAACAAATTATTTTTTTTAATAATTTATTTTCAAAAAAAAAACAAAAACAAGAATACCTAGCCAGTGGATCCAAATGGCTCTGTGTAGAAGAACATGAAGCTGATGACTTTGCACAGGCATCCCTTACTCAAATCAAAGTCGACTGCAAACCAGGTCCTCATTTCCCTTGACTTCATGGTCCTGGAAAACGAAGGACAAACACAACCTGTGAATAAGCATAGCTGCCTAAATGGGGACCCAGATTGTTGGAAAACTCGGGAAACTCCCTCACTTGTCCCCCTCCTCTCCCTCTTCACGTTCCTCTCCTCTCCAAAGGAAGGTAAATTTTGATGTCTGGAAGGTTCCCTGTTAGATTAGGGTTTACTTGCTAGATCCTTTCCTTCCCACCTTCCTGCCTTCCTTTCTATCTCTTTTTTTTCTTTCTTCCTTCACTTATTATTTTCTTTTTCATTTTGTTTCTTTTCTTCCTATCTTTCTTTTTCATATTTCCTATCTTTCTTCTTTCTTTCCTTCTCTCTTTGTTTCTTTCTTTTTTGTTTCTTAGTTTTTTTCTTTGTCTCTTTTGTCAGATGTCAATTCTTTAACCCCATTTCTTCAACAGGTCCTTGCCCAAGCATCAGTAATTGGCTGTGCTTTGGAACCTCAAGGCTCAGAGACTGCTTACGTATAGATCTTCCTCATTGTTTTTGTTCTGATTTTCTATCCAAAATTACCGGAGGCTGTTAGGCCTCTAATGAATTTAACATTCTATTAACATTTTGTGTGAGTCCAGCCCTGCTACACTAGTAGGTAAACCCCTTTTCCACAGTGGCAGCAAGTTGTAAGGCTACCCAACTACCCTAGCACCCTCTTTTCCTGCCTCTCAATAAACATGGGTTTTTCTGTACTTTCTGAGTCACTGACATAACTAAGGAATCTAGTCAAGTTCATTTATTAATAACTACATGCATTGCCATTAAATGATTATCTTGCCTTGGAGAAAATATTTATTAGATTTTTTCAATTTCATTTTATTTACCCCACTGACATGGCTCAGGGCAGAGTGGTCTGGAAAAATTTGTGGAATCAAGCAATCTTCCAGTCAAGTGGCAGAAAGTTTATTGTAATGCTATATATCAAATAGAGCTCTTTGGGAACTCACAATTCAATAACAGTGATGCTCAAGCTTATGGAGAAGAAACTCAGTGAATGGGTGCCAAGTATGCTAATTACTTCAAGAGGACACTTTGTCTGTTACCAGCCAATGTCCCCTTAGATAATGTAGTCATGTTTGTTGATGTATATCTTGATGTCTGGAATGTATAGTACTACAGGTTTCTCAGGAATCAGTATGAAATAATTTTGCTGATACAAGATAATCCTGTTCATATGAGGGAAACTCTACAGAGTCAGCTTTTTACTATTGTAGCAGGGAGAGATAGTTTGCCTCACTGGTCCCACACATGAGGTATTGATGGAGATAGTGTCTTTGGGCTGGGGAGATATATGATCTAAAGTCTGGGGTATAAGCACAAGAATGTCATCAATACCACTCTCTTCTTATTTGTAAAGAGAGGACAGGGCATAAAAAGAAGAAAAATTACAAGCAAATCAGTCCAAAGGAAACACAGTTAATCATAATTATATTAACTCACCCATAATTTAAAATACAGTAGAATAGATTGGAAACAAATCTGTTCATTATTTTGTAACAAACCTGAAAAACATCATGGAGAGTGGCAATAAAGGAATGGAGTAAAATATGCTTTAGCTATCCTAAAAAAGAGGAGTGGGGAGAATCTGAACAACAAGAAACGTAACAGCTACAAAAAGACTTGATTAAATGAATTGTATTTTCTTCATTCAAATAATGTTTAAGAATATACAAATATGAAGGTATTACAAATACCCGATGTTCCATTCCAGAGACTTATTTCTTAAACACTACATACCTGAAAGTAATAAAACAGCACTAATTTCAAATCGATATTTAACAATACCAAGTTCTCTACCTGCCTGGAATGTCAGGAATGTTATCTTACTGACCTCTCTAGACTTCCCCAATACCTTTCAGGAGAACTGGGATAGATCTAGACACTCTGTGATTGGGTGCAGCCTTCACTGATTGCTTTCCCCTACTACAAGAGAAGGTGAAGGAAGCCGCCTATAGGACAATTTCTTTTAATCATGCACAGTATTTGCTTGAAAAGGTAAAACCAATACCTTACTCCCTAGCACATGGTAAGCGTAATCCTCCCCTCAAAGGACTTTAGTCTCTAAGCAGGTGAAGGGGATTAGGTTCATAATTTAGCTCAGTTCATACTGAGTCCCACTTTCAAGACCCAAACTCACCCCTCACATGCCGTCCTCCTTGACTGCTCAGTGCTTCCTTGCTAGGCTCTCTCACTACCATGTCCCGTCTTTAATTTTGACTCCAGTATCACCATGGTAGAGGGAATACAGAGTCTCCATGATAGGGAAACTTGACATGTTCAGAGAAATTCCATTATATGTATATAGGCACATAAAATTAATATGTTTTTACTTAAAAACAATAATAAACCAAATGTTGATTTATATAATAATTCTATATGGATCAAACTTTTATTTCCTGCATTAAAAAGATATAAAAGTGTTTATGTCATGCTAAAATGATAAAAGAGGCATCACCATCTCTAATTTATATTCACTTTTCATTCTATGTCACCCAGGTATCATACTATATAATTTTCCTCTGGAGGTTTGCTTACTTTGAACTAATTTTTGGTTTTAATTAGTGTCTCAGCATTAACCTCCCAGAGTTCCAATTAAAACTGCATTACTATACACACACTTTGTAGCATTCCTGTGCCAAATGGATGCTGACACTATTTGACATTTTTCTCCCTCTGAGATCTCTCGATTCGTATCCTTTGAGCATTTGTCTGTTGCTCAATGGCTCTGATTTCTCCAAATTTGGATGAGGTAACTTACATATCTTAGAAATTATACCTTTATCAAAGAAACTACACAGCACAAGTATCTGTGTCTATTACTTTCAAAAGGTGAGTGTAACCCAAAGCTGAGATCCCTCAGCTTATGTGAGAGACTAATACTAAATAATGAATAAACCCACTTACTCAAACAAAATATCAAACAGAAATCAGAAGAATTTGTCCAATTAGAAAACGACATAACATGCACAAGAGTAAATGAGTTGTTCATCTACAACTGAAATAAGTTTTGAGATCAGTCATGGAATGAACGAACAATCTCACTCAGAGAAGGTCTATTCTTAGCAATCTCTAGAATTTCAAAGACAAGTTAGGGCTTATCTTCTATACATACATGCCATTGTAAAGTTTTACTTTTTTAATACCCTGGAGTTTCCTCTGCCCATTCTTCTCTCTGAATCATGCCACTAATGTCTTTGAAGCCAGCTGAGGTAAGTCCATGAGCCACATAGGCACGTTGGTACTTAGCATTTTTTGTCAACCAAGTGACACAACAGGTACAAATAAGATAATACTTATAAAGCACTTAGCAAATTTTAAAACTATTGATGCTATGATTATGATGGGTCATCATCACATGAATTCACTCCCACAGATAATGTGGACATGTTTTAACCTAAGTACAGAACTTTCTACTTCATCTCTATTAAATGAAATTTCATTCCATTCAATTCTCCCATCATTCTGACCTGTAAAAAACTTTTGAATCCTGGCTCTGTTCCCCAATATGTTAGATAAGTCTCCCAGTTCCAAGTCACCTGAAAATTCTCTTTGCAGGTCTTCTATGTCGTCATTCAAGGCACTGGTAAAAACATTGACTAGTACAGAATCAAGGACAGATTCCTGGTATTCTCTACTGGAAAATTTCCTCCAATCTGACATTCACTCAGAAAGGACTCATCTTGGGGCCCCATTTGTTCAACCATTTACAAATCCAGTTAACAACACTGTTCATAGCTCTAATCCATAACTGTCTATGTCCTCCCCATGGGCAGCATTGGAGATTTTGTCAGACTCTTTTTTGGAATCAAGGTTTAATACATAGACAAGATTCTCTTGATCCATCAGTTCAGTTATAGAGTCAAATAACGAGGAATCGTCTGGTGGAACCTGTTTTTATGAGGCCTTGAGGGCCTTTGTACGATCATTCTTCCTTTTCAACACACTCACAAACTACATTTTTTATAATGGATTTTAAACTTTTTCTATGAACCAAAAGTAGAATTCATTGAACACTGAATAGAGTAAAGACTCATCAGTCTTTCTTTTTTAAGAATATTGGAACTTTTGTCTCCAAAATTTAAGGGAGACACTACAATAGTGAAGACTTTCACTGATCTCCACTAGCAACTCAGCTTCAGCACCCTAACATTTGGCTACTGTGATAGTCCAGGCAACACATGATATCTTCCTTCCCTGAGATTCTAGGATTTCTGCAACTTTTTTTTTTTTCACCATAAAAACATAGAAGTATTGGAGCAGATCCTGAAAAAGAAACCTCTGCCTGGGAACAAATGATATACTTCATTCTTAATGATAATTGGTTCTCTCAACTCTGTGGTTGACCAATCTCGGAGCAGAGAAGAGAGTCTGTAAATGCTTAGTCTGGGAAATGTTGGGAGTGGTTCCCATCAACTGAGGGCCACCCTTTTATATCTCTCTGAGTGCTTCAGCCTCATCTTGTTTCCAGGATGATGTGTGTGTGTAACTCTCCCAGGGTATGTGGACAGAGATTCTGGCTGTGACCCTGCTGGTGCTGAATTCCCAGGTGGCTGCAGGTAACATGCTCCAGGTAAGTACAGAGCAGCTGCTCCCCAGAGAGCCCAGGTGTGGCCCGAGGGGAGCACTCTTCTCTCTGGGCCCAGACCACAGGAAGGACATCACACAGGATGGTCCTCATATAAATGGGCAGTAGAGGAAACTGGGTTTCAGGCTCCCCTCCCAACTAACTCTTCTTTAGGCCCTTGCTCCCTTTCTCCCTTTTTCTCAAGGTTCTGGGACCTGATGTTGAGGCCCTTCCCTCCTGCCCTGCCCCCACCAAGGACTGAAGGCTCCAGGGAGTTTGTCACTAAGCAGTTATAAAACAGCTGCTCTCTCCGAGGCCCTGTGCTGATGTCAAGGATAGAAAGAAAGGCAAAAGGCAGTTTTTGTTCACAAAGAGCTTACAGTCCAATGGGGAGACAAACAGCTCTGTATGAATAAGATAAAAACAGGAGAAATGGGTCATGATCATGAGACTGAAGGCACTGACATTAACGGGGATCAGGACAGGCTTCCTATCGAAGTTGGGGTTTGAACTGATGTTTGAAGTAAGCCAGGGAAGTGAGGAAGCAGAGGTGAGGGAGAAGAGGATTCTGAGCATGGGGGACAGTCAGAGAGGGCCCAGAGTGGAGAGATGGAAAAATGTATGGGAGGAAGCACAAGAAGGCAGGTATCACTGGATAGCAGAGTGCTGAGGGCCTGGGAACATAAAGTGGAAGAAGGCTGGAAGGTAGGAGGGGTTCAGGTTCTGAAGGGCGTTGAAGGCCAAGCAGAGGATTTGGTATTTGATCCTGGAGGTGATAGGAAGTCACTGGAGTTTATTGAATAAGGGGTGACATGGTCATAAATGCCAAGGTCTCCTACCCCTGTCTAAACTTTTTTCTGTCCCAGTAAGTGTCTTCGCAGAGTCTGCTTAAGCTGCTGGAAAGATTTCAATTTTGCTGTTACTGTGGGAGCAAAGGGGAAATTTTCCTGGATTAAATTCCCAGGTATGATTTCAAGGCCACAAGAGAAGCTGGAGTATTTGGGATTCCTGGTTTTCATGAGTAAGAGAAGGTCTCCCCATCCATTCCTTGGAAACAGGTTAGAGTATTTGAGTTGGGGAGACCAAAGGGATTGACCCAGGTTGGCTTTTCTCCTAGGTTCATGATTCCTTGTTAATGGGTCAAACAAAAGAGGTATAGACCCCAGGTTCTCAATCCCCCACACTCTTAGATCAGACAGGGCTTGCTCTCTCTGACTTCCATCTGCCTATGTCACTTCTGGCCTCCACATCTCTGCTGCTCTCCCTGAAGCCCTGTTCTGGATCAAGGGGCCTCTGCTATCACACAGCAGGGATGTGAAATCCTTTGTCCTGGATAGGCAGGGAGCCCTCTGGGATGGAACACAATTCTCTTTGAGAGAGTGCAAGTATTGTAGGGGAGCAGATAAAATTCCCTCTGGCACTGTTCATATTATTTCCCCTGCAGCCTGGTCTGGTCAATCACAGTGTGGGATCCAAACCTGCTCTCAAGCAGTCCTTGAGGAATCTGTCTCCCTTTTCAGCTTTGTCACCTGCACTGCGTCTGGAGGGGAAGTATGCCATGTGTAACACCCATTCTCCAGGGCTGGGAAAGAGAGAAGGGGCCTTGTAAAGACAGTCTGTCAGGGCCTGACCATGGGAAACCCAAGGGCAGGAGGATCTCCCACATGTATCAGGGTGATGCCTGCTTAACCCAGCTGACAACTCCTGGATCATCCTGGTATCAGCCATGGATGTACTAAGCAGGTGCTGCTCCCGTGTGGACAACCATCCAAACTGCACAATATTTAAGTAGCCTCCCAGCTACAAGTGAGTCAAACTTTTATTAAGCTCTTACTATGTGCCATGTACTGTGTTAAGTGGGAAGATACAAAGAAAGGTAAAAGTTCCTGGGGTTGGCAACACGAATACAACTGGGAAAGCCTGCCTAGAAGATAGTATTTTAGTTGGACTTGAAAGAAGGCAGGGAAGCCACAAGTCAGGGATGAGGAGGGAGAACGTTCCAGACATGGGGACAGCTAGAGGAAATGCTCAGAGCTGGGAGATCGAGTGTCTAGTAAGAGAACCACAAGGTCAGCCAGTGTCGCTGGATCACAGGGTACATGGGTGGGGGAGGAGGGAGTCCAATGTATGCCAATTACTCCACAAACTGGGACCAGACTTCCTCAGCTTAGGGCTGGACCCTGAATGTAGGACAAGACAGACTTCTATATATTTAAAACAATTGATCACATAAGGCCATTGCATTAAAAAGAAACAAACAGCAGTAAGTAACTTGAATCTAATTGAAGGAAGGATTAGGGACTTTCCAAGTTAGAAGTTCCAAGTACAATTCCCTGAAATCAGAAAAAAGAAGTGTTCCTCCTAAGTGCCTGTGAACAATCAAAGGAACATGGAAACAACCTGATTGATTATTATGGGGCAGTTCTCAGATAAGACCTACTGATTGTTTGGAATGTACAATTATGAGAAAAATCCTTGCCTCAGTGTCTGAATCTGCCCTTGTTTCTGGTCACCTCAACTTCAGGCCTTAGTTAAAGCTCCCTTAGCAGTAGCAGAGCTGGTCCAGTTCCCCAGCCATGCAGCACTAGGTTCCAACAATGTAATAAGGTTTTCTCCCCATATCCACAATTGAACACAATTTTCTGACAGGACAGAAATTGGACTCTGGGTACACATAATCATACAGAAAGGGAATGGAGTTAGCTCCAGAACTGAGTCACAAGATGGAGTCAAGTCCCACAATTCAACTCTTGCTAAATAAGCTCCTCTACTTCTTCCTTCATATAACCCTTTCTGCTCAGACCCAGGGACAGCTAGGTGGTGCAGTGGATAGAGCACCAGTGCAGGAGCCAGGAGGACCTGAGTTCAAGTCTCACCTCAGGCCCTCACTAACTATGTGTCTTTGGGCAAGTCACTTAACCCCAATTGCCTCATCCTGGGTCATGTCCAGTCATCCTGATGAATATCTGGTCACTGGATTCAGATGGCTCTGGAGAAGTGAGGCTGGTAACATGCACAGCCCTCCCTCACTCCAAACAAAGTCAAGTGCAAGTCATGTCATTATTTCTCTGATGACATGGTCTTCTTCAGCAACGAAGGACAAACACACACACTCTGTTCAGAGCCTCACCACTTGTTACTGAGATTATTGATGGCCTCCTAACTGCTGTCCCTGCTCCAAGTCTTCGTTCACTCCAGACCATCTGTCACACACCTAAAAATGAGTTTTTCCTTAAGAACAAATCTGAATGTTACTCCTCTCCTCAACAGAGAGCAGGGGCTCCCTTTTGCTTATGTGAAAATTTAGAACTTACTCTATTTATTCCTTCACAACCTTGTTGGAACCCTCTCTTATATGACAATCCTCCTGGCTCTCTACTCTGATCTGTCGAATATGGCCCTTGCCTTATGCACTGCCCCATCTCCATTTCTGGGCCTTTGCTCCAGCCATCCCCCATTTCTGGAATACACTCCCTCTTTTCTTCTGCCTCATGGACTCTCTCTTCCTTTAAGGCCCAGCTCAAGCACCACTTTCTAGATGAAGCTTTTCCTGATCTCCCCAAATGCCAGTGCATTCCCTCCCTCCCTATCTTTTCCTCCCTTGGCTTCCTGCCCTCTGTACTTTTATGGACTCTTGTCCCTCCCATTTGAATGTAAGTCTGGGGATTGTTCCCTTTTTTATATTTTTATTCCCAGCACCTAACAAGGTGCCTAGGACACAGTAAGCACTTCATAAATGCTTATTGATTGACTGCCTTTCTAGGGAAGAGCAGTAGTGCACAGAGAAGGAAAGACTGCTAAATATAAACGATGCAAGAAATCCATGAGTTGGACAGAAGGCAGACCAGGCATGGAGGCTGTGCACATGTGTGGAGGTGCGAGATGAAATGCTGAGTTTGGGGAGCAGCAAGTCAGTTTGACTGAAACATGCATTATGTGTGAGGGGAAATAAGAAATGCTGGAAAGTTAGGCTGGAGTCAGACTGAGGCGGGCTCTAAATGCCAAGGTTAGGGTTTTGAAATTTCTCCAAGGGTCCATAGGGAGCCACTACAAGTGCTTCAGGAGATGAGTTAAGCAGTCAGACTTACACTTTGTAAAAATTATTTTGTCATTTGTGGGGTGGATAGATCAATGATATCCATCAGTCAATAAACATTAATTTAGTACTTATTATGTACTATGCACTGTGCTGAGTGCTTCTTTACAAATGAAAATGAGCCATTTCCTGGGTTCCAGGAGGTTACATTCTAGGAGGAGGAGGATGAAAGACATGTCCAGGAGGGGTGACTGGGGGAGGGAGCCCTGGTCCAGGAGTCACAGGAACTGTGAGCAGAGCCCTCCATAGCACAGCAGATCTCCAAGCCCTTTCCAGTATCGAGGGCAATATTGATCTGATTATTGTCCCCTGATCAAAGGGGAGAGGGGGTGTGCCTCTAGGGTTATGGAAGTGGGGGGGCGGGTCGGTCACCTGCCCGGGTCTCTGCAGAGGGCCTGGGAGGGGGATACAAAGATACACTGGAGGGATTATGATCAGAGAGGTAGTTAAACCCTGGTGAGGAGGACTTGCGGTGTGTTTTCAGGAGAATTTCCCGGGAGTGTTTGCCCCAGGCTGGGAGTAGTAGAGAGGCAGCGATGATGCAGCAGAGAGACAGCACTGGTCTGGGAAGCTGAAGATCTGGCTTCTGGTGCTGCCTCCACTCCAGATTTGCGCTGTGACCTCGGAAAAGTCGCTTGTGGTGTCTGGGCCTGAGCATGGGTAGAAAGGGCAGCCGGTTGTTGGCCACTTTCTGGCTGGTCCGGCCCAGTCTGCGGTCATGGATTAGAGGGCGGGGTGTCCATCGGGGCTGACTGCTCCAGGTGTACCCCCAGGGCACATCATGGAGCAGGTGAAGGCGGAGTGTCACTTTGTGAAGCGGACGGAGCACGTGCGGCTTGTGCAGAGATACATCCACCACTCCCAGGACTACAAGGGCTTCCATACTAAGGGGATGGAGGGGGCAGTTTGTGACGGTCACGGAGCTGGGGCGCCGGGAGCCTGAGGATTTGAACCGCCGGAAGGAGATCCTGGAGGACGAACCGGCCGACTGGACACTTTTTGCAGGCACAACTACAAGGAGTCTGAGAGCTTCTTGGTGCACAGGCAGGGTGAGTGTGCGCCCCGGGGAGGAGGGGACCAGGGGAGCCCAGCAGGGACCCAGGGAAAGGGAGGAGGGAGTGGGAGAGGTGGGGCGTCCTAGGGGGAGAGATGCAGAGTAGGGGGCGAAGACAAGAGAAGGGGCTAGAAGGGAGCGCCAAGGGAGGGGCGGAGGTTGTGATGGGAGGGGGCAGGTGAGGAGGTGGGAAGGTGGGAGGGTCACAGGAGTAGATGCAGGGACAGGGGCCCCCAGAGCAGGGTTAGAAACCAGGAGGAACAGGACGGGGGGCAGAAAAGGGACATGGGGGGGGGGAAATTGAGGATAAACGGGAGATGAAGGGGAAGGAAGAGGAATGGGGGAGGGGGTTGAGATGGAAGGAGAAAGGAGGGATGAGAGGGAGAAGAGGCAAGGAAGTGAGAGGGGGAAAAAGGCAACATAGATGATGGGGAGGAATTAGGAGCAGCAAAACTGCAGATGAGTGAAGGGGACAAGTGGAGTGGAGAGAGAGGAGATGAAGGGGGGCAATGAATGCAGGAGAAAGAGGAAAGAGACAGAGGCAAGGGAGAGGTGTGCTGGAGAAATAAGGGGGAGGAAACTATTTTATCAGTATGGATTTTGATTCCTTGAGTCCTTTTTCCTCAGTCAAATTCATTTTATTTTTCCTTCCTCCAATTCTAATGGGGGTTAATTACTTTGGAAATAAGCCCCAAACCCTTCATCAATAAATAACTCACATTTATACAATGCTAAAGTGGTTAAAAGGCAACTAGGTAGGGAAGTGCAAAGAGCATCAAGCTTGGAATCAGGAAGACATCTCCTTCAGTTCAAATCTATCTCCAGATATTTCCTAGCTGTGTGACCCTGGGCAAGTCACTTAACCCTTTTTACATGAGTTTCCTCATGTGTAAAGTGAGCTAGAGAAGGAAATATTCAACCACTCCAGTGTCTTTGACAAAAAAGTCCCAAGTAGGGTAACAAAGAGTTGTACACAATTGAAAAAGAGAAAATAACAACAAAATAGTTAATATGAAATTAAATCCCCCAAATCTTGAGTGCCCAGGCTTCATGAACGTTTTTAGTCGTGAATAAAACTCTTCTTTTTTTATCCTTGAATCTAACCTCATCAGAGACTTCCCATACACTGCACTCTCCTGTCTCAACCACATTCTCTCCTTCCCTTTCCTCTCCCAGTCGTTTATGATAACTCTTTGAAAGTGTCTTTTTCCAGGGACCCAGATATATTTCTGCTTCTCCCAGGGCCCCTGGAATCCAGGTCAGGATGCTTAGGTGTCTACTGGGCTTAGATATTCCCCACAATTCACCTGACTCAAAATGTCTTCAGTGGATTGATAGTATCTCTTAATATTTGAGTTAGAAGTCTTTCTGAAAATAGTTTATTATATACACATAATAATCTGCTTTTGGAAATAATCCATTATAAAGTTTCTATTTACAATGAGAAATCTTGCCTGCTAATTTATTCCCATATCATTGAATCCTGAAAGGCTGAGCCTCTGATAATTCAGCACCATGAACTCCTGAGGCTACTTCCTACAGATTTGTAGTCTTAGGGAGAGCTTAAATGTCTACCAAGAAGCCTATTTCTGGTACTGAGAAGAGGAGACCTGAGCCTGGTTATGGATCAGATGAAAGAGGTGGAGGTTGGACTAGGAAGACCTGCTCTGGCTCCCTCCCTCAAGGTCTTTCTTCCTTCTTCCAGTTGAGCCTGAGGTGGATTGTGAGATGGATTGTGTATCCATCAAAGATGGCTCCCCTGGGACACCACAACCTGCTTGTCTGCTCTGTCCCTGGATTCTATCCTGTAAAAAGTGAGGTCAGGTGGTTCCTGAATGGGCAGGAGGAGAAAGCTGGGGTCATGTCCACAGCCTTATCAGTAATGGAGACTGGATCTATCAGATCCTAGTGATGCTGGAAATGACCCCCAAGCATGGAGATGTCTATACCTGCCAAGTGGAGCACTCTAGCCTTGAGAAAACTGTCATTTTGGACTGGAGTGAGATAGAACTCCCTCATCCTCCAGTTCTAATATTATTCAGGATGTGGAGCTTGCTCTGATTTCCTCTCCTTATGTATCCTGGACCCTCTTTTCCTCTGCCCTGTGCTGATACAAACCTCATGTGATGCCCTCTAATGGCAATGCTGACCTAAGAGATATGGAGACCTAGAAACTTGTCAGCCTCCTCACTGGCCCTAGCCCTGGGAGCTGGCCTCCCTCTGGGACTCTGTGATCAGCCTGCAGACCCATTTGTCCTGGGGTCAGGGAGATGGCCTTTGAGATGGATTGATTTCTCTTCTCCTGGTGAGCTTTCACTTCCTGAGTACTGAAAGGCCCTTTGCACATAAATCCCTTCCGTTCTTAGACAGGATTTAGCCATCTTCTCAGGCTCCCCTCAGATCTGCCTGCTTCCCATATGGGGCTGACTCCTGGCGGGCAAGTTTTAATCCTTCGTGCCTCTTCTCTCTAGAAGCAGTCTGAATCTGCCCAGAGTAAGATGCCCAGTGGAGTCGAGGGCCTCATGCTGGGTTGGCCTCATTGTCTACAAGAGGAATCAGAAAGATGAGATAGTCTGGGGAAAGCCCTGAGGCCCCCTCCCCTCCATGATTGTTTCCAGGAGAGAGATGTTATTTAACTATGTCTGAAATCTGACCCCAGGTCAGGGGTGAAGGAGTGGTCTGTCTCTGGCTTGAGCTCTTTCCCCCACCCCACCCCCAGGAACTTAGAGAAGGTGGTAAAGGGACCAGATCCCAGGGCTCAAGGGTCTTAAAGAATCCCATATTCACTATAGAGGCAGCCTTGGAAAGGGTCTCAATTCCAGCCTTTAACACTCTCACCACCACCTTGCATCCACCCACACAGTTGTAGATGGATGGATAAAGCATTGATGAAGTGCTTCCTCTCTGGTATCTGGTACTGGGCTAAGCAGTGGTAGGAGCCTCTTGTCCCACAGTGCTCAGAACCTTGGTGCCCTTTGCTTCTATGGATCTAGGATTTACAAGGATTTCTATGTCTTTCACTCTTCCTTTCCCAGGAAATTGGGGTTCACAACCAACAGGTAACATCCTTCTACCCAGGTGGGATCAGGATTCTCACAGATACAGTGTCTACCTAGTGCGACCTGAAGCTGAGAAGAGACTTGGGGGCCCTTATTGGTAAGAAGTGGCTCTACTTGTGGCTTCAGACCCGCAGGGAGACTCCTCTATGCCTGTTCTTTGTCCTCTGAAGGGCTCCTGAGCTGATCCCTGAGGCTGTGTCCCCTGGAACTCTTGTGCTCCACCCCACCCCCAGCTTCCTTCTCATATTGGGAGGCCCCTGCTTCTGTCCATATCTCCAGCAATTAGTTTTACTGACCCCTTCCTCGGCATTGCTCCTTCCATGTACCTTTGACTGTCTGAATTCTTTGGCATTTCCCCAACAGAGCTTCATAGACACCCTGGACCCTCGTTTTGTTTCTATATCTTTTTTTAATTCATTTTTGTCCCTTGAACCTTCACTGCAAGAATTAGAAGACTGTGAATCAACCAGTGCTTGGTGACACAGAGACAAAGTGAGGGGAGCAGAGGAGGAAACTTCTTCGGCACTTGGCATTTGTAGAATCTCTCAATGTGAAATGCCTCCAGACGTGCAGATTGCAGTCCAACTACACTTTTTCATCCTGGGCACCTCTTGTCCATTTTCTTCCACAATTCCTACAGTAGTGGGTTCATCAACATTCTAGTGGCCTTCCTCTACATTTCTTTATTTTACACAGATACCAGTGACCTCCCAGGCTGTGTGCCCAGAAATCTTTAGCTCTCTCATGTGATGGGTCTCCCTCATTCTGGTGATCCATCTCAGAGATGACTCTTCTGTCACTTGTGCTCAGTTCTCCTTTGATGACATACTGTAGCCTGTGCTCGCCTATCCTGTACCTTTTCATTGCACCTTAAAAAAAATTGAAGTTTTAGTCATTCAAGTTATGTTGATTTTATATGCGTTGCTTCATATATACCCTACCCCTATCGTTTTTCCTCATAACAAAATTTTTCCTCAAAAGTTCCATAATAGCCATCGTATAGATCACATATATCCAATAGTATATGCAACAGTATTTACCCATAATCTCCCTATTTCTTCCATGAAATGTTTATTTTCTCTTCTCTGTGGCCAAGTTTGGTAACTCTAATTATGTAGCATTCAATATCATTTCCCAGCCATTTTGTAGTCTTGGGTATGTTTCTTTTCTGGTTCTGCTCACACCATTCTGCATCAGTTCATTTAAGTCTTCCCATGTTTCATTTTTGTTGTTTCTTCTGTTGCAATACAATTTCATTACATTCCTGTGCTGCAATTTGCTTAGCCCTTTCTCAGTTGATGCGCCTTTACTTTGTTTCTACTTCTTTGCTACCACAAAGTGTTGCAATGAATATTTTGATATATATATGCATACCTGAGGTTTTTCCCCCATCTTTGACATCATTGGTAAATATGTTAAGCCCTTGGATCTCAGTGTCAAAGGGCATAGAGATTTTGACACTTTTGAATATGATTCCAAATTGTTTTTCACAATTGTTGTACCAGTTTACAGCTCCACAGACAGGATATCAAGCTGCCTGTCTTTATATAGTCTTTCCACATTGACCATTTTTATGTGTTATCATCTCAGAAGACTGGCTGGAGAAATAAAACCTCAGAGTTGTTTTAATTTCCATTTTTCTCCTTGTTAGTAATTTGGAGCAAACTTGAGAACTCTTTATTTTGTTTGACTACTTATCTACTGGCAAAAACCCTTGGCCTTATATATTAGTATTCATTCCCTATGTGTCTTGGATAATAGACCTTTATCAGAGACATTTGATGCAAAGACATTTTTCCCTATCAACAATTTTTTTAGCTTATCATTCAAAGACTTCTCAGTTTCAGATAAACAAAATTCTTTTCTCCTCTGATTTCCTCAAACTCTTAGTTAGTGAAAAATTCTCCTGCTAGCCATAGTTGTGAAATCTGCTATGAAATCAGCTGTTTCCTGAACCTTTGGTAGAAGTTTGTTAACTTTTTATTGGTAAGGATAACAGATTCTTGTCTAATATTCCCCCACATTAGTGCTGTTTGGGGTAAGGAGAAGGAAATTAATTGTTAAAAATTTTCATTCCATTTTCCAATAATATTTAGCAGGAAATGCTTTTAAATGAGTGGATTTTGTGGTTAGTTCATTTCCATGGAAGGGGTGAGACTATGTGGAACTTACCTTTATCTTATGAAGTTTAGGGGAGGCCATTCTTGACCAGTAGCAGAAGTGTCAGGATGGGTGGAAATGGGGATGCTGGGCCTCCTCTGCTCTGCATCCAAGTTGGGTTTGTTTCCCTTTTTAGAGAGTGCAGAATTCTGTCAGGGTCAGAGCAACATATAGGAGCTGGGGAGATGTGGGGAGAATAGCATCTCCCTAAGTGGTTGGTGGGGGATGAGACACCCAAGGTTGCTCATCTACCTTTCCTTTTTTAACAGAAACAATGTCATTTCTGAGCAATATTTGTTTTAAAAAATTGGAGAAGAAAGAGTCTTACCCATTTCTTTCTATGATACAAATATTGTTCTGATACCTAAACCAGGAAGAACCAAAACAGAAAAATAAAATTATACACCAAATTGCATAATGAATATAGATGAAGAAGTTTGAAACAACATATTAGAAGAAACATTACAGTAACTTAGTATGAGATAATATATTATCATCAGTTAGGATTTATGCCAGGAATGCATGATTGATTCAATATTTGGAAAACTATCATCATTCCTTAGAAAAAAATCTCTAGGGCCAGATGCATTTACAACTGAATTCCATCAAATATTTAACAAGCAGTTAATTCCAACAGTACATAGACTATTTGGGAAATTGGTGAAGAAAGAATCCTATCAAATTCTTCTTATGATACAAAGATGATTGTGATACCTAAACCAGGAAGAGCCAAAACAAAAACTGAGTACAATAGAACAATATCTCTAAAGAATATCGATGCAAAAATTTTCAGTAAGATATTGGCAAAAAGAATGTAGCAGCTTATCATGAGAACAATACATTATGTTCAGGTAAGATTTATAGTAGGAGTATAGAGGTGGTTCAATATTAGGAAAACTGTAAGCATTATCCATCATATCAACAACAAAACTAACACAAAACATATGATTATCTCAATACATGCAGAAAAAGTTTTTGACAAAAGTACAACACCCATTGCAATTGATAACACTGGAGAGCCTAGGAATAAATGGAGCCTTCCTTAAAATAATAAGCAATATCTACCTAAAAGCATCAACAAGCATTCTATGCAATGGGGATAAGCTAGATGCAGTTCTAATAAGATCAGAAGTGAAACAAGGATGGCCATTATCACCACTGTTATTCAATATGCATGCACTTTGTAGCATTCCTATGCCAATGATGCTAAACCTATTTGATATTTTCCTCCTTCTGAGATCTGTCAATTCATATTCTTTCACCATTGATCTGTTGCACAATGACTCTGATTTCTCTAAATTTGGCTGAGTTAACTCATATATCTTAGAAATTACACCTTTGTCATAGAAACTAAATTCCGGGGTATCCTGGTATCATTCGTTGTTGTAGAATTGGTTGTTGCCCCAAATACTTGTAATTGTATGTAATCAAAATTATACATCTAATTTCTTTTAAATATCTCTGTCATTCGTTTCAACCTGAACTATTTCCCTCTTCATAGATCTAACATAATTTCTTCCTTGTCATACTAATTTGCTTATAATGTCATCCTTTATCCTTTATGTCTAAATCATCTACCCATTTTGACCTTATCTTGGTATGCAGGGTTTAATGTTGATCTCTGGATACTTTCTACCAGACTACTTTCAAATTTTTCCAACAGTTTTTATTGAATAGTGAATTCTGGCCCCACTTGATGTCATTTTAGAATTCATTAAGCATTAGGTTATTGTGTTTATTTCTTTCTGTATATTATATGCCTGAGGCAGCTAGATGGTACAGTAAATAAATTGCCAGGTCTGAAGTCAGGTAGATTCATCTTCCTGAGTTCAAACCCAGAGTAGGACACTTACTACATGTGTGATGCTGGGCAAGTCACTTAACCCTGTTTATCTCAGTTTCACAAGTGAACAGGAAAAGGAAATGGAAATTGACTTCAGTATCTTCACCAAGAAAAACCCTAAGTGGAGTCACCAAGAGTCAGACACTCCTGAAAAACAAGTAAACAAGAACAAAGAGTATATAGACAGACAGACAGACAGACAGACAGACAAACAGACAGACAGACAGACAGACAGACAGACAGACAGACAGACAGACAGACAGATAGGTAGGTAGGTAGATAGATAGATAGATAGATAGATAGATAGATAGATAGATAGATAGATAGATAGATAGATAGATAGATACATGCAGATATAGATGTAGATAATCTATATATCTATAGATGAAGATATATAGATAGACACAGATATAGATATAGATACATCTATATATCTATAGATGTATCTATATCTATAGATACATCTATAGATATAGATATAAATCATGTTTCATTGATTAACCTCTCTTTTTGTGCATAAATTGTTTGATGACTATAACTGTGTAGTATAATTATCCTTCTGGTACTACTAGACCCACTTCCTCTCCTTTTTTAAAATTGATTATCTTAATATTGTTGACCTTTTGTTCTCCAGATTAATGTTATTATTATGTCTAGTTCTATGAAACAAATCTTTGGAAGTTTGAGTGACATAGCATGAAGTAAGTAAATTAATCTAAGAGATTTACTATATTGTCTTGGTCTATCCATGAATAAATGATATTTCTTTAATTATTTAGAATTCTTTTTATTTGTGTGGAGTGTTTTGTAAGTGTTTCCTGTAGTTCCTGTGTGTGTGTGTACGTGTTGACAAGTAGATTCATATGTGTTTTATACAGTCCGTAGTTATTTTAAGGAATTTCTTCTTTCCTGTTCTTTCCTGATGAATGTTCTTGGTAATATCCAGAAATACTCTGAAACATTGCTAAAGTATTCATTATTTAGATTAGATTTTTACCCTATAGGGTTCTCAGAGTAAATCATCATATCATTTCCCAAAAGTGGTGCTTTCCTTTCTTCTTTGCCTATGATTATTCCTTCAGTTTCTTTTTTCTGATATTATTAGTATAGCAAGTATTTCTAATTGAGTACAGAAGAGTAATGGACATTCTTGCTTTAGCCCTGATCTTTTGAAAAATTATCTAGCTTTTTCCCATTAGAGATAAAGCTGAGTTTTGATGATAGACAAATATCATTTTAAGAAAAGCTTCATTTACTTCTATGCTTTCTACTGTTTTTGTTTTATATACGAATGAGTGTTGTGTTTTGTCAAACCTTTTTTGGCATCTATTGAAATAATCACATCACTGTGTTTAGCTTTTGTTATTAAAATAGTCAATTATATTTACAGTTTGTCCAATACTGCCTAAAATTGCCCTTAATTCATGATGTGAATCCAACCTACTAAGAGGGTATGATTTTTGTGATATATTGCTGCCATCTTTTTGCTAATATTTATTTAAAAATTTTATAATATTCATTAGGCAAATTGGTCTATTGTTTTGTTTTTCTATTTTTACTTTCCCTGGGTTTAGACATCAAGATCATATTTCCATCATAGAAAAATTTGGTACTACCCCTTTTTACCTATTTTTTAGAACAATATAAGCAGTATGAAAATTATTTCACTTCTGGTAGGAAAGATGGCAGAGTTAGTGGTAAAATGCTCTCACTCTCTCTTATCAACCATAAAAAAACCCAGAAATTACCACCCCAGGAAAAATACTGGAAGAGTGGAGCCAATGGAAAGACAGCCTACAGTAGTTTTTTTTGTTTGTTTGTTTGTTTGTTTGTTTTAGCTTTTTAGGCTCAGGGGATTAAAATGAAATATCCCTCCTTCTGTGGCTGAAAGGGGATAAGTACAAGACTGGAGGAGTCCCAGCATGTCAGTGGCAAGCCCTACCTCAGCAAACCAGCAGAAGATTTTGAGCTCCAAGGTGACAGAGCATGAAAACACCAACATCACGAGCTCTCCTGCCTTCACACAGCAAGGGGAACCAGCAGACACCAATGAGGAAAGCCACCACTTGTGTGGTGGACAAGTGCTCACCACTGGTTGAGCTTACCCGTTGTTCTAACACCTCCCCTCTCCAGGGAAGACTCAACCTCCAGTGGCCAGATCACCACACCTCCACACCTCACACCATTAGCTTCAGTGTAACAACAGGAAAGCACAGGGAAATCCCACCTGCCCTCTGCCACCAGCTATTCCTCCAGCTCCAGTTGAGCATCAGGTAAACCACCAAGTCACTGCAGCCTCCAGCTGACAGAATCAGAGGCCCCAGCACACAAATGCCACAAGCAAGCCCCTTGTCCCCAGCACAAGACATATTGGACTTTGCCCCTTGTGCCTCAGAATCAGAGACCAATTTTAAAAGGTAAATACCTTGAGCAAAAAGCAACATAGAAAACCAAATACCATAAATTCTTATTATGGGGCCAGGGAAAATCAAAACACAAATTAAGAGGAAGACAGCATTCTCAATATACCCACATCTGAAACCTCAAAAGGGAATGTAAACTGATATTAAGCCTCCCAAAACCTTCTTGGAATAGGACAAAAGTGCAAGAAGGATTTTAAAAGTCAAATTAAAGAGGTAGAATAAAAGTTGAGCAGTTCCTTTAAAAATACATCTGACAAAGTGGGGGAAAAAATACACTGAAGTAAGTAACTCCTTATGAAGTAGAGTTGGACAAATGGAAAAGGAGGTAAAGAAGACTAGCCAAGAAAACAATTTGTTTTTAATGTTGGGAAAGTGGAAGGTAATGACTCTATGAGACATCAAGAATAAGACAAACAAAAGCAAGAAAAAATAGAAGAAAAATACCTCATTGGAAAAACAATTGACCTGGAAAATTGATTCTGGAGAGATAATTTAAGAATTATTCATCTACCTGAAACTCGTGGTGAAAAAAAAGAAAACTGGGCAACATCCTTTAAGAAATCATTAAGGAAAACTGCCCTGGGTTCCTTGAACCAGAGAGCAAAATAATCATCAAAAGATCATGAAAGAGATCCCAAATTGAAAACTCTTAGGAACATTGTATCCAAATTTCAGAATTATCAGATCAAGGCAAAAATACTGCTAGCAGTTGGAAAGAAACAATTCAAATGTCATGGAACCACAATCAGGATTACACAGAACCTAGCAGCTCTAACATTAAAAGAAGAGAAGGCTTGGAATATGATATTCTGTAAGGCAAATGACCTTGAATTTCAACTAAGCATCAACTACCCCATAAAATTGTGCATAATCTTTCAGTGGAGGACATGGATATTCAATGAAATAGACCAGAGTTCAACAGAAAATTTGATCTTGAAATACAGGACTGAAGAGAGGCATAAAAAGGTAAAAAGGATGGGGGGAAAAATAAAAACATGTTATTCAATTAGGACAAACTCTTTATGTCCCTACATGGGAAGATAGTACAACCATCAAGAACAACTGTATCTTTATTAAGACATTTAGAAGAGATATACATAGACAAAGAATGTGGGTTTAAATTGACTTTGATGTGATGCTAAAAAACCTAATTAAGGGGTGAAAAGGGATTGTAGTGGAAGAAATGGAAGAAAGGTAGGGGCAAAAAGGTAAATTGCATCACACAAAAAGGCACAAAAATATATTACACTAGAGGGAAAGAAGAGGGAAACGACCTTTGTTTCCACCTTACTTCCATCAGATTTGACTCGAAGAGACAATAATATACTCAGGTATGGAAACCTAATTTGTCCTATAGGTGGTAGGAAAGGAAAGGGGAAAAAAAAGAAGGTGTGGGAAGGGAGAAGGAATTGAAGGAGTGGTAAGGGAAAAGTGAAAGAGAAAAAAGAGGGCAGAACTAAGAGAGGGAAGGTGGAGAGAGGCAGTAGTCAAAATTAGTCAAATATTTGAGTATACTTACTTTATTTTTTTGGCTATTTTTAATTTGTTTTCAGTGTTCTACCATCACCTCCATATATCTTAGATGTTTTTCCCTCCCTCCCCCTCATTCCTCCCTTCTTCCTCACTCCCTAACAGAGATGGCCTGCAATCTTGTATAGACTCTACACATACATTTCTATTAAATACATTTTCACGTTAGTCATGTTGAATAGAAGAATTAAAAGTAATAAGAGAAACCATAAAACAAAACAAAACAGAACATAATACAAAAGAAAATGGTCTGCTTCATTCTGCAATCCAATTCCATAGTTCTTTCTCTGATTCTCAAAGGTGTTTTGCCTCAAAAGTCCATTGGGAATTTTTTAGGTCCTTGCATTGATATAAAGGACTAAGTCTACCAGAAAAATTCTTCATAAGCTGTGGTTGTTGTTATGTACAAAGTTCTCCTGGTTCTGCTCCTTTCACTCAGCATCAGTTCATATAAGTCTTTCCAGGCCTCTCTGAAGTCTTCCTGTTCATCATTTCTTAGCACAATAGTATTCCATATGCCACAGCTTGTTCAGCCATTCCCCAATTAATGGGTATCCCCTTGATTTCCAGTTTTTGGCCACAAAAAAGAGAGCTGCTATAAATATTTTTGTACATGTGGGACCCTTTCCTATTTTTATGATCTCTTTGGGATACAGTCTTAGAAGTAATATTGTTGGGTCAATGGGTATGCACATTTTTGTAGCCCTTTCGGCATAGTTCCAAAAACAACAAAACTCTTGAAGAACAGAAGGGAGAAAGGAGAAATAAAGGGAGACAAAGAATAAAATGGAGAGAAAGACACAGTAATCACAATTGTGAATGTGAATGGGATGAAGTCTCCCATAAAATGGAAGCAGTAGCAGAATACATCAGAAAACGCAATCCTACAATATGTTGTTTGCTGGAAACACATTTGAAACTGAGGGATAGATACAGAGTAATGGCAAAAGTCTGGAGTAGAATATATTATGCTTCAGTGGAAGTGAAAAAAGCAGGGGTACCAATCCTGATTTCATACAAAGCAAAAGTAAAACTAGACCTAAGTAACAGAGATGAAGAATGAAACTCTATCCAGTTAAAATCACCAAAGAGAGTGAAGCAATATCATTATGAAACACGTGCACCAAGCATCCAAATTCCTGGAGGAGAATTTAAGGGAGATACAGGAAGAAATACAAATCTATTCTATTGGGGATCAACCTCCCCCTCTCTGAACTAGATAAATCTATCCATAAAGTGAATACAAAAGAAGTTAAGAAGGTGAATGGAAGTCTGGAAAAGGTAGATATGTTAGACTGAAAGAGAAAATTGAATGGGTATGAAAGGAGTACACCTTTCTGTGGTGGTACATGGCAGATACACTAAATCTGACTATGTACTAGGGCTTAAAAAACTCACAATCCAATGCAAAAAAGCAGAAATACTAAATACATACTTTTCAGATTATGATGCAATCAGAATTATATGGAAAGATACGCTAAAAGATAATTAGAAACTAAACAATATAACCCTAAAGAATGAGTGGGTGAAACAAAGCATTGAAACAATAACTATCGAAGAGAATAATTATAATAAGACAATTTATCAAAAGTTGTGGAGAGCAATGAAAATAGTTCTTAGGGAAATAATATTTTATGTCTCTAAATGCTTACATGAACAAAATAGAGAAAGAGGAAATGAATGAATTAGGCATATAAATAAATAGCTAGAAAAAGAACAAATTAAAATCCCCAAATGAATACCACATTAGAAACATTGACAATCAAAAAGAGATTAAGACAATTGAGATTAAGAAAGCTATTGAACTAATAAAATTAAGGGCTGGCTTTATGAAAAACAATTAAATAGATAAACCTTTGTTAATTTGATTTAAAAAGAAGAAAATGAAAATATCAGTATCAAAAATGAAAAGGGTGAATTCACCTCCAATGAAGAGGAAATTAAAACTATAATTAGAAATTATTTTGCCCAACTGTATACCAATAAATTTGTCAATCTTAGTGAAATATATCAATATCTACAAAAACATAAATTCCCCAAATTAACAGAAGAGGAAGTATAAAATGTTTGAAAAACCCCAAATCAGAGAATGAAATTGAACAGCCATCAATGAATTCCCTAGGAAAAAATCTCCAAGTCCAGGTGGATTTACAATGAATTCTGCCAAACTTTTAAAGAACAATTAATTCCAATACCACATAGCAAATTTGGGGAACAAAGGTGAAGGACTCCTACCCAAAGCTTTTTATGATACAAATATGGTACTGACACCTAAACTGAGAAGAGTCAAAACATAGAGAGAAAGTTATATACCAATTTCTCTAATGAATATAGATGAAAAAAATTTAAAAAAAATATTCACAAAGAGAATACAGTAAATTTTCATGAGAATAATGTACAGTGACATTGGACTTATATCAGGAATGCAGGGCTAGCTTAATATTAGGAAAACCATCAGTGTAACTGATCAACAACCAAACTAATAGAAATCATATGATTATGTCAATAGAAGCAGAAAAAGTGACAAAATACAACACAAATTCCTTTTAAAATCACTAGAGAGCATAAGAATAAATGAAGTCTTCCTGAAAATGATAGGTAACATCTATCTAAAAGCAACAGCAAGCATAACATCAAGGTGAGAAAAGGATGTTGACTCTCACCACTGTTAGCTTTAGGCAGAAGAGAAGAAAAAGAAATTGAAGGAATTAGGATAGGTAAAGCAGAAACTAAGCCATCACTTTTTGCAAATGATATGTTGCTATAATTAGAGAATATTTGAGAATCAAGTAAAAAATTACTTGAAAAAATAAACAACTTTTGCAAATTTGAAGAATATTAAATAAACTCACATGAACTATTGGCATTTCTATTTATTACTAGCAATGCCCAAGAGCAAGAGATGGAAAGAGAAATTCTATTTAAAGTTACTATAGACATTATCAAATATTTAGGAGTCTTCCAAAACAAACCCAGAAACCATATGAACACAATTACAAAACACTTTTCACACAAATAAAGTCAGATCTAAGTAGTTGGAAAAACATCAGTTGCTCATGGGTAAACTGATCTAATATAGTAAAAATGCCAATTTCACCTAAATTAATTTATTTATTGACTGCCACCAAACAAATTACCAGAAAAGTATTTCATAGAGCAAGAAAAAATAACAATTTTTTTCTCGAAGAATACATATCAAGGGAATTAATGAAAAGAAGTGCTAGGGGATGTGGCCTAGCCATAACAGATCTTAAATTGTATTATACAGCACCAGTTATCAAAACTACTTGATACTGGTTGAGAAATACTGGTGGGATTGGTAAGGTACATAAGACACAATAGTCAATGACTATTGAAATCTACTATTTCATAAAACCAAAAACCCCAGATTTTGAGATAAGAGCTCACCATTTGACAAAATCTTTTGGGAAAACTGGAACATAACATGGCAGAAAACTAGGCCAAGACCAACATCTTATACCTTATACCCAAATAAAGTAAAAATAGGTATATGATTTAGATATAAGTCTGACACTATAAGCAAAGTGGGAGAGCAGGGAATAGTTTACCTGTCAGATTTATGGATAATGGAAGAATTTGTGACCAAACAGAAGACAGAGAACATTATGAAATGCAAAATGTATAATTCTGATTCCCTTAAATTGAAGTTTTTGCATAAAAAACCCAATGCCAGCAAGATTAGGAGGGAAACAGATAATTAGATAACAATTTTTACAACCAAAGTCTCCACCAAAGGTCTCATTTCTAAAATATATAGAGATATATATAGCATATAGTTTGGCAAAATAGCTCCTAATAATTATTTTTATTTCATCATTGCTTTTGCTTTTGCTCTTGTTTATTTTTGATACTTAGAATTTTGTTTTCTTCTTTTTTTTTAAAGCAAATTAGTTAGTGTACTATCTATTCCACTCCCCAAAAATACCCAGATCCTATTTTTGTTTACTAATGCAGTGTGTGTTTGTATCTCTGTGTGTTTTACTTTCAATTTTTTTCTCCTTTGACTTTCAGGATTTATATTTTGGTGTTCAATTGTGTGTTTTCAGTTGATCGGTTTTCTAGTTGTTTTAGCTGTGTGCCCAGTTCATTGATTTCCTCTTTCTCCCTTTCATTGACAAATGAGTTTAACATTTAAAAAATTTCCCCTAGAATTACTTTGGCAGCATCCCAAAATTTTGGTATATTATTACATTGTTTTCATTATCTTTATAGAAATTATTATTTCAGTGATTTGTTCTTTGACTCACATAGTTTTTAGGAATATTAATTAGTTTTGAATTAATTTTCAACCTTGCTTCACAGTTATTTTATTGACTATAATTTTTATTGCATTATGCTTGGTAAAAAGATATATTTGCTCTTTCTGCTTTGTGCTTTTGTAATGTTTTTTTAGATTTCATACGTGGTCAATTTTTGTGAAGATGCCATGCATAGCTGAGAATTTAGTATATTTCTTTTTATTCTTATTCAATACTTTCAAGAAGTCTATAACATCCAACTTTTTCAAAATTCTATTCAGGTCTACAGCTTCTGATTTAGTTTTGTTTTGATTTTTCTGGTTTTGAAGGAAGCATTGAATTTACATCCAGCTTTACCATAATTTTCCTATATCTTTCTGCTACTCATTTCACTTTCCTTTAAGCATTAGGTGCTAGATTATTTTGTTCACATATCTTTAGTATGGATATTAACTCATTGTCTATGTTAACTTTTAGCAAAATATAATTTCCCTGCTTATCTCTTCTAATTAAGTTTATTTTTGTTTTTGTTTGTTTGAGGTCATTTTTGGTAACCATGCTTTTTTTTTTTTTTATTCCAGCTGAAGCATAATAGATTCTGCTCTAGGATTTTATTTTAACAATGTATATATCTTTCTGTTTCAAAAAACATTGTTTATAAATGACAAATTGTCAAGTTATGATTTGTAAACTACTCTATCTTCTATTTTACCTTCCATCTCGTTCACATTCACAATTGTGATTGCTAACTGTTTCTTTCTTTCCATTTTCTCCTGTTGTTCTTATCATTTTTCTTCTTCCCCCTTTAGGAGTTTCTTTTGATTCTAATTAATGTCTCACTTAATCCATATTTCCTCTTATTCTGCTCCCTTTCCTTTTATTTCTTTCTTTCCTATTTCCCTGTTGGAAATCTCAAGGTCAAACTCACTGATCTATAGTTTACAGCTGAAATTCTCTTTCTTATTTTGAAAATGGGAACATATATCCTTTTTTGGTCTTGTATCACCTCTCCTGTTCTCCATAGTTTCTCAGTATCACTTTTAGTGACTCAGTCATAACATCCTAGAATTATTTCAGTTTCCACACACTAAAGTCCATTTTGGACCAGATGATGTGAGGACAGGTAGTTGCTTTTTTTTATTATCTTTGCACTGATCTTGTCAATTAGCCATTTTTACTCTGTCTTTTTTACACGAGAAGGTTATTCATTCTCTTTGACGGAGGAAAGAAGCAAAATAGGATTAGATTTTCTACCTTTATTTTTTCATCTGTTACTATTTTCCCATGAATATTAAGCATCTTTCTTCTTTAATGCTCCTTTTTCTCAATGCAGCTTTCAAAAATTTTTTTGAAACCCTTAAATTTCCTCACTAGCCTTGGTTTGTTTTGTACTTAAGCATTCTTGGTACATTGTTTTCTACAACATGCTGCCATATTTGTGTGTACATTCTCTGTTTCCTGTACTTGATACACTATATTATTTTTATCTTTTTAAAATCTAAGTTGGTTTATGATTTCTCTGCATATTAATGTCGGTCTCTATAAATATGATTTTAACCCCTCACTGGAATTCACTCTGTGCATTCAATATTGCAGTCTTCAAAGATTCACATCCCTTTTGGTCTGACTTATGCTGTAGAATTTTAGGTAGCAAGGTATCACTTATCTTTCCTCTGAATCCTTCGAAGTCTATGCTTCCTACTTCTAGGTTGCTTACCAGGATAAATCTAGATTTCCTTGCTATCAGTGCTCATTTTTCACTGTCATTATTTCTCTCTGAATTATTGGTTTATTTCTTCTTTTGCTCCATGTGGTCTGTCATATATTTCCACAATTTAAAAAAAAAATTCTCATTTCCTTCATCTTTATCCAAATTTTCTACAGCATATATGATCCTTCTAATTTCTAAATTTCCTCACCCAAGTATATCCTAAGAAACATTCCTATTCTTCCTTCTACTCTTTTACCTAAAGTTTTATATTCCCCTTAAAAAAGCTAAGTACTTACAGAGCTATATTCTGATCACGTAACCCATTAAAGATGCCCATGAGGCTTAATTTGCCTCCATGCTTTTGCATACCTATTTTATTTTGCATATTTACCATGTTTTTTGCATTTATGTAAATGTATCCATGGCTTTTATTAATAGTTCCTTTCTTGGATTCTTTATCCTTTAAATTATTGGACATATCTGATTTGTATTCCTATATAAGAATTCATTTCGGTGATAAGCAGCTTGATGGGGTGGGTAGATTTTCCCCTACTTATTTCACTTTCAATTTGTTTGTTTATGTGAAAGTTTTCTTAATCAAGATTTGTAGTATTATAGAAAAATAGGTTTTCAATTTATTTAAAAATTCATGTTTCAAAACATGAAATTCCAGCCACTCAGAGTTTTGTAACTAAAATTCTGAGCAAAACCACAATTTGTGTTTAAGCTATAAAACTATACTAAGTCTTTTTAAAACATCTTATACATATAACTATGAATGTATGTATGTACATATATGCACACATGTATATATGCATATATATGTACATAGGTGTGTGTATGTGCAAGCGTGTGGGTGCTGTTCATGGTAAGAGATAGAAGGGTTACACCCTGAATTCCAAACGTCTATTTTTCAAAGAATCCAGTTATATTTCTGATGATGTCAGATCATTTTTATAGTAGAATGCATCCCAAGTTGTCCAAAGGAAAGTCAAATGTATTTCATTGTGTGTGTGTGTGTGTGTGTGTGTGTGTGTGTGTGTGTGTGTGGACTTCTTTTGAGGAATATTTACATAGTGAATTTTTGGGCAACCCACATCCATAAAGTTTTTTAAGAAGCAATGCATTCTAATTCTTTAGTATCCTATCCTCTCTAGATACCCATTAATGTCCTCATGAGATGAACTCTATGAATGCTTGAAAACCAACTTTGCCTACTTAGAACTCTAGGTTATTTGGCAAGGAAATGGAAATCCTTTATCAGAATTCCACTGATTTTATCTTTTGGGACCTCCATCAATCCCATATTCCCTGGTTTGGTCTTAAGTATTATTTTATCTATCTTCATGGTGACTGTAATGGCCAGTCATCATGATTCTGCTTATTCATGTGTACTCCAGGCTTCATGCTCTGATGTACTTTTTACTTAGTCAACTCTATCATGGACACTGTCAACCCCTGCATCACTGTTCCTAAGATGTTGGCAGACCTTCTGTCCAGGAAAAAGAGCATTTCCTTTTCAGGCTGTGCAGTTCAGATCTTCCTTTACCTGACTTTGTTTGGGAGTGAATCTTTTTTCTTGGATCTCATGGCCTATGATCGCTATGTGGCTGTTTGTAATCCCCTCCATTAATCTCTCTTAATGAGTCATAGGATCTGCTTGCTTATGGTAGTGGGACCCTGAATTCATGGTTGCTTTGATGGCTTTATGCTGACCCTTGTCACTCTGAGTTTTCCTTGTTGTGGTTCACAAAAGACCAGCCACTTTTTTTCTCTGAGACTCCTGCTGTACTATAACTGTCATGTGCAGCCACATCCCTATATGACACCCTTGTCTGTCTGTTTTGTCCTGATGCTCATAGTTCCCACATCCCTTAGCTCTTTTTTTTTTATCTGGATATGGATTACTGTCTCTCAGATGAATACTTCTGAGGGTAAATACAAAACTTTAGCCACCTGCTCATCCCACATAATAGCAGTCAGTGTTTTCTATGAGGCTACTTTCTATTCCAATGTTTTGCCCTGCTCCTTTCACACGGCAGAAATAGGCAAAATAGTTTCAGTTTCTTACATCATTCTTAGCCCTGTGCTCAACCCTGTGATATACAGTTTAAGAAATAAAGATGTGTTAGCAGGTCTAAACAAAAACATTAAGAAAATGTGTGTCTTCTCAGAAAATTCAAGTAAAGGATTGATAGGAAGTAATATATGAAATTGTGAAGACCTAACTCAGATATTATCTCTATCATCTCTTGAGACAATGTCGAATATTTTCTCAATAAAATGTTTAATGATTTGGAAAACAATGCATTTAATGACATCTAGGTTACCCAAGGATTTTTTTCACTAAAATATTATTGTCATCTTGCACTTAACTTCAGTTTCTCTCAGTCCACTGGCTCCTTCACCACTACCTAACATGCTAACTATGTCTCACCCATGCTCAGAAAAACCTCACTTGATCCCTTCATCCCCACTCTCTATCATCTTCTTTCTCTTTTGCCCTTTGAGATTAAATTCTCTGATAAGCCACTCTAATGGGCCTCCACTTACTCTACTTTAATTTTCTCCTTAATTCCCTGTAATACAACTTCTGATTTCAACATACCACCAAAACTGCTCTCTCCAAAGTTACCAATGATTTTTTAATTGTCAAAATATTGTATTCAGATTCCAAGAAAAAATGAAGGGAATCTATTCCTAGGGATATGGTTCAGTTTTCTAATAATCAAGCAGGTAAAATTAAGTTATCTGTGTTTAAAAGTAAAAAAAGAAATAGTGGCAAGATGCATTTAACCTTATGACAGAGGTTTCATGGCATAAGGGAAATTCAGGGGAATCATTCCTTATTAGATTGAATTAATGCTTGTGGGAAACTTGGTTAGACCCTAGTGATATTCCAGTAGAACAGATTTCATGGAGTAGATATAGGAAGCCCAGTCCTAGGGAGATGCCATATGTAGAACCTATTCCGGCTGAAATTTAGAACAGACTTTTAAGCTAGCCCCTTCAATCTGTTTAACTTCCTCTGGTATGGGCATTAGTCTATGATTTTTGGAAAGCAATGACTAAGGTGGCTGCAACTCAAGATCTAAATGGCTCCAAATTAAGACCCATAAAAAACAGTTGGAAAAGACCTTAGCAATAACTAAGCCAAAAACAATTAACTAAGAAATGAATGTCACTAGACTAGACTTGGACTGGGGTGTTGTGAGAAGTAGATAAACAATGTCATGCAGTGTTAATAAAGGGGTAGAGAATGATGAAGCTCCATCAGCAGTGTTTCAGAAAGACTCCATTAGTCCCTTCTTAAGAATCAAAGGCCCCTGACACAAGGAAGGGGACAAAACACTGCACCACTCCCATGCTGCCTGGAAGCTTCCTGAACCCATAAGGGACTGGGGGTGAAACTGAGGTTTCCAAGAATAAGACAGATTGAGGGAGAATGGAGACCAAATATAGAAGTAATCTTACATTGGTCATGAGAACATAAGCATGAAAATTTGCATAGGTTCCCGAATCTCCCTGGTTTTCATTGATTGTTATGGGGGCACTGCAACTTCTACAAAAAGAAATGAAGTTCTGTTACAAACTGAGCACTTACCATCTTAAAAACATGCTGGGTATATTTCATAAATCCTTGAAAACACAGCGGATATATCTCCTTATATTGTGTTTCACTTTATTGTGCTTGAAAAATACTGTGTTTTTTACAAATTAAATATTTGTGGTGACTCTTGCAATTGAGCAAATCTATTGATGCTATTTTTCTAGCAGTATGTCTCTTTATCATAATTAGGTAATTCTTGCAATCTTTCAAGCATTTTCCTTATTGTTGTATTTATTAAAGTGATCTGGGATCAGTGATCTCTGATGTCGCTATTTTAATTGTTTTGGGCTACCAAAAAATGCCCACACAAGATGACAAACTTAATAAACATACTATGTGGTCTGACTGCCCCCTATCTGTCATTTCCTTGTCTTTCTCCCTCTCCTTGGGCCTTGCTATTCTCTGAGAAACATTGAAATTAGGTCTTTTAATTACCGTACAATGGCCTCTAAGTGCTATTGGAATGTGGAGTGTTTTCAAATATTCTATTTCTGAAAATTACCATAAACCAGGTTTTGCCATAGCATTTTCTTTAAAGCTGCTGTGACATCTTTATTCCTGACACTATAGATAAGAGGGTTTAGAACAGGTGTTAGGATAGTGTAGAAGACAGACACCATTATATCCTTCTCAGCAGTATGATAAGAAGGAGGGATCATGTAGTTATAGACAGCAGCTCCATAAAAGAGAAAAACAACAGTTAAGTGGGAGGAACACGTGAAAAGTGCTTTCCTGTAACCCGTTGATGTATTCATCTTATAGATTGTGAGGAGAATGAGGGAATAAGAACTTAAAATAACTATGACAGGGATGAGGAGCATAAGGACACAGCACAGGTACATGACAGTCTCATAGAGTGAAGTGTCTGAACAGGAGAGTTTCAATAAGGCCAGGATCTCACAGAAGAAGTTTTGGATCTCTCGTGTTTTACAAAAGGGGAAATTCATGGTGATAGGGGTCAGAGTGAAACCATCAAGAGAGCCCAAGAGCCAACAGACAATTGCAAGGAGTATGCAAACTCTGTGGTTCATGAGGGTGGGGTAGCGGAGAGGGTGACAAATGGCCATATACCTGTCATAGGACATAGCTGCTAAAAGGAAGCACTCTGCTGTCCCTAGCGTTACATAGAGGAACATCTGGATTCCACAGCTTGGGGCTGAGATATTATGAATCCCAGTCACCTGATTCAGCAGCATCTTGGGCATAGTGACAGAGATATACATCATGTCCATGAGGGAAAGCTGACTGATAAAGAAGTACATGGGAGTGTGGAGGTGGGGATTACTTTGAATCAAAAGAACCAAAATGGCATTCCCAGTCACCGCTACTACAAAAATAATGAATATCAGTGAGTAGAAGAAAGGAGAATATGTGCTTTGGCTGAAGAGCCCCAACAGGATGAAGTCAGTCCCATAAGTTTGATTCTCCAACCACATTGTTTCCTTCATGTTATATCACCTAGAGAAGATTAAAAACAAGCAAGACAACAAAGAATTTTATATTCTGTCCTTTCTGCATAAAATAGATTATCTATTAGTGCAGGAAAGTGTTATGCTGTAGATTATTCTAACTGGAGTAGAGATGGATTTTTGCTAACAGGAGAGACTCTCATCAATCTGTGATACAGATGGTCTAACTTGAAACCAAAGATAGATCTATTTGGATAGAAAATTAACTTCAGTCATTTTCAGACCCTGTTATTCTGCCAGATGATTCTTGTTTAGAAGAAAGTTCAAGATGAGCTCTGTCACTTGAAATAAACATCATAGAAAACATTACAGAAATATTCATATTCTTTTTTATTTTTGTCACATGAGTATCTCAAATTCAATACACCTAAAATGGAGCTCATTGTACTTCCATTTTCAGAACTTCCCTATTAGTGTCAAGGACATTATCATGTGTTCAGTCACTTAATCTCACAACCTCAGTGTTATTCTGAACACCTTACTGTTATGTCGACCATACTTACAGTACAATGTCAAATCTTGTAGTTTCTACTTTCAGAATATCTCTCAGAAAGGATCTATTCTTTACATAACTCAACATCCTAACTGAAGACATTATCATTTCCTTTTCCAGATGTTCACTTGAGCTACTGCCATACCCTCCAATTAGTTCCCCTGCCATAAGTCTTTACCTACTCCAATCCTCCAGTCAGCTGACAAAGTGATTTTCTTTAGACTTAGGGTTGACCGAGTAACCTCCTACTCTGTAAAATCCAGTGCCTTCCTATTTCCTCCATGACAAAATAAAATCAAAAAGACTTCTCTTTAGCATTTACAGCACTTGTAACCCAGCACTTATCTATACTTCAACTAAACTGTCCTAGAGGCTATTTTTCAAACACAATATTCCATCTCCCTTCTCCATATCTTTACATTGACTTTTCCCTATGCCTGGAAGAGTCTCCTAACTTTCTACCTATCAGTTTTTCTAACTTCTCTCAAGAATCAGTCTTCCCCAGTTCACCCCAGTTGCTACTGCCTTCTGAGAGTCCACTACTCTTTTCTGCTACCACATGTACAGCTATATGTGCCTACTTATTTGGATGGTATCTCTCACATTACAATATCAGCTTCTTGAGGGCAAGGGTTACTTTTGCCTTTCTTTATATCCCCAGCTTAGTACAGCAAATAAATAAATAATAAATGCTTGTTGATTGACTAATTAAAATATGTTAAAAAATCTGTCCCCTGTTGGGCAGAAATGTACTAAAGAGAGGGGTCTTATAAGGATCTTGTCATGTTGACATCCACTCATTACATATTTGTGAAGTCAAAATCAAAATTTGGGAGGAAAAGCAACTCTATAACCCTCTTCTACATAAGAAAGTACATAAGCATTTATTGAGCACCTAGTATTTGTCAGGTTTTATGCTAACCATTTTATAAAATTATTTGGGATATAAATATTTCATTCCATCATCACTACCTTAGTAAGTAGTTGCTATTATTATCCCTATTTTACAGTTAAGACAACCAGTGGATAAGGTACTTGACATGGGACACACCTCTAGTAAGCGTTTAAGGTTGTATGTCAGCATAGGTCTTCTTGACTCCGGGTCAAACACTCTAGTACTACACCACCGAGGGTGTAGATACTCCTATTTCTTTCAACCTGAATTACCGAACTCTTCTTCATTCTCTAAGCATTTTTAACTTTTTCCATGAATGTGCATTTTTTCATGATAGATCATGTGACAGGAGTGTATCATTCCTTGTATGACAGAGTATTTAGTGCCAGAAGGGACCGTTAAAATCACTCAGTTTAACCTCTTTACTTTTAAAATTATGAAATGTTCCAAGGGAATGTTGTTAATTTGTCCATACTTGCATAGGCAATAAAGCAGCTATAATACAACCATAGATTCCATGATTCATTGTTTTTACCCCATTGCACCATAGTCCTGCCTGTGGAAGCCATTTGATTCCTCTGAATTCTAACTACAGTACAAAATATCCTATTCATTTTTCTCTGATACTGCTAAATGAAGAGGATCTTTTTCTCTCCAGTATACTGTTAACCTGATATATTTATCACATTTTGCTGTATATCATAGTTATTTCTGTCCTATCTTCTCCACTTGAATTTAAAATTCTTGGGTGTAATTAATTCTTTCTGAGCTTCAGCACTTAGGGAAGCACCTTGCATTATACATATGTTTTAATTGAATAGAATTGGATTGCATCAGATTGAATTAAACCATTTTTGTCTCAAACTGAACTGCTTTAACCTAATTGACATTGTAACTTTAAAAGTTCTCACAAGAAAAAGTGAATATAGCTTCCTGCTTGTTTTGATTAACCTCCTGAGAATTGTGAAATAGAATAAACAGTGCAGAAAAAAATGGGTTTAGTTTCAAATGATCTCTATGGGCAGGAAGCGGGGTACAACGGATAGACTACTGTTCCTGGAGTCATGAGAACCTCAATTCAAATCTGACCTCACTTACTACCTATCTGACCATGTGCCATCACTTAATTCTGATTGCCTGTCAAAAAAAATAAATTAAAAAACATTCTAAATTCTATTAATTTCAAAGGGGGGAATTTGTATTTTGAAATCATTTCACAGAAATTTCTAGTTTGCTACTTCAGAATATCCTGTATACATAAAAATGATGCTTTAATTCAAGCTGATGAATACATAATTAAGAAATACTTTCAAGTTAGAAGAAGAGCTTGTGTCTACAAAAATATTCATAGATTCACAGAAATTCATGTATCTATCTTGGAATAAATCTATAAAAAATAAAATCATTGATGATATTTTTACCCATGAGCTTTTATATTTCTCATCTGGTCTTTACTTCATCTAGGAATTTCTTCCTCTATAAAAATGAAACTTGACATATCCACTTTCAGAACCCTTTCAGTGCTAAAACTTCTACAATTCCATGTCTCTAATGTTAAATTTCCTTAGAACTTGAAAAAATAATGCCAATCATGGGTATTTTTTTCATAATATTTCCCCCAATTTGAATAAGCATCTGTATTCCCCTTTGCATATCTTAGCCGAGATATATATTTTTTTAAATAATTCATGGATATTTGATCATTTCTACATTCAGATGCATGAGAAAGTTAAGCTCTGTACCACTTACCTCCAATTCCTTCAATGGAAAAAAAAATAGCCAGAGGTTGATTTTCTGTAATGAAAACTTTAGATGCTCACAACTATTTCCAAAGGTCAAACCGGTCATATTCTTCTCTACTCCAAATGCAGAGAAAACTCTCAGGAAAATGATCAAAGTGGTCTGTGAAAACCAAGAACATATTTAGGAAATGTGCTATGTTCCTTATCAATGTCAAAACTGGGATTACACAAAATCAAAATAATTTTTTAAGAGAAATTAAGACTGATACTCCAAAAATCAATAAGATAATAGCTGGACATCTATTTTCTATAGAGTTAGAGAAAAATTTGAAAGGTTAGTGCAAAAACCAAGTACCAGAGCTGTTGTTGAGAAGCAGCATGTATTATTGAAACCATTAGATGATCCTTTCCTCTCCCAGGTCCATTAAATGTCTAAATAAATGTTACTGTAAAGGTAATGAACCTTTATATCAAGAACCTGGCCCTGTGTGAATGGGAGGGAAGAAGACAAGTGTGATGTGAATTAAAAGACAGAGGTCAAAGTGTTACATAACCTACTTTTTCACATTAAGTACAGAAGACTTCTGGAACCCAGGTTGAATTAAAAGAACACTGTCTTGAGAACAGGAGGTTTGGGGAAGGGGGGATGATCACAATTCTGAGTCTACCTGACTGTGTGGTCTGGAAAAAGGTACTGCTTGGAAACTTGGTCTCATCTCAAAAATGAAAAACTTTACTAGCTATCCCTTCACACTGAAGAATTTTATGTTTTCTGTATTACTTAAAAATGATACTCAAAACCAAAGACATCTTGCCAAATGAGTTCTTACCAAAGCAGAATAAAAGAGATATATCACTTCCTTCTCCTGTTCCTCTCACCTCACCTAGTTCAGCATACTGGCCCTTCCTAGCTTCTGTTGGGTGCTTCAGCATGCAGTGAGGTTCCAAGGCTCCATTCCAAATTCTTGCTGCTCTGATCTGGTTTCTGAATACAATACACTTTCAAGATCTTCACTCCTCCAATACAATCTGGAGCCCAGCTAATCCACTCCAGGCCTGGTTCTGGCCACCCCCACATCCTGGGGTACCACAGAATCATAGCCACCAAAACTGGAACACAACAGACAATTATCCCAGCATCCATATTTTCCTTTCAATTCATGCTCCCACCCTGTTTACCATAATGTAACAGTAAGCACCACAACATACATGGGGGGGAGGGGGGTAGCCTGATATCACAGATTCTTAGATCTGCATTCATAAAAGGAAAGCAACTTTCAGTGGCTTAACAATCACTTTAACTAAGCACATGGATCAATCCTTTAGTCAAGCACATATATCATTCACCTAGTTTAGGGGAGTCAACAACCTGAACCCCAAAGTAGTCAACAGACATGACTTCTTCTATCTGACCATAATTCAACAGACAGGTACAACTGTCTGATTATAATTACCAGAGAGGGAAGCACGACATCTAGGTTCTCAAAGCTGGGGAAGCTCTTTTAGCCACTTCCCAGAGTTCTCATCTGGCATTCAAACCTTATTACAAAAACCAAGGACCCCACAAAATTTATTTTTGAGCACATGTAAACATTTGCATCTATCCTTCTAAGCTTCAATTTTCCTTTTATTTGGCCCAGAATTCCACCATCAGAACATTTTTGAATTTTGACTATCATTCATTTCTTTCCTTCTCAGATTTCTGTCAGGAAATTTAATGTCTAGTGTCTCCCTTTATCCAAATCGTTGAGTTAAAAAAATATTTTACAGCATAGATCTCTATGACTTTACGATGGAAGGTAATAAAAAAGATGAAATTAAATGACATGATAATTCTTTACATCCAGGGATTTGGTCAGTTTGGAATCCATAGAATTGTACTATAATTAATCTCATTTTTCTTCATATTTTCCTGACAAATGAAAATCTACAAAATTCCAGTTGGAAGGTTTCCCGTATTTCTTCATGGCAAATAATTCTAAGTTTTCATTTTTTATCATCTTCCCACTATGTTAAATTAGAATTCCTTTGGTCTTGGTTTTGAAACAAACAATTGTTAAGGTTTCTTACAACTCTACTAAAAATTCTGGGATTTTGTTACTTTTTAATCATATTACTTTTATAATCATATCTTATTATATATGGTTCTCTTTTGCTTTGTTATGTTATTCATGTAAATGTTTATTGTCCTATATGTAAGTTCTTTTCTATGAAATAATTTGAGGATTCTTATTGTCCTCAGTGCCTCAGTTCTCTAACCAATCATACTGATTTCTCCATTCATGATGCCAAGCTCTTTTTTACCAATCATAATTTGTTCCCCACCTACAAAGCTGTATTCTTTGTTCTGTACTCCCCAAAACTACAAAAGAGAGCCATCTCCCTCATTTCAGGGTCTTTGATTGGGAAGCTGAAAACTTATTTATTGGCAAATTCATACTTTGGTAATAAATTGATCTTATTTGGAACTCTGTGCCTCACATGAAACATCAGATATAGCATCAGCATCTACTGATAAAATCAATAATAAGTTTGTGTGTGTATACATGTGTGTGTGTACACATACATGTACACACACACATACACATATAATTCCAGTTACTAATATTGAATCATTCTTGTGTGCCTTCAATAAATTCAGGTTGGTCATAGTATTTAGGGGTTTTTATTTTGGTCTGGTTTGGTTTAGTTTTGCTGCCTTTTGCTAGACTATGTTGAAAAATTTTAATCAATGGTCCTTAGTGATATTTTGACCTTTTCCTTTAACTCCTTTTCTTATTACTGTCCTGTTGGAATAGAAATATTTTTCAACCCAAATCTGTGTATATATGTATCCTTTCCTCCTTTGACCAGTTCATGTGAGACTTTCCCCAAGTGTCACCCACAACCACCCACTTTCCCTTTCTTGTTGTATAGACTTCTTCTTGTGCACTCCATTTCTATGAGATAATTTTCCCTATTGTTCCTCTCCTGCCCACCTGGTCTACTAGTGTGTTACTCTTCCCAACCTTTCCATTCTTCTTTTGAGATAACCAAAGCATAATACACTCCCTCTGTCAAACTAAACTTTCTTTATGACCCCTGATGATGACAGAGTTCTGTGAGGCTATATACATCATCACTTCATATGACAATAAAGTTTTACTGCTTTAAGTTCCTTTGATTGCTTGCTCACATTTATGTTTTTATGCTTCTCTTAACTTTATGTTTGTATGGTCTTGTCTTACGAGTTAAATGAGAAGATATTTGTAGTGTTTAGCAAAATGCCTGGCACATAGTAAATAACTCTAACATGACAAATAAAAAGCTTTGTCCCTTTTCTAACTAACTAAACTAAGTCTTTTACAAAATCTCATAAGTTGCACAATTGCTGGTGGTGTTCAACTAGCTCTGTAATAATAGATGGGTTATTTCACTTAGAGATAACTTTTGGCTACACCACAAGATTTATCTTCTAAGCCAAAGGAGGGTTGCAAATAGCTTTGGTGTAAGAGATTGCTAGACTTTCAAAATAAAGGTTACTTAATATATGACTATTATATTTTTTAATATTCTCATTTTTATTTATATTCCTGATCCAAGACCAAAATAGGAATACTGAATAATTTTTAATGTATTGCTATACATTCTACAAATATTTCGGGCAATATTTTAACAAAATTAAACGTTCCTTAAAATAATCAATAGTTTTGTTTCTCCACTTTATCTCACAGGTTTGTATGTCCAAATAATACATGTCAAGAAATAGTTTGTAATTACTCCATTTTTATAAATGATTTATGCAGATTGAAAACTAACTGTTTTTTGAAAGTTTGATAAAATTAAGCTGTAAATTGGTCTAATACATCTACACCTGAGATTTCTGTGCATGTCAGTGTGTGTGTTGTTTGTGTATATGTGTTTGCTTTGAGAGTTTTTCAGTTTTGCTTTGTGAGACAGTTTCTAATAGCTGTTATCTACCAGCATCCAAGAAACTCTGCTTCCTTCTTCAGTGTTTTCAGTGTTTTTCTCACAGTCTTTCTCTCCTCCACAAGACTTACTTTTATAATAAGGGACTCCAACAAGCATATTTATGGCTACTCAAACGCCAGCATATCCTTACACTTAGTAATTGATCATGGTTTATTCCTCCATGCCATCTCAATTATATATAGAGTAATTATACCCTTGACCTTGCCATCATCAAGAAGTGCTTCACTCACGCGTTTATGAACTCTGAAATTCCTTTATCTCATAATACTTTGTTATCATTACACCTATCCCTTTGCTTATGAAACCTAACCCTATTCTCCATTTTCACCATTGCATGCCAACCTCTACAACCATCCAATCTTTCCCACTCCATCACCTACATGCTGATTTTACTCTCCTCCTTATCTCATCTTCACTCCTTGATGAACCAGATTAATTCTATACTGTTCTGTAACATGCTTTTGGCTCTTTTCCTACCAACAATCTTGCCTCCCAGTTCTCATCCTTGTATTACACACCCCGCCCAATCAACCACTGTTTTCACCCTTATTCATGTAACTATTGGACATAGCTGGAGAAAATATTGAAATTGTGATGACTGGGTCCATGGTAAATGCATGTCACATAACATCAATTATGCCCTCATTGCTATGAGACAATCTTTTCATATGTCTCTGAAAAAAATACATTATGCCACCCATCCCAGAAATTTTTCCAACCTTTTCACCCTTTTCCAAACCTCCCATGGCCCCCATATGCCCTCTCAACCAAATAGGCTGCTACACAGTTTGCTGAAAAACATGAGGATATTAGACTACCCTTCTCTTCTCACAGCACTCAGATACCTTCAATCTCCTTCAAATCTCTCTCACACAAAGACATGGCCTTTTTCCTTCCCAGGGTAAACCTTTCTACATACATGTGATCCTATTCTTTCCAGACTTCTCCAGCAGATTATCCACTCTGTCATTCACACATCTTCAATGCCTTTCTGTCTACTGGATGCTTCTGGAGTACCTACAAACATTTTCATGACTGTAATCATTTTTAAAAAAGAAAAGAAAAAACCTTCCCTTGGTCCATCCCCATTATCTGTTGCTTATCTCTCTTCCCTTTTTAGCTAACCACTTTCACAAGGTTGTCTGTAAGTGCTTCCTCCACTTATGTATCTCTCATTTTCTTCTTAATTCTCTATGATCTGGCTGATACAACAATGAGATCAACAAAAGAGCTCTATAGACCTTCTGCTGACCTCATTGCTGTACACCTGTGAAACCTAGACAGTATACCAGTGCCATGCCAGGAAACTGAATCCCTTCCATTGGAATTGTCTTAGGACGATTCTGAAGATCACCTGGTAGGATAAGTTAATTGACACTGAAGTCTTTCTCAAGCTAAGCTGCCAAATATACAAACTCTACTGCAGGGACTGCAATTCCAATGGGCTGCAAGCATGGTTTCTTTGCAGAACATGCCCTTTCCTAAAAGACTATTTTACAGAGAATTTGTGCAAGGAGGACACTCACATGGTGGTCAGAAGAAGCAATCCAAGCACACTCTGAAGGTCACTCTGAAGAACACTGGAATTGATTTTGTGGGCTGACAGACACTGGCAAAGGATCATCCCACATGACCAGTCCCCATGAAAGAAAGTGTTGTGCTCTATGAGCAAAATACAACAGCAGTAGCTGAAAAGAAATATGAGATAAAAAATTTAATGTATACACCCCAAATGTCCACATTGGCCATTTATGCCTGACTGTGGTGGAGCATTCTGCACTCATATTGGTCTGATCAGCCACTTGAATACACTATAACTTGACCCTAACATAGTGACATCATTGTGGTTTTTCTTTAAGAATAAAGACAGCAATGAGACCAACCAGTAATCTGGCTATTGACTTCATTATTCAACTGAACTTTCTCTCTAAAGTTATAATGATCTCTTAATCACCAGATTTAATTGCTTCATTCTGCTTTCATTGCACTTACGACTTTCCCATGAACTATTTCTCCATGCCACCTAAACTATACACAGAGCAATTATGCTCTTGACCTCAAGAGAACCTTAAAACTTTTAATCACCTCTTCCCCTTGATATTATCTCTCTGTAGGTTTTAATGACAGTGTTCTCTTCTAGTTCTCCCATTTGTCTGACCAACATTTATTAGTACCTTTTCCTGGATATTGATCCACATATTATCTTGCTAAATATGGATATCCTCCATGGCTCCATCGTGGTCCTTGTTCTCGTTTCCCCCTATGTTACTTTACTTGATGATCTCAACATTTTTGTTGGTTTCATTTATGGTTTCTGTGCAGAAAATTTTCAGATCCTTTCCCCTTTCATAACTAGGTGACTCTAACCCTCACAAATAAAGAATGAAGTTAAGTAGATGAATAGAATTTTGGAACAGTTAGATAGCATAGACTTCCAGAGAAAACAGAATGGGGATAGAGAAGAATAGACCTTTTTCCAAAATTTTCTGAGCTCTTCTTGAGCTTTTCCCAGGTCTGATCCCATTGAGTGGGCTGGGATACAGAAGTCCTGACTTCCATGTCTTTCCCTGATGGTGAGCACCGCTCTTCCTCATCAGAAAGGAGGGGAGGAGAAACCTGCTCACCAAGAAAGTAACCCTCTATAGTCGCAGTTTTTTTCCCTTTTCTGGGCATTTTCCCAGCCAGTTACTTGACCTCTGAATATTCTCCTCACACCCACTGAATATTCTCCTCACACCCACCTCGCCTCTGGATCCTCCCAGCCAGCACTTGGGGTCTGAGACTCAAATGCTTCTTCCTAGCCTCAGGGCTTTGGGCGGGGGTAGGGCTGCTATTCAGTGTGAGATCAAGTTCAGCTGCCTGGGTGGGGGCAGGGCCGCGTCACGGCCTCAGTTCCCTCAGGGGTTTTATGCAGAGACCTTCAACAATGGATCTGGGCACCTGCCTGCTTGGGGAGCCCTGATCTGCTCCCACCTCTGCTGGTGCCTCCCGAGGGGACCTGAGTCATGGGGGCTCCCCACTCCCCTCTTGACCCGCCCAAGAGACCCTCTCACTGACCCTTGTCACCTGTGGGTGGAGGGACCCGCACGGCTGCTGAAGATTCTGTCGCTGAAGCCTGCTCGGATCTGCTCCTCTCAGCACTGGGTGGCCCCAGCAGGACGGTGCTCGACTCCCAGTCTGCGGGGTGAAGAACCTTTTGTGAGAGGTTTTGAGGCTCTCTAGAACAGAAATCTTGTCCACTCCACTGTTATGTGGCTTCTACTGCTCCCAAATTTATTGGCAGCTCTTTTCTACAGATATTTCATGGGCTGTGGGTTCGGAGCTAGCGTACTTGTGTGTTTCTACACCACCATCTTGGCTCCACCCCCGAATAGACCTTTTTTCTATGCAGGTCATGGCACCTACAAGAAAACTGATAATAAATATCTCTCACCCAAATGCAGAAAAGGAAAAATATAAATGCATTCTTTTCTGATCATAATTCATGAAGTCATGGAAGCATAGCTCAGAAATTAATTGGAAAATATATGACACAATCAAAAAGAATGAATGGGTCAACAGACAAATCATAGAAAACTCAATAATTTCATCAAATAGGATAACAACAATGAGACAACATAACTACATTTATGATACAGTGACAAATCAGTACATATGGGAAATTTTATATCTCTAAATGCTTACATCAATAAAATAGAGAAAGAGTGGATCAAGAATTGAGATTGTAACTAAAAGAACTAGAAGTAAAAATCCCAAACTAAACACTAAGTGGGAAATCCTGAAAATCAAAGGAAAGATCAAGGAAACACCATTCAAGTAATAAATGAAACCAGGAGCTGCTTTTATTGGAAAAATAAAATAGATAAATAAATGGTGGTGAGGTGGTGGTGGTGGTGGTGATGGTGGTGGTGGTGGTGGCAGTGATTGTTAAGTCATTTTTCTTGAGGTGGGTTAGTCATGCCACGTCTCACACTGTATTAAAATATAGTGACCTTCAAAACTATGTGGTACTTACTTAGAAATACAGTGTCAGATCAGTGGTGTGGAATGGATAATTCTGATTATGTTAAATTTAAAACATATTGCACAGACAAAACCAATGCAACCAAAATTTGAAGGAAATCTGAAAGCTGGAAAATATTTTATACAGCAAATACATCTGATATAGGCACTTTTTCTCAAAAAAATAGAGAACTGAGTCAAACTTATAAGAATACAAATTATTTCCCAGTTGATAAATGTTCAAAGAATATGAACAAGCAGTTTTAAGATAAAGAAATCAATGCAACATATAGTCATATAAAAATATTGTAAATCACTCTTGATTAGATAAATACTTATCAAAACAGCTCTGATGTACAACCTCATACTTATCAGGTTGGATAATGTGACAGAAAAAGAAAATGACAAATGTTGAAGGGGTATGGGAAAATTCAGGCAATAACACATTGTTGCTGGAGTTGGGAAATGAAGGAAACGTTGTGGAGAGCAATTTGAAGGTACTCCTTAAGGACAATCAAATTGCATGTCCTCTGACACAGCGATACCACTACTAGATCTACACCCAAAAGAAATTTAAAAAGAGGTGGGGAGGGGGAGAAGTAGAGTGGAGGGGCAGGACTTACTTCTACAAAAATATTTAAAGCAGTTCTCTTTCTGGTTGCAAAGAATTGGAAATTGAGGGGAAATTCATCAGTTGGAAAATGGTTGATTCAGCTGGGGTTTATAAATTTAATTGAAAGCATTGTCCCATAAGAAATGATGACCACATAGATTTTATTAAAACGTAATAAGATTTACATGAACTGACCCAAAGTGAAGGGAGCAGAACCAGGAGAATATTGCACACAGTAACAGCAAAATCACACAAACAATACCTAAGCCATTCATAGTTCATCACTGTACAATGTTTCTTTCTCTAGATGGAAATTCCAAAGTTCTCATGAGGAAAATGCCCATTAATAACCAAAAATAGAATTGATGGAGTCTGAATGCAGAGCAGAGAATGCTATTTTCAACTTTATTTGTTTTCACTTTAGTTTTTTTTTTTCCTTTGGCCTGTTTCTTCTTTAAAAACATTACTAATATGGAAATGTTTTGTATGATTGCACATATATAACATATTAAATTACTTATTGTCTTAAGGAGGTGGGGTAAGGAAGGGAAGGAGAAAACTGGGAACTCAAAATTTCCCAATGATTGTTAAGATTTATCTTTAAATCTAATTAGAAAAAATGAAATATGATTTAAATTTTTTTTTTCAAAACCCAGACCAGGAGATCAGTGAAGGGATCTCTTACACTTTGAAAGAACTGAAAACTTTCAAGCTCCTAAACTAAGTTTTGGAAGTAGTAGAAGGCTGCAAACAGACAGAAGTTCAGTACAGATATCTTTTCTCATAGTATGCAGTTCCAAGAACTAATCAAAATTCTAAAGTCAATAAATAGGCCTGAAAAATAAACAAGGAAAACAAGCAAAATCTCAACATAAAGAGCTACTTGTGGTGAGGGAGTAGTAACTGGGTGGGTCCTGAAGCAGGAAATAAAAAACCACTTCAGTATCTTTGCCATGGAAACTCCCAACTAAAAGGACTGACAAAAACTACTTGGTGATAGAAAAGTTGAACAGACAAAGACAAAAGAAAACAATGACTTGAAAACTTCTACAACCAAATCTCCAAAGAACAACGTAGAGACAAGCAAAATAATACACAACAAAAAATCCCAAAAGAGTTAAACAGCAAAAAGAATAAAACAATAAAGAACAAAACAATTTAAGAACCAAAGAAAACAGTAGAGGAAAAATGGGTAAAGGAATGAGAATTATACAACAGAGTTATAAAAAGAGAGCTAACAATTTACTAAAGGAAGCATAAAAGTTTCCTAAAGAAAATCATTCCTTAAAAATTAGAATTGGCCAAAGGGAAGCAAATTTCTTCATGAGATATCAATTAATAATAAAGCATAGTCAAAATATGTTAAGATGTTAAAGATTTCATAGGGAATAGCAGAATATTTTTAGAAGAAATAATTTTAAAATCTTTGGACAAACTAAAAGATTTGAAGAAACCACAACACTACCCAGACTTCTTATAACCAGACAGCAAAAGAGAAACTGTAAGAATCAACTAATCACCTCTTAAAGAAACCCCAATTAAAAACTTGAAAGAATATTGTAATCAACATCAAGAGCTCCCAGATCAAGGAAATAATACTCCAAGCATCCAGAAAAAAAAGGATTCAAGCACTACAGAGCCACTGTCAGGATGCAAGAAGGTTTAGCAGGCACAAATCTAAAGAAGTGATGAGTTTGGAATATTTCTTCCTGAAGTCAAAGGATGTAGAATTACAACTATAAATACTCTGCAAAGCAAAAATGAGAACATTCCCACGGGGAAAAAACAAAGATCATCAACATTCCTGATGAAAAAGCTAGACTTGAGTAGAAAATGTGACTTTCAAACATTCTAATCAAAAAAAGTATATAAAAGTTGAACCTTCATAAGAAGCCTTAAGGCAGTAGTCAAAGTTAAATTATTTACATTATTATATGGGGATATGCTACCTTTAATTCCTCAGAGCTTTCCAATCACCAGAGGTCTTGGAGAAGTCTAATTACAGAGAGAGTCTGGGTGTGATTCCATTTTGGATGGTCTCCAAATATGAATAGAAGGGGAGAGGGAAAAATACACTGGGATAAGGCAGAGAGGATAAGAATGGGGAAAATTATCTTACAGAAATGGGGAAAACCAGTAAGAGTTTCTAACAAAGGAAGGGGCAGTGGGAGGAGTAGATGACAGTTGAGCATCACTGCATCTGAACTGTTTAAAGGAAGAAAGAATACACATACAAACAACTGGGTACACAATTTTATTGTATCTAAACAAGAAGTGGAAGGGAAGTGGAAGGTGAGATAAAAGCATAAGTAAATTATGGGAGGCAGTGGTCAAAACCAAAATAAACTATTAAAATGAGATATGGTTGAAAAGAGAGGAAAAATTTTAAGAGAATATGGTGGAGGGAAATACACAACAGCTATAATTTTGAATGAGAAGGGTATAAACAAATCTATAAATAGAAAAGGGTAGCTAAATGGATTATAAACTAGAATTCAACAATATTTGTTTTTTTGAAAAAGACATTTGAAAGAGTAAGATAAACACAGTGTTAAAATAAGAGGCTGCAGCAAAATATACTGTGTTTCTCCTGAGGGAAAAAAAAGACAGAGGCAGCAAACATGATTTCACACACAGTAAAGGCAATAATAGAGCTAATGAAGAGAGATAATCGGGGAAACTACATTTGAATAAAAGGTACCAGAGAAAATGATTTCCTATTGGTACCGAATATATATGCATCAAATAGAATATCATCTAAATGAATAAAGAAAAAATTACATGAATTCTAGAAGGAAATAGGAAAAAGAAAACATTAATATGGGAACTCAATTAAACCTGTGACTTATATAAAGCTAACCATAAAATAAAGAAGGAAGTTGAGGAGATGAATATAATTTTTAAAAAAATTATATATTGTAGATGTTAGTAGAATAGTGAATGGGAATAAAAGGGAGTATACCTAGTTTTTAGCTGTGCAAAGCACCTTCAGAAAAAATTGACATTTTAATGACTTGGCCACTCAAAACATTAACAAAAATGAAGAAAGCAGAAATATGATAAGCATCTTTTTTCTGATCATAATAAAATACAAGGTAAATTCAATAAAGTACTTTTGAGGCATAAATTAAAAATTAATTGGAAGGTTTATAACAACCCTAAAGAGTATGCAAGTCAAAGAACAAATCATAGAACCACAATATCATTAAAACCACTGAAAACAATGAGATAATATACCAAAATTTGTGAGAGGAAGTCAAACCACTGCATAGGGGGAAAATTAGGCCATTGAAAACAATAATAAAAGAGAAAAAGAGGTAATCAATGGATGAGATGTGGAATGTTTTTTATAGCCTAGAAAACCATCAGATTAAAACTCCCAGTTAAATAACAATTTAAAAGTAATTTAAATCAAAGAGAAACGAGAACAAAAATTAAAAAGATCTGATAAATAAAAGTAAAAATAAACTTAAAAAACTTAAAACTTAAAAAAAATTAAAAATAAAATAGGTGTACCATGACATGATTAAATTTCAAAAAGAAAGAAGATAGATAAATTGAAGGTATTAAAAATGGAAAGGTGAATTCACAACTAATGAGGAAGAAAATAAAGTAATGATTAAGAGCCTTTTAACCATTCATTATGCCAATAAAACTGACAATCTAAATTAAATAGACGAATATTAACAAAACTATAAATTCTACAGATTTGCGTAACAGAAAATAATGCTAAAATACTTCTACCTGAGGAAAAATGAATCAAATAAGCTATATTTGAACTCTCAGAGGGAAGAAAACACACAAAAATATATTTTTCCAGGTATATTATACAAAATATTTAAAGAAAAATGAATTTCAATGCCATATACATGTTTTCAAAAGTAAAGGAATCCATGACACAAATACAGTCCCATAAAAACTCATTTTGGGGGGGGAGGTGGAGTCAAGATGGCAGTACTCTTCCTCAAACACCACCAAATGCCTGTAAAAATTGGCTCTATATAAACTCTAGAGCAGCATAGCTCACAAAAACAGAATGAAACAAGTTCTTTGCAGTGTACAACCCGGGAGGTTGACAGGAAAGCTCTTTTGCACCAGACTGGGAGAGGACTTCTTCCAATACAAAACATGTCTGCACAGACTTGGTCCCAGTAAAATTAGAACTAGCCCCAGGGGAATGAACCACAGGCAGCTGTGATGGTGTCCAGCCTTCTCAATCCACAAGCGCCAAAGAAAATTTAGAAGGTTAATAGAAAAGGTATTTCAGGCCTGGGTGAAAGAGGAGCCTAGTCCAGCCCTAGACTGGGAAGAAAGCAGTGGTGGTAGCAGCTGCCACTTACAGAGATTTCAACACATACAGTGGGGGTATTGAGCAGTTGATCAGAAGGGGATTGTAAGGATCTCTTTTCTGGTGTGTAAGCAAGATTCTTTTGCTTTGCTGGTACTTAGATCTTGGTCGCAGTCTTGTGTGGCAGTTCTGGGGTTAAGAGGAATGCTGGCATGGTGGAATTTGTAGCAGCAGTGGAAAGAGAATCCTCCCTACAGTTCAAAAATAGAAAAGAGTGCTTGTGGTAACTCACAGACCAGATCACACACCACGAGATGGCCTTTGATCATACTACCTTGGAAGAAGTAAAAATTTACAGATTCCTAGAAATATCTCTGAAAACAGCTACGTAAAACCCCTGGGACTTGGTACAGTGCACTCTCCACTCTGAAAGCAGAACCCTACCTTAACAAAGAGTTAATAAGTCAAATAATTGGCTGACAATATGAGCAAGCAGTAGCAGGGGAAGGAGAGGGGGAAAAATCAGAATATAAACTCTTGCTTTGGTGACAAAGAAGATCAAAACATACAAAAAGAAGAAGAAAACAAAGTCAAAGCAACTACATCCAAAGATTGCAAGAAGAATATGAATCGTTCTCCGGTCATGGAAGAAATTAAAAAGGATTTTAGATATCAAGTAAAAAGTCGAGGAAAAGTTGGGAAAAGAAAGAAGAGTGATGCAACAAAATCATGAAAAAACATCAACAGCTTGCTGAAGGATACCCCAAAAATACTGAAGAAAATATCACTTTAAAGACTAGACTAACTCAAATGGCAAAAGAGTCCAAAAAGCTAATGTGGAGAAGAATGCCTTATAAAGCAGAATGGGTCAAATAGAAAAGGAGGTCCAAAAGCTCACTGAAGAAGATGATTTTTTAAAAATTAAAAGGGAGCAAATGGAACCTAATGAGTCCATGAGAAATTAAGAAATTTTAGATCAAAACTAAAAGAATAAAAAAATAGAATAGAATGTCAAATATCTCACTGTAAGAAGAAACCGATCTGTAAGATAAACCAAAAGAGATAATTTTAAAAATATTGGACTACCTGAAAACCATGGCCAAAAAAAGAGCCTAGACATCATCTTTCATGAAATTATCAAGGAAAGTTACCCTGATATTCAAGAAACAGTGTAAAATAGAAATTGAAAGAATCTACCAATCACTTCATTAAAGAGATCCTGAAAGGAAAACTCCTAGGAATATTATAGCCAAATTCAAGAGTTCTCAGTTCAAGGGGACAACATAGCATGCAGCCAGAAAAAAAAATTTCTACTGTTGTAGAAAGACAAACAGAATAAAACAAGATTTAGCAGCTTCTACATTAACGGACTGAAGGGATTGGAATATGATATTCCAGAGGTCAAAGAGCTAGGATTAAAAACAAGAATCACCTAAGCAGCAAAACTGGGCATAATCCTTCTAGGAAGGAAATGGATTTTCAATGATGTAGAGAAATGTAATATATTATTGAGAAGCCAGAGCTAAAGAGAAATACTGAGTTTCATATACAAGACTGCAGAGAAGCCAGAAAAGGTAAACAGGAAAGAGAAATCATAAGGCACTTATTAAAGTTCAACTGTTTCCATTCATACATAGAAATATGATATTTGTAACTCATGAAATTTTTCTCAGTATTAGGGTAGTTGGAGGGGAATATATATTATGTATATATAGCGAGAGAGAGAGAGAGAGAGAGAGAGAGGGCACAGGGTGAGGTGATATATAAAAAATAAATTTAAAGGATGAGAGAGCAATGTACTAGTTTAAGAAGAAAGAGAGAAACAGAATGGGATAAATTATCTCACATAGAGGAGGTAAGCAAAAGCTTTTTACAGTGGAGAAAAGAGGTAAGGTAAGAGGGAATGAATGAACCTTACTCTCCTTGGAATTGGATTAAGGAGGAAATAACATATGCAGCCAACTGAGTATGGAAATTTATCTTACCCTACTGGAAAGTAGGCAGGAATGGGAGAAGAGAGGATGGATGATGTTAGAAAGGAGGGCAGACTGGGAGAGGAGGTAATAAGAAGCAAACATTTTTCAGGAGGAATAGGGTCAAAGGGGAAAATAGAATAAATGGGGGTTTGGAGAGGAAAGAGGGAAATACAGTCTTTCACAATATGAATTTTATGGAAGCGTTTTGCATGACCACGTATGTATAACCTATATCAAATCAATTGCCTTCTCAATGAGATAAAGTGGAAAGGGAGGGAGGAAGAGAATTTAGAACTAGAGGTTTTAAAAACCAATGCTAAAAATTGTTTTTTACATGTAATTGGGAAATAAGATATATAAGCAATGGGGTATAGAAATCTATCTTGCCCTACAGGAAAATAGAAGGGAAAGTGGATAAGGGAAAGGAGGGAGGAGATAGAAGGGAGGAGAAAATGGCAGAATAGATATCAAAAAGCATGTCACTTTGGCATAGCGGAAGGGAGAGTTGAGGACAAAATTTGGAACTCCAACTCTTATGGAAGTGAACATTGAAAACTGAAATCAAATAAATTATATTTTAATGTTTATTTATTTATTTTTACTTTTGAACATTTATTTCCACAAAATTTTGAGTTCCAAATTTTCTCCCCTCTCTCTCCTCCTCCCACCCTGGGACACTATGCATTTTAATTACCCTTCCCCCAATCTTCTCTCCCTTCTATCACACCTCTCCTTTCACTTATCCCCATCTTCTCTCTTGTCTCCCAGAGCAAAATAAATTTCTATACCCCATTACCTGTATTTCTTGTTTCCCAGTTGTATGCAGAAACACTTCTCAATATTTGCTCCTAAAATCTTGAGTTCCAAATGCTCTCCCTACCTCCCTAACCATCCACCCCACTGAGAAAGCAAGTAATTCAATGTAGGCTATAGATATGTAGCGTTGCAAATGACTTCCATAATAGTTATGTTGTGTAAGACTAATTACATTTCCCTTCATCCTCTCCTGCCCTCCATTTATTCTCTTCTCCCTTTTGACCTTGTCCTTCCCCAAAAGTGTTTACTTCTAATTGCTCTCTCCTCCCATTTGCCCCCCTTTACATCATCCCCCACCCCACTTATCCTTTTCTCCCTACGTACCTGAAGTGTAAGACAGATTTTCATACCAAATTGAGTGTGCATGTTATTCCTACTTAAGCCAAATGTGATGAGAGTAAGCTTCATTTTTACCCTCTCACCTCCCCACTTTTCCCCTCCATCGAAAAAGCTTTTTCTTGCCTCTTCTATGAGAGATAATTTGCCCCATTCCATTTCTCCTCCTAATATTTTTCTCTCTCACTCATTAATTTTGTTTTTTAGATACCATGCCTTCCTATTCAACTCACCCTGTGCTCTTTGTCTAGACAGGGAGATAGATAGATACAAACATATATATATATATATATATATATATATATATATATATATATATATATATATATATATATATATATATATATATATATATATGCATATATATATGCATATATATATATATACATATATATATGTATATATATATACACACACACATATGTATATATTTACCTATCTGTCTATCTATATATCTATCAGACAGATATATAGATATAGATATAGATATAGATATAGATATAGATATAGATATAGATATAGATATAGATATAGATATGTGTATATAATCCTTCCAGCTACTCAAATACTGAGAAAAGTTTCAAAAGTTACACATATTATCTTTCCATGTAGGAATGTAAACAGCTCAAGTTTACTAAATTCCTTATGATTTCTCTTTCCTTTTTACCTTTTCATGCTTGTGTTAATTCTTGTTTGAAAGTCAAACTTTCTATTCAGCTCTGGTCTCTTAGTCAAGAATGCTTGAAAGTCCTCTACTTCACTGAAGGACATTTTTTCCCCTGAAGTATAATACTCAGTTTTGCTGGATCCCTCAATGTAGAAGCTGCTAGATCTTATGTTATCCTGACTGAATTTCCACAACACCGAGATTGTTTCTTTTTAGCTGTTTGCAGTATTTTCCCCTTGAACTGGGAGGTCTGGAATTTGGCTACAACATTCCTAGGAGTTTCTCTTTCTGGATCTTGTTTAGGAGGTGATTGACGGATTCTTTCAGTATTTATTTTGCCCTTTGGTTCTAGAATATTAAGGCAGTTTTACTTGATAATTTGATGAAACATGATGTCTAGGCTCTTTTTTGATCATGACTTTCAGGTAGTCCTATAATTTTTAAATTGTCTCTCCTGGACCTATTTTCCATGTCAGTTGTTTTTCCAACAAGATATTTCACATTATCTTTCATTTTTTTGTTCTTTTGGTTTGCTTTGTAATTTCTTGGTTTCTCATAAAGTCAGGACTTTCCATCTGCTCCATTCTAATTTTTAAAGAAAAATTTTCTTCAGTGAGCTTTTGAGCCTCCTTTTCCATTATGCTAAATCTACCTTTAAAGCACTCTTCTCCTCATTGACTTTTTGCACATTTTTTGCCAATTGAGTTAGCCTGTTTTTAAGAGTGTTATTTTCTTTTTTATTATTATTATTTTATTTGTTTTCAGCCTTCTACAATCTCTTCCCTGTAACTTAGATTGTTTTCACCTCCATCCCACTCCTTCTCCTTTCCTTTCCCCCTCCTTTCCTGAGATGGTGTACAATTTTATATAGGTTCTACACACACATTCTTATTAAATACATTTTCACCTTAGTCATGTTCCATAGAATAGTTAAAATGAATGGGAGAAATTATAAAAGAAACTGAAACATAATACAAAAGAATAATAATCTGCTTCATTCTGCAATTGAATTTCATAGTTATTTCTCTGGATATGGAAGGCATTTTGACTTAAGAGACCATTGGGAATTTTTTAAGTCTTTGCAATGCAATGAATTACTAAGAAAAATTACCAGAAAAATTTCTCGAACTCTCTGGTTGTTGCTGTGTACACAGTTCTCCTGGTACTGCACTCATCATCAGTTCATGTAAGTCTTTCCAGGCCTCTCTGAAGTCATCCTGTTGATCATTTCTTATATCACAATAGTATTCCATTACATTCATATACCACAGTTTATTCAGCCATTACCCAATTGATGGGCATCCCTTTGTTTTTGAGTTTTTGGCCACCATAAAGAGAGATGCTATAAATATGTTTGTACATGTGGGGCCCTTTCCCTTTTCTATGGTCTCTTTATGATAGAGTTCCAGAAGCAATATTGCTGGGTCAAATGATATGCCCATTTTTGTTGCCCTTTGGGCACAGTTCCAAATTGTTCTCCAAAATTGTTGGATCAGTTCACAGCTCCACCAACAATGAATTAGTGTTCCAATTCTCCCATATCTTGTCCAACATATATTGCCTTCCTTTTTTGCCATGCTAGCCAATCCCATAGATGTGACATGGTATCTCAGAGTTGTTTTGATTTGCATCTCTCTAATGAATAGTGATTTAGAGCATTTTTTATGTGACTATAGATAGTTTTAATTTCTTAGCCTGAAAACTGCCTGTTCATATCCTTTGACCATTTATCAATTGGTAAATGACTTGTAATCTTGTACATTTGACTCAGTTCTCTATCTATTTTTGAAAAGAGGCCTTTATCACAGACACTAGTTGCAAAAATTCTTTCCCAGTTTTCTGCTTCCATTCTAATCGTGGTTTTATTGGGCTTGGTTGTGCAAAAACTTTTCAGTATAATGTAATCAAAATTATCCATTTTGCACTTCATGATGTTTTCTGTCTCTTGTTTAATTAAAAATTCTTTTCTTCTCCATAAATCTAGTAAATACACTATTCCTTGCTTCACTAATTTGTTTATAGTATCAATCTTTATACCTAGATCATGTACCCATTTGGACTTTATTGTTGTGTATGGTGTCAGGCATTGGTCTGTGCCTAGTTTCTGACACACTGTTATCCAGTTTTCCCATCAATTTTTATTGAACAGTGAGTTTTTACCCCCGAAGCTGGGGTCCTTGGGTTTATCAAACAGTGCTTTTCTATATTCGTTGACTACTGTGTCTTGAGTACCTAACCTATTCCACTTGTCTACCCTTCTGTTTCTTAGCCAGCACCAACATCCCCCAAAAGCTGCTTTTTCAGTATCTCATAAGAATTGGTAGGCTGTCTCATTATTGTCATTCTCTTGAATGAAGTTGTTGATTGTTTCTATTGTTTGTTGTTTAACCCACTCATTCTTTAGAATTAGATGATTTAGTTTCCAATTAATTTTTGGTCTATCTTTCCATGGCCCCTTATTACATATAATTTTTATTGCATTATGATTTGAGAAGGATGAATTAATTATCTCTGCCTTTCTGCACTAGATGGTAAGGTTTTATGCCCTAGTATATGGCCAATTTTTGTATATGTGCCATGTACCACTGAGAAAAATATTTCTAAGCAGTAGTCACTCTCTTTTTCCCAGACTCTTGATTCTTCCTCACTTTCTATTAGTTTTGAGGGCACTATCATCTACCCAGTTACCCATGAGTACAGTCCAGGTGTCTTCCTTGACTTCTCAGTCTTTCTCACTTCTCTTATCCAATCACTTTCCAAGTCTTTTTCATTTTTTCCTTTTCAAAACCTCACATATTTGCCTTCCTTCTCTTTTCTGACAACTGATTGCTGATTACATTGTTGCAAGTGTTCATGACCATACACCTGAAGTATATCAATAGCATTCTGGTTAACCTGCTGCCTCAAATTTCTTCCAACATGATTCATAGTCCATTCAGCTATCAAAGTGATCTTCATTAAGTACAGGTCTGACTCTATTACCTCACATTAAGTAGATTCCTTATTACCTCCAAGATTGAATTAAAAATCCTGCTTTTGTCTCTTAAAATCCTTCATAATCTAATTCTTTCCTATCTTTCCAGTCTTCTTAAACCTTAATTCCATCCATAAACTATAATTTAAATATTCTGTCCTTCTTACTGTTCTTTACCTTTAACACTCCAGTTCCAGTTCCGTATATTCAGAATGACTTCCTCCATTTCCAGAATTCTCTCCTTCATCACCACTACCTTCTGGTTTTCGTCAAATCTTGGCTAAAATCCCAGGAAATCTTTCTTTTCTTTTTATTCAGGTACATTTTATTTTCAATTTCACTAAAAATATGAATTCATGTTAAAAATATTTCCACATTAGTCATGAGAGTAAGTCATGAATAAGAATGAGGAAAAAAAGAAGGAAGGAAGGAAAGAAACAAGGAAGGAAGCAAAGGAAAGAAAAAATATGCTTCAATCTGTATCCCCAGTCCATCAGCTCTGGAGGAGAATTGCATTTTTCATCTCAAGTCATTTGTAATTGTGGTGGATCATTTCACTGGTGAGATGTAGTATGTCTTTTATCATTGAATATCTTTAAAATATTGGTGTTTCTGTGTAAATTTGTCTCCTAGTTATGCTCATTCCACTTTGCATCAATTCATTTAAATCTTAGTAGGTGGTTTGTTTTTTTCTAAGAGCATTTCCATCATTTCTTGCAGCACAATAGTATTCTGTCGAATTTATATACCATAAATGAAAATGAACCACTCATCAGGTAACAGACATCTCATCACTTTCCATTTCTTTGCCAATACAAAAAAAGAGCTGCTGTAATTAATTTTCTAAGTATGGGTTCCCTTCTTGTGATCTCTTTGGGATGTAAATCTCGTAGCATCATCAGAAGGTCACCAGGTATAGACAGTATAAATATATTGTTCCACAGAATGGTTGCACAATTGACAGTTCTATGCACAGTGTAGTAATAAACCCATTGTACCACAGGCCATCACTTAACAAAAAGCTTCATGAATTTGACTGTTACCATATTCAGGATTATGAAACAACTAAACTTTGTGCTTCTTACCTCCTGGGGTCTTTCATGCAAATAAGTTAGCTAGAGGTTGATTTTGTGTAATGAAAATTTGAAATATTCAGAAAAATTTCCAGTGAAGCTAGACTTGTAATATTATTTTCCACTTCAAGTGCAAAGAAAAATGGAATCAAATTCTCAGAGCTTGGAGGGAGAGAAGAAACATGCAAAACAGAGCTTACTTGGAAAATAAACTACTTTGTTTCTTATCAGTGGGAAAGCTGATATTATAGGGGAACAAAGAATTTTTGTTAAAGAAAGTGAAACTTAGAAAAATTAAATTAAAAAATTGGTGATTTTTTCCGTCTCTATAGCTATATTTAAAGAAAAATCTAGAAGGTCATGTAACAGCCAAGTCTCAGGTTTGTTGCTGAGAATGTGGTATTGAAGAACTTTACTTTTCTGGCTCATCCAAGTGTCTGAATTAACTGCACTGTTTAGTTGATCCATCTAAATGCTGGCACTGTGGGGAAAGAGGAAAGGAGCTGGATTTAAATACCCTGAGTTCAATAGACATGTAATATCAACTACTTCTTATTCCCCTCAGGTCATTTTTCATTCATTACAAACATCTCCTGCTTTCCCCATCTTAAAAACAAAACTGAACAAAACACAATCTCATTTAGTTCTTCTATCTCCTCTACTTATCATCAATATCTTCTCCCTTTCATAACCAAACTCTAAGAAAAATGTATTTATCTACATTTGTTGCCTCCACTTATCACTTCTAAATTCATAACAATCTGACTACCAACTTCATGATTTAGCTGAAACTTCTCTTCCTAAAGGCATTCTGGTCTTCTAATTGTTAAGCCTAATGTTTCAGTTCTTACCATTTTTAAATGTTCTATACCATGTTTTACTACTGACCACCTCACTCTCTGATATACTCTCTCTTTCCTAATATTTTTTGATTGCTTTCACTTGAATCTCTTCCTACTATTTTGGCCTCTCTTTAGTCTTCATTGCCAAATCACAAGCTGTCTCTAACTCCCCTAGTAGCAAGTGTGCTACAGCATCTGTCCTAGGTCCTCTTCTCATCTCTCTGCATTCTCTCTTTAATGGTACCTATATCAGCTGCTATGCATTTAATTATCCCTTTGGTACAGGTAATTTCCAAATCATGTATTCAATCGTTATTTCTCTCCTGAGATCCAGTCACACATCTCCAGTTGACTATTGGACATGTCCAACTTGACACCTCTCAATATCAAGCTGTAAAAAAATTCATTATTTTTCCCCAAAGAGCACTCCCAAACTTCCCTTTTCCTGTGAGTTACTATTATCTTTCTACTCTTCCTGGTTCTGTTATCGTCAAACCTTTTCTCTTGGTTTTGCCATTATATAGGTGTGTGGGCTTGTGAAAGATACTTGTAATCTCAGAATCTCATTACCTTCATCTAAAAAATGAAGTATTAGACTAAATGGTATCTAATTTTTTTACCTCTAAAGTTCTATGGTTCATCTGTAGCTCTACCTGATTTGAGCTTCACAGAACAAGATGAACTTTCCAGGTTGACTTTAATCACCTCTTATCTCATCACCATGCTGCTAACTCAAGCTTTGACTGAAACGACCTCCCTCAGACTCTTCACTCTGATTAAATGGGGGGAAGATGGAATTCTAAACTTCTTCTGATGCTTTCCCTTACTGAGAGCACAAAGTGCATTTGAGGGCTCACTTCACTCTGCATCTGCTACTAAATCTGGTTTCAAATCATTGGAAAAAGTTGCCCTTTGGAGGCTAACTTCACCACCTTAGTCTCCACTTCCCCATCCCAACACCCTGGAACACTAAGTACAGTGCCTGTATATAGTAAGCACTTAATAAATGTTTTTGGATTACATTTAAATGAATGAATGAATTTTGAAATATGTATTTATTAACTACTTACTGAGTTCTAGGTATTGTACTAGTACTGAGAACATAAATACAAAAAGTGAGACAGCCTTTGCTCTTTGGGAGCTTAATGCTAATAGTAGGATATAGCACACATAAATGAGTGCTAGGCAGTGGAGTTTTGGTCCTCAGAAGGCCAGAAATAAGAAGTTGATCTATAGGGCAGGTAATTAACCCATCCTTAAAGAGACAATGGGAGCATTTATTTGATCACTGTGCCCAAAGAAAGAAGAAAGCAGAAGGAAGAGGGTAGGTTTGAGGAGAGGATGGCTCTGGTGGCAGAGCAGATTGCAAGGTGCCCTGAGGAGGCAACTAAATGGTATACAAAAATTGTTCTGCTCTGGGGAATCTTTATATGTAGTAGGGTAGAGAACCAATCAGTAATCAATCAAGAAACCTTAGACTCAGGATGAATTTTCTAAAACTGAACAAAGCAACTCACCGGGTAAATGAGAGCATAGTTTCTGATGGTCCTGCCCAGAAGGTACTGTTTCGCATTGGGGAAACAGGATCAAGGGAGATGGCAAGTTAACAGGAACAGATGGCTTAATGAATTATTGTACATAGGAAGTAGGGGCCACAAGCCAATCTTTCATTAACTTTATGGTAATTATAAATTTTTTATTATTACTATTAAAATACCTTGGTTATGGGTGTTAGAAGAGAAAATCTTTCTTGCCAACTTTGTTAAGGAAGCAGGATAAAATTTTTTGATGACTCCTCTGTCTATAGACTTTTGTTGGCTGAAAGGGCCTTTTGAGCCTTAGGAATGCAAGGTTAATGGTTCACTAAATGACCGTTATGGCATTTAGAATTGGGCCTCATCCCTTAGTATACAGAATGATTCAATGGAGGTCTTCAAATAGAAATTAGTGATCCCTTGTTTGCCGTATTGTACACTATAGACTATTTGGGCATATAAATTGACCTAAGTGGACTTCTTATGTGTCTTCCAACTATACAAATTCTATGATTCCTTGCTTGTGATTCTGAATATATCACACTGTTTCTTTCACAAGCTGATATTGCATATGTGGGAAGGGTAGGAAAAACTGAGTGAATGAGGCCAAGTTAGTCAAAAACCTTGTCTTTTCCAAAACAGAAAAATTGCATTCTGACTCACTCTTGACTGAAGAGGAAGGAAAAAAAAAAAGGAAGAAAACAAGAATTCATTAAATGCCTACTGTATACCAGGCAGTTTGTTGGCTCAACAAATGCTGTCTCATTTTATCCTAACAGCAAGGATGGTGCTTTTGTCTCCATTTTACAGCTGAAGAAAAACAGGCTCTAGACATGAAGAGACTTCTCTAGCATCATACTGCTTACTAAGTGTCTGAGGCTAGATTTGAATTCAGGTCTCTTGATTCTAGACCCAACACTCTGTATATTATACTACCTGACTGTTTTTTGAAGGGCACAAGGAACTCCCCGGATCCAGTTAAGTTCTGCCTTTAGGCAGTATAAGTCAGTCTCTGTGCTCACTCTCCCAACTATGACTTGAATGTGCCGGCTGTTTCCCTAAAGAGCTGCTACTCCTTTTCCCTTTCAGGATCATAGAGGTAACCCTGATGGTATGAGGTTATCTATTGCTGTCACTAATGATTTCCCTTCTGATGTGCTCCCTCAATGTCAATCAAAATTAACATTTAATATGTGTAATTATTATAATATATAGTTAGATTATATTATATATGTATTATATAACATATTTTAATATAATCCTATTATATATTATATAATTTCATAATATAGTATATAATATAGCTTGAATATAATTGATTAACATCAATTAGATTTTACAAAAGAATATTTACTTAGAAGAAATATCAAGGACTGAAGTACAACATCCCCCATAGACTGAATTGTGTTCTACCCTCTACAAACCTACTTAGTGACAGAAGAGAATGAACTCCAGTTTAAACTGATTGTTAAAATTTCCTGTTGCCCTTCCTCCCAGTTTGGGGAAAGAGGCATAATTCTTGGCCCAGCAAATCCATTTCTCCCTACTGTGAGTTCCTGTCAAGGTCACTTCTTGGCATACCATAACTGATGGATAAGTCACTTCTTTCCTTGTAGACAGGGTGTCTCTTTGCCAAGTTTACTTGTTGCCACACAAGGTCAAGCAGTTTGCTCCTCAAGAGTAGTTCCTTATTGAACTTGACATCTTCTAATACCAGTTCCATGTACCCTGGATGAGTTTTCTGACCTTTTGAAGTTCAAAGTGTCATAATCTAATTTGTTATATTTCTGATACTTATTCACCTATAATTAGGAATTATTAACACACAGAGACAAAAGACATAGAAATGTTATGGATTTTCAGCTATAGTCAGGATGTAAGAGAGCTATTGACAGGCAACAGTTTGTTAGTGTTACTGCCACTGCCCTTCACCGCAAGGTTCACATCATTTCTTCTTCCTTCCCAAATAGCTTCCAGGGAAAGACAAAGAATTAATTTTTTTGAGCCTTTTGCATACAAAATTCCAGTTCAGGAGACAATTAAAAGATTTTTTCTCGATTCACAATAAACCAACAGGAAAGAGTCATCACTGTTCTAAAGCAGAGGCAAAGGACCCCTCAAGCACCCAATTTTGGAAACAGACTCCCCTGTAAAATGAATGTCAGTAGGAAGAAAATATTATGCATGCTCTAAAGACTGGATCCTCACTGGCTGGTCCTCCCATCAAAGAATTTAGTCAAAATGAATAAATTAAAACCGTAAAATTGGCTCTCATTTTGCTTCTGTCTCAAGCCAATAGAAACCCTGGTATCTTTTGATCACGACTTGAAGCCTGATCCGTTTTAAATCTATGTATACTCAATTCCAACACTATTACTCCCTCTTGTATATTCATAATTAAGGTTCATAATTAAGGACACACGCAAATAAAAAAAGAGTTTCAAATTAGTCTTATCTTTCCTATAAGTCTAGCTATAGTGGGCTAGACTTATAAAATATTGTGTCAATAGGAAATAACTTTAAGAAAAGAAAAAATTCATCTCAGACAGAAAAAGAAGGGGAAAGAAAAAAGTGGTTTCACCAGTTGTCATCAATGATTGGATGATCCCCGTGCTCTGGTCTTGTACAGCTATCTGTCCTGCTGAACCAAGGCACCATCCCTTGCTTCTTCTCTTCTCTCTCTGCCAGCTCCTGTCACCATATTGAAGGTACTTGCTGTGCTATAACTATTCTATACCAAGCATCCATCACTCTTGGAAAAACATATCTATACATCATGTTGTGAAAGAAAATTAGATGACCAAAAAAATCTCAAGAAAAATAAAGAGAGCAAAAAAGTATGCTTCAACCTGTTTTCAAACACCATCAGTTCTTTCTCTGGGATTGGATGGCATTTTTCATCATACATCACTCAGAGTTGACTTGGATGGTTGTATTAATACAATAATTTTTGCTCTTATTGTTATCTATTCATTTCAGTTGTGATTGGCCCTTCATAACACAAGTTGAAGCTTTCTTGGCAAAGATACTGGAGTGGTTTGGCATTTCCTTCTGAAGATCATTTTATACATAAGGAACCTGAGGCAAACAGAATGAAGAGACTTTACCAGGCTCACACAGCTTACTCAGTCAGATTTAAATTTAGGTCTTCCTGAATCCAATCCTAACACTCTAACAAGTAGGTCACCTAGATGCCTTAATACAACTGTAAGTTAACCTTTTTGGATTCATGGCAAATATCACAAGTTTTCTCCAGAAGTCAGTATATGTGAAGATGGTCTATTCTCTTAGCTTGTGGTTGCTGTAAAAAGCCTCTCATGAATCTTCCATCCTTACTATCCATTTTCCCACTTCCTCTCAAAGACCCAAAGTGAGGAGCTTGATTTTTTTTGACTTAAGTTGTACTTCACACAGCCTCTGCCCAAGTAATTAATCACAACAATGTCAAATATAATTTATTTTTAGTTCCTTAATCTAATATTGTGCATTTGCTGTTTATAGTTGCTTCTCATCCACAAGTTTATTTTATTGAAATCATTGGAAGATTGTTTTCTTCCAAAGACTGGGAGCATTCAACTCATGCATTCAAGGTATCCATATGGGATTAGCCCCAGAATGTACTTTATTTTTAAGGCCGTAAAGATACCTAACCTGGGCACTAAGAGAATCTGCACATGACTGATAGGGAATTTTCTTAAATTAGTTTTGAAACAGTCAACAGTCCTCTGTCCATTTGCTTGTTAATAGTTTGATGCCTACCAGGCCCCTCATATGGAACCAGGATACAGGCTGCTCAAATAGAAGTAGTTCTAATATCTGTGATATTTAAAGGGATACAATTTAAGTACAGGATTTTTTTAGTATGACGATTACAGTTAAGCAAAAATTCCTAATTTATTGTTGAATAGAGAATTAATAGGTTTTCTTCCCTTTAAGGATGATAGATGTCTAATAACCTTGACCTGAAATTTACTAGCATGGTTGAAAAATGAACATTAGCAAAATTTATTAAAATAATTTGGGTAATTTAAAATCAAATCAAGAGACAAGGAAGGAATTTCCTTTGACAGACTCAGATGTTTTTTCAGTCATATAAATCCTCATTAGTTATTAAGAGTTCAAAGAGAAATTTCCAGAGGCTAAAAATAAAAGCAGAGTCAAACATATAACTTATTTATTCAAGTGAAATTTACTGAAGGACATGACACAATTGACTAAATATTAGGATAATAGAGAAGGTAGCTGCCTCTGATGCCTCTCCTAGTCTTCAGTTTGCACTGATTTCTCATAAGACACTCAACTGCAGAAGCCAGGCAGTCGTGATCTTCTGTGAGAATTCTCTTTGTGGCAGTACTTCATCGGTACGATGCATTCTGAAGGGAATTGCTGTTATTAGGCCATGCTTCTGAAAGTAAATACTGTCCTTCACTCTAGAACTGAAGACTTGGGACACAGTATAACTGACCTCATGAATCAAGTCACAGTTAGTCTTTTGAGAAGCTCACTCTTTACATATATTCAACAATGCACTTACTTGGCATGTGTCTGTTATATCCACAGAAAACCTACGCTAGGCAGCTTGAAATTATTAGTGTAGCTCAGTCCACACAAACTGACCACTTCAAGTGCTAGACTTACCTTGAGAAGGATTATGAAATAACTTATTGTTATCTTAGATTGGAGGTGGGCACAAAGTCTATATGGTAAGAGTTCTAATAAATTATTTTATTTCTTTATTGTCTTAACAAACCAAGATGTTAGAAATCATTAGATAAAGATCAGCACTAGTGACAAAGAAAGTGCTTACTTCAACATGCAAGTAGAAAGAGTTAAAGCACACTACACTGAAAATAAACCTGTAATTTAGTGAGGAAAAAAATTGAAAGTCCAAACCAAACCCAGAGTAATTATTTTGGAAACCCAGGAGAGTAGCAGCAGGCAGCAAGTGGGATGGGTGCTAGCCAGCATCATGCCCACAGCTAAGATTGTACCTTCAGACTTCAGAGAGAGTCCTGAAGATTACACACTTGGAGGAAAGTTGAGTAAAAGCAATTTCTGATAAATTCATTTTGGTCCCATTCACATTTAGATATTTAATAACTATTTCTTTAACACAACATTGACCAAAAAAGTAAGCCAAGTCTCAGAGACTTTCAGTCATTTGTTCAAGTTCACAGAGTAACTTGTGAGTAGAGAAATCAAATCCTTATATTGTGACAGAAAAATCAAAGATTTTTATACTAAATCAGGAAAATATTAACTCAAAAGATTTCAAAGGCTCTCAAGAAGAGGAAATTAATTTGGAAGGACAGAGGAGGGCGGGAGGTGCCTGTTTTCCACATAGTGACATGAATAAAATGAGCTTATAATAAATAAAAGAAAGTGGAGTGATTTTAAGTATTCTACTTCTGAAAATTAGTGAAAGCAAGCTTTGAACATAACATTTTCTTCAAAGCTGCTGTGACATCTTTATTCCTGACACTATAGATGAGAGGGTTTAGAATAGGTGTTAGGATAGTGTAGAAGACAGACACAATTATATCTTTCTCAGCAGTATGATAAGAAGGAGGGAACATGTAGTTATAGACAGCAGCTCCATAAAAGAGAATAACTACAGTTATATGAGAGGAACATGTGACAAATGCTTTCCTATGACCCGTAGCCAAATTCATCCTATAGACTGTGAGGATAATAAGTGAATAAGAGCTTAAAATAACTATGACAGGGATGAGGAGCATAAGAACACAGCACAGGTACATGACAGTCTCATAGAGTGATGTGTCTGAGCAGGAGAGTTTCAACAAGGCAAGGACCTCACAGTAGAAGTGTTGGATCTCTCGAGATTTACAAAATGGAAAGTTCATGGTGACAGGGGTGAGCGTGAAACCATCAAGAGATCCCAAGAACCAACAGAGAATTACAAGGAGTGTGCAAACTCTGTGGTTCATGAGGATGGGGTAATGGAGAGGGTGACAAATGGCCATATACCTGTCATAGGACATGGCTGCCAAAAGGAAGCACTCTGCTCCTGCAAGTGTTAGATGGAGGAAGAGCTGGATTCCACAGCTTGGGGCTGAGATATTATGAATCCCAATCACCTGATCTAGCAGCATCTTGGGCACAGTAACAGACATATACATCATGTCCATGAGGGAAAGCTGACTGATAAAGAAGTACATAGGAGTGTGGAGGTGGGGATCACTTTGAATCAAAAGAAGTAAAGTTGCATTCCCAGTTAGCGCTACTACCAAAATAATGAATATCAGTGAGTAGAAGAAAGGAGAATATTTGTTTTGGCTAAAGAGTCCCAACAGGATGAAATCAGTCCCAAAAGTATGATTCTCCAAGGACATTGTTTCATGTCATCTCACCTACGGAAGATTAAAGATAACCAAAGTAACAAAGAATTTCATATTCTGACCTTTATGCATAAATGATAGATTATCTATTAGTGAAGGAAAGAGATACACTAGAGGTTATTTTAACTGGAGCAGAGATGTATTTTTGCTAACAGGAGAAATTCTCATCATCTATGGTACAGATAGTCTAACTAGAACCTAAAGATAGACTTATTTGGATTGAAAATTATCTTCAGTCATGTCCAAACCCTGAGTTTTGGCCAGATTATTCTTCTATACAAGAGAGTTCAAGATGAGCCCTCCAGCTTGAGATAAACATCATAGAAACCATTACAGAAACACCCATATTCTTTTTATTTTTGTCACATGACAAAATTGCCAAATTCAATATGCCTAAAATGGAGCTCATTGTACTTCCCTTTTCAGACTTCCCCATTAGTGTCAAGGACATTACCATGTGTTCAGTCATTTAGTCTCACAACCTCAGTGTTATCCTGAACTCTTCACTGTTCTATCTACCATATTTATAGCACAATACCAAATCTTGTAGTTTCTACTTTCTGAACATCTCTTATACAGGACCCATTCTGTCCATCACTCAACATCCTAGCTGAGGCCATTATCATATCCTTTTCCACTTGTTCACCTGAACTACTGCAATAACCTCAAATTGGTCCTCCTGCCTTAAGTCTTTACCTACTCTCATCCTCCATTCAGCTGACAAAGTGCTTCTCCTAATCCTTAGGACTAACCAAGTAATCCCCTATTCTGTAAAATCCAGTGCCTTCCTATTTCCTCCACGACAAAATAAAATCAAAAAGTTTTTCTACACTTCAACTAAATTATCCTAGATGATATTCTTCACACACACTATTCCATGTCCATTCTCCATGTCTTTACACTGACTTTCCCCCAAGCCTGGAAGAGTCTTCTAACTTCCTATCTATCAGTTTCTCCAACTTCCCTCAAGACTTAGCCTTCCCCAGGTCACCCCAGTTGCTACTGCCTTCCCTTCTGAGAGTCTACTACTTTTTTCTACTGCTACATCTACTGCTGTATGTGCCTATTTATTTGTATGTTATCTCCCACATTACAATTTGAGCTTCTTGAGGGCAAAGGTTATTTTTGCCCTTCTTTGTATCCCCAGCTTAGTAAGGTGAATAAATAAATACTAAATGCTTGTTGATTGACTAACTAAAATGTTAAAAGTCAGTGTCCTGGTGGGCAGATATGTACTAGGAACAAGAGTTCCTAGGATCCTACAGGAACAGGATCTGTTCATGTTGGCAAAAATTCATTACCTATCTGTGAAATACAAATCAAAATTTGGGAGGAAAAACAACTCTATAACCCTAAAGGAAGATCTGCAGAAAAAAGGAGATAATCATTTATTTTATTTGTCAGGCATTATGTTAACCACTTTAAAAAAAAATTTGTGACATAAATATTTCATTTGGTCATCACCACGTTACTTAGTAGTTGCTGTTATTATTTAGTTGAGGCAGCCAGTGGTTAAGGGACACACTTCTAGTAAGTGCTGAGGTTATATTCGAGCATAGGTCTTCCTGACTCTAGGTCAAACACTCTATTACTACACCACCTAGGATGTAGGCACTTTTATTTCTCTCAAATCAATTCACCAAATTCTTCTTCATTCTCTAAGCATTTTTAGCTTTTTCCATGAATGTGCATTTGTTCATGATAGACCAAGTGACAGGAAAGTACCTTTCCGTATATGATAGTTTTTAGTGCCAGAAGGTATCTTTAAAATCATCCAGCTTAACCACATTATTCTTAAAATTGTGAAATGTTTGAAGAGTCACACAGATATTAAAGCAAAGCTATAATTCAAAAACAGATTCTCTGATTCATTATTTTTTCCCTTTGCACCATAATTCTTTCCTGTGAAAATCTGAACTCTAGCTACAGTTCAAAATATTCTTTTCATTTTTCCCTAATACCACTAATTGAAGGGGATTTTTTTCTTTCCAGGGTACTATTACATTTTTGGACCTGATAAGTTTATCACATTTTGCTGTGTATCATAGTTATTTCTCTCCAGTCTTCTCTATTTGAATTTAAAATTCTTGGACCTGTTTCCTCTTTCTGAGCATCAGCACTTAGGGAAACACCTTGCATTATAGGTATGTTTTAAGTGAATAGAATTAGAATGGATCAGATTGAATAAAACCATTTTTGTCTTGCACCAAACTGTTTTAAACTGAATGACATTATAACTTTAAGGGTCCTAACTTTAAAGGAAAAAGTGAACATACCTTCCCAACTCAGTTTGACTAACCTTCTGAGAATTGTGAAAGAGAATAAATAGAGCAGAAAAAAATGAGTTTAGTTTCAAATGATCTCTATAGGCAGGAAGTGGGGTACAGGGGATAGACTACTGTTCCTAGAGTCATGAGAACCTCAATTCAAATCTGGCCTCACTTTCTACCTATCTGACCATGTGCCATCACTTAATTATGATTGCCTCTCAAAAAAAAAAATAAACAAATAAAAAAAGCACTCTAAATTCTCTTAATTTCAAAGGGGGGAATTTGTATGTTGAAGTTATTTCACAGAAATTTCTAGTTTGCTACTTCAGAATATCCTCTACACATAAAAATGATGCTTTAATTCAAGCTACTGAATATATAATTAAGAAATACTTTCAAGTTAGAAGAACTTATGTCCACAAAAATATTCATAGATTCACAGAAATTCATGTACCTATCTTGGAATAAATCTATAAAAAATATAATCATTGATGATATTTTTACCCATGAGCTTGTATGCTTCTCATCTGGTCTTTACTTCATCTAGGAATTTCTTCATCTGTAAAAATGAAACTTGCCATATCCACTTTCAGAACCCTTTTAGTGCTAAAACTTCTGCAATTCCATGTCTCTATTGTTTAATTTCCTTAGAACTTGAAAAAATAATGCCAATGATGGGTACTTTTTTCATAATATTTCCCCCAACTTGAATAAGCATCTATCTTCCCCTTTGCAAATCTAGCCTAGATAAAAATTTTTTTAATAATTCATGGAAATTGATCATTTCTACGTTCACATGCCTGAGACAGTTAAGTTCTGTGCTACTTACCTCCAGTTCCTTCAATGGAAAAAAAATAGCCAGAGGTTGATTTTCTGTAATGAAAACTTTAGATGCTCACAACTATTTCTAAAAGCCAAACTGGTGATATTCTTCTCTACTCCAAATGCAGGGAAAACTTGCAACAAACTCTCAGGAAAATGATCAAAGTGGTCTGTGAAAACTAAGAACATATTTGGGAAGTGTGCTATGTTCCTTATCAATATCAAAAGTGGGATTACATAAAATCAAAATAATTTTTTTAAGAGAAATTTAGACTAATACTCCAAGAATCAATAAGATAATAGCAGGACATCTATTTTCTATAGAGTTAGAGAAAAATTTTAAAGGTTAGTGTAAAAACCAAGTACCAGAGCTGTTGTTGAGAAGCAGCATGTATTATTGAAGCCGTTAGATGATCCTCTCCTTTCCCAGGTCAATTAAATGTCTAAATAAATGTTACTGTAAAAATAATGAACCTTTACATCAAGAACCTGGCCCTGAGTGAAGGGGAGGGAAGAAGACAAGTGTGATATGAATTAAAAGAGGGAGGCTGGAATATTACATAACCCACTTTTTCACATTAATTATAGAAGGCTTCTGGAATTCAGGTTTAATTAAAGGAACACTGTCTTGGGAACAAGACTTTTGAGGAAGAAGGGGTGGTCGTAACTCTGAGCCTACCTGACTGTGTGGTCTGGAAAAAGGTGCTTCTTGGAAACTTGGTCTCTTCATCTCAAAAATGAAAGACTGAACTAGATATCCCATCACACTGAAGAATTGTATGTTTTCTGTATCAGTAGGAAATTTCTGACAACTGGAAAATAATGCTTTTGAAGCAATATAGGCATTTGTTATTTTCTTTAAAATGTTTTATTGCTTCATTTTTCTTTTAAAAAAACAAACTTTTGCACAAACACTAAATGAACAAAACACTTGACAAAGTATTTTCCCTGAAAACAACAAAAATTCCACCTCTACTTTCCTCGAAAATTTTTAATAAAGGGACAATCACTTACTTTCATCCAATTCCATCTGTGCTTAGCTCTGATTTTAAAGAAACTTGTTAAATCAAGTTTGAATTTACTTCACTGAAATTTCCACCTAGACCAAACTAAATAATTCTAGTTCCTTTTCAATGTTACAGTCATTCAAATACTGGAAGGCAATTAAAATGTGTTTCGTCCAGCACTAGCTCCTTTCTCTTCTCAAGACTAAATAGTCCCAATTCTCCAACAAATCTTGAAATGACATAAACTTATTTTTTTTTTTAGCTCTTCAGCTTTTTATTTTTTTTAACTCTTCAGCTTTTTATTTTTTTTATTATTTTTTAATGTTTAACAATCACTGCTATACAATTGAGATTTTATCCCCCCACACCTACCCCCCATTACCCCCCTCCCTCCCCACGACTGCATACAATTCTGTATAGCTTCTACATATACTTTCCTATTGAGTATATTTTCACTATAGTCATGCTATGTAGTCAGACTAAAATAAATGAAAGAAATCGTATAACAAATCAGAACATGATACACAAACACATACACATACACAAACATGATCTGCTACATTTTGTGAGTGACTTCCATATTTCTTTCTCTGAGTGTGGAAGGCATTTTGCCTTGAGAACCACTTTTGGGATTTTTTTTTTATAAGAAGTTTTTGCGTTATTACAAAATTCCAAGTCTACCAGAAAAAACTCTCGCACACTGTGGTCGTTGCTGTGCACAAAGTTCTCCTGGTTCTGCTCCTTTCACTCAGCATCAGGTCATATAAGTCCTTCCAAGCCTCTCTGAAGTCTTCTTGTTCATCGAAATGACATAAACTTATAACTATTTACCATTCTGGATGCTTTCCAGTTTATTTAAAAGTGATACTCAAAACCAAAGACATCTTGCCAAATGAGTTCTTACCAAAGCAAAATAACAGAGAAATATCACATGCTTGTTCACAGACACTACTTATCTTTTATGTAGCCTAAATGGCATTAAGTTTTGGGACTGTCATATCACTTGTTTAATTCATTTAAAACATATGAAACACTCAGATTTTTTATAAAGCACTCACTATTAATGTTACCTATTTTGCCCTCACATTTTTTTTTCGAAGAACAAGTTGGGTTTGTTTTGCTTTTTTGTTTTTTTTTAAGCACCAATGATATGTTCAACAGTATTCTACACATAACTTACATTCTCTGTACTCCAGGATTTTGTAATATTGGGGAAACAAAATAAACATACATGGATCAAAAAGGAAATTATACAATCTCCTAACTCAAAGAATACAATCTTGCTATGGTACAGACTGGAAGCTAGGTAACAGTTCAGAGAAGTGAGAGATTCCTGTGGATTTGTATCAATAAGCACCCCAACATGCACAAGGGGCCCTACTACAACAGGTTCTTATATCTGCATTCATAAAAGGACAACAACTGTCAAAGGGTTAACTATCACTTTAGTCAAGCAGAGGTATCAGAGAAAATAAAAATAAAAATTTCAGAGAAATCAAAAATAAATCGACAATGCTTCCAAGCTGCCTGACCGTTACATACATACACATGTCTGACAATTACATATATAAACAGTTACCAGAGATGGAAGTATCAACTTCTGGGTTTTGGTGGGGCATAGGGGTGGGAGGGAAGGTTCCTTAGCAGCATCCCAGAGTCTTTCTGGCTAAAGAAACACTTTCAATCAGTAAACCACAGAGTGAAACCTCACCCTCAGAGTATTTATACACTTTTTAGAGCCAGAGGGCATAACCATCTGATCCAGTGCCTCAGTAGAAAAAACAAAATGTACTTGGGACCCTCCTACCAAACAACTCCCCTAATCAAGGTTCCCACAATGGGCATGCCTATCAATGGATGGGAAGATCCTCCTCAATCACATTAATCAATCAGAAACACTTTTAGTAAAACAAAAATAGCAAAAGATCCTAATTTGATTGCCCTTACGCTCCACTCTCCTTGGCCTTATCCTAGAACAAAGAGGCATTATACTTTGCAATCCCCACTCCAGCTGATTTAAGCAGAATACATAGGCAATTTGTATCTGAATGGACATTAACATTTCTTCAGTAAATACAACATGATTCACATTTTAAAAATACATAACATAACAATTTATTACCAGGGTGGTCGAATGGCTTCAAACAAACATAAATGTATAGGTGTTACATAATATCATTTTTTGAGGAGAGAGCAGCTAGCTCCTCCATCCTCAATCCCAGACAGAAAGATCCAAGCAAAATCCACTTGGAGGCATGTTCTCCTCCACCTTTCAGGGTGCAGAGAAAGGGAGGGGACCCAGTGAGCCTCTCTTCCAAGTCCTGGGGGCAACAAGACAACAAAGCCATCCGGGTGGGGTCCTGGGAGGTAGGAGACACTTATCCCCATCCACCATAGAAAACTCCACCTCCTGGATCCCAAACTGTCCCAGGACAACACTGCAAAACAGTACACTCAGTGCCTTGTGATGCAGTCCCAATCTTGCCTCAGGGATGAGCTACCAGTTCCTGGGTTCTTCCTTCTCCAGCAAGAGCCAGCTGTTCCAAGTTCTTGCCTGGGTCTGTGTGGAAAGCAGCTCTGTGCTTCCACTCCAATTCCTCTCACCTCACCAAGGTCAGCATACTGGCCCTTCCTAGCTTCTGTTGGGTGCTTCAGCATGCAGCCCTCCATTGAGGTTCCAAGGCCCCATTCCACATTCTTGCTGCTCTGATCTGGTTTCTGAATACAATACACTTTCAAGACCTTCACTGCTCCAGCACACTCTGGAGCCAGACTAATCCACTCCAGGCCTGGTTCTGGCCACCTCCACATCCTGGGGCACCACAGAATCATACCACCAAAACTGGGACACAACAGACAATTATCCCAGGACACATATTTTCCCTTCAATTCTTGCAGATCCCATTCTCGTTGCCATAATGTAACAGTAAGCACCCCAGCATACACATGGGGGGGGCCTGATATCCCAGATTCTTAGATCTGCATTAATAAAAGGAAAGCAACTTTCAATCACTTTAATCAAGCGCATGTATCAGTCCTTTAGTCAAGCATATATATTATTCACCTAGTTTAGGGGAGTCAACAACCTGAACCCCAAAGTAGTCAAGAGATATGGATTCCTCTATCTGACCATAATTCAACCAACAGATACAGCTGTGTGACCATAATTACCACAGAGGGAAGGACAACATCTAAGTTCTCAAAGCTAGGGAGACTCCTTTAGTGGCTTCCCAGAGTTCTCATCTGGCATTCAAACCTTATTACAAAAACCAAGGACCCCACAAAATTTATTTTTGAGCACATGCAAAAATTTGTATTTATTCTTACTAAACTTCAATTTTCCTTTTATTTGGCCCAGAATTTGACCATCAGGATATTTCTGAATTTTGACTACCATTCATTTCTTTCCTTTCCAGATTTCTGTCAGAATATTTAATGTTTGACATCTCTTCCTTTATCTAAATCACTAAGTTAAAAAAAATACTTTACAGCATAGATCCCTATGACTTTACAATGGAAGGTAATAAAAAAGATGAAATTAAATGACATGATAATTCTTTAGATCCAGGGATCTGGTCAGTTTAGAATTCATAGAATCATACTATAATTAATCTCATTTTTCTTCCTATTTTTCTGACAAATGAAAGTTTAGGAAACTCCAGTTGGAAGGCTTCCATTATTTCTTCATGGCAAATAATTCCAATTTTTCATTCCTGATCATCTATGTTAAATTCATTTTTTGTAAGCATTGGACCAAATGATTGTTAAGGTCTCTTACAACTCTACTAAAAATTCTGTGATTCTGTTACTTTTTAATCATATTATTTTTATAATCATGTCTTATTATGTATGGTTCTCCTTTGCTTATGTTATTCATTAAATGTTTATTGTCCTGTATGTAAGCTTTTTATGAAATAATCTGAGGATTCTTATCGTCCCCAGTGCCTCAGCTCTGTAACCAATCATACTGATTTCACCATTCGTGATGCCAAGTTCTTTTTTCCTACCATAATTTGTTACCCACCTACAAAGTCCTGTTCTTTGTTCTATACTCCCCAGAACTACAGAAGAGAGCCACGTCCCTCATTTCAGGGTCTTTGCTTGGGCAAACTTATTTGAAAACTTATTTATTGGTAAATTCATACTTTAGTAATAAATTGATCATGTTTGGAACTGTGTGTCTCACTTGAAACATGAGATACAGTATCAGCATCTACTGATTAAATCAATAAGAAGTTTGTGTGTGTATGTGTGTGTGTATACACACACACATACATGCACACCTATAACTTTAATTCTTAATATTAAATCATTATTGTGTGCCTTCAATAAATTCAGGTTGGTCATAGTATTTAGGAGTTTTTATTTTGGTTTGGTTTCGTTTTGCCACAGCTTTCTCCTAGGACTATGCTGAAAAATTTTAATTGATGGTCTTTAATAGTATTTTGGCCTTTTGCTATAACTGCTTTTCCTATTACTTCCCTACTGGAATAGAAATATTTTTGAATCTTAAATCTGTGTATATATATGTATCTTTTCTTCCTTTGATCCGTTCATGTGAGACTTTCCCCATGTGTCACCCACAACCATGCACTTTCCCTTTCTTGTTGTTTAGACTTGTTCTTGAGGGCTCCATTTTGTGAGATAATTTTCCCTATTGTTCCTCTCCTGCCCACCTGGTCTACTAGTGTGTTACTCTTCCCAACCCTTTCCAGTCTTCTTTTGAGATTACCAAAACATAATACACTCCCTCTGTCTAATTAAACTTCCTGTATGACCCTTGATGATGACAGAGTTCTGTGAGGCTATACAAGTCATCTCTTCATACAACAATAAAGAAAGTTTTACCTCTTTAAGTTCCTTTGATTATTTGCTCATATTTATGTTTTTGTGCTTTTCTTAATTTTATGTTTGTATGTCTTATGGGTCAAATGAGAAAATATTTGTAAAGTGTTTAGCAAAATGCCTGGCACATAGTAAATATCTGTTCTCTCTCCCCTTTTTAAGGTTTCTATTTAACATGACGAATAAAATGGTCTGTCCCTTTTTATAATTGACTAAATTAAGTCTTTTACAAAATCTCTTTAGTCACACAGTTGCTAGTACTCATTAACTAGCTCTGTAACAATAGATGAGTTATTTCACCTAGGGATCACTTTTGTCTACACCCTAGGATTTATCTTCTAAGCTACAGAAGGGTTGCAAATAGCTTTGGTGTGGGGGATTGCTAGACTTTCAAAGTAAAAGCTATTTAATATATGACAGATTTTTTAATATTCTCATTTTTATTTATATTCCTGATCCAAGACCAAAATGGCAATACTGACTAATTTTTAATGTATTGCTGTACATCCTACAAATATTTCAGTCAATATTTTAACAAAATCAAACATTTCTTAAATTAGTCAATAGCTTTCTTTCTCCACTTTGTCTCTCAGGTTTGTATGTCCTAATAATACATGTCAAGAAATAGTTTGTAATTACTTTACTTTTCCATTTTTGTAAATGGTTCATGTAGCATGAAAACTAACTGTTCTCTGAAAGTTTGATAAAATTAAGTTGTAAATAGATCTAATACATCTACACCTGAGATTTCTGTGCATGTCAGTGTGTGTGTTTTCTGTGTATATGTGTTTGCTTTGAGAGTTTTTCAGTTTTTCTTTGAGAGACAGTTTTTAATACCTGTTATCTACCAGCATCCAAGATACTCTGCTTTCTTCTTCAGTGTTTTCAGTGTTTTTCTTACAGTCTTCCTCTCCTCCACAAGACTTACTTTTATAATAAGGGACTCCAACAAGCATATTTATGGCTGCTCAAACACCAGCATATCCTTACACTTAGTAATTGATCATGGTTTATTCCTCCATGCCATCTCAACTATATAAAGAGTAATTATACCCCTGACCTTGCCATCATCAAGAAGTGCTTCACTCACACGTTTTTAAACTCTGAAATTCCTTTATCTCATAATATTTTGTTATCATTACACCTATCCCTTTGCTTATGACCCCTAACCTTATTCTCCATTCTCACCATGGCATATCAATCCCTACAACCATCCATTCTTTCCCAGTCCATCACCTAAATGCTGATTTTACTCTCCTCCCTATCTCATCTTCACTCCTTGAACTGAACCAGTTCAATTCTGTACTGTTGTCTTACATGCCTTCTTATCCTACCAACAATCTTGCGCTCCTAGTACTCACCCTTGGATTACATCCACCCCAAGCAACCATTGTTTTCACCATTATTCATGTAACTACTGGACATAGCAGGAGAAAATAATGAAATTGTGATGACTGGATCCACTCTAAATGTATGTTACGTAACATCACTTTTGCCTTATTGCTATGAGACAATCTTTTTACATATCTCTGAAAAAAATACATTATCCCACCCATTCCAACAATTTTTCCAACCTTTTCATCCTTTTTCAAACCTCCTATGGCCCCATATGCGTATGCTCTCAGTGAAATAGGCTGCTTCACATTTTGCTGAAAAACATGAATGCATAAGACTCACCTCCTTCTCTTCTTACAACACTCAGATACCTTTCATCTCCTTCTTCAAACCTCTCTCACACAAAGACATGGTCCTTCTCCTTGCCATACCAAACCTTTCTACATACATGTGATCCTATTCTTTCCAGTCTTCTCCAGCAGATAATCCACTCTGTCATTCACGCTCATTTATCTTCAATACCTTTCTGTCTACTGGATGCTTCTCTAGTACCTACAAACATTTCTATGACTCTAATCATTTTTTAAAAGAAAAGAAAAAACCTCCCTTTGATCCATTCCCAGTATCTATTGCTTATCTCTCTTCCCTTTTTGGCTAACCACTTTCACAAGGTTGTCTAAGTGCTTCCTCCACTTATTTTCCTCTCATTCTCTTCTTAATTCTCTATGATCTTGCTGATTCAACAGTGAGATCAACAAAAGAGTTTTGTAGACCTTCTGCTGTCCTCACTGCTGTATGACTGTGAAACCTGTACAGTATACCAGTGCCATGCCAGGAAGCTGAATCACTTCCATTGGAATTGTCTTAGGAAGATTGTGAAGATCACCTGGCAGAATAAGTTAATTGACACTGAAGTCTTTCTCAAGCTAAACTGCCAAATCTTCAAACTCTACTGCAGGGAGTGCAATTCCAATGGGCAAGACATATTGTTTGTTGGCTGAACATACCATTCCCTAAACGACAATTTCACACAGAATTTGTGCAAGGAGGACACTCACATGGTGGTCAGAAGAAGCAATCCAAACACACTCTGAAGGTCACTCTAAAGAACATTGGAATTGATTTTGTGGCCTGATAGACGCTGGCAAAGGACCATCCCACATGACCAGTCCACATGAAAGAAGGTGTTGTGCTTTTTCAGCAGGAGCTGAGAAGAAATATGAGAAAAAATATTTAGTGAATGTACCCCAAATGTTTACATTGGCTATTTAGGCCTGACTGTGGTGGAGCGTTCTGCACTCATAATGGTCTGATCAGCCACTTGAACACACTGTAACTTGACCCTAACTTAGTGATATCATTGTGATCCTCTTTAAGAATAAAAAGCAGCAACCAGACCAACCAGTATTCTGGCTATTGACTTCATTATTCAACTGAACCTTCTTTCTCCAAAGTTATAATGATCTCTTAATCACCAGACCTAATTACTTCATTCTCCTCTTATTGCACTTACAAATTTCCCATGATCTATTCCTCCATGCCACCTAAACTACTCACAGAGCAATTATACTCTTGACCTCACAAGAGCTTTAAAACTTTTAATCACCTCTTCCCCTTGATATTGTCCTCTCTGTAGGTTTTAATGACACTATTCTCTTCTGGTTCTTCCATTTGTCTGACCACCAGTCATTAGCATTTTTATTCCTGGACATTTATCCATATATCCTGCTAAATATGGGTATCATTCATGGCTCTATTGTGGGCCTTTTTCTCTTTCTCCCCTATGTTACTTTACTTGATGATCTCAACATGTTTGTTGGATTCATTTATGATTTCTGTGCAGAAAGTTTTCAGATCCTTTGCCCTCTCACAATTAGGTAAATCTAAACCCCCCACAGATGAAGAATGAAGTTAAGTAGATGAATAGAATTTTTCAGATAGCATAAACTTCCAGAGAAAATTGAATGAGGATAGAAAAGAATAGACCTTTTTTTCTATCAGATCATGGCACTTACAAGAAAAATGATCATAAATATCTCACAACCAAATGCAGAAAAGAAAAAATATAAATTCATTCTTTTCAGATCACAATGCCCAAAGCCATGGAAACAGATTAAAAATAAATTGGAAAAGGAATAATTCAATGCAAAAGAACAAATGCTCAACAAGCTAATCACAGAAATAGTCAATAATTTCATCAAATAGAATAACAATAAGAAGATAACTAAATTTATGGGATGGTGTCAAAGCAGTAAGTATGGGAAATTTTGTATCTCTAAATGCTTACATCAATAAAATACAGAAAGAATGAATCAAGAATTGGGAGTGTAACTAAAAGAACTAGAAAAAAAGTAAAAATAGCCAACTAAACATTAAGGTGGTAAACCTACAAAACAAAGGAAAGTTGTTGGGGGTGTAAGCTCAGTTCCATGTGGACAGTCTCGGACGGGTAAAGATGAGGACTTCTAAACCTTAGAGTTCTCATGAGGCCCCCCAGGAAACAGCAGGGAATCGAGGAGTGAGATCTCGTGTATTTCCGCCTCTTCCCATGAGAACGTGATGGAAGAGAGCATCCCCACCCCTCGAGACTGGCCTGGATCTGGGCACACCTATTGTTATCTAACAGGCACGGTATTGAGGTGCAAACGATACGGCAGGAGAGCTTAAGTAGGGTCAGGAAAGCCCGAAGGCTCTCTTAACGCTGAGGGGCCCTTACAGGACAGAAGGCCCCTTTTCCTCTCTTCGCTCTTCCCTCCCCCCTCTCTCCCCACTTCCACTTCTGCTTTCATTCTCTTACTCTAAGATCTTTGCCTCCTTGGGAGATTTCTCTCTCTCTCCTAAGGAAGAGTTCCCCCTGCACATGTAACCAGGACCCTGAATAAAGCCTAACCCTTGTTCAACTCCAGAAAGTCTCTTCTCTCATACGTTTATCCAGTTTGGCCAGCCGAAGACCTGAGATAGGTAAGGTAAGACTCGGGTAGCCCTCAGGCCTATAGGCCTGGCAGACAGTTAATAAAACTGAAGGAAAAACCATTGAACTGGTAAATAAAATCAGGATCTGCTTTTATGGGAAAAATAAAATCAAATAAATAAATGGTGGGAGGGGGTGGGGTAGCAGCGGTGACTGTTAACTCATTTTTCTTGAGATGGATTACACTAGTCTCACACTATATCAGAATATGGTTACCATCAAAACTACCTGGTATTGACTTCGAATAGTGTCAGGTCAGTGGAATGGAATGGAAAATTGTGATTATATGAAATTAAAAAGATATTGCACAAACAAAACCAATGCAACCAAGATTTGAAGGAAAGCTGAATGCTGAAAAACATTTTTTACAGCAAATGCATCTGATAAAGGCATCTTTTCTCAAATAAATGGAGAAATGAGTCAGACTTGTAAGAATACAAATCATTTCCCAATTGATAAATGTTCCATAGATCTGAACAAGCAATTTTAAGATAAAGAAATCAAAACAAAATATACTCATATAATAATGTTGTAAATCACTATTGATTAGATAAATAATTATTAAAACAGAGCTGATGTACAGTCTCATACTTATCAGGTTGAATAATATGACAGAAAAAGAAAATGATAAATCTTGGAGGGGATATGACAAAATTGGGGCAATAATTCATTGTTACTAGAGTTGTAGAATGATAGAAACATTGTGGAGAGCAATTTAGAACTATGCCTAAAGGACAATAAACTGCATACCCAGTGATCTAATAATACCATTATTAGGTTTGTATACAAAAGAGATTTAAAAAGGAGGGTGGAGTGGAAGGGAAGGACATAATATAGACAAAAATATTTATAGCAAAAATAAATTCTCTTTCTCTTTCTGATGGCAAAGAATTGGAAATTGAGGGGAAATCCATCAATTGGAGAATGGTTGATTCAGTTGAGGTTTATAAATTTAATTGAATAACATTGTTCTATAAGAAATGATGAGTACACAGATTTTATTAAAATAAAAGAAAGATTTGCATGAGCTGAGGCAAAATGAAATGAGCAGAACCAGGAGAATGTTATACAGAGTAACAGCAACATCACACAAGCAATACCTTAGTCATTCATAGTTGATCACTGTACAATAGTTTTTCTCTAGAAGGAAATTCCAAAATTCTCATGAAGAAAATGTCTATTCATATCCAAAGAGAGAACTGATGGAGTCTGAATGCAGAACAGAGAGTGTTATTTTCAACTTTTTAGTTTCAGAGTAGTTTTTTTTTTCCTTTAGATCTATTTCTTCTTTCAAAACATTACTAATATGGAAATGTTTTATATGATTGCACATATATAAAATATTAAATTACTTATTATCTTAAGGAGAGGGGAGATAAAGAAGGGAAGGAGAAAACTGGGAACTCAAAATTTACCAATGATGGTTAAAATTTGTCTTTAAATTTAAGTTGAAAAAATGAAATATGATTATTTTAAATTTACTTATTTATTTTAAGTTTTCAACATTCATTTCCACAAGATTTTGAGTTTCAAACTTTCTTCCCACATTTCCCCTGCCCCCACCACAAAACACTGTGCATTCTGATTAGACCTTCTCCCAATCTACCTGCCTTTCTAGCACAACCCTTACTTCCCTTATCCCCATCTTCTCTCTTTTCTTGTAGGGTAAGACATATTTCTACACCACATAACCTGTATTTCTTATTTCCCAGTTACATGCAAAAACGATTCTCAACATTCATTCCTAAAGCTTTGAGTTCCAATGTCTCTCCCTTCCTCTATCCCTACACATCCCTACTGAGAAGTCCTGCAATTCAGTATAGGCTATATATGTGCAGTTTTGCTAAGGTCTTTCATAATATTCATGTTGTGAAAGACTGACTACATATACCTCCATGCTATCCTGTTCACCCAATTATTCTATTCTCTCTTTTGATCTTATCCCTCTCCAAAAGTATTTATTTCTAATTACCCCCCCTTCTTCTCATTTTCCCTCCCTTCCATCATGTCCCCACTCCACGTATCCCCTTCTCCCCTACTTTCCTGAAGTGTAAGATAGGTTTTCATACCAAATTGATTGTGCCTGTTATTCCCTCCCTAAGCAAAATATAATGAGAGTAAGCATCACTCTTTCCCTCTCATGTCCCCCTCTTCTCTTCCATTGAAAAAGGTTTTTCTTGAGGGGTGGAGCCAAGATGGCAGAGCAGAAAGAACTCCCAACAAATTCTGGAGCAGCAGAAGCCACAGAACAACACAGTGGAGGAGATTTCTGTTACAAAAAACCCTGAAAACAGACACCAAAGGTCCATCAAACTGCAGACCCGGAGTCGAGCCCAGCCCTGCCTTGGCCACGCGGCACCAAGAGGAGCAGGATCCGAGCAGGCTTCAGGGACAGAATCTCCAGCAGCCATGCAGGTCCCTCCACCCACGGGCCACAAAGGTTGGTGAGAGGGTTTTCCCAGCTTGCCGAGAGGGGAGTGGGGTGCCCCCATAACTCAGGCCCCCTCGGGAGGCAGCAGTGGAGGCAGCAGCAGACAAGGGCTCCCCAAGCAGGCAGGAGCCCAGATCCATTGTTGAAGGTCTCTGCATAAACCCCCTGAAGGAATCACCCGTGAGGCAGCCCTGCCCCTACCTGAGCACCTAAACTTAATCTCACACTGAATAGCAGCCCTGCCCCCATCCAAAGCCCTGATGCTGGGGAGCAGCATTTGAATCTCAGACCCCAAGCACTAGCTGGGAGGATCCAGAGGTGAAGTGGGTGTGAATAGAATATTCAGAAGTCAAGTCACTGGCTAGGAAAATGCCCAGAAAAGGGAAAAAAAATAAGACTATAGAAGGGTACTTTCTTGGTGAACAGGTATTTCCTCCCTTCCTTTCTGATGAGGAAGAACAATGCTTATCATCAGGGAAAGACACAGAAGTCAAGGGTTCTGTATCCCAGCCCACCCAATGGGCTCAGGCCATGGAAGAGCTCAAAAAGAATTTTGAAAATCAAGTTGGAGAGGTGGAGGAAAAACTGGGAAGAGTAATGAGAGAGATACAAGAAGAGCATGAAAAACAGGTAAACACCCTGCTAAAGGAGACCCCAAAAAAATACTGAAGAAAATAACACCTTGAAAAATAGGCTAATTCAATTGGCAAAAGAGGATCAAAAAGCCAATGAGGAGAAGAATGCTTTCAAAAGCAGAATTAGCCAAATGAAAAAGGAGATTCAAAAGCTCACTGAAGAAAATAGTTCTTTCAAAATTAGAATGGAACAGATGGAGGCCAATGACTTCATGAAAAACCAAGAAATCACAAAGCAAAACCAAAAGAATGAAAAAATGGAAGATAACATGAAATATCTCATTGGAGAAACAACTGACCTGGAAAATAGATCCAGGAGAGACAATTATGGGACTACCTGAAAGCCATGATCGAAAAAAGAGCCTAGACATCATTTTTCATGAAATTATCAAGGAAAACTGCCCCGAGATTCTAGAACCAGAGGACAAAATAAGTATTGAAGGAATCCACCGATGACCACCTGAAAGAGATCCAAAAAGAGAAACTCCTAGGAACATTGTGGCCAAATTCCAGAGTTCTCAGGTCAAGGAGAAAATATTGCAAGCAGCTAGAAAGAAACAATTCAAGTATTATGGAAATACAATCAGGACAACACAAGATCTAGCAGCTTCTACATTAAGGGATCAAAGGGTGTGGAATAAGATATTCCAGAAGTCAAAGGAACTAGGACTAAGACCAAGAATCACCTACCCAGCAAAACTGAGTATAATACTTCAGGGGAAAAAATGGTCTTTCAATGAAATAGAGGACTTTCAAGTATTCTTGATGAAAAGACCAGAGCTGAAAAGAAAATTTGACTTTCAAACACAACAATAAAGAGAACCATGAAAAGGTGAACAGCAAAGAGAAGTCATAAGGGACTTACTAAAGTTGAACTATTTACATTCCTACATGGAATGACAATATTTGTAACTCTTGAAACTTTTCAGTATCTGGGTACTGCGTGGGATTACACACACACATGCACACGCACATGCACACACACATAGAGACGGAGTGCACAGAGTGAATTGAAGAGGATGGGATCATATCTTTAAAGAAAATGAAATCAAGCAGTGAGAGAGAAATATATTGGGAGGAGAAAGGGAGAAATGGAATGGGGCAAATTATCTCTCATAAAAGAGGCAAGCAGAAGACTTTTTAGTGTTGGGATGAAGAGGGGAGGTGAGAGAAAAACTTGAAGTTTACTCTCATCACATTCCACTAAAGGAAGGAATAAAATGCACACTCATTTTGGTATGAAAACCTATCTTACAATACAGGAAATCGGGGGATAAGGGGATAAGCAGGGTGGGGAGGATGATGGAAGGGAGGGCATGGGTAGGAGGGAGCAATTTGAGGTCGACACTCATGGGGAGGGACAGGATCAAAAGAGAGAATAGAAGTAATGGGGGATAGGATAGGATAGAGGGAAATATAGTTAGTATTATACAACACGACTATTATGGAAGTCATTTGCAAAATTACACAGATTTGGCCTATATTGAATTGCTTGCCTTCCAAAGGGAAGGGGTGGGGAGGGATGGAGGAAGAGAAGTTGGAACTCAAAATTTTAGGAACAACTATCAAGTACTGTTCTTGCTACTAGGAAATAAGAAATACAGGTAAAGGGGTATAGAAAGTTATTTGGCCCTACAGGACAAAAGAGAAGATGGAGACAAGGGCAGAGAGGGATGATAGAAGAGAGAGCATATTGGTGATAGGGGTAATTAGAATGCTTGGTGTTTCAGGGTGGGGGGAGGGGGCAAAAGGGGAGAAAATTTGTAACCCAAAATTTTGTGAAAATGAATGTTAAAAGTTAAATAAATAAATTTTAAAAAAATAAAAAATATAAAAATGTTTTTCCTGCCTTTTTTTAAGAGAGATAATTTGCCCCATTCCATTTGTTCCTTTCTCTTCCCAGTGTGTTCATCTCTAACTCCTTAATTTTATTTTTTAGAAATCATCCATTTATTCTTATTCAACCTGTCTATGTGTGTGTGTGTATGTGTGTGTGTGTGTGTGTGTATAATCCCTCTAACTACCCAAACACTGAGAAAAGTTCCAAGAGTAACAAATATTATCTTTCCATGTAAACAGTTCAATTTAGTAAGTCCCTTATGTTTTCTCTTTCCTGTTTACCTTTTCATTCTTCTCTTCATTCTTGTGGCTGAAAATCAGATTTTCTCTTCAGCTCTGGTCTTCTCATCAGGAATTCTTGAAAGTCCTCTATTTCAATGAATGACCATTTTTTTTCCTTTGCAGCACCATTCTCAGTTTTGTTAAATGTGATTTAATTCTAGTTTCTTTGACTTCTGTCTTTCTTTCTGGCTTCTTGGAATGTTTTCTTCTTGACCTGGGAACTCTGGAATTTGACTACAATATTCCTAGGAACTTTTCTTTTTGGATCTCTTTCAGGAGGTGATCAGTGGATTCATTCAGTATTTATTTTGCCCTCTAGTTCCAGAATATCATGGCAGTTTTCCTTGATAATTTCATGAAAGATGATGTCTAGGCTTTTTTTTAGATCATGGATTTCAGGTAGTCCCATAGTTTTTAAATTGTCTCTCTTGTCCCTATTTTCCAGGTCAGTTGTTTCTCCAATGAGATATTTCACTTTGTCATCTGTTTTTTCATTCTTTTGGTTTTCTTTTGTAATTTCTTGGTTTCTCATAAAGTCATTAGCTTCCATTTGCTCCATTCTAATTTTTAAAGAACTATTTTCTTCAGTGAGCTTTTGAACCTCCTTTTGCATTTGACTAATTCTGCTTTATAAAGCATTCTTTTCATTGGCTGTTTGGACCTCTTTTGCCATTTGGGTTTGTCTGTTTTTAAAGGTGTTATTTTCTTCAGCACTTTGGGCAGTCTTCTTTAGCAAGCTATTGACTCACTTTTCATAATTTTCTTGCCTTTCTCTCATATCTCTTCCCAATTTTTCCTCCACCTCTCTTACTTGACTTTCACAATCCTTTTTGAGCTCTTCAATGGCCTAAGACCATTGAATATTTATTTTTTAGGTTTTGGATGCAGAAGTTGTGACTGTTAGTTGTTCCTCTGATGGTATGTAATGTTCTTCCTCATCCAAAAGGATAGAAGAAAATACCTGTTTACCAAGAAAGTGATCTTCTACAGTCTTATTTGTTTTCCCTTTTTTGGGCATTTTCCCAGTCAGCTACTTGACTTTTGAGTCCTTTCTCATGAGGAGGGTTTATTCTGGGAACCTTTAAGTTCTCAGTTCCTTGAAAGTGGCACAATCAAGGAAGAGGAGTTTACTTCTCTCCTGTCCTGTGCTCTGGGCTTGGAGCTACCCCAAGCTTTTCTGCCCAGGATCCTCTCCAAAGCCTCCACCAGCTCCACCATGCTGGTCCCCCTCTTCATCCCTAGGGCAGCCACTCAGAGCTGATATTCAGATCAGTGGCTCAATTCCCCCAGGGTCTGTAGGCTGAGAGCACCAAAAATGGATGTTGCTCCTGCTGTACCTGGGGCCAAGTCTAGGGGAAAACCCTGCTCCCTTCTCCCTGCGGTGAAGGAGCTTTCTCATTGACCTTTGAAACTGTCTTTGGTGTTTGTGGGATGAGCGATTTGGGAACGCAGCTGCTGCCCAGGATTCTGCCTGCACCAGTCCTGTCACTGCCACACACCCCACACTGAGCTGTGCTCCACTTTGTACCTGGTGTGATAGACCTTTCCTGTTGGCATTCCAGGCTGTCTTGGGCTTGAAATCTCTTTCACTCTGTCGTTTTGTGGCTTCTGCTGCTCTAGAATTTGTTTAGAGTCATTTTTTAAAGGTATTTTATTGTCTGTAGTGGAAGCGCTTCTACTCTGACACCTTGGCTCTGCCCCTTAGAATATATTTTCATATGATTATATATACTTTTAATTTTTTCTTCTGAAAACTAACTGTTCATATTCTTGGACAATTTATCAATTGGAGAATGACTTGTGTTCTTGTACATTTGACTCAATTGTCTATATATTTTAGAAATGAAGTCTTTATCACAGACACTAATTGCAAAAATTCTTTCCCAGTTTTCTGCTTCCCTCCTAATCTTGGTTGCATTGGGTTTGCTTGTGCAAAACCTTTTCAATTTAAGGTAATAAAAATTATCCACTTTGCACTTCACAATATTCTTTATCTCTTGTTGGGTCTTAAGTTTCTTCATTCTCCAAAAATCTGACAAATACACTATTCCTTGCTCCCCTAATTTGTTTATAGTATCAATCTTTATACTTGCATCATGTAGCCACTTGGACTTTATTCCTGTGCATAGTGTCAAGCATTGGTGTAGGCCCAGTTTCTACCACATTGTTATCTAGTTTTCCCAACAATTTTTGTCAAACAGTGAGTTCTTATCCCAGAAGCTAGGGTCTTTGGGTTTATCAAACAGTAGATTGCTATATTCATTAACTACTGCACCTTGAACACCTAACATATTCCACTGATCTACCCCTCTGTTTTGTAGACAGTACCAAAGGGTTTTGTTGATTGATGCTTTATAATACAATTTGAGATCTGGCAGGGCTAGGCCAACTTCCTTAGCATTTTTTCATTAGTTTTCTTGGATATTCTGTACCATTTGTTCTTCCAGATGTATTTTGATATTACTTTTTCTGGCTCTAGCATATAATTATCTGGTACTTTGATTGGTATGGCACTGAATAAATAAAATACTGTAGGCAATATTGTCATTTTTATTATATTAGCATGACCTACCCACAAGCAACTGATGCTTTTCCAATTACTGATTTTATTTACAAGAAGTGTTTTTTAATTGTGGTGATATAGTTCCTGGGTTTGTTTTGGCAGATAGACTGCCAGAAACTATAGTTTTTATTGTAGCTTTAAACAGGAGTTCTCTTTCTATCTCTTGCTGTTGGGCTTTGTTAGTAATATACAGAAATCCAGATGATTTATCTGCTTTTATTTTGTAACCTGCAACTTTACCAAAGTTGTTTATTATTTCAAGTAGCTTTTTACTTGATTCTCTGGGATTCTCTAAGCATATCATCATATCAACTGCAAAGAGTAATGATTTAGTTTCTTCTTTGCCTATTCTAATTCCTTCAATTTCTTTTTCTTCTCTTATTACTATAGCTAGTATTTCTACCATATTGAATAACAGTGGTAATAATGGATATCCTTGTTTCACCTCTGATCTTATTTGAAATGCATCTGTCTTGTTCCCATTGCATATAATCCTTGCTGATGATTTTAGGTAGATACTGCTTACTTTTATGGAAAGTTCCATTTATTCCTATGCTTCCCAGTGTTTTCAATAAGAATGGTTATTGTATTTTGTCAAAAACTTTTTCTACATCTGTTGAGATAATCATGTGGTTTCTGTTAGTTTTTTTGTTGATGTGATCAATAATGCTAATAGTTTTTCTGATAATGAACCAGCCCTGAATTGCTGGTAAAAATCCTACCTGATCATAATGTATTATTCTCAAGATAAGTTGCCATATTATTTTTGGTAATATCTTATTTAAAATTTTGCACCTATATTCATTAGAGAAATTGGTCTATAATTTTCTTTCTCAATTTTGGCTCTTCCTGGTTTAGGCATCAGAACCGTATTTGCATTATAAAAAGAATTTCATTGGACTTCTTTGGCAATTTCCCCAAATAGTCTATAGAGTATTGGAATTAACTGTTCTTTAAAGGTTTGATAGAATTCACTTGTAAATCCATCTAGCCCTGGAGATTTTCTCCTAGGGAGTTCATTGATGACTTGCTCAATTTTCTTTTCTCTGGTGGGATTATTTAAGAACTCAGCTTTCTCTTCTGTTAATCTGGGGAATTTACATTTTTAAAATAATCATTCTTCTCATTTAGATTGTTTAATTTATGAACATACATTTGGGCTAAGTAATTTCTAATTATGGTTTGAATTTTCTACTCATTGGAGGTGAGGTCACCTTTTTCATTTTTGATATTGTTAATTTGGTTTTCCTTCCTTTTTTAAAATCAAATTGACCAATAGTTAATCAGTTTTATTGGTTTTTTCATAAAACCAACTCTTAGTTTATTTATTAGTTCAATAGTTTTCTTAATTTCAATTTTACTAATCTCTCCTTTGGTTTTCAGTATTTCTAATTTGTTCTTTTGATTTTCAGTTTGTTCTTTTTCTGGCTTTTTTAGCTGCATGCCCAGTTCATTGATCTCCTCTTTCTCTATTTTATTCATGTAGGCATTCAAAGATATAAAACTTCCTCTAAGAACTGCTTTTGTAATATCCCATAAGTTTTGGTAGGTTGTCTCATTATTATCATTATCTTGAATGAAGTTAATTGTTTCTAGAGTTTGTTGTTTAACCCACTCACTCTTTAGGATTAGATTGCTTAGTTTCCAATTAGTTTTTAGTTTATATTTCCAAGGCCTTTGATTACATATAATTTTTATTGAATTTTGATCTGAGAAAGATGCATTGACTATCTGTGCCTTTCTGCACTGGATTGTGAGGTTTTTATGGCCTAGCACATGTTCAATTTTTGCATATGTGCCATGTATCACTGAGAAAAGCATGTATTCCTTTCAATCCCCATTCATTTTTCTCCAGAGATCTATCATATTACCTTATCCAGAGTTTTATTCACCTCCTTCACTTCCTTCTTGTTTCTTTTGAGGTTAGATTTATGAAGTTCAGAGAGGGAGGAGATTGAGTTCCCTCACTAGTATTGTTTTGCTGTCTATTTCTTACTGTAACTCCTCTTAACTTCTTCTCTCAGAATATGGATATTATACCACTTGGAACATATATGTCTATTATGGTCTCTGGTGCCTTTTAGCAGGATGTACTTTCCTTCCTTATCCCTTTTGATTACATCTATTTCTGCTTTTCTTTGTGTGAGATTAAGATTGTTACCCCTGCTTTTTTTCACATCAGCTGAAGCACAAAATATTCTGCTCCAATCTTTTATCTTCACCCTGTGTATATGCCCCCATTTCAAATGTGTTTCTTGTAAACAATATATTTTTTGGATTATGGTTTTTAATCCATTCTGCCATCCATTGCTGTTTTATGGGAGAGTTCATCCCATTAACATTCACAGTTATGATTACTATGTGTGTCTTCTCTCCTTCCCCTTTCCCCTTGCCTATGTTTTTATTTCTCCCTTCTCCCTTCTCCTCCATAATGGAGTTAAATTTTTGTCTATAGCCTCCCTAGATCTTCCCTCCCTTCTTTCAGCCACTCTCCCTTTTAATCCCCTTTTTCTTTACTACTTCTTCCTTTCTCTTTAGCCTCCCCTACCTTTTCTTTTCCCCTTTCCCTCCTATTGCTTATTAGAGATAGTTGTATTTCTATACTTAACTGAGTTTGTTGCACCTTCTTTGAATCCAATCAGATGAGAGTACCTCTCAAACAATGCTCATCTCCCTCCCCTCTTTCCCTCTATTGTTATACATTTTGTGCCTCTTCCTGTGATGAAATTTATTTTTTTCTGCTGCTCCTTTTCACATCTCCCATTCTAATCCCTTTGCAACCTTAACTCACATTTGTTATCATCATGTCTTTTAATTTTTACTCACTCCATCTCTCTATGTGTGTTCCTTTTATATTTCACATTAAATAAACAATTCTCAAGATTAACAAGTATCTTCTTCCCTAATAGGGATGTAAACAGTTTGCCCATATTGAGAAACAAGTTTGAAGTTTGTTTGTTTTTTCCCCTGTTTATCTTTTTATGCCTCTCTTGAGACCTGCATTTGAAGATCGAATTTTCTGTTGAGTTCTGGCCTTTTCAGCAGGAAGGTCTGAAAATTCCTTATTTCATTGAATGTCCATCTCCTATCCTGAAATATTATGCTCAATTTTGCTGGGTAATTAATCTTTGGTTGTAGTCCCAGCTCCTATGCCTTATGGCATATCATATTCCAATTCCTTCAGTCTTTTTATGTAGAAGCTGCAAGGTCTTGTGTGATAATGACTGTAGCTCCTCCATATTTGAATGGTTTCTTTCTAGATGCCTGCCGCATTTTCTCCTTCACTTGGTAGTTCTGGAATTTGGCAACAATATTCCTTGGTGTTTTTAGTTTGAGGTCCCTTTCATGAAGCAAATGGTGGATTCTTTCAATGACTATTTTGCCCTCTGAATCTAGGACTTCCTCGTTGGAAAAACAACTGACCTGGAAAATAGATCCAGGAAAGACAATTTTAAAAATATGGGACTACCAGAAAATCATCATCAAAAAAGAGCCTATGCCTCATCTTTCCTGAAATTATCAAGGAAAACTGCCCTGATATTCCAGAACCAGAGAGCAAAATTGATATCAAAAGGATCCTAGCCACTGATCACTTCCTGAAAGAAATCTGAAAAGAGAAACTCCTAGGAATGTTGTAGCCAAATTCCAGAGTTCCTAGGTCAAGGAGAAAATATTGCAAGCAAATACAAAGAAACAATTCAAGTATTATGGAAATACAATCAAGATAACACAAAACCTACATTAAAATTACACTAAAATCTTCTACACTAAGGGATCAAAAGGCTTGGAATGACATTCTAGAAGTCAAAAGAACTAAGATTAAAATGGAGAATTACCTACCCAGCAAAACTGAGTATGATACTTCAGGGGAAAAAAGGGTCATTCAATGAAATAGAGGACTTTCAAGCATTCTTGATGAAAATACCAGAGCTGAATAGAAAATTTGACTTTCAAACAGAAGAAAGAAGAGAAGCATGAAAAGGTAAACAGGAAAGAGAAATCATAAGGGACTTACTAAAGTTCAACTGTTTACATTCCTATATGGAAAGATAATATTTGTAACTTGAGAATTTTCTCATAATTTGGGTAGTTGGAGGGATTACACACACACACATACACACACATACACACACACACATACATAGACAGAGAACACAGGTTGAGGTGAAAAAGAAGGGATGCTATTTTTAAAAAATAAAATTAAGGAGTGTGAGAGGAATATATTGGGAGGAGAAAGAGAGAAATGGTCCTCTTCAGCCGCAGCAAGAGGGACCCTCCTTAGTGATCTTCCTAGCCTCACAAGCTAAGAGACTGTTTATCCCTTCTGCTTGTCCCACTGTTTCATTCCAGGGAGATATTCTCTGGGCTTGTCAAGGTCAAAAAGGGGAAGGAAATAGTGGTTACTGATCACTCCACCATGTAGGGTCCCAGAACCAGAAACTGACGTGGAATTTTTTTTAAGCCTACAAAATCATCAGATTACAATTCTCAGTTAAATACCAAATTAAAAATAATTTAAATCAAAAGAGATGAAAGCAAAAATTTTTAAATGATCTAATAAATAAAACTAAAAACGTTTTCAAAATAAAATAGATGCACCATTACATAATTCAACTTCAAAAAGTTGACAGTATTAAAAATGGAAAATGTGAATTCACTACTAATGAGGAAGACAATAAATTACTTATTGGGAGTTTTTTCCTACCATCCTTTATGTCAATAAAACTGACAATCTAAATTAAATAGATGAATATTTACAAAATTATATGTTCTATAGATTTACATAATAGAAAATGACACTAGAATACTTCTACCTTAGATAAATGAATAAAATAAGCTATAATTAAACTCACAATGGGAAGAAAACACAAAACAAGATGAATTCACTAGTATATTATACAAAATATTTAAAGAAAAATGAATTCCAATGCTACATAAATATTTTCAAAAATAAGTAAATGAATCGGATATTTTTTCCATGACTCAAATATGACCTTTCAAAAATTCATTTTGGGGTGAGGGAAAAGTCAAGATGGCAGAGCTCTCTTTCTAACACTACCAAATACCAGTAAGAAATGTTTCCATACAAACTCTGGAGTAGCATAACCCACAAAAGAAGAATGAAACAAGTTCTTAGCAGTATACAACTCAGAAGGTTGAAGGGAAAGCTCTATTGTATTACACTGGGAGGGGGCTCCTTCCAGCACAAAATATGTCTGCACAGGCATGTTCCCAGCAAAGCCAGAGCTAGCCCCAGAGGAATGAATCATTGACAATTGTGACAGTTCCCAGACTTCTCAACCCACAAACACCAAAGACAACTTAGAAGGTTAATAGAAAAGGTGTGCCAGGCCTGGGTGGGAAAGGAGCCTAGTCTATCCCTAGACTGGGAAGGAAGCAGTGTTGGCAGCATCTGCTGCTTCCAGAGTTATCAACATATACATATTGGGGGCATTGAACAGCTGATCAGAAGAGGATCGTAAAAACCTCTTTGCTGGTCTTTAGGCAGGATTCTCTTGCTTTGCTGGTCCTTAGATCTCAGTCACTGTCCTGGGTGTCAGTTATGGGGTTAAGAAGAGTGCTGGCATGGTGGAGCTTGTGGCAGCAGTGGAAAGAGGATCCTCCTCACAGTACTAAAAATGGAAAGAGTGCTTGTGGTAACTCACAGACCAGATCACACACCAAAAGATCTCCTTTGATATACAACCTAGAAAGAAGTAAAAATTTAGAGATTTCTAGAAATATCCCTGAAAACAGCTGCATAAAATCCCTGAAACTAGGGACAATGCACCCTCCACTCTGGAAGCAGAGCCCTACCTTAACAAAGAGTTAAAAAGTCAAATAATTGGCTGAGAATATGTAAAAACAATAGAGGCGGAGAAATCAGAATATAGAATCTTGCTTTGGTGACAAAGACGATCAAAACATACAACCAGAAGAAAGCAAAGTCAAAGCAGCTACATTCAAAGTTTCCCAGAAGAATGTGAATTGGTCTCAGGCCATGGAAGAACTTTAAAAGAATTTTAAATATGAAGTAAAAAGGAGAGAAAAAATTGATGAAAGAAAGAAGAGTGATGCAAGAAAATCGTGAAAAACAAGTCAACAGTTTCCTGAAGGACACCCCAAAAACACTGAAGAAAATGCCACCTTAAAGACTAAACTAACCTAAATGGCAAAAGAGTCCAAAAAGTCAATGAGGAAAAGAATTCCTTAAAAGGTAGAACTGGCCAAATAGAAAAGGATGTCCAAAAGCTCACTGAAGATAATGATTCCTTAAAAATTAAAATGGAGCAAATGGATGCTAATGACTCTGAGAAATCAAGAAATTACACAACAAAATCAAAAGAATAAAAAAAAATAGAAGACAATGTGAAATATCTCACTGGAAGAAGAAACGGGCCTAGAAAATAAATCCAGGGGAGATAATTTTAAAATTTTTGGACTGCCTGAAAACCATGACAAAAAAGATCCTAGACATCATCTTTGAAGACATTATAAAGGAAAACTACCATGATATTTTGGAAACCATGTAAAATAGAAATTGAAAAAAACCTACCAATCACCTCCTGAAAGAGATCCCAAAAGGTAAAATCTGAGAAATCTTATAACCAAATTCAAGAGTTCTCAGATCAACAGAACAATATAGCATGCAGCCAGAAAGAAAAAAAAAATGCTATTATAGTAGAAAGACAAATAGGATAACACAAGATTTAGCAGCTTCTACATTAATGGATTGGAGGGATTGGAGCATGATATTCCAGAAGTCAAAGAGCTGGGATTAAAAACAAAAATCACCTGCCCAGCAAAAGTGAACATAATCCTTTGTGGGGAGAAATGGATATTCAATGACATAGAGGAACTTAATACATTCTTCAGAAGCCAGAGTTAACTAGAAAAACGGACTTTCATATACAAGACTCCAGCAAAGCATGAAAAGGGAAACAGGTAAGTGAAATCATAAGGGAATTATTAAAGTTCAACTGCTTCCATTCATATGTAGAAATTTAATATTGTAACTCATGAGACATTTCTCAGTATTAGAGTAGCTTGAGGGAAAATATATGTATTTATATATAAAATACAAACACAAATATATATATGTACATATATACATATGTATGTATGCATGTACATATATGTGTATGCATACATACATATATGTATATACTTGAGATGTTATTTAAAAAATTAATTCAAGAGGTGAGAGAGCAATGTATTGGTAGAAGAAGAATGGAAGAGCAGAATGTGACAAATTATCTCACATAAAGTAGGCAAGCAAAAGTTTTTACAGTGGAGGAGAACAGAGGGAAGGTAAGAGGGAGTGAGTGAACCTTAATCTCCTTGGAATTGAATTAAGGAGGAAATGGCATATGCAGGCAGTTGAGTATGGAAATTTATCTTATCCTATAGGAAAGTAGGACGGAATGGGAGAAGGAAGGATGGATGATGTTAGAAAGGAGGGCAGAATGGGGGAAGGGGTAATCAGAAGCAAACATTTTTCAGAAGGAATAGGGTCAAAGGGGAGAATAGAATAAATGGGAGTTGGGAGAGGAAGGAAGGAAATATAGTCTTTCATAATATGAATTTTATGGAAGTGTTTTTCCTGGTGACACATGTATAACCCACATCAAATAGCTTGCCTTCTCAGTGAGGGAAGGTGGAAAGAGAGGGAGGAAGAAAATTTAGAACTCAAAGTTTTAAAAACCAACGCTAAAAATTGTTTTTTACATGTAATTGGGAAATAAGATATACAAGCAGTGGGGTATAGAAATCTATCTTGCCCTACAGGAAAATAGAAGGGAAAGTGGATAAGAGAAAGGAGGAAGGTGGTGGAAGGGAGGGGAGAGTGGCAGAATAGGTATCAAAAAGCATGCCACCTTGGTATAGGGGGAAGGGGAAGGTGAGGACAGAATTTGGAACTCCAGTTCTTATGGAAGTGAACATTGAAAACTAAAATAAAATAAATTTTAAAAGCATTTTATAATTTTGAATTCCAAATTTTAAATTCCAAATCCAAAGTCATTTCTTTTATTTCCAGAGCACCCCACATTCAGAGAGAAGGCTGAAAATATCATACCCACTAACATGTGAGGTTATGCCAAACATTTCAATATTAGCCATATTGAAAAAAAAAGGCCAAGAAAATGAAGAAAGTGAAAATTAATTGTCTTTATTCTGCAATTAGAGTTAATCAGTGTGACAATTAATTCATTTGGTCCTCTACTTTATTGAAATCTGCATTAATTAGTTTGATGTGATTCCACAGAGGTAGTAATTTATAAGTTCTCTATATGAGGCCCCAGAGCTGTGATCTACAGATTGTAAATTCACTTGCTCAATCACAGAAACCTAATTAAAGGCTTTCCACCCTTGTGTTCCTTCTTATGATGACCGAGCCAGCATGGTGAAGGTAACTCAATTGTGTGAGATGTCCCCCTACTTATTTTTGTACTTCCTAGTTTGTCGATATTATATAAAGTTTGTGTTCTTATTTTTGTATAGATTTTACTTGTCATTTTCAGAAAAGCTTTACAAAAACACTACTATATGCATAGGGGCAGCTAGGTGGTATGGTGGATAGAGCACCAGTGCAGGAGTCAGGAGGATCTGAGTTCAAATCTCACTTCAGACATTTGACACTCACTAGCTGTGTGACCTTGGGCAAGTCACTTAACCCCAATTGCCTCATCCTGGGTCATCTCCAGTCATCCTGATGAATATAGTCACTGGATTCAGATGACTATGGAGGAGAAGTGAGACTGGCGACTGCACAGCCTTTCCTCACTCAAAACAAAGTCAAGTGCAAGTCATGTTACCATTTCTCTGATGAGGTCTTCTTCAGCAACGAAGGATAAACATATTCCAGAGGGATGATAAAAAAAGAAAAGGACCCACTTGAAAAAAAAATAATCATAGCACCTCTTTTTGTGGTGGCAAAGAATTGGAAAATGAGAATATTTCCATCAATTGAACAATTTGTAGTACATGAATGTAGAGGGATACCATTGTATTATAAATAATGAGGAGTTAGCTTTCGGAAAAACCTGAAAAGACTTACATGAACTGATGCTAAGCGAATTGAGCAGAGCCAGGAGAACAAATTACACCGTGACAACCACATTATGCAATAATCAAGTATAATAGAGTTAGCTCTTCTCAGAAATACAATGATCTAAGACATTTCCAAAAGACTCATGATAGAAAATGCTGTCCACATCCAGGGAAAGTACTATGGAGTCCAAGTACAGACTGAAGCATACTATTTTAACCCTTTTGGATTTTTTCTTTCTTGTTGTTCTACCATTTCGTTCTGACTGTTCTTTCACAACATGACTGATGTGGAAATGTGTTTATTTTATGCATGACTGTGCATTCATGACCTATATCAGATTGCTTTCTGTCTTGGACAGGTGGGAGAGGAGGGAAGGAAAAAAGAATTGGAGGTTAAAATCTTATAAAAATTAATGTTGAAAACTATTTTTACAGCCAACTGGAAAAGCAATAAAATACTATCAAATGAAAAAAGAAAAGATTTATCTATCCCTATGCTTTCTAGTGTTTTAAAATAGGAATGCGTATTGTATTTATCAAAAGCTTTCTTACATCTATTGATATAATCACATGATTTTTGCTGTTTTTGTTACTGATATGATCAGTTATACTGGTAGTTGCTTTTTTTTTATTATTGTTGTTGTTTTTAATAGTGAGCCAGGCCAATCTCCTGACATAATCCCTATATGATCATGGTATATAAGCTTTGTGCTATATAACATTAGTCTCTTGACTACTATTTTATTTAAGATTTTTGTATCATTCATTAGGGAAATTGGTCTATATTTTCTTCTCTGTTTTTGCTTTCAGAGGCTTAGATATCAAAAGTGTATGTCTGCCATAGAAAGATTTTTGGTAGAATTCATTTTTTCCCTTTTTTCAAATAGTTTATTTATTGGTGGAATTAATTGTTCTTTAAAAGTTTGATAGAATTCCCTTGCAAATACTTCTACTCCTAGGGATTTTTTTCTGATTTTCTTTGGCTTGTTTAATTTCTTTTTCTAAGGTAGTGTAATTTAAGTATTCTATTTCCTCTTATGCTAATCTGGAAAATCTATGGTTTTGTAAATATTCATCTATTTCAATTAGATTATCAATTTTGCTGGCATATAACTGGGCCAAATAGCTCCTAATAATTCCCTTCATTTCATCTTCATTGGTGGTGCATTCACCCTTTTCATCTTTTATGCTGACAATCTTGATTCACTCATTATTTTTAAAATCAATACTTTATCTATTTTGTTGCTTTTTTCATAAAACCATCACTTAGTTTATTTTATTAGTTCAATTTATTTGTTTATTTTCTATTTTATTCATCTCTCCTTTGACTTTCAGAATTTCTATTTTGCTGTTTAATTGGGCAGTTTTAATTTCCTCTGTTTTTTTTAAAACTTGTACACTTAATTAATTGGTCCAGTCTTTCTCTCTTTTAGTGATATTAGCACTTAGAGATATAAAATTTTCCCTCAGCATGAATTTAGTTGCATCCCATCACTTTTGATATGTTGACTCAGTGCTGTCATTAACTTTAATGAAATTATGGGTTGATACTATAATTTGTTCTATGATACACCAATCATGTTTTTTAAATAGTATCTCATTTTTTTCCCTAGTTACATGTCAAGTACAATTTTAGCATTCATTTCTACAAGATTTTGAGTTCCAACCTCCCACCAATCATAAAGGAAAATGATGAATGTTGGAAAGGATATGGGAAAATTGAGACACTAATGCACTATTGGTGGAGTTGTGTGCTAATCCAACCACTCTGGAGAGCAATTTGGAACTATGCCCAAAGGGCAACCAAACTGTGCATATCCTTTGATTCAGCAATGCTACTACTAGGTCTATATGTCAAAGAGATTATAAAAAAGGAAAAATATGTAAAAATTATTTATGCCATTCCTTTTCATGGTGGCAAAATATTGGAAACTAGGGAGATGCCCTTCCATTGGGGAACACCTGAACACCCTGTGGAATATGAATGTAATAGAATATCATTTTGCAATAAGAAATGATGAAAAGGCAGATTTCAGAAAATCCTGGAAAGACCTGTACAAAATGAAATGAACAGAACCAGGATACAGTATCAGCAACAATGTGTGATGATCAACTATGAATGACTCCTGTCTTTCTAGCAAACACAATGATCTAAGACAACTACCAAAGACTCATGAAGGAAAATGCTATCCATATCCAAATAAAAAACTGATAGAGAGTTCAGGTCTAAACATATTTTTCCCACTTACTTTGTTGTTTCTTATTGTTTTATTTCCTTATCTATTTCTTTTTCCATAACTGTGGATTATGGAGTAGTTTTTTGCCCCCAAATGTTGATTTTGACATCACAGATATTGCTGTCAACATAAACAGATTCTTTTTTTTAATTAAATTTATTTATTTAACTTTTAACATTCATTTTCACAAAATTTTGGGTTCCAAATTTTCTCCCCTTTTATCCCCTCCCAAACACCAAGCATTCTAATTGCTCCTATGACCAATCTGCTCTCTCTTCTATCATCCCTCTCTGCCCTTGTTTCTGTCTTCTCTTTTGTCCTGTAGGGCCAGATAGCTTTCTATACCCCTTTACCTGTATTTCTTATTTCCTAGTGGCAAGAACATTACTCGACAGTTGATCCTAACACTTTGAGTTCCAACTTCTTTACCTCCCTCCCTCTCCACCCCTTCCCTTTGGAAGGCAAGCAATTCAATATAGGCCAAATCTGTGTAGTTTTGCAAATGACTTCCATAATAGTTGTGTTGTATAGGACTAACTATATTTCTCTCCATCCTATCCTGTCCCCCATTACTTCTATTCTCTTTTGATCCTGTCCCTCTCCATGAGTGTTGACCTCAAATTGCACTCTCCTCCCCATGCCCTACCTTCTATCATCCCCCCCACCCTGCATGTCCCCTTATCTCCCACTTTCCTGTATTGTGAGATAGGTTTTCCTACCAAAATGAGTGTGCATTTTATTCTTTCCTTTAGTGGAATGTGATGAGAGTAGACTTCATGTTTTTCTCTCACCACCCCTCTTTATCCCTCCACTAATGAGTCTTTTGCTTGCCTCTTTTATGAGAGATAATTTCCCCATTCCATTTCTCCCTTTCTCCTCCCAATATATTTCTCTCTCACTGCTTGATTTCATTTTTTTTAAGATATGATCCCATCCTCGTCAATTCATTCTGTGCACTCTGTCTCTATGTATGTGTGCGTGTGTGCATGTGTGTGTGTGTAGTCCCACCCAGTACCCAGATACTGAAATGTTTCAAGAGTTACAAATATTGTCTTTCCATGTAGGAATGTAAACAGTTCAGCTTTAGTAAGTCCCTTATGACTTCTCTTTGCTGTTCACCTTTCCGTGCTTCTCTTCATTTTTGTGTTTGAAAGTCAAATTTTCTTTTCAGCTCTGGTCTTTTCATCAAGAATACTTGAAAATCCTCTATTTCATTGAAAGACCAATTTTTCCCCTGAAGTATCACTGGGTAGGTGATTCTTGGTTTTAGTCCTAGTTCCTAGTTCCTTTGACTTCTGGAATATCCTATTCCATGCCCTTCGATCCCTTAATGTAGAGGCTGCTAGATCTTGTGTTATCCTGATTGTATTTCCACAATACTTGAATTGTTTCTTTCTAGCTGCTTGCAATATTTTCTCCTTGACCTGGGAACTCTGGAATTAGGCCACAATGTTCCTAGGAGTTTCTCTTTTTGGATCTCTTTCAGGCGGTGTTCTGTGGATTCCTTGAATACTTATTTTGCCCTCTAGTTCTAGAATCTCAGGGCAGTTTTCCTTGATAATTACATGAAAGATCGTGTCTAGGCTCTTCTTTTGATCATGGCTTTCAGGTAGTCCCATAATTTTTAAATTGTCTCTCCTGGATCTATTTTCCAGGTCTGTTGTTTTTCCAATGAGATATTTCACATTATCTTCCATTTTTCCATTCTTCTCTCTTTGTTCTGTGATTTCTTGGTTTTGCATAAAGTCATTAGCCTCCATCTGTGCCATTCTAATTTTGAAAGAACTATTTTCTTCAGTGAGCTTTTGAATCTCCTTTTCCATTTGGCTAATTCTGCTTTTGAAAGCATTCTTCTCCTCATTGGCTTTTTGAACCTCTTTTGCCAATTGAGTTAGGCTAGTTTTCAAGGTGTTAATTTCTTCAACATTTTTTTGGGTCTCCTTCAGCAGGGAGCTGATCTGCTGTTCATGCTTTGACTTCATGTTTCTCATTTCTCTTCCCAGCTTTTCCTCCACCTCTCTAACTTGATTTTCAAAATTCTTTTTGAGCTCTTCCATGGCCTGAGCCCATTGGGTGGGCTGGGACACAGAAGCCTTGATTTCTGTGTCTTTGCCTGATGGTAAGCATTGTTCTTCCTCATCAGAAAGGAAGGGAAGAAATGCCTGTTCAGCAAGAAAGTAACCTTCTATAGTCTAATTTCTTTTCCCTTTTCTGGGCATTTTCCCAGCCAGTGACTTGACCTCTGAATATTCTCCTCACACCCACCTGGCCTCCTGATCCTCCCAGCCAGCGTTTGGGGTCTGAGATTCAAATGCTGCTTCCAGCCTTAGGGCTTTTGGTGGGGGCAGAGCTGCTATTCAGTGTGAGATTAAGTTCAGGTGGTCAGGTCGGGGCAGGGCCGCCTCTCAGGCTCAGTTCCCTCAGGGGGTTTATGTACAGACCTTCCACAATGGATCCAGGCTCCTGCCCCCTTGAGGAGCACCGGTCTGCAGCCACCTCTCAGCTTCTACCTCCGGGGGGGGGGGGTGGCCTGAGTTATGGGGGCACCCCACTCCCCTCTCAACCCACCAAAGAGACTCTCTCACCGACCCCCGTCACCTGTGGGTGGAGGGACTTGTGCGGCCGCTGGAGATCCCGTCCCTGAAGCCCGCTCGGATCTTTTCCTCTGGGTGCTGCAGCCGCGGCAGGGCTGCACTCAGCTCCCAGTCCTGGCGCCCAGTCCACAGCACAAAGGACCCCCCACGAGAGGTTTGCAAGTCTCTCCGGAACAGAAATCTCCCTCGCTCCAATGTTCTGTGGCCTCTGGGTGCAGAATTCTCCGTGAGTTACTTCCCTGTAGCCGTTCTATGGGTTGTGGGTTCGGAGCTATGTGTATGTGTGTCTTTCTCATAAACAGATTCTTATAAGACTCTTAGGTGAGCACCCTTCTCCTTGCCTAGCAGAACACTGATGTTAATACATTTTAATTAGTAAATCGATAAACATTCATTATTTATTTACTAAGTGTTACACACTGCACTAAGCTGGAGTTATAAAGAAAGACAAAAATAGCCCTTGCCCTCAAGAAGCTCATATTGTTATATGGGAGATAACATGTAAATAACTAGGCATATACAGCAGTAGATGCAATAGTGGAAAATAGTAGGCTCTAGAAAGGGAAGGCAATAGCAACTGAGGGAGGGTTGGCTAGGAAAAGTTGAATATTATAATGAGGTATAGGGTTAGTCTACTGATGAGTAGGAGCCTGGAGTGGTGCGGGGTGGGGTTTACACTTTGATCATATCCTTGCTCATAGTCAAAGAGACTCATCTCCACTCAGACCACAATGGAATTGAACAATTGGCCAGAATTCACCTAGATTAGATTCTCTTTCCCCTTTAATAAGAAATAAACTTCCACTGGAATGGGGTGCCATCCAAGATTGAAGAGAATGTTGATCCAGTCTCCTCATTAACCTTATCCTTCAGGGAATACTTTGCCTTATTCTTTAAATGAGGAAATAGAAAGGGCAGCAAAAAACTTGGATTCCTCACCCCATATTAATAATTGGTTTATTAATAATCATTTCTATCAATAGTGAGTTCTTGAACCAGTAGCTGGGACTTTTAGGTTTGTTAAACACCAGGTTATTTTGCCCATTTCCTTATTTGTTCTGTAAAACTTGGACTCATTCAGAAGGACTCACCGAAAGACCTAAAATGCCACATGTGGCCTCCAGACCACAGGTTCCCCATCTCTGATCTAGCCTGTTACACTGATCAACTACTTCACATCTTATGCTGTACCAAATTATTTTGCTTACAGATTTATTTTTTTCTAGTCTGGAACTGCTGGGAAATGTTCCTTCTTATTTTTTCATTGATTCTCTTGATATTGTTAATTTTCTGATTAACTTTATTTTCTCTACCTCTATAAAATAATTCTTTGGTAGTTTCATTGGTGTAGCATTGAACATGTAAATTAATTTAGATAAAAATTGGCATTTTTATTGTTTTGACTTGGCCTATGCATGAGCAATTAGTATTTATTCACTTATTTATGTCTCTGTTTAATTGTGTGAAGAGAATATTGTAATTGCATTCAGAAAGTTCCTATGTGTGTCTTGCCAGGTAATCTCCCAAGTATTAAACTGTCTGTAGTTACTTTAAATACAATTCCTCTTTCTATTTCACCCTATCATTTTTTTTCTTTTGGTAGCATATGGAAATGCTGATGATTTGAACAGATTCATGTAATGTCCTGAAATTTTCCCAAGAATTCCTGTTGTTTTGCTCAGTTTTAGTGTTTTCTTAGCAAATCATCATCTCACCTGCAGAAAGTGATAGTTTGTTTTGCTTTGTCTATATTTCTACTTTCCTTTTCTTTTTCTTCTTTTAGTGCCATAGCTAGCATTTCTAGAACAATGTTGAATAACAGTTATGATGAAAGACATCCTTGCTTCCCTTCTAATATTATTGGAAAGTACATCCCCATTACAGATCATACTTACTCTTGATATTAGGTTGATATTATTCCTATTACTTTAAAGAAAGCTCCACTTAATTTTCAATTAAAAAAAGAACTGCTATTGTATATTGTTTAGTGTTTTTCTATATTTGCTTATGTAACCATATAATTTTGTTATTAATGTAGTCAATTATACTTATAGTTAACTAGTTCTGCATTACTAGTATAATTCAGTTTAGTAACAGTGAATGATCTTTGTGGTACTTTGCTGCAAGTTTTGCACTAGTCTATGATTTAAAAATTTTGCTTCAATATTAATTATTTAAATTAATTGTAGTTTCCTTCTCTCTTTTGTTTCTCCCCAGTTTATGTATCAGATCATATTTGTGTATAGGTGGAGCCAAGATGGAAGGGTAGAACAGAATTTACCCCAAACTCTCTCAATATTAAACCTCAAATTTTAAATAAGATATCACATTGAAGCCTAGGGTGATATGCTTTGCTAGCCCAAGACAAAATAGGAGGTTGGAAGGAGAGGTCTCTGCCACTGGGGTACAAGCTACCCAGGAGCACAGTGGGTAGTAATAGTAGCTGGTAGCCATGGAGGGGGCAGCAAGAGCAATGGGAGGAGTTTTGTGAGCTCTAACCATGCAGCTCAGAACTACATAAATTTAAACACAAAATAAACTAGAAAGAAGTTGAGATGAACAGAATTTTAGAAATATAGATATTAGTGTGCTGGAGAAAACTGAAGGGAAATAAAAGAATATACCTTTCCATAGCTTTACATGGCACCTTCACAATATTCGACCAAATATTATGGTGTTTTAATAAATAGTCATTTTCAGAGGAAAAAGCCCAAGTCATCAATGGTCATTAAAAAGAAATGCTCTCAAACTGGAGAAATACAAATTAAAACTGTGAGATATGATTTTACACTTATTTAATTGGTAAAAATGGCTAAAAAAGGAAAATCACAAATGCTGGAGGGGTTGTGGGAAAGCAGGCACATTAATGCCATGTTGATGGATCTGTGTATTTTCCTATTTCTTCTAGAAAGAAATTTGGGATGACCAAAAAAGTCAACAGTGAACTCACCACCAATGAAGAGAAAATTAAAACAATAATTAGAAATTATTTTGACCAATGGTATGCTCATAAATTTGGCAATCTTAGTTAAATGGATGAATATTTGCAAAATATAAATTGCTCAGATCAACAGAAGAGGAAGGAAAATATTTAAATAATCCCGTGTCAGAAAAAGAATTTGAACAAGCCATCAATGAACTCTGCAGGAAAAGTCTCCAGGGCCAGATTCATTTATAAGCACATTCTATCAAACATTTAAGAACAATTAATTCCAATGCCATATACATTATTTGGGAAAATTGGTGAAGAAAGAGTCCTTCCAAATTCTTTTTATGATTCAAATATGGTCCTGATACCTAAACTTAGAAAAGTCAAAATAGAGAAAGAAAATTATTAACCAATTTCCCTAATGAATATAGATGCAAAAGTTTTAAATAAAATATTAGCAAAAATATTACAGCAAATTATCATGAGAATATACACCATTATCAGGTGGGATTGATGCTAAAAAAGCAGGGCTGATTCAATGTTAAGAAATTTATCAACATAATTGATCATATAAACAATAAAACTAACAGAAACCATATGATTATCTCAATAGAAGCAGAAAAGCTTTTGCAAAAATACAATACCCATTCCTTTTAAAATCACTACAGAGCATGGGAATAAATAAGACCTTCCTTAAAATGATAAGTAGCATCTATCTAAAAGCATCAGCAAGCATTATATGTAATGGGAATAAGCTAGAAACATTTCCAATAACATCAAAGGTGAAACAAGGATGTCCATTATCACCATTGTTATTCAATATGCTACTAGAAATAATACCTTTAGGAATAAGAAAAAGAAATTGAAGGAATTAGAATAGGCAAAGAAGAAGCTAAGCCATCACTCTTTGCAGATGATATGATGACATAATTTGAGAATACTTGAGAATCAAGAAAAATTACTTGAAAAAATAAACATCTTTAAGAGAGTTGTAGAATATAAAATAAATCCACATAAGTCATTGGCATTTCTATATATTACTATTGCTAGGGGAGGTGCCCTAGCCGTAGCAGATCTTAAATTGTAGTATAAAGCAGCAATCATCAGAACTCCTTGGTCCAGGCTAAGAAATAAAGTGATGAATCAGTGAGATAGGATAGGAAAACAAGACACAGTAATCAATTACTATGGAAATCTGCTGTTTGAGAAACCAAAGACCCCAACTTCTTAGATAAGAACTCACCATTTGACAAAAACTGCTGGGAAAACTGGAAAACAGCAAAAGATAAATTGGAAATACACCAATGTCTGATTATCATATAACAAAATAAAGTGAAAATGGATAATGGAAAATGATCTAGACATAAAGGCTTATACTTCAAGCAAACTGGGAGGGCAAGGAATAATTGATCTGTCAGATTTATGGAGAATGGAAGAATTTATGACAAAACAAGTGATAGAGAACATTATGGAATGCAAAATGGATAATTTTGATTCCATTAAATTGAAAAGTTTTTGTACAAAGTCAATTCAACCAAGATTAGAAGGGAAGCAGAAAATATACGTAGAAGTGACTCAAATTTATAAGTACAAGTCATTTTCCAATTGTTAAATGGTCAAATGATAGGAACTGACAGTTTTCAGATAAAGAAATTAAAGCTACACATAATCATATGACAAATGCTCTAAATCACTATTGATTTGAGAAATGCAAATCAAAACAACTCTGATGTATTACATCACACCTATCAGATTTGCTAACATGACAAAATAGGAAAATGATAAATGCTGGAGAAGTTGTGGGAAAATTAGAAGACTAAGGCATTGTTGGTGGAGTTGTGAACTGATCTAACCATTCTGAAAACATTTAGGAACTATGCCAGAAGGGCTTCATAAATGTACATAGTCTTTGACCTAGTGATAGCACTTCTAGGGTTGCATCCCAAAGAGACGACAAAAATGGGAAAAGGATCCACCTTCACAACAATTATTTATGACAGTTTTTTTGTGGTGGCCAAGAATTGAAAGCTGAGGGTATCAATTGAGAATAGCTAAACAAGTTGTGGTATATGAATGTAATTGCATTCTATCAGGCTATAAGAAATGATGAGCAGGCAGACTTCAGAAAAAATTAGAAATAATTATATCAACTGATGCCGAGAGAAATAAGCAGAAACAAGAGAACATTGTACACACTAACGACCACATTAGATGATGACAAATGTTGATAAATTTCTCTCTTTTCAGCAATGCAAGGATCTAGGAAAACTCAGAAAGACTCTTGGAAAATGCTATCCGCATCCAGAGAAAGAACTTTGGAGTCTGATTGCAAATAAAACATATTATTTATTCTCTGTTTGTTTTATCTTTTTCCGGGTTCCTCCCATTCTTTGTAACTCTTCATTACTATATGACTAATGTGAAAATATATTTAATAAGAATGTATGTAGAGCCTCTATCAGATTTTATTCTATCTAAGGGAGTGGAGGGAGGTGGAGAAAATTTAAGATTTAAGAGCTTATGGAAGTGAATGTTGAGACCTAAAATTAAGTAAATTAATTGTTTTTAAAAAAGAATTAATTTTTAAAAAATATTTAGCAGAGTTCAGTTATAAATGGGAGAGGTCTTGAGGAAGGGTGGGGGGGTTTCTTTGGAAGTGTTTTTATGGCTTATACAATTTCTTTTTCTAAGTTGGAGTTATTTAAAGACTCCATTTCCTGTTCTTTTAATCTGGGCAAGTTATATTTTTATAAATATTCATCTATCACATTGAGATTGTAACTTTTATTGGCACATGTTTGGGCAAAATGGCTCCTAATAATGAGGCTCAGTGTTTCAGAGGTTACTGCAACCAATACGATTTCATGTACAAAGAGTACAAATTCTATGTCAACTCACCATGTTTATCAAACCTTCCAAGAATAGAAACCATTTGAATGTATTTGTAAGTCAAATACATTCTTATCCACTCTTGCTAATTGTACCCTATGTCTCATCAGGAGCTACTGATTCCCGAATTTTTGAGGGGTGACTAAGAAATTCAAATTCCATCTTCAGATACTGTCTTTTTTATCATGTCTTTATTTTAAGGGAACTTTAATGGAAAGCAATTCTGAAAATATCATTTGTGATTCTAAGTCCTTTAGTTTCTTGTCCAAGAACTCACTTTTTTTTACAATAGATCTTTATTTGATTTTTTTCATATGAACCATCAAAAGTAGGTAGTATTCATATATTCTAGCAAATCGTAAGTGGTTTATTACATTCTTTTTCAACAAATGGCACCAGAAGACGGCAATCATTTTTCTTAGGTCAATATATAGTTGTCTCAAGAAGTTATCAACCATCTATGCTCATCTTTTCCCAATGACCTTACTGGATCTCAACTGACAAAATATGAGTTTAAAATATGAGTATTTGTATAGTAATTCTACTTAGGACAATTACCTGCTCCCTTCTCAGCTTCTTCCTCTGAAGCTTCCATAACCTGAGATGAACAAAAGAAATCCTGCAATGATCTTGTGAAACCTAGTGACAGAGCAGACAGATCAGAAGAGTGGACAACTAGCAGCTGCCAACGACCCAATTCATTAACTTGGTGGAGTAGGTTACTCAATTGCAGTAAGAACACTCTTTTAATGATCAGAGAGGGGAATTGAAGGCATTGAGAAAACTGGAATACACACTCTGACTTCATCAGTGAATTGATGGCTACATTACATACCACACTCTTTAAGGTTGGTTAATTGCTTAGTTATATGATATCCTACTGTCCTCTATATATGATAGAAAGCAAGGGTAAAGCCAGTTGTGGGTGAAGATAGCTCTGCCACAGAGATAAAAAAAAAAATAGAGATATTTCCACTCTGATTTAATGAATGCAATTTCTGTTATTCATGGTGCTGGGAGACATATTTAAATGTCCATGTGGGAGAGACATTATTTTCTTTTGTTCAATTTTTGAGAAATTTGATGCCACCTCTGGAGTCCCTTGATTATCCTTTTCTTGCATTCTCTCTCAGAAAATGTTATCATTCTTTTTGACTCAATTTCCCTATTCATGTCTTAATTAAAAATTTTCTGAAGCTATTTGTGATGAAATTAGAAGAAATCTGGGAGAAGATTGTACCTTTCATCAAGTAACTATTTCATGAATGACATATGAAAAGTAAAGTATTGAGAGTTTAATTGACTTTTGTTATAATGTGCAAGGTGAACTGATTAATTTCATAGTAATTGCTACCTGGGGAAATTACTCCTGTAGGAATCAGACTATGATGACAGCTATCCAATATAAGACAAAAACATTGGGTTGAACATTGACCCACATTCAGATCATATTATTTAAACCATTTCCCCCCTCTTTTTAGTTTTGTACAGTTGGGGCTTAGATTCTGCTGCTGTATGATAGAGACCTAGATTATGTTTAGGTCTAGATAGTATGATATCCAAATAGAGGTATGTCTTTTCTAAGATTCATTCCTGAATCTTGAGTGTATCAGAAAGAGCAGATTCTCATTCATCTACTGGTAATCTAGATTGCAGATTAACTGTTCTTCCTTCTGGACCAGATAGATAGATAGATCTAAATGAAGTTATATACATAGATATAAGTACTTGTACATAAATCTCTCTACACAGATCTATCATCAATCATCTGTCCACTTACCTATTTTGTCCAGAAGAAAGAAGAGTCAATCCAGGTAAGTCATGTATATAACTATGTCTATATAGATATCTATATCTCTGTTTATAGGTATATAATTCTATACATCTATTTCTATATCTATTTCTATAAAAAAATGCTGGGCAGATTTTTTTTCCAGATTAGATAGTTTGGTGAGAATCCTTCTCATTTCTCACTTGTAAAAAATTTCCCTTATTCTTATTATAAAAGAAAATATAAGGAATTCAAGGAAGTGAGAGATTAGTGTGGGTTGGAGTAGCTGAAAACTTGTTAAAAGGAAATAGAATTTATTGAATGACCAGTAGCCTCACAACCAGTGCTGTCCATTAGCACTTCTTACTACCCTAACAATATTCTTTAGTAGGAGTGTCAAGATCATGGAATTAAAGTTGGAGGGGACTCTAGGGACCATTCCATCCCACATAGTTAATTTACAGCTGAAGAAACTGAACTCCAGAAAAATTAAGAGACTTGCTCAAGAGCACACAGGAAACAAGTGGCTAAACTGGTATTTGAATCCAAATCAACTGAGTTCTAATCCAGTGCTCTTCCCATTGTACCCTACTATTTCTCCAGAGAGTAGCCTACCATCTAACCAAAAAGTAATGTATATCTATGCAAAGCTATGCCTAAATCATTCATTTATAATGGTACCTTGAGTCAGTTTAGATCTCTCTCCCTCTCTCTCTCTCTCTCTCTCTCTCTCTCCTCAGTGTGTGTGTATATATATATGTACATGTTTGTGTATATGTGTTTGCATGAATGTGTAAGTGTGTACATGCATGTGTGCATGTATGCATATGTGTAAAATCTCATTTGATTCTATAATAATAACAAACATGCAAGGGAGATGATACATGTCTTATTATTTCAGCCTTACCTATGAGTTTACTGAGGTTCAGAGAGAAAGTATGACTTTTATAAAGTCACACAGCACTGTAAGTGCTGGAGTCAGAAATCTAATCCAAGTGTCCCTTGTGCAGGGTTCTTTCTATCATGCAACACTGACTCTCAAAAACTAGCTTTTTTCTGTGGGTTCACTACCACACTATCTACTGATGCAGCATGATGGCCTAATGTAGAGTGTTCGATTTAAAGAAACAAAACTCCAGTTTCAAATATATCCTCGCCACTAACTAACTGTATGACCTTGGACATCTGCTTCTTGCTCTGTAATATGAGATGTTTGGACTAAATCAGAGGCATTAAATACATGACTCAGTGCAGCCCACAACACTTTTGAGTATTACCTATACAACATTAAAACACAATTGGGAAATGGATAGTATCACATTTAAAACTAAGCCAATAGTTTGTAAGGATCATTATGTATGGTTTAGAGATCATCATTTCTATTTGAACTTGACACTACTACACTAGTTAACCTTTAAAGTTCCTTTCAACTGTAAACCTAATAGCTGCGTTTCCACTTGGATATGCCCCTGAACTATACGTTAAAGATGGTCTAAAAGACACTTACTGTTTTAACCTAAGCCAGTTTGTTGTCCTGTTTTCCACCTTTCTGGCTTCTTACACCCAATCACTTAAGAAATACTTTTCATTAATTCTACCTCTATTTTATCTCTTTCCTTGTGAAGTTCCTTTTGGGTTGAGGGTCTTGACCAGCAAAACCCTATGCAGTTCTGGGATGCAATGAATGAGGCGGGAGGTAGGATGTAAGGCAACTCCATTTATTAGCAGTGAAGCAGCATTATTTATAACATAATAGCCTCCCGAATTATACCGTTCAGCCAACCCCTTTGAAGGTCAAATCTACTCCTCCAACCCCTGCTTCACATTCTCCTGGTGTCCAGCTCGTGATTACCCACTTTCCCCAAACTCCAGGAGAAAAACAAGGGCGGCAGTTCTGCCTCAGGTGCCATTAGTTCCAGGCACGTTAGGTGCGGTCCTACAATAGTGTCTGAGAGTTCCTAGCCCCCTTACACTTCCCTATTTTTCCATTCTCATGGTCACTATCACATTTTCTTAACTACTATAACAGATTTCTGTTTGTACGCCTTCTGTTTCTCTCTACTCCAACAGTAATATGTATAATGAAAATACCCAACATTGATGTCACATTTTCATGGTTTAAAATTAAATGCCTACAATTATCTCTTTTATCTCAACTTCACCACAGTCATGTTAAATAGCTACTATAAGTACATTCTCAATTTTGCAAGTGGGAAATTTGGGGCTCAATAAGTGGTTTTCCCATTATCACACAACTAATGTTGCAGGTCAGATTTGGCCTCAGGTCTTCTTCACTCTAAGTTCACAGTCTATTCATTATTCCAGATGCTTCTTTCCACTTTAACTGAATCTATACATCTCCATCAGATTATATACCAAAAGTAACTTTTAACACATCTCTCCTCACAATCCTTCAATGCTTGCATTCAATGCTTTTTGCAATCTGGCCTCAATCTATACTTTTATACTTCTGTCTATCTTTATTCTTATGATTTAACTTTCATTCTAATCAAGGTAGTTCCTCATTTTCTCCCACATATGCACATGACGCATATGTTTTCTGAACTAAAAATAAAGATACATACATTGTCTGTCAAATGATATTTGTTTTCAAATTCCGGTTAACCTATCAAGAACTTTTTAGAGTTTGACTGTCATTTAGGGTATTAGGAATCCCTCCTAGTTTTTGACATTCTGCAAACTTAATAATGATGTCATCTATACCTTCTTCCAAGCAACTGAATTAAAATGTTAAATAAGAGAGGACTAATCACAGATCTCTAAGAACCCTTCTTCCAAGTTAATGTCAACCCATTAACTCTGAGTCTACCCACTAACCATCTAATTGGATTACCATGTAGTTCAAATGTCACCACATTTTGACAAGAATGTATTGAAATATCTAATCAAACATGTCTCTAAAATATTAAAAAATCTATAATTATAGCACCTGCCCAATTTATGAAAATAATAACCCTGTCTGAAAAAGAAATGAGGTTAATCTGGTGTGACCTTGTTGAAGTTATGGTGCTTTGTCATCATTATTTCCTTTTCAAGATGGTAAGTAACCATTCTAGGATTTCACTAAGAGTAAAAGTCAAACTCACTGGCCTATAGTTTACAGCTGAAATTCTCTTTCTTATTTTGAAAATGAGAGCGTGTATCTTTTTTTTTGTTCTTGTAGTACTTCTCCTGGTCTCCATAGTTTCCAATATCACTTTTAGTGACTCAGTCATAATATTACAAAAGTATTTCAGTTAACACAAACTAAAGTCTGTTTTGGAGCAAGTGATGTGAGAACAGGGAGTTGCTTTCTCACTATCTTTGTACTGATCTTGTGGATTAACCACTTTTACTCTGTCTTTTTTAAGTCAAACGATCTCTTTGGCAGAGGAAAGAAGCAAAGTAAAAATAAGATTTTATACCTTCATTTTGGCATGTTATCATATGCTCATGAATGTTGAGCATCCTTCTTCTTTGATGTTCCTTTTTTTCAATCCAGCTTCCAAAAATTATTTTGAAGCCCTTAACTTTCCTCACTAGCCTCAGGTTATTTTGAACTTAAGTATTCCTGACACATTACTCTTACAAAATTCTGCCATATATTTGTGTCCATTCTCTGTTTCCTGTATTGGATACAATACACTACATTTATCTTTTTAGAATCTAAGTTGGTTTATGAGTTTTCTGTGCATTAACATCACTCCCCTAAGTTTAGTATGATTTTAACTCCTCATTGGAATTCTTTTTGCATATTCAGTATTGCATTCTTCAAAGATCCACATCCCCCTTGGTCTGACTTATGTTGTAGAGTATTGGGCAATGAGATACTACTTATCTTTTCTATGAATCATTTAAAATCTACACTTCCTAAATTGAGGTTGTCTCTCAGAATAAATCTAGATTTCCTTGCTCCCTATGGTTATTATTCATGGTCATTATTTGTCTCTGAACTATGGGTTTATTTCTTATTTTGTTCCATGTGGTCTGTAGTATATTTCCACAATATTTTTTTTTAATTTCTCAATTCCTTAACCTTTATCCAAATTATTTTATAGCATATATGACCCTTCTAATTCCTGAATTTCTTCACCTAAGTATATCGTAAAAAATATTACTATTCTTCCTTTTACTCCTTTACCTAAAGTTTTATATTCCCTTTAAAAAGCTAAGTGTTTAAAGAACTATATTCTGATTATGAATCCTATCAATGATTGCCATGAGGTAAAATTTGCCTCCATGCTTTTGCATAAGTATTCATTTTGCATATTACTCATATTCTGTACATTTATGTGTATCCATAGTTTTTTTATTAATAGTTCCTTTCTTGAATTCTATGTTGTTCAAATTACTGGGCATATCTGATATTATTGTATTCCTATATTAGAACTCATTTCTGCGATAAACAACTTGATGAGGTGGGAAAATTTTTGCCTATCCATTCACTTTCAATTTGCTTGCTTATATGAAAGTCCTCTTAATCAAGATTTGCTGTACTTTAGAAAAATATTTTTTCAAGTTGTTTAAAAATGTACATTTCAAATCTAAAATTCAGCCACTCAAAAGTTTATAACCGAAAATCTATGTTGAAGTTATTAATAAAAATTTGTGTTTAAACTATTAAAACTGTACTGACTTTTTCTGAACATTTTACATACATAACTGTGTATGTACATATATAAATACATATGTGGATATTGTATGTGTGAGTATTGTTCATGATAACAAATACAAAGCTTGCAACCTGAATTCCAAAAGTCTATTGTTCAAAGAACCCAGTTATATTTTTGATGATGACAGGAGATGACTTTTTAGAGTAGAATTCATCCCAAATTATTCAAATGAAACTCAAATATATGTCATCTCTATGTTTATGTTTATGTATATATCCATGGACTTCCTGTAAGGAATAATTACAGGGCAAATTTTAGGGCTATCCATATTCATAAAGCTATATAGGAAACAATGTATTCTAATTCTTTAGTATTCCATCCTCTCTAGATAGTAAAGTCTTCACAAGATGTATTCTATGAATGCTTGGTAAATAAATAACCAAATTTGCCTCCTTACAACTCTAGGTAATTTGGCAAAGGAATGGAAACACTATATCAGAATTCCACTGATTTTATCTTTTTGGGACTCTTCACTAATCCTGCGTTCCCTGGCTTGATCTTCACTATCATTTTATCTATCTTCGTGGTGGCTGTCATGGCCAATGTCATCATGATTCTGCTTATCCACGTGGACTCCAGGCTTCATACTCCCATGTACTTTTTACTTAGTCAACTCTCTATTATGGACACTGTCTACATCTGCATCACAGTTCCTAAGATGTTGGCAGACCTTCTGTCCAGGGAAAAGAACATTTCCTTTTTGGGCTGTGCAGTTCAGATCTTTCTTTACCTGACTTTGTTTGGGAGTGAGTCCTTTTTCTTGGGTCTCATGGCCTATGATCGCTATGTAGCTGTTTGTAACCCCCTCCATTATCCTCTCTTAATGAACTATAGGGTTTGCTTACTTATGGTAGTGGGGTCCTGGATTGGTGGTTCCCTTGATGGCTTTATGTTGACCCCTGTCACTATGAGTTTTCCTTATTGTGGCTCACGAAAGATCAACCACTTTTTCTGTGAGATTCCTGCTGTGCTAAAGTTGTCATGTGCAGACACATCCCTATATGAGACCCTTATGTATGCCTGTTGTGTCCTGATGCTCATCGTTCCCATATCCCTTATCTCTTTTTCTTATATCCAGATTTGGGTTACTGTCACTCAGATGAATTCTTCTGAAGGTAGACACAAAGCCTTAGCCACCTGTTCATCCCACGTAATAGTAGTCAGTATTTTCTATGGGGCTTCTTTCTATTCTAATGTCTTGCCCCGTTCCTTTCACACACCAGAAAAAGACAAAATAGTTTCAGCTTTTTACACCATTCTTACCCCTATGCTCAACCCTGTGATATATAGTTTAAGAAATAAAGATGTGTCAGCAGCTCTAAAAAAAAACATTAAGAAAATGTGCTTCTTCCCAGAAAATTAAAATAAAAGAGTGACAGGAAGCAATATATGAGATGGTGCAGATCTAACTCAGCTATTATCTCTATCACATCTTCACATAATGTTAAACATTGTCTCAATAAAATGTTTAATGATTTGGAAAACATCGCATTTAATGACATCTAGGTTGCCCATGGATTTTATCACTAAAAAGTTATTGTCATCTTTCATTTACCTTCAGTTTCTCCCTGTCTACTGGCTCCTTCCCTACCACCTACTAACAAACCTGTGTCTCACCCATGCTCAAAAAAATCCTCACTTGATCCATTCATCCACACTACATATCATCTTCTATCTTGTCTGCCCTTTAAGGTTAAATTCCCTGAGAATTCATTCTAATAGATTTCCTCCAGTTCTTCTTTAATTCCCTTCTTAATTCCCTGTAACATGGATTTGATTTTGTCATTTCACCAAAACTGCTCTCTCCAAAATTATCAATAATTTTCTAATTGCTAAATCCAATGGCCTTCTTCAGTTCTCATGCTACTTGACCTCTCTTTAGCCTTTAACACTGTCAATCATCATCTTCTCCTTGATACTCTGTTCTTCCTAGATTTGGGGGACACTATTCTTTCCTGGTTCTCATCCAACATATTTGACTTTACCTTATCTATCTCCTTTGATGAATCTTCATTCAGATCATACCCTCTAACCAGTGTCCCCCAGAGTTTTGTCCAGGATTCTCTCCTCTGTTTCTTCACCTGGTGATCTCATTAGTTCCCATGGATTTAATTTTCTTCTGTATTTGATGATGCTTAAATCTATTGATATAGTCCTAAACTCTTCTAACCTCCAGTGTTGCACCTCCAACTGTCCTTCAGATATGTCAACCTAGATATCCAACAAACATTTTAAATTCATATCTCAAACTAAGCTTGTTATCTTTCTCAAATATTCCTCTCTACTTCCAAAATTCCCTAATTCTTCTGAGAGTAGTAATCCTTGCAGTCTCCCAGGATTGTAACCTAGATGTCATTCGCAGTGCCACTGTCTCTTACCTTACCCACCATATCTAACATAATGCCAAGCCCTGAAGGATTCACCTTTGTAACATCTTTCAATTATGTCCCCTTCTTTTTTCTAATATTCCCATCACCCTGGTACAAAACCCCACCATCTCACACCCAGACTATTGCTATAGCCTGCTGATTGGGCTTTCTGCCAGAAGTATTTCCCCACTATAATCCATGTTCCATTCAAAGGCCAAAGTGATTTTACTTAAGTGTCAGTCTGACTATGTCATCCCCATACTCAATAAAATCCACTGGCTATCACCTCCAGAATCAAATAAAAATTCCTTCCTTTTGGCATTCAAAGCATATATAAACTCCTAGATACTTCCAGTTTTCTTATGTCTTATATTCTCTCCCCACCATGTACTCTTTGATAGTGACATGAACCTTTCTTGCTATTCTGTGAAGAAGACACTCCATCTCTCAGTTCTTGCATTTGGCAGTTATGTGGATAAAGAATTGGAAAAGGGAGATATTGGAGGGAGTCAAAGAATCCCTAATCCAGATCAGAGGAGAAAAGGGTCAAATATAGTGTCTCCACAAGTTAAAATTGACCTGATTGAGAAAGTGGCAGAAGCCTAGGCTATGAGAGTGGAAAAAAGGGGATGAATGCAATATGTTGTGCAAGTAAAATCAATAAGAATGGGCAATTAAATGATTATTTTTAATGGAGAATTGGCAGCTCTGAGCTTTTGAACCTGGGAGAGTAGTGGTATCCTTGAAAGACAATATGTAAGTTTGGAAGAATGATAGGTTTCAGAGTGAAGATAAGAAGTTCTCTTCTTGATATAGTCAAGGGACATATATCAATAAGGCAGTTTTATGATGGAAGACCAGCACTTGGGGTGGGTGAGGAATTGTGGCTGAAAATAAATATATAGATTTGAGACTCAGATCACCAAAGGAATGAGTTAGAGAAGAAAGATGGGTCTCAAGATAGAGATTTGTGGAAAAACTCATAGTTAAAGGGATATGACTATATATCTGTAGATGTATAAATGTCTAGCAAAACAGACTTGGGAGCGGGTGGGAAAAGGATATATATATATAGTGCTGTAAAGTGAGGGAATTGGGCTAAATATTTGGACTCTATACTCCCTTTCAGCTCTAACTCTTTACTTCAGTCATAACTCTTTACTGAAGACTGAAGAAAGGAAGAATAAAATGGTATATAAGGTAGTTATATTTTGAGGTGCAAAATAAGGGAGGAAAGGGTGCTCATGTGGCATCTGTTTCCTCAGTAAAGTAGAAAATAAAAGCCACTACTGGAAGTGAAGGGGAAAATTAGGGTTAAAAGAAGTTGAGGTAAGAAGGAAGGATTTCGGAAGATCAAAATCAAGGGTAAGAATTCATATTACATATTTGCAGAGATTTTTCTTTCTTGGAGTACATGTGTGTTCATTTTAATTCTCCTAAGAATTTAAGACAAAATCTTTTGTGTTTCAAGTTTTGAAAATTCAAAATCAATGAGATTCTTCCTGCCAACATTTCCAAGGGACAAATCAATTTTGAATCAAAGGGTAACTGTCACTTTCTCAATCAGGTCATTTTAAACTGATAGGGAGAATTTTCTGTTGAGACATAGTGTATTAGATAGTTGAATAAAGGAGGGGCAGGTAATTCTGCCTTGCTAGAAGATAAATTAGCATAAGACAGATAATTCAAAATATTGCTTTACATACCTGACTTGGTATATAGACAGCTAATTTTTTTTTTAAAACTAAACCTGTGATTTCACTGGTGTTGCGAGTTCTTAGTGATGAGCTTCCTCCACCAAAGTAGATTGACACTTTCTTTAAGTAACATACAGAATTTGAGTTGTCTAGAAGACAACTGCCTCTGTCTCTGTCTCTTTCTCTTTCTCTCTCTCTCTCTCTCTGTGTCTCTTTCTCTGTCTCTCTCTTTCTCTCTCTCTCACATTCACTCTCTCTCTCACTGTGTGTCTGTCTCTCTCTCCCTCCCTCCTTTCTTCATCTCCTTCTCCCTCTCTTCCCTTGAAGGGAAGGGAAACCAGCCCTCACTCCTACCAAAAAGTCTTAGTGACTTTTGAATAATGTGCTGCCTAAGAGACCTTGACCTTGGACTTCTGGGCTCTGACTGCCTTTTCTGCTGTGTTTCTTTCCCTACTTAGGTAATCAAAATAGGCTTCTCTAGGTTCATTGACACGGGATGGCTGACATTCAGAAAAAAGAACCCTGTAACTACTGCTGTAATGATCAGTAGGAAAAAGAGCCAAACTCTTTCCCTGACCAGTAAATGTAATGGGTCCTTAGGGACAGTTAACAAGCAAGGTGAAAGTGAAAGACTGACTGATTCAGCAGTATAACAAATTGTCAAATACTTTGGGTTTTTTTTTATCAAACTCCCAGGAAATTATAATGGGAATTATAAGTTATTGTTTCATATCAATGTGCACTTCTGAGTCTTTTTGTTATAATCATTTCTTCTATGTGGAGAAAATAAAATTATTCTGTACCTAATATGTTCCCTTTTGGGAAGACCCTAGACATGAGCCAAATTTTAAGCTTTAAGTGGTTTTCCCTAGGGCTTTGAAGACATGAGCATATAAAATCCAAAGATTTCAAATAAAAATGTTTCAGTCTTTCCCTTCAGAGGCAGACTCTCCTAGGGCTCTGAACCTTCCCCAAGTGCATGGGTCCAGAGCTCTTTAAAAGGGGAAGAATGATTGACCCAGCTCTTCTGACCCCAGTAGCAGATCTGTATTGTTAAAGGTGTTTTTCATTGTCAAGAACTAGGAATGTTTAGTAGTGAGATTACTGGAAGAGGATATGAAAAAAATTAATAGCATTTCTTTCATAATTAAAAATTGTTTTTAAGTATTTGGATCAATTCACGATATCATCATCTTTCAACTGGTATGCCTTTGTTTCTATCAGTTTTCTAACACTGAATTCTCATCTTTCCTGATTTAATGAATACCATGATCTTAAGTTCTTTGAATCTGCAATTGTCAGACTATTCACAATTTTGAATGTTTTAGATGCTTGTTGGTAGTTTGTATTTCTTCTTTCGAAATGTTGTTCATATTGTATGATTATATATTGATAAATGACAATTTAGCATATATCTTGATTCCTGGTAAAAATTCAAAGTTTAACTTTTATCAGAGATACTTATTTTTTCTAATTTGTGGAATAAAACAAGTGTTACTATAATATAGCACATTAAAAAAAGATGATTGTTCGCAAAACGGGTCTATTACATAACCTTTGCTTTGCCTCTTAAATATATAATAAAACAATCATGTAAATTTCCTCCCTTTTTCTCCCCCACCCCAGCCTTAGATTTAGTTAACATTAGACCCAAATATGTACACACACACACACATATGTACACATACACACAAATATTTATATAATAAAAATAATTCCATACATATTTCTACTTATCAATTCTTTCTCCAGATGCAGATAGAATCTTCCTTCCATATCTTTTGTGGTTAATTTGCAAATTTAAAATGGTGAAAATGGCTGATTTGTTCAGTCATTCATAAAATAATATAACTGCTACCATAACAACATTCTCTTGTTTCTGCTTATTTTACTATTCATGTTTTGTGCAACTCTTTGCGTGTTCTTCTAAGATTATTGAATTCATTAGATCTTATAGCACAGTAGTATTCCATGAAAACCGTATACCACAACTTGTTCAGCCATTACCTGACAAGCATCCCCACAATTTCCAGTTCTTTGCCACCAAAAAGAGGTGTTATAAACATTTTGGAACATATAGGTTCTTTCGCTTATTCCCTAATCATCTTGGGAAACAGACCTAGGGGTGGTATTGCTGGGTCAAAAGATATAGGCCCTCTAATAATTCTTGGGGCATAATTCCAGATTCATCTACAAAATGGTTGGATCAGTTCACAGTTCCACCAACAATGAATTAGTGGCCCAATTTTTCCACATCCCTTCCAACATTTATCACTTTCCTCATAAATCATTTTAGCCCACTGATAGGTATAAAACGATATTTAATTTGCATTCTCTAATGAATAATGATTTAGAGCATTTTTTTATATGACTCTGTATTGATCTGATGACTTTATTGCAAAACTGCCTGTTTATATCTTTGACCATTTATCAACTGAGAAATGATTCATGTTCTAACAGTTTTGACAAGTTCTTTATGTATTGGAGAAATGAGACCTTTATCTGAGAAACTGATTATAATGGGTTTTTTTTTCAATTTTTTGCTTTCCATCTCAGTTTGGCTACATTTGTTTTATATGTAAAAAACATTTAAAATTTAATATAATTTAAATTATACTTTTTACATCTTATTCTGTTCCCTATCTTTTGGGTTTTTTAAATAAATTATTCATATATTCATAAGTCTGATAAATAACGTTCCATTTTCTTCAAACTGTCTTGTAATATCTCTCTTTATAACTTGATCATCTATCTGTTTTGACGTTACCTTAGTAAATAGTGTGAAATTTTGGTCTATTCCCAATTTCTGCCAGCTTACTTTCCAATTTTCCCAACAATGTTGGTCAAATAACGAATTCTTATCCCAAAATCTTTTAAATCATTTTAAATGAGGAAACTCTTATTATCTCTTGCATGGTTTTGTCTGTGACATATGACAATGCTGAAAATTTGTATGAATTTACTCTATACCCTGCTGCTTTGCTCAAATGAGTAATTATTTCAACTAACTTTTTTAGGTGATCCTTTGGAATTTTTCAAATATATCATCATATCTTCTTCAAAAAGAGATGGTTCATTTAGTAATCTAATCCCTTGTTATTTCTAAATAAAATATTGTACCCAGTTAAGTCCAAGATATTTGAATGTAAGCTATTATTAAAGAATATTTTGGCATTAGGTTTTCTTAAAACAAACTTCTGAAAATATTAGTAACTTTACAGTTAGAAAAATGACCTGATATTTTTGTTTTATTTCTGCATATTTTTGCTGTTTAATTTTAAAATGACACTCCTCAAAACAATATTGTGCGTATGTTTGAATAATTTTAGTGAATAAATTAATATGCTACTGATTTTCTGCAGCCCACTAGATGGCACCAAAGGGAAAAAAATACCTCAAGTTGAATTTAATGATAATTTTCTTTAAAATTTTGGTTATGAAGCTACTGATTTTATACTGTTATTTCTTTGAGTGTCTTTTTGATTTGGCAATGTTTGTTTCTTGCAATATATGTGTACAAAACATTTCAGTAGTTATTGCTAATTATATGTCAAGATTGTATGTGGATGCTATTAATAGTTTCAGAATAAAAATAGTTTCTTAATTATTTCTATAAAAAAAAAGAGATGATTTCTTACCCCATTCCCTGTTACTCCTTCTATTTCTTTTTCTTCTCTTATTGCTATGGTTAAGATTTCCAGTGCAGTATTGAACAATGTGGGACTAAGTGGACATCCTTGTTTTACACCTGATCTTACTGAGAAAGCTAGAAGCCTGCTAGATAGGCTAGAAGCCTATCCCATTACAAACAATGCTTGCTGGTTATTTGAAATAAATGCTTTTTATCAATTTAAGGAAGAAATCTACTATGTCTATACTTTCAAGGGTTTTTAATAGAAATGAGTATTGTAATTTTTCAAAAGCTTTTTCTGCATCCCTTGGTAAAACCATATGATTTTTAAAATTTTTTCTTATTGATATAATCAATGGTGTTGTTAGCTTTTCTTATATTTACCATTCCAGAATTCCTGGTATAAATCCCACTTGGTCATAATTATTGAAAAGATATTTTTCCTCTATCTATACTTTATTTTTCCTTTTATACCAAGGAAGTCATGTGGTGCAGCAGAAAGAATACTGAACTAGCATCACTGAATATAGAGTCATGTGAGAAACCTGTACCCATGACTGAGGCACCACTTGTTCTCTGAATACTTAACCTCTCTAGTCCTTAGATTTCTCATCTGCAAAATGAAGATATTGAACTGCAAGACTTTGAGGCCCTTCTAACCCTAAAGTTATGGTTCTGTTTGAACTATTTTATTTGCATACATCTTTAAAAATTCCATGTGATCAAGTATTTATATAATCTTTTACAATATTCTCTCTGGTATGGTAGGCTATGAATTTTCATGTTATGATAGATTTAGAAGTCAAGGGTTCTTGGAGGTCATCTAATCCAATGATGTAATTTTATTAATGAAGAAACTAGGGCTGAAAAATGTTAATCAATTTGCCCAGAAAAAGATCACCAGTACCAGAAGCTCTTGACTCCAAATGCAGCTCTCTGTCAAATGTACCACATTATCTTTCTTACCAATTATATTACATTATAGAACATATAACCTTCTATTCTCATCTAATATTTTAATGGTATGAATTTTTTGTAAAATTTTTAGGTTCTGTGTTTTAACTTAAGGTATGAGATGGTGCTCTAAAACCCATTTTCTGTCAAACTATTTTCCAGTTTTCCTAACATTTCTTATCAAAGAGTACCTTTCCCAAAAGTTTGTGCTTTTACATTTATCAAATAAATCTATCAACTGTCATACAAATGTATTTTTATGTCTTACTTATCAAGGTTTGGATGACATTGTTTTGTGTTCACCTACCTGTGAAAATGGAATAAATAATGAATTTATTAATCACCTTGATTTGCTTGAGTACTCTTATTGTCCAGGAAAGGTCAAAATAATCTGAGAATCAAAATAACCCAGTCCCGCTAGGAAATCTAAGGACAGAGTTTAATTCAGAGTTCACTTACTCCAATTCCAGAGCTCTATCCATAGCATCATTTTAATGCCAGTACTGAAAGAATATACAAATGTTATTGTTCAACTCTAGTGGTCTTTGAAAGATTGTGAAAAATGGAAGAGATGTCACAGTCTTGTGAAAGGGCAAAATTCATGGTCATTTTTAAGAAGGAAGAGGAAAAAGTGTATTTAGTAAAGGCCAGAGAGCTTTGAATTCTAGTAAGCATTACTAAAAGAAGCATCAAGGAACAGTTAAAAAAGCAAAGTGACCAAAATAAGCCAGTACAACTCCATCAAGAATAAGTCATGTTCAAGACAGGAAAATTTTAAATCTTGGAGAAGATGTGGGAAAATCAGAACATTATTGGAGTTGTGAACTTATCCAGCCATTCTGGAGAGCAATTTGAAACTATGTCCAAAGATCTATTAAAATATGCATACCCTTTGATCCAGCAACACCACTTCTAGTGCTTTATCACAAAGAGATCATAGAAGTGGAAAAAGGACCCATGTGTACAAATATATTTATAACAGTTCTTTTTGTGGTGGCAAAGAGCTGGAAATTGAGGGGATGCCCATCAATTGAGGAGTGGCTGAGCAAGCTGTGGTATATGAATATAATGGAACACTACTGTGCTATTAGAAATGATGAGCAGTCAAACTTCAGAAAAACTTTGTAAACTTCTACAAACTGATGCTGAATGAGAGGAGCAGAATCAGAAGAACATTGCACACAGTTACAGTCACATTGTGTGATGACTAACTTTGATAGTAATCTCAGCAATGCAAGGTTCTATAAGAACGCTAAGGGACTCATGATGGAAAATATTATTCACATCTAAGGAAAGAATCACAAAGTCTGAATGTAGATTGAAGCATAATATTTACTCTCCCTCTTTTGTGTTTTATTCCTTTATTTTCATAGTTCATTTCATTGGTTCTAATTCTTCTTTGCAATATCACTAATGTGAAAATATGTTTAATGTGAATATACATGTAGAGCCTATATCAGATTGCATGCCATATTGGAGAGGGGACAAAAGGAAGGAGAGGGAGAGGAAGAAAAGTTGTTACTCTAAAGCTTGTGGAGCTGAATCTTGTAAACTAAAAATAAATAGATAATTTTTCAAAACAGTAAATAAAAAAGTAGCTCATGTTGGCCCTGGGAGAGGGACAAGACATAGCAGAACTTGACTCCCCATGTCATGGAGTACTGGAGGCTCCTGGTCAAGTGATCACCAGACTATGTGACCCTGAGGGCTATTGATGGGTTACACTACAGTCTAATTGTGAAAAACACCTATTGTATCAGTTGCCCCTGTCAGCATGAACTCTGAAGAAAACTGTTTCAATTATATGCTTAAGAAAAAAGGGCCCAAACAAGTAAACTGTGTCCTCTTAAAAATAAACCATGACTCATTCTTCCTTGGGAGTCAGGTTCCCCAAAAACTGGTCCTGTTGTAGTGAAATTAGCCATAGTACCCTTGTGGACCAAGGAAGGCAAAAAAAAACAAAAACGAAAACAAAATAAAATATGTCACTAGTACAAGATTGTCGTATCCTCCAAGTCTGTCATATTCCAAGGGAAGAGTGTAGGGGGAATTGAGAAATTCTTGATCATGGAAGGAAAAAATGTACCACATTTCTACAAATCTGAATCACTAATGAAAATGTACAGAGTAGTTAGAGTGCCATCGAGAGAGAAGTTCCTATTTCTTGTAACTAACAATGCCATAACTAAAACAAGTATGCCTTTCTATGGTGTTCTTTTTGGTCCTGGACAGTATGTGGTTGTTATAGCCAAAACTCTTGTCCAAGATATTTAAAGAGTCATGAAAAGGTGCAGATTTAAACTTCAACCTACCAATCAGAGTCAGACCAAAACTCACAGATCTGAAGAAATAGCAACTAGTGATATTACCATGGGTAACAATGTCAAAAAGAATTAGGATTAAATTGTGAAGGAACAACACAAAACACATAAATGGCTGCATGCAGAGCCATATGAATTCCTTGGTAAAGCCATGGGGTTCTGTCTTGCTTCCTTATAAAGACTTTTCAAGAAATTTGCCATTTTCCTACGTATTTTCCTGATGATGATAATGGGAAAGAACTGCCAGAAGATTTACATGCTGAAAATATTTATCAGCCCAGTGATCCTTCTGTTGTAGGTACATACATAGCATTAACTGTATTCATTGTAGTTATTCACTGCACCTAGTTACTTAGGTGGCACAGTGGTCTAGAGTATTGGACCTGGAGTCAGGAAGAATCATTCATCTTCCTGAGTTCAAATCTGACCTCAGACTCTTACTAGCTGTGTGACCCAGGGCAAATCACTTCACCCAGAATATTCTTATTTCTTCATTTATAAAATGAGCTGGAGAAGGAAATGATAAACCTCTCTAGCATGATTGTCAAGAAAATCCCAGGTAAACAGAAGAAGAAGATGAAAAAGAAGAAGAAGAAGGAATCAGATATAACTAAAACAACTGAAAAGCAAAAATTCTCCACACACAGTGAAATGTCTCCTTTCACATGAATGTTATAGAGGTAGAACAAGAAAGAACCCCACAACCGCATTTTTCATTATCTTAGTTATACCATATTGGACCCTTTTTGTCAAGTGCATATATGGCCTGTCCTCAACTCAACCTCGACTTTTAAATCATGGCATTAAACAAGATTAACTAATTGTTGAATTTGAAGCTGGACAGCAATTTTACATGTTAAGAATCATTTTTTATAATCAAAATAATAAAAGAACGAATCATGTCTCAATAACAATTTTCTTTTTTGAACAAGTCTTTTGGACTAGTCAGAGGCAGTGTGTCATAACTGGATAAATAGTTACTCTCAGGGGGCAGACCCAACATGATAGAGCAAAAGTAGGGATGTGCTTGAGCTTTCCCCTCAAATTCCCAAATACCTGTGAAAAGAATAACTCTAAACAAATTCTGTAGCTGCATAAACCACAGAATGACAGTATGAAGCAAATCTCTATCCCAAGACCACCTGGGAGGTCAACAAGAAGCAACTATCATGTCCAGCTGAGATCAGAGTGCAGTGTAGCATGGGCTGTGCTGGTATAGATGTATCTTGAGCAGGCCTCAGGGTGACTGAATCACTGGAAGCTATGGTAGTTTTCAGACTTCCCAAGTCCAAAATGCAGAGTACAACTTGGAAGATTAGTGGAAAAAGTTTCTTGGACTTGTGCAAGAGAATAACATGATCCAGCCCCAACCCCTTAGCCCTAGGACAATGAAAGGGGAAAAGGAGCCAGCAGAAGCCACAGAAACAGCAGCAGCAGTATCTCTTTCTAGAGCTCTAGGCCCACAGACTGTAGGGAGATCTATTAGCTGACAATACACTACCCAGCCTCACTGGGAGCACAGCCCAAGAGTTCAAAAGTCAAGTAATTGGCTGAGAAAAAGAGCAAAAACTAAAAAAAAAAAATCAGACTATAGAATCTCACTTTGGTAACAAAGAGGATCAAAACTTACAGTCATAAAAAGATAACAAAGTCAAAGCTTCTACTTTCAAAGTTTCCAAGAAAAATTTTAATTGGTCTCAGGTCAAGTAAGAGCTCAGAAAGGATTTTCAATATCAAGTAAGAGAAGTAGAGGAAAAAGTTGGAAGAGACATGAGAATGATGCAAGAAAATAATGGATAACAAATCAATTGCTTGCTAAAGGGGACTCCAAAAAATACTGAAGAAAATAAAACATTAAAAACTACACTAATCCAAAAACCAAAAGAGATTGAAAAAGTCAATGAGGAGGAAAATGCC